>NC_056076.1:41872337-43122337 GCF_016772045.2 Ovis aries
TCTACCGCAATCAAGACCATGTGGTACTGACAAGGATAGACATAAGGACCAATAAACTATAATCAAGAGTCCAGAAATAAACCTATATCTCTATGACCAATCTGTTTTCAACAAAAGTGTCAAGATCATTCAATATGGAAATAATAGTTTCTCAGCAAATGGTCCTAGAACAACTGGATAAACTGTATACAAAAGAATAAAGTTTGACACTTCTCACACCATCTACAAAAATTAATTCAAAATGGATCAAAGATGTGAATATAGGAGCTAAGACTATAAAACTCTTGGAAGAAAACATAGCAGTAAATTTTCATATTCTTGAATTTGGCAATAGATTGTTAGATGTGACACCAAAATCACAAACAACAAAAGAAAGAATACATTTAAGTTCATCAAGATTAATAACGTGTGCATCAAAAGACTATCAATAAAGTGAAAGTGTGACCCACAAAATGGGAGAAAATTTTCCCATTCATATACATGGTAAGGACCTAGTGTCTAGAAGTAAAAAACTGCTATAACTTGAGGACAAAAAGACAAGCACTCCAGAGACAACAAAAAACAAGGGTGAATAGATGTTTTATCAAAGAAGACATAAAATGATGACTAAGTACATGAAACAATGTCATCCAGGAAATCAAACTCACAAGATGCCATTTCACACACTATAGGATGGCTAAAATCAAAAATATCAAGTGTTGGTGAGGATATGGAAAAATTTAAACCCTTGAGCATTGCTGGTGAGAATGTGAAATGGAGCAGTCACTACAGAAAACAATTTGGCAGTTCCTCAAGAAATTAAATGTAGCATTACCATATGATGCAGCAATTCCAGTCCTAGGTATATTCCCCAAAGAATTGAAAAAGAAGTGCACATAAAAACTTGTATACAGAATGTTCATAGCAGCACTCTTCATTATAGCCAATAAATGGAAACAGCCCAAACGTCTTTCAGCTGATGAATAGATAAGCAGTTTGGTACATTGACACAATGAAATGAAATGAAGCTATAAAATGAAGCACTGTACATGGTACTAAACCTGAAAAACAGTGCTAAGTAAAAGAAAGCAGACACAAAAGATCACACATTGTATGATTCTGTTCATGTGAAATATACAGAAGAGGGCAATCTGTAGAGACAGAAAGCAGGTTAGTGGTTGCCAGAGGCTGGAGGAAGGGGGAGTAGAGAATGACTGCTTAATGGATATGGGGTTTCTTTTAGTGAGGTGAGAAAAATGTTCTGGAGCCAGTTAGTGCTGATGGTCACACAAGATTGTGAGTGTACTAAAATCCACTAATTTGTGCACGTTAATGGTTAAGTGATGACTTTTATTCTATGTGAATCTTGCCTTAATTTTTTTAAGTTTGATGAAACCTGGAAAACTGTGATTTGGGGGTATGCTAACTTTGATATCTAATAGTCATAAATAATAATTCTGAATGTTTGGTTTTGTTTCAGAATTATTCACTATTTTTATATCCTTTTAAATATCCCAACACTGCTAGAACGTATTACATTTTGTACCAAATGGTAAACCCTGAAGTTGGTTCTCTATATTTGTGTAAGTCAAAAAATTAACTTGAACAGCAAAGAGGATTTCTTCAATTTAAGACAGGACTAGGCAAACTACAGTCTGCTGCCTGTTTTCATACAGCTCACCCCCCAAAATTTTTTTACATGTCTTAATACTGATAAAAGCAACAAAACAAATATTTCTTGACATGCATAAATTACAAAAAATTAAGATTTCAATTTTATTAAAACATAGTCATGTTCATTTGGTTATGGATTGTCAGTAACTTTTCCTGCTGCATCAGCAGATTTCAATAGTTAAATACTATGAAACAGCACATAAAACATTGACCTGCTTAAACTGGTTCTGCTTCCTTAAGTAGGTTGTTGATTTGGTCTGGAGCCAAACATGTATGTCTCTAAGGTAGGCCTGTATGTTGTTCAGTCATCAGGTTGTGTCTGACTCTTTGTGACTCCATGGACTGCAGCATGCCAGGCCTTCCTGTCCCTTGCCATCTCCCAGAGTTTGCCCAAGTTCATGCCCATTGAACTGGTGATGCCATCCAACCATCTCATCCTCTGTCACCCTCTTCTGCCTTCAGTCTTTCCCAGCGTCAGGGTCTTTTCCAGTGAGTTGGCTCTTTGCATCAGGTGGCCAGGGTATTGGAGCTTCAGCTTCAGCATCAGTCCTTCCAATGAATATTCAGGGTTGATTTCCTTTAGGGTTGACTGATTTGATCTCCTTGCTGTTCAAGGAACTCTCAAGTGTCTTCTCCAGCATTACAGTTCAAAACAATCAGCTTGTTGGTGCTCAGCCTTCTTTATGGTCCAGCTCTGACATGTAAGACTCACGTGAGACTTACCTTACCTGATTTCAAGACTGAAATTCTAATAATGAAGACAGTGTGGATGTCATAGGATAGAAATAGGAATTGACAGACATAGAGATCTGTGAAGAAGAATATATGGTCCAGAAACAGGTGCACATTTATATGGCAAGTTGATTTTCGTAAGATACTAAGGTAGTTGAGTGGGGAAAGAATAAAGTTTTCAATAATTGTTGAATATCCACTTGGATAAAAATTAACCTTCATCCTTACCTCATACTATATATTAAACTTAAAATGAGTGATAGATATTAAAGTTAACACTGTAAAATTTCTCAGAAAAAATGTAAGAAAATCTTTGCAACTTTGTGGTAGGCAGAAATTTCTTAAAACACCAAAAACGGATCATTAAGGAAGAAAGTGACAAATTAGACTTCATCAAAATTAAAATCCTCTGCTCTTCAAAATAAAAAAGAAAATGCAAAGATATGTTAGCAAAAGGAAATTTTTACAAAAAAAGAATTCTTAACAACTCAGTAATAAGACACATAATCCAGTTTAACGTGGGTAAGATATTTAAATGAAAACTTCACCAAAGAACGTACACAAATGCCAAGTGAGCCCGGGAAGTGCTGCTCCATGTCAGCAGTCCTCTGAAAGCACAGGAGATGCCTCTGCATACCAATGGGGATGTCTAATTAAAAGCTTAAAAATATCAAGGGTTGGGGTGGTTATGAGGCAACCAAAACTCCCATTGATTGTTGGTGAATATGTAAAATAGTATAGCCATGTAGGAAAACAGCTTGGCAATTTCTTACAAAGTCAGATATACCCTTACCATGTGACCCAGTTATTCTACTTCCAGTATTTTCTCCAAGGGAAAAATAACCTATGTTCAAAGACCTATACGGTAAAGTTCACAGCAATTTCACCCATCACAGCCCCAAACAGAAAACAAGTGTCATTGGAAAACAATCCAGTAATCTCTTACGAAACTAAATATATTCTTACTGTATGATCCAGTGCTATGCTCCTTGGTATTTACCCAAAGGAGTTGAAAACTCATGTCCACATAGAAACCTGCACATGGATGTTTATAGTACCTTTATTCTAACCCAGACTCCAATACTTTGGCCACCTGATGCAAAGAACTGATTCATTTGAAAAGACCCTGATGCTGGGAAAAATTGAAGGCGGGAGGAGAAGGGGATGACAGAGGATGAGATGGTTGGATGGCATCACCAACTCGATGGACATGAGTTTGGGTAAACTCCAGGAGTTGGTGATGGACAGGGAGGCCTGGCATGGTTCAATCCATGGGGTTACAAAGAGTTGGACACGACTGAGCAACTGAACTGAACTGAGTTCATAATTGCCAAATCTTGGGAGTAATAAGATGGCCGTCAGTGATTGGATGGATTAATGAACTGTGGTCCATCCAGACACTAGAATATGATTCAGTACCACAAAGAGATGTGGAGGAATCTTAAGGGTATATTACTAACTGAAAGATGACAGTCTGAAAAGGTTACATACTATATGCTTCCAATTATATGATGATCAAGAAAAGGCAAAACTATGGAGACACTGGAGAGGAGATGAGTGGAAGGAACACAGATGATTTTTAGGGCAGTGAAAGTGCTCTGTATGATGTTATAATGGGTCCAGGTCATGTTTGTTCAAATCCATAGAATATACAATACCAGGAGTACATCCTGATGTAAACAGCGAACTTTGAATAATTATGATGTGTCAATGAAAAGGACATCTTTTTGGGGTGTTAGTTCTAAAAGATCTTGTAGGTATTCATAGAACCGTTCAACATCAGCTTCTTCAGCGTTACTGGTTGGGGCATAGACTTCGTTTACTGTGATATTGAATGGTTTGCCTTGGAAACGAACAGAGATCATTCTGTCGTTTTTGAGATTGCATCCAGGTACTGCATTTCAGACTCTTGTTGACCATGATGGCTACTCCATTTCTTATAAGGGATTCCTGCCCACAGTAGTAGATATAACGATCATCTGAGTTAAATTCACCCATTCCAGTCCATTTTAGTTCGCTGATTCCTAGAATGTTGACGTTCACTCTTGCCATCTCCCGTTTGACCACTTCCAATTTGCCTTGATTCATGGACCTGACATTCCAGGTTCCTATCCAGTGTTGCTCTTTACAGCATCAGACCTTGCTTCTATCACCAGTCACATCCACAACGGGGTATTGTTTTTGCTTTGGCTCCAACCCTTCATTCTTTCTGGAATTATTTCTCCACTGATCTCCAGTAGCATATTGGATACTTACCAACCTGGGGAGTTCCCCTTTCAGTATCCTATCATTTTGCCTTTCATACTGTTCATGGGGTTCTCAAGGCAAGAATACTGAAGTGGTTTGCCATTCCCGTCTCCTGTGGACCACATTCTGTCAGACCTCTCCACCATGACTCACCCGTCTTGGGTGGCCCCACACGGCATGGCTTAGTTTCATTGAGTTAGACAAGGCTGTGGTCCATGTGATCAGATTGGCTAGTTTTCTGTGATTATGGTTTCAGTGTCTGCCCTCTGATTCCCTCTTGCAACACCTACCGTCTTAGGTGGGTTTCTCTTACCTTGGTCGTGGGTTATCTCTCAATGGCTGCTCCAGCAAAGTGCTGCTGCTGCTCCTTACCTTGGACGAGGGGTATCTCCTCAGGGGTCCCCCTCCTGACCTTGAACGTAGTCAAAAAAAATGTCCTTTTCATTATAGGGGACTGGAATGCAAAAGTAGGAAGTCAAGAAACACCTGGAGTAACAGGCAAATTTGGCCTTGGAGTATGGAATGAAGCAGGACAAAGACTAATAGAGTTTTGCCAAGAGAATGCATGGGTCGTAGCAAACACCCTCTTCCAACAACACAAGAGAAGACTCTACACATGGACATCACCAGATGGTCAACACTGAAATCAGACTGATTATATTCTTTGCAGCCAAAGAATCGTAGAAGCTCTATACAGTCAGCAAAAACAAGACCAGGAGCTGACTGTGGCTCAGATCATGAACTCCTTATTGCCAAATTTAGACTTAAATTGAAGATAGTAGGGAAAACCACTAGACCATTGAGGTATGACCTAAATCAAATCCCTTATGTTTATACAGTGAAAGTGAGAAATAGATTTAAGAGACTAGATCTGGTAGAGTGCCTGATGAACTACGGACGGAGGTTCATGACATTGTACAGGAGACAGGGATCAAGACCATCCCCAAGAAAAAGAAATGCAAAAAAGCAAAATGGCTGTCTGAGGAGGCTTTACAAATAGCTTTGAAAAGAAGAGAAGCGAAAAGCAAAAGAAAAAAGGAAAGATACAAGCATCTGAATGCAGAGTTCCAAAGAATAGCAAGGAGAGATAAGAAAGCCTTCCTCAGTGATCAGTGCAAAGAAACAGAGGAAAACAACAGAATGGGGAAGACTGGAGATCTTTTCAAGAAAATTAGAGATACCAAGGGAACATTTCATGTAAACATGGGCACAATAAAGGACAGAAATGGTATGGACCTAGAAGATGCAGAAGATATTAAGAAGAGGTGGCAAGAATACACAGAACTGTACAAAAAAGATCTTCGCGACCAAGATAATCACGATGGTGTGGTCACTCACCTAGAGCCAGACATCCTGGAATGTGAAGTCAAGTGGGCCTTAGAAAGCATCACTACGAACAAAGCTAGTGGAGGTGATGAAATTCCAGTTGAGCTATTTCAAATCCTAAAAGATGATGCTGGGAAAGTGCTGCACTCAATATGCCAGCAAATTTGGAAAACTCAGCAGTGGCCACAGGACTGGAAAAAGTCAGTTTTCATTCCAATCCCAAAGAAAGGCAATGCCAAAGAATGCTCAAACTACCACACAATTGCACTCATCTCACATGCTAGTAAAGTAATGCTCAAAATTCTCCAAGTCAGGCTTCAGCAGTACATGAACCGTGAACTTCCTGATGTTCAAGCTGGTTTTAGAAAAGGCAGAGGAACCAGAGATCAAATTGCCAACATCTGCTGGATCATGGAAAAAGCAAGAGAGTTCCAGAAAAACATTTCTGCTTTGACTATGCCAAAGCCTTTGACTGTGTGGATCACAATAAACTGTGGGAAATTCTGAAAGAGATGGGAATCCCAGACCACCTGACCTGCCTCTTGAGAAATCTGTATGCAGGTCAGAAAGCAGCAGTTAGAACTGGACATGGAACAACAGACTGGTTCCAAATAGGAAAAGGAGTACGTCAAGGCTGTATATTGTCACCCTGATTATTTAACTTCTATGCAGAGTATATAATGAGAAATGTTGGGCTGAAGGAAGCACAAGCTGGAATGAAGATTGCCGGGAGAAATATCAATAACCTCAGATATGCAAATGACACCACCCTTATCGCAGAAAGTGAAGAGGAACTAAAAAGCCTCTTGATGAAAGTGAAAGAGGAGAGTGAAAAAGTTGGCCTAAAGCTCAACATTCAGAAAACTAAGATCATGGCATCCAGTCCCATCACTTCATGGGAAATAGATGGGAAACAGTGGAAACAGTGGCATACTTTATTGTGGGGGGCTCCAAAATCACTCCAGATGTTATTGCAGCTATGAAATTAAAAGACGCTTACTCCTTGGAAGGAAAGTTATGACCAACCTAGATAGCATATTGAAAAGCAGAGACGTTACTTTGCCAACAAAGGTCTGTCTAGTCAAGGCTACGGTTTCTACAGTGGTCATGTATGGATGTGAGAGTTGGACTGTGAAGAAAGGTGAGCGCCGAAGAATTGATGCTTTTGAACTGTGGTGGTGGAGAAGACTCTTGAAAGTCCCTTGGACTGCAAGGAGATCCAACCAGTCCATTCTAAAGGAGATCAGTCCTGGGTGATCATTGGAAGGATTGATGCTGAAGCTCAAACTCCAATACTTTGGCTACCTCGTGTGAAGAGCTGACTCATTGGGAAAGACCCTGATGTTGGGAAGGGTTGGGGGCAGGAGAAGGGGACAACAGAGGTTGAGATGGCTGGATGGCATCACTGACTCGATGGACATGAGTTTGAGTGAACTCTGGGAGTTGTTGATAGACAGGGAGGCCTGGCATGCTGCAATTCATGGGGTCACAAAGAGTTGGACACAACTGAGCGACTGAACTGAACTGAACTGATGTGTCAGTGCAATCAACTGTCACACATGTACCATCTGATGGGGGGTGTTGGAAGTGGGAGTGGTGTGAATTGTTGGTGGGGGTAGAAAGTATACTGGGAAAGCTATGTACCTGACTCTTAATTTGCTGTAAACCTAAAACTTCTCTTTAAAAAGCTGCACCGTGTTCTTGTAGAGCAGACCAAGAATTAATACTGGTTATGTTTTCTTGTAGTGGCTGTATTGGTCTGCACCACCGAATACCACAAGCTGGGGGACTTGAGCCATGGAAATTCATTTTCTTACAGATTTGGAGGCATAACGTCCAAGGTCAAGTGTTCTCAGGGTTAGTTTCTGGCGAGGGTCTCTCCTCTGCTCACAGAAGGCTCCTTCTCTGTGTCCTCATGCAGCCTTCCCATTGAGAACACACATAAAGATGCTACAGCTGCCAAATTTCCATCTGCAGAATGTGGACTTAACATCCATCTCACAAAGTTAAGAGAATTAAATGAAATTATGTATGAAAGTGATTGGCAAAGTACCTTGAACAGAGTAAGTCCTCAATAAGTGGGCATTACAAATATTATCCCCTACAAGGAAACTCTTCAATACATCTTTGTTTTTGAATCTGAGATCTTAAGAACTAGATATAAAATTGTATTGATTTATAGTCATTTCAATTTTTTCTGCTTTCTGATTGGAAATGATTTATTTAAACAATAGTTAACAAAGTTCATTTATTTAAAGTTTGCTAATGGAGAAATAAGACATGAAACACTTCAATAAACAAATTTCTTTTGTTTGAAGTTCAAAAATGAGTCTAATTCTGCATTATCTAGACAGCTAAGGAGCTGTTCAATATGTCACATAGTCTTGCTCACCTAATTGCTTGGTCACAGCTGCAGAAAACCTTTTTGAAATTCTATGCAAATCACAAGTTTAAAAGCATCGGTTATATGTATGCAGAAAGGCTACAAGAGAAAAAGGACTTTGCTTTACTGTACCCCAAAGAAGGCTACCGGCTCTGAATATTTTACTTCAAAAGCTTCTTTCAAAATACCAAAGAAAAACAGAGTGAAAGTCAGAGGAGTGTTTTTTCCTTGGAGTCTTCAGTCAAGGGCTACTCGTGCTGCCATAGCAACTGGACTGCTAGGTGGCTTTGCAAAGGAAGCCTCTCGCCAGGCCAGCTGCCTGCGGCAGCTGCCCTCATTTGCATCTTTCTCAGTCAAGTTGCTTCCAAAATGTTTCTAGAACATCGATCTCAATTTCATGAAACCTCAGTTATAACCCCCTCTCTGTTCCTGTCTAGCACACAGCCAGCTCCGCTCAACAAAATTCAAACGTTGCTCAGTTCTCCCCCTCCCTTCCTGCCCTGGTAAAAGATAGTGATTTATCATGTGATGAACCGAAGATTGCTGGGGACCTAGGAGATGGCCCTCTTGCATCTTAAAATGGGATGCTGGGCCGAGACCTGTTCAGAGTTTTCGTTTTGAGGCACTGCTCCCAATCATTTTAACCAAGACTGGTACTTGGAGAATGGAAGTAGAAAGGAATAGTAGTTGCGGCCTTACACTGTTATTACTTACACCTGTTTCCAGATGCGCTCCCTGTCCCACCTCCTCTCACCCCCCCCCCCCCCCCCAATGGGAAAAAAAACTCTGAGGCAGAGTTTCTCTGCAGGAGTTTATCAGGGAGCACCACCTGTGCAGGACAGGGAAGCAGGTTAGGGCAGAAGGAGCAGTTCAGCTGCAGTTCACTTGTATTAGGGGCTCAGCTGACCCTGCCAGGTGCTACAGCCCTTCAGGGTCAGCCACCCTTTGTCAGGAATTTGGGTAAAATCAGTGCGTCACTGAGACTGACAGCTCAAGTCATTAGGATTGTAGGATCTCAGAGGTCCCACAGTTTTGCTGGCACCTGGAGAACAAACCACCTGGTGGTGCGGACGGTGCTGGGCTCTGAGTATGCAGGCAAACAGAACGGTGCACTCAGACGGGGCTAGGTGTGCCGTAGAGTGAGGACTCCTGTTCTTGCAAGTTGCTCCAGAAGCAACTCCAGACTTCTGTCCAGCACTTTGGAGCTTGATGCTGAAATTGTAAAGAATTACTCAAAAGGTGTTCTTCCAGAGAGGAAAGCCCTAGGACCTGGGTGTTTCTCTACCTACTTCCTGATCAGGAATTCCAGTTATTAATATATAAAGCTGCAATGTTTGTGTGTCATTCACATTGGTCTTTTTAACATTGCTTTGAGCTTACTGTTGAGTTTATTATACTGGGGATTTTTTTTTTCCCAAAAATAAGTGCAATTTTCCCTAAATTCATGTATACAAAAACAAGGGAAGTTGCTTGAGGGCTAACTCAAATTGTTCTACTTAAAAACTCTTTAAAATATATAGCAAAGTTATGCTAGTACCATAGTTTTATTTTTCTTTTTTGTTTTTGAAAGTTGAAGACAAGGCCTTTATAAAGACCATAACAGTGAAGACTGGTGCACTTCAAAAAATATCACTATAAACTCAATTTTTAAATTGTATTTCACATATATAGACACAAAATTTGGAGAAATACAACAATGAGAACTAAATTCTGTAGGTATTCACTACACTTCACACTTTTTCACTGCCACTGTGCCTTGTACAAAAGAAAATGATTTCATAGTTGATTCAAAAGTAGATGCCAATGTTTCATGTTTTGGTTTTAAAAAGTAATTTTATATAATTAAAATTTTTATGCAAAAAACAAAGGTTGCTGGGTAGCTTTTGATGCATCAAGTTGGTTCAGGCCCCACTTGAAGGCTGCTAATTACTGGGCTAGTTTTCCATTGCAGCCAAACAAATTCTCACAAACTCCAGACCAGGTCCTCTTCTTGAATTCACTTCTGAACTCTTATCTGGCTTGTTCAGTTGTAGGACTGAGGTTCCTTGCTGACCGGTGGCCAAGGGGTTAGTCAGTTCCAGAAGCCAGTCTAATCCCTGTACATTGTCCTCTCCATCTTCAAGGCCAGCAAATGATGTCGAATCTTCTCCTGCTTCTCTTTCTAACATCCTCTTCTGCTACCAGCTGATGTAAACTCACTGAGGGTTCTTCTTAGGTTAAGTCTACCCAGATAATGTGAAATGCTAAGCTGGATGAAGCACAAGCTGGAATCAAGATTTCCGGGAAAAATATTAATAACCTCAGATATGCAGATGACACCACCCTTATAGCAGAAAGCAAAGAACTGAAGAGCTGCTTCATGAAAGAGGAGAGTGAAAAAATTGGCTTAAAACTCTACATTCAGAAAACTAAGATCATGGCATCCAGTCCCATCACTTCATGGCAAATAGATGGGGAAACAATGGAAACGGTGTCAGGCTTTATTTTCTTCGTCTCTAAGATCACTGCAGGTGGTGACTGCAGCCGTGAAATTAAAAGGCACCTGCTCCTTGGAAGAAAAGCTATGACCAACCCACACAGCATTTAAAAACCAGAGACATTACTTTTCCAACAAAGGTGCGTCTTGTCAAAGCTATGGTTTTCCCAGTAGTCACATATAGATGTGAGAGTTGGGCCATAAAGAAGGCTGGACGCCGAAGAATTGATGCTTTCAAATTGTGGTGCTGGAGAAGACTCTTGAGAGTCCCTTGGACTGCAAGGAGACCCAACCAGTCTATCCTAAAGGAAATCAGTCCTGAATATTCATTGGAAGGACTGATGCTGAAGCTGAAACTCCAGTATTTTGGTCACCTGATGCAAAGAACTGACCCACTGGAAGACACTGATGCTGGGAAAGATTGAAGTTGGGAGGAGAAGGGGTAGAGGATGAGATGGTTGGATGACATCACCAACTTGATGGACATGAGTTTGAGCAAGCTCTGGGAGTTGGTGATGGACAGGGAAGCCTGGCATGCTACAGTCCATGGGGTCGCAAAGAGTTGGACACAACTGAGCAACTGAACTGAACCCAGATAATCTCCTTCCATTAAGTACAGTTATCAACCTTAGTTACATCCACAAGATCACGTCTATCATGAAACGTAAGGTAGTCATGGAAGTAAAACCAGGAATGGAAGGTCCTGGGACCATCTTGGGACTCTGCCCTTCAGGCCCATGTAAAGGACTGAGCAGAATTCTGGAGGGACATGTGCTGTCTCCCACCCACTGGCTTCCTTTTTGATACTTGGGGACCAGAGCAATTTTTCCTTGATTCCTGGAGGGACATGTGCTGTCTCCCACCCACTGGCTTCCTTTTTGATGCTTGGGGACCAAAGCAATTTTTCCTTGATTCCTAGAGGGACTGATCATCATGAATCTATCTACATAGTTCCAAGAAACTTTGCTTAGTGAGCAGACCCTGCATTTTGTGGGGCTTATCAGATCCTCCTGCAGACAAATGTGAGGATATGGCAGTCAGGGCCTTTGAAGTGAAGACCCCTACCCCCATCTGTCAACCTGCAGGACATCATCTGCTGAGTGAACAGTTTGAACACCAGTGGGTAGAGGCACTTGTACAAAACCTTGACAGCTTGTTGGTGCCAAATGGGAGGGAAATCTGCCTCGGCAGCACTTCCTCCCCAGTGCTCTTCCTAATCAGGGAGTCCCTATGACCTTGTGGGATGGGGAAGTACAAGCACATAACACATGGATTCCTCTCAGATACTCAAGTGCAGATGGAGCAGCAATACAGCGACTTGGCCCAGACGGCATGCAGCCAAGTTTTTGTTAGTTTCCCCTTCCCTGTGAGGTCCCTGCCCAAACCCCATCAGTTGAATTCAAGTGCCCTTCTCCCTCAAGGGCCAGGTATGATGGTCATGTGGGTGTCTGTATGCAACACAGCCAGGACAGTCTGAGGCACTCCCCACTCTGCCACCAAAGTTCCCCAGCACATTAGGTGGGTGTGCTTGATGACACCCATCCCACCTCTAATCACTGCTTTACTTAAAGCAGCTGAAGGCTGGGGGGATCAGAGGAGAGAGCTGCTGTGGGCCAATAAGCAAGCACATTTATTTTCAGTTTCAAGTGGCTCCTGTTCAGACTCAAGCAAGCTTCCTTTGATTTCAGCTCACCTCAAATTCTGTGTCCTCATTGCTGGCACCATTTATGTTTACTCTGAGAACCCTTTGACTTGGCAGCCAAGCCCCATTGCCTTCTGGCTGGGTTTATAGGGCATGATATCCTCCCTTCCTCTTCCTGCCTGAAGGAGAGTGGGCAGTAGCCAGTGCACCAGTTGAAAGGCTTCTTCAGTTCTTGTCTCTCAGCCTCTAAACATTCATTGAGAGATAAGGCAGTGAGAGGCACTTACTCCCCACCAATCACTACCTTGCAAGAGCATTCACATCCCAATCCCAGAAAGTCTTTGTATCCCAAGCCTTGGAACTTTGTTCCTCTTCCAGAAAGCCATGAGAATCCTGTCTTCTCTCCAAAACTGTCAAGATCTGGGGAGGGTCTGAGATTTTACCCTGCTAACAAGCCAACAAGTTAGCATGTTACTGTACAATATTGTACTTACAGGTGACAATACTGTATCGTACACTTAAAAACTACTGAGTGTAGATCTCATGTTGTGTTCTTACCACAATAAAATAAAAACTGTAAAGAACCCAAAGAAAAGAAGGAAGAGGAGGAGGATTAAAAAAAAAAAAACCCTTCCCAAGGTCTTTATCCTCTTCATTTTTTAATCAGGGAAATAGAGGCATGATGGTTATGAAGCTGGGCTCTAGAGACACACCTCCTGGGTTTGGATGCTAGGTTTTTTCATCTTGTCTAGCTGTGTGACCTTGGTTACTTTAAGTAACCAAGTTACTTAACAGCTCTGACTCCATTTCCCCAGCTATAAAATGAGGATAATAGTATCTTATAGGGCTGCTATAAAGATTAAAGATGTCAACCCATGTAAAAACACTTAGACCCTGGCACTCAGTAAATTATTACTGCATGAGATCCTGAATAAATGGTTAAAACAGTGACCCATTCAGAACATTTAAACCATTTAATCTTTGTTCCTAAAGAAACAGAACATTTGTACAAGACTTTTTCTCTCATTTATTTTAATCTACTGACCAAATGGCAGTAATGGTGGATGTCCATGTTCTTCTAGACAAGAAGGAATGGGCTTGGGTTGATTGATGCCTGCTGTCTGTTCAGCACAGTGTCAACGGTTTTACATAGATTGATTGTTTCATCCTGTTCTCACAGCAAGGTGGCAAACTGGGCATTTTGCCCCCATTTTTCCGAAGAGTGAAATTTGCCCCAAGGATGAGTACTTTGTTCCAAATCACAGCGCCCAGCAGGTCTGGATATGAATTCAGATCTGTCTGATTAGCACACAGTGTATTGATGCAGGTGTCCACAGCTGCTCTGGAGGCAGCCACCTCATTTCCTGGAGCCAAGGGAGAGAACAGAGATCATTATATATAGTTGAAGGGGTGCAGTGCCAGTTGAAGGAGTTACTCATCAACTGTCCCAGACTTCATGGGTGTTTGTCTAGGTGTAATACTCCGGGTGACCAAATCTTTTCCTTGATCATTAACTAACCTGTCCTATAAGAAAGTAAATTAGAAAAAAAAACAAATGTGTTGGGACTTGAAGGATAAATTAATATAGATGCCTCAGAAAAGATGGGATAGGGCAATTAAGTTTGTAATTTGGGGACATGTAATGACCCAAAAAGGCACTATCGCTAGTGCTGAACTTTATTCAAATGTTGAATAAACTACCATTTAGTGAAACCCAAAAGCAATGGCACCCTACTCCAGTACTCTTGCCTGGAAAATCCCATGGATGGAGGAGCCTGGTAGGCTGCAGTCCATGGGGTCTCTAAGAGTCAGGCACAGCTGAGCGACTTCACTTTCACCTTTCACTTTCGTGCATTGGAGAAGGAAATGGCAACCCACTCCAGTGTTCTTGCCTGGAGAATCCCAGGGATGGGGAGCCTGGTGGGCTGCTGTCTATGGGGTCGCACAGAGTCGGACACGACTGAAGTGACTCAGAAACCTATTCTCAAAAAGATAGGTCACTGAAAGATGAACTCCCCATGTAGGTAGGTGCCCAGTATGATACTGGAGATCAGTGGAGAATGAACTCCAGAAAGAATGAAGAGATGGAGTCAGAGCAAAAACAACACCCAGTTATGGATGTGACTGGTGATGGAAGTAAAATCCAATGCTGTAAAGACCAAACTGCATAGGAACCTGGAATGTTAGGTCCATGAATCAAGGCAAATTGGAAGCGGTCAAACAGGAGATGGCAAGAGTGAATATCAACATTCTAGGAATCAGCTAACTAAAATGGACTGGAATGGGTGAATTTAACTCATATGACCATTATATCTACTACTGTGGGCAGGAATCCTTTAGAAGAAATGGAGTAGCCATCATAGTCAACAAAAGAGTTCGAAATGCAGTACTTCAGTGCAATCTCAAAAATGACAGAATGCTCTTTGTTCGTTTCCAAGGCAAACCATTCAATGTCACAGTAATCCAAGTCTATGCCCCAACCAGTAATGCTCAAGAAGCTGAAGTTCACCAGTTCCATGAAGACCTACAAGGCCTTCTAGAACTAACACCCACAAAAGATGTTCTTTTCATTATAGGGGACTGGAATGCAAAAGTAGGAAGTCAAGAAAAACCTGAAGTAACTGGCAAATTTGGCCTTGAAGTACAGAATGAAGCAGGGCAAAGGCTAACAGTTTTGCCAAGAGAACACACTGGTCATAGCAAACACCCTCTTCCAACAACACAAGAGAAGACTCTACACATGGACATCACTAGATGGTCAATACCAAAATCAGATTGATTATATTCTTTGCAGCCAAAGATGGAGAAGCTCTATATAGTCAGCAAAAACAAGACCAGGAGCTGACTGACTCAGACCATGAACTCCTTATTGCCAAATTTTGACTTAAATTGAAAAAAGTAGGGAAAACCACTAAACCATTCAGGTATGACCTAAATCAAATCCCTTATGACTATACAGTGGAAGAGACAAATAAGATTCAAGGGATTAGATCTGATAGGCAGAGTGCCTGAAGAACTATGGATGGAGGTTCATGACAGTGTACAGGAGGCAGGGATCAAGACCATCCCCAAGAAAAAGAAATGCAAAAAGGCAAAATGGTTGTCTGATGTGGCCTTACAAACAGCTATGAACTGGGATGACCCAGAGAGATAGTATGGAGAGGGAGGTGGGAGAGGGGCTCAGGATGGGGAACACCTGTACACCCGTGGCAGATTCACATTGATGTGTGTCAAAACCAATATAATATTGTAATTAGCCTCCAATTAAATTTATATTTTAAAAAACAGCTATGAAAAGAGAAGTGAAAGGCAAAGGAGAAAAGGAAAGCTATACCCATTTGAATGCAGAGTTCCAAAGAATAGCAGGGAGAGATAAGAAAGTGATCAATGCAAAGAAATAGAGGAAAACAATAGAATGAGAAAGATGAGATCGCTGCAAGAAAATTAGAGATACCAAGGGAACATTTCATGCAAATATGGGCACAATAAGAGAAATGGTATGGACCTAACAGAAGCAGAAGATATTAAGAAGAGGTGGTAAGAATACACAGAAGAACTGTACAAAAAGATCTTCATGACCCAGATAATCACGATGGTGTGATCACTCACCTAGAGCCAGACATCCTGGAATGTGAAGTCAAGTGGGCCTTAGAAAGCATCACTACGAACAAAGCTAGTGGAGGTGATGAAATTCCAGTTGAGCTATTTCAAATCCTAAAAGATGATGCTGGGAAAGTGCTGCACTCAATATGCCAGCAAATTTGGAAAACTCAGCAGTGGCCACAGGACTGGAAAAAGTCAGTTTTCATTCCAATCCCAAAGAAAGGCAATGCCAAAGAATGCTCAAACTACCACACAATTGCACTCATCTCACATGCTAGTAAAGTAATGCTCAAAATTCTCCAAGTCAGGCTTCAGCAGTGCATGAATCATGAACTTCCAGATGTTCAAGCTGGTTTTAGAAAAGGCAGAGGAACCAGAGATCAAATTGCCAATATCTGCTGGATCATGGAAAAGGCAAGAGAGTTCCAAAAAAAATCTGTTTTATTGACTATGCCAAAGCCTTTGTGTAAAATTTATTTTCCGCAATAAACTGTGGAAAATTCTGAAAGAGATGAGAATACCAGACCACCTGACCTGCATCCTGAGAAATCTGTATGCAGGTCACGAAGCAGCAGTTAGAACTGGACATGGAACAACAGACTGGTTCCAAATAGGAAAAGGAGTACATCAAGGCTGTATATTGTCACCCTGCTTATTTAACTTATATGCAGAGTACATCATGAGAAATGCTGGACTGGATGAAGCACAAGCTGGAATCAGGGTTCCTGGGAGAAATATCAATAACCTCAGATATGCAGATGACACCACCCTTATGGCAGAAAGTGAAGAACTAAAGAGCCTCTTGATGAAAGGGAAAAGGAGAGTGAAAAAGTTGACTTAAAACTCAACATTCAGAAAACTAAGACCATGGCATCTGGTCCCATCACTTCATGGCAAATAGATGGGGAAACAGTGGAAACAGTGACAGACTTTATTTTGGGGGGCTTCCAAATCACTGCAGATGGTGACTGCATCATGAAATTAAAAGACACTTGCTCCTTGGGAAAAAAGTTATGACCAATCTAGACAGCTTATTAAAAAGCAGAGAGATTACTTTGCCAACAGAGATCCATCTAGTCAAAGCTATGGCTTTTCCAGTAGTCATGTATGGATGTGAGAGTTGGACCATAAAGAAAGCTGAGTGCCGAATAATTGATGCTTTTGAACTGTGGTGTTGGAGAAGACTCTTGAAATTCCCTTGGACACCAAGGAGATCCAACTAGTCCATCCTAAAGGAAATCAGTCCTGAAGGACTGATGCTGAAGCTGAAACTCTAATACTTTGGCCACCTGATGTGAAGAACTGACTCACCGGAAAAGATCCTGATGCTGGGAAAGACTGAAGGTGAGAGGAGAAGAGAACGACAGAGGATGAGATGGTTGGATGGCATTACCGACTCTAATGGACATGAGTTTGATTAAATTCTGGGAGTTGGTGATGGACAGGGAGACCTGGTGTGCTGCAGTCCATGGGGTCACAAAGAGTCAGACACGACTGAGGGACTGAACTGAACTGAACCTATTCTCTGCCATTTGGGACATATAATGGAGGTTTTATGGAGACACTGTTTTAAATGTTCAGTAATAAAAGCAACCATCTACAGTTAGAAAAGTAAATAAAAGGGGGAAAAGTCTTCTTTTGCTGTAGAACTATCTGTTATACTAAGGGATTCAGGATATATTTCATTTATTAGCTTATGTAACTTTTACATGCTATTTTCACTTTGTAGTAAGGGAAAAATGAGATAAGAACAAGATGATCTTTCCATTTCCAAACAGAAAACTGGAAGAATGAGCACTGCCTTCTTTTGGTTACACATACAGTAATCTTAGATTGTTAACACTGAACATCTGGCAGAATGTGTTATCCACCAAACGAGCAGAGACACTTACCTGGCCTGAGTCAAGTTCTAGACTTCTTCCTCATAATATCTTTCTCCTGCAAAGTAATCACAAGGGTTCCAAACTCAGATCTGTCCTTTAATCATAGAGATATAGTGCTGGTGGGTTGTTTAGGTTCTTTTGCAGACAGCTGACAGGTCTGATCATATTTAATCATTCTAAAGCATTCAGAGTGGATGAAAATGAAAGAGACTCAGAGAATTTTTTGTTTAATCATTAGAGCCAATTTCACAATTGCCCCAGGGCGGAGAACTTGAGAGAGAGGCTGGGCTTCCTTAGATGAAGAATGCTGTGGCCGGAGGAGAGGGGGCAGATGGGGCCCATGTCCCCCCTGCATGGCTTCACCTACACCAAGCAAAGGAGGAAGACTAGGAGGTCTGGGCTCAGTACTGGCACATTCTGGGAGTGTCCTGTGTTCTAGGGAAACTGTGCTACATTAGAAGGAAGCCTTGAGAAGTTTACCAGGAAGTCCTGTCTGGGGCCAGCCTCTCTGCATTAGCTGCAGGAAGACCATGGTCACCAGTGGGGGATGATGTGTGTGGTGTTAACAATGGTCCTGAAGAAAAGACTCAGTGAGTAGGTGGAGGGTATATATATGTATATATTTTTAAGTTGAAGTATAGTTGATTTTCATGTTGTGAACATTGTAAGGTGTACAGCAAAGTGATTCAGTTATATATGTGCTGCTGTTTAGTTACTAAGTCTTGTCTGACTATTGTCTGACTCTGCAACCCTGTGGACTGTAGCCCACCAGGCTTCTCTGTCCATGGGATTTCCCAGGTAAGAATACTGGAATGGGTTGCCATTTCCTTCTCCAGGGGATCTTCCTGACCCAGGGATTGAACCCGGGTCTCCTGCTTCCCAGACAGATTCTTTGCCACTGAGCTACCTGGGAAGTCCTATATATATATATATATATATATATATATATATGTAAATTCAGGTTTATCTGTATATTCAGATTTATGTATATATTCCTTTTCAGATTCTTTTTCAGTATGGTTTATTACAAGATATTGAGCCTAGTTCCCTTTGCTGTACAGTAGGTCCTTGTTATCTGTTTTATATTTAGTAGTATATATCTGTTATTCCCAAACTCCTGGTTTATCCCTCCCACCTTCCCCTTTGTAATTATAAGTTTGTTTTCTATGTCTGTGCATCTTATTTTTGTTTTGTAAATGAGTTCATTTGTATCATTTTTTAGATTCCATATATAAGTGGTATCATATGATATTTATTTCTGTCTGACTTACTGCAGTTTGTATGGTAATCTCTAGGTCCATCCGTGTTGCTGCAAATGGATGGCATTATTCCATTCTTTCTATGACTGAATAGCATCCCTTTGTATGAATACACCACATCTTATCATCCATTCATCTGTTAGCGGACATTTAGGTTGTCTCCGTGTCTTGGCTATTGTAAATAATGCTGCTGTGAACATTAGGGTGCATGTATCTTTCCAAATTAGTTTTCTTCTTTTCCAGATATGTGTCCAGGAGTGGGATTGCTGGATCCTATGGCATCTCTATTTTTAATTTTTTAAGGAAATCCCTTACTGTTCTCCATAGTGGCTGCACCAATTAACATTCCCAGCAAGAGCGTAGGAGCATTCCCTCTTCTCCATACCCTCTCTAGCATTTGTTAGTTTTAGGCTTTTTTTGGTAGACTTTTTAATGATGGCTATTCTGACTGGTGTGAGATGAGTCAGTCAGTCAGTTCAGTTCAGTTGCTCAGTCATGTCTGACTCTTTGCGACCCCATGAACTGCAGCATACCAGGCTTCTCTGACCATCACCAGCTCCCGAAGCTTGCTCATACTCATGTCCATTGAGTTGGTGATGCCATCCAACCATCTCATCCTCTGTCATCCCCTTCTGCTCCCACCTTCAGTCTTTTCCAGCATCAGTGTCTTTTCCAAGATGAGTAGAAAGTATGTATCTTTAAGAAGAGACTTGGATTTGAAGAAGAAAGATGTTTGGAAAGGAGATATCCCCTTAGATTGTGTGTGGATCCAGAGAGGAAAAGGTTATCTGGGGAGCAGGAAACAGAATGTAAACCCAGATGAGAATTTTAGGGATGTTTGGAATAAAAAGGTATTTGGCAGCTTCCACGGTTTAACCACCTCTTTTGCAGGAGATCTGATTCAAAGACTGTTTGCAATTACTGTGTTTTTTGTTGTATGACATGATAGCAAGAGAAGATGGAAATAATTAGGACTTAATTTGGATGCCAGAGTTCCAGATTTCAGATTGGAACATCATGCCTGTCCTTCAGTATGAACACCTGGAAGAGTGCATCAGATGGGTAAGTAAGAAATGTTGAAAACTGCGTGTGGAAGGAGACATTTTTCTGACTGGGCTGATGCCAAATGAGAAACAGAAGCCCCTGCGTTGTAGAAGTCGGAGCTCCCTACTTCGTGTCAAAGTGGCTGCTGAGATCTCCACATTTCGTTGTGTGTCCATTTTCTTATCTCTTTGGGATGGCAGCGTGTTCAGAGGGATAAAGATAAGCACTGAATTTAATATTTCCTTCTTTCTTGGAGGAAATAACACGAGACCAGACAACCCAGATCCCCATCGGCCTACTTCCGTATCATTTGTCATGGTGCGCCATTCCAACCCGCCCCTTCATTCCTCTAAGAACAGATTTTGACCAGTGGGAGCCCCAGGACAGACACCTGAGGAAATCCCTGGGGGGGAAGGACTTTTCCCCTCCCTCACTCCCACAAGTTGTGATGCTGATTCATCCGTGAGCTCTTTGTGTTGATGGTTCTAGAAGCACTGCCATGCTTGCCCTCCCTTGTCACCGTTGAAAGCAGCTTAAAAAGATGCACTCCAATAGGGGACGAGAGATTGCACTGCACAGAGTATAAAGGTTAGAGTTGCAATTCCATAGGAATTTGGTACATTTCTAAATTAATGCTCTGCATCTTTGCGAGACTGACCTGTGTTCCCTTAGCTGGTCAGCGGCTTTCCTGTGCCCTGTGCTCCCTAGCGCCTGCTGTGGGTGTCTTCTGGCCAGGGCCTCTGAGCATCAGATCCACAGAGGGAGGGGGGCTCCCCAGGAATGATGCGAGTGGGGAGGCTCAGCACTCCAGCAGCCTTGCCAGTCTTCAATTTCTTAAAAATAAGTGCAAATAGATTTTGTTTGTAAAAGTAAAGGTCTCACGTTTTTCACAGCCTGGTGACTCATCCCTCCCTAGACAAAAGGGAACAAGGATTCCCTTGGTTTTCAGCAGCCATTATCTGCCACCTTTATTCTGAAAATGATCTTTCCACCTGTCCTTTCGTTTACTTAGTCCTGAGGACTGTAGAGTGGGCTCCTGTTTACAACATGAGGGAGGAAAGAAACACTGTGTAGACAAACTGAACACTTGCCCAAGCCCTTCCACTCCTCGGGATCAGTTTTGTTCACTTGCCCCATCAAGTGCTCCATTCCGGAGCAGGTCTCCACAAGGAGACCAGTCCCTCCCTGCCGGCCAGGCCACCTACCCTGACAGCTTTCCTGCTTCACCCCGTGCTACCCCTCCACAGCCCCTCTGAGAGGCACGGTCTGCTCACAGATGTGAAAGACTGAGACTTTACCCAACTCAGACTCTGACTAGCTGCCCTGCTCCTGTTTCCTAGTGGCTGGCAAAAGACAAGACTCTGGGGTCAGAGACCAAGGACTTAGGTGATGACAGCCCAGCACACAATGTCCCCTGTTTGCATGAGTTCCCTTTGCCCCCATGTAGCACAGAGATAACACCAGGACGTGCAGGAGAGGGACCGGAGTCAAGTGCCCTGCACATGACCAGGCAGCAAGCAGTTCCTGCCCCCTCGCAGTGACCTGCTTCATTCAGGGGACAGCTCTGCCTGTCAGGCGCCCTCAGCACAAGCTTGCCGGGTGTCCAGGGCCCACGACGGGCTGCCTGTCCCAGCAGGGCCTAAGGACATGTCGTCATGCCGGCTTCCCTCCAGAATGACGTCATGCTAAAGCCTGCAGCACCAAGTGCTGGAAGCCCGGGGCTGGCTCGTGAAGGCCCACGGCATGTTGAGTTCTTGCTGAAGGAAGATGGGACGGTGGGACGTCCATCTGTCTCCCTATGTTTAAACAGAAGCACTCCAAACCCCGCCCCCCCAACCCTGCCCTGGTTTCAGTTCCCACCAGACTGTTACATAAACCCTCAGTTCCTGTTCAGTGGTAATACTAAAAAAGAAACAGCACCTCCTCTCCAACATGGATGGAGAATTCAGCATGAGAAAAGGAAGTTATGTACAATATAAAACTGGACCCCAGCATGTCCGAAACCAGACTTCTAGTTGTGTTCACAGCCGGGGTGACTCTCCGTCCTACCCCCTCCTCCCTCCTGGCCTTTCCGCCCCGAGGGACAGGTGGAAGCCTGCCCACATGCCTTCCCCTGGAGCCCTGGTGCTTCTTGCTGGGTGATTAAGTGGTCCACTCACTGTTCTGTGGCTATATCCTTTACCTTCTCACACTGATTCTCAATACAGCAGCTGGAGGGGTCCTTGCTGAAAAAGGATGGAAAGTCAGATCCTATCGCTTTTCTGCCCAAAACCTCCCACTGACTCTGAATGCAGCCAGACTAAAAGAACCTGCCTGGTTCCACCTGCCTCTGATCTGACCCTGACTCCCCTCCTCGCTGCCTCCACTCCCGCTCCCATCACCCTGGCTTCCTGCCCGCCTGCCCCTGGGCCCAGCGCCGCCCAGGGCCCTCGAGCTACTGCTGCTCTGCCTGGTACTCCCTGACCCGAGATGCCAGAGGGTTCCCCTCTGCTTCCTTTCACCCTGACTCCAGCCCCCTACTGCATGTTCATCTGTGGCACTTGTCACCATTAGACACGCAACAGACATTTACTTCCCTCCTTCCTCTGTTCCAGGAGCCAAGGACACTGCAGCCACACAGTGACCCCCAATGAATATTGTTAGATTCATTAATTCAGCAGTGCTTTGTGTACTTAATTGAAGTGAAGCATCTTTTAAACTTTACTGAATATCCTCTCATTATGCCAAACTCTCCTCTAATTTTTACCATTGGGAATATATTTCACAGAATTGTATGTACCTACACACCTTTTAAAAATTGCTACCTTTTCATGGACTATCGTTTCATCTGCGCTTACCTCTCTGGTGCCCAGTCTGTATATGACTTTCTCACTCTACTTTGTTCACCCTGTTTCTCTGCTTTTTCTGATGATTTGTCTTCCTTCAAACAGCAGAGGTTCAAATAAGCCATCAAATGGAGGCTTTCCCTGCAGACCTGGGGTCAGAGTCAGTTTTTCTCATCATTTTCCCTTGGTATCTCTCAAGGCTCCCTCTGCCTCCTCTTGTCTTCCATTCCCAGAGGCTGTGTGTTTCTGTTGGTTTTGAGTTGGCAGGACGAGGAACATAGGTGATGTGGGCAGCTTATGATTTCTTTTCCCAAAGGTCACAGAACTCCAGCCACGTGCCTCTTCCACTGTGACCATCACTCTTGTCGACCTTCCTTCTCCCTCCTCTTCCAACAGATCATGGGAGGCAGAACTCTTAAAAGAAAAACCTGCTTCAGGTTTACAAAAAACAAGACCTAACAGCTACTGCACATGAAGTCCTGACCATGTAGCAAGCTTTCTGCACACACGCATCTTGTCTCCGCCTCACGCCATGGGCTTGGTCCCAAGGCCACCTCTGGCTGGGCAGGCTGAGCGCCTTGTCTGAGAGACCTGAGTACTGGGTGGAGGAACAAATTATTTTCTTCCTTTCAAGAGTAAACATTTTGCTTTTGAAGAACTTCATATGGACATTTTAAAGAGAGTCCCATACGAAAGCAAAAACATCACCTTCCTCCTCCCAGGAATAAATTTAAAAGGCAAAATATTTCTTTTTAAATCACAGCATTTGAATGTTTAGCACTAGCATTCAAAATCTAAGAAAGGGGGAAAAAAGCATTTTTATGGTTCAGGTTTCTTTGGTTGGGGTTCTCCCCATGGGGTTGTGATAATAATATTTCATCTTTCAACTGGTATTACCAAAACAGTCAAAATCAGGGGAAAAGTACCACCTAGCAGTTTCTGGAACCAAAGAAGTCCCTAATGTCTTCCTTCCAGGCATCCCAGGATCTCAGCTTGCTAGAAAACTGGCTGACATGTTCCTTCTGTAGTTGACTGTTCATAAGAAATAATCACAAATGCTGTAAAGTCAAAGACTTGGACAGTTATTTATTCTTCCACTTAGTTTGGATGTTTCTTTGGCATTGCCAAGCTCATGGTCTGCTCTATGCCTTGTTTTAGCTTTTGGAACCATCCTAACATTCTTTAGGTCTCCTGCTGATGGTGGAGATGCTTGGGGGCCTGGTGTTACTAAACCCTGGTACAACCACCCTGCGACTCTGGTCAGGGAAGCTGATGGCAGCTGCATGAGAAACCCTGTTGAGACTGGCCATGTTTGGTCCTTGTCCTCGAAGGAAGGTTCCTTTCCTAGTCCCCAGGGTTTTATTCTCAGGGGACCCCACCCTGTCTGGTTTGGGTTGAACGCAGGGAAAGCTCCTCAGACATGGTCCCAGGAAGGTCAGGTGGGCTTACCCATGAGCCTAGTAGTGAGACTCACAGGCCACGTAGGACCTGCCTCCCTCTACCCTCCACTCAGCCTCCAGCCCAGGACCAAGCTTTCTAGCATCCCAGCAGGCCCCTGAGGACAGCAGGTGTACCAGCTCCTGCCCTGGTGCCTGGGCTTTCCACCAGAGCAAGGCCCCAAGGCTCCTCTCCTGGGAATCAAGCCAGCCAGAGCCTGAACTGACTGGGACACATCCTCCTCCCTTAACCAACCCTTCCCAAATGTGGCTGCACCTCTGGCTCTTAGAAAGCATAGGCTGCTGTCTTCTCCCTCTACCCTTCCAGTTTGTCCAGGACATTCATCCCAGGCCTCTGAATCAGGGCTCCTCTTTGCCACATTGTCTGCTGGCATCTGGGGCCATGAGGGCCTAGTGACCACAGTGGCAGTTGCTGCTATTGGGGAACCCGCCTGCCTTGCATGTGAGCACCAACAGCAGCTGCTACTTCCTGTGTGAAAGCTCAGCCCCGAGGAGACCCTCCACCTAGTCAGAGTATCCAGCCAGGGGACTTTTCTAGCTGTGAGCTCATCTGCACAACAAAGATGACTAGATCAGGGGCACCCAGACCCCTCCCAGCCCAGTGATGGGTTCTCCTGCCCTGGCTGTCTGTGAGAATTCATCTGTGGGCCCCACAGGAGGACTGTCCCACAGAAGAGACTCCACCAGAACCAACAGTTTCACACCCAAGTCTTTCATATCCTGTGCTCACAACTTTGTCAATGTTGAGTACGCCCTATATTACTGTGTTTTTTCTTTGAATCAGTGCCGGGGGCCAGCGTGAGGAACTCCGCCCATGGCAAAGGTCATGAGGAAGGAGGCTTGGCATACATACGCAAAGGCGTGATCAACCCTCAGGAAACCCCCTGTTCCCGAGCATCTAACCCGAAAACCAGAGTCTGTTTTATGCTCTCACCTACACCTCTGACTTTACGGGGGCTCTCCCCCATAACCGTTTCTCTCGGAGAAGGAGTAAACGTGCAGCTCCAAGGCAATAAAAATTCTTGGGCGTGACAAGAGTGTTTCAGCTTATGGACGCCTCTGAAGGTTATCTAGCCCACCTGTATAGGTTCGTCCAGCCACATGTGATTGTTTACAGCCTCCCAATCTGAGAGGCATGAGATGTTTTAGACTTACTAAAGGCAAATTCTTTTGGGGAGTTGGAAATTATTAGTGTACTGGGTTGGTTAGGAATTATATTGGTGAAGGGTTTTTCATTTGTTGTGTCAATAATTGCTGCTAATTCTCTCCCCTGGGTGGGACAAGGATGTCTCAGGTCAAACCTCTCTGCTGACAGACTAGCTTGTGTGACAGGAATATCCATATTCCTGCCACATGATTGTTTCCTACCTCTTAACCATAAACAGCACAGAAAGCTTTGGAGTATTTTGAGAGTCTTAATTAGCATAGGGCTTTTTCTTCTTGTTGAGTCAATGATTGCCGCCAGGCCTCCATATCCTTAGGCACCTGGGAATATATTAATCAATGTATTTGGAATATAGAAAAGGAAATATAGTAGTCTTTGATGTTAGCAATACTAGATTTTTTGAGTTAATGGATTTTCTCTTTTGTAATAGAACACTGTACTTTGTTATAAATCACTGTGTCCTTGCTATGTAAAAATGTAACTTTATCACTATCTTAAGTCTAAATAGATCTTAAGGGGATTATTGGTGAAAGGATTTTCATTTGTTGGGCTGATGTTTGCTGCTAAATCTCCATGTTCCCTACCCTTATAATGAATATAACTAACACATAGGAGAAATAAGTATTAACCTTTAAGGGTAATCATGTTAACCTTGGGTTAAATAAATTCCTTTCTTGATTGTAACTCACTACACCCTCACCCTATAGGAATGCAACTTTATTTGGAGGGTGGTGCCTGGTTTAAGAAAAAACACCTTTGGAAGAAATAAGTTTTTTGGTTATCAGAAAGAAAGAATCATAAAATCCCTAAGACCTTTTTATGTAAAGCACCTGATTTTGATAAAGGTCAGGACTGCTGACCCCCACGTGACTCTGTATTCATCCCTATATGTAACAAAAGGTATATAAACAAACCCCAAAATAAAGAAATCGGATCAATTTCCAGAAAGACTGATTCCCCCATGTCGCTTCTTTCTTGCTGCCGTTTCTCTGGCTGAATTCCCATCTGGATTCATCCTCTTTTTCTCCACTAATCTTCCTACTACACTATCTGTTTCTAATCTCCCTCTATATCTGTAATTAAATATGTATTTTTCCAAAGACGCCGACACCGTCCCCCCACCTTTGAATCACCCTGGATCCACCAGGGCTGGACCCCGGCAAATCAGCTCAGCTTTTCACTTTTAATTTACTTCTCTGTTGTCTCAAACACTGTCATTTCCATGATTAATGATCTGAGGTGCTAGTTATATCTTTTCAAATACACACCAACTAAGCACCTAATTATGAGAACTGGAGTCCATCTGTGTCAATATAATGTTGTTCAGTTACTCAGTGTGTCCAACTCTTTGCAACCCTGTGGACTGCAGCACACCAGGCTTCCTTGTCCTTCACAGTCTCCAAGAGTTTGCTCAAACTCATGTTTATTGAGTCAGTGATACCATCCAGCCATCTCATCCTCTGTCGTCCCCTTTTCCTTCTGCCTTCAATCTTTCCCAGCATCAAGGTCTTCCAATGAGTCAGCCCTTTCATCAGGTGGCCAAAGTATTGGAGCTTCAGCTTCAGCATCAGTCCTTCCAATGAATATTCAGAGCTGATTTCCTTTAGGATTGACCGGTTTGATGTCCTTGCATCCCAAGGGTCTCTCAAGAGTCTTCTCCAGCACCACAATTTGAAAGCATCAATTCTTTGGTGTCCAGCCTTCTTTATGATCCAACTCTCACATCCTTACGTGACTCCTGGGAAAACCAGAGTGTTAACTATACAGACCTTTGTTTAGACAGGGGGCTTAAACAACAAGCATTTATTCTCGCAGTTCTGGAGGCTAGAGTCCACAAGCAGGTTGCTTGGCAGATCTGTATCTGCTGAGGGTCCTCTTCCTGGTTTGCAGATGGCAATCTTCTCGTGGTGCCCCCAGATGGTAGGGGGAGATCGTTGTCTTTTCTAATAAGAGCACCAATCCCATTCATGGGGACTCCGCCCTCATGACAAAATCAAAGGTCCCACCTCCAAACCATCACTCCAGGGAGTAGGCTCCCATTTGTGAATGTGGGGGGATATAAACATTCAGTCGGTAGTCAGCACTTACTGTGGCTAGGATCTATTTCAGCACATCTACCCTCATTACTCATTTAACTTTCAAATCTACTGTGAATGGGAGGTACTGCTTTCTGCGGTTTAGAGCTGAGGAAACTGAGGCTCCACAAGGTCTGCTAACTTGCCAAGGCTGCACCACTAGTGAGCGGCAGGCCCCGGCGCCCTCACCGCCTGCCTGTGTTGCTAACGTTCCCGAGATGGATTCAGGACCTGAAAACGCTGGACACTGGCGCAAGCCCACTGTCTTCACAGCTTCTTTGCTCATTTCCTCATCAGGACACTCTCAGCTCCCCAACAACCAAAAGGCAAGACAGGTGCTATTTCCAGCAACACTCTGTCCATTCATGTTCTCCTGGGGCTGGAGGAGCAAAGAGGAGGGAGCAGAGGGTTGAGGAGAGACTGAAGGGAAGGGGCGTGAATGCAGCTGGACTCACAGATTCAGAGAGCGGCCTGGTGCAGCCAAGAGGCGGGGCGGGTAGGTGAGGGGGAGAGAGGGTCGAAGGTCAGACTTCTAGTTGTAGATGAGTCCTGAGGATGGAAACACGGCGTATGATTACAGCTAACAATAGTGTGCTGTATGTTTGGAAGTTACTGAGAGAATGAATCTTTCAGAGTTCTCATCACAAGAAGAAAGATGTGTGATTTCATGTGGTGATGGATGGTAACTAGACGCACCGTGGTGACGGTCTCACATATTTACAACTGTGAGTCACTGTGGTGCACACCAGACACTGATGTCATGTTCCATGTCAGTTCCCCCTCGGTTTAAAGCAAACAAAGAAGATGGGTCCTCACCTTCTCTCCAGGCCTGCTCTGCTCACAGAGACACCGTGGTTCCACTTGGGTGGTCACTCCCCCCAGGATGGTATCCCACTTTGAGAAGAAAAACCATGAGAGACCCATGTTCTCTGGTAACATGTGGCCCTGCAGAAACAAGGAAAACACTTCCACTGAGACTTATAATAAACACAATCATAAAGAATGCAGAGTTCAGGCTCTCATTGGCCTGCTCTGGAGAAGCGATCCTGATTGGGAGTTGGGTTTTAAATTCTTATAGGGATATTTGCAGTTCTAAGCTGTAGAAATCTGGAGCCATAAGAAAGACAAGAACTGTTTGAAAAGATGCCAGTGCAACACTGGCTGTTTCTACCAAAGATCCACTGGAGAAGGGACAGGCTCCCCACTCCAGTATTCTTGGGCTTCCCTTGTGGCTCAGCTGGTAAAGAATCCGCCTGCAATGCGGGAGACCTGAGTTTGATCCCTGGGTTGTGAAGATCCCCTGGAGAAGGGAAAGACTACCCACTTCAATATTCTGGCCTAGAGAATTCCATGGACTGTATAGTCCATTGGGTCGAAAAGAGTCAGACACGACTGAGCAGCTTTCACCTTCAGCTGCATGTGCTGGGCACACTGGTGTGCATTGGCCATGTGCTTCTCACGACAGCTCCACGCAGTAAGCGTGAACAGTTTCACATTCAAATTAGGACACTGAGACCACAGAGGCTGACATACAGTGAGAATCATCTGCTTCGGAATTCAAAACCATGGTTGTCCGGCTCCAGAGGCTGGGCCCCATCACCAAGGCTTCCAGACCATCTGGCACGTCCTCACATCAAAGACAAAGGGTACATTGGCCGACAGAGTTCCACTTCTGCGCTCTGGATGCTGATGGTTACCTGCCTCAGGGCATCTTAAACCGCCTATTTCAGAAACAGTGAAGCTGTTTACATACAAGGAACCCTAATCAATTTGCAATATAACAGATTTTTACCTGTAATTTGGGTGTTTTTCAAGAACAACAGAGCAGAGCCTTTTGAACTTTCTTGAACTTGTCCCACAGGATGAAAAGCCCTTTACCTCACGACAGAAGACATATAACACATATGCGTGTAACAGTTTTCAGAAAATTACATTCACCATACATGTTGGAGGCTGGTTGACATTTTAGATTCCAAGCTAGTCTGTTTTTCTTTCTTTTTTTCTTTGTTGTTCATAGTCCTCCTGAATGATCCCTTTTTTATTGTGATAACACGTAACATGACATCTACCCTCTTAAAATGCTCAGTGAACAATATGGTGTGGTTAACTACAAACACAGTGTTGGTCAGCAGATCTCTGGAACGTCCTCATCTCCTGTAACTGAAACTTGACCTCCGCCTCACCCCTCCTGCTTCTGGGAGTCCGACTGTCTTGGATTATTTCTCACAGAAGTGCGGTCGTGTCGTGGAAAACAGTGCGGAGACGCCTCAAAAAATGAATATTTTATTTGTTAATTCTGGGCAAGACCCCCTGTATTGATGTCAGGATTCACTCATGTGTTGCTCCCACAATTTGAAATACTTTGCAAGGGGACCTGAATTGTTTTTGCTTTAAAACAAACGGTTGAGTTGTTGCAGCTGGTATCAAAGACTTATGAAATAGGTAGCAAGAGCTGGAGAAGGAGGACAAAAAGAGATTTTTTAAAATTAATTATTAATGGCAACTCGGTGGAGAGAACACCTTTATGTATTTTTAATGCTTGAAAAGAAGAAAAGATGCAGCTTATAATGCTGCTTATTCTTTCCTACGGGCTGATCAAAGATGATGAAATACCACATTTGCTTCACTAACCAGACATTTTGAAATCCAAACCGAAACTAAAACTCAAAGGGCAATTCATCTTCTTTGTCCCAAACAGTATTCATCAGTTCCTTACCTAACGGGCGAGCAATGTGCCGGAGCCTGGGTGTCATTGTCCACTAGGTGGCGGTACAGAACAAGAGTAGCCCTTATTCTTCCTGACACGTAGGCTGCAAAAGAATTTAGAAACCCAGGGTTGTCCAGTGAGTCACATCAATTCAGCCTGAAAGTTTACTCAGTGCTCCAGGCATGTTTCTGCCTTTTCTTGGAACATCCCTGGATTTCAGCTTCATTCTTGCTGACAGCTTGGCATTTAAAATTAGTAATATCTTAGTTGTTCCCTTGTGGCAATACAGATGCAGCATAATGTCTGTATTTATTAACAATTTGCAAAGTTAGCATGTGCTGTGAAGCTTTAATTCTGCCCCTTCAATGTAACATTTAAGAAATACTGTGGGCACAAAGACAGAAATATAGATCAATGGAACAAAATAGAAAGCCCAGAGATAAACCCATGCTCCTATGGACACCTTATATTTGACAAAGGAGGCAAGAATATACAATGGAGAAAAGACAATCTCTTTAACAAGTGGTGCTGGGAAAACTGGTCAACCACTTGTAAAATAATGAAACTAGAACACTTCCTAACACCATGCACAAAAATAAACTCAAAATGGATGAAAGATCTAAACCTAAGACCAGAAACTATAAAACTCCTAGAGGAGAACATAGGCAAAACACTCTCCAACATAAATCACAGCAGGATCCTCTATGACCCACCTCCCAGAATATTAGAAATAAAAGCAAAAATAAACAATGGGACCTAATTAATATTAAAACCTTCTGCACAACAAAAGAAACCATAAGCAAGGTGAAAAGACAGCCTTCAGAATGGGAGAAAATAATAGCAAATGAAGCAACTGACAACTAATCTCAAAAATATACAAGCAACTCCTGTAGCTCAATTCCAGAAAAATAAACGACCCAATCAAAAAATGGGCCAAAGAACTAAACAGACATTTCTCCAAAGAAGATATACAGATGCTCAACATCACTCATTATCAGAGAAATGCAAATCAAAACCACAATGAGGTACCATTTCACGCCCGTCAGAATGGCTGCTATCCAAAAGTCTACAAGCAGTAAATGCTGGAGACGATGTGGAGAAAAGAGAACCCTCTTACACTGTTGGTGGGAATGCAAACTAGTACAGCCACTATGGAGAACAGTGTGAAGATTCCTTAAAAAAACTGAAAATAGAACTGCCTTATGACCCAGCAGTCCCACTGCTGGGCATATACACCGAGGAAACCAGAATTGAAAGAGACACGTGTACCCCAATGTTCATCGCAGCACTGTTTATAATAGCCAGGACATGGAAGCAACCTAGATGTCCATCAGCAGACGAATGGATAAGAAAGCTGTGGTACATATACACAATGGAGTATTACTCAGCCATTAAAAAAGAACACATTTGAATCAGTTCTAATGAGGTGGATGAAACTGGAGCCTATTATACAGAGTGAAGTAAGCCAGAAAGAAAAATATCAATACAGCATACTAACGCATATATATGGAATTTAGAAAGATGGTAATGATAACTCTGTATACGAGACAGCAAAAGAGACACAGATGTATAGAACGGTCTTTTGGACTCTGTGGGAGAGGGTGAGGGTGGGATGATTTGAGAGAATGGCATTGAAATGTATAATATCATATATGAAATGAATCGCCAGCCCAGGTTCGATGCATGATATAGGATGCTTGGGGTTGGTGCACTGGGATGACCCAAAGGGATGGTATGGGGAGGGAGGTGGGAGGGGAGTTCAGAATAGGGAACACATGTACACCCATGGTGGATTCATGTTGATGTGTGGCAAAACCAATACAATACTGTAAAGTAATTAGCCTCCAATTAAAATAAATAAATTTAAAAAGAAAAAAAAAAGGAATACTGTGGATCCTTGTGCCATTTCCCTTTGCTAACAATATCTATATCTTAGTTGTGCTATATATTATAAAGTTACTAAAATATCTAATGGACATTTTAGTTCTAATTTTTCAGCCAAAAAGAATGATCTCAAATACACATCAGCAAAAAGAACTAATAGCTGATAAGTTAAATGCCTCTTAAACAAAAATGTATGCTTTTGCAATGTGGAAAGTCTTTTGAAATAATCCCATGTATGAGAGAAAAATTCTCATCAAGTGATGCCTGTTATGAGACATATTTATAATTATTTGCAAATCTTGCCTATTTTTACAATATTTTTGATGTAGGTAAAGAAAAGATATTGAATAATTTTCTCTTGCTTCTTACTATATTTGTATATCATTTGAATTTTTATGAATGCATATTACTTTAACAAACAGGAAAATAAAGCTGGTTTGTCATAAAAATAGTATGAGAAAAAAATATAGATTTTTAGTGTGACATAACCTGGAAAGTTATTCGTTACAAGTCAGTTGAATGCTTACACAGTTAAAGTGCTGTGTAGGGTAATGGTGATCATAAATTGCTGACATAGGAAGTAATATTTCTAAATCTGAGTCATTTCTATCATGTTCCTATCTATATTTAAAATCTTCCATAAAGTGGAAAGAATATCAAGTTTTTCATTAGTTTCACCGTAATATAATATTAAGAAAACTGGTATTAACATTGTTCGTTGTTAAACAGCAGAATCAGTATATCTAAAATCTTACTATTATTCAATCTGCAGGTATCCCACTTCTATGTGGTGATCATAGGTTTATGGCATAAGAAGCACTTTCACTTACTTCAGCTCATTTTGTCTCCTAATAGGTGTGCAGCATAGGCAGAGCCCATGAAGGTTCTAAGATACAAAACCATCCATATCAGGTCCTAATCTAGTGGGCTACAGAGCCGGGGGCACTGACCGTGTGATTCTGAGTTCAGGCCCTTTTCTTTTCATTCCTGTGGGCTTGCAGACTGCCCAAAGCGCCCTGTGAGTCCATGAGGAAGAGGAAGTCTTGTTAGCAGGTGTTTATAGTATTGGATGCTCTTTCTCCCTTTCCCTTTTCCTACAAGTGGGGAGTGTGCAGGCTTGAGGGGTGAGGGGAGGGACAGGAATGATTCTGCAAATGCCTGTCATGCTCACACTCGAGGTGGGGTAGCTACACAGGTCTTCACGGTGCCATGTTGATTTGGACTCTGTCCATCACCTTTCAAACTGCCTCTCCCTGAGGCATAGTTGAACATTCACTCAACAGATAAGTGTGTCAATTGACCCCTTCTGGGTGCTGGGGACTTGTGTCAGGGCTGTGTCCCCAGACACAGGGTTGAGCACAGCACACGGGCTCCCTGCCCACAGGGAGTCTGAACTCTAGCAGAAGAAACAGACAAACTATATCACTAATTCTACTGTCGGAGAAAGTAAAGGGAGAAAGTAACAGTGAGACATAGCTTAGATGGCGGAGGGGTATGTCAGGAAGTTCCTCTCAAAATGCCTTATTTAAGCTCAGACCTAAACAATGAGTAGGGGTCTAGCAGGAAGGATGGTTGGGAACGTTCCAAGATACACAGGCCCTGGGGTAGGAAGATGCTTCTCTTGTTGGCAGAACAGAGGCTTATGGGGCCCCAGCTGCTGCTGCTGCTGCTGCTGCTAAGTTGCTTCAGTCATGTCCAACTCTGTGCAACCCCACAGACGGGCAGAGGCCACAAAGGGAGGTCCATGTGCCCCACACTAAGAATGTTGTATTTTATCCCAACCACAGAGATGGGATTCCTTGGTGGTTCAGATGGTAAAGAGTCTGCCTACAATGCAGGAGACTTGGGTTCAATCCTTGGGTCAGGAAGATCCCCTGGAGAAGGAAATGGCAACCTGATCCAGTAGTCTTGGCTGGAAAATCCCATGGATGGAGGAGCCTGGCGGGCTACAGTCCATGGGGTCGCAAAGAGTCAGACACGACTGAACAACTTCACTTTCACTGAGATAAGCCATTGATGAGTTTTAAGCAGAGAAGAGATATAATCAGATGCATGTTTTTTAAAGATGAGTTGGCATTTAAAGCTTTGATTCGATTAGAGTGAAGTGAGTCTCCGTGGGAGACTCCCTGAGAGGCGCCTGCTGGTCCAGGACAGTGGATGGTCACGCACACGAGGCAGCAGGAGGTGTAGGAGAGAGAAACCTGGGCAGCGGTTTCTCTCAGCATGTGAGGTGGTGTGCCCGGAGTTCATACTGGCACTTACAGAGATGGGACTCAGGAAGACAGTCCACTGGAGTGTTTAAGAGTCATCTGGACATGAGTGGTATTACATTAAGTGAAATAAGTCAGAAAAAGATAAATACTGTATGATATCACTTACACATGGAATCTAAAAAACACAAAAAACTAGTGAATATAACAAAAAAGAAGATAGATTCACAGATTTAGAGAACAAACGAGTGGTTACCAGTGAGAAGATGAAAGGGGAAGAGGCAGTATAGGGGTAGAAAATTAAGAGGTACAAACGATTATGTATAAAATAAAGTTACAAGAATATACTGTACAACACAGTTAATATAGCCAATATTTTGTAATAACTATGGATGGAGTATAACTTTTAAAATTGTGAATCACTCTATCATACACCTGTAACATATAATATTGTACAACAACTACACATCCATTTTTTTTAATGAAAACAAAAAAAGAAAAGCAAGCTTTGGGCATAAGAACATTCCACAACTAAATACTCCAACATCTGTATCACTGAGCAGAGTTCGGTGCTTGTTTATGTTCTCTTTTGAGGTTAACTTCGGAAAGAATGAGGAGCTGAAATCTTAAGTGGACCAGAGGATGCCTTTGGATAAACCCCTGCCCTGGGTGCCCATCTTGTCACGTAGGAAGCTGGTCACTGCCGCTGTCTCTCAGAAACCACAGGTGATGTCGGGGAAGAGCCTGGTCTCGGGCTCTGCCAGGAACACAGCGAGTGTAAACTCCTCCCCTCTCCCTGTGCCGGGGGTGCTCTGCCGTCCGTTGTGGAGATTCACCCACATTCTCACCAAGATAGACATTGAACTCTTCCTAAAAGTGCTGTTGTGATCATTTCACAAAACACCCTTTGTGGAGAAGGACAATGGTATCCAGTGAACCAAGCACAACACGGGAAACCGTAATTCCTTCCCCAGAATCCTGTTCTGCTGGCGCTGAGCAAGCTGAAGCCTCGGCACTCTGGTTTGTCACAGAGGAGCAGTGCCCATCTCTGTCTGCAAGTATAGATAGAATTACCTCGCAGGTTTACTATATGCACGCATAGAGTCCTGGGGGAAGGTAACAAGACTCCACCACCGGGCCGTGACCATTCTAACTAAGCTGCCTACTTCCCCAGGTTGCCCCTTAAGCCCCATCCCCACCTTGCTGCGCAGCTGGGGTCTGTGGGTACAGGTGTGCATCAGGGACATTCCGTGTGGAGGTCTGTACCTGCTCAGGTTTGGCACCAGCTCAGGGATGGAGCCATTAAGTCTTACCAATTCAAAATCTATTGTTAACAACCCCTGGAGCGGGTGTGGGCCTAGTGTGTTTGTCTGTCTTCATGCTTTTGTCTTCTTTTGTCACTCTCGGCCTCAGGAAGATGACTTGTTGGAATGAAGCGAGGGTTTCTCAAGTCTCAAGAACCCAGAGACTTAAGTTGACTGCTGGCAACTTCTAAGATTTAATGAAAATTTGCTTGACCTTCTTCCCAAGTCAGTGAGAGTTCTCATGATTGCCCCTGATTCACTTATTAATTCTTGAGATTTTATAGACTTGTGTTCACGTTCACCCTCAGTTACAAAAGCCTGCTCTGGCTGTGCTCACATCTCTTTTGGGGGCCAGTTCCACTGTCTGCATCTTTTCTCCGTTTGGACCAACCCAGACATGAAATTAGCCACTTTCCTTTGCGTTCCCCCAAGACAACCGTCCCAAGAAAGCCCTGGTGAAATCCACCTCTCTTTAATCTGCTTCCTGTCTGCTCTCTTGATTCCCAAATTCCTCTGGATGTTTAGATCCACATTGGTTTAGCTATGACTTCACTTCCTTCCAGCCCACAAGTATATAATCAAGATATTTTGCTAAACAAAGATGGTCGTCAAGAGGGACTTGGAGGACTTCCCTGGCTGTCCAGTCCAGTGGCTGGGTCTCCATGCTTCCAGTGCAGGCAGCCCAGGGTCTGTCCCTGGTTGGGGGACTAAGATCCTGCCTGGTGTAGCCAAAAAATTAAAAAAGAGGAACTCTTGTGCCAATTATCTGTAATATGTGTGTGTATGTGTGTGTGTGGGTGCACATGTGCTTAGCCGCTCAGTTGTGTCCTACTCATTGTAACTTTGTAACCCATAGACTAACTTGCCAGGCTCCTCTGTCCATGGGGATTCTCCAGGCAAGAATACTGGAGTGCATTGCCATGCCCTCCTTTGGGGATCTTCCCCACCCAGGGATCAAACCCAGATCTCCTGCATTGCAGGTGGATTCTTTACCAGCTGAGCTACCAGGGAAGCCATAAATATGCATATATATATATATTCATATACTTCTATACACATATAAACATATACCCATAATACATATACACTTATCCACATGTTCTATATGTATACACAATATACAGCACTTAGAAATGTAGAAATAATACATGGCTGTGTGTATAATAATTACACACAAAACACATACTATCTGTGCATATACACACATGTATACCCTATGACCTATGTCTACATAGATCTAAACCACCATCACTAAGGAACTGGTGGACACCAGCTCCTGCCTCCTCTTGTCGGAGTCCTGTGCTCATCTTTTCATTTCTGTACCACACAGATCCTGCTCTGTAATTGACCCGGATCCCACCTACTTTGCACTGTTTCATGTAGAAAGCAGGGACCTGTGCAGTCACTTATTTATGCAATCACACGTTCACTTAGAAGACGATAATTGATCACCCATGACAGCCCTGGGTTGAACCCTATATTGAGAAGAGACAAGGAAGGAGGGGCCCACGTCTTTAGATACTTGAAATCCAGCTGCATGCAACCCTTAGCACGCACGAAATAAAACGTCCTCACACGCACAGTTCTCATCAGAGGAACCGCAGAGCCGAGCAGAAAGCCCATGCCTGGCCATGCACAGCAGCATTGCTGTTTCAGCAGAACGCGCAGGAGGAAAAAACCGCTGTGGTCAAAAGAAACTGCTGGCTGCTGGATTTTTGTTTAATTACAATTTGCGTGCTCTTCTAACAGCGCTTGTTCTGCTTAGACGGCAGAGTGGCTTTCATGAAAGTATGAGCTCAGCCTTGCCTTATGCCTGCTGAAAAAAAGAGGTCAGGTAAAATGACTGTAGTGACAGCACCAAACTGGTGGAAAACCACACTGTCTTTCAGACAAGATGTAAAAAAGAAAAAAAAAGAAAGCAGACTGGAAATTTTTTGCCTGCTAAAAAAAAACCCCTTGAAGTCATCTCAGAAACACACATAGAGGCAATTTCCTCTTTTCTCTCCTTAGCAGCGTCCTCAAGGAAAGAGCTTTCCAGATCTGAGGGAGTGGACCAGTGATGCAGTCACGTAGCCTGGCTTCATTCTGAATTCTTCTCCATGGCTGTGTTCACTGAAGGACTTAATCCTTAGGCAGCTCTTCCAAATCTCATACAGTTCTGCAACTTTTATCTGAACTCTACCCTGAATATTCTAATCATGTAAAATGTTTTCAAACCACTGTAGCACAGAAATTAGTAATGACCAGATATGTTTGCAGAAATCCATGCTTTGTGTATTGTAAAAGGTCTGCATGAATGCTTGCTCTCCTCCCACATGCCTATAAACATGATCTGTGTACAGTTTTGATCATTTTTAAATTCAAAAATCAAATGTAATTTTAATGTACCCACGGAGGAATTTACATATGAGTTTCATAAAGAACAGCAAGTGTTAACACACTGAAGGGTGATATTCGTGTATGCAGAGGACAGATATGATGGCCTGTTTCTTGGTGGTGATGAAATTTGATAAATGACTTCTTTCCACAGAATCTCCAAAATAGAGTGATTGCAGGTACTCGCATTCCATCAAATTAGTTAGAGCTTTTCTAGGACTTGGCTCTGTTTCTCTTTATGTACTTCTGTGGCAAAATTAAGATAAATTATTTTTTAGAGGCAATATCAACAGTCTTAATTTGAAAACATTTAGCAAGATGAACCTAGTGTGCTGGAGGTGACACTAGGAAAATTTGTGCCTGGTTTCGAAAGCTGGCAGTTCTTCGTGCCATAGTTTCCCAAACCGTGGAGAACTGGCTGTTCCTGGGGAGGCCTGGCTCCTCACAGGGTTCTCCTTTCTCATTCTTTTTACTTATTTATACTGCTTAAGGAAATGAGACAATCACGTGATGTTCTCTAACTTGAAAATCCTGTAGCTTGATACTTCAAGTTCTACAAATTGTGTCCAGATCTAGTATTAATTCTTTAAAGATATTTTTATATAGTTTTAAAGGGGAATCTTCCATTTACAGTAATTATGAAATTTTGAGCCCGTGTTACGTCTGATAGTTTTTGTCTCCCACTCCCCCACCGCAATATTCCCCCTCTCTCTCCTACCCACTGGTTACCACTAGTTTGCTCTCTGTATCTGTAGGCCTGCTTCTGTTTTGTTATATTCACTAGTTTATTATATTTTTCAGATTCTACATATAAGTGATATCATACAGCATATGTCTTTGAGCGGTTGTAGCTCAGTGGTAGAGCATGTGCTTAGCATGCACGAGGCATCTGCTTTATCCATTCTTCGGTTGATGGACACATGGGCTTTTTCCATATCATAGCAACTGTAAATAATGCTGTTATGAACATTGGGGTGCATGTATCTTTTTGAATTAGTGTTTGGTTTTTTCAGCTTTATACCCAGATATGGAATTGCTGAGTCATAAGGCAATGGCAACCCACTTCAGTACTCTTGCCTGGAAAATCCCATGGATGGAAGAGCTTGGAAGGCTGCAAACCATGGGGTCACTGAGGGTCGGACACGACTGAGTGACTTCACTTTCACTTTTCACTTTCATGCATTGGAGAAGGAAATGGCAATCCACTCCAGTGTTCTTGCCTGGAGAATCCCAGGGATGGGGGAGCCTGGTGGGCTGCCACCTATGGGGTCACACAGAGTCAGATGCAACTGAAGCGACTAAGCAGCAGCAGCGGCAGCATGGCACTCCTATTTTTAGTTTTTTGAGAAACCTCCACACTGTTTTCCACAGTAACTATATTGGTTTACATTTCCATCAACAATGTGAAAGGGTTCTCTTTTCTCCACATTCTTACCAACATTTGTTATTTGTGGTCTTTTTGATGATGGCCATTCTGACAGGTGTGAGGCAACACCTCCTTATGGCTTTGATGTGCATTTTCCTGATGAGGAATGATGTTCTAGTATTAATTATTTAAACTTGCCTGAATGCTAGTATAGTCCCCTCCTTGTGCGATAGCTGCAGGATCAAAATGGGGGTCGGGGAGAGGGGACTGCGGTCAAGCGATGTTGAGAATATCAGTGGTGACTCTTGGGGCAGTAGGATTTCGAGGAAGTTATTTGTATAGATTTCCCTGGTGGTCCAGTGGCTAACAACTTCAAGTCCCCAATACAGGAGGCCTGCATTCCATCCTTGGTCAGGGAACTAGATCCTTATACTGCAACTAAGACCTGGCAGAGCCAAACAAGTAAATAAAAATTTTTTTGAAAGTAAGTTATTTGTAAATGTTAATATATTCAGTTAGAACCTCACTGAACACTATATGTGAAGCACAACTTATATACTATTAGTAGGAAATGTGTATATTATCTTCATGACTTCAAGTTAAGCAGAATTTCTTAGGCCCCAAAGAGCATGAATCATAAAGGAAAAAACTTAGAAGTTTGCTTGTAATTTTTAAATGATGCCAAAATTAAAGTTTAGCTTGAAAATTTCGTTAAAAAGAAAAAACAAACCATGAACTCAGAGAAGATATTTGTAACATGTATTGCAAAGTATTTAAGAACCACAAGGAAATAAAATTAAAAAGCAACAAGACAAAACCCCCATTTTTTTAACGGACAAAAAATTATGAACAGGAAAGAGAAAAGGCAAACAAAATCACCAAAATTCATAAAATGTTCTCCTCTTCACTGTACTTAGAGAAACATGAATTTAATTAAATGTCACATGATAGTCCTCTGATTGTTTACAAGATGTTGAACTGGACAAGATGAGACGCTGGAAACGACTTCGAAATAGGAACTTGGATTTCTACTAATAGGAGTGAAAATGAATACAATTGTTCTGGTATCAAATTACCAGTATCCAGTAAAGCTGAAAATTTACATTCCTTGTGATCTAGATCTCTTCTAGAGAAACTTGCAGATCTGTGTGAGACAAAGTTTGTAGGTCCAAGAATGTTAAAATAGCAGTTTAAAAACAAACTAGGTCTCTATATGTTAATCTTATTAACATAGGTCACTAAAAATAGCACTCAGAAGAAAAAAAACAGGTTGCAGAGAATTTAAACAGTACAATACAAATGATTTAAAAATTAAAAAAACATATATGATGATGTGTATGTATACACACAATAAACAGAGCTGTGTTCTGGAGGGTATTCCTGGGGGTTGTCTCTGTGGAGAAAAGTGGAAGAAGGCAAAGGAGGAGGGGAACAAAGTGGACTTGAATTTTATTTGAATATTATGTTGCTTTTCTTAAAAATGCTTATAAAATGTATTGCAAAGGATGAAAATAATGAGCTCAGACTCATTCCTGCTTGTTACAGAGCTGACCACCTGACCAGAGGTTTCATAAACAGGATTTGTGGGGCCCTCGAGTTGGGGGGCGGGGGGAGTGTACCTCAGCAATGGGAATAGAACACAGCTGCATCCTCAATTTCTTTTCTTTTTAATTTTAATAAAAAAATTTTTTTGTATAGAAGTATAGCTGATTTACAATGTTTCAGGTATACAGCAAAGTGATTCAGTTATACATACATACATGTATATATTCTTTTTTCATATTCTTTTCTATTATAGGTTATTATAGTTCCCTGTGCTCCACAGTAGGCCCTTATTGTTTATCTGTTTTATGTACAGTAGTGTGTATCTGTTAATCCCAAACTCCTAATTTATCCCTCTCCCCACCTTCCCCACTTGGTAACCATAAATTTGTATTCTGTCTTTGAGTCTGTTTCTGTTTTGTAGATAAGTTCATTTGTATCATTTTTTTAGATTTCACATATATTTGTTTTTCTCTGTCTGACTTTCTTCATTTGTTATGATAATCTCTTGGTCCATCCATATTGCTGTAAATGGCATTATTTCATCTTTTTCTACAGCTGAGTAATATTGCACTGTATATACGTACCACATCTTTTTAATCTATTCCTCTGTTGATGGACATTTAGGGTGCTTACATGTCTTGGCTATTGTAAATAGTGCTGCTGTGAACACTGAGGTGCCTATAACTTTTTGAATTAGAGTTTTTGACTTTTCTAGATATACGCCCAGGCAGGCTCAATTTCTATTTGCAGTCTTGATGTGAATCAAACGCTACTGCAGGCCCAGCATGAACCCAGATTATGTCACCCCCAGAGTGTCCACTGTGATGATCCACAAGATACTAGTAGTTTCTGGACCAGACACCCACAGCATTGGAGGAAAAACAGCCTTCAGCCCAAAGAAAATTATATTGAGAGAAGAAATCGAAAGCCTTCTGAACAAACTCAGATTGCACATGGGATTGGTCAGGTTGGTTTGAAAATGTGTCCCTGCCCCCGCAAAAGACTGCTTTTAAACATCTTTAAACATAATCCAAAGCACACAGCCTCTCCCGGCAGGAGGAACATGTGTGTTAGGATGAAAGGGAGTATTTTCTCAGCAGAATTTCCAAGGGGTTTCCTCCCGTCTCTGCTGCCAGTGGCTTGGGGGTCATGTTGGGAAGCATCTGGCCACCAGCACCTTTGGGTGAAGACTTGGCCTCTGGCTGTGGTACACAGGGGAGATTGTCTACTGAAGGCTGCACTGAACTCAGCTGTTTATTCTTTGTGAAGCTGGAACTAGAAAACCAAGGTGCAAACCAAACTCACAGTGGAGTTTAGATGCCAAAATGTGTTTGCTTTCACAGCAGAACAGCTTAAACTTCCAGCGGTTAGGCGACAGGGACATGTCAGCTTTCTATCAGAGATATCTGCTCAGTCTGTCTCAGGCTCCTCACCCGTGTGTGTGAGCGTGGCATGCTCAGTCGCTCAGTTGCGTCTGACTCTTTGTGCCCCTAAGGAAGGACTGTAACCCATCATCCTCTGTCCATTGGATTTTCCATGCAAGAATGCTGGCGTGGTTTGTCATTTCCCCCTCCAGGGGATCTTCCTGGCTGAGTAAGAGATGGAACCTGCGTCTCCTGCATTGGCAGGCAGTTTCTTTACCATTGTGCCACCTGGAAGCCTTCATTAGTGTCACTTGGTGTATCTAAACTTGTCCTTTGTGCTGAACTTGGGGGCTCTAAGAATCAGTGTTATTCTAAGCAAATCTGCGGCTACTTTTAAAAAAAAAACTAGAAATTGAAAAAATAAATCTTTGCCAAATCCTCTAGAGATTAGTGTATTGCATGTGGTCTAAACTTTATAAAAGCTTTTTGATTAAACCAAAAAAAGGTAATTTATTTAAAAATAAATATCTGCATTCCCACTGTGTCACTGGGGACCTTTCAGTGCTGGTTTGGGTGATTACAGCTGGAGCCAGTTGCAACAGTGGAAGGGACCCTTGTTTTCAGCTTTTGCTCTTCAAGACCTGGGAGGATTCAGGAGGTCAAGAGGTCAGAGCAAGAACATAACCACCTCTCCTGGGACCTCGTTTGAGGCAGAAGTGGGGCTTCTCCAGGTGACCAAAATCTCCGAGCTTTGCTGAAGGAAACCAGGCTCTGTGTTGACTTATAGGTGTTAGCAACTTATTTGTCAATATTCTAAAAATTTATTGGGACATCCAAATCATTTTGGAAAATCATCTGTCAACTCCAAGATAAGGCAAAGATGTACTGTAGATTGGACTTTTCCTCTCTAGATTTCTAGGTCAGTTTAAGGGTATTTGAAACAAGCGTCGTAAGTGTTGTGATTAAGCAGCTACATTTCTCAGAATATTCCTCTGGTTTTTGAAATCTCCTCTCCTGTCTAAGAGGCTTAATACAAATTTAGCTTGATAAGTATGTCTTGAAAATGGAACATTTCACCAGTCCTATATATTAATGGTTACCTGGGGCACAAACATGTGCTCACTGGAGCCCTTTGACAGATAGACAGATAGACACAGTGCTGATAACTAGCAGATACCAACATCCACTCTGGGCACCACTGCAGTCCACCTTGATCAGTTGGTACCTGGACCTCACCCAGAGTTCAGCACTGTGTCTGTGGCCCCCCATCACGGGTCTTGGCAGATGTACTGTCTCAGCGCTGAAATCTGGTTGAGGTCTTCCTCTCCCCATTGCTGGGTCAACCCGGTCCTTGTCGCCAGCCTTGACCTCGGCCAGTCTCTGGGGTCAGAGATGCCAGTGATGGAAGGAGAACCCAGTTTATTTTTTTTTCCTCAGGCGACCTCGCTCACATCACCCTTTCTTCAAGCGGGGCCTCCATTAGGGACCCACAAGCCGGCACCCTGACACTGTGCCGCTCTCCTTCCCCACGGTCGCTCCCCGTCGGCCTGCCCGGCGCATGCGCACACGGGCACACCTGGGAAGCGTTGTGACTTCAGCCCCGCTGCGTCCTCCCTGCTCAGTCTGGGAGGCATCACTTCAGCAGAGACGGTCGGCTCGGACAGGAAGCAGCATGACCAAGAAAGGACTGGATGAGTTCCTTGACCATGGGTGTTTCTGAGATCACCCTTACCTTCCTTCTCCGTTCAGAGCGAGTTCTGTCTCCAGGGGCAGCGCGGCCGCTCCCGGCTGCCCCCAGTTACTCAAGCAGAGAAGGGATACACTCACCTCTTGCCCTCACTTTACATTTTGTTGCTAAAACCTTTCCACAGCCTTCATGCTGCCAATGAGGGAACTGAGCTCAGAAAGGCCAAAGCTGTGGCCCCAGGGCCCCAGGGACCGGGGCGTAGATCGGCTTCTGCTTGTTCTGTAGCCTGAGTTCAGTGTTAGATCCTGGTCAGCCCCAGAGGCCCCTAACCCTAGGACCCAGAGGCCTCCTTTGTTCCAGCAGCTCCTCCTCAGAGAGTGAAGCCCCCGGCCCTCACCCTGACTCAGTGCTCGAGTCCAGTCTCTCTGACCATGTCCCCACCACAGCGGCTGCCTGAATGTCCAGAGATCACGCAGACTCACATCATGAAGCTTTCCCCCTGGGGTGCTGCCCTCCTGCAGGCGAGTTCTCTGTAGCCCGCTGCTTACATAACTGCTGTCTTGTGGCCACTGCCTTTGGTGACAGCCCTGGAGCCCAATTTTCTCTCCATTCCAGCAGCTGGATCTGAACCCCCATGTTCATCCCACCCCAGGGAGCAAGTCAGCTTAGAAGTCCTGCACCCACCCACCACCCCAGCATTCTTCACCAGATCCCTCTTCACCAGGTTATGTCTAGTTCTCAAGATGTTTGAGCAAGCCAGCTTCAGCGGGACCAATGCACCAAGACTCTGACTTTAGTCTCCGATCTTTGTTTATTCACTAGGGTCTTCAGTTGGGTTTCCGCAGAAGTCAACTTTGGGATGAAAATTTGAGTCCAAGTAGTTGATTTGAGGGGGAGTGACCCAAGGAGTCTGATCAGGTGGATTACCCATGGTGTGCCTGGAGCTCAGTGCTGCTGAGGGGCTGTGGATGAGAGCACAAACACAGCTCAGAGTCCTCTCACCGAGGGAGGGTGCAGAGCTTCAGGGTCCTTCCTTCTGGTCAGGTGGCCCAGGGCCGAGGGCTGCCCTGCACTTCTGGCTGAAGCCCTCTCAGGGAGAGCTGTGGGTGCTTGCAGTAAGGTTGTTCTAGTGAGTACGCTGGGGATGTGAGCAGAACACAGGCAGCGTCCACTACGGCCAGTGATTCTGGAAAGCCTCTGGAGGAAGCACGCAGCGTCACACTCAGTATGACCTGTGGAAGACTTCCAAGGGGCTTTGTTTGACAAGTTGTCGTGAGAGCCCTGTATGAGCCTGCACTGGCAGCCCCTTGTCCCTCCATCTCCATTCCATGCCCCAGGGCTTTCAAAAAACTCAGAGGTTTTCCGTGTCCTTTTAGCTCTTTTACTGTGAGGCTGTAGTTCATCATTCACATTTTGCGAGCCCTCTCCTCATACAAAATGGCAGGAACTAGGTGCTTAAAAGAGCACTAAGTATAAAATACTCTCTCTAACCCCAAGTAACACATCACGAAGCAGGGCAATTCCAATATGTACTATTATTCTTCATTTCAGGTGGTGTACAGGGCAAGCACTAAAGTGATGGGGTTGCTCATGAGCTTTGCGAGCTGGAAAGTCTATGACAGAAATCAAGTGAGCTTGAGACAAGAATTACAATATCAGAACCAGGGAATTGAGTCCTTCATTTAAAGCCCTACCAAGTCATTGAAGGTGGCACTTCTTTTCACGTTGTGCTGTAGTCTGTGTTCTGTCTGACTCTGTCTGTCCATGCAACCTCTTGAGAACAGGGGTAGTTTCCACATTACACATCTATTGCTGCATTACACATTACTAAAACTTACCTGCTTATAACAAGTTACATGTATTATGTCACAGTTTCTGTGAGTTGGGAATCTGGGCTCAGTCGGCCAGGGCCCTCTTTCTCTGTCTCTTACAAGCTGAAGTCAAGAAGCTGGCCAAGTTGGAACCTCACCTGAGGGCTTGACTGGGGAAGGATATGCTTCCAGGTTCACAGGGTTGTTGGCAGCATCAAGTTCCTCAGGGACTGGGAAACTGAGGGCCTCAGTTCCAAGATGGCAGTTGGCTGGAAGCCACCCTCAAGGTCTTGCCAGGTCGGCCACTACAGTATGGCAGTTTGCATCACCAAAGCATGGAAGCCAAGAAAACAACAGGGGAAGAAGTCAGAGTCTTTCCTAACCTAGCTATAGATGTGACATCCATCACAGATGTCATGGTCTATTGGTTAGGGATTATTTAAGGCCATGAGTACAAGGAAGGTGGATACTTGAGTATCATCCTATAAGTCTGCCTGCCATGATGTCCTTACCACCTGGTTATAACAGGTGCTCAGTAATGTTATGTTATTTTGCATATGTATTATTCCCAAGACAGCAGGATAAGTTGCAAAATTACACACAGCAAAAGAACACTAGATTTCAAAGAGAATTGACCATGTATTAATAATAGGAGAGTCTGAGATTGTACATTCCATTCCCTTCCATGGACATATCCACCTAAGAACCCAGGTGTGTGCTAGTAGCTGGAATGTGAGCTCCCTGAAGGCAGGACTGTGTCCTTAGTCTGACATCGTCAGCACCTGCGGTCCCTTCCCTGACTCATGAAAGGATCTTGGCAAACACTGAATGGACTGAGGACTGATTCAGTGAATAAGAAAGTCTGTTCCTCTTAGAACTTTTTTCACCTGGGTTACACATTTAACAAAATATTATGCCAATTTAGAAAGTAGTCACGAAAAGAGGAAGTTTACTGTTGCTGCAATCTGAACAAATACTTGGTTGAAAGAATGTCAACTGGGCAATCCCCGCATTAGCTCTGGTGACTTCATTTTTCAATACCTTTCAAAACGCTATTCTGAGAAAACCTACAATGTGGACTAGAGAAGGAAATGGCAACCCACTCCAGTATTCTTGCCTGGGAAATCCCATGGACAGAGGAGCCTGGTAGGCTACAGTTCATGGGGTCACAAAAGTGTCAGACTTAGCGACTAAACAATGTGGACTAACAGAGATGGTACCTGCTGAAATCTGCACTTGTTATTACCATCAGGTTGATCTTTGTAGTACATTCATTGGGCAAGTACAATTTAGAACTCAGGTTCTAGAATCTAGCAAGGTTCACTAGCAAGGACTGAGGTCCTGTATGTGCTGTGAAGTCTGGCATCTCACAGAGATTCTGAATTGGAGTTTAGCAGAAGAGTGAATCCATGTGAAAATTATTGCAAGCCCTTTTCTGCACAATGCCAGCTGGGCATTTTGATAAGCCCTTGGAAGTCCAGGATTGCTGTAGGTTTTCAGAATGTGCCTTTGTTTGCCTCAGATGAAATGCTAGTTAGAAAAGAAAGTTCTTTTATTCAGGGAAAATTAATCCTTGGTGTGATATACTCTCTCCTATTTCTCTTTCTCTCTCCCCACCTCCTTCTCTCTTCTCTCCATCTCTATTGTTTCCTCTGTCTCAGGGAAGAGTGGTTTCCTGGTTCTATACATATCAGATATTTGTGGAGAGTCACAGACCTTACAGGACAGCTCAGCTGTCTTATTCTGTTGTGGGTGGCACACATCATGCAGTGATACTCACATTCCTTAGATGCTGGTAGATGAGTAAGAATCAGATTGTGCGCTTCGTGAGAACGACACGGGGGTTCCCAAGAGCTACAAATTCTTCCAAATAAATCCCTTAAGTAAATAATGGAAAATGGTAGTTTATTTTAAGTTCTTTGAAAAGTTGAAAAGTGATGCAAAAGGAAAGGGCTCATCTGTTGTTAGTCAGCTTTTGACCTTTGACTATATAAACACAAGAAGTACATGGGGCTGCAGCTAGGAAACCGAGCATTACCATGCTACTCCCCAAATGAACAGAATGGGTCTTTTCATTAAGTTTTAAAGAGTGTGCTAGAGCACCATTTCACAGAATGTGACATTTAATAATTTATTCTTAAAGGAGAGGACAGCTGTTAACAGGTTGGCCATCTCAGTAATTAAAAAAAATTTTTTTCTTTTAAGTGAAGAGATTGGACCAGATCTTGTCTAGTCTCTTCTGCACTGAAAGGCTGATACCAAGACTCATGAGACCAGGCTGTCTCCAAGTCCACACAGCCACTCCTGTCCTTCCACCTCCTGGAACCACAGCTCCTTCTTGTCTTGACGCTAATGCACACAGTTGGCACACAGTTTGCAAATCCTGCCGAAAGCATCCCTCTTCCACGAAGGACCATGAAGGCCTAGCACCTGGATCAAGTGCCCTTGCTCAGTCAGTTCAGTTGCTCAGTCAGTTCAGTCGCTCAGTCATGTCTGAGTCTTTGCGACCCCGTGGACTGCAGCACACCAGGCTTCCCTGTCCATCACCAACTCCTGGAGTTTACTCAAACTCATGTCCATTGAGTCAGTGATGCCATCCAACCATCTCATCCTCTGTCATTCCCTTCTCCTCCCGCCTTCAATCTTTCCCAGCATCAGGGTCTTTTCAAATGAGTCAGGTGGCCAAAGTATTGGAATTTCAGCTTCAGCATCAGTCCTTCCAATGAATATTCAGGACTCATTTCCTTTAGGATGGACTGGTTGGATCTCCTTGCAGTCTGAGGGACTCTCAAGAGTCTTCTCCAGCATCACAGTTCAAAGCAATCAGTTCTTTGGCACTCAGCCTTCTCTATAATCCAACTCTCATATCCATACATAACTACTAGAAAAACCATAGCTTTGACTAGAAGGAGCAGTGGGAGGGATTCCAGAGCTAATTCTTTTGCCTAGAATCACAACTCCCCAAAGAGCCTAAGAAACAGCCCATTTCCCTCTTCCCAGCCCTAAACAAAGACCTGAACAAAAATCAGTAGTAGTTAAAGGTAGCAACTCTGAAGGTTTTCATCCAGTAAAAAGAAGTAAGTATAAAAGAAAATTAACAAAGTTATTCATTAGAACATTTTTTTCTTATTGCTCTTTTTTTGGGGTCATGCAGGATCTTAGTACCCTGACCAAAGATGGAACCCATGCCTCCTACAGTGGAAGCACAGAGGTGTAACCGCTGGAACACCAGGAAGTCTCCCCAAAGTACTCATTTTTAACTTTTTTTTTCCTTAGACTGTTTCTCAAAATGAACATAGTTTTCTTTTTCATGTGATGAAAATAATACATATCAATTGAAATAAATTCAGTACAAAGGGTGTAAAGTTCTCTAACCCAGAGAGAACTCTTTTTAGCATTTTGATGTGTGCCTTTCTGCATTTTCTCCTATACACACAAAAAATGTGCTCATGTTATACATAATATTCTGTAAAATTTTTAAAATTAAACTCTATTGTGGGTGTTTTTCTTTTATGATAAATACTGATCTTTATTATTAATTTTTAATCTATAGCTGTTGTATGGCTGCACTGTAATTTGTTTAATCATTTCTCTATTGATCATGATCATTTACACGGCAATCTGGATTTCAATATTATGAACAATACTGTGTGTCTGTGCTAAGTCGCCTCAGTTCAGTTCAGTTCAGTTCAGTCGCTCAGTCGTATCCGACTCTTTGCAACCCCATGAATTGCAGCACATCAGGCCTCCCTGTCCATCACCAACTCCCTGAGTTCACTCAGACTCATGTCCATCGAATCTGTGATGCCATCCAGCCATCTCATCCTCTGTCGTCCCCTTCTCCTCCTGCCCCCAGTCCCTCCCAGCATCAGAGTCTTTTCCAATGAGTCACCTCTTCGCATGAGGTGGCCAAAGTACTGGAGTTTCAGCTTCAGCATCATTCCTTCCAAAGAAATCCTAGAGCTGATCTTCAGAATGGACTGGGTGGATCTCCTTGCTGTCCAAGGGACTCTCAAGAGTCTTCTCCAGCACCACAGTTCAAAAGCATCAATTCTTCGGCGCTCAGCCTTCTTCACAGTCCAACTCTCACATCCACACATGACCGCTGTAGAAACCATAGCCTTGACTAAATGGACCTTTGTTGGCAAAGTAATGTCTCTGCTTTTCAATATGCTATCTAGGTTGGTCATAACTTTTCTTCCAAGCAGTAAGCATCTTTCAATTTCATGGCTGCAGTCACCATCTGCAGTGATTTTGGAGCCCCCCAAAATAAAGTCTGACACTGTTTCCACTGTTTCCCCATCTATTTCTCATGAGGTGATGGGACCAGATGCCATGATCTTCGTTTTCTGGATGTTGAGCTTTAAGCCAACTTTTTCACTCTCCTCTTTCACTTTCATCAAGAGGCTTTTTAGCTTCTCTTCACTTTCTGCCATAAGGGTGGTGTCATCTGCATATCTGAGGTTATTGATATTTCTCCCGGCAATCTTGATTCCAACTTGTGCTTCTTCCAGCCCAGCGTTTCTCATGATGTATGCTGCATAGAAGTTAAATAAGCAGGGTGACAATATACAGCCTTGACGTACTCCTTTTCCTATTTGGAACCAGTCTATTGTTCCATGTCCAGTTCTAACTGTTGCTTCCTGACCTGCATATAGGTTTCTCAAGAGGCAGGTCAGGTGGTCTGATATTCCCATCTGTTTCAGAATTTTCCACAGTTTATTGTGATCCACACAGTCAAAGGCTTTGGCATAATCAAAGTTGCCTCAGTCCTGTCCAACTCTTGTGACCCTAGGGACCATAGCCCACTGGACTCCCTTGTCCATGGGATTCTCCAGGCAAGAATACTGGAGTGGGTTGCCATGCCCTTCTCCAGGGGATCTTCCTGACCCAGGGATCGAACCTGCATCTCTTATGTCTCCTGCATTGCCAGGCAGGTTCTTTTCCACTAGCGCCACCTTGGGAAGCCCAATAATACTGTGGGGTACATACAACTTTGTAGACTTTTCTAGTCAATTCCTTAGAATAAATTCACAGGTGTAAACTTGCAGGGTAAAGGATCTGCATATTAAGAAACTGAGTGCAGCAGATGAATGGATAAGAAAGCTGTGGTACATATACACAATGGAGTATTACTCAGCCATTAAAAAGAATACATTTGAATCAGTTCTAATGAGGCGGATGAAACTGGAGCCTATTATACAGAGTGAAGTAAGCCAGAAAGAAAAATATCAATACAGCATACTAATGCATATATATGGAATTTAGAAAGATGGTAATGATAACCCTGTATTCGAGACAGCAAAAGAGACACAGATGTATAGAACAGTCTTTTGGACTCTGTGGGAGGGGGCAAGTGTGGGATGATTTGGGAGAATGGCATTGAAACATGTATAATATCATATATGAAACGAATCACCAGTCCAGGTTTGATGCTGGATACAGGATGCTCGGGGCTGGTGCACTGGGATGACCCAGAGGGATGGTATGGGGAGTGAGGAGGGAGGGGGGGTTCAGGATGGGGAACATGTGTATACCTGTGGCGGATTCATGTTGATTTATGGCAAAACCAATACAATATTGTAAAGTAACCTCCAATTAAAATAAATAAATTTATATTTTAAAAAAAGAAACTGAGTGCACATTGCTGATCTTATTTACATTGCTGCCATGATGGATGACAGGCCGTTGCTCCACATTCTGATACCAGTGATGAGCAGTCTTAAAATTTCTCCAATCTGTTAGGCAGACATTATATTCATTGTTGTTTAAGTACTTTGATTACTAGATCAAATTGATCAAATTCTGAATAGAAAATTTGAGCCATGGAAGCCACTAGGTTCAGTCTCACATTAGGGAAGTCACCTGAATATGTTAATGGCTTAGGTGACATTTTGCTTATTATTATAATTTTTTTAACAGTCTACTCTAGGAGTCCATGTAGCTAAGTTACTGACTGTTCTGATTTTCATTCCTGTTTGGTCCCACACATCCCTGGTTAATTTGAGGAGAATCTGGAAGGACCATGAAGAGATGATTCACTGTCTTTATCCCCACTCACCCAGGTGTGAAACAGCACGAAACAGCTGAGCTCGTCAGTGGACCACTGTGACTGGTGACTCTTCTTTGCACTCTCAAATCCCCTGCTTGAAGAACTCCCCCACCCCCGCCCACCTCCTACAACTCTGTCTTACTCACCAGCAGTAACCTTATCCCTTTTTTTCCTTCCTTTGAATTTTGATTTTATAACAACTGGCTCTCAGCCACACTTCTTCCCTTAAAGCAGGACTGGGCCTGCATTTCACATTACACATTAGAAAGCCAGGCAAGGCAGGCCAGTCGACAATGTTCAAGGCAGGGTACACAGTGATCTGCCCAAGGCTGCCTTAATAAGTAGGCTATGACCCAGGAGATCGTCACAATTTAGAACTCCCGACTAAGGCGTCCCACAGATGGAGCAGACCCCCTCTTAGGTACTGGAAGGAACTCTGTGCCAGGAGTCACCTTCATCATTTTCCATAAACTGAACAGTTTAATGTTCCCATTATACTTTCAGAAATTGAGGACCATAGCTTCACGGAATCTAGTATGTGATGAGGTCAGAATGCAAATCCAGTTCCCTCTGATGACAAATCTCAAGATTTCCATTATTCCATATCCTTAATGTTTCCTGCTTGCAATGCTTCAGTTGGAGAAGAAAGCATAGGATTGGCAGAGCCAAAGTTCTCACAGTTGGTCATTTCCTCTCAACTTTACTCTAGCTCTCCTGACTCCCAGTGCCCCATCTCCAACCCCAAAACACATGTATTCTTAAAGTGTTGACCACTATTGTTAGGGCCAACTTCTCTCGGCTTATGGTAATAGCACTAACTTAGAATAGTGGAATATATGCTATCCAGGGAACAATAATGTCCATTACATGTATGTTGTTCAGTTGCTCAGACTCTCAAAAGTTGTCTCCCAATACCACAGTTCAACAGCATTAATCCTTTGGCGCTCAGCTTTCTTTACAATCCTACTCTCACATCCATACATGACTACTGCAAAAACCATAGCTTTGACTATATGGACCTTTGCTGGTAAAGTAATGTCTCTGCTTTTTAATATGCTATCTAGGTTTGTCATAGCTTTTCTTCCAAGGAGCAAGTGTCTTTTAATTTCGTGGCTGCAGTCACCATTCACAGTGATTTTGGAGCCTAAGAAAATAAAATATGTCACTGTTTCACTTTTTCCCCATGTATTTGCCATGAAGTGATGGGACCAGATGCCATGATCTTAGTTTTTTGAATGTCGAGTTTTAAGCTAGCTTTTTCACTTTCCTCTTTCACCTTCATCAAGAGGCTCTATGATTCCTCTTCGTTTTTTGCCATGGTATCATCTGCATATCTGAGGTTGCTGATTCTTGATTCCAGCTTGTGATTCATCTAGTCTAGTGTTTTGCATGATGTACTCTGCATATAAATTAGATGAGCAGGGTGACAATATACAGCCTTGATGTACTCCTTTCCCAATTTTGAACCAGTCCATGGTTCCATGTCTAGTTCTAACTGTTGCTTCTTGACCTGCATATAGGTTTCTTAGGAGACAGGTAAGGTGGTCTGGTATTCCCATCTCTTTAAGAATTTTGCACAGTTTGTTGTCATCTACATAGTCAAAGGCTTTAGCATAGCTGATGAAGCAGAAGTAGATGTTTTTCTGGAATTCTCTTGCTTTTTCTATGATCCAACTGAATGTTGGCAATTTGATCTCTGGTTCCCCTGCTTTTTCTAAATCCAACTTGTATATTTGGAAGTTCTCAGTTCACCTACTGCTGAAACCTAGCTTGAAGGATTTTGAGCATTACCTTGCTAGCATTCGAAATAAGCACAGTTGTATGGTAGTTTGAATATTCTTTGATATTGCCTTTCTTTGGGATTGGAATGAAATCCACATGTATGTAATCAAGCCAGCTTTAATCATGCCTACATGGCTAGGTCACTAACATTTGAAATCACTGATGTCCATGTGGATCTGTGTTCAGAAACCATGACTTTGAAAGTAGAAGGAAGGATAAGATTTTTCAAACAGCCCCCACAATTCTAACCTAAGGACTCAGGGAAGAATAGTTGATTGTGCAGTGGGGTAGCTTTAGAAATAAACTCACTTTACTGGGTATGAGAGATATTAATCCTGACATTTGCACTTGAGAATTATTTGGGTTAAGGATAAGCCAAAATCACCCTGGCCATTAACAAATCTTTTGGACTGCTGAACAGAGTGGTGTCGCACTTACCAGCAATTCAATGTTGAACTAAAAGCATTTTACTTTGGGTATCATTGTTGGGAAAGGGTTAACAGGCTAGACATTCTCTTAACACTGAACTTCCATATTTTAAGCATTGCTCTTTTCACTCTTTGGTTTCGTTCCTAAGTAACAGAAATTAGGGACACCTATTTTGCTAAGTCTTTGCTCACTGCTGGACGCCAATGAAATATACACTGTATCTACGGATTATCACCTCCAAAGATGCTGCTCTACCATGGAAGACCCCCTGCTGACGCTTACTCTAAGTACTTTTAAAAGCTTTTCACAGGTGTTTCATTTTTACAGGCAGTTAGTAACCCATCTCATTTCCAGGGTAAAGCTTTGAGGAGGGTACCATTTAAATGGAAGCTCACACAGATAATTTGCCCAGAGTCACACTGCTACAAAGCCCTCAACCAGCTCTGATGCCAGAGCCTGTCTGTGAACTACTGTAGCAGGAATGCCCATGATACAGACATCTGCTGGAGGAACATCTGGGGCTCTTCCTTAAAAGGTAAGAGTTCTTTTTCTCCCTCGGAATGTTATCATGTCTATCCGGTCCTTGGAACTGCTGCAGCCATCTTGTGACCATCATAGGAGACCCAGCTGAAAATGGAAGAGGAAAAGACAGAAGGCACGCAAGTTTCTAAGGACTCCTTGAGTAACTGAATTATCTAATCTTGGAACTGCTCTACCTCTGGAATTCTTTTCGTGTGAGATCATGGACCCAATACTGTTCAATCAACTTTACTTAGGTTTCCTGTTCCTTGTATTAGAAAAGCACTCTCACCAGTACCTGTGCATGTAAGCCTGGATCCAACCAGACATACAGCCCCTTTGGAGAGGCCAAATATCTGCACCATGTATGAGATTTTCATTGTCAACAAATACTGAATTCCTCTCATGACAGGTACAGGGTAGGCTGTTGAACCGAATGAGTTGGGAGGGGCAGGATTCTCCACCTATGTTGGTTATAACCTGGTGGTAAATGTGATGATGAAATTGGAGGTAGGCGTAATTAGGGAAAGCAATTCAGACCAGAGGGTCGGAGAAGGCCCTCATGGAATCCAGTAAAACAGCATGCATTCCAGGTGTAAAGAACCCATGCCTTATCAATCAATATTATCCATGTATAAGTTTCTATGTATTTGTGATATGTTTTGGTCTTAGTTATGTAAGAACTATAAAAGTTATGTGTATAATAGTGTTAGGTGTATTAATATTTAGGTAATGTTATAATATTATTATAAGGTGGCTCAGATGATAAGGAACCTGCCTGCAATTTGGGGAGACCCGAGTTCAATCCCTGGCGAGAAAGATCCCCTGGAGAAGGGAATGGCTATCCAGTCCAGTATTCTTGCCTGGAGAGTCCCATGGACAGAGGAGCCTGGTGGGCTACAGTCCACGTGGTCGAAAAGAGTTGGACATGACTGAGAGACTAACACTATAATAAAACAGCTTGAATCAACACTGAGGCCCAGAATATTTTTCCCTTTTAAAGGGAAATACTGAAGCCAATTTAGAAGACGCAAACCAATATAAAAGATAAGGCAAAGGAATGGGAACCAAGGCATTTGGTGTCTATTCCTAGCTACTGGCTGGCAGCCCTCTGTGACTCGAATTCCCTCATTTGTGAAACATGACTCACAGAGTTGCAAAGGGATATTTTGGAGTTTTAAAATTAATGAAAGATATATTTTTAAAAAGTCCCTGTTCTGATGTGAAAGTTCAGAAATCATTCACAAGTTTATTACAGCGAAGAAAATGGGCAGAGGAAGGGAGTGGGTGCAAGACACAGGAGCAAAGCAGGCGGCGGGGTAAACCCTCCACTGCAGGAAACGAGCTCGGCACAGAACAGCTGTTACCAAGCACATATTTGCTGGAATTTCCAGAGATGACCAGACAAACAGCAAGAAGGAAGTGGCTTTTTTTCTTTATGGAAAGTTTTATTATGGAAAATTTCTAACACGTACAAAGAACCGAGAATAGCAGGGAGCACTACCACGCAGCCCGGCAGTCGTCACTCAGGGCCGTCCAGCTTGCCTTCCACCTCCCACTCTCCGCGACTCCCGAGCCAAGTCTAGACTATATTATTATCGTAGTTTCCCTCTAAACACGAAGGCTTGCACCTCAAAGCAGAAGAACGGGAGCAGAGAGCAGGCAGCCCAGTTGCCTTCAATTCTGCAATGTGTAACACACGAGTGATAGGGGTTACCACGGAGGTTTTTCTAGAAAAGTACAATCAAAAGAGAGACAGCTAAATCCCCTTAAGGCTCCAGGAGAGAAACTCGCCCCATAAACCCGGATCGGCGGAGCGCCAGGTTCCTGGAGACTACTTTCAACATGTGGAGCCCAAGCACCGCCCGCCGGACCGCTTTCCGGGCGTCAGCAGGCCCCGCCCCTCCCCGGCCCGGAAGTCTCCGCCCACTGGCCCCCGCGCGCCCCCGCTGCCCTGGGCGCGCGGGCTGGACTCGGGGATGCGCACGCCATGCGTGCCGACAGCTCGGGACCGCGCCCGGCGAGGCCCGGAGCCCCGCAGTTTGGCCAGCCATGTTCCTCTCTGTGGCGCTACGGGCCCGGGCGGCCGGCCTCGCCGCCCACTGGGTAAGGAGGCTCGAATGAACGCGGACGCCGCCCTCCCCGCCTCTCTCCTCGCCTCCTGTAGCGGCGGGCACGCGGGAGCCCGGGCCCGGGACTGGTCCCGGGCGGCGGCAAGGACACCGCGGCCTTCACCATCTTCGGGGAGGCCGGGGGGCGGCGGAGCGAGGCCTCTCCGGGACGGGAGGCTGGGGGGCGGCGCCAGGATACCCTTGCGTGGCCTGCCGCGGGCGTCCCGCTTCGCGGAAGGACGTCCCGTGGTCCCCTGGTGGCTGTGGGGAGGTTGGCCGAGTAGGGTGTCCCCGCGCCCGAGTCCGTCGGGCCGGACGCCCGTGACCTCCGAGCACGTCTCACTCGGGGAAGGACACTTGAGTCCCCCGGCGAAACGCTCGTTCGTGCTCACTGAGCAGTGCGCGCCCAGAGATGAGGAGGGGCACGGCGTGGCGTCCCCGACTGGGCCTTGGGACGGTGGGGCCGGTTCCCGGGGGAAGGGGCCGACGGGGCTCTGGGCGAGGGGCGAGCCCAGCAGCTTGCACGTGAGTTCCGGTTTCGCCTGGTGGCCTCACCGCACCTTCTCCGGACTTTGGGCCTCTACGCTTGTCCCTGGTGTCCTCGAATATTCCAGTGTGCAGACTTGGTCTCTCAATAAACGCTTGAGGATCCACTCTTACCTGCTGGGCTCCAGGTGACAAAATCGGATAATAATGGTGACAGGGAACAACATTCCGCTACTGCTTTCCGTGTGCCAAGCACTGTTAACTCTTTACACTCGAAATCTCATTTATGAGGTTGATACTGTTATTTCCCCCATATTACAGTTAAGCCATGGATTTAGACATCCCCTATTCTTCTGGAGTTGATGATAGTCTTATGCAGTAGGAACTTGAGGAAGTAAATACCATACACGTAAAGGTTCAGTTGATCCTCCAACAGATTTGTACTTCGCGGGTCCACTTTATAAGCGTATTTTTTTTCTCAACAGTAGATATTAGACTACTGCAGGATCCAGAGTATATGGTGGTCTAGTCGCTCAGTCGTGTCCGACTCATTGCAACCCCAGGGACTGTAGCCAGCCAGGCTCCTGTCCACGGGATTCTCCAGGCAAGAATACTGGAATCGGTTGCCATTTCCTTCTCCAGGGGATCTTAATCCCAGGGATCGAACCCAGGTCTCCTGCTCTGCAGGCAGGTTCTTTACCGACTGGACTGAGCCACCAGGGTATATGGAGAAACCTCATTTGGAATCTGACTGTTAGGTTCGTATATTCTACTACTTAGAAGTTCCGCAGAAAGTTCCTTGGTGGTCTAGGGGTTAGGATTCCACTCTTTCACTGTCTGTGGCCCAGGTTCATTCCCTGGTCAGGGAACTGAGACCCCAGCAAGCACTGACCGCCCCATTCCCACCCCTGCCCCCAGCTCCACCAAAAAAAAAAACAACCTCACAAAGCCAGTTAGCATACTCCCCTAACCCCCGGTATCCTTCAGGGGTCAACCGTGCAGTGTTAGAGATACTTGTGAATAGAGCATCCAGTTTTGTTTGAAGGTGCTATAATTTTTCCTAGAAGCAATAGGAATAGATTAGGGGTGGGATCAGATGGACTGGGGAGAGGGTATTCTAGGTGGAAAGGACAAAATAAGAAAAACATAATATTAGGAACAGCAAATAGAATTAAGTTCAAAAAATAAAAATCACCCATAGTTTTATCAAACAGGAGATTACCAAAATGTGAACATTTTGACGTCTGCATTGAAGAGACCTTATGGAATTTTTAAAAATTAGATCGTATTGTTCATACTGTTTTTGTAGCCTGTTTTTTCTCATTATACATTTTGAGCAGCTTTCCTGGTTAGTAAACATTTCTGTCATTTTTAATGCTGCATGATATGCCATTGTGAAGATGTTCTGTAATTTATATAATCAGGCCTTTCTAATCTTTTACAAATATTGGGATATCAGATGACCTAGCAAAAGTCAGGAAATACATGAGTAAAGAGGTTTCACTAATGAAGTTCCTTTCCTAAAAGAGAAACTTTTAAGGGAATCATTTACATTTTCAAAGAAATTGCTTATTTTGTTACAATTGCTGCTTTATTAGCTAGCTGCCAATTTCTTCAGCCACAGGCTTTTTTCAGCTTGTCATTGATTTTAAAATATCCAGAATTTAGTACTGTGTCTAGTGGAAGACACTTGGTGTGACTTTGAGCCATTGTTTTTAATCTCCTTGAACTTTATTTTTCATTTCTGTGCAGTAATATCTTACTGAATGATTGCAAGAATTGCCTAAAAATTATGAAATATGGAGCCAAAAGCTACTCAGAATAGATGTATTTCCATCTTTCCTTAAGTAAATTGCCCAGTGTTTTCTCTGTTGTTGACATCACTTTACAACTGATGCTGCCTCATTGCCAAGCCACTAAGGAGTTTCATAGAGGTGAAAGGGTTGTGACATTTTCATGGATTATGTTTTCAGTTTTAGAATTTTCATTTGGTTCTTTTTTTATGGTTTCTATTTCTGTCTTTTCATTCATTGAAGATATTTTTATGTCCTTAAGCACTGTTGTAGTCATTTTGAAATGATTGTTTGGTAATGTCCACTGGTCTTTTTTTCTTGAGAATGAGTTGTTTCCTTTTTTGTTGTGTGTTGAATGATTTTGGATTGTGTCTTGGATATTGTGAATGATGGTCATAGAGGTTATGAATTTTTAAAATTCCTCCAAAGAGTATTTTGTTGTAGTTACTGTTGCAAGTAGGCAATTAACTTGACTCAGACTGCAGTCTGGCTCCCTTGTGGGCAGCAGCTCACATATTGGTTCAGTTCTTGTAGCTAAACTTTTTGGAGTCAGTCACAGAACTGGGGGCTTCTCTCTGGCTTTTTCTTTTCCTGGATTTCCCACTTGCCTATCCCCCTCATGTGGTGGTGGTGGTTGTTCAGTCGCTAAGTCGCGTCCAACTCTGTGACCCCATGGACTGTAGCACCCCAGGCTTCCCTGTCCATGACCATCTCCCAGAGCTTGCTCTAACTCATGTCTTGAGTCGGTGACGCCATTCAACCATCTCATCTTGTCGCCCCCTTCTCCTCCTGCCCTCAATCTTTCCTAGCATCAGGGACTTTTCCAGTGAGTCGGCTCTGCATCACGTGGCTGAAGTATTGGAACTTCAGCTTCAGGATCAGTCCTTTCAGTGAATATTCAGGGTTGATTTTTTTTAGGATTGACTGGTTTGATCTCCTTGCTATCCAAGGGACTCTCAATCGTCTTCTCCAACACTGCAGTTTAAAAGCATCAATTCTCAGCCTACACTGTGGTCCAGCTCTCATATCTGTACATGACTACTGGAAAAACCATAGCTTTGACTATATAGACCTTTGTTGGCTGTGATGTCTCTGCTTTTTATTATGTTGTCTAGGTTTGTCATACCTTTTCTTCCAAGCATCAAGCATCTTTTAACTTCATGGCTGCAGTCACTGTCCACAGTGATTTTGAAGCCTGAGACATTAAGACTGTAGTTTTTCTCTTGGAGTTTTAGCGACCTATCATGGGATAGACTGGGACTTGCCTTCATGCTGAAAGAAAAAAAAAAAAAGAACAAAGAGACTAATCAAGTGGATTCCTTCCAAAGTAATTGAGTATGGTCAATTATGAGCAGCTTTCTGAACTAATACTTTTATGGCTAGAGTTTCTAAAGTAGTGAAGAATTTAAAAGGGGGTAACGTTCTATACATTTTTACAGAATGAAACATGTTTATGAAGATCCATAGTGAATAAAAATTGGCATCCAATTTGATTCAGACATAAGTGAAACACAGTAAATTAATGGTACATTGGCTCTGCAGTTGCATGCAAAAGAACATAGGAGATTTGGCTTGTGGTTCTGACTCTTCCATTGACTATTGTGTTACTACTGTGGGCAAGCAAGGTAGGAACCTTACCTTTGAATCTGCATTTCCTTTACCGCTGAGCCATGAGGGAAGTCCAACTTACTTTATAAGTTGATTCTGTTATTTTAAATTACTGATCTTAAAATTTCATAAGGTATTTGATTTACTGAACTTTCTTAAAATTATAGGGAAAACATATAAGAAATCTACATAAGACAGCTGTTCAGAATGGAGCTGGAGGAGCCTTATTTGTGGTAAGTAATTAAGATTTCAGAATGAAAGGACTTGGAAGTTTGGTTAAATGCAACATTTTAAAGAGCAACATCTTTGGTGTTTGCTGGAGTGGGAGTTCGTGGGAGTTTAAATATAATTGAATTCACTGCATTTCAAGTTGAATTGGTACCAGGGCCACCCTGGGATTAAGACTTTAGATTATTCCTTGGTGAAATAACCGTGAGCCCTAACCTGACTTCTTGTCATACTGTGGATTTTTCAAGATCATTTATGTTGGCTGACTGAAGATTCTGAGGCTGCAAATTGGGGAATCCCAGAATGGCACCAGCTTGAAACTCATGGATTTCAGTAATACAGCCAATACATTGGCTGTTGTCCCTCATGTTTTTGGTTTCCAGGGTTTCACTACTGGTAGAGGTTGATTGGCTGCACAATTCAGAAAGACTAAGATATGTATGCCCTTTCTGTGACAAGGTACATTTTTCAGAAATCTAGTGTTTAAGGGCAGTTTAGTGGAGTCGTGTGATGATTCAGTTGATGGTATAGTTTTGGAAAATGAATTATTTAAAGGCTGAATCTTAATAAATGAGTTAGCCATACTGTTAATAAGTAGAGTCCTGCTCTCCATTTTGTTGTCTTTGTCTGAAAATATTTGAGTTGATTGTCCAAAGAAACTTTGTTTCCTTTTCCATGTCCTTGAAAAAGCAGAACTTTGAGAGTTAACAAATTAAGGGATTCAGTTCTGTTTCACCGTATATACAAAACATTAATTGATGTAAGTTTTAATCTCAGTGTGACTCATTTGATTTCCTGTTGACATGCTATTTCTTGTCAGTGTTTGAAAAGGGCCTGCTCTTATTGGAGAAGAAATAAAGCTTGCTGTTGGCTAGTTTCTGTTATGGAAAACTATCTGTGGGCTAGTTTCTGTTGTGTCGGGAAGAGATGGTGCTTTTGTAGTAGGTAGTGGGTCCCTTTGATAATCTGGTACAGTCTTTTGGAAAAATGTACATATTGTCATGCTCAAAATTTTGTGTCTTAATTTCATAAGGCTTCCCAATAATCTGTAAGTTTTTGTAATTATACTACATTAGAAGGTCGTATTCTCTCGTCAAGTTGCATTACACTTTTTTTGTTTTTTGATCCTAAAGCTACTTCTTATAACTTACAAAGGGTGATTTTGAAAATGTCTAAATTTTTTAATTCTGCTAATATTATTTTGGTAATCATACTTATCAGATGTGTAGTTAATAATTAGTTTAGCCATTGCTTTTGAAGCAAGGATAGATTGACATATATCATGTTTGAATCAAAGTGAAGAAATTAAATAGTAGTAGTAAGGTACAAAGTTGTTCACACTTTTCAGGGAATTTTGTTAATTTTGAGAAACCTTTTTTTCCTGTTGTGTAGCACAGAGATACTCCTGAGAATAATCCAGAAACTCCATTTGATTTCACACCAGAAAACTATAAGGTATGACTGAATTAACGTTATAGTTAACTTATGGAATATTTAGTATCTTCCAGATATATAAAAACAAGTGCTTTTTCTCTGATACAGAGGATAGAGGCCATTGTGAAAAACTACCCAGAAGGGCATAAGGCAGCGGCTGTGCTTCCTGTTCTGGATTTAGCCCAGAGACAGAATGGATGGCTGCCCATCTCTGCTATGAACAAGGTACTTCATTTTTGTGTTAGTTCAAAAAGAGGAGACGTTGTGTATAGTAACTTCCTTATGTGGAAATTTCTTTGACGGTCATTAATGTCATAGTCAAGGAATTTGAAGTTCTCCTGGATTGGGCAAACTCGGGGAGATAGTAAGGGACAAAGAGGCCTGGTGTGCTGTAGTTCATGGGGTTGCAAAGAGTTGGATACGACTTAGCAACTGAACAACAACAAATCATTTATATATCTCATACCCTAAATTATATTTATGTTTCTATTGGTTCCCTTAATAATGCTGAAAACTGAAAGGGTGGAGCTTTTTGTCCTTGCAAGAAATAGTAAGGGCATTAGAATCAAAGAGGCTTTTTTTCTGTCTTTGAGAGAAAAAAAAGATCCCAAATATGTATAATTTGCTGTCAAGATATTCTGAAAAGGAATGTACTGTTTAAATACTAGAATTGCAGAGAAAAAGATCTGCTCACAGCTAATGTGAATCTTTCTAATACTTTGCATTTTTGGCCTCAGGCTTTAATTAAAATCCTTATAATACATGGTATTTCTGACATTTGTTTATGGCAGCTTGGAATCAACAACCTAGGGAAATCTTTTAAGTGACCCATTTAAATACAGTTAGTATATTCACGCATATTTTAGGATTCATTTTTTTCCTAATAGTGTTTTCAGCAGTAATCCAGATTTCAAGTTTATTCATATCCTTTTAATGTAATTACATTTGTATGGTATTATAGTGTATCATTTATGAGTGTAATACAAAGCCATATATTATTTGATTCTTGTGAGAATCACACAGCTAATAAGCCAGTGTGATTATTATTCCATTGATACAATGGAAAATATATTTTACTTTGAGCTCAGAGATCTGATTTTTCTCTGAACTTGCTCATCTGCACTGATGATTCTGGACTAGATAGAGCTTTTCCAATTATTATATTATTATTTCTAAGTGGTAGAGCTGGGGCTGACTCATCTCTAATTCTGTGCAGTTTGTACTTGACTGACATCTGCAGAGATTCTGCTGTGCTTCATTCCCCTTGTCACTTTCTCACTGTGACAAGGGGAATGTCTTAGAGTCTTTCTTAGAGTCTAGGAGTGTCTTCAGTTTATCTAGTGGAATCCTGGATGCAAATTTTAGATAAGAGTTCATTAATCTCTTATTTACTTGGCACGGTACTCTAACAGTGTTGTGGACTCTTGTTGATTTGTTTTGATTATGAAAAATGTTATAAAGCAAGTTTGGTTAGTAATATACTTAGTAAATGGCAACCCACTCCAGTATTCTTGCCTGGAGAATCCCACGGACAGAGGAGCCTGGCAGACTCACGCGTCCATGGGGTTGCAAGAGTCAGACACGACTTAGTGACTAAACCACCATACTTAGTAAACATAAGTGCTTTTTTATTTCAGTAAATTAATGTTTGGGGGCGTTTCTAAATTCCTCGTTATTTTATAACAGCCAACTTCCTCGGTGATGATTTAGGTGTGTTTCTAATCATAAATAACTTTTTTTTGAAAATTTTATGTTTTTGATAATGGTAAGCTTGTTGAAAGTCTTGCTGAATGTCAAGCTTAGCAGAGCAAAATAAATGAGAAACCAATGTGAAAATGTTTTAAAAATATTTTCCTATTCTGTGTAGAATTGGACGTGTATGTACAAGAGGAAGAAATAGCATACAGAGAATAGAATCAAAATTCTTTCCACTTTGAGACTTTTAATGTTATTGCCCTTTCCCCTCCAAGAAAAGCCCAACCTTACAACAAAAACAATATCCAGAGGCCCATGCATTATAGGGAGGTGCACAACAGCAGCTTAGGAGAACTATTTTAGTTAGATACCAGGGCCTTACAATTATCCCATTGATTGGACGCCAGCTTGTGTATTTTGAGAGAGTTCCCCAGGTTCAGAGCTGCAAGCCTAATTTAGTACCACAGAATTAGATTCAGCATAGCTACTTTAATACCGCAGGAGTGAGCCCAGGGTTAGATGTCTTTTGAGAATACATTTCCTTTAGAATCCCTGATAAGAAAAAGTTTAATATTTGTCATTTGAAATGCCATTTAACAAATTCTTTTTTCATGTCAAGACCTGGATATATGTGTGATTTTTAAGTGTCAAAATTGAAGGGCTTATGCCTCGCAGATATCAAATACAGATGTAGTTTCTGCTTCTGAAGAACTTTTTTGGTTTTTACCAAATTGAAGCAGTATTGAAATTAATGTTTTTTATGACATATCTAAACCTCAATTAATAAACATTGTAACCGTATTATTAAAATATTTTAGGTTGCAGAAATTTTACAAGTACCTCCAATGAGAGTGTATGAAGTAGCAACTTTTTATACAATGTATAATCGAAAGCCTGTTGGAAAGTATCACATTCAAGTCTGCACTACCACACCTTGCATGCTCCGAAACTCCGACAGCATACTGGAAGCCATTCAGAAAAAACTTGGTATGGGGCACAGTATATTTATAGTGTTTATAAAAAATAGATTTGTCTTTTGAAATGTGACCTCTTTCTACCTAAACTTTCCAACTTTTACTATCATATTGGATCTGTACTTGATGCGTAAATTTTTGTCTTACTGTGTTTGCTCGCCATTATTTCTTCTGTATTCTTTCGTTCTCATTCTCAAAGCTGAGTTTTCATGTTTTCTTTCCTAATCATTGAGTATGTTTTAAAAGCTTCTTAAAATTTTAAAGTGTTCGTTGCTTAGAAAAGTAAGTTTCACTCATTGTGTGATAGCATGTGGCATATGAAGTGACTGTATTATCCTCATTCTTCCAAACAAGACTTGGAACAAATAAGATTTGGAAAAGGAAGAATGCTTCAGGAAGGGAAGTGTGGAAGAAGATGTTACTACAGGGGCAAACTGCCATTGTCACATTTACCAGTGTACATACCAAATGAAGTAAAACGAGGTGTCTCTGAACCTTGTTACTGAATATAAAGCACTTGCATGTTGTAAAAATAGCTGGACAGTATTAAAGTATATGAAACAGAGGCTGAAGTCTGCTTGAAATTGCGTCCCCCTACCTCTGAGGTACAAATTTGTGATGACAGTTGGGTATATCAGTTTTAGAGTTAATGTTGTTTTAATTATTTTCATTGTTGAATACATACTTGTAATATGTCTGTTTGCCTTTTTGCACTTGATTTTGACTGTGATAGTATGTATGTCTGCCTCATTTTTCTATATAAGTTAAATTATGCTGCAGTTACTTTCACGTATGCATCTCTTTGCATACTTGTCCAAGTACATGAAGGTGGTTTCCAAGATGTAGAATTGCTGGGTCAGATTTTATCAAAATGCCTTCCCTAAAGATTTGAGAGTACTTACTATGCTCACATTCTTAATGATCTTTGACATTAACTGTTTTCTGAGTCTTCCCCAGTCTGATTGTATAGCTATAATACAATAGTAGGTTAATTATCAATGATCAAAATTTATATGGTCTGATACAGTTATGTAACAACAAACACTGGAGATGAGGCCCTTGAAATTTGACTGTTTGGAAAGGAACAGGTCCACTTAAGAAATCCTTGAATGTTCTATAATAATTATACAGAGTTTGTTTAATTTAAGAAGTTCAGTGCTCTTAAATACTTTTTACATGCCTCTGTAATGGGTTGGTTTTGTTTTGTTTCCTTAAACTATGTTGCAATTAAAATATTATCTGATCCTTACAGTGTTTATTTACACTTTTAGGAATAAAGGTTGGAGAGACTACACCTGACAAACTTTTCACTCTTATAGAAGTCGAATGTTTAGGGGCCTGTGTAAATGCACCAATGGTTCAAATAAATGACAACTACTATGTGAGTATTTACTTAATGTAAATTAAACTTGTATGACATTATATTTAAAATACTTGATTTCCTGTTGGTATAAATATCTAGAAGGTTTTTTTTGTGGTTTCAACATTTATTAAAAATCAAATAATTATGAATAAAAATATGTCAGTTTTAGCTTCCACATTATTGTCCACAAGAACATTTTTCAAAAATTGTCACCCAAAAAAAAGCTATCATTAAACATTTTTGCATTTAACTCCAGGATACATTTTAAAAACTTTTAAATAACAAAAACTTAAATACAAAAAATTAACACCACAGCTTAATAGATAACATTTTGCCACACGTGCTTCAGGTATTATAATTTTTATCATTGTTATTATACATGTACTGTGCTTGACCCCATGGACTATAGCCCTCCAGGCTCCTCTGTCCATGGGATTCTCCAGGCAAGAATACTGGAGTGGGTTGCCATTACATAGAAATAAGCTGTATCTGAGGGTAAACTTCTCCTACCCCTATTCAAAATCCTGTTCCTTTCCTTTCATTCCCAGAGATAACCACTATCATAAATTCAGTGTGTATTCTTCCTGTATGTTTTTTAAACTTTCAAAATATATGTATCCAGGCATGGTAATCATACTGTGTTGTGTGTTTTAAAAATTTTACAGAGATGGTATCATACCTTTCTCTAAAAATTGCTTTAGCTGGATCTGACAAGTTTTGATAAGTAATATTTTTATCATTTAGTTCTAAATATTTTTAAATTTTGCAATTTTATTTCTTTGACCTTTTTTTTTTTTAGAAGTGTTAATATCCAGGTGTGTGGCATTTTCTAGTTATCTTTTTTAATTGCTTGCTACCCTAATTATATAGTGGTTTTCATTCGTAATATCTTGTTAGCTCATAACTCTTAGAAGTTTCTTTATGGAAATTCTTTTAGGCCCGTGTTGAAGGTAGATTATTGCAGAAGTTGATGTTGCTTCTCTCTTGCCCTTGGAAATACTACTGGCCCAAAAGAAATCCCTTCTCCTTATATCCTCCCTCTTCTTCCCCTGAAGTATAAGGTTCCAGACTAGCAGGGTGTTTTGAGGGGCAGTTTTAATTTCTGGTTTCCTTTATGTTGAGAATATACCCTTTGGGTGTCTCCACTTTGTGTGGTTTGGATGCCCTCCTGTGCCTGCGACTTTGTCCCTTGCCCCTGTAGGTTGTGACATCCTGAAGCCAAGTTTGTTTGGTGTTCCACGTCTCCCTAAGTTTTCATTGAGTTTTGGACCTCTGAGTATTTTCTCCTTGTCAATGTCTTAATAAAATTTTAAAGTTTTTGTTTTTTATTTTATTCAGCATTTATAGTTGTTAACAGCAGGACATTCAGTCAGGATAGCTGGCCTACCATGCCTGAAATGGAAATCTATGATTTTATTTTAAATGAAGATGAAATTGGACTTCTTTGGCATTTTATGTTTCTAGGATACTTCTATTACTTATAGGGATTTTCTTCATTTTAATGACGGTGATTCAAATTTCTTACCCCCTCTCTTTCTCATATGTAAAAAAAATACCTTTTAACAATATGGCAATAACTTTCCCTCTCCTACATTTCTGCCATTTACTCATAATCAGGAGGATCTTAATTTAAGCAGAAATTAGACAGTCAAGGCTTTGTATGAAGCATTGTAAGTTTAAATATAGTAGACTATGGGTTTATGCAAGAGCTTCTTTCAGTCATTCCTGATATGATCTTTGGTAAGGCAGTTAACTTTTATGGATCTCAGTTGACTGATGGATAAAATGAAATGGTCACATAAACTTTGAATGGCTACCAATTAGGGGAAAACTATAAAACACATTTTGAGGATGGTTGGGTAGATTTGAATATGGTCTTGACATTTGATTTTATTAAGGAATTATTGTTAATTGGGTGTGATAATGGTATTGTTTTATTTAAGAACATTTAAAAATATTGTGGGCATTCCATGGTGGTCCAGTGGTTAAAGCTCCACATTTTCAGTGCTGTGGCCCAAGTACAATCCCTGGTCAGGGAACTAGATCCCACAAGTCATGTGGCATGGCCAAAAAAAAAAAGTTCTTAGGAGATGCCTGCTGTGGTTATTAAGGTGAAGTGTCATGATGTCTGTAGCTTGCTTTTAAATGGTACAGTACAAACACAAAACCAGAAGGCATGTTGTACATAATTCATACATGACAAGAAATATGATTATTCATGTGGGCCTCCCTCATGACTCAGCTGGTAAAGAATCTGCCTGCAATGCGGGAGGCCTGGGTTCGATCCCTGGGTTGGAAGATCCCCTGGAGAAGGGAAAGGCTACCTACCCCAGTATTCTGGCCTGGAGAATTCCATGGACTGTACAGTTCGTGGGGTCTCAAAGAGTCGGACACAAATGGGAGACTTTCATTCATGATTATTCAGGTATACTTTGAAATTTTCATAATAAAGAGTTGTGGGGGATAAAAATCACTAGATGAGTTTAAAGATTCCTTATAGTTTTGAAGTTCTGAGCATCTTTTGAACTCTAAGCAGTTTTTATTTCCATAAATGTTTATCATCATCTGTTAAAGGGCTTCTGTATGGCAGGGCACTAAAGACACTGTATGGAAGCATGATTCTCTATTCTAGTACCAGAGGCCTCAAAAGATCTTAAGGACTTAATAATTTTGAGGGGTAGAGGGGATATAACGTAGTTTAGGCATTTTCCTCTTAGTTTAATTTTGCCCCGTTCTGTTTTGACTAAACCTATTGCGTAGCCAGGGTTAAGAGTGTGTCTGTGTGTTTTAACTGTATTTATTATTTTAAATAACATCCTTTCTTGAGGTCAGAATTTTACACAGGTGTACAGTGTACAAAATACAAAGTTGCTCTGGTTGAAATAGGGATTGGAGGGTCAGAATTTTTAAAATAAATGTCTCCAAAATTACTTTTTTGGAAAATTAAGTGAAGTTTGAAACAGGTTGAATTTCACCTGTGAAATCAAGAAGATATCATTAGAGTATTAGGTCTTTGGCTTAGTGATAGATACTAGGCATGTACTGTTTATGACTGCCAGTGTATCTCACCAGTTCCTCAGGGATATAGCATTTGTTGAGCATGTGCATGCCCGTGTTCTATTTAATGTATTTTTGCTTTTAAACCTCAAAACATTCTGAAGTCAGTTGAGAAATGAAGAAACAAATTTGGGGAGGCTGAGTAATTTCTCTAAGATTGCTGGCTAGTAAGTGCTGGAACTTGAGCTCAAATGCAGAATTGTCTCCCTCAGAGCACAGGTCTTGCTGCCCCTTCAGCTGCAGCTCCTACTGTGGTTGCTTTTGGCAGGACAGGCTATGTCTAGGAATTACTCAGGTGTGCTGCCTTGGTAAGTAACTCGTGAGCTGGGACAGACAGTAATAAACTGATACTAGGGATTCACACTGATTTTAGTAGTAGGATGTAATTTTAATATGACTGTCTTACATTTTTTTCCTAGGAGGATCTGACACCTAAAGATATTGAAGAAATTATTGATGAACTGAAGGCTGGCAAAATCCCAAAACCTGGGCCAAGGTATTTTTTTTTTCAATAAATTTTAATGGCTTAACCTAAGTTAGTGTTTCATGTAAACTTAAAAAATTTTATACCGTAAGTCTTTGGGAGTTTTCAGGAGCCTTGAATGCTGTCTAAACCAACTTGTCATTTAAAGAAATGATTTTTTTACCCTCTCTAAAACCCTGTCAGATAATCATCTGGTATATACCTGGATATTTATAAGGAAGGCAGATTTACTACAGATAGAAACCTCTTTCATTGTTTAAAAGTTCATGCTGCCAGAATTTGACTCAATGTCTGTCTTCCTCTTTTCCCCGGAGAGGTCCCAAGATTCTCTCCTTTGAACGCACACAAGATAATTTTTAGACCTCTTCCAAATGACAGCTCTTTAGTTACTCGAAACAGCTATATCATCTTCCTCATATCTTTTCTCAGATTTAATATCCACAGTTGTTTCATTGTTTTTCCTTAGATGGCATAGTTTTGGTCTCCCTCCTTTCTACGTCTTCTAGTTGGCTGATGACTTTCTTAACGTGATAATTGGCCTAATCACAGTATTTGAGATACGTACTCAGCGTGTAGAGCACTGTGGGACTGTCGTCTTTATTCCAGACATCATGCTTACAATAATGCAGCCTAATTACATCAGTTCTTACCTCACATCATGATACCATTACATTGTGCTTACAGTCAGTTAGAATACCTAGATCTTTTTCAACTTAAACACTGTTTATCCAGGTTGTATCATTCTAATTATTCCTTTCTGTTTTCACCCTGAACTTTTGCTTCCAAACAAACTCCTAAACCTTATCTAAGTGTTCACATTACTTAAAATTCTCTCTTAATACTAGCAGTGTTTGCATAGTTTAATAGTCATATTCCCTTTGTATTTTTTTTCTGCTTATGTCATAAAATTTTCCTTGTCTCAACATATTTGTAGGTTTTAAAGGCCATATAGTATTCTGATATATTGAGAGAACTATGATGTGACCTTTATGACACTGTATTAAAATACATATTCCTTCTTTTTGTTGTAAACAACAATTCTCTGAGGTTGAATTACTAGGTCAAGAGGCTATGCATGGTTTTGTGGTCTGCTGGAAGTACTCCGTCAGTGTTCTGGCTGACTACTGGCCCTACCTAATAAGAAAAAGGGACTTCCCTTGTGGCTCAGATGGTAAAGAATCTGCCTGCAGTGCAGAAGAACCGGGTTTGATCCCTAGGCGGGAGGATCCCCTGGAGAAGAAAACGGCAACTCACTCCAGTATTCTTGCCTGGAGAATCCCATGACAGAGGATCCTGGTGGGCTGTAGTTAATGGGGTCGCAAAGAATTGGACATGACTAAACAACTAACTGAGAAAAAGAGGTCAGTTCAGGATAACTTAAGTTTAGCAAAGGCAAGCAGGCCCCTAAAAAACACACTCTTCTTTCAACACTTGAAATGAGTTTACTTAAAAGAGGCTTGGCATTCTCTTCCTAGTTCCTGGCTTTCTTGGGCTACACTGAAAATATTTTGAGGAATAAAACATTTCCACTTTGAAGAATCAGTCTCCATTATGGAGGCTACTGAAGTGAAACCTTTTGTCATGTCACATTACAGTATTTCTCTTGCTTTGTCTACTTTATTGCATTCCCTCAGCATTCATTTCACAAATATTTCTGGATACGTGCTGTGTGCCAGTCACTATCTTAGGTTGTCTGTACAAATTATGAACAAGGTAAAGTTGTCATATATTTTATATTCTAGTGATGGAGACAACTGGTATAAAGTGAAAAGTGAAAATTTAGTTGCTCATTTGTGTCCGACTCTTTTCGACCCCATGGACTGTAGCCCACCAGGCTCCTCTGTCCATAGGATTCTCCGGGCAAGAATACTGGAGTGGGTTGCCATTGCCTTCTCCAGGGGATCTCCCCAACCCAGGATTGAATCCGGGAAGTCCCACATTGTAGGCAGACGCTTTACCGTCTGAGCCACCAGGGAAGTCCTTTAATTGGTGTAATATCTGAGTGATAAATGCTGGGAGAATGATTGGAGGTAAATTTAGTCAGGGGAGGCCTTTCTGAGGTAAGTTAATGACCTGAATAAGCCCAAAGTAGTCATGTAAAAATCTGGAGGAACAGTGTTCTAGAGGGGAAAGAAGATGTGTTAAGGTCCTGGAGGAAAGCTAAGATGACGTTATGGTTGAAGTGAGGTGATAAGGGAGGAAAAGGGTGGAAGAGGTCAGAGAGGTAGAGACCCAGGTAAGCAATTTGGGTTGAATCCTCAGTATAAAAAACTGTTGAGTGTTTTCAGTAGGGAATGATAGGTGTGATCTTATTATAAGTATCATCCTAGTTGCTGTGTAAAGAATAGTTTAAAATTTAATGGATGTTGTGGGACAGGAATTATGAATGCTTTCTAACTTTTTAGTATGAGTACCTCTGATTCCTTTAACTAAAGAAGATTCGAGGTAGGGCAAATTTGGGGAAGAAAAGTCACTTCGTTTTGGATGTGCTACTTAGCGTGTTTGAGATGCTTACTTAAACATTCATGGTAGAATGGCTAAAAGGTAGATACAAGCTTGGAATTTAGGAAATACATTAGGGCTGGAAATACACATTGGGGATTTGTTAGTTATTGTATTAATAGATGGCATTTAAAGTTCCAAGTCTGGATGAGATTGTGTGTGTTAGTTGTTCAGTTGTGTCCAACTCTTTGCGACTCCAGGGACTGTAGCCCACCAGAATCCTCTGTCCAGGATTGAACCTGGGTCTCCTGGACTGTAGGCAGATTCTTTATAGTCTGAGCCACCAGGGAAGCCCCTGGATGAGATTACCAGGGGTAAAATTAGTTTGTTTTTAATCCAGGGGGCACTGTAACATTGTATTTGAACATTAATAAATAGGAACTAAGTAGCACAGTTAAGCATTTTCACCATCTAATAATAGGGATGTTGCTTATCAGTAATTTTAAATAGTTACTCAGTGGGAGTTTTTGACATTGTTCCAGATTTGAGCCAGAGACTTTAGAATTACTGGTTTCTCAATCTATTTTTACTTCCTTCTTATTACCTCTTATTTAAAAAGTTGAGATAGGGAATTCCCCGGCTGTCCAATAGTTAGGACTCTGCACTTCCACTGCAGGGACACGGTGGGTGGGAACTAAGATTGCACAGGCCACATGGTGCAGCCAAAAATTTTTTCAGTGAATAAAATGGCAGTAACCAAAATACAGCTATAGTTATTCTTTAAATTATCCTAATCTGGCTACTTACTAGTATTTTTATAATAAAGTGCTCTGCCTTTAATATTTGACAGAGGTGCTAGTTGTGAAACTGGTTCTGTGGTAACTGACTTGAGCCCTGCTATCACGTATACTCTGGACAGAACTGGTAAAGATGACTGTCTCTGTGGTTCAGAACTGCTTTTATTTTGGTAAATGATGGCTAGAAAGAAAATGCTAAACTGATGGTAATACAATATTCTTTCTTTTGACATTTATAAATATTTGTGTGCTAGGGATTGTTTTTAAAGTATTGAATATAACCTCTAACCCTGCTTTCAACTTATTGATGAATAGAGGTTGTTTTTTAGTACAGATTATCTGAAACTAATTTTAAATCCAACTTGAATTCTTCATATTTAGTTTTAAAAAGATACTTTAAATTTTACAGAATTCTTTGGGGGTACAGAAAACATCTTCCCACAAGAAGGAACATAGTAAGGAAAAGAAAGAGCGGTCCTTCAGAGTTAATTAATTTTATTGTTTTACTGGTAGTCAAGAGCAGCAAGCGTGCCTGCTCAGTTGTGGCTGACTCTTTGCGACCCCATAGACTGTAGCCCACCAGATTCCTCTTCTGTCCATGGAATTCTCCAGGCAAGAATACTAGAGTGGTTTGCTACCAGTTAACATTTAAAAAAAAAAAAAAATTACAAAGCGAAATACTGTTTTTATAGCATTTTGCCACTTACCCTACAACTTTAATTTTAGGCTCTAACAGATAGTGTAGTGACTGCTTTTGTATTTGGTTTTCATAGTAAACCTATAATGCAGATATATTAACTGATTTCTGACTTTGTAGGTATTATACTACACTAATTACTTGCATTATGTAATATAATATCTTGAAAGAGCTTATAAATGATTATGTGGTGTCATTTTCCTGTCCCCTCAACAAATGATTTTCTAGGGCTCTAAAAATAGACTTGTAAGATTGATGACAGAATGTGAAGGGCAAAGCCAGAGGGAATAAAAAGATTTAATTGAGTAAGTTCTTCAGCTGAAATCTGTGGCAGGAACAAGGTAAATGAACAAAGCCAGGGAATAGGAGGGTGAAACAGGAGTAGGTGCTGAGCGAGGCTCTAGCAGCAGAGGTCAGACAGGACAGAGGTTGAGCCTAAAGATCACCTGGGAAAGTATGTGTAGGGGTGAAAAGAGGACAGGTTCGTCTACCTCTTGCTGCCTGTCTTCATAGAACTGTAGGAGGATCTGTTCATGTTTTCTTTGTGGCTATGGTAGCCACCCTGATCTAGAGCCTGCTGTTGAAAAATACTAATAATTTAACCTTTAAAAACATCAATACAAATTAATTTCATCTTCACTGCTTCTAAGGGACATCCTCCCAAACCCTCAAATCTCTCAAAGAACTCAGTTTCTGTTTATTTCCAAAAATAGTATATTAAGTACGTATTCCCTGTGACACTGGATCTCAAGTCAAAATAAAATTCAAATATAAAAAGAATAAATGTAGTGCTCTAGTTTATTAAAACATGATTTTTAAAAACGTCCTCTGGGGTTGAGTTCTTAGCTCTCATCTCTGGGCAGACGCTGACTCACCCCAGACTTGGTTTCTGTGTCTATAAAACACTCTGGCCAGTGTCCCTTGTCTCTTGGCACTGTAAAGATTTAATGAGCCACTGATATATGTTCACTGATGAGTGAGAACTAGTATTAGTATTATTTTTATATTTTTCATATTTTTATACATCAGTTTTCATATTTAGGAAGTGAAAATCTTGCAGCATTTGTGATATTTGGATTAAACAGGCCTTGCTAGTTCTTGGGAGAGAAATAGTTTCTTATCTGGGCTATTGTGAGGTAACAATTATAAATGGTAATCATTAGCAGTCAGCTTAATGTTACTTTTCTTTCAGGAGTGGACGCTTCTCCTGTGAGCCAGCTGGAGGTCTTACCTCTTTGACTGAACCACCAAAAGGACCTGGGTTTGGTGTGCAAGCAGGCCTTTAATTTATATTCGCTGTAAATATGTCAGTGGAGAAATAAAATATGAATCTCCTATCTACTTAAACTTTTTATATTACTTGTTCATTTCCATCTAGGTACACCTTGCTTGTAACCTAGCAACTTACAGCTGTTAAGTATCATGTCAGAACTTCAGAGCACCATTTTCAACTGCCTTTTCACTTTTATCAATATTAGGGTACTGTGAAATAAAAATTCTGTAAAATTTCAAGTATATTTTGCTCTCCCATCTTTAGCCATAGGCAAATCTTAATATCTATAAACCTTATTTGTTAGTATTTTCTTTAAACATTTTTGTATTTGTGGCACAAAGTTGTTACTGTAATTTCAACTGGTAAGTGATATGTCAAGCAGACTAGGTGTAACAAGGATAAGGTAGTTGTCTTTAGATGTACTGTTTATTATTTTTAAAGAGGGAAGGTACAAAACACTTTGACATTATTCTTCACTCTTCTGACACTGCAGGTACACAAAAACTAACTAGGGGAAGAAACTGGAAGTATAACTTGAGTTTGAAAGTTCAGTGGGAATGGGAAATATGCTCCTCAGTTGAACGCATATTACAAGTTTAGAAACCGAATGCATACTACAACTTAGAAGAATAAAACCCTTTGTGTATATCATCCAGTTCAGGAAACTAGCTATGAGTTTTGCAAGTTTGAATAAAAAATTAATAGCCAGCTTGCCAGCTTTAATTCAGGGGTAGATCTAAATAATCCAACTGTTTCAGGATTTCTCAAAAGTCACTGATTGGCCTTAGTCTTATGACAGACTAGTATATGATGCTTAAAAATAGGAACAAACATTTTACTTTTTGATACTGCCTTTACGAATTTTCATTTTTCACCTAAGGTAACAGCAAAAGTAATTTTTCAAGAGGCACAAAAAAAAAAACAGTGAAAATGCTCCCTTCTGCCCCAGAGCCCTCAGACCTTCCCACAGGCAATGGAATGCTTTTATTATTTTTTTTATCTTTTTTAAAAAAAATAGTCTTATCTTCTCTTTGTTAGCTGTTAGGGTTTTATCTGAAATTATGAAAAAATACATAAGAAAAAATTATGAAAATTTTAAATAACTTTATTCCTTTAAAATTACTATTGTAAAAAATGTCTTATATTCTTGACTTTTTTTTTTCCCCCAAGTAGATGAACAGTTAGGAATGGGAAGGTTTCAGATACTAGTTGAAAAAACCAGTTATGTATTAAAGATATTGGTTATTATGTTCTATTTTAGAAGCAGAAAATTTGTTTTAGGTCTTTATAGGCATACTGTTACACCATTATCAAAACATACTTTTAGATCATCACTTACATTGTGCTACAGTAGTATGTATTAGGATTTTGAGTTGAATCTTGCTTAATTTTTTTTGCCCATTTTTCTTGAAAATTGTACCAATTTTTTACACAAGAGCACTGGTTTTTAATAATTACAGATAGGCTTTTAAAAACATCTGGCAGGTAAAATTTCATTACAGTAATCCAAGATGGTTCCAAAGATACATGAACACACTTGATTCAAAACTCCTTGCCAGTTTTTTGTTGCTGGAGATGACAGCTATAGCCTAGCCTGATTCTCAAACCAATGAAGAGAAGCTGGTGGTGGTGATGTGTCTAACACCACTTGCTCCCTCTTTTCCTCTTCTCATTTCCTAGCTCTATGCTGTTTTTTTTCAAAAAGAGATATTTAGGGAGGAAATCTTCATATTACAAAAATAGAGCAACAAATAATTCAACTTGTCATTCTTCCTACTGGGCAAAAATTCTTGTGCCTGGCTTTTTTGGTGGTTTTTGGAGTGGCTACTGAATGTTGCTAGGGAAGGCTACCAGTTCCTCAGAAGTACTTGCTATAACTGGACAGAGCAACTGTCCTATTATATCCTATAGCAAGTGACAATCATATTCACTGCCCAAGTATTACATCTGTAAAGACTGTCAATATGGTAAGCCATGACTGAGATTTTATTTTTATTAATTCACCTTCCTGAAATATGGCAGGATTTTCTGAATGATCTAACTGGACTTCATGTAGAAAACATAACAGTAGTTGATTCTAACGGTAAGAAGTTGTAAAGAGTAAATTTTGCAGATGGCTTCTATTTCACATACCACGTATGCACATTTTAAGTGTCTGGTAGTAATAATCCTAAATAAATGTGATAAAACTTAACCTTGGCTAAGAGTGATGTTTGTTGCTTGGGATCCTTGACCTGGTGCTATTAAAAAAACATTTTGCCCACTTGCTGAAGAGATTTGAGCTAATGAAAGACAGGGCTCTACAGTGAAGAGCCTTAGCTACATAGTCAACTAGCTCCAGCTTTTCAGGCCTCTATCCTATTATATCTATAATAAGAATTACCTTCTTGATTTGTACTTCTAGTTTCACATTAAAAAGGAAAATTAGCTCCTCTTCCCTTCCTAAGTTTCATTTGAACCTTTCCAGTAACAAATTGGCTGATTTATAATGTCACATATAATCTTTAATAGGAGTTTAAAATTTTTTGCAACTTGTAGAAATTTTACAAACTTCTACAATGAACTTTGTACAGATAGTGTCCTTATTCATTAGTAGTCAGTACAATGCCTTGGATCATAATTACCCACGTAATCTGATTTTTAAGTAACAAGGCTGTGCATGTAGTTATTGCCATAAATTATGGTTAACTGATTTCAGCAAATTGAAGATTTGCTTTCAATTTTTAACTGAGGCTTGTACTGCTGTAGAAATAGTTATTGCTATTGTTGTTACAGCGAGTTAAATGAGAACCAACTCAACCACTTGAGAAGTCAGACGAGTTGGTTATAAATTTTTAGTATTTGTTACTTCATGCCATAAATATCCAACTTAAATGTAACAGTGTTCCACTTCTAGCCACAAGGTGCAGTCTTACTACTCATTTTGAACCTGATGTATTTAAAGATGGGAGAAATGTAGGAAAGGAAAAAACAGTGATCTTTAATGCAAGCTTATGTTTTATATAGTTAAATGCTGGGATGTAGCTTTCTCTGTCGTCTGAAATAGCTCATCTGCTGATTAATGACAAACTCGTAACTTCAGTAAGTCACAAACCCATGCTGTAGTTGAGAGGCCACAACGATGAGGGCCCTCTGATGGTTAGATAAAGGCATGCACAAACTGTCGCGGATTAACCTCCTTGTAAATAAAAAGTCACCAGAAGCAACTCAGAATAAAATGGTTTCCCTTCGATTATGTAATCCCCTCGGTGGTTAAATAAGGGCAAGTACAGACTGTCGCGGATTAACCTCCAGAGGAAGTCAGACTGCCAGCAGCGGGGCTGCCGAGGCGGTGACTTTTCCTTTGCGCAGTTCTCCAGCTGGCAGTGCCCCGAGCGGTTGGGGGAAAATGCACCGAAATTTGTCTATAAAGGTTATCCGAACGTGTGACTGGGGGAGGGCGTACTGCACAGTGCGTGCGGACCTGGGGGCAGGTGCACGTGGATGTGCTTTCGGGACGGGCCCAGGCCCACCTGGCGCAGGTGAGGGCGCGTCGCGGCCCCGCTGGTCCCCGGGCTCCCGCAGGTGCGGCCGGCCGGCGCGCAGGCGCAGTGCGCGGAAGCGGGTGCCCGCCTCTCCCGACGCCCCGGGCCCACCGCGCGCCGCGGGCCGCGGGCCGGGCAGACACCCGCCTCCGCCTCCAGCTGGGGGCGCAGCGTCGGTCTCCCGGGTCCCAGCTGGCAAATTCGTCCGCCCGCCCCAGCAAAACAAAAACGTGTGAATACCCTACGTAGACAGAGCCTCTTCTTCCTCGTCGCCGTCGCCATTTCCAGAAGTTTCCAGTCAAGCCACGGTGGTGGCCACTGCGCAAGGCGAGGCGGCGCCTGCGCTACTCCCTCGCTCCCTCAGCCCCTGCCTTCTGGGGTCGGAGCCGGCGGAGGGGAGACGGCGACGCGGGGCTCCGCCCGGTCCGCCGCCGACCCCATTGCCCCGCGTCCACTTGGTACGCCCCGACCCCCGCCCCCGGCTCGGGAAGCTTCTCCCGGCGCCTCTAGAGCCGCGGGCCGCGGGCGGGGCGGGCGGACGGAAGGGGCGGCGGGCCGGGGGCGGGGCGCTCACGCTGCCCGTCCCGTGCCCGCGCGTCACGTGCCCGCGCCACGGCCAATCGCCGGGCGGCGCCGTCCTGGGAGCGAGCAGGCTGTGGTGAGGGACGGCGGAGACCGGAGATGTTTTCGAGCCCGGCCTCGGCAGCGTTCGCGGCGGTTACGGCGGCGGTGGCGGAGAGCACGACAGCGACGGCGGAGCCGAGGCCTTCGTCCCGGGGGTAGACCCTCCCGCGCCGGCCGTGCCTGGGGTCTGTGCGGGCGAGGGGGGCGTGGCGACAGGCGAGGAGGAAGGAGGGGCGCGGTTTCGAGCCCCGGCCCCGGCGCCCGGGAGGAGCCCCTCAGTCGCGCCCGCTCCCGTCTCCTCCCCAGAGCGAGGTAAGGACGCGCCCCGCCCCGCCGCGCTGACAGGACGGGCCGCCCGCCGGGAGCGCCGGAGCCGGGGCGCGGCGGGAGCGGCCGGGCGGGGACCGGGGGGGCGGGGGCCGGGCGGGCGGCCGCGCCGCTCCCGGAACATGGCGGGGCCGCGGCGCGTGTGCGAGCGGGCGGGCGGGGAGCGGGTGTGCGCGGCCGGGGGCGCCGCCGGAGCGGGGCGGGGCGGGGCGGAGCGGGGGCGCGCCTAGTCTGAGCCGCCGGGACCGAGTGAGGCCGGGAGGGCGGCGCGGGTGAGCGGGGCCGGTGCTCGCGGACCCGCGGGCCGTCGGGCTCTCGGAGCTCGTTCGAGGGTAACCCGCCGTGACGCATTCTCGAGGATCCCAAAGCGTTGAATAAACGGTTGTACAAAGAGGTCACCGGAGCCCAGCTGACAGCTGTTTTAATAATAACAGTAAGAAACAGTTTGGGACGGGAAGTTGACACTTTTGAACCCGTTGAAGCCGTAGGGAACGCTTCAAGCGGCGTAGAGGTCGAGAGTGTGATGTCCACTAGACACCCGCGGCCAACCCGTGGACGGGGTGACGGGATACAGACCCCGGCATCCCCAACGCTTCGGAAAAGCCTCTGGTCCTGAACTTGACCTGAACCTGTGTTCCCGGTCGTGTGTCCTTTTTTATTTTAAAACGGCTTAATGGAAGAAGGCGAACTGGTGAAATAGCTATTTTAAAATAAATTGACTGCTGATTAAAAACATATGCTCGTGTAGGCTCTTAAAAATCTTGGGCACTGATCTGTTTCAGTTTCTTCAATCGTTATACAAAGGCTTTCCTGGAGATTAGCTCAGAACTGGCAGAACATATGCTGTATTGTTGCCAAGAGGCTTAAAAAACAAAATGAGATAGTGTCGACTGTGTAAGATCAAGTCGTTATATTAACTAAGCTTGTTGGGGAAAGTCTTTAATTTGGGCTAAACGCAAAAACCTGTAAACATTCGAAATGTGTCCTAGGCAAGAGGGGGAAGGTTTACTAAAAAAATTTTTATAGTTGACACAAGGACTAACAATTTCTAAAGGTCTGCGAATGGTTGAGTAAGTAAGGTCAAGATTAACTATTCAGGATATGTGTTCTATTTTAAGGACAGGCAAGGTGTTAAAATGAAGTAAAACCTAACTAAGTAGCATTCATGAAAGGAAAAGAGAAAGAGGCCTATAATGATCTTACGCGCTCTGGTTTCCATGGTTGTTAAGATGGTTTTATGAACAGGCAGAACTGGGAAAGTGGAAATCCCTGGGTGTGTATTCCATGAAGACTGAGGAAGAGAAAAAAATATTGAGATGAGGAAAGAACTTAATAGGTGGAAGTATGTTGTGCAGTCTTTGACTTTAGTTCTCTGATACTGTGAAGGGGAGAAAAGCTTGAATTTTGTTTGGCAATAAGTACCTAACTGGTGGAATGAATTTAAATGGAAGATATTTTTATCAAAATGCTTGTATGTTACTTTTTTTTTTCCCCATATAGAAGTTGGTGAAACATGTACCTGATATCAAAGAAACAGTAGGGATATTTGGAAAACTCTTCATTGGAAAAGAGGTTTTTATTCTAGGGAATAAAAATAATATTGAAAATTTTCAGTTTCTTGGTACTAGTTGACTAGTGGTTAAATTTTCTTTAAACCATTCTTATATATTAAGAGCATTGTTTCAATCTAAAGAGAGAATGATTAGTGATATTTAATTTCCATTGTAGTCTGGAAAAGGTTTAGACAGCTTTCTGTATATAAACTTGATGCTACTGAAGCAGCATCTATCAGATGGGTGTGACGAATTTATCCAGTAATTGCCATACGTTGCTTAATAGCTAATGACACCACTTTCTGACTTGGAACTCATTGCTAAAGCTGACATCAACATGTATTTGTAAAATGCTGGTACTCTTAAATGGTACGGTCTAGAGATTTATCCTTGGAACTGGAAAGGACTTCAAATTTTCTAGTCTGTTTCCCTCATTTTACAGATGAAAAAATAAAGGCCTGATAAGGGGAAATGACTTCCCCAACTCAGCACAGCTAATTAAATGTCTGTGGTTTGGCCTAGAGATTTCTTTTTGTGAAGGTGCTAATATACTTCTTTCTTTTAAGAAGTAGCTTTATGGAATAGTGGAAAGAACAGGGGAAATATAAATGAGAGGACTGGGGTTTAAATTCTTGATTTGTCACTTCCTAACTGTGGTTTTTGACAAATCATATTAATTTTCAGAGCCTTGCATTTGTAATCTGCAAACAAAACATTTTGTTATATAATTTACAGCATTTTTGATGGCCCAATATGATTATGTATGGAAAGCACATTATATTCTATAAGCCTTTATACATATAAAAAGTGATATTTTTAGAAAAAATAACAGTTTCCTACTGTATTATCTAAGGTGTCTACATCCCTAGGTTTTTGCTTAGTCTTACCTTCATTGTTTTGAGCACCTGCTGTTTTACAGATTATAACTCCCTGTAGATACATTTTCTGATCCCTGCTTAGTTCTAATCTTAGTAAAGCCTCTTATGAACATTTTAAATATTGTGGTTGTTAAGAGTCTGACTTCCTCTGGAGAATATGAAGTTTCTTCATATAGCATTTGAATACATTCTCATATACACTCATGCATGCACAGTCTGTTTCTTTAACAGACAGTGACTTTTAAAAAGTAACAGTTAAAGTATCTTAGTAACAATGTTAATTTGTTGCTAGTTTTGAGATATACAGCAACAGGAGATGTAATTTCCTTTGTAAACTCAACTTTTGAGTAGTTCATGTTAAGGTTATCTTGTAGATCTAAAATAAAATATACACTGTAGGAACGTTAAGACTAAGTGTTGACTTCTGCTGTTAGGTTTAGAGACCTTTCTTTTTAGTGCTTTACATTGATAATACTGGGAGCCAGTACATGAGTACTGTAGTGTAGTGGTGTTACACGGATTATTTGTAACTTTGAAGCTAAAGGTTATGATAAACATTGTTGAGCACTTAGAATCTTGAGTTTTTAAGTGAGCTATTTCAGATAATTTTCGTAATAACCCCGTAAAACAGACACTATGGCTGAGAAAAATGAGGCTTTGAACTGTTATGTGGTGTGCAGATATTCACAGACCCAAAAAAGTGACAGCTCTGCTGTCCTCATTCTTAACCATTTTTCTGTTCTACCTCTAATTAAGAGTGCTTCTCTGATTTTGAGAAGTTTTAAGGCACTGTTTAAGTTTCCGACTTTGTGAAAAATTTGTGGGGCCGGCATTCTATCTTCTACTGTGTTGGTTAAAAAAACAAAGAATTGTGGAAGATAGGCCAGCAAGCCTTTTTGTGAGATGTTGATATCGTTCGTGTTTTTGTTTTTTTTTTAAACATTAGTTGTCAGAAGCAAATTAGTCTCACCCCAGCTACCGAAGGACTACAGTTGTTAACAGCTTTTTAAGAACTGTTTTAACAGACTCCACCTTGATATTAATGTTCATTGTTAAAAGGGAATATACTTTTTTTTTAAGCTTTTTATTTTGTATTGGGGGTATAGCTGATTAACAGTGTTGTGATAGTTTCAGGTGAACCAGGACTCAGCCATTCGTATACATGTACCCATTCTCCCTCAAACTCCCCTCCCATCCAGGCTGTCACATAGCATTTGAGTAGCATTCCAGCATTGAGCAGCAGTAGGTTCTCGTTGGTTATCCATTTTAAATATAGCAGTATATACATGTCCATCCCAAACTCCGTAACTGTCCTTTCCTCCCAGCAGCCATAAGTTCGTGCTCTGTTTCGCAAGTTCGTTTGCATCATTTCTTTTTAGATTCCACATATAAGGGCTGTCATGTGGTACTCCTCCTCCTTTGTCTGACTTACTTCAGTATGACACTCTCTAGGTCCATCCATGTTCCTGCAAATGGTGTTATTTCATTCTTTTTACTCATTATTAGTGAGTAATATTTCATTGAATATATGTATCATGGCTTTTTCATCCATTCCTAAACGTCAGTGGGTGTTTAGGTTGCTTCCACGTCTTGACTTTGTAAACAGTGTTGCAAATGAATATTGAGGTGCATATATCCTTTCAGATCATAAAGAAACTTACTTAAAACAAAGTGAGTGAAGGAGAAAGATAACTAACCAGACTCATTTAGGTCTTTTATAAAGGAATAGAGTCAGGAAGAGTAAATAGGCGTTTGTCTAGGTTAGAAGTAGAACCCTCCACAGAAATACTTCCAAGTTGAGGTTAAAAAAAAAGATAAATTATGAAGCTAAGTTACAAAATCATTTCTTTGGCATTTAAAAATTGTGTCTCTTTGGCTGATCGCTTAATATTTGTTTATTGCACTAAAATTGTTTTGAAATATGTAGTTGCTTACACTTCTGCTTATCAGTTTGCATTTGGGCCACAATTGGGGAAAATACTACAAATATTAGTGATTAAACACCATATTTTTAAACTCCCTTATTGCTTAAAAGTGTTGTGAGAGTCCTGTAGCTTCTTACATTTCAGACTGTTGTTCTTCCTAAATAGGAGTTTTGTTGGCATTCTGGCTTATAATAGAAAACAAAGCCACGCGTACGTGGGTCTTTCTTCCTAGAAATAGATATATAAATTCATGGTAAAAGATAATAGTATGTAAAAAATTATATCCTCGATAGTTCATAAAGTATTTTTACATCAGATCTCTTGAGTTTCACTACTACTCTTGAGATTAGCAAAATGTCCGCTTATCTGATGATATTGAGCCATGGATAGGATCCACGTTAAAATTCTCTGGAGTAATGCTAAGACTGCTTTATGAAAGAGAAGTATTAGCAAATGTAAAGGAAGAGGAAAGAAGCACCTACTTTTATTTTCTCTTCTACCAAAGACACATTGTACACAGCTTTCTTTCCTTTCTGTTCTACCACTTCTGGAGCTTTAACAAACAGGGTAGAAGTAAATACTAAAAACATTCTTTATAGCAATTTACTAATTAGTGATGGTGGTTAATGATGTCAGGTAGTTGAGAATATTTTTAATTTATAAAATACTTCTCACCATAATTTGCCCAAAAATATTGTACTAGGAATAAAGCCTTGGTTTATATTCTCATATTGTGTACTAAACTCTTGCAACCTCTGAGTTAAAATAAGTCCTTTTTACCAGAGCTTAATTTTGACTATTTGGAAGTTACTTGGTGATCAAAGAAAAGAACTTTTATTGAGCTTTTGTACTGTTAGATACTTTCACATGTGTTATTTTAATATATGATGAGAGTAATTTTATATATCTAGTTATGAAAAAAACTTCAGAAAGTTGTCACTGGAATGTCTCCAACTCCAGATGCTATTACTCAAGAACTAACTTGAAATTTATGTTATATAAATGTTCATCTATTATTTTGAGAATTGTTTCTTCTTAAAGTTTGAAAGTGTTAGTTGCTCAGTCGTGTCCGACTCTGCAATCCCATGGACTGTAGCCTGCCAGGCTCCCCTGTCCTTGGGATTCTCCAGCAAGAATACTGGAACGAGTTGCCATTTCCTTCTTCAGGGGATCTTCTTGACCCAGGGATCGAACCCAGGTCTCCCACATTGCCGGCAGACTCTTTACTGTCTGAGCCACTAGGGAAGCCCAGTTTTTCTCTTAAGATCAATCCAATTTGTTTGCAGATTTTTATTTATTTATTTATTTTTATTATTTTTAAATATAAATTTATTTACTTTAGTTGGAGGCTACTTTACAATATTGTACTGGTTTTGTCATACATCAACATGAATCCACCATGGGTGTACACGTGTTCCCCATCCTGAACCCCCCTTCCACCTCCCTCCCCATACTCCCTCTGGGTCATCCCAGTGCACCAGCCCCAAGCATCCTGTATCATGCATCAAACCTGGACTGGTGATTCGTTTTATATATGATATTATACATGTTTCAGTGCCATTCTCCCAAATCATCCCACCCTCACCCTCTCCCTCAGAGTCCAAAAGTCTGTTCTATACATCTGTGTCTCTTTTGCTGTCTCGCATACAGGGTTATCGTTACCATCTTTCTAAATTCCATATATATGCGTTAGTATGCTGTATTGGTGTTTTTCTTTCTGGCTTACTTCACTCTGTATAATAGGCTCCAGTTTCATCCACCTCATTAGAACTGATTCAAATGTATTCTTTTTAATGGCTGAGTAATACTCCATTGTGTATATGTACCACAGCTTGTCCATTCGTCTGCTGATGGACATCTAGGTTGCTTCCATGTCCTGGCTATTATAAACAGTGCTGCGATGAACATTGGGGTACACGTGTCTCTTTCAGTTCTGGTTTCCTCAGTGTGTATGCCCAGCAGTGGGATTGCTAGGTCATAATGGCAGTTCTGTTTCCAGTTTTTTTAAGGAATCTCCACACTGTTCTCCATAGTGGCTGTACTAGTTTGCATTCCCACCAACAGCGTAAGAGGGTTCTCTTTTCTCCACACCGTCTCCAGCATTTATTGCTTGTAGACTTTTGGATAGCAGCCATTCTGACTGGCGTGAAATGGTACCTCATTGTGGTTTTGATTTGCATTTCTCTGATAATGAGTGATGTTGAGCATCTTTTCCTGCGTTTGCCAGCCATCTGTATGTCTTCTTTGGAGAAATGTCTGTTTAGTTCTTTGGCCCATTTTTTGATTGGGTCGTTTATTTTCTGGAATTGAGCTGCAGGAGTTGCTTGTATATTTTTGAGATTAGTTGTTTGTCAGTTGCTTCATTTGCTATTATTTTCTCCCATTCTGAAGGCTGTCTTTTCACCTTGCTTATAGTTTCTTTTGTTGTGCAGGTTTTAATATTAATTAGGTCCCATTTGTTCATTTTTGCTCTTATTTCCAGTATTCTGGGAGGTGGATCATAGAGGATCCTGCTGTGATTTATGTCGGAGAGTGTTTTGCCTATGTTCTTCTCTAGGAGTTTTATAGTTTCTGGTCTTAGGTTTAGATCTTTCATCCATTTTGAGTTTATTTTTGTGTATGGTGTTAGAAAGTGTTCTAGTTTCATTATTTTACAAGTGGTTGACCAGTTTTCCCAGCACCACTTGTTAAAGAGATTGTCTTTAATCCATTGTATATTCTTGCCTCCTTTGTCCATAGGTGCATGGGTTTATCTCTGGGCTTTCTATTTTGTTCCATTGATCTATATTTCTGTCTTTGTGCCAGTACCATACTGCCTTGATGACTGTGGCTTTGTAGTAGAGCCTGAAGTCAGGTTGATTCCGCCAGTTCCATTCTTCTTTCTCAAGATTGCTTTGGCTATTCGAGGTTTTTTGTATTTCCATACAAATTGTGAAATTATTTGTTCTAGCTCTGTGAAAAATAGCGATGGTAGCTTGATAGGGACTGCATTGAATCTATAGATTGCTTTGGGTAGTATACTCATTTTCACTATATTGATTCTTCCAATCCATGAACATGGTATATTTCTCCATCTATTAGTGTCCTCTTTGATTTCTTTCCAGAGAAGGCAGTGGCACCCCACTCCAGTACTTACTTGGAAAATCCCATGGATGGAGGAGCATGGAAGGCTGCAGTCCATGGGGTCGCTGAGGGTCGGACACGACTGAGCAACTTCACTTTCACTTTTCACTTTCTTGCATTGGAGAAGGAAATGGCAACCCACTCCAGTGTTCTTGCCTGGAGAATCCCAGGGACGGGGGAGCCTGGCAGGCTGCCGTCTATGGGGTCGCACAGAGTCGGACACAACTGAAGCGACTTAGCATATTGATTTTTTTCACCAATGTTTTATAGTTTTCTATATATAGGTCTTTAGTTTCTTTAGGTAGATATATTCCTAAGTATTTTACTCTTTTCATTGCAATGGTGAATGGAATTGTTTCCTTAATTTCTTGAAATTTTCTCGTTATTAGTGTATAGGAATGCAAGAGATTTCTGTGTGTTGATTTTATATCCTGCAACTTTACTATATTCATTGATTAGCTCTAGTAATTTTCTGGTGGAGTCTTTAGGGTTTTCTACGTAGAGGATCATGTCGTCTGTTTGCAGATTTTTAGTTGAGGTGATCACCCAGCAGTGGTTATTCACCCTCCGGAAATTATCCCTGTCTTCCAGGGTTTATAAAAACATCTCGAGAATGAAGATGAGTGTTCTCTCTTGGCTGCAGTCAAACAGGACCAAAAAATACTTCTTTACCTTCTATTAGTCCTCACACTATTGAAAGTAAACAGGAATGTGTAACAGCAAAGGGGCTCACTCGCTGTTCCTTTCCTGTATACTTTTCCCCTCCTTAGCTCCTCTTCCCCCTTCAGGTGCTATTGTTCAGTAGCTTTGCAATATCCAGTGAAAGTAAATCTGTCCCTATCTGTTGTTGGTTAACGTTAATATTTATGTCCAAATTGGGCTTCCCTGGTGGCTCAGAGGTTAAAGCATCTGCCTGGAATGCTGGAGTCCCAGGTTCGATCTCTGGGTCGGGAAGATCCCTTGGAGAAGGAAATGGCAACCCACTCCAGTATTCTTGCCTGGAAAATCTCATGGAGGGAGGAGCCTGGTAGACTATAGTCCATGGGGTCGCAAAGAGTCGGACACGACTGAGCGACTTCACTTCACATCACTTCACTTCACTTCCATTTAAATTATATAACCACTTTCTTGTTATCCAAGACTTTAATCTTAAATTGTGGTGTGGATGGATTTGATTTTAGCTACAGGAATTTGATCATTAGCTAATAACGTGGAGAAATAATCATTTGCCCTTTCTCTGCTGTGAATTGATACTTCATATCCTTTGGTCAGAGGCATAATTACAAACCTCCTGTGACTGATAATGGGCTGTCCTCATAAATTCTCATTCACTCTGTTGTTATTGAAAGTTGCTGGATCGTGTCCAACTCTTTGTGACCCCATGGACTGCTGCACTCCAGTTTCCTCTGTCCTTCACTGTTTACTAGAATTTGGTCAGAGTCATGTCCACTGAGTCTGTCTAACCATCTGACCATCTCATCTTCTGCCCTCAATCTTTCCCAGCATCAGAGTCTTTCCCGATGAGTCAGTTCTTTGCATCAGGTGGCCAAAGATGCTTTAGCATCAGTCCTTCCAATGGATATTTAGTGTTGATTTCCTTTAGGATTGACTGGTTTGATCTTGGAGTCCAAGGAACTCTCAAGAGTCTTCTCCAGCACCACAATTCAAAAGCATCAATTCTTCGGTGCTCAGCCCTCTTTATGGTCCAACTCTCACATCCATTCATAACAACCGGAAAAAACATAGCTTTGAGTCTAGACCTTTGTTGGCAAAGTGATGTATTTACTTCTTAATACACTGTCTTGCTCCTTCCAAAGAGGAAGCGTCTTTTAATTTCATGGCTGCACTCACTGTCTGCAGTGATTTTGGAGCCCAAGAAAATAATATCTGTCATTGCTTCTACTTTTTTCCCTTCAATTCACTCTTTACCATGCCCTTTTGAAGTTTGTTTTCATTGTGCAGATGAATTTAAATTAGTGATTGTATTGCTCCTTTAAAAAATTATACCTTCAAAGAAGTTGATATTATTAAGAGAAAAAAAAAAGATGAAATGATATATAAAATTTGAGCCTTTGTGGGGAAAATAAATATTTTGTATTATGAATTTTTACAAGGAAAGTTCTTGAATGATTCAGTCTGGCAATGTGACAGACTATCTCTGGATATTGAATATGATCGTAACCAGAATTTATTTTTCTGTATTTTCAAGCTTTGCCACAATGAACAAGTATTATGGATATAATCAAGGTTTTAAACAGTGCATACTTAATTAACAACTTTTATTTTCTTATATTTGTTTGTTTTGGCTGTGTCGGGTCTTAGTTGTGGCACATGGGCTTAGTTGCCCTGCCTCGTGTGGGATCTTAGTTCCCCAACCAGGAATGGAACCTGCATCTCCTGCATTGGAAGGCAGATTCTTAAGCACTGGACCACCAAGGAAGACCCAGCAAATTTTAAATAAATGTTTTTATGAACAGTATTGCATTTAGTGTTGTTGAGGTAGGAATTTAATATGATCTTCACTGATATTTTTCTATAGTGTTTTTTTAAGAATTTACACTGAATATTTTAATATGATCTTAGCTGTAGTGCTTTTTTCTTTAGAATTTACACTGAATATGTGAAAGGGGACCGTATTCTTTGATCATTCAAATGCTTTTTAGTTGGTGTAGAATGGGACACAGTGAGCCCTCAAGGACATGGATTGTGTCTGTCTTGTTCATTGTTGTACCCCAGATTCCATCACATTCTAAGGGATCACCCCAATGCTAATGTCAGGCGAATGGGCTTACTGGCCTAAGAGGATGAATTGGGACTAAGGGGAAGAAATGGGTAGCAGATGAAAAAGGTCGTGATTGCAAGGAAGAGGGGCTTGATAAAAACAAATTTCCAAGATGGGGAATAATGTAACACAGGTTTTCTTAGAAAATAATTCAAGAGGTTGTATAGAATTCATATAGCAGACAAGGAGATCATTGAAAAAGTGCTTAGATATTAAGGTTTTAGGTGCCATTGCTAAGCACATATCTGAAGAAGATAGTTTCTGCTTGTATGGAGCTTAAAATCTAGCTGGAAGAGATAATTACTTACAACAAGGATCCATAATTACAGAGAGGCTCTGTAAACATCTGGAAATTACATTGCAGATTTTTTAGTTGAAGGTCCTATGGCTTTGGGCTTTGAGATGGGTCTGTCCAAAAAAGACGAAGAATCACTGAGTTGGAAATTTAAGTTCAGTTTTTTTATGTAAAACTGTTAAATTCTTAAATAGTCCTAAATTTATGTTTTTAGACTTACAGGATATTTCTTTTTATAGATAAAGCTATTTAATATTGGCATCATCAGTGAGATTTGCCTTTTTACCCCCAGTTCATAATATTTACATTGTTATATTTCAGGAAATGCTTTATTTTAAAAATGAAACCAAATAGACACATACTCTTTGCCATTGGGGTTGGACTTTCCGCAGTACCACCCTTTTCATGTCACATACTTAATGCTGTTAGACTGCAGGGAATTCACTATGCTTTGTTCCCTCTGTACCATATTCCTCGTTACTCTTCTCAGCATCCTTTGACAGGAATGCAGTGTACAATCCTAAACTGACCTGACTAAAAAGAGCTACCAGTCATGCATACTATTATCCTAAGTCAACTTAGAGCACCTTTTAAATGACTCATATGCAGTTATCCTGAATTCTTTTTTTAAATTGCTGTCTAGTTGGTATATAGTATCAGTCATATTAGTTTCAGGTGTATAATACAGCCATTTGGTATTTTTATAGGTTATACTTCATTTAAAGTTGGCAGTTGTCCTGAATTCTTGTGGGTAGTATTGTAAGTGGATTTATGTCAGAGAGTGTGCAGGACACAGAAGTGGTAGATCAGGACTAAAAGGCCCAGACAATTCAGCCCTGGTGTGAAGTTGTGTGGAAGCTACAATTTTGGCTATAATTGAAGTAGTGTTAATCACCCACCTTATTGTTGGATCAGGGTGGGAATGGTGTGGTATGTAGATGAGAAATAACTTAATACTTTCATAAGTGTTGTTCTCTTGAGAAGGGGTACTGGCTTCAGCTACCTCTAACACATAGAGAGTTTGGATGTAGATAAAGATGATTTTCAGGATTTCAGGCTTATATTGCAGAAGCTGTGATTATCATAAAAACTATTCTGGGTTTTTATGCCATGCTTTTTATTTCAAATCTCTTTATTTTTTTATGCGCCACTATTCAAACTATATGCAATTATCTAAGCAGTTAAAAGTCCTTTCCTTTCATTTAAGGCTAAAATATGTACTTATCATTTTTAAGGAAAGCATTTTTAAGTAAAAATGAGTTAGAGTGTATTCAGAATTAAAGGGTGAGTAGTACTGAGAATGGACCAGAGGTCTGATCTCTTGAGCAGATCAAGAATTACTTGTCTTTTGAGGGGTGAAGTTAAAATACCAAAAATGTTTTTTATTTTCACATATTTCAGATAATTTAAAAGGTACAGAAAACAGCATAGTGTGCATATGGCACCTGTCTGCAGACTTAAGAATTAAACATTTATAAGTTTAGTTGAAGGCCTCTGTGTATCTTTCCCTGAGCCATTTCCTTTCTTGCCCCAGTGAAGTCCTATCTCCCTCTTTGTGCAGACTTTTTCCAGCAGTAGCTCTACCCTTTCCCTAGCCCTGTGTAAATTTCTTTCTTTCTCCAGGGTTCACCACGGTGACATTTTCCATTTCAGCTCTGTTGTGTATTGTATATAACAGTAAGGGTGGACTGGCTAGTGGAGCTGAAAATGATTGTCTATATACACGAGGTAGAAATCTACCTTTAAACCTAGTCAGAGTAAAGACTTCAACATTGCACTACATGCAGAACAGATTGGCAAAGTAGATGTGAGAGTAATCTCATGAAATCATTTTAGGAAGGTTAGTCTTGTAGCAGTAGTGTGGAGCAGTGGTCTGGAAGAAAGTGTGAATTGCTAACTCATTTTGACTGGCTTTTTTCCCTTCTAATTACCCTACATTAGTGAGAGTTTGTTCTGCTTCCAAATACTTCACTATTTTGCAGTAAGTGAAAGGAGCTGGTGGCAGAATGCTTAATGGTGAGTGTTGCTAGTTTTCAGGATCTGGGGGATTGGTCTTTGCCCCCTTTGAGAGTCTGTTGATAGTGGAGTGAGTACGTCATGGTTATTAGATCTCTACTTTCAGTATTGTAAATTTTCCACCACTCAGTGCCAGAGATGCAAGCAAAGCTGCCTGACCCTTTTCTCTGGGCTGTTGCAGCCCTCTGCTGGCCTATGGAAGTCAGACATTTAGAGCCCTGTCAGGCCAGAAAGAGGTCAGTAGCCCCAGCAACTCACTTTTAGAATCTTAGAAGTCATTTATGTCAGCTCTCCATTGCAGATGAGTATTTTGTATATTGACCTTTACAGTTCTGGAAATAAATTTATATGTAAATATGCTTAGATATCGAGGGCAAGTAGATCATTCTAAATCCAACTGCCTGTATTACTTTTCTTTAAAAATTCTAACTATTGTTAGAGTATGATCCTTTATGGTCCACTGTTGACAATGCCAAAAAATATTTTTACATTCTCTTTTGTAAATGTTACCTAATGAAGTAATGGGAACTTTATGTTTTAAAAAATTTGAGATATTGTTTGGTCATTTCTATTAGACAAATACAGTGGATAATTGTTTCTCTTAAAGTATTTTCAGAGCATTTCTGCTTCTTGTTGCTGGTGTCATTCTAGCCTCCTTGCTCTTGTGGACTCTTATTCCCATTTCACAATCTGATTGTCATACTTGAAGTAGTCTCCATGTCTTTCCTGTTATTCCTCTTTAGCCTCTCTTCCAGAGTTTCACCAACGGCCCCTTTTTTCCCCTCAATGGCCCTTTAAAACATGCTACTCAAATTGTGTCACTGACTTTTTTAAAGCCTTAAGTTGCTTTTGTCATCATAAAGATGAAACGACACAGTGACGAGGTGCTTCATGTCGATCCTTCTTCCTCTGTTTAGCCTCTTTGTCTCCCCTGCTGTGCTTCAGTTCTTGCTGTCCTTCCCTGTGGCCTGCTCTCTGTGGGCGGGTGTAATTTCTTGGTCTGGAATACAATCGTCATTTTCTTGTGGGAAAATGTTATGGAATAGCTGCCAGAAAACATTGTGCTAAAAATCAACCATGGCTTACTTTGAGAAGATATGTTAAAGCAAGCATGAACCCTTGCTTGGTTGTTTATATTTCAAGCAATTTGGCTGTCTAAGTGCTGCTCTCTTTTACACCGCTGGTTACCTTTGTGGAATTTTGAAGGTAATACACACATAGAGCTAAACTAAATTGACTATTTACAGTGCATTTACTTGATACAGTCTTCTAAATTAATACTGTGCTTTAGGGCTTCCCTGCTAGCTCAGTTGGTAAAGAATCTGCATGCAATGCAGGAGACCTGGGTTTGATCCCTGGGTTTGAAAGATCTGCTGGAGAAGGGACAAGCTACCCACTCCAGTGTTCTTGGGCTTCCCTTGTGGCTCAGCTGGTAAAGAATCCACCTGCAGTTCAGAAGACCTGGGTTTGATCCCTGGATTGGGAAGATCCCCTGGAGGAGGGAAAGGCTACCCACTCCAGTATTCTGGCCTGGAGAATTACATGGACAGTCCATGGCGTCGCTGAGTTGGACACGACTAAGCAACTTTTACTTTCACTTTCAGATTTTTGAAGGAGATAATATACAGCAGCACCAACACAAAGTGCAGCCTATTTTACTGGATTGAGCTTCTGTCCCTAATCTTCTGTTTGCTTTCATATTTTAATAGCTGGATTAGAAAACATAAAACACAGAAAGTACCTCTTACTTCTTCCTCAAGCTCTGTCTGAGGTACTTCTCTCATCTGCCATCTCATCAGTCTTTCCCCTTGGGTTCTAACCAGAACACTGTAGTTCTCCAGAGCAAACCAAGTGGAAGTTAACCTATTATTTTAAAAAATTTTCATTTGTATATTATGTAAGTAATACCTGTTTATTATAAAAATTAATATAGAACTATATAAAATAGACCATAGACATTTCTTAAGAACTGTAGAAAATAGTCTTAAGGACAGTGTTAAAAAGACAATCTATTTTAAAGGAAGTGGTTGTTTTCATCTTTTTCATGCTGTTGGTTAAATTTTTGATTTTTATGATACTGATTTCTTGGTCTGAAATACAACCATCATATTCTTGTGGGGGAATGTTATGAAATAGCTGCCAGAAACATTGTGGTGAAAATCACCCACAGCTTACTTTGGGAAGGTATGATAAAGCAGGCATGAACCTATTTCAGAGACTGAAACTGTTAACTGTTTAAGTAGTTGAGATGGTAGAGAGGTCCAGTTCTTATTCTAGAAATACAGCCATATTTAAGGTTTATCTTAAAGCTTTTCTGTTAGTTTGAGAGTTAAACTTTTGGTCTTTGTGCAAATAAGAAGTGTTTAATATTTATGTCTGATGGTTCACTTTTTTTGCATGGGTAATGGTTGTTCAGTCACTAAGTCGTGCCCGACCCTTGTGATCCCACAGACTGTAGTCTGCCAGGCTCTTCTGTCCATGGGATTTTCCAGGCAGGAATACTGGAATGGATTGCCTTTTTTTTTTTCCAGGGGATCTTCCTAGCCCCAGGGATCGAACCCAGGTCATCTGTGCTGCAGATGATCTCCTGTATTGCAGGCAGATTCTTTATTGACTCAGCTATCAGAGAAGCCCTTTTGCATGGGGGAGCACAGCAATAAGGATGTCAAAATTGTTTAGTAGTTTAAGCTGTCATTTTTGTATTCATAGAAATGTAGAATGGAGTGGAATTGTTCTAAACCTCTGGAATCAGGATTTTGGAAGAATAGAAGTTCTTCAATGTAATCTAGCCTAACTTTACTTTCAAGAAGAAACAGAAGTACTGAGAAGTAATGAAGGTCAACCAAAAAGTCAGTGGTAGACTCAGAATAGAATCTTGGACTAAAGTCTCCCAGATCAAATCACAGAGAAAATAATAGTCACTTTCCTAACTGAATGACTCTCTCTCTCTTTTAAAGGATGAGCTCCATAACTTTTTATTTATTATTATTTTTTAAAGTAACCATTTTATTTTGGCAGTGCTTCATGGCATCTTAGTTCCTCAACCAGGGATGGAACCACTGCCACCTGCAGTGTAAGCATGGAGTGTTAACCACTGGACCACAGGGTAGTCCCTACTCTTAAGGGTCATTTGAATTCTGTTGATTTCATCTTTTACTAGTTACATTTTTTCCTCAAAACAATTTTGGAAGAAACATTTTTACTTTCAGCATAGCTGTAGCCCAGTGGAAGCTGGATCAGGAAAAAAGTTAGGAATTTCCATTCCATTCATATGGTTCCATCTTTACTTTCTTTAGTTAGAATGTAAAATTGCTGGTAAATTTAGAGGGCAGCATTTGAGTATTTTATATGCACCAAAGACTGTGTATGTAAAGATAACATTTTCTCATAGCCTTATTATTTGAGCCTTACCATTCCATGATGTAGATGAAGACATTAAGTGTGTGCTCTGGGGATTTCTGGACTGTGAGGCAGACTGGGGACACTCCCTTCTTTTTCAGTAATGTATATGGAAAGCTAGATAAAAATAAAATATTTTAAAAACACATCTGAGCTTGAAAGCAAAAAAGCAGAATCAGCAGTTGCTTGAAATGGAAAAAAAAAACTCAAAGGCATATTAGGAAGCAGAAATTGAAGCTCTGTCCTAAAAGGAAAACTGGAACCCCTAGGCCCAGGAATGACAGGAAGCTGTCCCCAGATCAGTAAGGGTCTGAATGGTTGATGAATGGGGTTGAAAAAAGAGTCTGCCAACCTGGGGTTGCATCTCCTGGTGCGTCTTCTTCCTGTCCTTTTATTGTTAACTGTTTTTGTATCCTTTTTGGGTCTCTTTTACAAAGTATATTGCTGAATCTTATTTTTACCCAACCTCAGAGACTCTTTATCTTTTAATTAATGAGTTTAATCCATTTTCATTTATTGTAATTTTCATAATATCTGTTGGAAATTATTTACATTCTATTTGCTATATTTTTGTTCATTTCCCACAGTTTCTTAATTTTATAAGTATATTTTAAAATATATTTAAATATGTATATTTTCAAATATATATTCAAATATGTATATTTTCTTTCTTCCAAACAAGAGAAGTACTTTACCCACTTTCTCAGTTTCCTTTCATCTCTGCCACTACACCTCCTGCCCCCACAAGGTCCCAGCAGCCATGTTGATGTTTTGTAGAATTTTAGTTCTGTAGAGGTATTCTTCAGGCATCCATCCATCTGTCATTTTTCTTTTTGTATGATATACTAGATCTGTTAGGTTATTCCTAACAAATAACCTAATTCCCTAACAAATAATTAATTCCCATATAAGAGCTTCCCAGGTGGCTCACTGGTACAGAATGTGCCTGCTGATGCAGGAGACATGGGTTCGATCCCTGGGTTGGGAAGATTGCTTGGAGTAGAAAATTACTACCCATTTCAGTATTCTTAACTGGAAAACTCCATGGACAGAGGAGCCTGGTGAACTACAGTCCTGGGATCACAAAGAGTCAGACATGACTTAGTGACTGAACATGCATGCAATTACCATATATCACATAGTGTTCTCACAGATTTATTTCAGTTAAGTGCCTACTTAAAAAAACAATTTTCAAACAGGGTTTTTTATATATGCATTCTAAGACCTTTTTATGCCTGAAAAATATGATTTGTTAACCCTCACTTTTAAATGATAGCTTAGTTTGATTAAAGATTTTTGGTTTGAAATTCTTTTCCCTTTACGTTTTTAAATATTTCTACATTATTTTCTTCTCCCTCCTGTTGCTTTTTGCAAGTTGTGATGTCAGCTTGATTTCTTTTCCTGTGTGTGTGACCTGCAGTTCCTCTCTAGATTTTGAAATTTTTGTGTATCTTTTTCAGTCTATAGTGTGTCTGGGTATAGTTCCTCTTCTGTCCTGTTTGGCACTTGGATTCGTATTCATTCCGTCCTTCTTTCATTCAACAGTTAGCTACTTATTGGGAGTATGCCAGGTTGTATTCCAGACATTGTCATCTAAGATCTTTGATCTTTCCTCAGTTCTGGAAAATGATTGTCATTTTCTCAAGTAGTTTGTCTTCAGTTTTTTTCTTTCTGGGAATTCTGTTAATATGGATTCTATTGCTTCTTGTCTCTTCTCCATCTCTTAACTTGAATGTTTTTCTTAAAAAAAAATTCTCTCTTGATATCTTTTGCAACTGTCCTCTACCTGATCTTCTAGCTCGCTAGCTCGTTCTTTCGTTTATCCATTTACCTAATCTGTGGAGTTCTTTATTTCAGTCATCGTACTTTCATACTCTGCATTTCTTCTTGGTTCTGTTTAGACCTGCTGCATATTGGAATTTTCTCTTATTTCTTTGAGAATTTTAAATGCGTTAAAAATTTTCTCACATCTGTTCCATTAATTCTGTTCCATATGGTTTAGTTTGAGTTGTGATTTTTTTTCGGTGGGAAACTAATACAAAAAAGCAAGTCAGTGGTAGCATCTGATTTTTAGTTTTAAGAGATCTGACCACTGATGGCTGCTTGTAGAAGGAATATGTGTGTGAGAGAGAGAAGGGAGGGATAGAGTAAGAATTCAAAAAGGGAGATAATTTGGCGAGTTTTGCGCTAGCCTAAGTGGTAATAGTGGCTTGGGTTGGTTAGCAATTGATATGGAAAGACATGGGTTTAATTTGAAATGTGTCTTAGAGATCGAATCAATATTTCTGAGTTTTTGGCTTAAGTGATGGATGGATGGATGGTGGTGCCATTTATTGAAATGGAGAAGAAGGGTGGGGAATGTGAAGAAAGTTTGACAGAGAAAATTAAGAATTTTCTGTAGTAATTTTTTGGCTAAACACCCATGTGAAGATGACAGGTAGGCAGCTGGGTAGACAGATTCGGAATTTTAGAGGAGGACTAGAGATACAGACTTGGAAGGGAGTAGCTCTTCAGTGGATCAGGTTGTTTAGGGAGTGTGTTAGGCCTACCAATCCCTGAAGCAATTTATGAGGAGAAGCATCTGGGCCGCATGATGTGTGTGAGCATGCGTGTCTGTGTGTGTGTGCAGGAGACTCAGAAGACACAGGAGAAGGCAGTGGCACCCCACTCCAGTACTCTTGCCTGGAAAATCCCATGGACGGAGGAGCCTGGTAGGCTGCAGTCCATGGGGTTGCTAAGAGTCGGACACGAGTGAGCATCTTCACTTTCACTTTTCACTTTCTTGCATTGGAGAAGGAAATGGCAACCCACTCCAGTGTTCTTGCCTGGAGAATCCCAGGGACGGAGGAGCCTGGTGGGCTGCCATCTATGGGGTTGCACAGAGTCGGACATGACTGAAGCAACTTAGCAGCATTAGGGATTAAAAAGGGATCCAGGATCAGGTCCTGAGTTACTCCTGACACTTCGAGTTTTTGCAGAAGAGGAGCCATCAGGGAAATAGGAATTTTGCATAACTTTTAGTATAAAAATATACTGTACTTCGTTTAGCTAGATTTTATAAAATGAGTAGACTATTTCCCCAGTGTTTTGGATGCAAGTAACCTTGTAGCAAATGCCTTTGTATATTATCTTTGCATATTTGTATAGTATACCTGTAGGGTAAATACTAAAATTGGATTATTAAGACAAAAGGCTGTGCATCTGTATTTTAATAGTTTTGCCAAATTCCTCTCCAAAAAGGTAATCCCAATTTCTTTGCCATCAGTAGTGTATGAATATTCATATGTATGATTTTCCTTATTCCTTGCCAACACAGCCTTAATTCTGTCAGTCTTTTAAATGAAAAGTTATCTGTTACTTTCTAGTTTTAAAATTATGAATGAATCTGAATATTTCTCTGTGTTTACTCCATGTTTGTATTTCTTATTCTTTGGACTGCCTCAAGTTGTCTTCTGATTTTTTTTTTTAATTGATTTGTTACAGCTCTTTGATTACTAGTTCTTTTTCATATGTGTTGCAAATATTTTCACTTGTCATCTGATTCCTATTAATGATATTTGCATTTCTAGTTTAACATTATTTGCATGCATGCTCAGTTGCTAAGTTACTACAGTACATGGGTAGCCTGGCAGGCTCTTCTGTCCATGGAATTTCCCTGGGCAGAAATACTGGAGTGGGTTGCCATTTCCTTTTCCAGGGGATCTTCCTGACCCAGGGATTGGACCCGGGTCTCCTGTGTGGCAAGTGGATTCTTTACCACTGAGCCACCTGGGAAGCCCCACGTAAAGGAATAAGATTGTTATTAAAGACTGTCATTACAGATAGATGGGAAGAGTTAAATGTGAAAAAAAATTACAAGGAATAAAAGAAAATATATTTTCAGATCTTGGAATAAAGATAGTTTGAGCCTAAAAGAGAAGAAAGGGTCCATAAAGAAAATAGAGGCATAAAATATATGTTTGATTATATAGTCCATTGTACACTCATATTCTTAGCATAGTCTCTGTCAATGGATAAACAAAATGTGGTTTTTACATACAATAAATAGAATATTATTCCGCCTGCAAAAGGAAGGACATATGTTACAACATGGATGAACCTTGAAGACATGGCTAAGTGAAATAAGCCAGTCAAGAAAGGATAAATGTTACATCATTCCATTTTTATGAAGTACTTAGAGTAGTCAACATCATAGAGACAGAGAATGACATGGTGGCTGCCAGGGACCAGGGGGAGTGGGGAATTATTGTTTAATGGGTAGAGTTTCAGTTGGGGTAGATGAAAAGGTTCTGAAGTTGGTTGCTGGTAGTGGTTGCACAGTAGTGTGGATGAATTGAACGCCACAGACCTACACATTAAAAAAAATAAGTGTTGGCAAGGATATGGAGAAAAGAGAACCCTTTAGCACTATTGGTAGAAATGTAAATGGATATAACCACTGTAGGAGACTGTATGGAGGTTCCTCAAGATATTAAAAATATAATACCTTATGATTTAGCAATTCCACTTCTGGGTATTTATCTGAAGAAAATGAAAACACTAACTTGCAAATATATTATTTATAATAGCCAAGATGTGAAAACAACTGCAGTGCCCATCTATGGATGAATGGATAAAAAAATGTGATTATATATACAATGGTAAATTATTCAGCCATAAAAAAGAATGAAGTCTTACCATTTGATAACGTGGCGACTTTGAGGGTATTATGCTAAGTGAAATAAGTTAGACAGGAAGACAAACACCATAGGATCTCTCTTAGAGGACCTTAAAAAAAAAGTTCATAGATACAAAGAACAGATTGGTGGTTGCTGGAAGGAGGGGAGGGCAGAAATGAATAAAAGAGGTCAAAAGATTAAACAAAAAAGTTACGAGTAAAAAGGAATGTATCATGACTGTAGTTAACAACACTGTATTGCATATTTGCAAGTTGCTAAGAGACTAAATCTCATAAAAAAATTTCAACTATGCATGGTGATGGGTGTTACTAACTTACTGTGATCGTTTTGCAATATATACAAATAAAATTATTATTGTGTTGTACACCTGAAACTGATGTTTCATGTCAATTATACATTAAAGAATGATTAAAAGTGGTAAATTCTATATTAAGTATATTTAACCACAGTTCATTTGTGTATATATGTGTATTCAAAAAAACAGCATGGTTTGTCATTTAGAAATCATAGGAAAATAATGATTGCTGAAGTAGAAATGCCAAAGGAACCCTAACAAAATTCAAAAGAGGAAAAATAAGTGGCTAACGTGCAGTGAAAAGGTTTTAATATTAAGAAGTCAGATAACCTAAGGGATTGGAGCATGGGATAGAGATGGGAGGGAGACAAGAAAACCAAAATGGGCAGTATTTGAGGCAGAGATAAAGGCTATCAATGAAGAAAAGTCAGTATGGAGTGGAGTGACTGGGGGGTAGGTATGCAGGTGCTTTCTGTGAAAAGGATCAAGGCAAATGTTGCTTTAACAGTTCCCAAACCATTAAAACTACCTGGGGAACTTCTTTGTAAATTAACCTGTTTGCTTTAGAATAGTTTTAGATACACAGAAGAATTGCAGAGATTTTTTTAAAAAAGGCAGAGATAGAACAGAGTTCCTGTGTACCTCACCTCAGTGTCCTCTGTGATCAGTGTCTTTTGTATACATTTATATAATTGATACATTCTTATTAACTACAATCCATCCTGTATTCCAGTCTCTATAGTTTTTACCTAATTTCATTTCTCTGTTCCAGGATCCTGTTCGTGATACCTGATTACATTTAGTCATCATGTCTCCTTAAGTGCTCATGGCTGTGATAGTTTCTCAGGTTGTTGTTGTTTTTGATGACCTTGAGAGTTTTACAGAGTACTGGTCAGGTGTTTTTCTAAGGTGTCCCACTGTTGAAATTGACCTTTTATTTTTCCTATGAAAAGTGTGGACTTATGCATTTTGAGAAGGAAGATTACAGAGGTAAAATGCCCTTTTTAACTACATGTTATCAAAAAGGTTCAGTTCAGTTCAGTCGCTTAGTCGTGTCCAACTCTTTGCGACCCCATGAATCGCAGCACCCCAGGCCTCCCTGTCCATCACCAACTCCTGGAGTTCACTCAAACCCACGTCCATCAAGTGCGTGATGCCATCCAGCCATCTCATCCTCTGTCGTCCCCTTCTCCTCCTAACCCCAATCTCTCCCAGCATCAGAGTCTTTTCCAATGAGTCAACTCTTTGCATGAGGTGGCCAAAGTACTGGAGTTTCAGTTTAGCATCATTCCTTCCAAAGAAATCCTAGGGCTGATCTCCTTCAGAATGGACTGGGTGGATCTCCTTGCAGTCCAAGGGACTCTCAAGAGTCTTCTCCAGCACCACAGTTCAAAAGCATCAATTCTTCGGCGCTCAGCCTTCTTCACAGTCCAACTCTCACATCCATACATGACCACAGGAAAAACCATAGCCTTGACTAGATGGACCTTTGTTGGCAGAGTAATGTCTCTGCTTTTGAATATGCTATCGAGGTTGGTCATAACTTTTCTTCCAAGGAGTAAGCGTCTTTTAATTTCATGGCTGCAGTCACCATCTGCAGTGATTTTGGAGCCCCCCAAAATAAAGTCTGACACTGTTTCCACTGTTTCCACATCTATTTCCCATGAAGTGATGGGACCAGATGCCATGATCTTCGTTTTCTGAATGTTGAGCTTTAAGCCAACTTTTTCACTCTCCACTTTCACTTTCATCAAGAGGCTTTTTAGTTCCTCTTCACTTTCTGCCATAAGGGTGGTGTCATCTGCATATCTGAGGTTATTGATATTTCTCCCGGCAATCTTGATTCCAGCTTGTGCTTCTTCCAGCCCAGCGTTTCTCATGATGTCCTCTGCATAGAAGTTAAATAAGCAGGGTGACAATATACAGCCGTGACGTACTCCTTTTCCTATTTGGAACCAGTCTGTTGTTCCATGTCCAGTTCTAACTGCTGCTTCCTGACTTGCATACAGACCTTGCTGAGTTAGAATTTGTAGGGTTTTTCAACTTTCTCCTTCCTCCCCTTTCCATGTTGTGTCCTGTGGAAGGAAGTTAACCGTGTGGCCCACACTTAACAGTAGGGCTTTATGTCCTACCACCTTGAGAGCAGAAAATCCCCAGGAACTACCTGGAATTCCTCATGGAAGATTTGTTCTCTCCTGTTCTTTGTCTTAATCATTTATTTGTGTCAGTATGGACACAGATATGTATACCTTGGATTATAACCCAGTACTGTTTTACTTACTCTGTTGCTCAGATTATCGTGAGTTTGCCAACGGGGACCTCCTTCAGTTGATAGCTGTATCCCTTTGACATATTCCCATTGTTAACTTTACATGGTTACATATTTTTTGAGCACTTCCTTACTCTGGCAGTATGAGAGTGTCCAGACTTACTTTGTCTGTGTCCTGCCTCAGTCTTAGGATCAGCCATTTCTCTAAGGAGCCCAGAATCTTTTCATTGGAGAAAAGTAACACTAACCAAGATCTTAGGTGTGCTCCTTGTTAGTGAGGTGGTGTTGCTTCCAGGCTCCCTTAGCTGACAGGAAGGAATATATGTATGTGTACTAATTCTGTATATCTATGAATACTTCTGTGTGTAACTGTAGCCATTGGGTTGGCCAAAAAGATCCTTCAGGTTTTTCTGTACCATCTTACATCAAACTAGACATGAATTCATATTGATGTTTCAGACAGTAATCCTCTGCTGCATTCCAGCCTTCTCCTGACCTGCCTGTCTGGAGCGTCCTGCTACTGTGGTGAGAAGACCATCTCCTACCATCCACTGTCCATTTTCTCAAATGTTTGTTTCCAGAGGACATGTGTAGTGATTTCAGAATTGCTAACGTGTACTTCCAGGGGGATTTTTTTAGTGAAATAAAATTCCTATAATATAATTGTACAATTCAGTGGTTTTAAGTATATTTATAGTACTATACAACAGTCACCACTAATTCCAGAAAATTTTCATCATCCAGAAGGAAACCCTGTACCCATTGAGCAGCCAGTCCCTGTTTTCCCTCTTCCCCTGGCAGCAACAAAGGAGCTTTTCAAAAAGTGGTGTTTGTCTTGCCTCCCTAGGTATCGTTTCAGTGGATCTAAAGATGAAGTTAGAGTCTGTATCTTTAAAAAAGTATTCTGCTTTGCTTCTGATAAGCAAGCAAGTTTGAATTACCATGTGGCATGAGCCTAAAAGAACAGCATATTTTGAGTAAATTGAAATGTCATAAAAGTAGTAATGTCAATCAAGGAGCACCTCATCAAACCTAAAAATACTGCCAGCACAGTTTGATCATCTTTAAATTAATAGCAGCCTAGGGTTGAAATGAGGGAAAGCATTATTTTAAACTGTCACTTTGTTGCATCTATGTTTATGTTTCAGTTGTTTTAATCTGTATAGTCTGTATTTTTCCATTACTATGTCTTGGTGTCAGTAACTTTGTTCTGCTTGTTTTCTCTTGGGGGTATTGTTTTGCTTTGTTTTTGACCTTTTTTAAACTTCTACTTACCTTAGTCCAATCTTAGGAAAATTCTTTCTTCCTGCCCCCACTACCTTGGTAAAAATACGTTCTTAAGAAAGTACTCATTGCCAAGTAACTCTGGAGCTATGCTAAAGCCAAGTATATCTGATAACTTAGTTGGGAAGACTAGCTGGCACACTTTGAGTTAGATCTCTTCTGATTTTTTAGATGGAAGCTAAAGACAAAAGCCTAGTGGTTTGTGATTCCCCAATGAAGAATTTTTAAGTCAGACTTACAGTTGAAAGAGTGACTAAAGACAACAGAATAAAATGGTGTTTAAAGCACTGGTTCTGAGGGTCCAGTACTCACTAAAGCCGAAAGACTAGGAAGTGTCTCAAAGAGACTTTTCTTTAATTCTTAAAGGAACACGTCTGTCGATTTTTACTGTAGCATACAGCTTCACAGGTTCTGTTATCCATTTCTGTTCTCCAAAATTCTCCATCTGTACTGCCAACCAAAGGTGTTTTTTCTCTCATTCTTATCTTGCCTATAGCCCACCAGCATCCTCTCTCTCTCCTTTGTCTTTTAACTTGCCCTCTTTTTGACATGTTGGATAGTTTTTTCCCCACAGACATGGTGCCAAAGTTTATTTGGAGTAGCTTTTCAGAGTATCTTCTCAACAACGGTTGGACTCTTCCTGTTGGCAATTTGTACTCTCCGCTAAAAAAATAAACTTCTCCCCAGATACTTAGCTTTAAGCTTTAGTATAACAGGCAGTTCATAAATAAAAAAGAAGAACTTAGAAATGTTTATTGAAGAGCCAGGGTAGTTATTCTGTCTGACCTGCACGCAAGACTTAGCATCATTGCAGTTGCCTTGCTTTCAGAAAGGATGCTTATCTGTGTGTACCATTGTTCTTGAGTTAGTTGTATTTGCTTCTGCTGTTCTTGTTTGTTACACCTGTTTCATTAAACTTTGTGAGTAATGATATACATTTATATCAACAATAATATTTGGCAGATTTCCAACAAACTGGACTTTTGGGGGGCATGCATGCATTGTGTCTCCCAAGCATCAAGAGTGTATTGTGTCTCAGAAATGAATTGATAAGGCTTCTTTTGCTAAAGCAAATGTGTGTATAATCCAAGAGAATTTGTGGAATGATTTTGCCTACTAAAAAGAATTTGATAAGGTAGATGGACGATGAGATCTTTTTCACCACCTTACACAGGTCAAGAGATTTGAGATATGTAGCTTTCTTCCAGTTGTGATTTTACACCTGCCCTCTCAAAAGCAGTTTCTAGAGATCTCCATGAAGGATGCTTTGAAAAATCAGTTTAGAAAATACTGTTTAAAGTTACATTTAAATGTAAAGCACAAGCTGGAGTCAAGATTGCTGGGAGAAACATCAGTAACTTCAGCTATGCAGATGACACCACCCTTATGGCAGAAAGCAAAGAGGAACTGAAGAGCCTCTTGATGAAAGTGAAAGAGGAGAGTGAAAGAGCTGTCTTAAAACTCAACATTCAGAAAACTAAGATCATGGCATCTGGTCCCATCACTTCATGGCAAATAGATGGGGAAACAATGAAATCATTGACAGACTTTATCTTTTGGGGCTCTAAAATCACTGCAGATGGTGACTGCAGCCATGAAATTAAAAGATGCTTGCTCCTTGGAAGAAAAGTTAAGACCAGTCTAGACAGCATATTAAAAAGCAGAGACGTTACTTTGCCAACAAAGATCCGTCTAGTCAAGGCTATGGTTTTTCCAGTAGTCATGTATGGATGTTAAGAGTTGGACCATAAAGAAAGCTGAGCACCAAAGAATTGATGCTTTTGAACTGTGTTGTTGGAGAAGGCTCTAGAGAATCCCCTGGACTGCAAGAAAATCCAACCAGTCCATCCTAAAGGAAATCAGTCCTGAATATTCATTGCTTCCAATGAATATTGGACTGATGCTGAAGCTTCACTACTTTGGCCACCTGATGCAAAGAACTGACTCATTGGAAAAGATCCGGATTCTGGGAACACTGAAGGCAAGAGGAGAAGAGGACGACAGGATGAGATGGTTGGATGGCATCATCAGCTTGATGGACATGAATTTGAGCAAGCTCTGGGAGATGGTGATGGACAGGGAGGCTTGGTATGCTGCAGTCCATGGGGTCGCAAAGAGTTGGACATGACTGAGCGACTAAACTAAGCTGAAAGAATTGGATAGAACTTAAATCATTTTCTACTTGTAATCTAAAAGAAAGAAATGTTAACTGTGGTTTATAGGCTTCTGTTGAGACTATTTCAAACTAAAAAATACAAGAAAGCAATAACTAAAACAATTTTTCTGTCTAGAGGAAAAAATCGACTTCCAGGGAAGCCAGTATTAAATGTTATAATTAATAAGCAGTGACAAGAAACTAATGGTTGCTCTAAAATCTTCCCGTAAAAAACAGAAACAGATAAACCTAGGAGAAGAAAGCTATGGAGTGTTTATAGCATAACTAACAACCTGTAGAGGAACAAACTAGTGATGATACCAGTGCTCGAATGCTCTTCAGAATCCATTTCATTGTAAGTTAAAATACTCTTCCAAAGAGTTATCATCCTGTGAAAAAAGGAAATGATAGTAAAATGTTTTGTTTTGTTTTTAAAGAGACTATCAGGCTGCCTAATGTGGTTATTTTAAAATTAGATGGTAACCCACACACCCACATACATACACATTGTGTTTAGTATGGTAGGGAAATCCCCTATTTTTAATTTTTCTAAGTGAATTCTTTTCTGAGATCTTTTATATGATTAAAAATGATCCATCATTTAATTTGTTTTTCAAACTTCCCTGATGATAAGAACCACTGGGATATTTATTGAAAGGACAAATTCCTGCGTCTTTTTCAGACCTACTAAATGTGTAGCACTTATCATCGAGGACTTCTGGGGCCACTATTGTTTATTAGCTTGATAAATTTAAGTTGTTAATGGATTCAGTTTTTTTGACTAGTAATCAGATGATGTAACTGGTGCTAAGTACAGATTCTGTGACTATTTAGAGAGCTGTGAAATTTCTAAGTGTGTTTTGAGAGTAGCATACATGTAGGAAGGGGGAACAGTGGAAGGTGACACTGAATATATAGATGGTTCAAGACAATGATACTAACCAACCAGAAATAGTCACCCATCCATTACTCACCACTGTGTAAGAAATAGTTTTTGGTATAATTTTGACTCAGCTTAAAAAAAAAAACAACCTTTGTTCTTAAAGTGCTTACACTAAAAGAATAAATGGCATATGTGCAGTTTCTTCATCCGAAGGATGTTTAGTTTATACTCAAGTTTTTGATGTACCTATATTTGCTATCTTGGTACTTCTGAATAGCAACTGGAATAGTTTAGTAGAAACAAAGTTATTCAGATAGCAATACTATTAAAGATAATTTTTTTTTAGTATCCCTTGAATGATCACAAACAGGAACATCATTAAAAAAAAAAACTTGAGAATGCTGAATCACTTTTAGAAAAAGATATGTTTTACTACTGTGATTAAGTAGAGTAGAAAAACTCTTGAATATAATAGCATACATTTATGGATTGTCAGCCCCAGAATTAAGTTGCTGTCAGATGAATACGTAGTCTCCTTGGTCTATAAGAAGCAAGAATGTATTTATTGTAAAGGAAGAAACACCTTTGAAAAGGTAGAATCAAAACTTCTGACTGTTTCTTTTAGCTGTTAGAGAGCAAAGGAAGTCTTTCATAGAGCTTGCGGCCCTTAACAGGTATTGCTGTCTCTCTGCAGTCTTAGGGCAAGGAGGTTGAACAACAAGCAGTGTTGTAATAGTCACCAAAACTATCATACAAAGGATGGAAGTAAAGAATAACTCTTCTTAGCCTTGGGAAGATACCACCAACTGTTTTCACTTGTAAAGCGCTGTACTAGTTTGCCTTTCCATCTAACCCTTGGCTGTATATATGAGTTCTGGTTCCCCTACACCTTCACCAATACTTGGTCTTCCTTACTGTTTAATATTAGCCATTCTCATGGATGTATAATGGTATCTCATTATTATGTTCCTGATGACTAATGAGATTGAACATCATTTTCTGTATATTCTTTGATGGACTGTTTAAATCTTTTGTTCTTTTAAGGTTGGATTATCCTAATTGATTTGTTATTTATTTATATATTCTGGCTATAACTCTTTCATAAAGACATAGTTTGCAAGTATTTTCTCGCTGTATGTCTTGCTCTTCATTTGCTTAACAGTGTCATTTAAAGCACAGTTTCCTCTGTGAAGTCCCACTTAATCCATATATTTTCTTTTGTAATAAATTTTTGCTTTTCATAGCCTATTTAAGAAATCTTGGCTAACCCAAGATCACTAAAATATTCTGTGTTTTCTGCTAGATAGTATAGGTGGATGCATGCTTTTTCTGCATCTGTTGAAATGCTTATTTCTCTTAGTCTGTTAATACAGTGAATTACCTTGATCGATTGCCAAACATTAAGCTGACCTCAGATTCCTCGTGTAAATCCCACGTAGTCATGATGTATTATCTTTTTTTATGTAGTTGGATTTTTTTTTTTTTTTACTAATTTTTACAAATTTTACAAGTTTACTAAAATTTGGTTGACAGTTTTGTTATATGATTATAAAGTATATTGCTCTGGAATTTTCTTGTAAAAGACTGATTTTGCTATCAGAGTATTGATGGACTCATAAAATATATTCTCTTTCCTTTTCAGGAGAGTTTTGTAGAATTTTGCAGAGTTTACCACTGATGCTAGGAGTTTTCTATTTTTCCTAAATATGAAATTGAGTCATTTAAAAAGTATTGACCTAGTGAGACTGTCTAGTTCTTTGAACTTTGGTAGTCTGTGCCTTTCAAGGAATTTCTCTATTTCATTTAATTTGAATGTATTAGTATAAAGTTTGTGATGTTCCCCTATTTTCCTTTACCTATTGGTATTTTTAGTATCTGTAGTAATGCTCCCCCTTTCATTGATTGTTTTGATTTTGTAGGTTTTCTCTCTTTTATTTCAAATCAGTTCAGTTGCTCAGTCAAGTCCAACTCTTTGCGACCCCATGGACTGCAGCACGCCAGGCTTCCCAGTCCATCACCAGCTCCCAGAGCTTACTCAAACTCATGTCCATTGAGTTGGTGATGCCATCCAACTATCTCATCCTCTATTGTCCCCTTCTCCTCCTGCCTTCAGTCTTTCCTAGCATCACGGTCTTTCGCAATGAGTCAGTTATTCGCAACAGGTGGCCAGTATTGGAGTTTCAGCATCAGTCCTTCCAATGAATGTTCAGGACTGATTTCCTTTAAGACTAATTGGATCTCTTTGCTGTCCAAGGGACTCTCAAGAGTCTTCTTGAACACCACAGTTCAAAAGCATCAGTTCTTCGGCACTCAGCTTTCTCTATAGTCCAACTGTTACATCCGTACATGACTACTGGAAAAACCATAGCTTTGACTAGGTGGACTTTTGTTGACAAAGTAATGTCTCTGCTTTTTAATATGCTGTCTAGGTTCGTCATAACTTTTCTTCCAAGGAGCAAGCATCTTTTAATTTCATGACTGCAGTCACCATCTACAGTGATTTTGAAGCACAAAAATAAAGTCTGACAATGTTTCCATTGTTTCCCCATCTATTTGCCATGAAGTGATGGGACCAGATGCCATGATCTTAGTTTTCTGAATGTTGAGTTTTAAGTCAGCTTTTTCACTCTCCTCTTTCACTTTCATCAAGAGGTTTTTTAGTTCTTCACTTTGTGGCATAAGAGTGCTGTCATCTGCATATCTGAGGTTATGGATATTTCTCCCGGCAATCTTGACTGCAGTTTGTACTTCATCCAGTCCAGCATTTCTCATGATGTACTCTGCCTATAAGTTAAATAAACAGGGTGACAGTATACAGCCTTGACATACTCCTTTCGCAATTTGGAACCAGTCTGTTGTTCCTTGTCCAGTTCTAAATGTTGCTTCTTGACCTGCGTACAGATTTCTCAGGAGGCAGGTCAGGTGGTCTGGTATTCCCACCTCTAAGAATTTTCCACAGAAAATTTTGTACAGGAGAACTGTACAAAAAAGATCTTCACGACCAAGATAATCACGATGTTGTGATCACTCATCTAGAGCCAGACATTCTGGAATGTGAAGTCAAGTGGGCCTTAGAAAGCATCACTACGAACAAAGCCAGTGGAGGTGCTGGAATTCCAGTTGAGCTATTTCAAATCCTAAAAGATGATGCTGTGAAAGTGCTGCACTCAATATGCCAGCAAATTTGGAAAACTCAGCAGTGGCCACAGGACAGGAAAAGGTCAGTTTTCATTCCAATCCCAAAGAAAGGCAATGCCAAAGAATGCTCAAACTACCGCACAACTGCACTCATTTACATGCTAGTAAAATAATGCTCGAAGTTCTCCAAGGCAGGCTTCAGCAGTACGTGAACTGTGAACTCCCTGATGTTCAAGCTGGTTTTAGAAAAGGCAGAGGAACCAGAGATCAAATTGGCAACATCCACTGGATCATGGAAAAAGCAAGAGAGTTCCAGAAAAACATCTCTTTCTGCTTTATTGACTATGCCAAAGCCTTTGACTGTGTGGATCACACAGCCAAAATTCTGAAAGAGATGGGAATACAGACCACCTGACCTGCCTCTTGAGAAACCTCTATGCAGGTCAGGAAGCAACAGTTAGAACTGGCCATGGAACAACAGATTGGTTCCAAATAGGAAAAGGAGTACGTCAAGGCTGTGTATTGTCACCCTGCTTATTTAACTTCTATGCAGAGTACATCATGAGAAACGCTGGGCTGGAAGAAGCACAAGCTGGAATCAAGATTGCTGGGAGAAATATCAGTAACCTCAGATATGCAGATGACACCACCCTTATGACAGAAAGTACAGAGGAACTAAAAAGCCTCTTGATGAAGGTGAAAGTGGAGAGTGAAAAAGTTGGCTTAAAGCTCAACGTTCAGAAAACGAAGATCATGGCATCTGGTCCCATCACTTCATGGGAAATAGATGGAGAAACAGTGTCAGACTTTATTTTGGGGGGCTCCAAAATCACTGCAGATGGTGACTGCAGCCATGAAATTAAAAGATGCTTACTCCTTGGAAGAAAAGTTATGACCAACCTAGATAGCATATTCAAAAGCAGAGACATTACTTTGCCCACAAAGGTCCACCTAGTCAATAGTCAAGGCTATGGTTTTTCCTGTGGTCATGTATGGATGTGAGAGTTGGACTGTGAAGAAGGCTGAGCGCCGAAGAATTGATGCTTTTGAACTGTGGTGCTGGAGAAGACTCTTGAGAGTCCCTTGGACTGCAAGGAGATCTACCCAGTCCATTCTGAAGGAGATCAGCCCTGGGATTTCTTTGGAAGGAATGATGCTAAAGCTGAAACTCCAGTACTTTGGCCAGCTCATGCGAAGAATTGACTCATTGTAAAAGACTCTGATGCTGGGAGGGATTGGGGGCAGGAGGAGAAGGGGACGACAGAGGATGAGATGGCTGGATGGCATCACTGACTCGATGGACGTGAGTCTGAGTGAACTCTGGGAGTTGGTGATGGACAGGGAGGCCTGGGGTGCTGCGATTCATGGGGTCGCAAAGAGTCAGACATGACTGAGCGACTGAACTGAACTGAACTGAAAAATTTTCCGCAGTTTGTTGTGATCCACACAGTCAAAGGCTTTGGTGTAGTTTATAAAGCAGAAGTAGATGTTTTTTTGGAACTCTCTTGCTTTTCAATGATCCAGCGGATTTTGGCAATTTGATCTCTAGTTCCTCTGCCTTTTCTAAATCCAGCTTGAACATCTGGAAGTTCACAGTTCATGTATTGTTGAAGCCTGACTTGGAGAATTTTGAGCATTACTTTGCTTGTATGTGAACTGAGTGCAGCTGTTCGGTAGTTTGAACATTCTTTGGCATTAGAATGAAAACTGACCTTTTCCAGTCCTGTGGCCACTACTGAGTTACCTAAATTTGCTGGCATATTGAGTGCAGCACTTTAATAGCATCATCTTTTAGGGTTTGAAATAGCTCAATGGGAATTCCATCACCTGCACTAGTTTTATTCATAGTGATGCTTCCCAAGGCCCACTTGACTTCGCATTCCAGGATGTCTGGCTCTAGGTTGGTGATCCCACCATCGTGATTATCTGGGTCATGAAGATCTTTTTTGTATAGTTCTTCTGTGTATTCTTGCCACCTCTTCTTAACATCTTCTGCTTCTGTTAGGTCCATACCATTTCTGTCCTTTATTGTGCCCATCTTTGCATGAAATGTTCCCTTGGTATCTGATTTTCTTGCAGAAATTTTCCTATAAAATTTTCTTGAAGATTTTTCTATAAATGTAAATTAAATCCAGTCAGTTCACATTGATGGCATTTTTTCAGTCCTTTTATATCTTTGTTGATATTCTGTCTTACTTAGTAGTGAGCCTCTAACTATAACTAGCAATTTGGTTATTTCTTCTGTCAGTTTTGTTGGTTTTTATTTCCTGCACTTTGAAGGTCTGTTGCTAGTTAAATATATGTTCTGTAAACTGGTCCTTTTATCAGTATGTAATATGTAGTGTCCTTCTTTGCTTTGAGATCTGTTTTGTCTGATACTAATATAGTTACTCCAGCTTTCCTTTGAGTATGCTTGCATGGCATATCTTTTTCCATTCTTTTACTTTTAATCTACTCATACCATTATATTTTAAGTGAATTTATGAGTAGTACATAGTTTGATCATTGTTTCCCTCTCCTCTGACAATCTGTCTTTTAATTGGTGTTTTTAGTATTTGCATTTTATATAATTATTGCTATGTTTCGATTAGGTCTATCATTTTATTACTGTTTTGTGTGTTCCTTCTCTTTTTCATTCCTCAGTATTTCTGTTTCTGCCTTCTGTTGGGTTATTTGTACATTTTTAACGATTCAAGTTTTACTTACCCAGTGTGATTTTGATCACCTCTTTATGCATCGATCATTCTGATGATTACATTATGTATCTTAGGCCCAGAACATAATTATATATCAAATACTTGATTGACTAAAGTAATATTTTAAAAATCCATTTGTCAGTTTTCTTGCTGCTGAGATTTTCCAGATTCAGTTATTGATTAATAATAGCTTTTTCTAACAGTCTATTAATACAATATTATTGCCATGTTTAATTTTAATTTTAAAAAATATTCATGACATTTCTTCATCCACCAGTGACTTGTTTCACTTGATCTACAAAAGAGATAGTGTTTTATCTTCATAGTTTTGCCCGGGTTAGTGCATGTTGATGCTCTGCAGCTCAGTTCTGCTTTTGAATCAGAATTTTTCTGTTTAGATATGACTTGTAACTCTAACTCTGTAAGCTTTGCATAGAGCTGGCTTTGAGGACAGTGCTATGTTTAAATGACTCTTTATATAGTAACAGTAGAAACAGTTAAATGACCCCAAGGGAAACTTTGCCTCTTTGGTGTAGGGTCAATATTTTCCCTTTATTTCTTCAAGTTTGTTTCCTGTTCTATAAAATGAAAGATTTGAACTGTTTGAATTCTGGAAGTTTAATGTGTTGCAGTATACTCTAATTTGGCTGCATTCAGGTTAATTTAAACTCGTTTTGATAATTTACCAATTAATTCAGTTCAGTTAAGGATATTTTGGTTATGTTTCTATTGAAACCACAAATTTTAAAGCACCAATTTGAAGAATATAGATTTTTTACTGATTTTCTATTCCGAATGTCTGGATTTTAATAATTCCTATAGATCCTAGAATGTATCTTACTTAGATCCATACCCCCTTATAGGAAATTTACAGCATGAAATAATTAGGATTGTCAGTTGTTATGCTTGTTGCTGTGGCCCAAGTCCTGCTTCTGTTGGCCGACAGCCTCAGTGTAGCCAAAGGCGGTGCAGGAGAGCTTTCTGTGGTCATAGAACAGATAATGGTGCCAACAGTATAGATACACTGTGTAGTGTGGGAGCAATTTTTAATTAATTTAACTTTCAACAACCCTGTGTGGCTAACAGACAGCAACACAGGTCTAGTCTACCTGTTTTGTATTGTAAAACCCACGTTTTGGAATTTTTTCTAGATCTCTCAAGCAAAAAGCTTCCAAGAGGCTCTTTGATCTGTTAAATCAGTTTGTAGAGCAGGAGACAGAAGACTGAACAAGTTGGAAAGAAAACAATACGTAAAGTGATAATTACAGTATGATAAGGATTAAATCAGTGTATAGGCTATAGAGTTACTAAATACCTGGGGGTGTCTCGGAGTTCAGTGAGTGAAAAGAAACCACTCTGGGGATTTTAAGTAGTGAGGACTTTATTTAAAATAGCATTAGATGTTATAAAATTACTCATCATACCTAGAAATAATTAGAAACAATTTCCAGACCAATGCAGAACTACCAGAGAATCTGTTACGAGCTCCAGCTGCTGGAGCCATGCTGGGTGGGGTGACAAACACTTAACTTCCACTTCGACATGGCTGGTTACCCCAAAAGCTAAGGTTAGATACTAGTCTAGAGAACATGGAAAGCGATGTAATAGTAGTTTTCTTTTCAGTGGCAAGCTGAATGGGCTTGAATAGGAGATCTTTAATTAAAAGCTTAGATCGTTAAATGAAAGCTTACTTTAGGCTGAGATAAACCTAAGAAATGACCTTATAGAGACATAGAGGAAACCAAATTGCACTAATTGTGGTGCATAAACTTTAAGTAGGTTTTATTGCATACCTTTACAAATAACCCTTATTTATCCATTCTTTGCAGATCCAGGATGAGAAGACTGACAGAAGAAGCAGCTAGCTGAACAGCTATAAGATGCCCAAATCTGGGTTCACAAAACCAGTTCAGAGTGAAAATTCTGACAGTGACAGCAATATGGTAGAAAAACCATATGGAAGAAAGGTATATGATTATGCTAAAGATTTTGTCAACTCTTTGGAAATTGTGAAAAAAAAACTCCTGATTTAGTATTTTTATTTACTTTTTAAAAAACTTCTCTAATTGTAGGTTTTATTTAATTTTGGGCATACCTAGAAGCTTGCCAGGTCTTAGTTCCCCTTCCAGGTGTTGAACCTGGCCCTCCGCAGTGAAGTAGTTAGATGTCCTAACCACTGAATTAGGGTGCCAGGGAATTCCCATGATTTAGTATTTTTAATATTAATAATTATCCATAAAACAAAAAGTAGTATGGAAGGCAAATCCTGGGGGTGAGATTGTTTCTCATTCCCTAAGATAACAAAATTACTAAGATTGCACAATTAACTTGCGAAATAATCATGGGGTGGGGGATCCAAGACTTCACAGTCATTTGTTATTTCTTCCCTCTGACTCCTGGTAACAAAACACACAAATACCATAGCTATTCAGTTTCCCATGTCTGTAACTTTGGATAAATCTTATGTAATTTTTCCAACCTCAGTGTAATAGAGGACAGTGGTACTTTATAGAATCGTTGTGACAGTGAAATGATTAAAGTGTTGTATCTAATACAATGCTTGTTACCCAGTAAGTACTCAATAAATGTTAACTGTTTTTGTTGTTCCTTATTAGTCCTTGCCAGTGATTCTGCCCTTGTACAACTATCCTTCTTCATTCCTATTTAATTTAGGCCCTCTAAACCTATATGATTGTATAGTGGAAGTGAGAAATAGATTTAAGGGACTAGATCTGATAGATAGAGTGTCTGATGAACTATGGACGGAGGTTCATGACATTGTACAGGAGACAAGGATCAAGACCGTCCCCATGGAAAAGAAATGCAAAAAAGCAAAATGGCTGTCTGGGGAGGCCTTACAAATAGCTGTGAAAAGAAGAGAAGCAAAAAGCAAAGGAGAAAAGGAAAGATATAAGCATCTGAATGCAGAGTTCCAAAGAATAGCAAGGAGAGATAAGAAAGCCTTCCTCAGCGATCAATGCGAAGAAATAGAGGAAAACAACAGAATGGGAAAGACTAGACATCTTTTCAAGAAAATTAGAGATACCAAGGGAACATTTCATGCAAAGATGGGCTTGATAAAGGACAGAAATAGTATGGACCTCACAGAAGCAGAAGATATTAAGAAGAGATGGCAAGAATACACAGAAAACTGTACAAAAAAGATCTTCACGACCAAGATAATCACGATGGTGTGATCGCTCACCTAGAGTCAGACATCCTGGAATGTGAAGTCAAGTGGGCCTTAGAAAGCATCACTACGAACAAAGCTAGTGGAGGTGCTGGAATTCCAGTTGAGCTATTTCAAATCCTGAAAGATGATGCTGTGAAAGTGCTGCTCTCAATATGACAGCAAATTTGGAAAACTCAGCAGTGGCCACAGGACAGGAAAAGGTCAGTTTTCATTCCAATCCCAAAGAAAGGCAATGCCAAAGAATGCTCAAACTACCACACAACTGCACTCATTTCACACGCTAGTAAAATAATGCTCAAAGTTCTCCAAGCCAGGCTTCAGCAATATGTGAACCGTGGACTTCCAGGTGTTCAAGCTGGTTTTAGAAAAGGCAGAGGAATCAGAGATCAAATTGGCAACATCCACTGGATCATGGAAAAAGCAAGAGAGTTCCAGAAAAACATCTCTTTCTGCTTTATTGACTATGCCAAAGCCTTTGACTGTGTGGATCACAATAAACTGGAAAATTCTGAAAGAGATGGGAATGCCAGACCACCTAACCTGCCTCTTGAGAAACCTCTATGCAGGTCAGGAAGCAACAGTTAGAACTGGCCATGGAACAACAGACTGGTTCCAAATAGGAAAAGGAGTACGTCAAGGCTGTATATTGTCACCCTGCTTATTTAACTTCTATGCAGAGTACATCATGAGAAACGCTGGGCTGGAAGAAGCACAAGCTGGAATCAAGATTGCTGGGAGAAATATCAGTAACCTCAGATATGCAGATGACACCACCCTTATGGCAGAAAGTGCAGAGGAACTAAAAAGCCTCTTGATGAAAGTGAAAGTGGAGAGTGAAAAAGTTGGCTTAAAGCTCAACATTCAGAAAACGAAGATCATGGTATCCGGTCCCATCACTTCATGGGAAATAGATGGGAAAACAGAGGAAACAGTGTCAGACTTTATTTTGGGGGGCTCCAAAATCACTGCAGATGGTGATTGCAGCCATGAAATTAAAAGACGCTTACTCCTTGGAAGAAAAGTCATGACCAACCTAGATAGCATATTCAAAAGCAGAGACATTACTTTGCCAACAAAGGTCCATCTAGTCAAGGCTATGGTTTTCCCAGTAGTCGATGTGAGAGTTGGACTGTGAAGAAGGCTGAGCACCGAAGAATTGATGCTTTTGAACTGTGGTGCTGGAGAAGACTCTTGAGAGTCCCTTGGACTGCAAGGAGATCCACCCAGTCCATTCTGAAGGAGATCAGCCCTGGGATTTCTTTAGAAGGAATGATATAAAGCTGAAACTCCAGTACTTTGGCCACCTCATGCGAAGAGGTGACTCATTGGAAAAGACTTTGATGCTGGGAGGGATTGAGGGCAGGAGGAGAAGGGGACGACAGAGGATGAGATGGCTGGATGGCATCACTGACTCTATGGACGTGAGTCTGAGTGAACTCCAGGAGTTGATGATGGACAGGGAGGCCTGGGGTGCTGCGATTCATGGGGTCGCAAAGAGTCAGACACAACTGAGTGACTGAACTGAACTGGTCGACATTTACATAATCAGAAATGAAAACTGAGAAGAAATTTATGCGTTTAATAATTGGTCTAAAAACTGTTACATATTACGAATATATTTTTATGAAACTATATAATCCAAGACAGTATCAGGGAGAAGAGTGTCATTAGTTTTGCAAAATATCGTTAATGTTTGGCTTAACAGAAAGATATTGAAATTATTTGCTTCTGCAGTCCATGAGTTCAGCTATTTCTTGTTACATAGTCTCAAGAGTCAAATACACACTTTTTAGAGAATGGGAGACAAAGATACACTGACATCTTATGTGTTATTGTCAGCTTATTTCTGACCTTGCAGGTCCCCTGAAATAATCTAAGGGACCACACTTTGTGAACTTGTGTACCATTGTAGGAACACTGATGAAAGTGTTCAAGTGTACAGTGATGGGACAAAGGAGAAAAGCAGTCAGTTTATGGGTGTTCATGGGGTCTCACAGTGGGAAAGATACGTAATCTGGATTCTCATGGGTAAGTACATATGTGACCAGCTGGAAAATGAGAGTAAGCAGTAGTCTTAAGCAGGAGATGTAAAAAAGACAAGAGTCTGTTAAAGTACTGCACACAAAGTTAGGATGTAGCCTATGAAGGATGGAGGATAGGAAGTAAGCTTTAGACAGGGACCAGTTCATTATGGCCTTGTGTTCCTTGGTAAAGATCTTGACATTTATCCTGTAGCCAGTGAGCCAAACAGAAGGGCCGTAGCAGAGATCAATAGTAGTATTTAAAAATCCGAGGAGGAGGCAGTATGGGCAGTGACTGTGAGGATAGAGAGAATTGGCAGTTCTGAAAGACACTGAATTACTGAGATTTACCTATGTATGTAGAAAAGTGATCTGGGTCCACGCTGAGGTTGATTGGACTGTTCCCTGAGAGGGCACTCAGGAAAAGCAAGAGGTTGTTTCAGGAAGTGTGTTTGGTTTGTACTTGTTGAATGAAGTCAGAACGTCCAATAGAGGTGTAGGTAGACATAACGAGAGTAGAGCTGAGAACAGCTAAAAGAAAATTAAAAGTATGAGAATTTGTGGAAACGTGACCTATAGGTATGATGATGTCATCCAAAGAGAATGGGGCAGGAGTGGAGGAGAGTATACCCTGAGGAATTCACACATTTTAGGAGGAGTCAGGAGAGGACAAGAGAGAAGCTGAGGTTGCACAGCCGAGAGTGGCCAGATGCCGCAGCAGTGAATGGGAAAGATGAAGTTGTTGGGTTTTGTCAGTGGAGATACCTTACCGTGATCTGAGTAGAGGAAATCTCAGAGTTGTGGGGACAGGATGCAATGTTAGATTTGAGGAGAGAATTAGAACTTTCACTTCTAAATACTGAAGTGTAGTGAAGGTTGCTTGATGTCAGTTTTTGGATTTGAATTTATAAGGCCAAAATTGTTGAAGCTTTTAGTCTTCTAGGTACTTGTTTTATTTTTTGATGATTGCCACTACATATGTAGTAGTCCTGAGCATTGCCTTCATAAAAGTGTGATTTCTTAAAACTGTAGAGGCAAGCAAAAAAGCAAAAACTTTTACTAATATATTTCTGTTAAAAACATTCCTTAGGTAAGTTAAGAATGCTTACTAATCATTAGATTTATAAAATAAATAGGAAGAATAAATACAAACTATTAAATTATTTAGTTATTAACAGTTGGCTTACCCAAAGGGATATATTTAATTGTTCTCAGCCTCAGTTTAATCATTCAGTGTTTTTTCAAGAGCACACATGTGTTTGTGTAAGAGTCAGAAGCCCTTCTGAAGCAGTGTGCATGGTGCTTAGTATTGCCATGCTCCGGATCTCTGAGCAGTTTGACATCCAAAGCTGCTGGTGGAAGTAATTTTCTTTCATTTTAAATAAATATTTGACAGCTTAAGAGAGGAAGGGCAGTAATATCAATTCTCAGTTTTTTGCTTATACTATATGTTACTACTGTTTCTTATGACAAAATTAGAGGGGAGGAGAGAAGGCAACATGATTATCTTTTTTCACTTATTTATTTGCAAAGCATATTCTTAGGATTGTCTTTTCTTAGTGAGTTATTGGCCTTGAAGCCAGTTTCTAGCTTCTGCTGAGTTTTTCCTTCCATAAAATTTTTAGAAATGAATCTGTAGTTGTTCTCTTATGTAAATAGAGACCATATTTATAGCATAATATAACACAAAACATTGCTGTTAAAAGATTTCTAAATTTAAAAATAACATGAACCAAAATTTAATTTCTTAAATACATTCAAATAGATTATATTTTAAATAATAATTCCATAGCAATATGCTTTTTATATAAAGTGATTTTTATTACCTTAGTAAGTATCACAATAGTTAGGGGTTCATCAAAAACACCTACTCAAAATTTTCCAAATATTTTATCCTTTTACTGATAATCTGTGGGATTTTTCCCCCATTGGTTTTAGTTTAGAAATTTTTCCACTGAAACATTTCTAGCTGTAAGTTGGTGTTCATAGTTTGCAAAGCAGTGTCTTTTATCGAACATTTTCTGATAGTCTAAATCTTGAGTTACATTCATGAAGCGTGAAAGAGTGAATGTTAATCATCTACCTTTTCAGCATCAGTGAAGGTTCAGTCTTCATTATCTCTTGTCCTCTCCACCTGATAGTTGAGAACTTTTTTTTATTCAAATAATGTAATACATGTTCACTGTAGAAAAATTTAAAAATATATAAGCATAATGAAAATAGAAATTGCTTTGTTTGAGATGAAGGATCTTGAGGTTTTACTCTACCCTATTTGCAGGCTAATTAGTTTCATGGACTCTAGCAGAAGACATGAGACTCCTGGGTCGGATAAAAAGGAAAGTTTTTTTCACATAGCCATAGCAGTAGCCATGTATCAGTGTTTGTGTCTGTTGTCAGAGCCCTATTTCTCACAAAGGGATGTAGTGAAGGCCAGTGACAACTACATATACAGTGGATTGTGTAACAGGAGAGGAACCCCAAATCTTTTTAATGGGAGGTAAATCTACCTGACCTTAGCCCTAAAGAGAGACGTTATATATTGAACAGTGAACAGACTTAATCTACCCTTTGCTGCAGAGGAAGACACTGTCTCTGCCTTATCTACCTGACCTTAGCCCTAAAGAGAAAAGTTATATATTGAACAGTGAACAGACCTAATCTACCCTTTGCTGCAGAGGAAGACACTGTCACTGTCTTCCAAGGCTGTTCTGTATACAGATAACTTTGAAAAGATAGAACAAAGGGATTTATTTAGTGCTTCTGTTTGCTAGATGTACAGAAATGCAAGAAAGCCATGGTGGCTTGTCTCCCAGCACACCTGCAATGCCATTACCCACAGATAGCCATTAACATTTTGATTTGTATCCTTCAAAGGTTTATATATGTATATATTTTTTAAATTATCTCCAGGTAAATTTATACTTCTTTTTTTCTATCTTCTTGAGTTGGTAAAGACTACCAGCACCTTGTTTAGTATCAGCAGTGATAGAAGGTCATTCTTGGCTAACTGTTAATACTTTCATGCTGTATGTGATGGCTGTTGTAGATTATTTTAAGAAAAACATTACTGTAAATGAAAAGCACTTAACATTTTAAAATGAAAAAATCTGTTAAGTTTATTATGTCATCGTATGAAAGAAGAATGTGCCAGTGACCCTCTCCTGAATAGACAAGAGTATTTATATTATTAACATATAAATACTATTTGATAATACAGAAATTTCAGGACAATCAGAAGTAACTATTTCTTTTGAAAGTTACTTTCCCCAGATCTGAAAATAGTTTTTAGTGGTAAAATTCTCACAAAAACACTTTTTGGGTAACAGTTGTAAGGACAGTTTTACTTGAGAACAGAGTAAGTTTGTAGCAGGTAAGAATATTCACACTTAAAGTGAAAGTCGCTCAGTTGTGTCCAACTCTTTGGGATACCATGGACTATAGCCTACCAGGCTCTCCAGGCAACAATACTGGAATGGGTACCCGCTCCCTTCTCCAGGGGATCTTCCCAACCCAGGGATTGAACCTAGGTCTCCTGCATTGCAGGTGGATTCTTTACTGGCTCAGACAGGGAAGCCCAAGAATACTGGAATGGGTAACCTGTCCCTTCTCCGGAGGATCTTCCTGACCCAGGAATTGAACTGGGGTCACCTGCAGCAGGTAGATTCTTTACCAGCTGGGCTATCTTACAAGCCCTGTATGAATATTCACACTAGTCACCAAATTATCACATAGGAGGACATGATTGATACAGTCTTGTGAACACTTTTCATGTAATATATTTACATGGTTTCTTTTAACTTGTTTATGTCAAGAAACAGTATCATAACATATGCAAGGTAGAAGGAACTTCTTAATGTTTTTCTTAGATTCTTTTGTTAATAACAAAATACTTGTATTTTCTAAGGCAGATCTCTTGAACTTTGTTGGCTAACCTTTTATTAATCATGCCTTTTTACTTCTGATACTTGGACATCTGGGGCCTCACTGACCTTGGGCAGACTATCCTTCCTAGGGCCACTCAGTTCCCAGAGAAAATAAATAGCTCATTTGTGACCACACTTTTCATTTGCAAACCAGCAATCCAGGGTTCATCCCTAACCACCAGCTCTAGCAACTCTCATACTCTGGACCACTGTCCCCCTGCCCTGATGGTTACCCCAGAATAACCGTCAGGTACCAGACAACTAGAGAAGTGACACGTATACCCCAGACCCTGCACAAGTTACTTGGACTAGCCAACCCTAAACCTGCTTGCTGTCCTAGCCTTTTCCTGTGGAAGCCACAGTAAAGCTTCCGCTTGCCTACCTTTCCCTCCCTCTGCCTCCTGAACTGGCTAGGTGCTTCCCCAGGAGAAACTGCATTGCACATGTGACATGCCCTCTTTTCTTGGGAGCTGTGAGTGACAAACTCTTGCCACTGGCAGTGGTCTCCTGACCTGTTGGCCTCACTATGCCAGAATAATAATAAAATTGACCATTTAAAACAGCACTGTAAGTAAAAGGCATGCCTGTGAAGCGCCATTTCATTAGCAGGAGTGAAAAGACAGCTCAAGAGGATTTTCCTTTACACCTGGGAAATAATTTGATGGTTTTATTTTTCAGTAGTCTTCACTACTCAATTCAATCTAGAATTCTTTTTCTGATTTATATATTTGTTTATTGGATGATGTCTGTCTTAGACATAGAGTTCTGTTATTCAAGATACTTTGTTTTACTGTTATTTAAAATTATATTACTAAATGAAAGGGAATATGAAGCAATTTAGAAAACATGTTGTTGAAAGTGGCCCTTGAGGACATTGAATATGATGGTAGTTTGTAATACCCTTTCAACTTTTGTGTATGAAGATTTCCTTCATAAAGTATTTTTTAATACTGTACTGCTTAGCTAGTATCATTAAAACTTTATTCATGTTTTATTTTTTAATAGAGTAAAGACAAGATTGCATCCTATAGCAAAACTCCAAAAATTGATCGAAATGATGTGGGCAAGGAGATGAAAGAGAAATCATCCATGAAACGTAAACTTCCTTTTACCATCAGCCCATCAAGAAATGAAGAACGAGATTCAGACACAGGTAGGAAAATTTGTTGTTTTCTAGTAAAATTATCTCTTTTTACTGTGATTTTATCATTTCTCTTACACTACATTTTATAGAGAAATATTTGTATTTTGGAATTTCAGGTTTATCATTGGGGCAGAAATTCATATATTCCTTGCCCAAGTATAATTTCTGTCATATATAAAAGCAGTTTTTTTCTTAATCTCAGTGTTACAGACCTCTTATCATTTTCCGGACTTGATTTCTTGGGGAGCATTTCGTTGTTGAAAATTTACTCGGTTACATGGATCTTTGATGTGGTAAATTTGAGAAAGAGTTGTTCAGTTTTTGTGGACAACGTATTGAACCCACCAAAGAAGAAAAAGCTTAAGACATTTTAGATTCAGAAACGAGTCGTAAATATGCCCCTTCCAAAAGAAAAATATTGAGGCTGCCTCAGTCCAATTCATAGTACTTTTTTCCTCAAAACTCTCACTATATCAGGAATGATACTTGACATCAGTCAATCCCAGTTATTCATGATAGATTAGAACCTTATGACCACTGTCTATAAATACTAGGTTGTATTTTAGCCCTAAGATAGTCATTTCCTAAAACTCACATAAACTTGAATGTTTGTTATATGTTTATCATAATCGTTTTATCCCCTGAATGAAGTATTAATAATGAACTGTTCTTAAGAATGTTTGTTTTTAGTTTCACTCACAGAAAAAAATCAGTATTACATTCTAAATATATGTACAGAGATTGTATCCTACTTTTATCTTTCTAGCTACCTTAGTCATCAGTATAGAAACAATCGTTGACTCCAGAATCTTTGAAAATATCCTAAGGACTTTTGAAATGCGTTATACTAATATAGTTTAGAAAATAACCTAATTTTAGTGTACACTTTTGGTAGCAGCTAGGTTTCCTTTTGTGTATTTGGCTATTTCTCTTAGCTTGAATTAGGAGTTTTTCTTAAACACTTAATGCCATTTTTAAACCTTAAAAATTGCTTTTTTTTTTTTTGAGTAATTAAGAAATTATGTGCTTTGTTCATTTTAAGTTACTGCCTTCTAAAGGTTTGGATTTTTTTTTTTTTTTTGAAGCCTGGCCCTCCTTATTTTTCTGCATTGTTTTCAAGGTTATGAGGTCATTTAGCTGAGAAGAAGGTGCTTATGTGCCTTCAGATACACAGGCTTTAATTTCTCTCAGACTTTCTCTTTGGAAGTCCTTCTGCTAGTCATTTTTAAAGTACTTACAAAAAAAATAAATAAATAAAGTACTTACATTAACTATGTTGTTTTCCAGTGACAGTATTCTCCTACTAGTAGTTTGAAGAAGGGACTTAGAAAAATTCAAAGGTTGTAAACATGTTTTTCAAAATATATAAGATTTCAAAATAACACACTTCCCAGGAGAACCCTTGTTATTAGATCAGCTGGGTTATTTGTGTTTCATTTAGTGTAAAATAAAGAAGAAAGACTTAGGAACACATGAACTTTAGGCACTGAATGAACATGGTCTGATTCATATTTTATTGATGGGATATAATGCTTTTCTCTGCTACAGTCTTTCCACTATTTGAATTTAATAGGGGGCATTGTAGCTCTCTCTCAGACTTGCGTAGTATGAACATTTTTTTAAAAAAGGTCACATGGCTAACGTTAAATAAGATTTTGATGTATTTAAATGTATATCTGTAGTTTTGGTAGTCTGAATTTATAAATTTTAGTAAGTAACAGATGAACGCCTTAGTTCCGCATGAACACACATAAACACACATCCAAAGCATTGAGAAGAATTTCCCCAGGCCCAAGGAAAAATGTCTTATTTACAATTAAGCTGTCTTATTTTCATAATTTTAAAAAAGAGTCCAGAGTACCATTAATGGCTGTTTTAAATATGAATGATAATTATAGCACCAAAACTCATATATGACATTGATCTTTTTATGAAATAATAGTAGTTAAGGAAATAGAGTTTATAATGACTGAGAAAATTATCATTGGTTGAATCATACAAGGGCTTCCTTGATGGCTCAGCTGGTAAAGAATGCACCTGCAATGCGGGAGACCTGGGTTCGATCCCTGGATTGGAAAGATGCCCTGGAGAAGGGAAAGGCTACCCGCTCCAGTATTCTGGCCTGGAGAATTCCATGGACTATATAGTCCATGGGGTCGCAGAGAGTCATGCATGACTGAGCAACTTACACTTTCATTAAATCATACAAACTGGTCACTGATTTAGAATAGAAACTTGCTTTAGTTTGTCTAAGTTATAGAACTATCTTGATATAACAACATATGCTAAAAACTAAATTTGTTAACATTTGACTTATTTCTTTTGGCATTTATTCAATATAAATAATTATTGATGAGAATGAAAACTATCTTCAAGTATATTTCTCTCAACTTTTTTTTGGGGGGGGGGTTATTTTATTTTTTTTAATTTTACTTTATTTTACTTTACAATACTGTATTGGCTTTGCCATACATTGACATGAATCCACCACGGGTGTATACAAGCGCCCAATCCTGAATCCACCTCCCACCCCATATCATCTCTCTGGATCATCCCCATGCACCAGCCCCAAGCATCCTGTATCCTGTATCGAACATAGACTGGCACTTCGGTTGGTGGGAATGCAAACTAGTACAGCCACTATGGAAAACAGTGTGGAGATTGCTTAAAAAATTGCAAATAGAGCTGCCTTATGACCCAGCAATCCCACTGCTGGGCATACACACTGAGGAAACCAGAATTGAAAGAGACACATGTACCCCAATGTTCATTGCAGCACTGTTTATAATAGCCAGGACATGGAAACAACCTAGATGTCCATCAGCAGACGAATGGATAAGAAAGCTGTGGTACATATACACAATGGAGTATTACTTAGACATTAAAAAGAACACATTTGAATCAGTTCTAATGAGATGGATGAAACTGAAGCCTATTATACAGAATGAAGTAAGCCAGAAAGAAGAACACCAATACAGTATACTGACACATATATACGGAATTCTCTCAACTTTTAATAGAAAAAACAGGAAAGTACTGTCAGGTAATAAAGGATTTGTTTAATTATGGTAAACACTGAGGAAATACCTTTTACTGTTAAAAATAATAGTGTAGAAGAATAAGCAGTATGGAAAGATGTTCATAGTATACAAATTGAAAAAACAGGTTATGAAATAATATGTACTGTTTGATTGCATTATGTCATATTCTTTATATTTGTCTATATGCCTATGCACATAAAACAGATACTAACACACATACAGAAAGAGAAAATTGTTTAAATATAAACACTGTTTCATTGTAGAACTAAACCTAAACCTAGTGAGTTATTAAGGGTCCTGAATAAAAATGTAAATATTATAAACCCTGAGTTAGTGAAAAGTAAAAGAATAAGGAATGGGGAAAAAGGAGAAAAAGCTGAGTGCTACTCAGCTCATCTTCTCTCATGTCAAGGGATTAACTGAAATTGCCTAAGACTGAAATTTTTTTTTCAAAATTATTGCTTAAAACTTCTAATCTTTCCTTATTTAAAATTTTATCTGTATGTTTATAAATATGCCTGTGTTTATATTTTAGCATATGAATCTCTTGTAGAGAAGTGATTCCTTTAGTTCCTTTTCTTTTTATGTTGGATTAAAGTTAATCTTACAGATTTTTATTTAAAGACAGCACATGTGTGTGGTATTTTCTTCCTCTTACATAAATTGATTTCTCTCTCTCTCTCCCCTGATCCCTCTGTCTTTACATACATTTAGAAAGGTACTTTGCATGATACTCAGGAGATGTTAACATGTTGTTTCCAGGATTGGGGATGACTTGTTACTTTCTTCTTTGTATTTTTTTATATGCCTTGAATGTTTAACATGACAGACATACATTATTTTTATGAAACAACCATTATTATTTTTTTAAGACATTCATATTGTCCAGGAAAGATTCAGTGATTCTTATAATCCACAATAATGCCATCAACCAGATGAGTCATTCCTAGTCTTCATTTTGAGATAGCCTAGTGTGTCTTAAACTCTTTAAATCCTCAATTATTTCATGTTTATTAATTTTTTAAAAGATAGCACTTTCTGGAAAAGTAGTTGCTTAACTAGACAGATAAAATTTGGGGGGATATTACAGCATAATTCGAAGTGTTGCCCATGAGTTTTTATAGCTGTATCATAATTGTCTTCATTTCAGCAAATCTCCAGCATAACTACTTATATCATTCCAGTATCTATCCCACATCGTCCTATCCTATTAGAGAATTTCTATAAATCTTGTCCCATGAAATGTTAAGAGGCTTGTCTATACAGTAACTCACTGTATAGTAAGCCTTACTTCCATAGACTCAGTGAGTTACTGTATAGACAAGAAAACAAATTGTTTCTTTACAGCTACATCGTCAGCTTGCTTTATCACCATTCTTTAGCTTTTACCTTCAGTCTTTCCCAGACATCCGGAATCCAGACAAAATAAGTTGTTATAGTTATAATAGAGAGAAGTCAGACCCTAGTGTTTCTTATCAGGGGCTGTTGAGTCTGACAGACCAGTGTTGAGTTCTTGCTCTGGCCAGATTAGCTGAATTCCTCATAAGTCCCATTTGTCTCATCTGTAAAAGTGCATATATAATACCAACTTCAGAAATTGTGATCTCTGGGTGACATAACATATAAAATCAGTTTGTAGTATATTAATTAAAATAGAAAACTGACTTAGAGATTTTTCATCTACTGCAGTAAGAGCAGGCATAGGCAGTGCAGCAGTTCAGTAATACCGAAAGGACTAGGTTCCTTTCGTATTTCTGCTCTGCCACCCTTAGCTTGTATATAGGCTTTGTCCTTCAACATTTTACCTTATAGTAACATGACATCCTTCCTGGGCAGGAAAGACCAGTGATGCTTTTGCCTGCACCTCAACTGGTTAGGCTGTGCTAGTTGCAGGAAAGTCTGAAAAGTTGAATATTTTTGAGCTGGGTATATTGTCACTCTAATCAAAGTTGGGGTATTCCTATTAATAGGAAGAGGATAATGAATATTTAAAGTAGGCACCTTATAATACTGATATGGCTTCCCTGGTGGCTCACTGTTAAGAGAATCTGCCTGCCAATGCAAGAGACATGAGTTTGATTCTTGGGTTGGGAAGACCCCTTGGAGAAGGAAATAGCAACCTACTCCAGTATTCTTGCCCGGAAAATCCCATGGACAGAGGATCCTGCCAGGCTACAGTCAGTGGGGCCACAAAAGAGTTGACTAAGACTTAGCAACTAAACAGCAACAAAATATTAATAACTGATAACTGCTGTTATCTTTAATAGTTGCTAATGTTTCTACTGAGTGGACTTTATTCCTCCTCTGTCCACCATAAAATCATACTAATTTTATTTCCTAGCCTAATGGCATTCATTGGATGCCATAAGAGTTCTTTAACATGAAAGTACTGAACTTGACTGCTTGAGGCTACACATGAGTGAGTCTCTTTTTGTCCTCCAGCCTACATTTGAATTATTTTGTTATGAATAATGCCATAAGAGTATCTTTCCAGATTGTGTTTTTGTTATACCCTGAATTTTTTCTTTCTTATTCATTCCAAGAGTAGGGTTATAGGGTTAAAAGGATACAATGTTTCTGTGATATTTCTCTAAAATAATTATATGTAGTTACAGAGTCTTCCAGCAGTACATTTGTGTTCTTTAATCTCAAGTAACATCAGGGCACTTGCTTTTTTTTTTAGGTTTGATCTAATTATCTATAGTGATAAACCAGTAGTATTTCATTTTAGTTTGCATGTTTAAGTACAAAAAAAATACAACATTCTTTTTAAAAAATGTTTATTTCTTCTTATAAGCATTATCTATTTGCTTATTGTGTTTTTTCTAGTGGCATATGTAAGTAATGTGTGAATAAATGTGGAAGGAGAAGATGCATAGAGGCACAGTATGCTCCATTCCCCAAGGCCATGGTCGCAGTTGTAGAATGTGTTCACATGCTCTGAATTCAGTCTCTGCCGGCCATCCATTAAGGCCTGCTTTCCTGAGGCTTTGATCCCATTGAAGGACCTACCCTATTTAATGACTCAAGCAACTTTGGAGAAGACAACTTGTAAAAAAAAAAAAAAATGTTATTTTTCTGATAACTGTGTTAAAAGTAACAGATAAAATTAGTGTTTTGCTTAATAAGGATACTCATCTTTTGGTGATTTTCATGGAGATAGTCTATTGTAGATTTATTTTTGTCCCTTCCCCCTGATAATTTTCTAGCTCCTTAATTAAATCTTTATAGAATACATATACAGATGCCCCAAATATGAGCATACTTATTTGAGTAAAAGCCAGTGGGTATGTGGGGCCAGGATAGATTAATTACTTCCAAAGGAAGGTTTGGATAAACTATTAAACTACTTCCTTACATTAATGAATATAATTGAAAGCAAGTTTATTTTACCCACTATTCTTTAATTGATCGCAGTAATATGATCTGCTTTCACTTATCCATTTAATTCAGTTTGTTGGTGCAACATATTAGTTGCCACTTTGCTTTGCAACCTGTGGAGGTCTTTTTAAATTTTTGTTTATCTTGAAATGAAAGGTCAAATATTCTTCATAGAATTCTTCTAGTTGTTAACTTAATGGTTTTGTTAACAATTACAAAAAGCAAATGTAATTGTTCATTGAAAGGCTTGTGATTCAATCTGTTTACCCATTGGCTCTAGAATTGGTCTAAATGTTATTTTATTAATCATTTCCCTTTCAATTGAGTGAGCTTTCTCATCACTAAACTTTTAGGCTTTTTTTTTTTTTTTTTTGCAAATGTTGTGTTTAGGAGTTATTTGTTCCCTAACTTTTTTTCCCCCAATATTTTTGTTTTTTACTTATACCTAACTGAACTCATGAATAATGTTTATAGTAATCATTCTGGAAAGAAAACTATGAGCCAATAAATTGAGATTGTAAAGATTAGAATAATATTATTTTAAGTTATAGTAGCATTTATTTGTAAGTAAAAATATTTGCTCTGGCCATACTGTCAAAAATCAGTTCTCCATATTCTTAATTGTCTAATTTATTGAGTTGTTAGGCAGCATTCCATTTCTTAGCTGATAAATTCTGTTTTGCTTTAGCCTGCTTTCTTTCTAAGAGGTGGTCAGTGTAATAATTCATAGTATTTGAAATGTTTATAGTTTATAGAAATACTTGGTCTGGAATTATACTGTAGTCCAAAATGTTCTATTGTCTTCTGAGTAGTTTTGGCATTCGTAGAACAAAAAGGATGATTCAGGTCTTTATTCAAGTTCTGTAAAGGCAAATTCTAAACAGAAAAGCAGTTAAGAGTACTGTTTGTTTTATCAATATTCAGAGATTGAAAAAATATTCTAAAGAAAGATGATATGTTTTAATAAGCAGCCTCAGTAATAACTGTTACCGCAACCTACATAGTTGACTTTTTTAGCTTTAAGACTAAAGAAACTGAAATCTTAGCTATTGGCCAAACCTGTGTTTTAAATGTACTTTTGGCTTTACCTTAAAAGTAATCTTTTGGAAAAACAGTGATACATCATTGTGGTCTTTTGAAAAATGTTGGTTTGTTGAATTCTGCATTTCCCTTCGTATGCTTTTTTCTCTTCTCCTGTCTCTTCTCATTCTGTAGATTCAGACCCAGGACATACAAGTGAGAATTGGGGGGAGAGACTTATATCTTCTTACAGGACATGCTCAGGTAACTAGATTATCAGGGGTTCCTGTTAGCCAGTGGTTTCTGTCACATTTATAATTAATTCTTGTACTAGAAATAACTTATTTTCAAACCAGCATATAGATGTCTGTGGTTGAATAAGTGACTATATGAGTGACATAAAATTTTCCAGCTTCATTTGAGAGCTCCCATGTACCATGTCCAAGACATGTTCTGTGTGGATGCTGCAAGCAGGATCCTGCACAGCCACTCAGGCATGCAGCACAGCTGGGGACCCATTCATGTAGAAGAGTATGAGAGCTGTACACCTTGGAGCTGTGCTGAGGAGTGACCCCTGTGGGAACGTGCCCTGGTCCTCCATCTCTTAGCTGTACGCCCTTCACATGTTATACCACACATAGTGATTTTCGTAGACAGTGTCATCTTCTTAAAGCATGCAGTGTTTTTAAAAACATTAAAAATGTTTTCAGTTGACCTTTTTAGTCTGTTGACTTTTTTGCTGCCCCTGTTGAATTTTAAAATGAATTAAAACACCAAGTTTCCTGGAGAAATGCCATCAAAGAGTAAATGTATCCTTTAGTATGTGAAAACTAAATTAGCTAGATGTTTTGGTTTTTTTTCTTTTACTTTTTAATTAGCTTACATTCTTATCTCTGAACTTTTAAAATGTAAAATATTGTTTAGTCCCTCAGTGTCCAGTTTTTAGCATATGGCCTTTAACTGTAAAAACTAAAAATTTCTGTTCCTAATATACTTTGTATTTATTTTATAAATTTGTGGAGTTGGTATACAGCGAAGTAATTATTCTTAAAATTATCCCAAAAACTGTCAATTGACCTGATAAGTCAGTAATATTTAGTTATCAAATTTTGGCAATGGCTTTTCTACAGTTAGCATTAAATTGAACAGATCTACACTTATGGTGGAGTTAGTGGTACTTTCCTAAAATGGGGCCCCTGAGTACCAAGGCACACCTAAAAGAGCGGTATGTGATGAAATTGCCTGTGGTCTGAGGGTCATGGCTGGAAATCAGAAGATATAAGCACTCACCTGTCAGAAACCAGATATTGCAAAACCATCTGTATTTGAATTGTAGCTCCCATGGTTTCATTCCTTATACTGTGACTGCTTTGTGGGAAAATGTCATATTTCTGAGACACTGGTAGGCTTATGAACTAGTTCCCCAAGAAAAACATTTTTGTCTCTTCTCAGTATGCTTAATTGAGATGTGACAGTGTTGAGCTTTCTGTTTATTCTGATAAGACATGGGAAGAAAGCACTAATTTTCAGGATTATAAGACTGAGATATCTCTGTAATTCTAAAGGTCCTCTGAACCTTGAAGTAAAGCATACTGGATTGTTGAAAAGGCTGTATCTGTTTTTCTTTAGTCTTAAGTGAACCACCTGGATTTTTCTTTAAAAATCTCTTCCAAGGTGGTCTTCCCTGGTGGTCCAGTTGTTAAGAATCCATGCTTTCACAGAGTTTTGTTGAATGGTTTCAACATGAAAAAGCACACTTTGGGACATACTAATCTAAGATTTATGATTTTTTAAAATGGTATAAAGTTATCTCTAATCTATCTTACACCAGCTACTGTTCACCTACCTTATTTTCATATCTCATGTAAAGCATGAACTCAAGACAGATGGCTGAGGTAACTCAGAGAAAAAATAGTGTTCATATGAATGTTAGTAATGAGTTTTTGATTGAACATTTGGAATATATCCAATTTGTTTATTCCTTTCCAAAATATAATATCTTTGTTCATTTGGCAGCATGGAATTTTAATAATGCATTATTTAAAGTTTTTCTGCTATAAACTGAGTATCACTTTAGAGTATATTCTTTTTTTAGGAGGTCATTGCAAGTATAGAGGAACATAACTGATTTTTGCTTTTTGATCTTAATCTTATTGAATTTACTGTTTAAAAATTTTTTGGCCACTCCTTCATGGCGCATGGGATCCTAGTCCCCTAACAGCAATCTAGCCTCCATCCCCTGCATTGGAAGTGCAGAGTCTTAACTACCAGACTGCCAGGGAAGTCCTCAAGCATATTCTTCTTAAAACATTGTGTTACTAAAATGCAGTTAAAACCAGAAATCAAGAGTTTGCAAATGAGAAAATAAAATTTTTTTTCCAAAATTTTAAGTGTTTTAAGGATAGATATGTATTTTTTATTTTGCTTCTTCTAATTACTAAACTGTACTTTTTTTCTTAAAACAACTTTCTTTAAACTGTTATAAGTATTTTAATTTAAGTGAGAAGTACATTCATTATATTTAAAGATTTGGGATTCAGATCGACAACTATTAAAACAACAGTTGTGGTTCCTTATTAATTCTGAGAACCAAAGCATACAGAACATTATTAGGAAAAAGAATGTGTTTCAGGAAAAAATAGATTTCTCCAAAAGACCTATTTAGGGGTTTATAATAAATTGAGTAAGTTAGGTGTAACACTGCTAAAATGGGCTTTATACTAATTGGATCATTAATGAAATGAAAAGTAAGAAAATAATATATTAGAACTATTAATAAAGGCTGACTTTAAAAATCTTGGAATTTTTTATTTCTGTTGTGTAAAATTCTGCAAATATCAACAAAATGGACATTTTCAGAGCTATTGAATTTTGGGTGATTTGTGGGCAGCAGAGTATGAAAGCAGGCCCTTTGATTTTTCCAGGCCCTTAGGATGCCAGTTTGTCCTGATTAACTTAAAGTGGCACACTATAGGATTTTATGCCTTAAATAATAATACAGTAATATATAAATAGTATCAAACTTTTATTCATTTCTTGAACGTTACTAGATCAATAAATGCTTATCTCCTAGAGTAGTCTAACTGCTGGCCACATCTATGTGAGAAAAACAACAGTATTGACTACTAAGCCTTGTCTTCTTGTACTCATTTTGCTATTTTACATTTGTTTACAATTTTATTTATTTATAGTTTTGTAGCTCCTCTGTATACTGCAAACCTGGATCAGTAGATCCCAGATATTGGTACAGGATTTTCCAGGAAATAGATGCCTAGACAGTTAACAGGCAGCTCATCTCACAGGGCCACTTGAATTAATTCCCAGAAATGTCCTTAAGGAAGGAGTAACAGGCACCTATGTTTCTTTGAACTGTGGAATCCAGTTCCATCTGAATTTTCTGGCTTATAATGGGGAATATTGGCTCCATTGCCAGAGATTTGCCAAATAGCTAAATCTGAGAACTGGCTTTATGGTGGATCAAATCTCTTTGAAAAATTTTTAGACATTTTTGAATCTTTGCAGGATCTTTCTTAATTCCCCCAGCCCCTTTCCACACACATATAGAATCTTTCATTTTGCTCAGTTTCAGCTTTGATTAATAGTCCTCCATGTTCAACTATCCTGTAACTGCAATAGAGTGATTTGGTGTTATTTTTCAGTAATTACTCTGTGTGATGTGCTTTGTCTTAAACAGCTCCTTAGAGGATGTACAAATTATTAGTGGAATTAGGGAGGTAATGTGAAGGAATATTGCTATACAGGCTTAGGAATAATTGAATAAGATTAAAGTGAATGAAGGAGTTTCAGAGATGTAAAGCTAAGGAATGTTTGAAGTGTTATTTAATAGAATTGATCATTAAAATACAGATCTTACTAGGACTAAATTTCCAAATGTTAATTAATTTTCTGAAAATTACATAATTAAGATGTTTTTTCAAAGCATTCAGGGAGAAAATTGCTTATGTAATAAAACCCTAGTGCTCTTTTGTCTGCCTGTTGCAAGTTTCTGTTACTCTTGTTTCTCATAAACATGTATCATCTATTTTTAAAAAGTCTCCTTATGCTTTACTTTTCAGTGCTTAAATTTGATTCAGATTCTTACATATTTATTAATAATTCCAGAGAAAGAAGGTCCAGAAAAGAAGAAAACCAAAAAGGAAGCTGGAACTAAGAAGTCCACTCCAGTTAGCATTCTCTTTGGTTACCCACTCTCAGAGCGAAAGCAGATGGCACTTCTTATGCAGATGACAGCACGGGACAACAGTCCAGGTGACACTCACCATCACTGACCTGTGTGTTTATGGTTTTCTTCACACTGTAGCTGTATCTTGACAGTTATTTTTAACTACTTTAAATGTTTGTCCTTTCTTAGATTTAATCAGTTTCTTATAAATTTGTAATCTTAACATGTGTTTATGTGACAATTGTTTATTGTCTGTCTCATCTGCTAGATGAAAAGGTATACAGGAGCAGGGATCTTGGCTCTTGGCAGACATTCAGTAAATGTTTGTCAGCTAAAATGAGTACAGTTGACCTTTGAACTACACAGGTTTGAACTGAGTGGGTCCATATACACACGGATTTTTTTTTCAGTAGTAAATACTATACTGCTGCATGATCCATGGTTGATTGAATCTGAAGATACAGAATTCTGGATTTGAAGGGCCAACTGTAAGTTGCACACGGATTTTCAAATGTGAGGAGAGTGGGTACCCCTGATCCCTGAGTTGTTCAAGGGTCAACTATAATTTAGAATTGGATCAGTCCACATGAGAAATCTGCAACACACAGTTGTAGAACTGTGCGTGCCTTTACCTTCCTGCAGAAAGTTTTACTTCAGTTTCTATAGAGCTGCTTCTAGGTTTATAGTTATACTGTACTTTTATAGTTAGCACTCTATTGTAAGCTGGTAATCTTACACATGCTTTTAGAAGCAAGAGTATAATTCATGTTTTATTGTTTAAGATCTGCTAAAATTTATTTTGGGCTTCCGTGTTGGCTCAACAGTAAAGAATCTTCCTGCAGTGCAGGAGACACAGGTTCGATCCCTGGTCTGGGAAGATCCCCTGAAGAACGGGATGGCTACCCACTCCATTTTTCTTACCTGGGAAATCCCATGGGTAGAGGAGCCTGACATGCTGCACTTCATAGGGTTGCAAAGAGTCGGACATAACTTAATGACTGAACAACAGCCACAACAAAATTTATTTTCAAAAGAAAAATATCTGCAGGGTATTATGTAAATTTATTTCGTGTTTCATTTCACGTTTCCATTTAAGATATTGTGCTTCGTGTGTGTGTGTGTGTGTTGTGTGTTTATTCAAGTATCAATAGTTTGCCCTCCAGAAATGATTAAAGATGGCTTACCAATAAAGTTAAAAAAAAAAAAAAAAAAAGATGGCTTACCAGCAGGATGAAGACAAAGAAGGAACAAACAACGAACTTGTTCATTTATTAAAAGAGTTTAAAAGGTAGATAAGGTCCAGACAGCTGGGCTGGGATAGTTACTACATTGAGCAGTGAACTTAGTTATACATTCCGGTAGCTAAAACCAAGAGTTTTAAGTTGTATAAAGTTCTCATTGAGCAATGCAAGAAGAAAGTAAATATCTTTGGAGAAATCTTTTTCTTTTAGAAAGAAAAGTTCCAAAAATTTGGAAGAAAAATTCTTTTCTTCAGGGCATCTTTGTATAACACTTGGGGTAACATGACAGACCCTGTTGAAATGCATTGACAAGAACACAGTTTTTCTAGTGAACTTTTCCAGTGTTGGCTCTTTGTTATTAAAAAATGGGACAACTTGGTAAAATTCTGAGAGTTTCTATAGATCATAGTTTCCATTAAAACGTAAGTATATCTATATCTTTCACTAACAAGAGTGTGTTAGGGCTTTCTGTTTAAAGTGGGGCATGTTGTGCTGGTTATTCTTCTGCCTTTCCACCCACAACTTGGGGAGACTGGCCAAATCAAAGTTATTTACAGTGTTAAACTTCAAATGTTTCTGAACATTTGAAAAGTGTTGACTTTGACTCAGATTAAATAGCTAGATGAGAAAACTTTTGTTTCTTAAAAGTGTTATTTAATACTATGAACCTCTATCCTTAGAGTAATTAATGCAGTAAGGCAAGAAGCTAAAAATCTTTCCTCATTTCCAATAACCTCTCCCTTTGAGCTTCAAGCTCTATTCATAATTTCTTCTCAGTTGTTTAGATATAAACATGTAAACATATCTTTTGTTATTGTTTGTTTTTAAATATAAAGATTAATACTGTAATACTGTTCTGCACTTTGTTCTTTTCATTTAAGGGTATATCAGTCCTCCTTATTAATACATGTATAGAGGGGAAAGCTTTTGAAGTATCAACCTGTTTGCCAGCTGATAGATACGGTTAAGGTTCCTAGTATTATCCATTACATAACTTATTTCCCACATTTATTCTGATTGCCATTATGTACTACTGTTATTTTGTCTATGTTATATTACTTTGGTATGGCTGAGAAAATTTTGTATGAGTTAATTCGTTGCAAGTTCAATCACTAATTTCCTAAATAAATAATTTAACTATAAATATTATAATAATCATGTATTCACTCAACAAATTTGTGTAAGTACACTGTGTAACAGGAAGGCTTCTAAGCAGTTGAGATACAGTGATGATTTAGAGAAGATTCGTGTACTTCTAGAGTGTATGTTATAGAAATTCATAGATAAACTAACTCAATGTACATTAAAAATCAAAAAGTAAACTTTAAACTTTTTTCTTACTGAGAAAAGAGGGATAATACTTTATCATTCCCATCGTGGCAGTTTGCAAGGAAGTCATTATATGATGCTGGAAAATTATTTTCTGTAGACATTTTTTTCCTTAGAGCTGTTGTTTCTTTTAAATAGTTGTAAATTTTCAGAATTATTAACACTGTCTCGAATCCTTAATTGATTAAGAAATTATTTTTCGTTTTGTATTTTTCTTAGTTCTGAAATGGGGAGGAGAGGACTTTTAAGTGTCATGCAGTTTAACTTTCTTGTTTTTGAGAGAGAAACTGGAACAAATACCAAAAGATAGAAATCAAAGCAAAGCACTATTTTCCCCTCCTTTATCAGCCCCTTTTTAAAGGCCTTTTTCTAGACTGTCCTCATTTCTTACGGATCATAAGCTTCATTTCATACTAAAATCATCTATGACTTTAATTTGTACCTAATGCTGGAATACATACTTTGAGTCCAGTACTTTGAGTAAGAGGTGTAAACTCTAGCCTTCAGTGTCATTTCATCTAAGTCTTAAAATAATATCATAACATGCCATGAAAAATGATTTTTTTGAAGTTTATCAAATTATTCATTGAGCAAGTACTTTCAGGGTAGAATTGACAGAGTGAAACATTTTTTTCTTAGTTGGCACATGCAGTATTTGATAACCCTAAAGGAAGATCTACTCTGGGTCATTATCGGATTATCCAAGTCTAGTGTCAGATTGTTTGGGTGAGAAGGTACTCCCTCAATCCAAGAAATTAGCACATTACCTGTAAAAACCTTTACATGAACAAAATATTTAGTCTAGAACTTTAAACTTTTCTTTCTTACAGATTCCACACCAAATCATCCATCGCAAACACCAGCCCAAAAGAAAACTCCCAGTTCCTCATCTCGACAAAAAGATAAAGTTAATAAAAGAAATGAACGTGGTGAAACTCCTTTACATATGGCAGCTATTCGAGGAGATGTAAAACAAGTCAAAGAACTAATAAGTTTAGGGGCAAATGTGAATGTGAAAGATTTTGCAGGTAAGACTTGTAATTAAAGACATACTCAGGATCTAAAATTTTGAGATTATCACCTAAACAGACTCTGATTATAATTTAATCGACATTCTTTGTTCCTCTTTCTGAAATAAGAGTGTTCTAAAAGTATACTTTAATGTAAAACTATTTTGGAGTTTGTACATGAAACCCTGATCTCTACTACAATTCCATGTCAGTAATCACTCAGATTCTTAAATATTAAGCTTCTGTTTTAGCTGGCATATTACCATATAATTTTTTATCTAATTTGGGATAAAAAATTTTGTCCGTTTTTTTGAAAATCAGGCAAATAACCCTCCGAAAGAAAGATCTTTCATCCATTTTCACTCCCATCAAGAGTATATGGAAGAAAGAAAAAAAAAAGGCATATGAGAGAGCCCTGGGTAGGGGAAAGAGATAAGTTAGTAGAAGTTTGGGATTACCAGTACTCTTGCCTGGAGAATCCCACGAACAGAGGAGCCTGATGGGCCACAGTCGATGAGGTCTCAAAGAATTGGACATGACTGAGCTACTTCACTTTCACTTTTAGGATTAACATATACACACTACCATATATAAAATATTAATAGATAAGCAAGAATCTGCTGTATACGGGGAACTCTATTTAATATCTTGTATTATTGCAAGACCCTAACAAGCTTACTTTGCCCTTTTCTACTCTTATTTTATAATTCAGTTGATTATTATAAATTATAGCAAGTTTATATTCATCGGGTAAGCTTAAATGTTAGTTTAATACTTTTGTCAAATAATTTAGCCCCATGGGAAATAATGGGGCTTCCCTGGTGGCTCAGAGGGTAAAGCGTCTGCCTGCAATGTGGGAGACCCAGGTTTGATCCCTGGGTCGGGAAGCTCCTCTGGAGAAGGAAATGGCAACCCACTCCAGTATTCTTGCCTGGAGAACCCCACAGAAGGAGGAGCCTGATAGGCTTCAGTCCACGAGGTTGCAAAGAGTTGGACACGACTGAACGACTTCACTTTCATGGGAAATAATATTACTGTGGATGAACCTTCTGTAAAATTAGTGGTTTTCTTAGGTACTTATTTTCAGTAGCTTGTTCATCATTCTTTTTTCCTTCTGTATTGTGTACATTTAGAATTACTGTATCACACATGGTTATATTAAAAGCATATGTGTTGAATTAGTAGAAGTGAACCATATGTTCAATTAATATTGTAACTTTAGGTTGGACACCACTGCATGAAGCTTGCAACGTGGGATATTATGATGTTGCTAAGATACTGATAGCAGCTGGAGCAGATGTTAACACACAAGGATTAGATGATGACACTCCACTCCATGATTCCGCTAGTAGTGGGCACAGAGATGTGAGTATGACAGGAGGCGCAGTAATGCACATCTTCACAATTTAACCCAGAGTAATTTAACTCACTTCTTAGTTGTACAGTCTAGTGTCATATTTCATTCATTGCCTGACCAGCTCATTTGTGTTTTATTTTCCCTTTTTCTACCTTCTAACTGCTAATTCCTCTTATGGGTTTAGCATTATCTTTTCATAAAATCTATTTAATTTGATAGTTAAGCAACTTGGCAAAATTTTTATTTGAAGGGCCATTCCACTGTCAGATAATTAGATGTAGTGATTAAAGCATATTTTACTTACAAAAATTTTACACTGTCATACCTTTTTTAAGACATTAATATTTAATGATTCCTTTGTATATAACATCAGTTCTTGAATTTTAGCTGACATTATTTATTTAAAGATATTCAGATGCTTATATATATAATAAGACGATTTAATCAAACATGATTATATATGCTTAAAATTTTAATGGCATCTTTAAATACCATGTTTGATTTGTTTTGATGGAATATTATGACCCATGCTGGGTTTTAAATTCCATTTGCATTTTCAGTCTCTGGCTTATTGACATCAAAGCCTACCCTGTCTTTGCTGTAATGAAGCTTCTGTTTTAAGCGTGTTTAATGCTTAGTTCCTGGAGAAGGCAATGGCACCCCACTCCATTACTCTTGCCTGGAAAATCCCATGGACGGAGGAGCCTGGTAGGCTGCAGTCCATGGGGTCGCTACAAGTCGGACACGACTGAGCTACTTCACTTTCACACATTGGAGAAGGAAATGGCAACCCACTCCAGTGTTCTTGCCTGGAGAATCCCAGGGACAGGGGAGCCTGGCGGGCTGCCGTCTATGGGGGCGCAGAGTCGGACACGACCGAAACGACTAAGCAGCAGCAGCAGCAGTAGCAGCAGTGCTTAGTTCCATTACTGTAACCTGGTTATAGCCGAAGCAAATCAACCTGGGCCACTGTTAGCAGTGTCTAAAGCAAAGGACTCTGTTCATCAAAGAAGTACTTTCTGTTTTTCAGTTAATTAGACTGTTATTGACATACTTGTGCATAGTTTAGAAAGTTGAAAAGTATTGCTTAGCTCAGAAAAATACCTAAATTCTCCCTTGTGTCCCTCCACCCTTCCTAGTACTGTTAGCCAAAAGCAGCTGTTGTGTTTCTTCTCTTCATTTCTAACAAGGTGTAAGCTATTTTGCTTTATTAAATTTTTAGTCTCTAATTACTGACCCCTGCAGAGGATTTTAATATATATTGCTGCTCTGAGACTCACAGAGTGTACTCTAATTTATTTTGCCTTGGATTTTTATTTATTACCTTGGTTACTACTCAGCCTTGTTCTAATTTTTCTTATTTAGTTCTCTGTGTAAATAAATATTTTCTATTTCCTTACTCTCTCTTTCATAACTCTAAAATGCCCTGAATTAAGTCAAACACATCCATCAGTTCATTGTTTTTGAGAGTATCTTTGTATACAAAATGTCCTGGATCCTGCTTCAGGTGAGACTAGCTGCCCTAGATCTGTGGCACAGACGCTGTCCAGGGATTTCTCTTTGCTGTGAATTTCATGTGGGATTCTTTGTCTCTGTGAGATTTCCACTACATTGCATTAATTTCTCACAGCAATATTTGTGTGTTTTCACTTGGAGATAACTGTTGTAAATGATTCATATGTATTAATCACTTTAATCATCACAGTAAATGAACATCCTTTGGTGTCTGTTGTGGAAACTGTATGACCCACTACATTCCAGTACCCTTAGCTTCTCCCGGAGTTTGGCAAAACAAAGACACATGAGGTCATGTTGGTCTGAGACACTCCTAAGTTTATTAAACTGATAAGAGTCCCAAGTTAAGGGACTAAATAAGATAAATACCAATGTCTTCTTAAGACAAAGTGAGGTAATGATATATTAAGCTGGAAGAGCTGTTCAGTACACTGTCTTTGCTCTCTGGTGAATAACATAGGACATGCTTTCTAACACCCTAGCTCAAATTTTGGTGTCATCTCATACCTTTCTGCTAGAAAAATCCCCCTTAATTCTTTCATTAGCAGCAAACATTCTCAGCCTTATTTTCTTTCTGACACAATAAAAATTTCAGGGTCATGCTGCCTGCCTTTTAAAAGCCGCTTTAGTTGAGAAAAAAAGGAAATTTGGTGAAGATGGATACAAATTCAGTTCTGGCCTGGCCAGTTTGCCAAATGTGTGGTCTCAAGTTACTTTTTTCCTCTCAACTTCCTTTTTCTCATCCATAATAAATAATACCTATTTAAAGGGGATATTTTGAAGGAAAAAAAGACACTGAGCACATAAACCTACCTTGAAATCTAAAATGTTATAAAAATGTCAGAGGCCAGAGATTAAAAGGCTTCTATTGCTGTTTTTCAAATATACTCAAATATTTTAGAAACTAAAATTCAGAAATTAAAAGTGCCATTTTCTCATTTAAATCTTTCTAAAAGACTTTTTCATAATTCTCAAGTTCAAATTTTGAAGAAAAATGAAGCCTACAATGTTATTTTTCCTAAACTGATCCTTACTGTTGTTCCAGTCTCATACATAACCTATGGGATAGCACTTAACTATATTATTTTTTACTCGTGTGCTTGTCTGTTTTCTGCATTGAATATTGAGTCTCATACATATATAATTTATATTCTGGGTGTGCTGTGTTAAATACTGTATTCACTTCCCTTTTTTTCAAAATAAGGATTATTGATAGTTTTTCAAACATGAATAGTTTTTCTTCAAATGTTGCATAAAAGATTTCTTGATTGCTAAATGTAATGTTAAAGAATTATGCCTTATGAGTAAGACATGTTCCTATGAATATAAGTTTCTAAATATGCACATTGCTGCAAAATATTTCCAGAAGCTGACCTTTGAGCTGATTCACTTACAAGGATTCAAACACTATTTCCAGTCTCTTTCCAGAGGGAGACTGGCATGCTGTTTCCAAGAGACCTTTGCTTTTCCTCCTACCAACATGCCTAGGATAGTAGGAGTCATAATTCAGAGCTGTTGAGGGCTATTTTCTTCTTATTCTTTACTTGTCCCCAAAGAGGAGGAGGGAAACGAGAGCCACCAAAAGCTCACTTGTGTTTATCTGTACCATATGATTCTCTAGCAAAGAATTAGATTTCTTCCAGTGATACTCATGATGACTGAGCCATCCATAAGACATTTCTAAGGTGGGAAAAACAGAAAGATAGCAGTTCTGTCCTAAATTATTTATAGTAAGAGAAGATTACTTTTCTTAACATAGCTTACTAAGAACCTAATCTTTGGCCTACCTTTCTCAAGTGTATAGTACTTCATAATATATGTTCTTATAATAGCCCTATTCCTGGTTCTGTTTTAGATACTACCTACCATTATTTTCTTCTTGTCTCAATATTTTTACCTACTTCTAATATGCTGCCTGCTATTTTAAGCAACTTTGTTACTTTAAATTCTTTTTAGAATAAGTAATTGTTTGCATGTGAGGATGATCTGTAAAGTATTGATTATTTCAGTTCAGTTCAGTTGATCGGTCGTGTCCGACTCTTTGTGACACCATGAATCGCAGCATGCCAGGCCTCCCTGTCCATCACCAACTCCCGGAGTTCACTCAGACTCACGTCCATCGAGTCAGTGTTGCCATCCAGCCATCTCATCCTCTGTCGTCCCCTTCTCCTCCTGCCCCCAATCCCTCCCAGCATCAGAGTCTTTTACAATGAGTCAATTCTTCGCATGAGCTGGCCAAAGTACTGGAGTTTCAGCTTTAGCATCATTCCTTCCAAAGAAATCCCAGGGCTGATCTCCTTCAGAATGGACTGGGTAGATCTCCTTGCAGCCCAAGGGACTCTCAAGAGTCTGCTCCAACACCACAGTTCAAAAGCATCAATTCTTCGGCACTCAGCCTTCTTCACAGTCCAACTCTCACATCCATACATGACCACAGGAAAAACCATAGCCTTGACTAGGTGGACCTTTGTGGGCAAAGTAATGTCTCTGCTTTTGAATATGCTGTCTAGGTTGGTCATAACTTTCCTTCCAAGGAGTAAGTGTCTTTTAATTTCATGGCTGCAGTCACCATCTGCAGTGATTTTGGAGCCCCCAAAATAAAGTCTGACACTGTTTCTACTGTTTCCCATCTATTTCCCATGAAGTGATGGGACCGGATGCCATGATCTCTGTTTTCTGAATGTTGAGCTTTAAGCCAACTTTTTCACTCTCCTCTTTCACTTTCATCAAGAGGCTTTTAGTTCCTCTTCACTTTCTGCCATAAGGGTGGTGTCATCTGCATATCTGAGGTTATTGATATTTCTCCCGGCAATCTTGATTCCAGCTTGTGTTTCTTCCAGTCCAGTGTTTCTGCATATAAGTTAAATAAGCAGGGTGACAATATACAGCCTTGACGTACTCCTTTTCCTATTTGGAACCAGTCTGTTGTTCCATGGCCAGTTCTAACTGTTGCTTCTTGACCTGCATACAGATTTCTCAAGAGGCAGGTCAGGTGGTCTGGTATTCCCATCTCTTTCAGAATTTTCCACAGTTTTTTGTGATTCACACAGTCAGAGGCTTTGGCATAGTCAATAAAGCAGAAAGAGATGTTTTTCTGGAACTCTCTTGCTTTTTCCATGATCCAGTGGATGTTGGCAATTTGATCTCTGGTTCCTCTGCCTTTTCTAAAACCAGCTTGAACATCAGGGAGTTCACAGTTCATGTACTGCTGAAGTCTGGCTTGGAGAATTTTGAGCATTACTTTACTAGCATGTGAGATGAGTGCAATTGTGCGGTAGTTTGAGCATTCTTTGGCATTGCCTTTCTTTGGGATTGGAATGAAGACTGACCTTTTCCAGTCCTGTGGCCACTGCTGAGTTTTCCAAATTTGCTGGCATATTGAGTGCAGCACTTTCACAGCATCATCTTTCAGGATTTGAAATAGCTCAACTGGAATTCCATCACCTCCACTAGCTTTGTTCATAGTGATGCTTTCTAAGACCCACTTGACTTCACATTCCAAGATGTCTGGCTCTAGATTAGTGATCACATCATCGTGATTATCTGGATCATGAAGATCTTTTTGTACAGTTCTTCTGTGTATTCTTGCCACCTCTTCTTAATATCTTCTGCTTCTGTGAAGTCCATACCATTTCTGTCCTTTATCAGTTATTTAGATTAGGGTTTTTGTAGCATGCTTGAGTGAACTAATTGTCCCATCATAGGAATAAATATTTTAAAAATTATTTCCTAATAGGTATAGAAAGCATTCAGCAATATCAAGATCTTCTGTTTTCTCAAACTAGGACTCTAGCCTAAGGAAATAAGGCTAGAAATGTGGTGGGGAAATATTTCAATTTGTGAAGATGTTCACTATACCAATATTTATAATAACTAAAGGTTTTTGCCTTCAGTTACCTTCTCAAACCTCTCAAATGATAGTAAGGTGAGATTTTAAAGAACATGGACCCACAAAGACAAAGAACAGATGAAACAGGAAACCAGTATTTAGGGAGATAGAAATTTGAGGACTGAGTGGTGACTACATAAAACAGGGTTTGGCAAACTTTCTGTAGAGAGCCAGATAGTAAATACCTCCTCCCTTCTTCCCCTTGCTCTTTTTCCTGTGTCTCCCTTTATATTTCTCCTTTATCAATTTTTTAAAGTATTTTATAAGAATATAATTATTCTTAGTCAGCAGGCCAGATGTGGCCTACAGACCAAATTTACCAGCTCTTCCTGATTTAAAAAAGTCCAAGAAAATTGAAGCCAAAGCCATTTCAGCACAAAATCCCAGAAAAACTGAAGCTCAGCAATTGATGGCTGGGTTCACCAGGAAATGCCTGTTGAATAAGAAAACAAGAGGATTGAATCAAACTGTTTTTGACCCTCATAGCCCTTCTTAACCGTTCACAGCCAGATGACTACATCTCCCTGGCAGATTTGATTTGATTGAAGGTTTATTTTCTAAGAAGTATAAACCATACTGTCTGGACTGACATACTACAAGAATAGTTGGAAGTAAGGATTAAATGTCAGCTTATTAACGTTAAGACCTCAGTCAAGCAGAATGGTGACAGTAAGACATGAATTGAGAGATTTCTCCATAGAAAAATGAGCTAGCCAAGAGGGGCTCCGATGAAGTGGCCCAGCCATATCACATTAGCACAAAGTCCACCTATCAGCAAGTCCTACCTAGGCCTAGAAAACTTACAGAAAGTCTTTTAGTTCCTTAGTCTTAAATGTGGACAGCCGTTGATCACCTGACCTTTGAGAAAGGTCTCTGATACGGAAGGTAAAGACCAGAACAGGCAAATAGAAAAGTAGTAACTTGGAGGACACAGACCAAGAGAAACTTCAAAAAAAAAATTTCATTACCTTTCCCAAAGAGATGAGAGTTTCTTGTAGCCATGAAACAAAAACTGAAGGCTTGCTAAATAACGAAAATTAGCAAATTAACAAAAAAAAAGCTCTTAGAAATTAACAAAATAACAGGATGAAAAATAGAATATTGAAAGTTAAAGTTGAGAAAACCTCCCAGAAACCAGGAAATAGACAAAGATGGAGGAGGGGAAATGAGAAAAAAGATTAATTCAGGAGATCCAGTGTCTTAAAGAGTTCTTAGAAGACAGATCAATGAAAACACAGGACTTTATCAGATATAAAAGCAGGAATTTTCTCAGAACTGAAAGAACAGGTGTCTTCAGATTGAAAGGGTAATTGAATGCCCAGCATGAATGTTAAAAAGACTGAGATCAAATTTCATTATCCTGGGATTTCAGAACCATAGGGGCAAAGGATGTCCTCTAGCTTACAGAGAGAAAAAGCAAGTTCCATGTAAAGGTAAAAAAATCGGAATGGTGTCAGACTTTTCAATAACAGCACTAGAAGCTAAAAGATAATGCTCATGCCTTTAAAATTGGAGGGGAAACTATTCTGTGTCCAAAGTAAGTATTACTCAAGTGAGAATAGAGTAGAGGTATTTTCTGACACGTACAAAAAAAATCTCAGATTATTTAACCATTTCTCAAGAATCTCCTGGAGGTATTGTTTCAACAAAATGGCATAAACCAACAAAGAAGATACGATTTAAAGAATTCAACACAAAACTGAGGAAAGGGTGTTTCTAGGATGATAGGATGAAGGAAGATGACAGATGAGAAGCAAATCTAGACAGCAGCCAGTCCATTTGAAAGTAAGTGAGAAGGCTTGGAGAAGGACTTTAACAGAAACAGTGATTGTGTGTGGAACTGAAGGGATCTGTGCTTGTAGCAGAATGGGGGATGAGTTAAAGATAAGTATGTAGAACACTGAGCAAATGAAAAATGAAGATAGTTAACTCTGGGATAAAATGACTTGTGTAAGAATGAAAATTTAGTCATGATATGCTACTTGGTTCAGTATTTATATTAGTCATAATATACACACACAAAATAATATGACTGTTTTGGAAAGTTAGGAGGAGAGGGAATGGTTATGTATAGGAGTACAGTGGTGCAGTTGATAAACGAGAGCTGAGTCCCTGTCTTCCATTGTAAAACAGTAGACAACACCTAAAACTGAAAAATATGGAAGCAGCATGCTAGGTGTGATATTTAAGCATTCGAAGATAAATATCAGGGACAATTGTTTCTCACTAGCACCCTTGAAAAGCTATTTGATCTTATAAAAAATAATTTTATGAAAATACGAAAATTGAACATTAACAATTGATCATGACTTATTTGTTTTCTTTTTGTATTCTTACATTTCAAATGTTCTGTTTTGATGGTTTATTCTTCCATAGCCTAGAAACAATTTTTCATTTTTATTTCACTGTGAATCATTGTTACTCTTAAATACTTTCATTTGTTAGAAATTCCTGATTTGTAGCATCTTGTTTAATGTTGTTTTTTGAAAAAGATGCGCTATATACCAGAAAACATCATAGTTGTGTATTGAGAATACAAAGACGAACAAAGATTTCACATAAAGTTTATGGTCTTGGATAAGGGCAGAAATGTGTTAATAAATTATAGTACAGATTTACCTATGACAGAAAACACTCATGTCACTGGAAATAAAAGCTCAAAGCAAAAGAGATGTTACAGAAGCAGAATTAATAATACTTCTCAGCTATCTGATGAGGAATATGAGTGAAAAGGACTTCGCTGGTGGTGCTAGTGGTAAAGAATCCTCCTGCCAATGCAGAAGATGCAGGTTCGATCCCTTGGTCAGAAAGATCCCCTGGAGAAGGGACTAGCAACCCACTCCAGTATTCTTGCCTGAATAATCCTATGGACAGAGGAACCTGGTGGGCTACAGTCTATGGGATCACAAAAGTGAAGGACAAAAATCAGTGACTAAACAGCAACAATGAATGAAGAACAAGAATCAGTGATGACTCCCATCGTTCTGGCTTCAGTGACTGGGTATATTTTGGTGCTAGTCACTAAGAATAGAAAAGATAAAAGATAAGGGTGCAAGTTTAATGAACTCTGGGACCAATTGGTTTCAACGTTTGTATTAAAATACAATATATCGAAAGAACACTTGGATATTTGGTTCTGAAGCTGAAGAGGGCTAAGAAAGAATGAGCACGAGAATGAAAATGGATGGATGGATTGTGTAATTGTCATCTCATTCAGAGTGGGTGGTGAGCGCTCCAGGGAGATGATGTAGAACAGAGCACGAGTCAAGTGAATCAAGGACAGAGCCCTGGGGAAATCACCTGTGGCTTAGATTTCACTGGACTGATGGCAACATAATTGTAGGTGGAAGGGTGAAGGGCCAGTAAGAAAGAAGTAGTCAAGGCTGCAAGGGTAAACACTGTCCAGGAGCTTGACTGTTCAGGAAAGAAGAGAGGTTTAGGTGGAGGAGAAGAGTATAGGCTTAAACAGTTTCTTTTTTTAAAGTCTGTTTCTTTATTCCCATTATTGTGTTAAGGCAAAAGAGAAATGAACTGGAAAGATTGGTTTCTAGAAATGAGTCAATCAAAAAAGAGGTTTTAATATAGAAAAGAAGTGGAATAGGAAGAAAGAAAGAAAAACCAAAAAAACGAAATGACTAACCAGGCACATCTTGGTTTGTGGAGCCCAAAGCTTATGTAATTTTGGGGGTCGAGGTTCTTTAAGAAATGACTAGAAAGATACAGGGCCATGTAAGGGGATCATGAAAGTCAGAGGCCTTGCATTTTAAGCTTCATGAATTTTTAAGTAATCTCATATCAGTTAGTGATAGTTTACATTCCAGGGAGATGGAGACAAGAAGATTATTAACGAGCCTTGGTGTAGGGCTGGTTGCCTTAAACAGGGGAAATACTTCTTTTGAGAATTCCTGTAGCCTGTACATTGCAAGAGGCCAGGGAGCTTGTTACTCTTGTTCATTGATTTATCTGCAGAACTTGATGCAGTCATTGTTAATAGGTACTCAGTAAATATTTGTCAAATGTTCGATGAAACAGGAAGAAAAATCATGAGATTCAGTGCTAAGATAGCCCAACCTCAATTTTAAGGAGCAACTGTCTTGGTAGTAGATGCAATCAGAAGGGGGATGGCAGTGAAAATGGAACTTCAGAATAATTATGATTTAGAATAGATACTGGGGAAGGAGGCAGAGTAGACAGAGCAGGAGGAGACTATGCTTGTAATCGGGAGAATGGTTGAAATAATGCAGTCTACGAAAGGACTGAGTCTTCCTACTGTTAAATGTTGCAGATTGTGAAACTGCTGCTTCGTCATGGTGGAAACCCTTTTCAAGCTAATAAACATGGGGAGCGTCCAGTGGATGTGGCAGAAACAGAGGAGCTGGAGTTGTTGCTGAAAAGAGAGGTGCCTTTGTCTGATGATGATGAGAGTTACACAGGTTTGTTCCACATGGTCTCCGTTCACCTGTTAACATGCTATTTTAGTAGAATGTTGTACTTCTGCTTTGTAACACCTAGCACTCTAGCTGTTCAGAATGGTGAGTTTGGTAACCTCAGTTGAGGTCCTGTCTCCACGTCTTCCGTGTAAATGGAGTCCTGATGCTCTTGCCCTATTTCTGTGATTTCTTTTCCCCACAAATTGCTGATGTCAGATTCGAGCCTGTTGCAGACTCTCTCCCCATTAATAGTTACCAGCACTGCTACACACTGCCACTGCTAGCTGTACCACGTCTGAATTATTTTAATCCTTTTATCAATTAGAGCACTGCTCACCAGACCCTTCCTGGCATTGATGAGTCACCTTTGTATTTTTATTTTTGTGTTTAGGTGGTTGAATTCTGGTCATTGTTGTAAAATTGCGGCACAATTTTACAATCACAGTTTTAAAAAGGGAAGATCCAAGAAGAGTATTTGAGAAAACTTTTGGCATACTCAGAGTTTTTAAAAAACCGATAAGTAAAAAACATACCTGCTCCAGGACTGGTTTCTGTTGTGGAGGGGGGAAATAGTTATAAAAGATATTACATCATTTAGCAAGGATTATGGACAGTAGATTAGTGTTGTTTCAGTGTAAATTCATGAAATTGGCAACTGTGCTGTAACAAATAATATCTTTATGTCTTGCAAAATACTCTCTGAAGTATATAGGGTAAAGAGCCATTATATATGTAATTTACCCTCATATAGTTAAGGAAGAAAATGTATTTATACACATATGTTATATATAGAAAGAAAGTATAATGCAAGAAGAGTAAAGTGTTAATAGGAAAACCTAGATAAAGGATTCATAGTGTTTATTATTTTTTATTTTCTAACTTTTTGTGAGTTGAAATTATTTCCAAATTAAAACTAAAATACAAATTTAGATCTGTTGAAAAGATCTAAAGCTGACAAAGACAGTAGCAGTAGTCATTCCTGGTACCCAGATTATAATTGGGAAATATTTTCTCCTAAAAGAAAGCCAGACTTTCTTGGAAAACAATGGATGATGCTAAACTAAGTCTAGGGCAGGAAATATAGAACATCTCCTTATTTCAGATTTCAGGTTTTGTCAGAAGGCCTTAGACAGCTTGGAACAGTTCTCCACTGGCCAAAAATGGGAAAGTTTGAGCTTCAGTAAGGGTGTTAATTGCAAAGATTTGAAACCCATTGAACATGTATAAATTCATGAATCTTTCATGGTGAATTTTTAAATTAATTCATGGTTACCAAAGAACCAGTTTGTTATCTTAAAAAATAGGCAAAAAAGGGGAAAAGTCAATCATTTATTTTGCTTCCATATTCCTGTATGAACTCTTACCACTGGGTAACCTCATTATGATGAGAAGAAATGTTTTCTTATAAGATTACTCCAGCTAAAAGAATGACAAGAGAGACTGACCACTTTGCAGCCCCCTGTTAGTTGATGTCTGGGAGCATTGAGCATCAGTAGTTGCCAACATTAAATTAGAAAGAGGATGAAACCCTTGCCTGCCCTCCTGCTGGAGAGACTCTCTGCTCCTCTCCTCAGTCCTCCGGGTCAGATCCTGCTGCCATTGGCAGGAGGGGCCCAGACAGACGAGTGTGCTGAGCTGCACCCAGCATCTTCTCCCAGCTGGATTGTACGAAAAGAGGGAGGACTTGTAGAAAAAAATAAAAATGACTTAAAACACCATGTCAGACTTTAAAAAATGGACAAGACTAAAATTTTAATTGTGTACTTAATAGGTACTTCTCCAGGGGAATTTTGTACAAAACTCAGTTAAGGTGAATAGCACATAAAAGGTTCAGGATATTGGGTTTTTTAAATACTGAGAAATTCTCAAGATGATATGTTAGGGGAAATGCCTGGTATGTTTTCAGTAGTTCTGAAAGGGGCCGGCAATAGTGATTGTTCTCGTATTCCACTTAGGAAAGGATCAAGGCTTCTGCTTGACTATCACCCGTCCAAAAGGGGGGCTAATTATAAGGAGAAGAAACATGGGGGAGGGAGGAATAGAGAGAGACAAACATGTTATTTAAAGCTTTGACAGCAGTGTTTAGTAGTGGAAATTGTAATGATGGGAGCTAAAACTATAGGAGGAATTGTAAAGGTGGCAACTTTCCTTTTTGTGTATATTTTCTCTCCTTCACCCTCCAATAAATGTAGACTGAAGTGTTTGGTACATAGACATTGCTTAACAAATATTTGTTTAATTGGAGGAAGGGGTAATTGGGCCTTAGGGATTATGCCAGAAGCTTCCATTACCCACAAATCCAGAGTCGCTGAACCTGTAGACTGAGTTTGTCCATTAAGGAGACTGGGTGAGTCTGGGAACACCTGGTCTGGCAACAGAAAGGTCTCCTCTGGTGCTTCAGCATGGAGGGGCCATCTGTGAGCTTGGAGGACATAGCTGGTGAAGGAAATGGAGATACTAACATGATTATCTCCTAACCCCTGTCACGTCTTTAATTTCAAAGTATTTGTAAATCCATCTGCCAGGTGCAAACTGAAAGTCAGTTGAACATCTTTGCACTGTATGAAATAAGGATTATAATAACTGAATTATGTAGTTTCCATAGGGAAGTAAGAAAATAAGATTTGAAGAAGAGAAACATTCTATATGATATGTTAATTCTCCCATTTATTATGCCTATGGACTTTGTAATCCTGGTCTCTTCAGAAAACAATAGCAGTGAAAAGCAGCTTTGGTTAAAAATCTTTCTTTGAGAAAGAAGTGCTGCAATAAATTTTCCCTTGGAAGAAGTTAGGTATTTTATTTGAACTTACGTGTTTCATTAGAGTAAAGCACGTCTTTTAGAACCGTTTTTTATTTTCACTGATACTGTTTCATGTGTTCATCAGCTATGTATTGATTTTTCAGCATACTTATTTTCCACATGGTGAATGTGCCTGAATTATTGCTTGATCAAAATCCCTCAAGGAATGATTTAAAAATCATCAGTAAAAATCATCCGTAAGTATCATACAAAGATTTTGAAGTTGCTGAAAAAGACTGATGAAAATACCCAAATTTATTGTTTAATTTACATGAGGTCCTTGTCAGATTAAACATCTCTAAATTCAGAATGTATTAATATTTAATGGAGTATTAATTTGACTGCCCATAGACATTTGTACATGTAAAGCTTGACAGCATTGTTACCCATTTTGTATGTACGTCATCCATGTGACAGATACACTTTAAGTGTTGCAAAGTTAGAGAGTATAACTGGTTGTGGATTTCAGAACTTAAATTTGGAGTAAAGAGGCATTCTGTAGGAAACATTTTAGAGTTTGGCTTATCCCATTAGGTGTTGTGCTTTGTGACTGTTCTGCAGAGTGTCAGGTCCTCAGGGCACAGAGCTTGTGCCAGAATATATGCCAGTGCACGGCTTCTTTCATCAGAGAGGAGAATGCTCTGACAAGAGGTATCTGTCCGATGAGCTCAGAGTGTGCTTGTGACGTCGCTGATTTCCTCTGATACAAGCCTGTTACTTCATCATTTCATCACAGATTAGTAATAAACAATGTGCAGGGTGGCCCAAGTTCGTGAACCTCCTTGAGTAGTCATTTTATGTCATGCACATCAGATATATATGATATTGTTGGAGGAATTCATGTCCTGGTCAGTACAACTGATTTGCATATAAGTGTACAGCACTTAAATCTGCATAATTCTGTGGTTTTCCCCCCTAACCTCTGCCCTTTGACCACAATCTTATTCCATATTACCTTCCTGACAGAAATTCTATCTGATAATAGGATTTGCTACAGATATTTGCTTCTTGTTAACCTGCTGAATCTTCTCTGGTGGCCCAGAGATTAAAGCATCTGCCTCCAATGCAGGAGACCCGGGTCCGATCCCTAGGTCGGGAAGATCCCCTGGAGAAGGAAATGGTAACCGACTCCAGTATTCTTGCCTGGAGAATCCCATGGACTGAGAAGCCTGATAGGCTACAGTCCACGGGGTCACAAAGAGTCGGACACGACTGAGCGACTTCATTTACTTACTTAACCTGCTGAAAGCTGAGTCATATTCCGAGAACTAGACCATGCTCCTGAACCAGAATTACGGTACCAGAGAAGTGGGTGACTCTGTGTCGCACTGTGCCCCTCCCCATGCTTTCTATACTCATTAATTGCCAAAGATTCTGCTGCAGGTTTGCAGACCCTGTTTTATTATGTAAACAAAGTGCCCAGTGGGTAAAGTTGAAAATGCCAGGCATTGTTAAAAATAATTGTTCACCCTTTTCTTACATTGCTTTGACTGCCAGTAATCTGGCCATGTTTATTAAGCCACTGCTATAAGCTTTGCTCACTTGCATGCTTCGGATTAAGCAAGGAAATACTCCATCATAAGTAGGCAGTCTGTGTTTAGAGTCTACCATGAGACAGATTAAGAAGTTTCTAAAAAGACAGTGATATGTTTACCTCTGGTGTTTGCTGAGTGCATTTCTGTGTTATAAAGTACACAAAATGACCAGTAATTCAAAGCTTTATTTTCCTAATGTTAAAAGATTGTAACTATTCTAAATATATTGTCATATTTGTTAAACTCATATCCTCAGTTTTATATTTCAGGAACTATGAAAATATGACCATTCATGCAGATATGGAATTATAACAGTTAATAAATCAAGAGATTCAAAAAACAATTACTTAAGTCAAAATAGACCAGAAATTTTTATTAAATGGATTATGTGATGTTAACAATTAAACTGTAAGTAGGAAGAAGACCCACCTGAGGAAGTTTTAAAACAAGCTTCTTTTAACCTTCGAAGCATAAAGACTACAGGTAGAGGTCACATAGAGTAAGCACTGTGCTTGGTGTTCAACAACTTTTATTCTTCACCCATCTTACTGTGGTATAGGTGCTTACAAGAAATGAAAAGGCATGTGATGTGCAGAGGGCTGAGCATACAGCATAATAGGCAATAAGATATTCTTTAGTGATTAGTTAAAAGAAATTCTGTCACCATGTTTTGCATACTCTGCTTTTTCTCCTCTGTTTTGTGATATATATGGTACACTTTATACACAGAGTTCTGATTTTAACTCTTCACACGTTTCTCTAAATATCACCAACTACTTCTACCTTAACCTTAAACAGCCAAAACCTCTATAGTTCTCTTATTTGAAAGCCAATACTTTAAAATCAGTACAGGTTTTATCATGCGTTTTATGTAGATTCATTATATCAACCTAACTCTAAAGCTTAAGAGTTTTAAATTCAAGGTTGAATGTCTTTTTAAAATTTTATTTGTCAAATTTTGTTAAGTGGAGAAAAAGGGAAAGAAATTATTGTACCTAAATTACCATATTATAAGCATTTGCTCTTTAGTAGTGTCTATAAAAATTGCATAGTTCTACATTTTTTACTTGCTCATATATCAGAAAAATACATGGGAAATTGTGACTGCAGCTAGTATGTTGTTTGGATATCTGCAAATGAATATGTCTTTAAATTTTTGTGTTACATAAAATAATAATCTCAATATCTCTCTTTGAAGTTTATCTAAATATAATCAAGAAATTTTAAGTGTATTTGCCCAACATACATAAAATGGCTTATTGCAAATTCAGAATGAATTGATTTTTTGTTAAAAATATATTAGATTGATGGTTTGTCTTATAAACTGCATTTCTACCAATGCCTAGCAACTTAAAGTGAGTCTGTCACATTATTTTAGTCCTTGAGATATTGCTGACTATTTAAGACTAAAACTCTCTGAAGGGTACATTTGGGCAGAATTCTTAAAAAAGACCTTTAACTTAAAATATTACATATATGTATACAAATAAATGAGTTTAGCCTTAGCTGTATCATCCTGTTTTACCTACTCATGGTTTAAAGGACCTCCATGTAATATATATTAAAAAATATATATGCATATATATATATATATATATACACACACACGTATTGATGAAATAGCCGAGACTGGGTGATTTTTGTCAGTTTCCTTTAGTGACATCAAATTTTTTGTAGTGATACCAGTCATATTTTCAGAGGGGGACAGTCTTGATTAATTTATACTTTATAGACTTCATTTTTGTGTGACTGATACATTGATAGAAAGGCCATGTATAACTAAGGGAGTGTACAGAGTAGTGGGGTACTTGGTTTTACTTTTTATGTCAATTTCGCTTTTAGACATAGTGTTTTCACCTATTGATTATACTCTCTTCTCTCCCCAGCTCACCCCGTAGTTCTTTGCTGTAACTCCTTTACCTGTACCTGTTACTGTAGAAATACAGTGAAAATATATTCCCATATAGCATACTTACTTCCAAATAAATGTACTAAACATGACTACTTTTTTCCTATACAGTAAAATTAAAATAACCTTTACTTAGGAAAATTGAGGTTTATTTTATTTTAAATTGAGCTTTAGAAATGGAGATTTAGAATAAGCTGTATAAAATTACCCAATATTTTATTTTCCTGTCTCTAGACTGCATTTTACAATCAATTTAGGGATATGGAAGCTATAAAGATATGTTTCCTAAAATGCAGGTGTTTTTTTCTAATGTTACTTCCTTGACTAGAACGTAAGTTATATTTATGTAATCAGGTTCGGTATACTGGTTGTGGTTAGTAGAGTATTGCGGAGCAAAGCAACAACTCAAATATCCCTCCCAGTGGAGCCCCGGGGGCTCTGAAGTTCAGAGCCAGCTTGTTGCAGGCGCATTCTCAGCAACAGACTGCGGTTAGAGGGACCAAGGAGCACATGCAGGGGACGCCTGCTGTAGAGGTCCTCCATTAAACTGCTGAAGAAACCAGTTTTTCCCTTTATCAGTATGAAAAGAAATCCAGTGAGTTGAGGAAAATCAACTGAAAGACAAACAAGAAGGGCCAAAATGAACAAGCACAACAGTTGATCTGGAGAATGAAAATTACATAGGAAGCAGAAGGGTAAGTTCTCAGTGCGTTTGGAGATGCTGGGATAGTGGTGGGGGCTGTCGATCCAATAACCCTAACAGGCCACCTTGAAAAAGTTGGCCAGGAAAGTCCTTGAAATATGTTTTTCATTACTGAAAGTAAGCATTCCATATAGGGTTAAATAATAAACTGGACATCACTGAAGATCTAATTTGAGATCTTAAGAGAAGGGCAACACATAAAACATTGAAAAGTACATTAGGAATATGAGAAAAATGGTTTAAAAAAAGACCATACCCAGCATATCCAATATTATTTTTAAATAATAATTGTTGGGAAGAAAATAATTTTTTTAGTTGAAGAAGATGTCTCTTAACTGAAGAAAGATATTTGTAGATCAAAGGGGAATGTACAAAGCAAAAACAAAAAGCATGAAAAGGGAAAACCCCACATCAAGTTACATCACGACTTCAAGGATAAAGATTGTTTAAAATTTTACAAACTCCCAGAATCAGAGGCACAGAATCAGAGTCAGAGTGACTGATTTCTTGTTCTTAAAAGCTGTTGTGAGAAGATGGGTGCAGCTTCAGGCTCAGCGTTGTATGAAAATTATTTTGAACCTAAAATTTCATTCGCAACTAAAGTGCAAGGTTAAAAAAAGTCTAAGGGGAAAATGCAAAGATTCAGATTTTGATGAAAAATTCCCAAGTGACAGCAACGAGCAATTGTCATATTTTAGAACAAAGTGTCAGAGATATTTGTGAAGAATTTATCAAGAAAGGAGTAGATTATAGTACAGATAGTGTGTGAATTAGATTTTGAGAATTCACCGTGTCATGTAAATATCCCCTTCCGTTCTTTTGTTCTTGTAATTTTTTGTTGTTGCAAAAATCATTTGCCTGGTAATTTTTCTCAAAATCTGGGTTTTGCTTGTTGCATCTCCATGATTTCAATTTATTTTCCAAATAAGGCCTTGAGATGTACAAGAACAACTTTCAAATGTATTGCATTTTTAATCAATTAAGTTTTATATTTTGTTATTTAGCACTTTTTCACAGATAACAAAATGCTTTAATGAAAAATTTAATGCTTTAATGATTGCTTATTTCTCACTTGTCTCCCTCATTTCCCAGAGAAAATTGTTGCAATGATAAACATAATATTTGTTAAAGGAGCTTTTTTATCAGAAATAATTCAGTAAACTGTTCTAAATACAAATTCAAACCTAGTAACTAAATAGTAAAGATGAAAAAAGTTGGTAACAAATTAAAAACGGTGTCGTATCACGATGACCATGGCCATTTTCAGTACAGGGGCTTGAGGATTTGGATTCTTATGTGAAGTTCTCACTATCCTAAGAGAGGTGGAGCAAACATGTTTGTTTTTACTACTACGCCAGAATTCCAAGACCAGCTTTATCCATAGTCCTGGGTAAAGTAAATAAAAAAGGTTTAGGACTCCTTAGGGAAGAAAAGGGATTTGAACCTAGTCTGCCAGCAGAATGGCATCACAGAGACATAGAGTCATCTCTGGGGTCCCAAACTGGCCAGCTTTAGGAGAGCCATGCAGGGTCCTGATTGGCAGTACTGAGAGCCCACACGCAGAGGAGCGAGCCTGGTGGGCGGGTGCAACTCAGTGGCCAGGGCCAGGCTGCCATCCTCCTCCTGGGGTAACTCCACACTGTCATCATGGTATATCGTGATTATATATTAACTCCGTGTAACATGCAGCCCTTAAAAACAGTAACAAAGAAAATGCAACTTAAAAAGAAAATGTCTGCAACTATTGAATGAAAAAAAGCTGTATATGAAATGGGACATGCTGTGTTTGAGCTGCCTTTTGTTACATTAGTTGTTTTCACACCCTGAAGTCTGCCTGAAGTTCCTAATATTCAGTGCTTTTGCTGTGAGAAGTCTGCTCCCCTTTCCCAGGTGCTGACTGGAGAAGGGTACCTGCATCCTTTCAACCGGGTCCCAGCAGCCATCTGAGCCATCATCAGGCTGAGTCACTGTTACTCTGCAGAGCTGTGTTCTTTTCATCACATCACACCTCCTGCTGAGCACTTTGTGCCTAGAGAAGCATACTAAATGTTTACTTAAGATTGATTCTAGTGTCGACTTGAGGTGTAAAGGAATACACAAGGGAAAAAATCATTCCCAGTTCCATTTAAACTTACCTAATGGGAAAGAATATAAATAGAATAGTTATATACAAACCATAAAACATCAACTCCTTAAAAACTGCAAGGGGAGAAAAGTCCTCAAAAACAAATTGTAAATAAGATGCCAACAAGGAAAATAACACCTGTCATATAAGTACATATTCTTGTATTTATTTAATTGAGGAACAGAACAAATACTACTTCCAAAACAGCTGTTCCCTTGTTTGCACCATAAAGTTCTACAGTTTAATGCTTGGTATTGCAGTGTTAAGAACTGGGAATGGAGTTATGCTTACAAGCAGCTGTCATTCTAAAAATGTTCTTTTTTTAATTCCACATGTCAATATAACTGTCACTCAGTTGGCACTTAATAGTGTTGGAATATTATCACATCTTCTCCACATCTCTCCAGAGCTCTTGTCCAGTGCTCAGAACCTTACAGACACTCTAAAATGGCGTTTGCAATTTGAATTTCCATGTAAACAATATTTGAGAGCTAGATCACTTTTAGGGAAAACTTGATGTATTCAAATAAATTGATTACCTTTATATTGTTATATATTTAGCCAAAAAAGTGAAGTTTGATGTTCTCCTCTTTTGGTTAGAGTCTTCAGTTTTCTTTTAATTTTACAGGCCTGGGTTTTCTTTTCAGTTGGAGGCTCCATGCATACAACATACATTTCAGCTAAGAAAAGATGCCCAACTAGGAAGGAAAAAATCTATAAAAGAACTAAAGAATAAAGTAGCTTTTTTCAAATTATATATCAGTCTATCTGTTACAATCTTGATTTTGTGATTGGTGGATATATTTCTTCTTCTTTTTTTTTTTAACTGGTGGTAAAGCTGACAATCATGTTTCTTGTGAACAACCATTCACCTTTATTCAAGTTCTGTCCTTATGGGAATCATTTGATCATTTATGCTTTTAGTAGTAAAAAGTTCTGAAGCATATAAAACTAATTTTTATTAAACTTTTAAAGTTAGTGATTGTTAATCTTTTCTGCATCAAAGAATTTTACTTAAATATTCTCTGTCCAGGAAAAAAGAAGATGTACATATATATAAAATTTTATAGGAGACTTCCCTTTTGGTCCAGTGATTAAGTCTCCATCCTTCAGGGCACCAGTTTGATCCCTGGTTGGGGAACTAAAATCCCACATGCCACATAGCGTGGCCACAAAATGCTTTTTTTTTTTTTTACGTTAGTAGCCAATGTTTCCCTGAATCTAGCCCTTTTGGAGTTTTAATTATATTGTTCATATATTTTAATATTAGTTTATATATGTGTATCTATAGTATGTCCAGTGTATTGTGTGCTTTTACAGGTGTCATGAGGTATCATACTAAAGCAGAGTCTCTGAAGCTTTTCCACAAAACTGTAGCAAAGCTCTTACATATTTTTTCATTGTATTATTTACATGTAAATATGAAAAATTTTCAGAATTGAAGTATTTGCTGTATATGCTATGTTTTTTCTCTCAGTATTATTTTCCTGACAGTTGTCTCTTGACTAACAGGAGATTTTCTTTTTCATATTCTAGATTCTGAAGAGGCTCAGTCTGTAAATCCTTCCAGCGTTGATGAAAATATTGACTCTGAGACAGAGAAAGACTCTCTCATCTGTGAAAGTAAACAGATAGTTCCCAGTAAAGCACCTCTTCCATCTGCCCTTGATGAGTATGAGTTCAAAGATGATGATGAAGAAGAAATAAATAAAATGATTGATGACAGGCATATTCTTAGGAAAGAACTGCGAAAAGAGAATGAATCTGAAGTAGAAAAGAGTAGTTTATTTGCAAAACAGGAAAAAGCTTTCTATCCTAAATCATTTAAAAGTAAAAAACAAAAGCCATCTAGGGTTTTGTATTCAAGTTCTGAAAGTTCAGATGAAGAAATTCTTCAGAACAAAAAGTGTTCTGCTCCGTGTTCTGTCCCTGAAACATCAAATTCTGATATTCAAACCAAAAAGGAATATGGAGTTTCAAATGAACACAAACAGAAAGGCAAAGTTAAAAGAAAATTAAAGAACCAGAACAAAAATAAAGAGAACCAAGAGCTGAAGCAAGAAAAAGAGGGGAAAGAAAATACCAGAGTAACAAACTTGACAGTTAATACTGCACTAGATTGTTCAGATAAGACCAGAGATGAGGGGAATTTTAGGAAATCTTTTAGCCCGAAAGATGATACTTCATTACATTTATTTCATATTTCCAGTGGTAAATCTCCCAAACATTCTTGTGGACTCAGTGAAAAGCAGTCAACACCACTAAAACAAGAACATTCTAAAACCTGTTTATCACCAGGAAGTTCTGAAATGTCATTACAGCCTGATCTTGTTCGGTATGACAATATAGAATCTGAATTCTTGCCAGAAAGTTCAAGTGTAAAATCTTGTAAGCATAAGGAAAAAAACAAACATCATAAAGATTTCCACTTAGAATTTGGTGAAAAATCAAATGCCAAAATAAAAGATGATGATCACAGTCCAACATTTGAAAATTCAGATTGCACACTGAAAAAAATGGATAAAGAGGGTAAAACATTAAAAAAACATAAGTTAAAACATAAAGAAAGGGAAAAAGAAAAGCATAAAAAAGAAATTGAAGGTGAAAAGGAAAAATACAAAAGTAGGGATGGTACTAAAGAGCTGCAACGGAGTGTGGAATTTGATAGAGAGTTTTGGAAAGAGAATTTTTTTAAAAGTGATGAAACTGAAGATCTATTTTTAAGTATGGAACATGAGTCCCTAACGTTAGAAAAAAAGTCAAAGTTGGAGAAAAACATAAAAGATGATAAATCAACCAAGGAAAAGCATATCTCCAAAGAGAGAAACTTTAAAGAAGAACGGGAAAAGATTAAAAAGGAAAGTGAGAAATCTTTTAGGGAGGAAAAAATAAAAGATTTAAAAGATGAGAGAGAGAATGTACTTACAGATAAAGAAACAGAATTCAGCTCTCTAGGTGTAAGTGCCACTGAAGACACTATAGGGTTACATTCAGGGGAAAAAGAAATAGAAATTGAAAAGCATATGAAAGAAAGTAAGGAAAAATCTGAAAAACGATTTCAAACCAAAGATAGGGACATTGAGAGGGCTGACAGAAAAAATTCTGAAAAAGAGAAGAAGATAAAACATGAGCATAAGTCAGAGAAAGACAGATTAGATCCTAGTGACTCTGTCGACAGAATAAAAGAAAAGGACAAGCTATATTCACATCACACAGAAAAATGCCATAGAGAAGGTGAGAAGCTAAAAAACATTACTACCATTAAAAAAAACGATGACAGAGATAAAAGTAGAGAAAAGATGGATAGGAAACATGACAAAGAAAAACCTGAGAAAGAGAGACATCCAGCAGAGAGCAAAGAGAAGCACTTGATGGAAAAAAAAAACAAGCCATCAGATAATAGTGACTATTCTAAATCAGAAAAAAGCAAAAATAAAGATAGGGAGGTAGATAAAAAGGACAAATCTAGAGACAGTGTGAATATAAGTAATTCCAAACACTTCCAGGAAGAGAGAAAGTCAAGTATAACAGACAGTAATAAAGCACAACATGAAAAAACTTTCTCTCTCAAAGAAAAAACAAAAGATGAACCTTTAAGAACTCCTGATGGAAAAGAAAAAGATAAAAAAGATATAGATAGATATAAAGAACGAGACAAACATAAGGATAAAATTCAACTGAGTAGTTCACTCAAACTAAAATCTGAAGCAGATAAGCCTAAACCTAAGTCATCACCAGCATCAAAAGATACTCGGCCCAAAGAAAAGAGGCTCGTGAATGATGACTTAATGCAGACCAGCTTTGAAAGGATGCTAAGCCTTAAAGACCTGGAAATAGAGCAGTGGCACAGAAAACACAAGGAAAAGATTAAGCAGAAAGAAAAGGAACGGTTGAGAAATCGCAATTGTTTAGAACTTAAAGTAAAAGATAAAGAAAAAACAAAGCATGCACTAGCTGAGTCCAAAAATAAAGAACTTACTAGATCAAAGAGTTCTGAGTTGACTGATACTTACACTAAGGAGAAACACTGTAAAGATGCTGTAAGTAATAGATCCCAATCTGTGGACACCAAAAATACAATGAGTTTAGGCAAGTCATCCTTTGTTTCAGATAATAGCTTGAACAGGTCTCCTAGATCAGAAAGTGAAAAGCCAGGTCTCAGCTCCAGGTCTGTCTCCATGATTTCAGTGGCTAGCTCAGAAGATTCCTGCCTTACTACAATGACAACCCCAAGGCCTCCAGTTGAGTATGACTCAGACTTTATGTTAGAGGGTTCAGATTCTCAAATGTCCTTTTCCCAGTCACCGTTTTTGCCAGTTGCCAAATCTCCTGCCCTTCATGACAGGGAGCTAGATAGCCTGACTGACCTATCAGAGCGGATTAAAGCATCGTATGCTAGCAGGCTTCTGACTTCCCATCTCCGGGCATCTTCTGTTGAAGATGCTAAACTAGTTACAAATGAAGGGAGATCAGCTGCAGAAGCCCGAAGATGTAGCATGCCCTCTGTCATTTGTGAGCATACAAAGCAATTCCAAACAATATCAGAAGAGAGCAGTCAAGATGGCTCAGCTGTGCCAAGAGATATTTCTCCTTCTCCCAAATCTGAGGTATCTTCCAACGTGCCTGAAAGAGAACTTTTGAGCGTGTCTAACATACATTCCAGTTTTGCAGCCTCTCCAACTAGATCTATAAACAGCAAATATAATTCTGCTGATACAAATGTCATCAAGGGCGCTGCTCCCATGGGCATGCTGATGGGCAGTCCTGTGCACTTAGAGCCCTCTAATCAGGTTGGTGTGATCCAAAGTAAGTCATGGGAGATGGAGTCGTTAAACACCGGAGACTTTAGCTGCCCAAATTCTGCTGCACCTGATCAAGATTCTTCTGTTCAGGGTTTTTGTAATCCTGAAAACAAAGTATTGAGAGAACAGAATATTGATTTTGTGTCCGTGCACCAGACTGAATTGCCAGGAAACACTTGTGCTCAGGATCCAGCGTCCTTTCTCCCTTCCCAGCAACCTTGCTCTTCTCATGGCCAATCACTTTCAGATGCTGAATCTATTTCCAGACATACTTCTTTGTCCTATGTCACCACTCAAGAACCAGGTATTCTACAGCAGAAAAATGCAATTCAAATGATCAGTTCTGTTTTGGATACTGATACTGAACCTACAAAAGATATGGAAAATACTTTTGTCCTAACAGACGTTCAGAAGACAGATGCCTTTGTCCCAGTGTACTCTGAAAGCACTGTTGAAGAAGCAGCGCCAAATTTCGAGAAAGCTAGTACTTTGCCAGTATTGACATCAGAAAAGGACTTTAATGGAAGTGATGGGTCTTCCCAGCCAAATCCTCATTACGCATTTAGCAAGCTAATGTTTAAGTCTTCCAGTGGCCATGAGGCTGAAAAAAGCACTTCTGATGCTCAGGATACTTCACATGAAAAAGAAAACAAACTGGAGAGTTTGGGTTTGACTCATTTAAATGATAAGTGTGATTCTGATTTATGTGAAATGAATGCAGGAGTGCCAAAAGGAAACCTGAGTGAACCAGATAATCCAAAACATTGTCCTGAAAGTGAGAAATGTTTGCTTTCCATCGAGGATGAGGAGTCACAACAGAGTACTTTATCGAGTCTGGAGAACCATCCACAGCCATTGGCTCCACCAGAAATGCATAAATATGGACACTTAGTTAAAGTAGAACTAGAGGAAAGTGCTGAAGATGATAAACCTGAAAACCAGATCCCTCAAAGGATGACCAGAAACAAAGGAAACACAGGAGCCAGTCAAAGCAAGCAGCTTCTGGCCAGCTGTGCACTGTTGCCAGACAAAGACAGTGAGTCTGCGTCCCCTCGAGGAAGAATAAGATTAACTGAGGAGGACGACCCTCAGATTCATCACCCGCGGAAAAGAAAAGTGTCTCGGGTGCCTCAGCCAGTGCAAGTGAGTCCGTCTCTGCTGCAAGCAAAAGAGAAAACCCAGCAGTCCCTGGCTGCCATTGTGGACTCGCTGAAGCTCGATGAGATCCAGCCATACAGCTCAGAGCGCGCAAATCCCTATTTTGAATACTTGCACATAAGAAAAAAGATTGAAGAGAAGCGCAAGTTGTTATGTAGTGTGATCCCTCAGGCACCTCAGTATTACGATGAATACGTGACGTTTAATGGGTCATATCTCCTGGATGGAAACCCCTTAAGCAAGATCTGCATACCCACAGTAAGTAGCCTCTCTTGATACACTGAGAACCCCATTGGTAGGAATGTGATGGAGGTCACGTGTAGTCTTCAGTTTTCTAGTAACCGCATGTTAATGGGGGACTTCCCTGATAGCTCAGTTGGTAAAGAATCCACCTGCAATGCAGGAGACCCCAGTTTGATTCCTGGGTCGGGAAGATCCGCTAGAGAGGGGATAGGTTACCCACTCCAGTATTCTTGGGCTTCCCTGGTGGCTCAGCTGTTAAAGAATCTGCCTGCAATGTGGGAGACCGGGGTTCAATCCCTGGGTTGGGAAGATCCCCTGAAGAAGGGAAAGGCTATCCACTCCAGTATTCTGGCCTGGAGAATTCCATGGACTGTATAGTCCATGGGGTTGCAAAGAGTAGGAGACAACTGAGTGATTTTACTTTTGAAGTTTTAAAGAGTAAAAGGAGATGGGTGAAATAAATTTCACCCAATATATCCACAATTCTATGTCAAAATATAATCAGTATAGAAGAGCTTTTGAGATAGTCTACATAGGTGAATATTTGGTGCTGAGTATTTGAAACCAGGCTGGCTTGCAGTACATCTCAGTTCAGACCAGCCATGCATCAGTCAGTGCTCAGGAGTCGTGTGTGGTCTGTGCTGCCTTACTGAACAGCACTGGTCCTCGGTATTGTGTTCTTTACCGACTGCTGCTTTCAACCGTAAGGAGCTAATGCTTTTATTTCTCTGAAGGGTAACTCCTTTCCTTGTCCTTTTGATTCCATTTCCTCCAGCCTTCTTTGGAACCTTCCTCTATGAGAACACTTCTTGCTACTATATTTTTACAGTTTCTGTTTTCACTGGCCGTTACCCATCAACTGAACATATTTGGGTCTCCTTCGTCCTATGGAGAAAAAAGTTACCCCTTGCTTGTGGCACTTGGTCATGCCTAGTGAGTGATCTCACACCATACGTTAGAGAGTGATCTGTGCCCAGTGTCCCCTCTGTGTTACTTCCTGTTCACACTCTCACTGTGTGTGCACTGGCAGAGATCCCCCATGAGCTCCGAATTGACTCATTGCTTGACCTCTCCCTTTTTCTTTCTGCTTGCTCTCTGTCACATTCGACTTCATAACCATCTGGTCCTTCATAAACTCCTCCCCTCCCTGGTTTTTCATGATGGTGTGCTCTTCTGGTTCTCTTACCTCACTAATCTTTTTCTGTCTTCTTATGACTCTTGTGAGTGAGTAAGTGAGTGAGTGAAGTTGCTCAGTCGTGTCTGACTCTCTGCGACCCTGTGGACTGTAGCCCACCAGGCTCCTCAGTCCATGGGATTCTCCAGGCAAGAATACTCTTGTACTAACCCCTTAAACATCAAGGTTCTCTAGGAGTTAATTCTTCAGTCAGTGAGGTCCTGTCTCTTTCTGTGGTTTCAGCAGCGTTAGTCCCAAAATGTCCTGTCGAGCCACGTCATCTCTAGAATCAGATGGCAGGCGCCTCCTGGGCAGTCAGTTAAATGACCTCAGGCACATGTCCCAGGCTTGGTTCCCCAGTATGCTGACCCTGAGGGTTTTCCAGGAGCGTCATAGGTGGGAGTTGTCAGGAGCTGTGCCTGCATGTGTGAAGGAAGTGGAATTGAGAGTAGGCAGGTGCCCTGAGGTGAGTGCAGTGAGTGCCTGCACCTGCGGGAGCCTCTGGTGGGGATCCTGCCCTGGCCTGGGGGAGGGGATGGTTATCTTGAGCTGCTGCGGTGCTTTGGCCACCCAACTCTCTGTTTCCAGAAGGCAGGTCTAACGGCACCCACTCCAACCTCAGACTTCGAAACAGGACCCCCCCCCACCCACTCCCTGACAAACACGTCATTTATTGGTGATGACACCAGAGTAGAAACCCATCAGTTAACCTGGTTCTATCCCTTAGATCTGAGGACTCGATGTTCTCTGCTGCCTCTCCCAGGGCCCTCATCAGTATCTCTCACTTCAGCATTGCAGCAACTTTTCCACTTCTTCTTTCTCCTAGTTTCTTTCTTTTGGCACTTTCCTTTTGTTATTAAATTTCTGTCGCTTTAAAAACAATAAAAACCCGTTTCCCTATTGAAGTATCTCAGCTGTGATTAGCTGGCTCCCCATTGGCCACACATAAAAACCCACATCTGAGCACAGCAGCCTGACCCGTCTCCCCACTCTTGCTTCATCATCTCACCACTTGTCCGAGTCACTCAGCCTTTCAGTCACACTGAGCCCCCTCTCCTGTGGAGTCTGTGCTTGCTGCCTGGGTCCTTTGGCCGTGCTGTTCGCTCCACATGGAATGCTGTCTTCATCAGGGCCATTTTTCTCTCTTCCGTCGTCGTGTGAGTTGTGATGTCACTCTGGGCAGGATCTTGTGGGAACAGAATTGCTTGTATCTTCCTCAAACCTACCCAGGATGTTACAGTTAACTGTTTACAGGCCTGCCCCTCCCTTTGAGCTGTAATCTTATAAAGGGCTGGGACACTGCAGGTCTCTTGGAGAATGATGCCTACCTCTGTCTTCAACCCTGAATACACTACTGACTTCCGTAACTGTGTTGTACCTGCTTCTGGATGTCTTCTGAATGTCCCGCAACATAGGACAAGATGAGGAAAAAGCAGAGGGAAAGTGTCCTCAAAAAGCCTCCACATACTCCTTCTCTACAGATGGATGTATTTTGAGAATTCCCAGATTTGTATATTCTGCACAAACCTCTTTCCTTGGCATCTTTTATACTAGCTGGTCTACTCAACATTTCAGCACTGAACTTGCCCCTAACTTGCTTCTCTCTCCTCGGGTCCCCTCTTGTGGTCTCTGTTAGCAGCCATCCAGTCCTAGTCCTGAAAGACCTGTGAGTCCTCAGCTACTCCCTCTTTTTTATCCTCAGTCACCCACATTTTTAGACCCCATCCCTTTCTCTGCCTCCCGCTCTCACCCCAGTGCACCAGTGACCTGTTTTCCTCATTCCTTGCTTATAGTCGTGCCCCCCAATAGCTGTTCTCCAGTACAGCTGTGAGCTGTTAAGACCTTTCCCTGGTTCCCTATTACAGATAAAATTTGCCCCAGTGTGTTACACATAGTATGTGTTCCACAACGTGTTACTTAAATACCTTCTTCAGTGGAGAAAGAGGGTTATTTTTCATGACTTAAATAAGTTTGGGAAACATCATTTAATCAAAAAATAGATTTCTTCACTGTAGGATTTCTAAAACTATTAAAATTTAGTTTGTTAATTATGAGATATGTAAATAAGTATATTTATGTGTGTGTGTGTATCCATACAGTGTCCCAACCTCACTTGTTCTCGGACCATTTCCTGTAAACCATGTTTGTGGACCCAGCGTCCTGTGAGTCATGCCTGGAGAAGCAGTGTGTGCAGGGTAGACTACAGCCTGTAGTACTGGGCCCTGCTGCTCTCTCCATGCTGCCCTCTCTGCTCTCACTCTTGATGCTCCAGGAACTCAGGCCTGCCTGTAGGTGCCTTCTGACACCAGACTGCTTGTCTCAGGCAGGTGATCTTACTGTTCTCTCCTATGCGAATTAGCTCCCTCCCTTCTGTCTCTTTTCCCCCACAACTAACTTCTCTGAACTCTTTATTCCAGCTCTTCCTTTAAGGTGGAGCTCGGGCATGACCCTCTCAGAGAAGCCTTCTCTGACACTCAGTCTCAAAGGAGGAGGTGTTTTCTCTGTGCCACTTGAAGGATCACCTGTGTGGCTTTTCAAAACTGAAGTAATAGCACCAAACTGTACCCTTGCCTCTTACTAAATTTAAAGAAGTTTTAAGACACAAATGTATAATTAGAGACCTGAAAAATGATCAGCCCCAATAAGGTGTTTTATAGAATAGTCTGCATTGACTCAACTGATTGAATCCTAGTGGTGTTACACTGTTTACTGTTTATGAACAGAGTCTTGACTAGGTCCAGTTTTGAGTCCTTGGCAAGTGTTTCAGGTATGGTAGGCACTACACTGTCCCTGCAGCCGCGTGTCAGTATCTCCTTGTGCCCCTGCCAGAAGAGTCCCCCACAGTTATTGCTTTGTGCCAGGATGTTCTGAGAAACCTTTGTTTCTTCACTCTAGTATGTTGACAGTTATTAAAAGCTGGGGGCAGAGGGAGAATATGCAGGGATCACAGACAGTTGCTGCCATACTTGGGTGTCTCTGTATTAATGCTCAAGAGTGTGCTTGAGACTTAAGTCAGCTTTCTTAAGCTCCAGCATCTGTCAAAAAGCACAGTTCATGATAATGATCAAATCAGAGGTGAACTAACCATAAGCTCTTTGGAGAATGGATAGACAAAGTGAGGTATCACATTTGTAATGAAGTTTGAAAACCACAGCTCTATTAGAAGACAGTTTCATCTATTTTTAAAAAAGTTAATTCATTAAATATAAGACTCTGAAGTTTTGTGTTTGGATTTTATCGTGTCTACAGAGAGACTACTTACTGTACACTCAGACTGCCGTCATCTTTAGGACTGTTTGTGTGGTGTTTTTGTGTGTTTGTTATTCCTTCCTCCCTGTCTGTGAACTGTCACATACTGACGCTCTAAAATGTGTCTCTGCGGCAAACAACTCCCTCCATCCTGATTTGCTCTTTGGGATTTGCTGTGGCCTCAGAGGTAAAACATGTACATTTTGCTTTCTTTCAGAGCATTTCAAATATGTGATGTTTTGCTTTCTTTCAAAGAGTTGAAATTGAAAAGTAACAACCAGTTGTGAAATTGTTACTTACTGTGTTATTTAATTCAAAGAATGTAAGAATTCATGTTTTCATTATGTTCTGCACTAAAAAGGTTTAAGTTTATAGAAATAGCTGATTATTGTAAATGAAATTAATTAATCTAATAAATCTAATTTTCCACTCTTTTTTTTTTTAATTAGATTACACCCCCACCTTCACTGTCAGATCCACTTAAAGAGCTTTTTCGACAACAGGAAGTTGTCAGGATGAAACTACGTTTGCAGCACAGTATTGAAAGGGTAAGAAATGTTTAAATTCACTTATGCAAAAAATAACGGTTTTAACAGATTATGATGGCCTACAGTTTTTTATTAGTGAATCTTCCTTATTTAGAACCATTTTGGGAAATGGCTTGATTTTATCTTTGTTCTTCTGCAATAAGATGGAGAATTTTTAAGCCTATTTTTGGACAGCCATTCCTGTATTACAGTTTATGTTCAGTATTTATTTGATAAACAGAAACCTCTTAAAATTTCTCAGTGTCATTTGCTGGATCTGCAGGCCAGTAGCAGTGAATTCCTGTATAGACAGATGGGTTTCCCAGTTCTGAGATTGTTGCTTGATACCAGCTGCCATGGTACAGAATCATACTGAGGCTGTGCTCCTTGGTCCTTTTGGTCTGCTTTAGTATTCCAGTTTCTGGTGGTTAGTTTTGGCATGAAATGACAAGAGAACAAACCTATCTATTAATAGAAATCATCAAAGTAACTTGGATTGATCAAAATAATAAATTACCTTCTGTATCTCCTCTGGGACAGTCAGGGACTTTCTGAAAATGTGATGTAACTTATGACCTTTCTTTACAGACATGCACATAGATTCTTATACAAGCAAAACCTTGTATGTAATTTCTTCATTCATGATTGATTCCCTAGGGTAGAGGTTCTTAACCTTTTTTGTGCCATGGATTCCAATATAAAACCTTTGCTCAAAATGATGTTTGTAAATGAATGAAATAAATTTATAGTATTACAAATAGAAAAGCAAATAAAGATGCACTCAAACAACTTACAACACTGCATGACCCACATCAGTGAACAGTTTGTTAGCAGAAAGAAGTTAGCGTGTATAACCCACATCAGTAGCTGTTTCAGCCACAAGCTTGTGGTATATTTCATCTGTGCATGTAGCCACGTTACAAATGCCTTGCTGTTACAGAAGAGAAGCAGCCACCATGCCACCACGATGGAGTACCACTTCAGAACACTTAGAATGCATATAATAAAAAGACAGATAATAACAAATGTTGGCAAGGGTTTGAAAAACTGGACTCTTCCACTTTGCTGGCAAGAACATAAAATGACACAACTGCTGTTGAATCAATTCAGTTCATTCGCTCAGTCATGTCCAACTCTTTGTGACCCCATGGACTGCAGCACGCCAGGCCTCCCTGTCCATCACCAACTCCCGGAGTTTGCTGTTGAATACATTTTGGCAATTTGTCAACAAATTAAACATAAACCTACCATATGACCCAGCAATCCCACTCGTAGTTATTTACCCAAGAGAAATAAAAATACACATTCAAACAAAGAACTGAGCATGAATGTTCATAGCAGCCTTATTCACTGTGTCCCAAAGGAGCCATCAACTGATGAATAGATAAATAAAATGTAAAAATGAATGGAAGTGATGCGTGCTACAACACAGATGAACCTTGAAAATGTGACATGAAAGAAGCCAGTCACAAAAGACCACACACTGTTTGATGTCACCTGTATGAAATGTTCATAACAAGTAAATTCATAGAAACCAGAAGTAGAGTTGAGGTTGTCAGGGGCAGAAGGGCAATGCAGAGTGACTGCTGGTGGGCCTGGGGTATTTCTTCCTGGGGTGACAAAAATGTCCTGGAGTTAAGTGGTGACAATTGAACATCTTGGTAAATACAGTGAGCCCGCCATATCCACAGGTTCCATATTCATGGAGTCAACCAACTATGGATCAAAATACTCAAGAAAAAAAATTCCAGGGAGTTCTAATAAGCAAAACTTGATTTTGCCACATATTGACAAATTTACCTAGCATTTACATTGTCTTAGGTATTGTAAGTAATCTAAAGATGATTTAAAGTATATGGGAGTATGTGTGTAGGTTATATGCAAATATGATGCCATTTTATATAAGGGGCTTGCACATCCATGAATTTTGGTATCCACAAGGATCCTGGAACCCATCCCCTGCAGATACCAGCAGATGACTGTATGTTATTAATGAAAGCCATCATTGTACACTTTCAGAAGATCATTTTTAAAAAGAGACTGCCAATTTTGGAAAGAAAATTTACTTTTCTCAGAGTATTCTCTGAGAATTTAGAATTCTCAGAGTTCTCAAATTTCTCAGCCTTACTATGAAGGAAAAACTTCTCTGAGATTCAAGTTCTTTTAACATTTTAAGTGACTTTTTTTCTTTTAAAACAAGTGGTTGAAGAGTTTTTGTTTTTGTTTTTTAATTCTTTGTTCAACTAGGAAAAACTCATTGTATCCAATGAACAGGAGGTTCTTCGGGTTCATTACAGAGCTGCAAGGACACTGGCAAATCAGACACTGCCATTCAGTGCATGCACGGTTCTCCTGGACGCGGAAGTGTACAGCGTGCCCCTGGATGCCCAGGTAAGGTCTCCCTGCTGCCTCAGTGCCCCTAGGACAGCAGCGCCTCTGGTAGTTGGTATCCTCAGGACAAACTTGAGTTCAACAGTCAGTAAAGCACAAAGGCGAAAATGAGTGAAGCACTTCCAGATCACCTGGCCCTCTGAACGTCAGGTTTATATCATTAAATCAAGACAATTACAGAACAGATATGTGTGTGTTTAAGATAGCCTCATTTTATAGATAACTTGTAAGTTGTTTCTGTCATGGATTTTATACCCCAATCCTGACCTTTGAGCAACTGGGAAGCTTAAAGCTAGAAGCTAAAAAAAATTGGCAGGTGGAACCCAGGTTGAGTCAGTGCTGAGAGAGGACCAGGCTTTATTTGGTTCTTGGGTGTTGTTGGGATAAATTAAAAGAACTATGGGAAACTGTACCTATAGTTTGAAAACATGTACTGCCACATATAAATTTCAGGAATCCAGAACCAGACATCAGTCATCAGAATTTTTTTGTAGTTCATAAACCAGAATGAAATTCACCCGTCATAAGAGAATATAAAAGTATAAACACAAGACAATGAAGGATTATCACCAAAAAAGACTAGGAAATGCTGGGGTTTTTTAAAAAGTTAATTATTTATTTGGCCACGCTGGGTCTTCATTGCTATGTACAGGCTTTCTCTAGTGCAGAAAGTAAGGGCTACTCTCTAGTTGCAGTGCACAGGCTTCTCATGGTGGGAGCTTCTCTTGTTGAAGAGCATGGGCTCTAGGCAAATAGGCTTCAATAATTGCAGCTCGAGGGCTAAGTTGCTCTGCAGCCTGTGAGATCTTCCTGGACCAGGGATCAAACCCATGTACCTTGGATTGGCAGGCAGATATCTTATCCACTGTACCACCAGGGAAGTCCCAGGAAATGCTGTTTTAAATCAGGCCAACCATAGAAACACAAAGGATACACAGTATATTACAGAGAAAATTACTTAGTTCTTTCTGGGCTTTATTTTTCTCGTCTGTTTAAAAAGAAAAAAAGGAGTCCCAGACGGGTCATAAAGAGAATTTCTGAAAAGAAGTGAATTTTCCTAGTAAACCCAGAATGATCAGAGACTAAAAAGGATCACGCCAGTCAACAGAAGAATGTAGTCATCATCTTGAGAACAACTGTGGGCCTGTTGCCTGTCCTTGTACGGCTGGCTTTACAGTTAATAGACAGTCTCTCTCAACTGAGGAGCAGGCTTGTCCAGGTGAACAGAGCTGCAGAGGGTCTAAGGAACAAGTCCACTTGCTTAGATAGGCTATTCTCTTTTCAGACCTCTTCATTTTCCAGATAAACTTGTAATATTAAAAAGCATTGAATGATAAATTTTAAAATGGTCAACACATCTTTCCTGAAGACCAGGGCAAAAGTGGTCACAGGTCAGAATGTGGGCAGTGTGGTAGTGGGACTGTCTGAGGCCTGGTTACCCCTGTAGCGGTGCTGGTGGTCAGGTTGGGTGGGGCAGTTATGGAGGCAGCTGCCTGGTGGGCCCAGTGCTGCCTATTGCCTGGGCGTTAGAATGAGGCCTTTACAAGTCAGTTCTCAAACAATATGTAAAGAGATGCTCTTAACCCCATTTACAGAATAGAAAATTGAAGGAGTATGTAATCAATTTGAGATTACACAATAGGATACAATGCTGACCTTTGAATATTGCCTATCTTAAAGAAATACCAATACTGGTATTACTAAGAGTCGGTATAGTATTTCCGTATAAACTCTCCAAAGAATAGGTCCTAAAAAAAGGAATCAGTCCTGGGAGAAGCACCAGCCCCAGAGCCCTGTCTGCGACCGACCGTGGTGTTGTTTCCTCCCAACGTGTGGTAAGCGAGAGTGTTAGTAGCTCAGTTGCATCCAACTCTTTTGCGACCCCATGGACTGCAGCACTCCAGACTCCTCTGGCCATTCTTCCCAAGCAATACTGGAATGGGCTGACATTACCTTCTCCAGCGATATTCCCCACTCAGGGATCAAACCCGAGTCTCCTGAGTTGCAGGCAGATTGTTTACCAGGTCTGAGCCAACTGTCACGTTAAAATGAGTTTCATGATCAGTTATATGTTAAGAAGGTCACAGGCATTTAATACATCATATGACATGCCTTTTGAGACGTTTTGACTCACATAGCAGTAGTAAATACTTACTAAACTCAACATCCTAATAATTCTAATAACTAATCAGCTCAGTATGGAAATATTTTATCAGCCTGTTTAAATACTCAGTTAGATGTTATCTTTTTTTGAAATATACTTTCATCATTCCTTTAAAAGTAAAATATACTATAAAAAGTTACAGTGGCATATAGATTTTTTAAAGTAGGTTATTTTATTTTGTAATACCCAATTATTTTTACTGTTTCAGTCTGATGACAGTAAAACTTCTGTGAGGGATCGCTTTAATGCAAGACAGTTCATGTCATGGTTACAAGATGTGGATGATAAATTTGACAAATTAAAGGTATGTATGTTTAGAAGTTCACTTTGACTGGATGCTTCCCCTTCATCAACAGGAACTATTGCTGTGTGATAGAGGAGTGGTTAGGAAACGAAAGATGGTAAGCTGTGAATCCTCATGCTGTTCGCACTTTGGAAGATAAATGAAGAAAAGGACCCCCACCCCCCGCTTTTTGAGTCCAGTTTAGTATCAGAGGTGCAGCTGCCACAGAAAAAGCCGTTTCTAAAGGGGGGTCTTCATGCTTGTTATCCTTTGTACAAGAGGAGGGGAAGAACAGGGAGAGAAGAAATGTTATTTTGCCAGTAGTCTGTAAAGAAAATTATTTGGCTTGAATTATTTTTACAAATCACTCTTCCTTAGATTTTCATAATTCTTCTGACAATTTGAAATTTTATTGCTTGAAAGAACAGTTTCAAATTGAAGTCTGTTAGATGAGTATAAAGTCACAGGCCCAGAAAGGTTTGGTGTATGGATACAGATATAAGACAGGGTAAACCAGAAATGGACACAACTTAGAAACTTCACATACCCTAGTATATCCATCTTGCTCCCTAAAGAAACAATGCATGAGATTAATTATTTTAAACAAAGCAGTTTCTAATAAATAATCAATTCTTCTCTTCTCTTAAATAGACCTGTCTTTTAATGAGGCAACAGCATGAAGCTGCAGCTTTAAATGCCGTCCAGAGGTTAGAATGGCAGCTCAAACTCCAGGAACTTGATCCTGCCACCTATAAATCTATCAGCATCTATGAAATTCAAGAGTTTTACGTTCCCCTGGTTGATGTTAACGATGACTTTGAATTGACTCCTATATAGCAGCCGTTACTTCCTGATGGTGTCTTAAACAAGTGAGGCTCAAGAGTGTTACGCTGTGGAATGCTGCCTTTTGACAAAAATACGATATTATGCCTTCACAATTGTTAGTAAAGTTCAACTAAAGTTGGTGATGTAGTAAACACTGTCATTTTATTAAAAATGAAAAGAATTATTTTGGATCTTAGATCCAAGCAGTTTCTAACTGAAAACTACTATTTATATTGGTGGAAGGTGACTCACATTGGAGCCCGTTGGCAGATGTCATAGTTGAGTAGGGAACAGAGGGGCTGCTAATGGCGCTGGAAGCTGTTAGCGCTCTGTGTACGAGGTGACTGCGGGTATTCAGGTTCTGTCACAGTCTGCTAAGATAGATCAACAAACTAAAAGGCGCAGTTTCTAATGTGGAAGGAAAACTTGGCACAAAATTTCTTCAGTTTATTTTATCTGTAAGTTAATTGTATAGCTTTCTTTTCGAAAGTTTTAATATTGTCTTCCTTTTTAATAACTTATTTTATACATATTGTGCAGATGTAAATCTTGTAATTAATGGTCAAAATGTATACAAAGGGATTGGTAGTCAAAACATATACAAAGAGATAATTGTAAAACTGTTTTGTCTAATGTTTTATTGGACCAAAGTTGTAGTTTGTATGGTATGGAGTGTAGTGATAGTGTGTTGAGGTAGCAGGACCTTTAAATAAGGCATGCGTGTCTGCATTAGCTTGTTACCATCACAGAATTGTAGAGACTGTGACTTAGCTGCATGCTTCCTATAATTTAACCCTCTCCACAGTGATGCCTGGCGGTAGTGTAAGGTGTTTCATACCAGTCTCCCAGGGTAGGACCTTTGGCTTACTATGTTGGACATTTTATTTAGAATTAGTCATGCAAAGAAACAGCTCTTTCTTCATCTCACGATAGAGCCTATTCTCCCTCCCCCAAAAAAATGCCTTTGAATGAAAATTCTGAAATTGTAAATGTCTATTTTAATACTCAAGTATGAAAGAATCTGTGAATATATGTAAATATGTTTAATAAATTTTATTGGTCATGTTAAATCATTGTAAAACTTTTTTACATTGCTCAAATATGTTTTAAGCTTAATAACCTTTGCACTTTTAAATAAAAACTGAGTACTCAAGAAAGAAATACTTGGTAGTCACAATAAGTAAAAGCAATGGGCATATTCCTGTTGACCTCTGCAATGTTTATGAAAAATTAATATGTTGTATTTTTTCCTTGTATCAAGATGATGCAAAACATATACTTTTCAGAATTTTATAATTAAAGTAAGATTTGGTATGCTGTTTTTTAGTAAAATAATTAGCAATATACATAGAAAAAGTCCAGTTTCTCCTATAACATGATGTCAATTAAATGTTCAGGAATATTTCAGATTTGAAACCTGCTGCTAAACTTATTAAACATTTTTGGAAAGAAAATTAGGTTATATGTAAAATGGATCATAAGTATATGAAATAAAATTTACAGAACTTTCCATAATACCTTCTTAAATTATAAAATAATACTGGATGTTTTTTATTCCAGTAGAAGTAAAGAATATATAAGGAATAAAGTGATTTAAATTCAGCTAGGAAGTTGGAAGTCCCAGCTAATGGGAAAGAATGTAAAATTGAAGTTTTTGAGTGCAAAGGTATATATTAAGCTTAGGGGTTTTGAATTTTTACTTCAGTTTATATTTTAATTCATACTGTACTTGGCATGCGCAATAAAGCAGCACATGTGAAAAATACACAGTGCAAGGACTTTATTATAAAGATTGGATGTAGTAGTCTTTAGAAATTTAGATGAAAGATTTTGGCCTTTTTTATTGGATAAATGAGGCCAAGAAAGGCAGGGTAGATTTTAAAGCACTGGTTTTGTTGAAGTTAAGTTTATTAAGGCTGGGAACATTAAAAGCTAATTTATAAAAGCAATACTTTTTAATATGAAAAAATTAATGCAAATTGTGTTTATACTTTTGCCTAAAAGTAAAAAAAACAGATTACTGAGCATTGAAGTCACAGAAAATAAAAGAAGGGGAAGTTCATACAGCATTTTGTTCTGATGGTTCAACCAGAGATGGGGGACAGGGGAAAAAAAAAATCACTGTTTGGCCAAACAGAACAAGCTGCAGAAGAGAAAAACCAAACAAGCAGAAATCTGGCGTTTTTTAGTCACCCCAGCGTCTTAGTACTAACCACAGTTCTCTCCCTCTTCAACGGTACCTCAAGTTGCTGGAGCCTGTCTGCCATGATTCTGCTTCTGCAGATTTCCTCTGTAAAGTGGCTCGAAGCCAATTGGAATAGCTTAGAAAAAAAAAGTGAATGCCTTGTCCGGAGGAATTTATACTTAAGTAGTTAAGGGCTCTTGATATTAAAGATATTCTGAAGCTCTGAAATGCTAGAAAAAAAACTTGGAATGAAGTCTATGCCTAAAATGATATAAGATTATGAAAGAAATAAAAGGATGGTTAGTTTAATCAGTGATTTTTTTTTTAACTGTTCAAATATCATGAACAAGATACTAAATTGTACCTAAGGATTTGTATTTCTTTAAATCTTGTTCTAAATCATATCTGTTTAATAAATGACTAGTTGATATTTGTGCATGTTATTTAATAAAGAGTTATATTTTTATAGAAAAAATAAGAGTGAAATGTGTGATAAGTGATTTATTTTTAATTTTTTATTTTCCACTCCCACATGACTCCAACACCAGTGTTTACTTGAGCAGGTGGCAAAATGGTAAAATACTCATTGGGGGGAAACAACCTTTTTCTAAGACAAAAATTAGCCTTGTCTCCTCAGTAATGAGGTCTCAAAAAGTTAACAATATTTTTTATTCTATCTGTGACACAGAAAAGCCCAAAATTTTATGTAGGGGAAATTGACTTTTTAAAATTCATGAGGTAGTCTTGTCTTGTATTTTTGAAAAAAAGCATTTTCACAACTTCTTAAAAAATCCTTTTCAAACCTTAAAATTTAAATAATTCCCAATTAATCAGATGGCTAAAAAGGTTAGAGTTTAAGCATTAGCATTTAAACAGTGAAAAGTACTGGAGAAGGCACTGGCATCCCACTCCAGTATTCTTGCCTGGAAAATCCCATGGATGGAGGAGCCTGGCAGGCTGCAGTCCATGGGGTCACTAAGAGTCATATACGACTGAGCGACTTCACTTCACTTTTCACTTTCATGCACTGGAGAAGGCAGTGGCACCCCACTCCAGTATATTCTTGCCTGGAGAATCCCAGGAATGGGGGAGCCTGGCGGGCTGCCGTCTCTGGGGTCGCACAGAGTCGAACACGACTGAAGTGACACAGCAGCAGCGGTGAAAAGTAGATTTGGAGACACTAACTTGTCAGTCTTCAATTTTAGCAGTTTTGATGGATATGTAGTGGTATTTTCCTGTGCTTTTAATTTGCATTTCACTCATGACTGGGGAGTTTGAACACTGCTAATATGTTTAGTGACTATTTGTACATTTTATTGTGTGAAAAGTCCTCAAGTGTTCATTGTGTTGTCTTTGTATTACTGATTGATTTTAGAAAGTATTTATTCTGCACACAAATCCTCTGTCAGGTCTTTATTAATGTCCGTAAGAATTTAAGGAATGTATGAATATCCATGCATTTAGGTTTTAGTGATTTAAGGCAAAATATTGTATCATTGCAAACATTCTTATGTAAGCAGTTTTGCTAAAATAAATTATAGTAGTATATTTTTAACTATCTCAATTAAATTACTGTGTAACCATCCCAACTGGAATATTTGGAGAATACAAAAATTCTGTTTTCCTAAAAGGGAAAGAGAATCACAGCAACATGCTTTGTGAGATGGGAATGATATTATAAAACGAAAGAGATGAATGTGACATCTGTATTTTAAAGAGCTTGAAGGAAGAAAGAAAAATCTCAGAACTTTTAAGTCTGACGGGCTTGAAGGCAAAAAGCTGAAGCCATTGTTGAAGGGCAGAGAGCAGAAAATCTTGAACGGTACAGTCTAATCAGAGATACTTCAGATGGAAGCCCTGTTAAAGCCTTCTGGTTCCCTGAATTAGTGACACCACAGGCTGGATATGGTGGAAGGAGCAGTTTGTCCTCCAGAAAGCATCAAGAAGCTCTGGCCCTTAGACTTAAGTTAGCACGTGGTGGAAGTTTCATGAAGAAACATCTTCATTAAAAGTGTACTCCCAACATGTAACCAAAAGTGGGGCCCGGCTGCTGCCTGCTCAGAAGGCAATAAAGAGGCAAAAGCTTGCTTTATTTTGGATGCTAACAACTTGAGGGGAGGATAGACTTCTGTCCAAAGGCCCACTCTTTCCTCTGACCATCAGTGGGCTAGAGCTTGTATAGGCTGAGGGTGGGGACTATGTGCAGAAACATCACAGCTCTGATAGTCGCCTTGAAATTGGTCATCAGTGTGACAGCTAGTCTTCAATTCCATGGTCAGTTTGTTCCCATTTCCTTGAGGCCAGTTCTAGAAATTGTGGCAGCTGTGTCATGGTTACAGGCAGGTCATCATACAGTTTAACTTCTACCTGGTGGGGGTTTCAGTACCTATAAGACAGCTCACAGGATATAGCTCAGAATATTATCTGTAGCCGTGGAGGAGGAACCAAAGGTCCTTGACTATGCTTAATGACTAAACTATTATCATTTGGTCTCTCAACTGTTTTCCTTGCTTCTGCATATTCTCATTTCTCTGATTAACTTATTTTCTGGCTAGTTTTCCCACAGAAGGCAGGCAGAGGACATGGGGGACAAGGACCATAGGCTCCTGCTCCATTTCAGACATAGAAGTAGAAATCCAAAAACATCACTAATTCCAAGCGTGAACAAGCAGATGCTGGCAAGCATGGAAAAGTAGAAAACCAACTGCCTTCCTGTGGGTTTTTTGGTGTGGGTTGGTTTTATTGTTGTTTCAATTATTTTGTTATGGTTAGCCCTCCCCAGCTCAAGTCTCGAAAGAACTCTTGTCTCAGAATTGCTGTGTCTCCCCATGGGATAAAAACATCAGCACAAGCTGTGATAGTCTTATGTCCCCTCTTACCTGCCCTGGAACCATTCGCCTCTCAGTTCATACCCATGAGTTTCAGAGTGGAAGCAAGGTTCCCAGACAATGAAGACTGCTCATACTAAGTAAAGTAAGTCAGAAAGAGAAAGACAAATACCATATCATTTATATGTGGAATCTAACATACGACACAAGTGAACTTACCTGCAAAACAGACTTGCAGGCTAGAGAACACACTTGTGGTTGCCAAGGGAGAGGAGGGTTTGGGAGGGGTGGGCTAAGAGTTTGGGATTAGCATATGCAAACTATTACATATAGAATGAATAAACAACAGAGACCGACTGTAGAAAACAGGGAACTAGAGTCAGTATCCTGTTCAGTTCAGTTCAGTCGCTCAGTCGTGTCCGACTCTTTGCGACCCCGTGAATCGCAGCATGCCAGGCCTCCCTGTCCATCACCAACTCCCAGAGTTCACTCAGACTCACATCCATCGAGTCCATCCAGCCATCTCATCCTCTGTCGTCCCCTTCTCCTGCCCCCAATTCCTCCCAGCATCAGAGTCTTTTCCAATGAATCAACTCTTCTCATGAGGTGGCCAAAGTACTGAAGTTTTAGCATTAGCATCATTCCTTCCAAAGAAATCCCAGGGCTGATCTCCTGTAATAGGCTATAATAGAAAAGTCTGAAAAATATGGATATTAATAATATGTATAACTGAATCACTTTGTTGTACACCTGAAACTTACACAACATTGTAAATCAACTATACGCCAATAAAATAAACTTAGAAAAAAAGTGGATAGGGTTTATGCAACAAGGAAAAACGAATCCTATACAAAGCCAAAGGAAAAATGTGCAGAATACAGGAATGGAAAAGAATGAAGCATGCAAATAGAACACCTTGGCTTTATGGAGAGTATTTGTATAAAGATCTAAATCTAGTAGCATGAAAAGATGTTCTAGATATGCCAGGTGGGAAAAAGCATGTTGCAGTGAAGTATTCTTATCATTTCAATTTTCACAAGCATGTCACTGCATGTGACTTAAAAAAGAAGGAATACACATAAAATGAGGTGCAATCTCCAGAAGCTAAAATGGCCTGGGGTGAGTATGACGTTCCATAATTTTTAAATTTTCTGTAATCATTAAAAAAGAAACAGTTGAAAAGTATTTTAAAGAAGCTACAGAGTTTGGACCTAACCTGGTAGGCAGGAGTGAGCCATGAGTAGTGTTTACTCATGATTTGAGAGGCCTTAGGAGCTTTCCAAAATGATTTGTAAATCTCTCAATAGCCCTTGATAGTGCCGTGCAAACATCTGCCAAAACAGCATTTTCTCCCAGCAGGTGGGCCGGCAGCTTCCCCGAAGGTTTGCTGGGCCCTGAGCCTTTGAAGAGCTCCCTTGGGTGTCCTGCCTGGTGGATTCACAGCCGTTCATCACAGAGGGAATTAGGAGGATCTTAAGAACTTGAAACAAAACAGAAATAGCCTCAAGATTTTCTACATTTCTTTATGTTTAAAACAGGAAGAGTTGAGAGGCTTTTGGAATTCAGTGTTTTCTTTTGAGAGCTTCCTGGTAATTCCCATCACAAAGCAGGGATGGAAGAGCAGGGCGAGGATGGGGAAGGAGGCTTCTCCCCAAAGGGCCTTCCCATCCCTAGATCTTACCCCCACAGGGCAGCTGAGAGGCTGGTAGACTGGCTCCCTTTAGTTTAGATCCATCAAATCCGTGAATTCAGCTGTGTCTCTTGGGTGCAAAGCATGAAGAGGGGAGTGGTGGATTCCAGACCGGAGTACCCAGCTTGGGGCAGTTGGCTGATTTCAGGACACAGAGTGGTTTTCCTGTCTCCACTGGGCCGTGTGATGCACAGGCTGGATGCCTCCTCCAGGCAAGCCCAGCTTCCTCCTCCCATGGGCAGGACTGGGCGATCTGCCCACACACCGGTAAGGAAGCTCCAAAGTGGAGACTCCAGACCAACTGGAGTGCTTACCGGGGGCACCCAGCACTGTGCCTTGGTGACCCTTTTGCTCTCTGTCTCCTGGGGTAGATTGGCTGGAGTGAGGAGAGACCCAGAGGTAAGAAGCTACAATTGTCCTTGTTGTCCCTCTATACTGGGCAGGACAACTTCCCCCTCCCCTAGCTTCACTACCTCCACCCACCCCACCCCTCCCCCAGCCCACGAAGATGTCCACATCCTAATCCCTAAGAGCTGTCCATGTAAATTTACATAGGAAGAGGAACTTTGGGAACATGATAAAGTTACAGATATTGCGATGGGAGAGTGAGAAGGAGATGTGTAGAGGAGCTGAGAAACAGGAAGAGAGAAGCGGGGGATTGAGGGAGAGCGAGCGTGGAAGGGAAGTGTGTTTATTCACCTGAAGCTGTGCTGCTGGCCTTGCAGATGGAGAAAGGGACACAAGACAGGGAATGCAGGTAGCTTCTAGAAGCTAGGTCACGGAGTCTCTCCAAGAGCCTCCAGAAGGAGTACAGCTCTTCTGATCTAGCCTGAGTTTAGGACTTCCAGCACCGTAAGAAAATAGATGGATGTTGCTTTAAGGCAGTGTTTGTTATCAGCAATAGGAAACCTCTTCACTGTGGTGGTTTGACAGTCAACTGATGCATCTACATCAGATGGTTGAATGAATCACTTTAGGTGAAGTGGTGACATTTGACCCTGTCATCAACCCTGTGCTGTACCAAGTCGCTTCAGTTATGTCCAGCTCTTTGCAACCACAAGGACTGTAGCCTGTCAGGCTCCTCTGTCCATGGGATTCTCCAAGCAAGAATACTGGAATGGGTTGCCATACCCTTCTCCAGGGCATCTTCCCAACACAGGGATCAAACCTGAGTCTGTTAATGTCTCCTACATTGGTAGTTGGGTTCTTTACCACTAGCACCACCTGGGAAGCCTATCAAACCCTACTAAGAGGCTATTGCATTGGTCATTGGTGAAATAAAATAGCCAGTATAATAACCCTTGCAGCTCTCAATTCCAAAACAGGTCCAGAACCACTTGATTGCCACCTGGAAGCTCAACCGACATTTGATCTTCTAGAGCATATCAAAGAGGATCTTCAAATTAAAAATAACTATCTTTTTCTTACTACCCAAGTAATGCAATCAAAGATATGAGAAAATGCAGACAAGCACAAAGAAAAAAAACAACACAAATTGTTCATAATCTCACCAAGAGACCACCACTCCTTACACCACAGTTCTCTTTCCAGGGCTTTTAAAATAATTGTATGCAGTTTTAAATATTAGTCATTTTAAATACATGCACTGCTGTAAAATGTTGACATGTCATTAATATCTTTCTGGGGCAATGGTATTCATCTGCAGTGCTAGTTCTCCAAGTGTGAGCTGGGGATCCTGGGAATTCCAAGACTTGGAGTCCCCAAGACAGGTAGTTCCTGGGGTCAAAACCATCCTTAGTTTAATTCTAATACCTTATTTGCCTTTACATTCTCCTCTCACATTATATTTTTTTTAGAGAGTACATAATATGTGGAATAATGAATATTTCTGAAATTTCTTGGTTTTAATTTTCAAAGTTTTGAAAGATGTAGCACACATAAGCAAAATAACTTTGGAGCACTCAATAATTTTCAAGAGTATAAAAGAGTCCTGAGAATACAAAGTTTGTAAACCTCTGATCTATAATACTATTTTTTCATAGCTGGTTTAGCCCTTTGCACTGGAGTATCATAATCATTTAACCAGTAAGTAATGCCAAGAATAAGATCCTTAAATTTGTGTACACTTAATTATTGCTTTCAGAAAGTTTTCAGAAGTGGTTTTTGAAATATATACTTATTTACTTACTGTATTAAAATGGACTAATATCAATAATGTAATCCACCCCATTAGCCAGTCCGATAGGGACAGAGTAGGTGATTAAATAGTTAATCCTACTGTGTTTAGTTGCTCAGTTGTGTCTGACTTTTTGTGACCCCATGGACTGTACCCTGCCAGGCTCCTCTGTCCATGGGGATTCTCCAGGCAAGAATACTGGTGTGGGTTGCCATGCCCTCCTCCAGGGGATCTTCCCAACCCATGGATTGAACCCAGATCTCCTACATTGCAGGCACATTCTTTACCATCTGAGCACCAGGGAAGCCCAGTTAATCCCACTCAGTTCAGTTGTTCAGTTGTCTCTGACTGTTTGCAACCCCATGGACTGCAGCACTCCAGGCTTCCCTATCCATCACCAACTCCCAGAGCTTACTCAAACTCATGTTCATTGAGTCAGTGATGCCATCCAACCATCTCATTTTCTGTCATCCCCTTCTCCTCCCACCTTCAATCTTTCCCAGCATCAGGGTCTTTTCCACTCGGTCAATTCTTCAAGTCAGGTGGCCAGAGTATTGGAGTTTCTGCTTCAGCATCAGTCCTTCCAATGAATATTCAGGGTTGATTTCCTTTAGGATGGACTGGTTGGATCTCCTTGCAGTCCAAGGGACTCTCAAGAGTCTTTTCCAACACCACAGTTCAAAAGTATCAATTCTTCAGCACTTAGCTTTCTTTATAGACCAACTCTCACATCCATACATGACTACTGCAAAAACCATAGCTTTGACTAGATGGACCTTTGTTGGCAAAGTAATGTCTCTGCTTTTTAATATGCTAAGTGGGTCATAACTTTTCTTCTCAGGAGCAAGTGTCTTTTAATTTCATGGCTACAGTCACCATCTGCAGTGATTTTGGAGCCCAAGAAAATAAAGTCTGTCACTGTTCCCATTGTTTCCCCATCTATTAGCCATGAAGTGATGGGACCAGACATCATTATCTTGGTTTTCTGAATGTTGTGTTTTAAGCCAACTTTTTCACTCTTCTCTTAAACTTTCATTAAGAGGCTCTTTAGTTCATCGCTTTCTGCCATAAGGGTGGTGTTATCTGCATATCTGAGGTTATTAATATTTCTCCCAGCAATCTTGATTAAAGCTTGTGCTTCATCCAGTCCTGCTTTTCTCATGATGTACTCTGCATATAAGTTAAATAAGCAGGGTAACAATATACAACTTTGATGTACTCCTTTCCCAATTTGGAACCAGTATGTTGTTCTATGTCCAGTACTAACTGTTGCTTCTTGACCCACATACAGATTTCTCAGGAGGCAAGTAAGGTGGTCTGGTTTTCCCATCTGTTGAAGAATTTTCCACAGTTTCTTGTGATCCACACAGTCAAAAGCTTTGGTGTAGTCTATCCCACTGCTGCTGCTGCTAAGTTGCTTCAGTCGTGTCCGACTCTGTGCAACCCCATAGACAGCAGCCCACCAGGTTCCGCCGTCCCTGGGATTCTCCAGGCAAGAACACTGGAGTGGGTTGCCATTTCCTTCTCCAATGCATGAAAGTGAAAGTGAAGTAGCTCAGTTGTATCCGACTCCTAGCGACCCCATGGACTGCAGCCTACCAGGCTCCTCCGTCCATGGGATTTTCCAGGCAAGAGCATTGAAATGGGTTGCCATTGCTATCTCCAGTCTATCCCACTAGGGGATTGTAAATAGAAAAATATGGGAGACCCCTGTAATTTAATGGTTACTCAAGAAAGCAGGTTTGCTTAAACACAAAACCATGCAACAAAAGCGTGGGATGTGACCCCCAAGCAATAAAACACTGGTGGAATGAGCCCCACATCCTGCCCAATGAGCTCAGTAAGTTAATGACCCCTCGGACATGCTCTCTGCACACATAAAAAAGTAATTTGTGGACCTAGCTTGACAAAACTCCCCTGCCGAAACTGAGGGAGGAACTGATGATGGAAGCATGATGTCTACTCAAGAAAGATGAAGAAGTTCTCCCTCTCCCCATTTTTCCTTTGATTATAAAACTATGGCCTAGGGGTGTGACACCCCTTTGCCCACTCTTTTGTAAGCCTTACAAGCGTCCTAGTCTAATAAAACACTTCTTATTCATCACTTTGCCTCTCTGCTGAATGCCTTCTGTGAAGAGAGGTAAAGGATTGTGTACCGGAGCCCTTTGGAGCCCTGGAACGACACCAAACGGTTTCACTCTTCCCTGGCCAACCACCCTCTGGACCAGCACCACGGGGCCCCCTGCGCTCTTCCAGAGCTGAGCACAGGGCCAGGGGCCCTCCAAGGGCGCAGCATCCAGTGCACTGAAGGCTCTGCTGTTGGAGACACTTATTCAGTAGGTGAGGGCAGACCCCAGAAACCTGCTTTTTTAATAAGTCCTCCCTCTGACGTCAACCTTGGGCTCAGGTGTCAGCTGCACTGGGTACCGGCGAGTTGCCTCGATCAGTTGGGCATCCCCATAACCAGGCGGAGACCAGCTCCCTCCCAGGATGGCCGTGAGGACTCGAGGAGCTCGTGGACATCACGTCCCAGCTCCGGGACCAGGGCAAGTCGAGCCTGGAGCAAGAAGAGCCGGATAGCAGGGTCCATGGGAACAAGAAGCTGCCGAGCAGGGGCCGGAGATGTTGACAGGGAAGAGGGAGAAAGGACAGAGCGCGTGGGCCCGGCGGGTGTACCCGGTCGGGGGTGTGGCCTCTGGTGGGCGGAGCGCTAGCGGGGCGGGACCCCAGGAGCGCTGGGCCCGCGGGCGGGGGCGGGGCCTAGTCGGGGGGCGGAGCCGGGCCGCGCACTGACAGGAGCGCGGCGGGGAGTGAGAGACGCCTCCTGGCGGGAGCTGGCGGCTGCCCAGGCGGGAGCCGAGGGGGCGGAGGGAAGCGGGGTGCGGGGGTGAGGCGGAGACTGGCCGGTCTCTGCCTCTTTCGGTGCGGAGGTTTGCGGGCGCCGCGCGGAGGACGGCGTGGAGGCGCGGCCTGCCTGCCTCCCTCCACAGCCCGCAGCGCGCCCGCTCGGCCGACCCGTGGGGAACTTGGGGCCCGGCGAGCTCGCTGCGCACGGTGAGCGGCGGGGGGCGGGCGGGGGCGCTGCTCGGGGTCTGGAGGCCGCGGCTGGGCCGGCGCGGCGGGAGGAGACGGGGCCCGCGCGGCCTGGGCGGCCTGCGGGGGACAAGACGGGCCAGACGCGAGGCGTCGCTCCTCGCGGGCCTCCGGGGCCGCTGTCAGCGCCGCCAGCCGGGCCGCGGCGCTTTGTTCCCGGGGTCCCGGAGGCAGCCGCTCCCAGCTGAGGAGCCGGCTGCTTGCCCCTCGGCGCCTCGTTCACCTGGACGCCCGCTAGGGGCAGCTCGGGGAGGGGCGCGGGGACAGCCGTGAGCTGGGGAAATACCCCCTGTTCAGTGGTTGGGGCTGATCACTAGTTCAGGAAGCTTCCATTTTCCGACGCCTTCTTGGGCCGCCACGAGTACGGGGTCGGCCGCTCCGGGTTCAGTGCAGCGGGCGGTGGGTCCGACGGTCCTGGAGGGGCCCCGCTTTGGCTCCGTCTCCGGGCTTTCTCGTCCAAAACCGAGCCGCCCGGGCACAGAGCCCCGGTTCTCTCTCCACCTTCTGTGGCTTTGCTTTATTGTTCTTCCTCACACTTAGGATAAAGGTTTACAGCGATCTGAAAGGCCCATAAATATACCTTTTATCCGTCTCACCTCACCTATTTATTTCATTGATTCCATTTTGAGTGTGTGTTTTAAACCCTAGAAAGTTTTATTTTCTCCTTTTTGAAGATTTAATGACCGTGTTGGTTGATTTTACCACCGTCAGAATTTGTGCTGGTCTTTTTCTCGTTTTGGACTGTAACATCTTTTTCAGTAATTTTGAAGAATCTGTGGTAGTTAAGGTAAAGAAGTAAAAAGAATATCGTCACATTTTGATAAATCAGAATTCTTCATGCAGTCAATAATTTACTCTTCCCTTTGTTAATCGCTAAAGTATGTCAGGAGCAACTGCCCACTCCTTCCGTTGAGCTGCTTCATTCTAGCTAATTATGTTAAGAGACAAAATGAGGTAGTAATAAGTAATCACTAGAATAGTTTGCATTTTTAAATTTTATTTTAATTGTGGGAATTAAAATATCATTAAATGTTTTTAAAAATTTATAATGCAATATTAATAGTTTTTTGGGTTTTTTGACTGGCTTAAAGTTGAATAGTAGGCCTGAAACTAAAGCTGAATAGTAACGGTGTAATATTGAAACTACTTATTTGCTTTAACTTTCACAGTCACCATTTCTGGATAGTCTGAGGAATTTCAAAATTCTATACATTTGAAGATGGCTAACAAGATGTTACTATATAAAATTGTAACTTTTTTTGAGTGTGTAAGTAATCTTTTGTTGAGAATAATCTTTATAAATGATCACTCAGAAGTCCTAACACAAACAAGGAGTCTTGGTTTACTTATTTGTTTTTTATTTTTGTATTTGCTTTTACCTTAGTACTTGCCTTTGAATTAAAATTTTTTGTTTTTTTGTTTGTTTAGCTTCCTGGGAGTTACTGATTGTCTTTGAAGAATCATGAAGTCACTCTCTGTTGTTATGCTTACTCTCCCCATTCTGGTGTTCCTGACATGGGTCCCTATGTCACTGAGTTGTAACAAAGCACTCTGTGCCAGTGATGTGAGCAAATGCCTCATTCAGGTAGGACTAAGAATACTCTTTTTACTAATATTAAAATTTATTATATAGCAAATACAGAATGCAAATACACAGAGAGTGTCTATGTAATACAGTGTAAGAACCGTAACACTAGTCTGGGGTTTTGCCCCCATACTTCACAAACAAACTCAGACTCAAGGAGTTCAGTACAGGAAATAATACCCAGCTTTGTAAACAGGCCGTTACAAGGTGATGAGCTATCTATTCAGGTGAATTAAAGGGTTCTGTTGTACAATTGAGTTTACATAGCAAAGAGGCTCACTTACTATATTTAGAAAAAAAAATTTTAGCTAGTCAAATCATAGACAGACTGTTCTCTAAATATAATGTACTAATTGTCTGTTCTGTGTAACAAGTTACCCCAAACAGAGTAGCTTAATGCAGTAAACATTTATTATTTACACAGTTCCTAAGGGTTGGGAACCTAGGAGCAGCTGAGCTGGGTGGTTTGGGGCCAGGGTTTCTCAAGGTCGCAAGTGTTGGGAGAATCTGCTTTCAAGATACTTGACAGTGATCTCTCTAGGCCATCAAGGCAAGCCTTTCTGAAGAGAAAAGTGGGGTTGAGCGATTGGCTTAGTTCACAGAGCTAATAAGTGGCTGCGGAACGTGGCCTGTGTCTGAACACGAAGGCTATGGCCTTTCCATATGCATACTGATTATTACTGTCCATAAAGTTTTGTTAATTAGTGGTAAACTTCACGTCTTATATAGCTGTTCTCCCTTTTCCCATCCTGTTAGACCATCAGCAGTCTTGTGTCTGTATTAATTAGCCTCTGTTCTAGCTGTTGGCTAAGGAATTCAGTGCACTGCTGAAACTATGTATATTTGAATTCTGTATGAAGTATGACTCAGCCAACTCTTGCCTGTACTCCTGATATGAGAGCACTTGTGCATATGTACTAGAAGTGATCATGAGTTTTGTAGATGAGAGGTATTTTGTGCTGATTTGTGACGTTTTGGTGCTCATTAATAGTTAACATTATGGGAAGCCTGGCCTTTCTGCGGGTGTGGTTACCACCATCTCTTACTCCACATACCCTCCCTTTGCATTTTAAACCAAAACTTTTAACTAGAGAGGCTGGTTGGTTGGTTGTTAATTTTTTCTTTTTTTAAACTCTGGATGTTTTTAAATAGAAGAGAGAAGAATAACAGTAACTGTTACAGCAGTCATTAACCCAGGGCTTCCCTTGGCTCATCTCTGTTCCCTAGCACTATTAGGGTCCCCATCTCTGTTAGTGTCAAGCAGACCCCTGACATTATTTTATCAAATTCTAATGTCTATCTCTGAAAGATAAGAACTCTTGAACATAGCTATCAGCAATTTAAAAATTAAAAATAATTCCTTAATATCATGTAGCTTTATACCTGGAAGTTTTGATTTGACACACTGGCTTAATGGTGGCTGAAAATTTTGTAGTCTTCTCGTGAAGTCCAGCTTTATGCTGTGGTCATAGGGGAATCTGTGCCACTTCCCACATTGTTTCTATGTAGCTTCATTATTCACTATTAGAAATAGTCTCATAATAATTGCTATATTCATGTTTAGATGGAATTCTACTTAAATCTCAAATTATTTTTGACTCTCCAAGACTATGATTTCCATTATTCAGCTAATTAAAAATTGGATTTTATTTAAAGACCTCGTTTGGTAAGGCAGTATTTAAAGAAGAAAGCTTTTGGTTACTGTCGATAAATACTCTTAAAAGTTTTTGTTTTGCTATTTAATTTAAAAAATCTGTAATACAAAATGCTTCCAAAAGTAGGTTAAAAAAATGTGTAAAAACTGGAAAATCAGGTGCAGCTTCTCCTATTAAATGATGATTCTGGTAAACTCATTGGAAGAACATAAGACTCTTTAAAAAATAAAAGACACACACCACGGTTTCACACATGTGAGCATTTCTGATTCCTGTTCCTTCTGAGCCAGGAATCATCTACTCCTTTTCTGGAATAGTGGAGATAGCCCTTGGTAGTGTGTAGTGGCAGAGTGTGTAAGGTTAAAATGAGAGTCTTTTTATTGAGGATTTTCTTAAAACCTTTTCTATTGAATTTTAAAATTTTAGCAATAACTTATTTTCTGCTTGGTAATTTTTCACATTAACACTTTTACTTGTATCGAATATGCCATTTTCTCAGATATCTCTGAGAATTACTAGAAGTTTTATTGTTGGAGATGGAGATATGTCTCTCCCCTCCCCCTCGACCCCATTCTGTTACCTAGGTCTCTTTTTCTTCCAAGATGATTTTTTTCTTTCAATGTATATTTATTTCATGCATGAGGCTTTCCTCAAATGTACAATATTCCTTTGATGTCTTTTATAGTTAAGAATGAAGCGTAAAAGTCTGATTGGCCAGACTGTTTGTGGCAGGGCTGGCATACATAGACTGGAGGGTATCACTTGAGGGTCAGAGAAGTCCTCGATGCTGGATCTGCTCTGAGGCTGATCATTTTCCTGAAGTGAAGTTTTTGGTTTGTTTTGAATGGTTGATGTTTGTGCTCTTTGGGGTGGTGGTTGATTGGTAGATACCTGGTTCTTGTCATTTTTGCCCTTGTGTGGAGGGTAGTCTGACTGGTCAGGTAGAAACTTGAACTTTATGCCCTTTTCTAGTCCTGTTCTCTTCACTTGAGGAATAGATTGGTTATTGACTTTTCACGTGTTAAGAATTATCAGCTGGGATCTTTGGGCCTCGTAAATGCTTCTCTTATAAGGGATCCCCAGAATTATATTCAAATTTGCATATGTACAGTTTTCTAAGAAAAGAGTCCCTAGTGTTCAGGAGGTTCTTAGAGTGGTTGATGGCCCTGAGAAGGTGAGGAATTGCTGGGGCTTTTTTTGCCATCACACATACTGAGTTATTAAAATTCCACGTTTCCACTCAACATAGATCAAGGCACGTTGACATTTTAGATGGCAATGATAGCTTTTCTCCTTAAACTTGCAGAAAAACATGCACAGAAACAGAGATGGGAGATAAGAACTTTAAGGAAGGCCATGCTGTAGAAGAAACTTCCCTCCTAAGAGGGCATTTAGCTTTGCTTTTTGTTCTTTTGGTTTGGTTTGAACAACATCTGTCGTGTTGAAATGATGTACTGTGAGGATAAGTTAGAACATTTGTTTATGTTTGAGCCCTCAGCAACTCATGAAACAACTAAATATAAAACATTTTCTGGAAGCTCAGAGTTGTGTAAATGTGTTTCACCAACACAGTCATTCCTACCCCTCCTACAAGTTGCTGTGTAGAAGGGTGGTCCCTGTGTAAGTATTTATCTTGTGCTGACAGGAAAGAAAGCTAATTTTAACATCAGGAAAGCAATATTGTCATCTTGGTATATTCCTTTGCTCATATAACGAGTGGTTGAGCTGTCCTCTTTTAGGGAAAAAATGGTAATATAAGATTTTGCTTTTAACAAAATCTTTCCTGTTTTTTTCTTCTGCCTTTTTGAAAAGAATACTTAAAATTTGGATCAATATTATATTTCTGCTGCTGAAATCTCCAGACCCTTTTTGTATTAAGAACTGAAAAACCCCTTATTGACTTGTATTTTTAGCTAATATTTATGGTCATATTTAGGATGATATAAACATTATATTTCATGAAGCTATTCAAACTTGGGTTCAGAGATCACTGATGCATTCTTTTAGCACTTTGCCTGTTGTCTGAATATTTATTTTGCACTTTTATGAACTAAATCAACAGTCTGGTTTTTTTTATTCTAAAAAGTTATTTAACTACTCAATAAATCTTAGATTGTCTGAAACAAGTTGAAATTTCAAAGTAGTTTCTCACTAATAATTCTAGCTTTTTAAAATGTATTTCAAGTTAAAATTGTAAATAGTTCAGGTAACTTCAGGGTTTTCTTAATCACAGTAAACTAAAAAATTAACTTCCTCTCCCTTGTGCCTTAATCAGTGCTAATTAAATTCCATGTTAGTTTTTTGCTACAGTTATTTGGCTTGGTTACTACACTAGTAATATTTGGTGTAAAGTATGCAATGTTTCTTCTTTCCTTTTATGAACATTACTATGTTTTCCCTTTTTTTCCTACTTCCCTGTCTTTAAAGGTTGTGGCTCTGACTTATTTTTGTCCTGTTTTGCTTCAGGGAACGCCTTCTGAAAATCTTTGAAATTAATATCCAGAAGTAATAAGTCATACCTAATGTAATTTAAGGGAAGAATAAGTCATTGTTTCCCTTCAAAGCAAAGGTGCAGGGGACTTCCCTGGCAGTCCAGTGGTTAAGACTTCGTGCTTTCCTACATGCTGCATGGTGGGGCCAAAAAAAAAAAAAAAACACTCCAAAGATGAGGATTTTATCGGGACACTTGGAAGTTTTTAAATGTAATGTTCATAGGGAGAATAGTAAAATAACTCCCCATTCACCCATCACTCAGCTCCAGCAGTGGTCAGCATATGGCCAGTCCAGTCTCTTCTCTACCTCCTCCCACTTCACCTCATCTGGATGATTTTAAAGAAATGCTTTGGGGTACTTTTGAAGTAGAATTAAAGTTTTGTTATGAGGTTATATAAAAAATGGGTGTAATTTAATATATTTTGGTAGTTCATGTATATACATGAACTTGTATGTTGATCTATTTAACCAAAAGGATAAATTGTTTTTGTAATGTTAGTAGTATTTCACATAAGTTTATATTATTTTCAAGACAAAAGTTTGCCAATTAGAATTTAAACATGTTGATAAGATTTGGGTTAGATATTTCTGTCCCAAGTTTGAAAGTCTGGCTGATGTCCTCCTTAAAGAGTATTTGTATGTCAAAACAGATTTGTTGTAACTAGCATAATTATAATTATGTTTATTCTTTCAAATAAAGGTTAATTATTTGAAGATGTGTTGTTTATATTTGGTTTTTAAACACTCATTTGACCTAAGTAAGGGTTGTGAAAATTGTGTCATCACAGGTACAGTTTGATGCCTTGTTGGTTACTGATGTTCCCACAGTGTTCATTTTCATAATTACCTTTGTTCTGACATTCCTGGGGGTTTTAGGTCATGATATTATAAATAGTTACGGTTTGTTTAGTTTAATATTTAAGGACCTCAGCTTATGTTTTTGAGTGTCTTTTTTTTTTGTACTGTACACAATTAAACTGTATCTTAAGAAGTCCTACTACCTAAATTTAAATTTGCCTTGATAAAAATATTGTGTTCTCAAAGGGACGCACATAGAAGAAGAAAAAGGAAAGGAAGCAATTTATAGTCCTGTTTAGAATCTAAATACTGACTACTCTTAATATTTGATACAGTCCTTTTTATTCTATGTTTAGGTGATTTTTAAGCCTTAAATATAGAATAAAGGTTATTGTATATTAATACAACTTTCACATTCTGCATTTTTCACCAGCATTGCTTTATGTTTCTTTGTTTTTTAAAAAATACATGTTAGCGAAATTTAGTTTGAAATTAAAATAGAGAAATGTATTTTCAGAACTATCTTTTGCGTTACTTTTTTTAATACCAGTTTATGTTTATATAATGCTTTCAGGTCAGATTTGTTAAAATAATAAATTTATGGGCCTCAGTGTACTATACTGGTCCTTCAAAAATGAGATGAGGTATTCCTTAGTCTCCCAAAGCTTTTTGGGGGTAAGATTGGTCACATCTGCTCATGTAACCACTACAGCAGTTGAGATAGGGAGGATTTTCATCACCCTTCAAAGTCCCTTCGTGCCCAGGGAGTCAAGACTAACCTCCTCCCCATCCTCAGTACCTTCCCACCACTGGTTGATTTTTGTTCCTGTAATTTCACCTTTCCCAGAATGTCTGCTAACAGGATGGCACAGTGTGTTCCCTTTTGTAGCTACTGGCTTCTTTCAGTTAGCAGAGTGCTTCTGAGATTGACTGTGCCGCTGTGTGTGTCAGGGAGTCCTTTCTTGGTCTTGCTGAGTGATGTTCTGTTGTGTGAATTTCTTCATCTGTTCACTCGCTGATGGACATGGATTGTTTCTAGTTTGGGGTGATGATGAATGAAGTTATTTACTTTCATGTATAGGTCTTTGTGTGGATGTATGTTTTCATTTCTCTTGTGTAAATACTTAGGAGTGGGACTGCCGGATCACAAAGCATCTGAGAAACTGAGACTTGGTGTGACATGCTGCCATTTGCGGGCCAGGACTTGAGTCCAGACCCTACAGGGTCCAAGTCGTTTGCTGTCCACTAGACTCTAATGCTGTTTCCAGTGATGATATTTCCCTGTTTTAACAATGGTGCTAACAAATCTCTCAGATTTTGGCAACAGTTAGAGAGTGGAGATATCTACCAGCGAATTTACATCAGAATATAAATACAGATTTCCCTCAAGTGACCAGTTTCCATCTCTGACCTGGAAGTATGGAAGTTTATAAAATGAACTCTTTCATAAAGAGTTTATAAAATAAAACTCTTTCATAAATAGCTTATAAAATGAAACTGTAAGTCTTGGCCTAGTCTTAGATGAATAATGCCCCCCAGTTTATTTTGCATAGAGGATTAAGATCTCGCCAGCACCTTAGTCATACAGAGAATAAGATTTTCCACTAAAGATTGAATAGTCATATGAAATCTGTCTTTTGGCATGAAAAAAATTGAAATTCTTTTTAATAGTCAAGATTTTCACTGATACTAACATAGTAAAACTACATTTTAAATGATTAGACTCTTCCCACAACTTTTCATCCTGCCATGTTTTATTTCATAGAGGCTTTTGAAGCAGATTACCAAATTATCTCTAAATACTCGTGCTGGTCAATGTAGGCTAGCTCAAACATACAAATTTCTGTTTTCTATTTAGTATAAGGTTTCAGTTTTTTCCACTGTAAATGTGTTGAACGGTGTGATCACCATGCTTTAAGAACACCTAGCGTGGTACTTTGCAGAGGTGGAGATGAATGCCCCCCTGGCTCTGGCTCGCAGAGGCCTTGGGGCTGGAGCAGCCCTGAGGCAGAAGAAGGACACTGGAGCCCAGCTGGGTTGGGTTGCTGACCCGCCCCCTCCAGCCTTTCATCTGGACCAGGAGCAGTACCCACACTTTCCCTGAGACTTGCAGACCAGGGAGGCAGTGATGTGATCATTAACTGGCTGAAGCAAAAAAACAGAATTAGGTATTAAATCCCAACTCACTGGTTTTGCAGCTCATGCCAATGATACTTATTTTACCTTTACAAACAATGATTAAACTTGGGCAGTAGCACTTGTCATTGTATTCGAGTACTGAGAGTGAAAGATATAATAGTGCCTTTGATTAAGCAACCTGAAGGGTTAGCTGAGTTTAATTATGGGCTTGTTCTAAGAAAGTAATAACTATAATTATTGAAATGCTAAATTAATGTTGTTGTTATTTATATTAATAAGCTTTATGTTTTAAAAGCAGGAATAGCGATCCAGAACCGGGGTCAGATCTCAGCCACTTACTAATTGAATGATGTACAAATTCATAACATATAAAAAATTGAGATAAATAATAACTTGGTAAGGGCTTTATGAGCTTTAACATAATGCTTATAAAACTCTTAGCATAGTGCCTGTTAATGTTACATAAAACCCACTTAGGAATTCTGGGGGAGGCGGTGGCAGGACAAAAGTGGAGGCAATAGGTCAGGCTTTCTTTCCAGCTCTATGGGCATCCAGTTTGGTTGGGATCCTACATTCAGCCTACAGAGTGGTGCTCAGGGTTGGTCACGGGGCATTTAGTGAACTAGTACATAGCCAGTCCACACAGAAATCCCACATCTCAGCACAACCAGCTCTCTAGTTAAGATGGCGGCTTTGAAGTGAAAGTGATGTAGAAGGTAATCTTTTTGAAGCTGGTACTGGAACATGGACAGGCTGTGAAAGGGGTGAAGAATTTCAGAAGAAAAGGGAACTTTGTGCACTGTTGATGGGAATATAAATTGATACAGCCACTGTTAAGAACATTTTGAAGGTTCCTCAAAAAATTAAAAATAGAGCCATCACACATCACATGATCTAGCAATTCCACATCTGGGGATATATTTGAAGGAAGCAAAAACCCAACTCTGAGAGGTATCTGCACCCCCATGTTCATAGCAGCATTACATACAACTGCCAAGATAGGGAAACAACCTCAGTTTCCACTGATGAATAAATGGATAAAGAAGTTATGGTGTGTGTGTGTATTTGCATATATTTGTATACATATATATGCACACACACACACAGGGATGTGGAATATTATTCAGCCATAAAAAATGAGGAAATCCTACCATTTGCAACAACATGGATGGACCTTAAAGGCATTGTGCTAAGTGCAATAAGTGCAAAAAACCCCAACAAACTCATAGAAAAGGAGGTCATATTTGTGGTTACCAGAAGTGGGATCACTGGGAGGGGAAATTGGAGGAAGATCAGAAGGTACCAACTTGCAGTTATAAGTAAGTCTTAGAGCTGTAATGTCCCACATGGTGACTGTAGTTACTGCTGCTATGTGACATATAGGAAAGCTGTTAAGAGAGTAGATCCTGAGAGTTTTCATCATAAGGAGAAAACTTTTTTTTTTTTCATTTTATCTATATGAGATGATGGACGTTAGCTAAACCTACTGCAGGGATCATTTCACAATGTAAATCAAACCATCATGCTGTACACCTTAAATGTGAAAGTTTAATGTATGTCAGTGTTAATTACAGTGAGTGATGTATGTCATTTACCTCTCACTAAAACTGGAGATATCATTTTGCAAAAAATTATGTCATATAAGAATGATGGATTGACTCTAATGGTCTAGAAACATAGTAAGATTAATTGGGATGAATATTGTGCTATGTACAATATAATGTCACCATTATATAATATATAATATTATATAATATATAATATAATATAATAATATACTATACTATATATAATATACTATATAATATAATAATATACTATACTATATATAATATAATATATAATATATATAATATAATATATAATATATATAATATAATATAATAATATAATGTCACCAACTGGAGAAAGCCAAGTAAGCCATGTGTTTCCATAGAGTTTCCTTTAGGTTGGGTTTGTTAGCAGTGGCTCTGGTGGCCAGAGGAGGGATAGAGGAGAGGCTAAAGGAATTACCTTGAAGCTTCATGTACAAAGCAAGCCGCATTAATTAGTTTCATGCAGTAACAAACCACCCCAAAGCTTTGTGACTTGGAACAATAACCATTTATTTTGCTTTTCTTTCTGTGGATCAGCAGCTTGGGCCTTTATCAGCCGAGTGGGTTTCCTGGGCTTATTCTTGTGGCTCTTGTCAGCTGCTGGTTGATTGGAGGATGGCTGAGCCGGGGTGGCTTCAGAGGGATTGGCTTGTCCATGTGGCTCTCTCTGGGGCTTCACATGGCAGCTGGGCAAAATTCTAAGAGGAGTGGAAACACCCCAGGTCTCTTCAGGCCCACACTCAGAACTGACACTAAATCACTTCCACCAAATTCTGTTGATCAGAGCAAATTTCAAGATGACTTCCATTCAAGAGGTCTGGAATAAACCCTTATCTCTTGATCAGAAGAGCTGCAAAGAGGGTGACATGGGGAGGGGAAGGATTGCTGCCCATTTTGTAAACAGTCAGCCATGCCAGGCACGTTTAGATTAATGAAAATAGCTGTTAAAAGATGCTGTTATTTACACTTTACATATTGAGGAGCCACAGCTCCCACTACAAGTCAACTGGCCATGCATTTGACAGTGAACCTAATAGCTGGAAAGTGGATTCTGTTCTTGTACTGAGTGTGTTGTGTTAATATGGGAGATGAAGTTATAGGTTATGAAGTAAAATCTCTTTATTTTGTTTCAAAATAAAATAAAAGGATCCAAAATGCATTCATTGAATGTGTCCAAAAGAAAATCTGAATCTCCTGAGATCTAAGTAGTACTTGAATCTAATTCCAAGTCTAAATATCTACTTTGTAGATATTTATGTTCCTACAAATAGTTAATTATGTTAAATTAAAAAAAATAATGTGCCAAGAGTAAATTACTATAAATGCAGTTATTATGGAGTGCTTTTTTGCTGCAAAAAAGTAGCGGTTTTAAATGTAGTTATTTGGAATTTTAAGTCTGAATGTCTACTTCATTTCTAGGAGCTCTGCCAGTGCCGCCCTGGAGAAGGAAACTGCTCCTGCTGTAAGGAGTGCATGCTGTGTCTTGGGACCCTCTGGGATGAGTGCTGTGACTGTGTTGGTAAGTTGATGTTAAGTTTGTTAATATTTCCTATCACAGAATCCTTGACTTTAAGAGACCTTAAATAGTATAAATGTATTTTGTGTACATAGACTAGGGTGTGTATAAGATATTGTAGGTATATAGAACATCATTGCATTTGCTTGTTTCGAATAGTATTTACATATATATGTGTTTGTATTTTTATAGAAAAGGTGTGGGAAGAAATTCTTGTGAAATAAGAGTGGAGGAACAAGCAGAAGATTTTTTTTTTACCCTTTATTTTTAATTTTTGTACTGTTTGTACATATTTTTTTAAGTCATGCAAATTTTATTTTACTTTTAAATTTTATTTATTATTTTAAATGAGAGAGGTCAGGAATAGGTGCCTGGGGGCCAGGGGTTGGGGTGGGTCAGTCTTGGCAGAGAGCAGAGTTGTTTGTTGGTTTTTCTTTTGGCTGCACTGTGCGGCATGCAGGATCTTACTTCCCCAATCAGGGATCAAACCTGTGGCCCCTGCAGTGGAAGTGGAGAGTCCTAACCACTGAACTGTCAGGGAATTCCATTAGTTTTCATTTTAATTTCCAAGAGCCCTCTTCTGATTGTCCTTGTAAGGGGGCATGCTCTTGTTTTATAGATAGAATAGGTCTTCTGCTCCTGAATCTTCCCGGAGTTCCACGGTGACATGGGCCTGAGGGAGACTGTTGCGGTGACATTCAGCTCTTGCACTCTCCCAAAGAGGAGTTAATGTTTCAGTGTCTTGTTCTCTTTTACGCTGTACTGAGTTCTGAGACAGCCACAGCCAATTTGCCTTTTCCTGCCCCTATATCTCGGAATCTAAGATAGTACCTGGTACAGTGTCTGGCACACAGAACACATGCCAATGTTTTGTGACTGTCAAATAAATAAATTCATACTGCATTGTCCTCCCAAAATGGACAGTTTATTCTCTGCCCTTGATGGGTGTAGTTTTGTGTGTGTGTGTGATGTTAACTGAAATAAAAGAAGTTTGAATTGCTTTAGAGCATTAAATATAAGTTAATTTAGTATGTATAATGAAAGCAAAAAAGAGACAGTGGTATTAACCCCTGATAAACACGTAAAAGCATTTATCATAAACATGGAGGCCAAATACACAAATGTACTTGTATGATTAACTAAAACACTGTTTGAGTGAGAGAATGTGTGTATGTGAGAGAGTGTGTGTGTGAGAGAAAGAGGTTGTGTGTGTGTGTGTGTGTGTGTGTGTGTGAGAGAGAGAGAGAGAAAGAGTATATGTGTGTTTGAGAGACTGTGTGTGTCTTTTAACCATCACACAGTAGTGCCATTTGGCTTTTTCTAGGAAGAGTTCTTCCACTGAGAAAGATTAATTATACCTGTTCATATCTCTACAATTTTAGAAGTGAGCTTCTTAGCTAGTTTCCCCCTCCAAAATATTATTTACCTTTAAGGATTTAATGACCGGTTTTCAACTTTGAGTTAATTCATTACATACCTTCATCTCTCATTTTAACTTCAGCTGCTGTTTCTAGCATAGAGTTTAGATATTCCAGATCTTTCTGTGCAGCAGTGCTCTCCTCCTTGTAGGCAGCTCTCCTCCAAGTTGGGCTCCCTTGGTGTTCTTTGCAGACCTATGGCTGCACCTCCCTTCTAAGTGGAAACACGTCCCATACTTTCTGTGGGTAGGGCCCAGACTTCTGAGGGGACCCAGATTAGAGGGGTCCCTTCTCCTACTGTGGACTTGAACCATGCACTTTGTCCGGCAAGCTTTCTCCTCCAGCACCCTTGTGTAAGAGCATCTGTTCCTCTTTTCTGATTTTCTCTTAAGAGGAACTGCCATAGCTTATTTCATCTTTGCTGTTCAATATACTCCTCAGATGCTGTGGTGTTTAGATCCTGGATCTCTACCCACAGGCTTTGTTTTGGATATGTGTGTGTTTGTTTTGTTTTTACTTTTCCAAATATACACAGAAATAGAAAGCACAGTGAACTGCTGTTTAATGGTCCCCAGTGCCATCAGCCATGCCTGCTCCGCCCATCATCTGTCTGTGTGTCTGTCCCCGCCTTGTTTGTTTGGACTGTTAGAAAGTAAATACATAGTTTTACTGTACCTCCAAACTGCTTTAGTTATTCATCTGAAGAAAGAGTGAGTTTCCTTACATAACATAATATCAGTGCCGCAGCTAACATGTTTACCAGTACTTCTTCACATCTAACACCCAGTCCTGTTCAGATTGCCCTAGTTGCCTAAGGGTTGTTTATTGCTGTTTTAGTCAAAGCAAGATCTATCAGAGTCCACTTAGTATATTTGATTGTTAGGTTTCTTTAGTTTCTTTTATTCTAAAAAAGTTCCACCTCCCCTCATCACCTTTTAAAATTCCATTGACTTGATGAAGGCACTAGAGAGTTGTGGTGGAAAATATGCCACCTTCTGGATCTGACTGAGAGCTTCTTGTGGTTATTTAACTTGTTGCTCTGTCCTCTATGTTTCCTATAGACTAGAAGACTAAAAGGAAGAACCTTCCCTTCTCCTCCATTTTTAAATTCATTTATTTATAATATAAGGACTCATAAATCGCTATTTTATTCATAGAGTGGTAATCCATTAATGTTAAAATTGTCAGTTTGGCATAGAGTGGTAATCCATTATTGTCAGTATTTATTTTAATGTTAAAATTGTCAGTTTGGCCAATGGGAGCCTTTTCAGGTTGCCTCCCATGTCTTTTGGCATATCCCATCATTCATTAATCACTTCCTTACTTTCTGGCACAGAAAGGTGTCCCAGGGTCATTTTGGACATTCCCTAACCCACCTCTGGAGTCACTCTTTTCCCCAAGGAGCTTTGTTCCTCTTAGCCAATTATAGGTATTTAGAAAACAAGATCTGGGCCCTTGGTGTACTCAATGTTACTAGGGTGTCATTGCCTCTAGGCCCTCTTAGCCAAAAAGCTAGGAAAGTGTCTATGTACAATGTTAGAAGGCACCTGACTTTACTATTTTGCAGCTTGGGTTTCAAGGCACTACCTAATAATATCTCATGACATTTCAATCAGTGAAAAAAAGAAATTTTATTCCCTTTGCCTTCCTTCCCATCTCCCCACACACACAACCCCACCCCCACCCCCTCTGCCAGGTATGTGTAACCCTCGAAACTATAGCGACACGCCACCAACTTCGAAGAGCACAGTGGAGGAGCTTCACGAGCCCATCCCTTCCCTCTTCCGAGCGCTCACAGAAGGAGACACCCAGCTGAACTGGAACATCGTCTCCTTCCCTGTTGCAGAAGAGCTCTCACATCACGAGAACCTGGTTTCATTTTTAGAAACCGTGAACCAACCCCACCACCAAAATGTGTCTGTTCCCAGTAACAACGTTCACGCTCCATATTCTAGTGACAAAGGTAACTGCCAAAGTCGACTTTTTCTCTCTTGCCCCCCTTGCTTTCTGTGTGGTCTGTGAAGCCTGTTTTAACATCTTTTAGAGCAGCTTTTTGGTTTTGGGTGTGTACAGTCTTAAGTAAGTTGTGGACTTTAATAACCCATCCCTGAGTAAACAAGGAGTTGTTCTCACAACTCTTTCAGACTCTCGATGATAAAGCCTACACTGAAAAATAGGTAACCTGGTTCTAGTTTTATTTGCATTAGGTTTTCGTTGTTATTTTCATGAGACAGCAACAGTTGTTTACCTTATGCAGAGCTGTTCATCATCAGGTAACATCTGGAGCGTCCTAGGAGCCCAGGTTTCTGTAATAGCATTGATGTCATGAATGATGCCAGGCCATCAGCTCAGTTTTGTAATGAGCCAGCTGGTATTACAGGCACCTGATTTCCAGGTGTAGCCTGAGCCCAGCCAGTGGTCTGCAAGTGAGTGTTGTTGGTCAGCAGGGAAACTGAATAAAAGAGTGACGTGTAAGACTTGGAGAAGCGTGTTTAGGAACATGTCTTAGTGAGCAGTCACACCTGAACTTTGGAATGTAAGAGGGATGTGACTTTCATAAAATCTGTGATGTTTCCAAATACAACTCTCCACACAGGTCCACTGTGGAAGGATAAGACAGGTTTGAGTATTACAGTTATTTCTTATAATCTGAGACGCGTTATGCACAAGCAGTATAGTTTGTGCTTTTTTGTTTCCCTTTCTTGTTGTGCCCTCCATTACAAGCCTACCTATCTGAAGTAGTGTAAACTTCAGCCCTCAACAGTAAAAGCAGATCAGTTTTTGATAATAAAGAGTAAGAATCCATAATTCCCCTCAGTTTAAAGTGCTTTATAAGACAAATTCCGGGCCTTGGGAAACTTCAGAAATGTACGAATATGTCTTACTACCACTTTCCCATTATTGAAATACAGATAGATACATGCTAGATGTTAAATAATTCATAAGTTTTTCTCAAAGATTATTCAAATTCATGAACTAATAATTAGCACGAAGCTAATTACTAGAGACACCAACCAGGGTAATTTCTAATAACCAGTGCTGAGTTGTGCCACATTGCCAGCCACAGTGCATCCTTTGAATTTCTTAAGTTTATTTTATTGTAAATTCTCAGTATAAATTTGGAACAGTATTTCCCAAACTTGTTTTAGCTGGAGGATCCTCTCCTTATCGGAGGTGCCCAAAGGTCTCCTTCCAGGTCAAAGTGAAATTTGAGGCAGCGGTGAGGGAAGCCCTCTGTGTCTGAGCTGGAGCAGGAGACTCCCTCCTCAATGTGATTACAGATGTGTTCTTTTCCCCGCACCTCACCCACCATCCTGGGCAGGCTCACAGCAAGAGAGCTTAGATAAATAACTTGTTAGCAGTGTTCGGCTAGGTATTAAGAGCATTTCCTCCTTTTCCTATGCATTGCTCTGAAACCTTACTTCATCTTTGGTTTTTCAGAACACATGTGTACCGTGGTTTACTTTGATGACTGCATGTCCATACATCAGTGTAAAATATCCTGTGAGTCCATGGGCGCTTCCAAGTATCGCTGGTTCCACAATGCCTGCTGCGAGTGCATCGGCCCAGAGTGCATCGACTATGGTAGCAAAACTGTCAAATGTATGAACTGCATGTTTTAAGGAAGGAGAAGATGTACAGACAGAAGCAGTTTCGTCAGAGGTGTGATATGGAAAGCTATTCAGTGATGTCTCCTGGTTGCATCCAAATGCAGCAGATTGAGAAAATGTAAAGAGTTTGGACCGAGTTACTTTTAAAGTCTGACAAATCGAGGGTTGTTCTGACTTCCAATTCTAACTGCTCTTCCTGCCTGCTGCTGGCAGGAGCCCTTTCTTCGAAACACCTACAGCCTTGGTCATCTGAGGAGCAAGTGCACAGAGAATGCCTGCAGAAAGGAGAGGCTTCTAACACAAAGCCTCTTGTCGTTTTCTGCCACATTCCAGAAGCCTCTTGTGTCAAAGGTTTAGAGCGTGTTAATGAGTTATGATTTCTTCATTGTACTACTCCTAGGACGCTGAGTTTTTAGAGTTGTTTGCCATTTTCCACTGTGCCTGGTGTTATTTACCCATTCTGTGCGTAGGGTAGTCATATAGATCATTCTGAGATCTCACCGAAAGATCACCATAAAAGTTTAATTTGAAACCCCTTTACATTGGTTTTTGAAGGTAAACGCTTACTGTATTTTACAATGTAGAACTCTCTGGTTCTGACTCAGTCCTGCACTCCACATATGACAAAGCTGTAGGGAGAGTCTCTCCTCCTCTAACCCAGGCCCAGAGTGCTGGTGTGGGTAATAAGGAGCATCTTTACAAGAACTGCCTGGCACACCTGAGGCTTTGTGAAGAGGACGGCTTGGTAAGCAAGAAGGGAGAGCTTTCTCTGACTTAAGGTACCAGTGTAAAGAGCTCCAGGAATGGGAAACCACTGCCACCTGGACTCCAGGGACACAGCGCCCGTTGTATGGAGATGGCAGCCCTGTGCTTGCTGGACGGGGAAATGAGCCCGCTCAGGCTTAGTGCCGCATCCTCCAGTGGATGGGTGGTCGGAGGGGACAGAGCAGAGAATCCAGGTATGAACGAGGAGGGTTGAAAATGCCTGGATTCTAATAGAAACAAACTTAAAACTATTTACATTCATTATTTTGTTATTTTGTAACCTTTCCTTTAGGTTTGTATCTGAATCAAGTGTTCTCCTTAAACATAGGAAATCACACACTAGGAGGTTAAGATTATGAACTGCTGCCTGCCCCCACCCCCACCCCCAGATAATTCTGTTCAAGATGACATTAACTCTAAATACACTACAGAACATTGTGTCAGTGAAGATAAGCTTAAATAGTATGTGCCCTTCTTGGTAATAAAATCTTGATCTTCACGGGTGAAACTGAAACGTACATGTTTATGTTCAGAGACTCTTAGCTTTACAAAATTATTAATTTCTCAAATAGTATATATTTGAATTATAAATAACTTTCTAGGAATACCTCTTTGTATATCTAAATATTTTAGTATATAAAATAGATAATGCTTTTTGTATTCATTATCTGAACAGTAGTTATAAGATCATATGTGATATTATGATTAACTTTCATAAAATATAAAGACTTGATACCTTTTCTCTCTTTCAGATAACTCTAATGAACACTCAAGGTACTTTAGCCTTTTAAAAAGTTGAAATTTAGCTCATGGATGTATTTTTCAGATGAGAAAACATTGGGATGTCTTCTTACTTTTACCTAGAATGCCTCTGTTTACAAGTGCCTTGAAAACAAACATTAGCTCCCTTTCTTCACTAATAACTATAAAACCAAAGGTTTTATTGAACTTAAGAAAGAAAATTTTAAAGAAATCTGCAGCCAGCTGCTTCATTTCCACTTTACTGTTTTTCAGAGTCATTTATACTTAGGAATAGAGGAATGCTTTTGTGTTTATTGACAACATGCTTAATTTTCCGTAAATATGTCAGCAAGCTTTTCTTTTAATTGCATTTATCTTCCTTTTTTGGTGTTCATTATTAAACTCTAAAATATAATATCACTTATTGGAAGAATAATTTCTTGAACCATGTTGTGTTTTAACTGATTTTTCTTATCACTATTTCTCCCAATAGAAATTATCCCTAAATATAATGGTAAGTTTTACATTCAAATTTACTTAACCTTTTGACTTATGAAGGAGTTAAAAGAAAGGATTCACTTAAACAATTCCGTTTCCAATTCTGTAATGTATTTCAGCTTTTGAACAATAGTTTTCCAAATTAAAAGTATAGCATTTGGGAAACTGATAGCTCTTCTATGATTTATACCATCTATTATCATTCTAAGCACAATTCACTTCTATATTGAAGCTCTGGTTTAAAAAAAAAATCAAAAGTCATTTTGTTCCTTTTTTATAACTAGATCCGAAAAAATTAAATCTTAAACCAGTAGGTGTTCTAAAAGTCATATATAAAAGTTTCTGTCCTTTAGTAAGACATGTCTGTGCTTTTCTGAGCCCCCCAATCACATCTAATTATTACTAAGACTGCTCACAACAGTAGTACCAAATCAAATGATAATCCAAGTGCAGTAAGATACATAGATGCTATAAAAGAGAGTCATTCGTTTAGAAATATGATTTCTAATGTTTCGGAAAGCAAAATTGATAAAATGTTTGGATATTTGAATAACTTTATTAATAGAATAGCATCACAATAGAGAAAAGAAACCAAGACTTCTGGAAAATGAGGTAAATGTAAAAAGCCACATATTTAAAGTTTGTTTTTAATGAAATCTTCATTGAAGATTTTTAAAATCTATTCTTTCCCAAGAGTTTATGTTTATTGTATTTTACATGATCTATGACATATAAAATTATGTATTTTTTCCTTTTGTTCTCCCTATGAACAAAAAAGTATTTTAATAAAAAATTGAAATGAGTGTGCAGTGTTCTTTGTTAATGTCGACGTGGCAAACCAGAATAAGTTTGCCATTTCTGTCTGGTGCAGTTATTGTTTAAGGGGTAAGCTGAGACATGTCACCCTGTCTCTGGACATCCCTACAGATCTGTTGAAACAAAGGCTTTTTCAGAAGTTTGCTCTCTGCTTTTTCATGGGCTTTACTCCAACATGGGGAAAACTTAGAATGAGATACATACATTCTTCTTGCCCTGAGGGCCTTGTGAAGCCACACAGCCTCATGTGAACTTCCAAGGGTTGGTTGGTTGGTCAGCAGGAGCACTGAGAATGCCGTGGGTAAGAGGCCTACCTATCAGCCCCACCCTAACTCAACAGGCAGGGCTGCTGGCGCTGAGTGCCCTAGGCTTCTCATGCAGTGAGGTCAGGGCTGTTCCCAGACTCTGCGTTGTGACAGCCTAGTGGAGAGGAAAGGCCCAGGGGACAGGCTGTCCTTGCCCGCCTGCTTGACATCAGGGGTGACGGACCTGAGGGGTAGAATCAATTTCAGGAAAGGTTATTCATTTGATCCAGAAAGCTGTTCTTTTGCTGATGGTGTCCAGGGCCGGCGGTTGTGAGGAGCTGACGTAGGGAGGGTTGGAGTCAGGAGGGGGAACCTCTGAATTTGAGAATTTGGTGGGGCGGACCCCAGGCAGCAGGCTGCTATTGAAGACCCATCAGCTCCAGGCCACAGTGCCCACAGACAAGCCTGCAGCTGCTGGTTAGGAGTTGTGGCTGTTGAGTTCTTAGAAGTTTTTCCTAACCTCCAAAAAATAAATTCACATCTTTTTATTTTGAAGTTGTGCTGGCAGGATAGAGGCAGCTACAACCCTGCCATCTGGCTTCTGAAATGAGAGCTCGAAGAGCAGAGATGAGGAAAGAAGGGTCTCCAGTCCTGGTGCTGCTGGGACTGATGGAGGAAGCTGGAGAGTGTAGAGATGCCCCTCTGCCTGAAGGTAGCCTCCCTCCCCCACCCCACCCCCCATTCAGACATGGTCACCCCTGCAGTGTCTTGATGGTTCCTGCCCCGGAGCTCAGTGCTTCACACTAAAGCCACGGCAAGCCTCTGAGACTGTGGTCATCAGCACCTAATCCTAGCTCCAGTTCCAGGCGGAGAGCCAGGCCTCAGTGTTCCTGTGTCCCAGAGGGTTGAGGTGCCCAGGAGGAATCAGGCAGGCAGACTTCCTGCTTTTGTTTCCCAGAAGCCTCACCTGCCCCTGGGGATGCTGCTGTGGGGAGGGGAGAGAGCGCAGAGCAGGCTGCAGAGGGGTCTGGGCCTCGCCAACCTTGGGGCCTCTGCAGGCCCTGGACGAGGCTAGAGCTCTGAGAGGGCCGGCAGCTCATGCAGAGGGCCAGGCTCCTGAGCCTGCAGATGCCTCTTTCTGGAGGTTTCAGCTCTCATTGTTCAGGGCCCCCACACTGGCCCCAGGGCTTTGTGAGAGACAGGGCAGATGACAGCCTCTCGGCTGACGTTGGTTGCCACGGAACTCAGGGTCAGACTTGATTTAAAGAAGTAAGGAAAGGAGACACTAGGCGCCCCTGGGTCTATGGCCATAACTCCCTAGCTCCCCAGCCTGTGGCCTCAGCAACCTCGTCACTCAAATCACCTCTCTCCTCTGTCCACCCCTGCTGGCTCTGCCCCCAGCACAGCAGCTTCACTCTACCCTTGAGTTTTGCAGTTGTTTCCTCAGCCACTTCTGCTGTTTGTGCAGATTTTGGTTCCTTGTTCTGACTCAGACCTCAGCTAAGGCCTCTTTACCTCTGTTTCTAAAGCAGCAACTCCTCCCCATGACCCCCCTCCAGTTCCATTGTTTTAACACGTAGTGACAGCACCCCCAAAAGTATCTACCAGTCAGCCTCTTGTTACTCATCCCTTCTCATCCAGCATTCAGAGCCCATGAAGAAGGGGCCTTGTTTTTCTGTTCTGTGGTTGCCTTAAACACAGTACCCTGCACCCTGGAGGCTGGCCCTGACTGGGTTATGGATGAATGAACTCAGCAGATCCTATCAGACGTCCACTTAAAACGGTGGCTCTGCAATGGACTCAGATAAAGACCCGGCTCCTCAGCAGGCCTCTCAGGCCCCCAGTCTAATCCCACTCACCCCGCCAGGCTCGCCTCATGCCTTTTCATCTCACCATCAAACAACAGAAAATCTGCATTAAAATGTTTTCACACCTGCAGTTTTTCATTTGAGGTCTGGCAATTAATATTTTTTACTTGCCTGCTAAGTCACTCCAGTCGTGTCCGACTCTGTGTGACCCCATAGACAGCAGCCCACGAGGCTCCTCCGTCTCCAGGATTCTCCAGGCAAGAATACTGGAGTGGGTTGCCATTTCCTTCTCCAGTGCATCCATGCAGGCTAAGTTGCTTCAGTCGTGTCTGACTCCGTGCGACTCTATGGACAGCAGCCAACCAGGCTCCTCTGTCCATGGGACTCTCCAGGCAAGAATACTGGAGTGGGTTGCCATTTCCTTCTCCTGTATTTGCCTAACATGGTAAAAATTCTTACTAATATAATTTAGTAAATCAGTCAAGAAATAGTACTTTAGCCAAAGAACGAAAAGAACTTGTCTGAAAGCCAGTTTGACTCTCAAGCACGATACATTTTCTGAGGATAAAAAAAAAAATGTGCTTTGAGTTTCAATAAAGGATATTCTAAACATTAATCAACAAGGACTTACTCCTCCACTGCTACATCTGTTATTTTAAGCTTATTCATAATTCACAAGAGAATAATGCAATAATAATTTGTTATAATCTTTAATTTTATAATTTAGTAGGTGCTAACTCTGGGGCTTTCCTGGTGGCTTAGATGGTAAAAAACCTGCCTGCAATGCAGGAGACCTGGGTTCAATCCCTGGGTCAGGAAAATCCCCTGGAGAAGGAAATGGCAACCCTCTCTAGTATTCCTGCCTGAGAAATCCCCTGGACAGAGGAGCCTGGCGAGCTATAGTCCATGAAGTCACAAAGAGTTGGACATGACTTAGCAACTAAACACCCACCACAACCAGGTGGCTAACTCTTGGCCGCCAAAACATTTAAGAACTTACTTAGAGCCTATACTTGGGCCACAGGGAACTCAGGAAATACTTACTAATATTTCTACACTCTCCATGTTGAGTACAAACACCTGTGTTGAGTATTCCTTCCATCTGCCAAGTCAGATCCTGTATTCCCTGCCTTTGGACAGAGTTTGGGGTCATGTTCTATAGTTTTTGTAACATTTTTGGCTTTGCGCTTGTTTAAGTGGCTTTTCCCCCTGGCTTGTTGCTGAGATTTTCTTCCAGGTACTGCTAATAGGTTCCTCAGGTTTGGGGGGTTTTTAAGAAAATAAATTGGAGTATTGATAATTAAACTTTTGAAACTTATGCCTATGGGCATTTGGGGAATAAAGCAAATACTTGTGGAATGGATGTCTGTACTGTTCTGGGGTACAGATCTCGCTGACAGGAAGTGGTGGCATTTCTGAGTGTCTTTACTCTTAGGGCCCCTCAGCATGTGTATTAGTTGGACAGACAAGGGGGGCAGCCAGTCAGTGAGGCGGCAGGCATACCACAGGTGTTTGTAGTAGGCTTTGCCTAAAGGAGCATTCCGATGCGTTTGATTCCAGTGGTTACATCTAGTCCCATTCCCACTCACATTATCCTTTCGGATAAACAAGCTCAGGTCCATTCCCAGGAGACCTGGGTTGCTGGGAATATTTTCTGTTTGCTTCTGTAGCTGCTCCACGGGGCTGCCAACTGAGGAACCCTAAAACGTATGGTCACATTCGCTTGTACACATAAAATACCTGGAAGGATTCGCAGGATGAAAACCTTGACTGCCACTGAGCGGGCGAACATGAGGCTGAAGGACAGGATGGGAAGGGACACGCCCTTTTATTCCCGGAACTCTGACCCATAAGCATGTGTTGCCTCTTCAGAAATACCTACCTAAAACTAAAATTTTCAAAAAGACACTAGCAGAATTTTCCTGTAAAATGTTTTTCCTTGAAAAATCTATTCTGTCGCCCAGCAAAAACTGAGTCCCTCTCAATGACTAGCTACCTGATCTCTAATAAACAACATATGACAAGGACAAAATTCTTTGTCAGTGGGAGTCTTGATAGTAACTGAAAATCCCCCAAACTGTTGATCTAGTCACATTTCTGACAGACCAGTGACATATATTCATTTCTTAAATTCTAATAAGTAGTTCCAAACAGGATCTAAGATTTGAGCAAAAAGATTTTAAGACAGATAGTCCTATGGTCTGTGTTTTCTCTTACCTGGAATTTACTCCATTATCCTTATAAAGGACTTTAAGAATATAAAGTCAGGCCCAGTATTCATTTAAACAGCCACATCTCAACTTCCTTAAACTAATCAGAATAAACAAAAACCTCAGCAAGAAACTCCAAACCTTGATTTTTAAAACCCCACGAGAATGATCTTTTAAAGAAGAATGTACTTTGATCAAGTAAAGCACACTGACCTAGGGCTCGCCTCTGCTGCTCCATCGACTGAACGGCTGTGGGACATGGCTGTACCACATCCCCTTCCCTCCAGCCCAGCACCTGGGCCTCCGTGACATTTTTGAGCTGGAGTGTCCTTGTCCATGCCTGTTTCCTAAAGCACCCAGCAACTTTGGCAGCTCCAGTACCCTTGCCGGGAAAATCCCATGGATGGAGGAGCCTGGTAGGCTGCAGTCCATGTGGTCGCTAAGAGTCAGATACGACTGAGCAACTTCACTTTCACTTTTCACTTTCATGCATGGGAGCAGGAAATGGCAACCCACTCCAGTGTTCTTGCCTGGAGAATCCCAGGGACGGGGGAGCCTGGTGGGCTGCTGGCTATGGGGTCATACAGAGTCGGACACGACTGAAGTGACTTAGCAGCAGCAGCAGCAGCAGTACCCTGGGGAGAGGAGGAAGCAGAGCCGTGTCATTGTTCCAAGGTGATTGCTAGTTTATTAAAACAAACTTTGTCTCCCAGAGTGTTTAAAACCCTCCTTTTATGTATCCTCTGAGTTGACCTATGAGGTTTCCTCCCAGGGACCTTCTGACATGAATACAGACACAAAGAGCTCCTTCTACAAGGGCCCAGAGCACAGACTCAAGGAATCCCTGGGCTGTGGCAGGGAGCCAGGCAGGCTCCTCTCCAAGCTCCAGAAGTGGACCTGACCCCTTTAAAGAACACATACTCACTGATCAGGAATCTTGAGTGATGTTCAGGAGATGCAGGTGTTTGGTGACGCTGGAGATGGTATTCAAAGAGCAAGGTCCCGGCCTTCCCACCGCCCAGAGGTGTGGGCTTTTGCAGCCCATCCTCCAGCACTCGTCTCCTAACAGCCATGTCTTTGTGAACAAGACTCTCCCATTCTTTTTCTCTCTATGATTTCTAGATAAAAAGAAAAGGAAATGTCCATTGAATGTAGGGCAAAGGAGAAAACTATTTACTGCTTGATTTTCCTGATAGTAATGGATTCACAGAATGGATTGGCGGAGAGGGGGGATGGGGGGTGGGGAATGATTAAATTATTTCTCGAATTCAGATGTTTCTCCTGAGAAATGGGGACAGACGGGTCTGGGGCTCTTCCGGATGCTTCCAATCCACACTGAGCACAGAGCAAGACAGCAGCGGGAAGCTAGCCTTGCTCCACACTGCAGGACAAGGGGTGCGTGAGGGGCGTCCACCTGCCGGTCTGAAGCCTGGGTGACGACCGCCCTCTAGGGGGCGCCACGGCATCATGCAGAACTGCATCCTCTCCCATCATCCATGGTTGGGTCAACGTGTGTGTGCATGATCTGAGCACACCTGGGGTTGCTCCGCCGGTCAGGTAACCCTGGGACCCAGGTCCCATGCCGGCTGGACCAGGAAGCAGAGGTGTCCCACCTAAAGCAGCCTGCCTCCCAGCCGCGATCTGACGGTGAGGCGGACCCCACGATGTGGACCCCAGCTGTTCTCCCCGTGTGAGGTCCAGGAGCTGCTCGCAGTGGGGCCTAGCTGAAAGAGTGACGCCAGGAGGTCCAGTGCAGCCCGGCAGGTCCTGTGCACGCAGGAATCAAGGAGGAACAGAAAGGGGTGTCACAGGCTAGCCAGTCACAAGACAGAGCAAAGCCCCCCATGGCACGGGCTCAGCCCTGCCTGAACCCAGAATGATCTCAGCCTCATGTTTTCTGCTTTTCCTGTATCCTTGTGTGGGAGTTTTCTTGCAACAAGCCATTTTTCTTGAGAAATTTCAGTGAATCTGCTCTTTAAAGCCCCAAATCCCAAGTAACCCAATGTTCTAGTGTTTTTTCTCTACCCACATGTACCTGTGTACTTTTTCTTACAGAACTGGGCCAATGAAATGCAGTCTTTTTTTTTTTTTTAACTTGACAATATATTGTGAGAATTCTCATAAATATAGCTAAGGCTTTATAGAATTTCCTTGATGGGCACCCAGACTTCTGAACAGTCATCATCACAGCCAAGTCCAGTTTACTGCCCACCTACTGGAAACCATCTGCCACGAAACCCACCACCCCAGTTGGGTGAAGTTGTCCCCCCCAGAGTCCATCCAGCCCCAGTCCTGGCCACCACTCTCACCCTCCCTTGGCCCTCCCAAGACATTTAGCTATAGTTCTGTCTCAGGCCAAAACCAGTTTTTCAAGAGCAGAAACATATTGGAACTACCAAAAGAACATGAAATGAGCCACAGAGAAACATAAGCATAACTTCCAGTTCTACTTGTTTTGTGACATTTTTAAAAGAACAAATCTGTCATCAACACAAGTGAAATGGAAGCCGCGTCTTTTGGTATCAAGTGCTGTCTGTGGTGAGGATGGGCCTGGCGGTGACCTGGGCCGAGTGCCGTCCTGACCCCTGCATTTGTGGGACTGCCAGCATCACTAAACACCAAGCTCCTGTCGCCCCCGGCTCCGGTGCAAATCCACGTTTGTTCCTGCCCTCCAGCCCTCTGCAATCTCTCTAGGGTCATCCAGATTGGAGGGAAAAACCTCCAAGGCTGTGGTGCTGACTTTGTCCTCTCCCGCGTGTCTTCGGGACACGGCACGAGAAAGGGAATGAAAAAGGTGCTCACTCCCCCTCGTGTTTGCACCTGAAGTCACTGGCCAGCCACCATCCTTCTGCCTACATGGCTCACACAGCTGTCAGAACTGACCTGGCTGAACACTGAATACCTGTCATTTGGCTGTGCGTTCATTATATCTTAAAATTTTTCCAATAAAAAAGTGAAACCAGGGAATAGTGGCACATATTATTCTGCCTAATAACAATAGTGCGTGTGCGTGCTAAGTCACTTCAGCTGTGTCTGAGTCTTTACGGCCCCCTGGACTGTAGCCCATCAGGCTCCTCCGTCCATGGGATTCTCCAAGCAAGAATACTGGAGTGGGTTGCCATTTCCTCCTCCAGGAGATCTTCCCAACCCAAGGATCAAACCCACGTCTCTTAGTCTCCTGCATTGGCAGGCGTGTTCTTTACCACTAGTGCCACCTGAGAAGCCCAATATCATTAGGGTGCAAATAAGTCAGCATTTCCCATGGGCTCCCCTAGTTGGCCACAGGGTCTCATGTCCCGTCCTGCCCCCCTCCACCCCCCTCCCCTACTCCCCCACAGCTCTTACTTGGCCCAGGTGCAGCCGCAGGCTGCTCTTTCTGCCTCTGGTCCTGGCACCTTCAACCCATCCTCCTTATAGTCACCACATGACCTTTGCAAAGTGCAAAATCTCCAAACTTCTGGCTTTAAATCTACAGTTACTTTTTGCCTACTCCCTAGAGGATTAACAGCCAAGCTCCTAATGGTGTATAGTCCACCTCCGAGAGTGACTCCTGCCCACCTCCCTAGTCTCTGCTGTCACTCCTGCTTGGCTCCCATCTTGTGCTCCAGAAGCTCAACTACATGTAATCCTGCACATGTCCTGCTTGCCTGCTGCTGGACATGCCCTTTCCCGAATCAGCAAATTAGAACTGGTGCCAGGATAAACACATACTGTACTCACAGGCTTCCAAAACCATGGACAAGTTTTATATTTTCACCTTAAATCAGGACACGTGCCCAGCTTCATCTGTGAGCCAGACAAGATGTGAAGATGGTGAGTTGGGTGGGGCCTCAGGCCGTGGTTTAAGCCCCAGCATTGCCTGGATGTCCTGGGCAGGTCACAAAGCGAGTCTGAATCTCATTCTCTTTTATGTAAAACCAGGGTTACAAGCACCCGCCCAGAAGGAGGAGGAATCTGTGAACTGTCGGATGTAGAGAAAACTACGATCTTTTCAGTGCTACACAAAAGTGTTGTGAGCTTAAGGTGACCTACCTGCTGTGAGCCCAGGGACAGAAGCAGAATCCACGGGGTGCGGGGCGGGCGGGGGTGGGGCTTGGTGATGTTTCATCAGATGGGTTCTGTTGGAGAATGTCTTGAGTCCTGGGAAGAGTTGTCTGTGGCCAGCTCTGGCACATGAAACACATCATTGGCTGTTCCATCAAATGTTCAATAGCAGATGCTTAGGATTCCTCTCCAATGGCAAATTTCAGAGCCTGCAGCATCTGCCCTCCATTACAGGTCATGGCAATGCCTGTCACATGGACCAAATGTGCTCCAGCATGGACGGGCCTGTGGGAAGAACGTAGGACACTCGGTGGACAGAGCGCTGGACGTGGGAGAACCGGATTCTGAGCCCTCCTTTGCCACCAGCTGTACCTCTGTTCCCTCACTCGCTGGGACTCCAGGAAACGAGTGCTGAGGCCCTTCTTGTTTTTACAGTTATCGTGCTGCTGAGGCAGAGGTGCACAGTGTGCACTTTAATTAGTTTAGTTTTGATTAGCGTCTGTCTTCAGGTGATTCCAGGATCAGTGGAGTCGAGTCACAAATATTGACTCATCTATAAGTATAGTCCAACCTGACATTCTCACCATGGGCGCCGCCAATGAAATATACCAAGTTCAGTCTACTGATTCCTATGTTGGTTTCTTAGGTGAAATCTCCTTTTCATGGAAGAGGTCCTCCGTTTAAAATAATTTAAAATTAGTTAAAAATGAGTTATAGTCGTTGCCCTGGGGGTGGGGCTTGACTGCAGGGAGGTAAGCATTGTGTCGAATCTTCCTGACTTTGCTTTCTACCTTCTGAATCGAGTGCTTTCTGTTATATCAGCTGTTCCTTAAAACAATCACATGAGCAGTTACTGATGAACCGGTCCTGTAGCTGAGACTTGCCAGGTGGGGGATGAAAGTGAAATGGGATTGGCCATGTATGGAGAACTGTTGGCTGGGTGATAGTTACATTGAAAGTGAGAGTGTTAGTCACTCAGTCTTGTCCGACCCTTTGTGACCCCATGGAGCCCACCAGGCTCCTCTGTCCTTAGGATTTCCCAGGCAAGAATACTGGAGTGGGTTACCATTTCCTTCTCCAGGGGATCTTCCTGACCCAGGCATTGAACTTGAGTCTCCTGCATTGCAGGCAGATTCTTTATTGTCTGCGCCAAAGGTTTTTAAAAATAGTTTCAATATTTGTTTATTTTATGTATTTGGCTGTGTGGGGTCTTCAGTCTTCGTTGTGGCATGCGGAATCTAGTTCCCTGACCAGGGATCAAACCCAGGCCCCGTGCACTGGGAGTATGGAGTCCCAGCCATCGGACCACCAGCAAAGTCCCTGGAATACGTTCGAAATGTCCCATTTTATTCACAAGCAGGTATTGTGTATTCTGCATTTATTTCACAAAGTTATAACGTGCAAGCTCAGCATTTACTTTCTAAGTTCATACTTCTTATGTGATATTTTTAATTTTTTATTCAAACGTTGCCGTACTGTTACAGAGGAAGGACTCACTGCCCGGCTGCACAGGAGTTAATACTGTGACACCAGCCTTGAGAAGAGAAAGTTTACTGCCATGTGGACCGGCATGCAGACAGAAGGCTCTCGAATCTGTCTCCTTGCTGGCTGACCCCACAATAAAGTTCTTTCTTTTCTCAAAAGCTGGTGCCATAACATTGGCTTCAGTGTGTCCCAGGCAGCAAGCTGTTGCCCAGGAACAATTTTGGCAACCACAAAGGGAGTCAAGTCTTGTGATCACCTGCCCAAGTCACGGTAGCCCCCAGTGGGCATGGGCCCACACCACTGATCCTGACCAGCCAACTCAGACCGAATTTGCCTGGATGGTCCCTGCTTCCCCATTGTGGTGCTCCAGGTTTCTCAGAGCTACTTTGCTTTTGAAAAGAACAGCTCCTGGATCAGCCTCGGGTGTCTTTGGGGGTGAGTATCCGTGTTAAAATGTATCTCTGCCTAAATTGTCTAATAACCTCATTGGGCTTGCAGGTTAGAGTCCCACCCTGGAGAGACAACATGATAGGTTCTCAGAGGGTCTGGTTAGAGTCCCGCATCCCTGGTCACAGTCCCAGCCTTCAGGTTTGTGCATTTGTCTGTGTTTGCCTATGTCTGACTTTTATTTGTTATGACTGGCCAATAGGCATTGCTTCTTGAATGACTTTAGTAAACCTGATGTTAATGAGAGTCCGCTGAGTAGAAACCTTGCTTTACGGAGGTGTCGGGCTTTCACCTAACCTAACATGATCACCTGGCGGGATTGATACAGGTGAGTATTCTTCTTTTGAATAGCTGACTTTAAATTTCTATTGTATATTATTTATTTATTTAGTTTCCTGTGCAGCTTGCAGGATCTTAGTTCCCCGACCAGGGACTGAAACCGGGCTCTGACAGTGAAAGCACGGCGTCCTGGACTGTCAGGGAACTCCCAGTACAGGTGTGTGTTCTTAGTGGAACCAAACCTGACTATCTTCCTGGGGTGAGAGGGTAGAGGAACAAAGAGCTAGGAGAAATCATCTATTTCCAAATGGGCGGTCACCGTGGATTAAAAAGCACAGCTGCGCGTCTTTAGCGACTTAATGAAAGGCAGAGATTAAAGAGAAATGAAACAGGCGGGGCCACGTTATTAGATGAATACGTATTTAAGGAAGATTGAGATTGTTAAGGCAGTAACAGAGCAAACAGGGATTTTATATAATTACTTTCAGTTGAAATAAAAAATACAGTTGTCAAGCTTGGCCTACATTTAGCCAAGGGTGAAACAAAAAAATCTTCCAAACACAAAACTTGTTAAGAAAAATTTTAGTGCGGTTGTTGAAAATAGCTTCTAAATGTTAAATATGTCTAGGGAGGGACCTGAGAAGGTCAGAGTGTTTTGAAGGTGGAGGTGATGTGCCTGACACAGGTCAGATCTAAGAACCCTGTGGCTGTGGAACCCCATCACCAAGTGTGTGCTTTGCTCGGTACCTTTTCTGCTCCATCTGTGTCTTTGCTGATCACAGTGTGGCTCTTTTCACTGTGTGCTTTTCTTCTATAAGAAGTTTTAACACTGTGTTCTTGTTCTCTATGACTTCCTACTATAAATGGCATACTGAAGTTATGGAAAAGAGAAAGATTTTCTTATGTAGTATTGCCGGGTCCCAATGTCAGCTGGAGTCGGGGGAGGGGGGAATGGCCCAATAATGGGTCTTTGAATTATAATACTGTTTTACAATTACACTTGTGTTTGCAAAAGAGAGGAGAAATCAGATGAAATCAGCTTTATCCCCATTTCCTGCCAGAGAAGAGCCTTCATACGATGGGACACGTTTTGGGTTTTCCTCACTGACAATTTTTTAAAAATTGTATTGAAGTATAGTTGATTTACAATGTTGTATTAATTTCTACTGTATAGCAAAATGATTCAGATATACACACATATGTATATATATAGATATAGATATATTTTATATTCTTTTCCATGATGGTTTATCGCAGGACATTAAGTATAGTTCCTTGTGCTATACAGGAGGACCTTGGTGCTTATCTTCACTGACAATTTTAACCCTTTTGTATGAGCTACACTAGCAGGTAGTTAACACTGAACTGCTTGTGTGCTTATATATATGTATATACACACCTGTGTGTAGGGGCTTCCCGCATAGCTCAGTCAGTAAAGAATCTGCCTGAAACTCAGGAAACCCGGGTTTGATCCCTGGGTCAAGAAGATCCCCTGGAGAAGGAAATGGCAACCCACTCCAGTATTCTTGCCTGAAGGATCTCATAGACAGAGGAGCCTGGCAGGCTACAGTCTGTGGGGTTGCAAGAGTCAGAACGACTTGGCAACTAACCCACCACCATCTGTGTATATATGTACCTGTATGTATGGATGGATATAGGCTAAGTTGCTTTGGTCGTGACTCTGTGCAGCGCTATGGACTGTAGCCCACTAGGCTCCTCTGTCCACAGGATTCTCTAGGCACGAAGACTGGAATGGGCTGGCATGCCTTCCTCCAAGGGATCTTCCCAACCCAGGAATCAAACCAGCGTCTTTTAAGGCTCCTGCATCGGCAGGCAGGTTCTTTACCGCTGGTGCCACCTGAGAAGCCACACACACACATACACACACACACGCACACACACACACGTTAAAAAAGAAAGCTTGCTAGGAGGAAGAAACACTGGTCGTGGTGCCAACAGCCACGGGCTCGATGGAGACCTTGGGCTGAGTGTGCTCTACCTGGAAATTGCCCAGATGTCTAGGTCACCTTGTCTGTGACTCTGCTGAGGAGGTGAAATGTTTTGTCATCTCCCAGGAAGAGTATACCCATACACCCTCAGAAAGTAGGGGAGGGTTGAGTACCTCACCACCTGTCCTCCTGAATCCCTCTCTTGGATTAGGCTCCGAGTCTAAGGCAGCCCCTCATCTGACCTTCTCCCAGGTGACACCATCCCCTCTTCCACCCTCCTCACCATCTGAGGTGCTGAGTGAGACCAAACGTGGACACCCTGACTGTGACAGGCTGCCCCACCCTCAGCACACAGTGACTGTCAGGAGAGGTGACCCACTGGCTGCAGTCTTGGAGCTGCCAGGACAGGTCACACGCATGACCATCAAGCCACAGCTGTCGACAGTCTCCTGTGGGGAAGCTCTCCAGGGTCCCCTCCGCGAGCCCACAGCCACGCTGCTCCTCGTCCGGATCCTCTGTTCTCCTCACAGCCAAGCTGCGGACAGTCACCCCCGCGTCTGCTTGCTTCTTTCCAGAAACCACACTAGCAGACGGAATTGGTTGCCAAACCCTAAGCTTCTTGTTTGGCCTCTGCTTCGATGGGGAGTGAGAGAAGGCCATTTTCCAGAGATCTGCAGTCCACAGACTGCCTGGAACCTGGGCTCCTGACTCAGCCTTGACCTGAGGGCTGCTTGCTTGCGCGCTGTCTAGTCGGCTGTGTTCAGAGGGGTGGCTCAGCCCTCAGAAGCTGCGCTGGAGGGGCAGACCCCGCTGTGCCCCGGTGCTCCCCACAGGGGCAAGGCGCCCCCTGAGCCGCGGGTGAGCGCACCTGGCGCTTCCCTCCGCCGCCACCCTGAACGCTTCCCAGGTGCCGCCAACACCGCAGCTCCAGGCAGGCCTCGAGTTTCTGATGAGATGATGGCTGACTTCGGCCCAATCTGCAGAGGTGGGCAGGAGACAGGCGTTCACTGGAGATGGTTGTTCCAGGCCGTTCTGTGCTTTTTGCTGCCAAGAAGTGAACCGTCTTGAGCACCATGGTGGGGGAACCCCAGTCGGCCTTCAGAGGATGGACTCGGCTGGAGACCACAGGGCTGCCCTACTGTTGGCCGACCTCCCCGGACCAAGTGTCACAGGTACAAGTTCTGGGCTCACAAGGCTCGACCTTGGCTGGTTTTTCCAGGTTGCTTTGTACATTTTTCAGCAGCAGGTCGGGGGAAGACCCTCAGAAAGCGCTCTTTCTGCCTGAGGCAGGGCCTAATGACCTTGAGTTACGACATCTGCTCCTCCTTCAGGCCTCCCGAGATCCCCCATCCCCACTATGTGAAGGGGGTACCCTGCCCCTAGAGCCCAGGCTTCCACCAAAAGCCCTCCCAGGGCCCCAAGTCCTGCCCCAGCCCCATACCTTCCTTACCAGACAGTCAGGGGGAATTCTCTCCTCCATGAACCTGCCAGGGTGCTCAGGTCAGTCCAGGGGTCCTCTGCCCCAGGCTGGCCAATATCCCTGGAGACAAGCCAAGATCACCCCTCCTTCTTTTAAAAATGGACTTCTGAGTCAAAGCTCGCATTGACTTTCTCTGTGACTTTCTCGCACTGAAGGTATTCCATGTCAGCATGTATGGAGCCATCTCACTCTTTTTAACAACCATACTTTGAAAATTAGGAGGTGCCTGTTGTGTTCTTTCTGCTGTTTTTTGCAGCTGTTGATCTTTTTTTCGATGCCTTTTAAAATGTATTTATTTGTTTATGGTTGCGCTGGGTCTTGCTATGGTTGTGTGGGCTTTGCTCCAGTTTTGGCGAGCCCGGGCTGCTCTCTCATTGTGGCTTGCAAGCTTCTCCTGGCGGTGGCTTCTTCTGCAGAGTACAAGCGCAGGCTTCAGCAGTGGTGGCCGGTGGGCTCAGCAGCTACAGCTCCCAGGCTCTAGAGCACAGGGTCAGCAGTTGTGGCGGCACACGGGCTTTGTTGTTCTGCAGCATGTGGGATCCTCTGAGATCAGAGTTAGAAGCCATGTCTCCTGCACTGGCAGGCGGATTCGGAACCACTGCGCCACCAGGGAAGTTCTATTGATGATTTAGAATTAGGAGGCAGGTGATGTGACCGGGAGAGAGACTGGCGGGGCCTCCTGCCTGGACTGGATGTGTACTGATCTGTCCAACAGGAGCATCCTATAACCAGGCTGTGTCTTAAGGGTGCGGGGGTCCCCTAATATAGATTTGGCTTCTACATCTCTGCAGAGGAGGGTGAGGAAAGTTGTGGTCCTCCATTTCATTTTAGGTTTTCATGGCACTAGCCTATCACACGGAGAAGGCAATGGCACCCCACTCTAGTACTCTTGCCTGGAAAACCCCATGGACAGAGGAGCCTGGTAGGCTGCAGTCCATGGGGTCGCTAAGAGTCAGAAATGACTGAGCGACTTCACTTGCACTTTTCACTTTGATGCATTGGAGAAGGAAATGGCAACCCACTCCAGAATTCTTGCCTGGAGAATCCCAGGGATGGGGGAGCCTGATGGGCTGCCAGCTATGGGGTCGCACAGAGTCGGACACGACTGAAGTGACTTAGCAGCAGCAGCAGCAGCCTATCACACCTTTAAAGATGTTTTTAATGATGTTAAATGGCCCTCCTTTCCCTTTCATTTCTCTTTCTCTTTTCTGAATCAAAAACAAACTTCAAATGTCTAGAGTAGCAGTTTCACCCAGTTCAATGCTTTTATAAGTGTTGGTGAGAAAGAAATTCCCAAAGCAAAACATGTCACAGTGATCTTTGTGAAACGGGCATGGTGGAGAGTGTTTTTCAAATGCTGGCGATCAGCAGAATTCTTGAAATAGAATTACAGCCTTTGAAATCATGTCTTATAATTAATTATCCCAAGATCACAGCTGGGCTTTACTCTCACAGAACTTTCAAACAGCCACACGTACAATGCTACCTGGTGCTTTGTTTTTCGTAAGAACAGCACAGAATCTCCTTCCTAGTTAGCTCATGTATGGTTATTAACCGGACACACAGTGTTTGAGTGTGGGGCTCAGGGCAGGGCCAATGTTCATCTGAGGTCCTGGCTTCCGCTTGGAACTTCTCCAGGGCCGTGCTGCTCCCCAGCCTCAGATTCTACTTGTTCTGACAACTGCTGAGCTATCAGGGAGACCCCTGCCCCAGAGACCAGACTCAAGGTCTGACTCTTCCTCAGGTTAGAAAGGGGATTTCACAGAGTGTAGTTCTTTTGGCAAATATGCCGATGTCATTTTAAAAATAATTTTATTTATCTATTTTTGGCCGTGTTGGGTCTCTGTGGTTGCACAGGCTTTTCTGTGGTGCACCGGCTTCTCATTCCAGGGGCTTCTCTTGTTGTGGAGCACAGGCTCAGTAGTGGTGACACATGGGCTTTGTCGCTCTGTGGCATTTGGGATCTTCCTGGACCAGGGATCGAACCCATGTCTCCCACATTGGCAGTTGGGTTCTTTACCTCTGAGCCACTGATGTCATCTTTAAATTCTAAAATTGTATTTCCAAGTTCTCACCCATGTGGAGGTGACAGAGGACTCCTGTGAATGGCTCAGCTCACGGAGTCTGAAAGGGAGGAACTGATAGGGGAACAAGGGAAGCCTGAAAATTCTAGAGCGTCTCCCACTCTGAGGAGGGCACCCAGTGAGTGGATGATGTCAAAGCAAAGACATCAAAAATCAGATTCGTTGTAGCAGGCAGTGCTTCCCAACTGAGAGTTCAAAAGATTTACTCTGTTAGAAGATAGAATGGCCACTGTTTCTATTTCAATTTTAAGAAGCAGCGCAGTATCTGCTTTTTAAAAATTTCAGCCTTAAAACAAGTTTGAGAGCTACCAAATGCTTAGGTGGTGCACAGACTAGCTGAGCTGGCTCTGTACCAGCTTCTAAGAGGGCTCTTTGAGAGGACTGTTAAGTCCTTCTCAGGCTTTTATCCTTCCTTTTGTGTCATTTACCTTCTGGAAATGAATCCCTTATCAGATGTGTGATTTGCAAATATTCTCTCCCATTCAGTGGGTTTGCTGTTTTGTACAGGGCGACAGAGGATGAGATGGTTGGATGGCATCCCGAATGCAATGGACATGAACTTAGGCAAACTCCGGATGGTGATGGACAGGAAAGCCTGGCGTTCTGCAGTCCATGGGGTCACGAAGCCTCAGACACTACTTGGCGACTGAATAACAACAAAACAGCAAAACCAGTGAATGGAAGCCCCCCAGAACCTATAGAGGACTCCTAAAACTTAATAACAAAAATGAAAAGCCTGGTTAAAAATGGGCAAAGGCCTTAAGTGTACATTTCTCCAAAGAAAATATATGAACATTTTCCCCTAGATCTATGACGTATTTATCTGACCACAATTTTCTTATGCAGCAAATCAAACTATCTCTAATTCTTCAAAAATCAGTGTTAAAAGAGAAAACAGTTTTTAAAAAATCCAACTTGGTTTTTCACTTATGGAGGAAAACAGTCTTCTATTTACAATATATGATTTTTGAAAGAATAATAACAAATAATTTGAAACTAAACAGAAAAATCATAAAAATAAACCAACTGATCTTTTCTAACCAAAAACTTCAAAAATTTAAGACAGCCACTTTGGCCTATTTTTAAAAATTTTATCTTATGGAAGTGTAGTTGGTCTTGATTTGAACTGTGGTGTTGGAGAAGACTCTTGAGCATCCCTTGGATTACAAGGAGATCAAATCTGTCAATCCGAAAGGAAATCAGTCCTGAATATTCATTGGAAGGACTGATGCTGAAGCTGAAGCTCCAATACTTTGAGGCCATGGGAGACAAGCAACGAAGATGCTGTTACTATATAGCAGGCCCTATGTCAAAGTCCTACCCATCTAGTACAATTTAATTCTACCTACAGCTAAATGCCAGCAAAGGTCTATATAGGCAAAGGTATGGTTTTCCAAGTAGTCATGTATGGATGTGAGAGCTAGACCACAAAAAAAGGCCAAAGAATTGGTGCTTTTGAACTGTGGTGCTGAAGAAGACTCTTGAGTGTCCTTTGGACAGCACAGAGATCAAACCACTCAATCCTAAAGGAAATCAACCCTGAATATTCATTGGAAGGACTGATGCTGAAGCTGAAGCTCCAATACTTTGGCCATCTGATGTGAAGAGCTGACTCATTGGAAAAGACTCTGATGCTGGGAAAGATTGAGGGCAAAAGGAGAAGGAGATGACAGAGGATGAGATGGTTGGATGGCATCACCCACTCAATGAACATGAGTTTGAGCAAACTCCAGGAGATGGTGAAGCCTGGTGTGCTACAGTTCATGGGGTCACAGAGTCGGACATGACTTAGTGACTGAACAACAACAGTTGATTTACAGTGTTGTTAGTTTCAGGTATACAGCAAAATGATTCAGTTGTACATACATATACATGGTTTTTCACATTTATTTCCATTATGGTTTATCACAGGATATTGAATATAGTTCCCTGTGCAGTACAATAGGCCCTTGTTGTTTATCCATCCTATATATAATAGTTTGCATCTGCTAATGCCAAATTCCCAAAACTTCCCTCCCCTCCCCTCTCCCCCCTTGGCAACCCCAAGTTTGTTCTCTCTGTTTTTGTTTTGTAGGTATGTCGATTTGTGTCGTATTTTAGATTCCACGTATAGTGATATCATATGGTAGTTGACATTCTTTCTGATTTACTTCCCTTAGTATGATAATCTCTAGGTCCATCCATGTTGCTGCAAACGGCATTATTTCGGTCTTTCCTGTGGCTGAGTAATAGTCCATTGTGTACATGTGTGTCTATATATATATATATATATATAACTATATATAGAGAGAGCACATCTTTATCCGTTCACCTGTCGAGTGACACTTAGGTTGTCTCCATGTCTCGGCTATTGTGAATAGCGCTGCTCTGAACATAGTGGTGCGTGTATCATTGAATTATGGTTTTTTCCAGGTATATGCCTAGGAGTGGGATTGCAGGATCATATGGTAATTCTATTTTTAGTTTTCTGAGAAACCTCCATGCTGTTCTTCACAGTGGGTGTACTGATTTACATTCCCACCAACAGTGTAAGAGGGTTCCCTTTTCTCTACACTCTCTCCAGTCATTTGTAGACTTCTGAAGGATTCTGAGTGGTGAGAGGTGGTACCTCATTGTAGTTTTGATTTGCATTTCTCTAATAATTAGCAATGATGATCATCTTTTCATGTACCTGTTGGTCATTTTTATGTTTTTGGACAAAGTCTATGTAGGTCTTCTGCCCATTTTTCAATTGGGTTGTTTTTTTGTTGTTGACTTTGTATATTTTGGAAATTAAGCCCTTTTCAGTTGCATCATTTGCAAATATTTTTCCCAGTCCATACATTGTCTTTTCATTTTGTTTTCCTTTGCTGTACAAAAGCTTATAAGTTTGATTAGGTCCTATTTGTTTATCTAAGTGCTTTTCTATTCTCTTGTAAAAAAAAGAAACATAAAAAAAAAAGAAACCTTTCTTCTTCTTAATAGACTCCTGAGCTAGCTTCTGTTTCCTGTATCTTACATCTTCTAACTTTTTGTGGGGAGGGGAGTATATGTTTAATTTTTTATTGCTTTTGTTTTTTTTCCTCAAACTTTAAACTTTTTTTCTTGTATTGGGGCATAGCCAATTCTCACGTCTTCTTTCTTGGCTTCCACTCATCTCACTGAAGTGTATCCTCCAGAACCTCCTAAAAAGTAATATGTGGAAGGTACACTTTAAAAAATTCTTCTATGTGTGCAAATATCTTTATTTTGCTTTCTTATTCAATGGGTAGTTTGTATATGGCATTTTTAATTGAAAATCATTTAAAATTAATGTCAAGATAGCTTGACTTACCACTGTTGCTCCAAAATACATTTTTCTGTTTATTTTGGCACTTTCCTTTTTGCTGTTTATTTTCTGACATTTCGGGGGATCCTTAATTGTTCATATTTACTCTCTGGATAGCTATTATTCATGAAACTACCCCTTGTGAAGTGTTGTCATTGATTACAGGATGGCAGCAGAAACTTGCTTGTAGTCAATTTTCCATTGATAAGTTTCTCTGACAGAATAGATCATTCTAAACCTAATGTACTGGAAGCTCTGAGGTCAACAGGCCACAGCTTCTTCCCTCTGTAGGTCACAACGTTTTATTGAATAATAAGATAAATATAGTAACTGAGAATTCTGCTATTTTAAAACATGTTTCAGTTCAGTTCAGTTGCTCAGTCGTGTCCGACTCTTTGAGACCCCATGAATCGCATCACGCCAGGCCTCCCTGTCCATCACCAACGCCCGGAGATCACTCAGACTCACGTCCATCGAGTCCGTGATGCCATCCAGCCATCTCATCCTCGGTCGTCCCCTTCTCCTCCTGCCCCCAATCCCTCCCAGCATCAGAGTCTTGTCCAATGAGTCAACTCTTTGCATGAGGTGGCCAAAGTACTGGAGCTTCAGCTTTAGCATCATTCCTTCCAAAGAAATCCCAGGGCTGATCTCCTTCAGAATGGACTGGTTGGATCTCCTTGCAGCCCAAGGGACTCTCAAGAGTTTTCTCCAACACCACAGTTCAAAAGCATCAATTCTTCGGCGCTCAGCCTTCTTCACAGTCCAACTCTCACATCCATACATGACCACAGGAAAAACCGTAGCCTTGACTAGATGGGCCTTAGTCGGCAGAGTAATGTCTCTGCTTTTGAATATACTATCTAGGTTGGTCGTAACTTTTCTTCCAAGGAGTAAGCGTCCTTTAACTTCATGGCTGCAATCACCATCTGCAGTGATTTTGGAGCCCCCCAAAAAATAAAGTCTGACACTGTTTCTACTGTTTCCCCATCTATTTCCCATGAAGTGATGGGACCAGATGCCATGATCTTCATTTTCTGAATGTTGAGCTTTAAGCCAACATTTTCACTCTCCTCTTTCACTTTCATCAAGAGGCTTTTTAGTTCCTCTTCACTTTCTGCCATAAGGGTGGTGTCATCTGCATATCTGAGGTTATTGATATTTCTCCCGGCAATCTTGATTCCAGCTTGTGTTTCTTCCAGTCCGGTGTTTCTCATGATGTACTCTGCATATAAGTTAAATAAGCAGGGTGACAATATATAGCCTTGACGTACTCCTTTTCCTGTTTGGAACCAGTCTGTTGTTCCATGCCCAGTTCTAACTGTTGCTTCCTGACCTGCATACAGATTTCTCAAGAGGCAGATCAGGTGGTCCGGTATTCCCATCTCTTTCAGAATTTTCCACAGTTTCTTGTGATCCACACAGTCAAAGGCTTTGGCATAGTCAATAAAGCAGAAATAGATGTTTTTCTGGAACTCTCTTGCTTTTTTGATGATCCAGCAGATGTTGGCAATTTGATCTCTGGTTCCTCTGCCTTTTCTAAATCCAGCTTCAACATCAGGGAGTTCACGGTTCATGTATTGCTGAAGTCTGGCTTGGAGAATTTTGAGCATTACTTTACTAGCATGTGAGATGAGTGCAATTGTGCGGTAGTTTGAGCATTCTTTGGCATTGCCTTTCTTTGGGATTGGAATGAAAACTGACCTTTTCCAGTCCTGTGGCCACTGCTGAGTTTTCCAAATTTGCTGTCATATTGAGAGCAGCACTTTCACAGCATCATCTTTCAGGATTTTAAACAGCTCAACTGGAATTCCATCACCTCCACTAGCTTTGTTTGTAGTAATGCTTTCTAAGGCCCACTTGACTTCACATTCCAAGATGTCTGGCTCTAGATTAGTGATCACATCATCATGATTATCTGGGTCATGAAGATCTTTTTTGTACAGTTCTTCTGTGTATTCTTGCCACCTCTTCTTAATATCTTCTGCTTCTGTTAGGTCCAGACCATTTCTGTCCTTTATCGAGCCCATCTTTGCATGAAGTGTTCCCTTGGTACCTCTAATTTTCTTGAAGAGATCTCTAGTCTTTCCCATTCTGTTGTTTGCTTAGACAAGTGAAATATTGTTTTCATGATACAATTTTCCCACCAAGGGACAAGGAAGAAAATACATGTTAAGCAACTTTAGGAAAATCATAAATATTAAAACAGCATAAAATGAATTTTAAAAATTTATATTGACATTGTATATCCTGATTTATAGATCTGCTTCTTGAGAGCCACCTTAATTGTTTGTATGCTTGATATTAGAGATTTTAAATATTAGCTTACTAAACCATGATTTCCAGGTATTTCCCTGCTAGGCTTTCAAAAGTACATGTTTTTAACATCTAATATTTTTCAAAAGTTTTTCATAATTTTACTTTATTTTTGTTTACCAATAAACAAATTCTTTAGAAATGCTGCTTTAGGTTGGAGAGTCAAATACATGTTATAATTAGATAAGTGTCAATCGCGTAATGACTACTTGTTCCTTAATGTTTTTCATTCATACTCTTTCTAGAGCTTGACTAATCAGGCCACTTTAGTCAGTCTAATCAGAATATCCTATTCTAGAGAATCATACCTAACAGACGTCACATTGACAGGTTGTTGTCATACATATTTCATCCAGATAACTAAGTTTGCTGTTTGTTGAATTTCATGGACATCTTTCATGCCAAAACATAAAGATAGATAGACTTTAAAGAAATACATAATACTCTACTGAAATGAATATCATAATTGAATTAATCAATCCACTGTTGATGGGTCTTTAGTTTTTCCAGTGTTTCATTATTAAAAACAGTAATACGTATGCATGCCACACTTGGCATCTTACAACCTTGGAATAAGTTTCCAGATCACAGTTTATGTACACTTTACATTTTGTTAGATGTTCTCAATTTCTCTCTCAGAAGACTGCTCCATTTACAGTTCCACCAAGAGGATAAGAGTTTTTTAGCTACTGCTTCAGCTTCTAGAAACCTGCAAAGTAAAATATTTAACAAAGGAACTCTTAAATATTCACTAGAGGGACATTTCTCATTCTTTATTTAGCAGAAAGACTCCCGGCCATTTCATTCAGACTCTACAGAGATTGCTTCAACTGATGCTTCTTTGTCATAATTAGACCCACACATTAACTTCCCAGGGAAATGGTAACCCACCTTACTTTTAAAAGCCTATGTAGCTCTAAAAGCTTTTCAACAGCCATAAGAAGAAAGTCCTTTTGATGGCAATCTTCAAAGCTTTGTTTTGGTTAAGGCTCTTTTCTTTTCTGTTACAACCTCAGTGAAAAAATGGAATTCCTTTACTTGAAAACTCGATTTTCTATCCTTAAAGGCACACTTCCATCAGCATCCCTGAATCCAACAGGATTGAGATGCTGCATTTATGATTAAGCCTGAGCCCTCTCCTCCTGTTTGGGAAGCTCTGCTGGCCACTGAAGGAAGGAGGAGGGGGAAGAATAGAAAAAGGTGTGCGAGGAAGAGGAGAAAGGGGGTACCGCAACCAAAAAAGTAAGCTACTCAGAGCTTCCAAAGAACTAGGAGCTAAAGTGAAGGTGTTTGGTTGAGTCACAAATGGCATATCTGTGTGGCTGGAACAAGAGCCAGAACCCCAGATGGGTCAGTGAACCAGAAAGTCTAATGCGCCATGAAACTACCTTGTGCAGGGTCAGCTATCCCAGGCTCTGTCCAGTCAGCCAGAGCTCAGGGCAAGGAGAGACTCAGCAACTTGCCCAAGGCCACCTGTAAGCAGATCCCTGCTCCAGCCAGAGTCTCTCTAACTTTTGGGCCCACTGCGCTGCGTGGCGCCTACTATTTTATTCAAGTGCCAAAACAACCTTGTAAAGTAGTTAGCATCAAGAGTGTTTATGCAAATGATCTAATTGTGATAAACTAGTTCACAGAGCAGAGGTCCGAAAAGCATGGCCCAGGGGCCAAATCCAGTCCTTCATTTGTTTTTCTAAATAAAGGTTTTGGGGGGAAGAGGAGTAGCCACACTCCTTTGCTGAGATGGTGTCTCTGCACAACAGAAAGGCAGCAGGGTTGGGTAGCTCCGAGAGAGACATGTGGCACCGCCACCCCCCATCCCCCTCCCCAGAAACCTGACAACATTCAAATTCCGTTTTATTAAAAAAAAAAAACTGTGCCCCATTAAATCATCTCATTATGCCTGCTCCTTGTGTAACAGGATTCTGCAGTTTGAGACAGTATTTTGAGTATCCTTATGGATGAGTTAGAGTCATGGACAACAGTACAATTAGTCACTAATTCATAGTCTGTGGGGAAAGGTCACCCCAGCCAGTCACATGGAGGTCATACGTATGCCATGGTCTTGGAACTGAGAGGAGGTTGCTTAGGGGACTGTAGAAAACGCTGGGAGTTCTTTTTTTGAATATATATATATATATATATATACACACACACACATATATTTTAAATTTATCAAAGTACAGTTGATTTATAATGTTGTATTAATTTCTTCTGCGCAGAAAAGTGATTCAGTTTTATGTATTATAGTCTTTTGCATCTTCTTTTCCATTATGGTTTGTGGCAGGATATTGAATACAGTTCCCTGTGCCATACAGCACGACCTTGTTGTTTATCTATCCTATATATACTAGTTTGCATCTGCTAATCCCAAACTGCCAAACCTTCCCTCCCTTACCCTCTTCCTCCTTGGCAACCACACATCTGTTCTCTGTCTGTGAGTCTTGTTTTTGTTTGTAGGTACGTCGGCTGGTGTCGTAGTTTGGATTCCACGTGTAATATCATGTTGTGTTGGACTTTTTCTTTGCGCTTTACTTCACTTCGCATGATAGTCTCTAATTGCATGCGCGCTGCTGCAAGTGGCATCACTCTGTGCTTTTTCTGGCTGAATCATATTCCATTGTGTGTGCACCACATCTTCTTTATCCATTCCTCTGTTGACAGGCATTTAGATTGTTTTCATGTCTGGGCTTCTGTGAACATAAGGGAGCATGGATCTTTTTTAATTATAGTTTTGTCTAGATATATGTCCAGGAGTAGGATTTCTGGGTCTCTGGCAACTCTATTTTTAGTTTTTTGAGGAACCTCCAGGCTGGTCTCCACAGTAGTTGTATCAATTTGATTCCCACCAACAGTATAAGAGGGTTCTCTTCTACACACCATCTCCAGCCATGTTTGTAGATTTTTTGATGATGGCCATTCTGACTGGTGTGAGGTGATATCTCATTGTACCTTACTTCTATACTTTGAAATGTAGTTGGACAGCTAAGAATCACCAAGCATTTGAGAAAAATATCTCATATGAAAGTCAGAGACCAAAACAAACACAAACAACAGCCACAAAACTAAAAAAAAAATCACAACCTGAAGAACAGCCATAGATTATGCAAGGAATATACATACTTTCACTAGTCTCTGGATGATCAGACAGGTTATTGCATCTCCAGGCAAGAATACTGGAGTAGGTTGCCATTTCCTTCTCCAGGGGATCTTCCCGACCCAGGGATCAAACCTGGGTTTCCCGCATTGTAGGCAGACGCTTTAACCTCTGAGCCACTGGGGAAGCCCAAGAATAGAACAGGATACCATATAAATAATTAAGAGAAAAAGAATAACAAAAAAGGCAAAACAAAAAAAAAGAGCCCTTGGAAATTAAAAGTATGAAACCAGAAATGAAAAGTTCAATAAACAGGTTGAAAACATAGTTGGAGAGGTTTCCCAGGATTTAAGTATAAAGACAAAGAGATAACAAATAGAAAGTAAGACTCTAAAGGCAGAGGAGAAGACTCGATATAAATGAGAGGAGTTACAAAAATAAAGAATAGAACAGTGCCGGAGGAAAATCATGAAATAAATACAGAAAATGCCACACAACTGAAGTGCACAAGTCCTCAGTTTGAAAGGGCCCATTAGGCACCTCATCCACACAAAGAATAAAGCTAATCCTAGCTCAGTTTATAAAAACAGGAACAAAATAGAGAATTTTAAAATATTTTTTCCTTAAAGAAGGGGGAAGTTGAAGTTTTTTGTTTTTTGTTTTTTTTTTTTTTTTAAACAAGGATCAGAAATCAAAAAAGCATTGGCTTTTTTCATAGTAACACTAGACGGTGGGAAGACAGCAGCTAACTTGTCAATATCTGAGGTTAGACCTGGTCCAACCAAGTCAATTAATTGTCAGCACAGAAGAAAAGATAACTTTAAGATATGCAAGGTCTCCAAAAAGTGAATCTCCACACACCCATTCTCTAAAGGCTACTGGAAGATGTGCTCTGTGGAAAGGAAAGAGTAAACTAAGAAAGAGTAAGACCAGGAAAGAAGGGTTTGTTGTGGGCTGGATTCACATGTTGACCTCCTAACCCCCAGAAGCTCAGAATATCTTTGTATCTGGAAGTAGGGCCTCTAAGGAGGTAATCAAAGGAAAATGAGGTCACATGGGTGGGACCTAATCCAGCATGATTGGTGTCCTGATTAGAGGAGGGGACAGACACGTACAGAGGGACAGTCGAGGACACGGGGAGGAGACAGGTGTCTACACATCTCAGGAGAACCGCCCTGCCCACACCCTGATGTCTGACCTCTAGCCTTCAAGACCGTGCGAAACTAATGTGCTGCTGTTCATGCCACCCAGTCTGTGGTGCTTTGTCATAGCAGCCCTAGAAACTACTGAAGGATCCAACATAGCAAGACAAAGGGAAAGCCCGGGATGCTGGTGAAGGAATGCCTGAAGAGGACGGCAGAGGCCTACAGAGAGCAAGTCACGGAGACGAGCAGCTCACAAGTTCCTGGAGAGACATCTCAAGAAGCAACAGACATCTGGGTGTTTACATACACAGAACACACAGCTCAGAGGAAATTACCTGTAAGTACATTGAAAACTAAATAATCAATCAAAAGCAAAAAAGCAATCACCAATTCTTCAGAATATAGAAGGTACAATAAAGGCAAGGCAGTCCTGGCTCATTACATGGCACACTTGAGATTAGCCCTGGGCTAGACTCAGTAATCCCATGGATGGAGGAGCCTGGTGGCTGCAGTCCACAGGGTCGCTAGAGTCTGGCACGACTGAGCGACTTCACTTTCACTTTTCACTTTCATGCATTGGAGAAGGAAATGGCAACCCACTCCAGTGTTCTTGCCTGGAGAATCCCAGGGACGGAGGAGCCTGGTGGACTGCCGTCTCTGGGGTCGCACAGAGTCGGACACGACTGAAGCGATTTAGCAGCAGCAGCCAGACTCAGTCATATAAATACTGGGTCAGACCCAAATGATTGCATTGACTCTTAGAGAAATCCCAGCATCTAAAAGTATGTGATAACCTTCTATGACATTTTCTAAAATTTCATTTTCACTTGTATCAATTATCCATACACAGAAGCTGTATACAGTTATAGGACAGACACTATCCAAGAATATTAGCTTAGTGGTATGTCTGCTATCACATGGAGAGAGGCTGTCAGAAAATGAATCCAACACAAAGGAGAACCAAAAGATGGTAAGGGACAGTCCTCAAGATGCATTTAAAGCCCTAAAGCCAGCAGTGCAGAGAGTCAGTATCTTGGACTTCTTGCTTATGTGTGTGAATAAATTCTCCTTTTTTGTTTAAGCAAATCTGAATTGGATTTCTATCACTTGTCACCAAAAAGAGTTTAACAGCCTCATTGCAGAAAAATTTATTAAGCATCTATTATGTGCCAGGCACTCTACCAGTCATCAGAAGTAGAATGGTGAACATGCTTAATTTTTGCTCCTGTACTTACTTCCACAGTGTTAGCCAAACCTGAGATACAGCTGGTTTAGCAAAGGTATCAATCACAGTGACTTATCACAGATTCTTGGAGGATATAAAATCATTCCTTAGAAGCCAAGGAGATTCAAGGGTTCTTGTCATAGTTTGCAAATAAATGGCACAAATTCTTTCCATTGCCTCCCTTCTGGAGGTGGAGTCTATTCTCCATCCCTTGAGTCTGGGACTTGGTGTGTGACTTGGTTTGGCCAGTATCTCATTAGTAGACGACATGCAAATATTTGAAAAGTGCTCGTGCATTGAGAATGCAGCCTCAGTGGGAAGCTGAGAGTCTGTAAGAGAGGCTCACCATTGTAGCTGCTCCAAGCGAGCCCACCTCCACTTAACGCTGACTACAGTCACAAGAAGAGCAGAAAACTTTAAAGCCATTAAGTTGTGGGGCAGATTGCTGCAAAGAGCAAAAATGAACTCATACAGTTCTGATGCTTATTTTATTCAGTTCAGTTCAGTTGCTCAGTCGTGTCCAACTCTTTGCGACCCCATGGACTGCAGCACCGCGAGGCTTCACTGTCCATCACCAACTTCCAGAGTTTACTCAGACTCATGTCCATTGAGTTGGTGATGCCATCCAGCCATCTCATCCTCTATAGTGCCCTTCTCCTCCCACCTTTAATCTTTCCCAGCATCAGGGTCTTTTCTAATCAGTCAGTTCTTCGCATCAAGTGGCTAAAGTATTGGAGTTTCAGCTTTAACATCAGTCCTTGCAATGAACACCCAGGACTGATCTCCTTTAGGATGGACTGGTTGGATCTCCTTGCAGTCCAAGGGACTCTCAAGAGTCTTCTCCAACACCACAGTTCAAAAGCATCAATTCTTCGGTGCTCAGCTTTCTTTATAGTCCACCTCTCACATCCATACATGACTACTAGAAAAACCATAGCTTTGACTAGACGGACCTTTGTTGGCAAAGTAATGTATCTGCTTTACCATACATTTCAGAAATATACAAGCAGAACATTTCAATCATGTAACAATGCTATGACCCAGTGAACTGTTTAGGAATCAAGACCCTAGTGCCACTCCTGAGGATATAGGCAACAGGTGCTGAATTCTTTCACTCTGTTCATTGAGAGGTAGGGTTTATCTTTAGGATATTTCACTGAACACTCATATCTTAAAAAAAATATAATGGCATTATTAAGATGCAGTTCACATACCATAAAATCAATCCCTTTAAGATGTATAATTTATGAAGGATTTCCATCTGTACTTCTGTATTTTTTTATGATGCTCTTGGTTTTGGTACCGGGGTGACTTGGCCTCCTAAAATAAACTGGGAAATATTCCTTATTTCTCTGTTTTCTAGAAAGTTATTATTAGGATGAGATGTTTGGATGGCATCACCGACTCAATGGACATGAGTTTGGGTAGGCTCCGGGAGTTGGTGTTGGAGAGGGAGGCCTGGCATGCTGCATCTCATGGGGTCGCAAAGATTTGGACATGACTGAGCGACTGAACTGAACTGAACTGATTATTAGGTTGAGGGTTCCTCCCCCCTTAAAATATTGATAGAATTCATCTGTGAAGACATTTGGACCTGGGCTTTTCTTTGTGGTGGTAGGCTTCCCTGGTAGCTCAGCAGTAAAGAACCCGCCTGGGATGTAGGAAACATGGGTTAGAACATCCCTGGGTTGGGAAGATCCACAGGAGAAGGGCATGGCAACCCACTCCATTATTCTTGTCTGGGAAATCCCCTGGACAGAGGAGCCTGGAAGGCTATAGTCCACGGGGTCACAAAGAGGCAGACATGGCTGAATGACTAACACTTTTGGTTTTTTCTTTGTGGCAATATTTGTATTTAGTGATTCAATTTTTCTTACCTCAATATATAGTTGTTCAGATTTTCAATTTTTTAAGTTTGGTAATTGGTTCTCTGTAGGAATGCCTTCATTTTCATCTACCTTAAAAATTATTGGAATTATGATACTTATAATACTTCTTTATAATCCTTTTCATTTCTATAATTTGTGTTTGTATTATCCTTTTTTCCATCAGTGTAGCTAATGGTTTATCAGTTTGATCTTTCAAAGAATCAGCATTTGGGTCCTTTTCTCTGTGTTATTTTTTTAATTCATTGATTTCTATTCTGATCTTCACTATTTTCTTGCTTCTCTATAATTTAGGCTTGATTCATTCCTTTTTTTGCTATTTTCTTGAGGGGGAGCTTAGTGGGAATATAAACTGGTAATTTAAGTTTTTAAAAGACTATTAATTTCCTTCTAAGCACACTTTAGTGTGCCATGTCACTTCAGTTGTATCCAACTCTTTGTGACCCTATGGACTGTAGCTCCCCAAATGCCTCTGTCCATGGGATTCTCCAAACAAGAATACTGGAGTGGGATTGCCATGCCCTCCTCCAGAGGATCTTCCCGACCCAGGGATGGAGCCCCATGTCTCCTGGGACTCTAGCATTGCAGGCGGAGTCTTTACTGCTAAGCCACCAGGGAAGCCCAAACACACTGATAGAGGCAATTAAATCTGATTCCCTTAGATTTGATGTTTTTCTTTTAATTCAATTAATTAGATATTTTCTAACTAAATTAAAATTAGGTATTTTCTAATTTTCCCTGTGATTTCTTCTTTGGCCCGTGTCTTATTTAGAAATATATTAATTCCTAACTATTTGGAGATTTCTCGGATTTCTTTTCTGTGGCTTTCTAATTTAATTTCTCCTTGTAGAAGGAGAACATATTCTGTATGTTCTTAATTCTTTTCAATTTGTTGACACGTGTTTTGTGACTACCATATGGTCTATTCTGGAGTGTCATTTGCACTTGAAAAGAATGTGTATTCCGACACTGTTGGATGGTTTTCTATAGTTGTCAAGTATTACAAGTTGGTTGATGTTTGATGGTGTAAGTCAGATTTTCTATACCCTTGTTGATTTTATCTTGTCCAATCAATGGCTAAGATTAAATTTTCAACTGCAAATGAACGGTCAATTTCTCCTTTCAGCTCTCATGATTTTTGTTTTACATCTGTTAAGCATTTCTTTCCTTTTAAAGGCTATATAGTGTTTCACTTTAGGTATGTAGCACATTTTGTTTACCCATTCATCCATTAATGGACACCTGAGTTGCTTCCACCTTTGAGTGAAGTCGCTCAGTCGTGTCCAACTCTTTGCAATCCCATGGACTGTTGCCTACCAGGCTTCTCCGTCCATGGGATTTTCCAGGAGTACTGGAAGAGTACTACAGTACTTTCCAAGAGTACTGGAAGAGTACTACAGTACTTTCCAAGAGTACTGGAAGAGTACTACAGTACTTTCCAAGAGTACTGGAGTGGGTTGCCATTTCCTTCTTCAGGAAATCTTCCTGACCCAGGGATTGAACCCGGGTCTCCTGCATTGCAGGCAGACACTTCACCCTCCGAGCCACCAAGGAAGCCCTCTACCTTTCTGCTATTGCAAATAATACCTCAAATATGGATTTACAAATCTCTCTCTGTCTCTGGTTTCATTTCTTTGGGGTATGTACTCAGAAGTGCAATTGCTGGATCAAGTGGTAGTTCTATGTATAGTATTTTGAGGAACCACCGTGCTGTCTTCCATAGCAGATGCACTATTATATATTCCCTTCAGCCATCAAAGCCATGGGTTTTGACCTCCCACAGCAAATCGAGTCCATCCCCTCTGGGAGCAAAGCTGCTAGTTTTCTTGGCTAGCCCCACCTACACAAGTAAAATTTCAGTTCTGGGCCAACAGGGCAGCCTTGGGCAAGGTTACAGGTATCCACTCTTCCTACTAGAATCTTTAGCAGTTTTTCAAGAATAGCTGATTCTCAAATTGACTGTGTTTGATTTCCAATGCCCTGAAATGGTTGTGTTTGACAATTTTGTCCAAGTTATACTTGCTTTGTGTGCAGAGGAATTGTTGACCGTAACATATAACCATAGCTGAAAGTCTATTCCACAGTTTCTCTTCAAGTAGGAACCTGTATTAGTCAGCGCCTTTTAACATCATGTAAAACAAACCCAACAGAATCAGTTAGGACTTTTAGAATTTTGAGTTACAGAAAACTCCCCAATGTAAACTTGTTGAATCAACACAGGAAATTCTAAACAGTCTATAGGACTGTCTACAAGACAGGCCAAAGGGGTGAGGTTTGACAGTGCAGCTCTAATGGTGCAACAGGGCACATTTGACAGTACTGACCTCATTTTCAGGCCCAACTGTTGCCTCTTCACCTAAACCTTTTCCCTCCAGATTTTCTTTTTGTAGGAGCAAAACAGCTGCCACCCGTCCAGACTTCACAAATGTACACCCTTCCAGAAGAGCAAGGAGGCTGCAGTTTACTAGAAGCCCCAACCCACGTCCCATTGAGTCTCATCAGGTTCTGATTGGGTTAGCACCTCTGAAAGGCTCAGCTACCAAAGGGGATGATTACGCTGCATGGCTTAAATGGGAGGAATGACTCTCAAGAGGCAACCAACAAATATGTTCCATAACCACACAGTAATTGCACTGGCTCACTTAGCTAGCTTCACATACTCAAAGCACTTCAAATGAGCTATACAAACCATGGCTTCTGAAGCTGAAGCCAGTCTGCCTAGTGCCAGCTCCTGGTTCCTCTCCCCCTGTTCCCCAACCCCCCACATTTTTTAGCCTTTCATTGCTGCTGCAAAAATGCCTCTTTTTAAAACTATTTACTTATGGCTGTGCTGGGTCTTCGTTGCTGTGTGTGCTTCCTCTAGTTGCAGCAAGCGGAGACTAGTCTTCCCTGAGGTTCACAGGCTTCTCATTGCATTGGCTTCTCTTGTTGCTGCAAAGCACAGGCTCTGGGCATACAGGTGTAGTTCTGGTGCATGGGGTTGCCCCGAGGCATGTGGGATCTTTCCCAACCAGGGATTGAAACTGTGTCCCCTGCATTAGCAGGCGGGTTCTTAGCCACTGGACTACCAGTGAAATTGAGAAAGGTCATATTCTTTGTGAATAACATAACCATCAATAAGATGCTACCTTTCCTCCCTTTTGTGTGTCCATGTAGCAACTTCCAACAACGATTCAATAGCCAATATGGTCAGTGCCCATCCCTTGGCCCAATCAATGTTGCCAGAGGCAGAGTACTGTAATTGGAAAGATAAAATGCCCATCCCAGTGGACAGAGGACACCGTTCTGTTGCCAGAAGAGCAGTAAGAAAGCTTTTCAAAAAGTCAGAATACAATGGCTACCGCAGACCATCTTGGTCTGTTGTGGGCCCGTTGTGGGTCCTTCCTGGGCGTCAAGCCAAGGGGGCTGAACTTTTGAGTGGGAAATGCAGGGTACAAGGGAGGGATCTACCGTCAGACTTGAGGCGGGCTGATTTGGAACAGGATACGGTGGATCACAGAGGTCAGTCTAAATACGTAATGAAGTTGTAGGAAGAGGTGCACAGGCAGGAATGGAGGTGATAGGGAAGGGCCATCTATCCCCAGTCTTGGGGCTTCCCCGGTGGCTCACATGGTAAAGAATCTGCCTGCAATGCGGGAGACCGGGGTTGGATCCCCGGGTCGGGAAGACCCCCTGGAGAAAGGAATTGACAACCCACTCCAGCATTCTTCCCTGGGGAATTCGATGGACAGGAGACATCCCCCAAGTCAACTGCCAAACTTTATAAGACAAGAACATTTGCAGGACAATTCTTGAAGCCTTTGTGAAGGGTTTCTGGAGGAAATGCAGTTATTTCCGTCTTCCTTCAGATCCAGTTCTGTGTGCACGCCTGCCGTGCGAAGGGCAGCTCTGACTCAAGAGCTCCTCGGTACAAGGTGCAAGGATCTAGAGAGGCTCTCGTCTACCCCCGTTTAAGGAACGCTGAGGCCAAGGCCGACACGAAATTCTAGCAGGTTCCTCTTTAGAAGCCCGGGGCGGTTCCTTTGTCCAAATCCCCAGCAAAAGTCCCCACCCCAAGCCAGACTCCCCACCCAGCCCGGGATGAGCCCCACCCCGCGGCTGCTGGGCTGGCCATCGGGCCGGTTTAACTGGTTGGGACTGAAACCCGCGGTGAAGACGGTCTGCGCCTCGGGAGCTAGGGAACAGGCTATGCGGAGCGTGGACAGGACAACTGCCCTTCTCCGGTGTTCGGCCGACTCTGCCCGCAGCAGTCCTCCCGGAGCCCGCGCTGAAGAGGTACCCGACCACCCGGTCCCAGACCACCGAGAACTGCGCAGGCGCCGGCGGAGCTCTGGCGCGACGCGTTCTCTCGCGCGCTCCCGGGTCTCCCCCGCGGGCCCCTGGGCCCGGCAGGCGTGATGCTTCCTGGATGTTGTAGTGCGCCTCCAGCGGAGGGCCGCATGAGGACTGGGCACTAGGTTTCCGAAGACTACTATTCCCAGCGTGCCCCGCGCGGGGGGTCACGGGACACTTGCCCTCACGGCCCCGGCCGTCTGCGCTGGGAGGAGGAGCCGGGAAGCTGGCGGCGGCGGGTGGAGGGAGTGCGCATGCGCGGTGGGCCGGCTCGCCCGGTTCTGTCCCAATCATTGTAAACAGGCGGAGGCTGGGGCGGGGTGGGAATGGGGAGACCGAGGCCGGCCGGGGGCGCAGCGCAGGAAGCGGCCGCGGCGGCAGCGGCGTGAGAGCAAGGAGGTGGCGGCTGCGGCGCTGGCGGTCGCGCGGCGGCGGCGGCGCAGGTCAGTGGCGGGCGGCGGTCGCGTCGGGGCCCGGTGCCTGCAGCCGTCCGCGCGCCTCCCCGCGGCGTCTGTCAGGCAGCGGGCCGGGCTCTCGCGGCCGGGCGGCGAGGCGGGGGCGTGGCTGCCGGGGCGGCGGGGCCGGGCGCTGGTCGGCGGCTCCGGCCCGCGCAGCCCATTCCTCCGCTCGCCGGCCGGGGCTCTTGGGTCCGGGCGAGGAGGGTGGAAGCCGGGCCCTTCCCCGGGGCGCGGGCCTCGGATGGCGGAGAGGGACTCGGGGTTTTACGTAACCGCGGCCAGGATGCTGGAGGGTCTCCGGTGCGCGCCCGGCGCGGAGGGAGGCTGGTGGACGCGGGGGTGCTCCACGGGCGCCGACAAGTCCGAGCTGGGAATTCTTATCAGAACTCCTCGTCAGGTGGGCTTGTGCCCACAGGCTCTTATGGAGGTCAACTGTGGGGTGGCTTTCGGGTTTTGTTTCTTGTTTTAAACGTTGTGAGAGTGAAACAGGTTTCCCCGAGTACCCCACACCCGAGCCTCCCTTAGTTCCTCACGCCCCTCGGGTTTGGGAGTCGTGACTCCAGAGCCTCCCCGCTGAGCAAGCAGAGCATCTTCTCCTAAGGCCTGGTTGAGTGCTCGAAGGTGATCAAGTGTTAACCTGAGCAGTTTTGACGGTGCGGGTGAAAGTGCTGTGGTTCGGATGCCGCGTTCACGTGGACGCGCCGGGTCAGGAGCCGGTCACCGCGGGTTGTGCGCCTGGAGCGGGCGGGTCTCCGCCCTGCGGCCCCGGTGGTGGTGCAGGTGCTCGGCGGAGAAGCGCTCACGTTCTCCGGAAGCCGCCGGCCACAGGCGGTTCGCTGGTCACGGAGTCTTGTCTGGAAATGAGAAAGGTAATCCATTTTCCGCCTTCCGAATTAGCTTGGCCACTTGGTCCTTTCTGAGTGTCTTCCTGAGGACGAGTTAATTGCTGTCAGCTGTTTCGGCAGATGGTGCCGGCAGGAAGGAAGTTAGTTAGCAGAGGGGCTTCCACTTTTCAGAGTGACCCATAAAAGGAAGCGAGGTGGGCTAGCTAAACAGGAGCCGATGGGAAGTAATTTTTTAAACAGTATCTTGAAGCTGCGAGAGATAATTTATTATCTCTTTAAAATAGTATTGCTCCTTTTAGGTCTTCTAGGGACCATTTCTCCCTTGATTTAGAAAAATAGAAGTGATATCAGAAAGTGCATAATAACTTTAATTATGGTGTTTCCTTTACAAAGAGAGATTGGGCCCAAAATATAACCCAAAAGTATGTTCTTTCTTTTTTGGAAGAAAATCTCCAATAGAAGCTTTTGTTAGTATATGTAGAGGAAATAAGTAAAAGTGCAGGTCATTTAGTTTAATTTCTGTGTAGCAGGTACTGTGAAGACTTACAGATGGATAAGGTAGTGCCCCTGCCTTCAGGATGCTAAGACTATCTCTTACTTGAACTTCCATGAAGACTGTGTTTTTGAGATTGCTTTGACTGAAGGAAGGCCAGGGGCACGGTGGGTATACAAGGGAGGTAGTGGTCAGTTTTAAAGGGGCAGGGAGGAGAGTGTGGAAGGGGGCAGTGGTAGGGAAAACTATGGGAAGGGCTGAGAACAGTGAGGAGACAGGCTCAGACAGGATGGGCATTTCGGTAGGAGGATCTGTTTGAGAAAAGCCAGGAGTCCAAACTTACAGAGTGAGTGTGGGATCTGCAGGTATGGCCCATAAGGGTGGTGGGTGGTGGCAAGCTGTGAAACCCAGGAGGTAGGCAGAGGCCAAATTAGGAAGTTTTGTAGACAGGTGAAATAATTTCAGCTTTATCTTGAAGCAGACAGGAGTCACTGAGACAGGATAAAGAGGCCTAAGCCTCTCTCATAGGGACTAGAGTTACAGAGTTACATTGTAACTCTTCCCTGTGTGTCAGGCCTTGTATTAGGTGTTTTAGACTTGATGTCCTTAAACTTGAAGAAGGCTTTGGCATGAAGGAGGCAGAAATTGCAGGAGAAGAGGCTAAGGCCAAGGGAAAGTTGAACCAGAGGACTGTGAGGGTGGAAAGTCGTTCTCTGCAGCTGTAGCATTGGGCTTATGGGATCAGGTGAGGCTGCACAGATCGGTCCCCATGCCATCCTAAGGGTTCTCGAGGGCTTTTTCTCTTGGTAATAATAGAGCATATGGATTTTAACCAGGCAAGAGTCATAAGCTTTTCATTTTAGGAAAATCACTCTGGTCTCATACAGATGTCAGAAGGGATGGAGGGAGGACAAGGCAGGATGTAGGAGGACGGTGAGCAGTTTTTGTAATATTTGAGGTGACAGATAAGGGCCTAAACTAAGGTAGGGTCAGTGGAGATGCAGCTGCTGCTAAGTTGTTTCAGTCGTGTCCAACTCTGTGCGACCCCATAGATGGCAGCCCACCAGGCTCCCCCATCCCTGGGATTCTCCAGGCAAGGATGCTGGAGTGGGTTGGCATTTCCTGCTCCAAAGCATGAAAGTGAAAAGTGAAAGTGCAGTGGCTCAGTCTTGTATGACTTGTAGCGATCCCATGGACTACAGCCTACCAGGCTTCTCCATCCATGGGATTTTCCAGGCAAGAGTACTGGAGTGGGGTGCCATCGCCTTCTCCGGTGGAGATGCAGAGGAGTAAGTTAATAGCACAAATATTAACAAGGTAGAATTAACAGGATTCAGTGAGAATTGGATTTGGGAAGTGAGAGAGAAATAGTAGGACAAGATAACTGGATTTTAATTTGGGTGATTGAATAGACAACAGGAAAGTACACTGAGACAGGGAATTCAGGAAGATCCACAGATCTGTGGAGGAACAGTATTTTGGCTTTTGGATACATTGAGTAGGAGTTACCTATAGAACATGCAGGTAGAAATGCTACAGGGTCAGGTGTGTGGGTTTGGAGCACGCGGGAGAGGTCTTGATAGAGTCATCAGGATCTATCATAGGTGGTACCTGAAGCTTTTCATTAGGTAACACGACATAGGAAGAGTTTCCGCATGGAGAATAGTTGCATTTGAAGCCAAATGGAAGAAGAACTGAAATGGGAAATTCCCGTGTGTTTAGAAATGTCGAGAAATTGTGAGAAAATGGCTTAAAAGCCCAAATGGGATCATTTCAGAAGGAAGCTGTACTTCACAACTGCCTCTCCAGAAAAAAAAATAAATAAATAAAGGGAGCTATATGTTGCCTTTGAGAACTTGAGGAAAACTGGGTTGTTGGGAGTTTGTTGAGTTTGATAACTGAGAGCACTTTCATAGCATCCTACTTAGTGCTATCATCTGGGGAGGGAGCTGTTCGATTGAATTGAGAGGTGTAAATGGAAAGTCAGAGTGGAGAAAGCCAATGTAGGTTATTTCAAGAATAAACAAATTTTCAGCTGTTAAGAGAAGAATAGGAAAAAGTGTTACCAGAGGTTAATAAAGGGATAGGAAGGAGCTTTTAAAGACCTGAGCCTGCTTTTTCCTTGTTGTTCAGTCGCTAAGTCGTGTCTGACTTTGTGACCCCATGGACTGCAACATGCCACGCTTCCCTGTCCTTCACTATTTCCCAGAATTTGCTCAAATTCATATCTGTTGAGTCAGTGATGCTAACTATCTCTTCCTCTGCTGCCCTCTTCTTTTGCCTTGAATCTTTCTGAGCATCAGGGTCTTTTTGAATGAATTGGCTCTTCTCTTCAGGTGGCCAAAGTATTGGAGCTTCAACTTCAGCAGCAGTCCTTGCAGTAAATATTCAGGGTTGATTTCCTTTAGGATTGACTAGTTTGATCTCCTTGCTGTCCAAGGGACTCTCAAGAGTCTTCTCCAGCATCACAGTTCGAAAGCATCACTTCTTCAGCACTCAGCCTTCTTTGTGGTTTAACACTCACATTCGTACATGACTAATGGGAAAACTATGGCTTTGTCTATATGGACATTTGTCAGCAAAGTATGTATTTGCTTTTTAATACTCTGTCTAGGTTTGCCATAGCTGTTCTTCCAAGGAGCAAACGTCTTTTAATTTCATGGCTGCAGTCACCATCTGCAGTGATTTGGGAGCCCAGGAAAATAAAATCTGTCACTGCTTCCACTTTTTCCCTTTCTATTTGCTATGAAATGATGGGACCAGATGTCATGATCTTAACTTTACATTCCAGTCCCAAAGAAGGGCAGTGCCAAAGAGTGTTCAAACTACTATAAAAGTGTGCTCATTTCACATGCTAGTAAGGTTGTGCTCAAAATCCTTCAAGCTAGGTAGACTTCAGCAGTACATGAATGGAGAACTTACAGATATACAGGCTAGGTTTAGAAAAGGCAGAGGATCACATTGCCAACATTCGTTGGATCGTAGAGAAAGCAAGGGAATTCCAGAAAAACATCTGCTTCCTCATGAAAGTTTTTGATTGTATAGATCACAAGAAACTGGAAAATTCTTAAAGAGAGATGGAAATGCCAGACCACCTTACCTGTCTTCTAAGAAACTGTATGCAGGTCAAGAAGCAATAATTAGAACCTTACATGGAACAACTGACTGGTTTAAAATTGGAAAAGGAGTACATAAGACCGTATATTGTCATCCTGCTTATTTAACTTACATGTAGAGTACATCATGCGAAATGTCAGGCTGGATGCATCACAAGCTGGAATCAAGATTGCCGGGAGAAATATCAACAACCTCAGATATGCAGATGATTCCACTTTAATGGCAGAAAGCAAAGAGGAACTAAAGAGCCTCTTGATGAGGGTGAAAGAGGAGTGTGAAATTGCTGGATTTTTCCTTATGCTACCTTTCTTGAGATATCCATATAACATAAAATTGATCCTTTTAAAGTGTACAATTCAATTTAAAGTGTTTTTAGTGTGTATAGGAGTGCAGTCACTCCTACAATCAATTTTAGAATCTTTCATTTTGGCTCTTCTTCATTATCAGCCACTCACCATTCTTCCTGCTCCCACTCACTAGCAACCGCTAATCTGCTTCTGCTCTGTGGGTTTGCCTGTTTCCGGCATTTCACGTGCATGGAATCATATATGTGATCATCTGTGACCAGGTTTTACTCAGCATCATGTTTTCAAGACCTGTCCATTTTGTAGCAGGTGTCAGGACTCCATTCCTCTTCATTGCTGAGAATATTCCACTGGCTGGAATATTCCACATTTTGTTTATTCATAAGTTGTTGAACATTTATGTTCATGCTGCGTTACGGCCATTTTGAATAGCGCTGATGTGAATAATCGTGTGCAGCGTTTTTTGCAGATACATGTTTTCATTGTTCCTGGGTACATACCTAAGAGTAGAATGGGCCAGATCATGTAGTGACTTTTATGTTGGAACAGTTTGAGGAACTTCTAAACTGTTTCCCAAAGCAGCTGCACCACTTCACTCTCCAGTGTAAAGATTCTCATTTCTCCATATCCTCAGCAACACTTGTTGTTTTCTGGTTTTTGAAAATTTGAGCTATCCTGGTAGATGTGAATTGGTAACTTATTGTGGGTTTGATTTGCATTTATTTCCCTGGTGGCTGATGATGTTGAACTTCTTTTCATGTGCTCATTGGCCATTTGTATATTTTCTTTGGAGAAATCTTTATTCAGGTGCTTTTCCTAGCTTCGCTTTGGGTTGTCTTCTTGTTGAGTTGTGAGAGTTCCTTTGTATATTCTGGATGGTAGACCCTTATCAGTATATGCTCAGTTGTTTACTACTGTTTTGCGACCCGGTGGACCATAGCCCACTAAACTCCTGTCTGTGGAATTTTCCAGGCAAGAATCCTGGAGTGGGTTGCCATTTCCTCTTATAGGGGATCCTCCTAACCCAGTGATCGAACCCACATCTCCTGTGCCTCCGGCATTCCAGGAGCTGAGCCATCTGGGAAGCCCCTTATCAGTATATGTGACCTGCAAATCCTTTCTTCCTTTCTCTGGGTAGTCTTTTTTACTTTCTTGATAATGCCCTCTGATCTACAGAAGTTTTAAATTTTGATGAAGTAGAATTTATCAGTGTTTTCTTTTGTTGCTTGTGATTTTGGCATCATATCTGTGAATCCATTGCCAAATCCACAGGCGTGAAGATTTACACTGTGTTTTCCTCTAGGAGTTTTATAGTTTTAGTTCTTATATGTAGGCGTTGGTTCATTTTGAGTGAATGTTTTTGTATATGGTCTGAGATAGGGCCTGTTTTTTGTATGTGGAAATCTAATTATCCCGTTCCTGTCTGTTGAAGAGACCATTTCTCCCCCATGGAGTAGAAATGGACGCATTTGTTGAAAATCAGTTGACCGTAGATGTTTGGGTCTATTCTGGACTCTTCGGATCGATTCTGCGGGGCTGTATGCTTATCCCGATGCCGGTGCCACGTTGTTTGGTTACTCTAGTTCTGTAATTGCTTTTGAAATTATGAAGTGTGAGTCTTCCCCCTTTGTTTCTTCATTATTTTTGTGCGGGTATTCAAGGCCCATTGCAATTCCATACTGAGGCTCAGATTTCCATTTCTGTCATCTTAACAGTACTGAATTATCCCATTAAAAAGGAGTTTATTTAGGTCTACTCTAATTCCTCTCAGCAGTGTTTCGTAGTTACAGTGTATGAGTCTTTCACCTCCTTGGTTACATTTATTCCTGTTTTATTCTCTTGGCTGCTAATGTCCAGTCATGAGCAGACCAGTAAGCTACCAGAACAGCTGTGTATCTCTTGGGTGTAGCTTCAGCACTCAGCCACTTGACAGCTTTGGTCTTAGCCTTTGTTTCTGTCTGTGCAGACGTCAAGATCATCCAGAGGTGAGTGGGGAGGGCTTTCTCGGGTGCGATGAGCTCAATGAGATCCACCTAAGACAGTTCTTAATCGACTGGTTTAAAGACAAGGAGAGAATCTTGAAAGTAGTAAGAGAAGTGGCTCGTCACATACAAGGGATCCTCAGTGTCATCCTCAGCTGATTTCTCATCAGAAACCACGGGAGCCAGAAGGCAGTGGGATGACACAGTCACACTGCTGCAAGGAAACAGGATCAGCCAGGAATTCTGTGTCCTGAGCATGTGCCTGGCGCTGGGCATCCACGTTTCTCCTGATTTCCAGGAATTTGTTGCAGCAGTTCAAGGTCTTTGTTCCCCAGAACATCTCCCTGCTCAGCCTTTCTTCTCATGGTTTGGAGGGAGTGTTCACTCCAGCTGTTGCCTGTTGCTTCAGGGGGCAGCGCTGCTAACACCTCTCTCTGGCTGCCCCCTAGCAGGCGTAGCCCTGGGCGTGGGGGAAGTTCTGAGGTAACTGCATTTAGGTGAGATAAGGTGGGCTGCTTCTGCAGGTAGGTCTTCCAGAGAGCCTGGATAATTTCAGTTTGTTTGTGAATGAGGTTGGTTCTGCTGTGCCAGTGCTGGGAATGTGGGCTGTTATTTTCAAGGCTGCCACTGATCTGGGAAGCCTAGGATAGGATCAGAGTGAGTTAAATATCACAGAATCCTACGTTCTCACTAAGATTCAGCTGTTTTTCCTGAATAAATACTCCCTAAATTGCTGCAAGCTTCTGGTTAGTTTCCAGGGTTAACGTGGATTCTGATTGGTTTTAGTTGGCTCTTCTGAGGGTGAACTTTTGGAGTTCCTTAAGCTATCATTTTTGGAGAAGGAGATGGCAACCCACTTCAGTGTTCTTGCTTGGGACATCCCATGGACGGAGGAGCCTTGAGAGCTATAGTCCATAGAGTTGCAAAGAGTTGGATACAATTTAGCAACTGAGCACTCAGGCTATCATTTTACCAACTTCCCTCCATCTGTTTATTTAGCACTCCATTCATTATTAGGCTGCCTCTGTTACTAGAGTTCACCTGAGTCTTTTGTAGACAGCATATAGTTGGGTTAGTATTTTTCTCTGTTCCTTGCTTTTTTCCTAAAGAATTTGAGGTGCTTGTAGAGATGCAACAAAATAAAGGTTTTTTGGCCATCAAAAACGGTGCTTTGCTTACTTTTGTCTATTTGGGGGACAGGGTTTAACAGTGGATTTGCTAGGTCGGAGTGTTAATTTTTGGTGGATGCTGCTGAATTGCCTTCTGAATGAGCCTGTTTACACTTCTTCCAGCAGCATGTGACTGTCTCACCACACCCTCCAGTGTTGGGCATCAGACCTGTTCCTCTTTAGAAAATCGGTGGGTGAAAAACAGAATCTTTAAATTCCGTTTTTGCATTTTAAAACTATTTGCTTCAGATTCAAATCCTCAGTCGCTTTTTGTTTTTGTTTATTAGTTTGCAAAGTAATTGTCATGTCGAGTGCCAGTACTTTTTCTCTAGGTTTCTTCTTGGCTTCTTATATTTGTTTATGATTTTTTTTTAAATGGTGCACTTATGATATTCTGAATGTTATTAAAAATGGGAGTCAAGGAAAGAAGAAATAGTGAAACTCTTCCTTTTCTCACTTTTATGGGTGGAGGATATAGTTTATAAAATCTCAAGTTTTGTCCAGGAATTTAATATTGTTGCTTTTATGTAGTTATTATTGTTGCTGCTTACTGAGTACCTGCTGTAGACCACGAATACTCCTTTGTTTAATCTTGGCAGTGCTGTGGCAGGTCGGTGTCAGTATTGACAGATAAGGAAACCCCGGCTATGAAGGGTGACGGTACTTAGACCCGCAGCCGTGCCACATTCTCTCTCCCCATCAGGGTCTCTCCCGATTTCTTTACTGAGGACTGGGGGCCTGGGTGAGCCATTAAGGATAATGCTGAAGAGATCACAACTTAATCTTTTCTGGTATATTCCTCCAGAGGCGTTTTATACACATATGAGCAAAGAATGTATAAACATGTATGCCCTCTGTTCTAAACAATCCTAGTGTAAATCGTGGAATGAGGCTTTTATTTTACTGTACACCAGGTGCTAGGTCTGTTTCTTTGCAGTTGATCAGTTTGAATGAAGTCCATCAAACTGATCACCTTAAAGGGTTGTATAGATATTTAAATGTGAAGCTTTTGCCTTAAAAGTAATTAAAAACAAAAATACTAGCTGAACAACAAAAATACTAGGAGAACTTGTTTGGAGTTGCTTTCAGAGTATACCTTGATAAAATGAAGCATGATCATAATCAGTTGGAGGCTAAATTAAATCAAAAGCACTGCAAATTGAGAGCCAGATTTGATATTTGTATATATTATGAAATGATCACCACAGTAAATCTAGTTAGCATTCATCATCACACACAGAAAAAAATTTAAAAAATCTAGATTTATTTTTGTCATGTTTATTGCTGTATTAATTTGTAATTCCCCAATGCTATATGATATGGAACATCTTTTCACGTGGTTATTTGTCATTTGTATCTTTTTTGGTGATGTTTCTGTTCTGGTCTTTTACCCATTTTTACATTGTTTTGTTTTCTTATTGCTGAGTTTTAAGAGTTCTTTGTGTATTTTGGATAATGGTCCTGTATCAGGTATGTCTTCTACAAATATTTTCTCCTAGTCTTCTCATTCTCGGTCTTCAGTTCAGTTTAGTTGCTCAGTCGTGTCTGACTCTTTGCGACCCCATGAACCACAGCACTCCAGGCCTGCCTGCCCTTCACCAACTCCCGGAGTTCACTCAACTTCATGTCCATTGAGTCGGTGATGCCATCCAGCCATCTCATCCTCTGTCGTCCCCTTCTTCTCTCGGTCTAAGTCTCTTAATTTTTATGTTCATTCTCCTACTCTTCCTCCTTCCCCTCTCTTTTTCTTTAGTATTAGCTAAATAAAATACATTGTATGTCTGTATATTTTGAGACTTAATCAGAATAAGGTTTTATCAGTTTAGTTTTTCCGGGCTAGTGTCTTTTTTGTCTGTAATATTAACAGCCATTGATCGTTGCCAGTATCTATTTTTAAATTGCTTATTAAGTGGTGATAGTCTTTTATTTCTTTGTTTATTACATGGAAGATTTTGATAAAAGGAAACTTGGCTGAACTATACTTCGTATAGGAGGTTCAGAATAAGTGCTCCCCCTCCTTTACTTGCCAGTTATTCCAAACAATTACAAGGTTCTCTAGTTCTCATATCCTCCAAAGTGATCAGTGAATTTTATTTTCAAATGTCCTCATGAACTCATGAATTTAAATGTACTTGATACTTTAGTTCATGGCAGTTATTAATTTTATTGGTTCTTTGGCCAGTGGGAGCATCTTCTAGTTGACTTCTGAGTCCTTTTGTCTTGATTCCAAGCATCTTTCATTTCTTTTATGACTTGATATTTCAGCCTCATACATAACTTATGTATTTGACCTGGCGTCAGCCTAATGGAAATGTTTAATAGTATGTTAAATTATATAGTTAGGCTCACACAACTAAATACATATTTATGTCTTAGCAACTTTCAGTTCAGTTCAGTTGCTCAGTCATGTCCAACTCTTTGAGACCCCATTGCCTGCAGCACACCAGGCTTCCCTGTCCATTACCAACTCCGGAGCTTGCCCAAACTTATGTCCATCAAATCGGTGATGCCATCCAAACATCTCATCCTCTGTCATCCCCTTTTCCTCCTGCCTTCCAACTTTCCCAGCATCAGCATCTTTTCCAGTGAGTCATTTCTTTGCATCAGGTGGCCAAAGTATTGGAGCTTCAACTTCAGCAGCAGTCCTTGCAGTAAATATTCAGGGTTGATTTCTTTTAGGATTGACTGGTTTGATCTCGTTGCAGTTCAAGGGACTCTCAAGAGTCTTCTCCAATACCACAGTTTAAAAGCATCAATTCTTCGGCACTCAGCTTTCTTTATAATCCAACTCTCACATCCATACATAACTACAGGGAAACCATAGCTTTGACTAGACGGACCTTTGCCTTTTCTAATTCAGGTTGAACATCTAGAAGATCACGGTTCATATACTGTTGAAGACTTGCTTGGAGAATTTTGAGCATTACTTTGCTAGTGTATGAGATGAGTGCAATTGTGTGGTAATTTGAACATATCTTTGGCATTGCCTTTCTTTGGGAGTGGAATGAAAATTGACCTTTTCCAGTCCTGTGGCCACTGCTGAGTTTTCCAAATTTGCTGGCATATTGAGTGCAGCACTTTTAACAGCATTGCCTTTTAGGATTTGAAATAGCTCAAGTGGGATTGCATCATCTCCACTAGCTTTGTTCCTAGTGATACTTCATAAGGCCCACATGACAGGCAACTTAGCCATTTGAAAAAAAATAATACACATAAGCTGAAAGAGAAAATAATTTTTATCTTAAATAACTAAAATTAGTGGTCTGTGTGTGTCCATTGAGCACTGTGCCGCTTATGATACTTTGCAATCAGACTGAACATCACAGCCCTTATTTCTTGTTCTCTCTTGATTTTTTAAAAACCCTTAGAAAACTCTGCTTTATGAAGGTATGCTGTTGAAGGGAATGTGCAGTTGAGTGTTGAAAGCCGCCGTCTTTCCTGGTAGCTGTGCAGTGTCTGACAGGTGTCGAGTAGCACTGTGCTTCCCTCAGTTTGAGCTACCCCAGACCCTTGGAGTTTGCTCGTAGTGCCCTGGGTCCCTCTGCGCACTGTCGGGCAACAATGGACTAGATGCTTTTACCCGCTTTCTATTGTAGTCGATGGTGTGCATTTTAAAAATCATTAAATGAGGCTTATTGGGCTCCCCTGTTTCCAAGCTAAGTTCTGATTTAAGATTTACTTGAGATTAGATCATGTGATTATGAGATATGGCAGGAAAGATACCACCTGTCTTCCAGCCAAAGGATATACTGTTACTTTAAAAATGTGCTGTTTTACTGTTAAGTTCCAAATGATATTTATTATGTTCTTTAAAATTTAATTTTTATTGGAGTCTAGTTCCTTCACAGTGTTGCATTTCTGCTGTACAGCGAAGGGAACTGGCTGTACGTATACACATACCCCCTCTTTTTTGGATTTCCTTCCCACTTAGGTCACAGGGGTTTTTTTATAAGAAAATTTTCTTTTTGGTCCTCGGTGTTTGTGACTGCTGATGATGTAGCACTTTGGATTTTGTGTAAAGGCAGTGGACTTTTCTCTCCATACTTATACATACATGCCCTTTGATTTGGACAGCTGTGTGCAGAGCTGAACTGTGTCCTCCCCAGCCTTTCAGCCCAGGCAGAGGTGGAATTATTTCTGGCTGCTAGATACTGTGTGTTCTGGCTGCTCATTTCCTGACACCTGGAGTTCTGAACATCAGAGTTTGTATGTTCACCTAAATAATGGGCACAGTCTGTGCTTTGCAGATTTGTGTTTCATCCAGAGGTTGATTTAGTATTGCATTATATCAGTTTCCTAAAATGTGAATTTTTCTGTTTTCTTGTTAACAGTCATGTAATAGTTATTGTCAACCTTAAAAAGACATTCACACGTTCGTATTCATTATCATGAACTTTGGAATTTCACATCTTTTAAACTGATTTTGGTAACATATATCTTAGAGATTTTTATTAGTTACTCATTTACTTTTGGCTGTGCTGGTCTTCATTGCTGTTCATGGACTTTCTGAGGTTGCAGCAAATGGGGGCTACCTGCCAGTGGTGCCTGCGCTTCTCATTGCGGTGGCTTCTCCTGTTGTGGAGCACAGACGCGGCTCCCGGGCTCTAGAGCCCAGGCTCAGGAGTTACGGCACACAGACTTAGTTGCTCTGCAGCATGTTAAGTCTTCCGGGTCAGGGATCAAACCTGTGTCCCCTCCTTTGGACACTGGACTACCAGGGAAGCCCTCTTAGGCATATTTTAATCAGCGACACTGAGAATGTTGAGAAGCTGAGTGGAAAACATAAATCACTGTGTCTCAGTGAATTTCTCTATGGCATATGGGACACTAATTAAAAGTTTTTTGGCTAAGCCCCTGGGGGTTGGGGAGAAATTAAAATAAAGGTTAAGTTTGATGATATATAAGACAACTACAGAAAAGAAACAGTAACTCGAGTAAAATGTCTATTAAAGTACTTGTTGTTTAGTCACTCAGTCGTGCCCGATTGTTTGCGACCCCACCAGGCTCATCTGTCCTCACAGACCTGAACAAAAGTTGGAAGTTTAGAAAGGACCAATTACATAACAGTCCAGAGGGCTGACAGTTGGTCTGTGGGGTGTGCGTGGTTCTGTACCTCTGGATACTGCTGTGCGGCACGGGCACAGCCTGTGAACCTCGCGCGTCTTAGCATGGCTGGGACTTCGCTGTGGACAATAGGAAACTCCCTAAGCCTTATCTGCTTCGTCTGAAGGATTATTTGCCTCATCTCAGCTTGTAAACTTGGTTTTGTTTTTTTTTCTTGAACAGTAATATTCATGTCTTAAGAGAAATCCTTTGATGAGTAGAGTTCCTTATGGCCAATAAAATTTTGTGTAAGTGAGAAGTGTGGTTACTGGGCCTCAGCGGATTGTAGAATAGCCTGATTGACACAGAATGCCTGCCTTCTTTCTGGGAGTCTGGGACTTCAGTACCCGCTCCATAGAGAAAGCTGCTGTGACCAGGCTCCTCGGGGACCTTGGGCTGATGGAGGAGCAGCCAGAAACCCCTGGTGCTTCATATGTGTCCCTGTGTCTCCCCTGCCAGGGGGCCCTTGACATACGCCTGGTTCCTCTGGACTCAGCCCCTTGTCCTTTGCTTTTTTTGCTCTGTATCCTTTCTCTGTAATAAATCTTAGCCTGAGTGTGATTGTGTGGTTACTGATTTGAGTCCTCCTAGCGAATCGCTGACCCTGGGGTGGCCTTGGGGACCTCAGGCAAAATGCTGGTTCCCACCTTGCCCCCGCCCCCTGCCCCCGAGTTTTATAGCTGAAGCTTTCCTTTCACCTATTTCTTTTGGTGTTTATTTCCTTTACCTAAGTAATACCCTTAAACTGCTGTTTTTGAAGGTGGCAGTTCTGAATGTCCTTTGTTACCTAGGCGTTAGGTGGATGAGGATTTGGGTCTCTGAGACCCTCCCCCGGGTTCGCTGCCCCCAGCCCTCCAGCATAGTCATGCCCTGCGCAGTGTTTGGTTCCATCAGTCAGCATCCATCGTTTTCATTGTGATTATTACAGAAGCATTGTGTAATCCTGAGCCAGGCAGAGGACTACAGTTTCATTTTCCCATCTGCCTTTTTTCTTAAAGTTAGTGGTCGTCTCTTACTGTTATTTGTTTTTCACTCTGTTCTTATGATGGATTTGTTCCCAAAGCTCCAGTCTTGTTCTTCTTTTCTGCACAGGCAGATGTCTTGGAGCCCTTCTTCCCCTGGGTCACAGGGACTGTGTCGCCAGCTGGCCACCGGCCTGCTCTTCCTGGGCTCCTTGCTGCCCATTGGGTCGCATCTCAGGCTGCCAAGTCTCTTGGGCAAGTGTACAGGGAATACAGTCCTTGCCGCTGTGTGTCTGGAGTATCTTTATTCTACCTGTACGCTTGGGTGGTTGTTGAAACTGGTTTTCTTATCAGAATTTTGAATATGTTTGTTTATTGTCTGTAAATTTCCAGTGTCCTATTGGCAAATCAGTCGTGATCTTTTGTAATTTACTTGTCCTGTTCCTGCCCGCTAGGAGTCCTTCAGAATCATCTCTCTCTCCCTTGCGCCCTGAGACCTCATGGGGTGCTCTGGTGGGTCTCTGCATGTATGGTGCTGGGTGCTTAGTGGCCACTTGTGATCTGGATGCTCTTTAATTCTGAGAAAATCTGAAGAACAAGAATGTGTTTTGCTTGCGCACGTGCTTATGGAGTTGGCCATCCCCAGACAGTAGGTTAATGGGGGTCGGCGCTCAGTGTGTTCTAACGAGCCAGTATCTGGATTCCCTTGTAGAGATTTAGGTTAGAGACTTTTAATCTACAGATTATTTTTAAAAACCATAAAAACAAGGAAAAGCTGCTTCCAGTGACTTTTAGGCTGTATTTAATAAAAATCCATTTATAAATACTGGACTCTTGTAGCTTGTGAACTAGTTAAGCAAGCTGTTAGTTTTTTTGGAAGAGGCCCTTGTCTGTGTAGATATTATCAGGTTTAATGAATCATTGGAGTTATTTTCAAAACCTCATTTCAGGAGACTTCAGTTTAGCTGTCAGTCTTTCCTGCTGATACCGCTTTATCCTTTGGCGTGGGTGAGTGATTCCTCTTACATGTGCTGGTTAACACTGGTACGTGAGCAGCGGAGACTGTTGGAACAGTGTGTATCCTGGTTCTTTAGAAGAGCGAAGCTTTTTAAGTCTTTATTAAGTTTGAGTCTGATTTTGTGAAACTTATTTTTGGCTTTACCCCAGTTAAAACTGTCATAACTATTCTTTTTACATGAAATATTTAATTTCAAAGGTATAATTTGGGGGGATTCTAAAGTAAATTTCTAGATGTATGGAAATACTTTTAATAGTTTTTGTTAGTTATTACAGAAGTCACATTTTTTCCCTTAAATTCTTTCTGGAGAGAGATTTTTTTCCAGATAGCCAAAGGCTTTCATTTGGGAAAGACTGGAAATAGAAATTCCTATTGCAGTGATTTGGGGTGTGGGGGGCTGGGAGGGGATGTCAACCATTAGGGTGAGAGTTGCAACATTTGAGGAGAGTTCATATTTTTAATGGCTCATGATCATCTCTGCATAGCATCTGTGTTTTTTTTCCTAATCTGTGAGATTTTATTGAGGTATAATTTATAATTCAGTGATAGGCACAGTTTAATTTTTTTTTTGTGTGTGACCCCATGGGTAGATAGATCTAGAGGGCATTTTGCTAAGTAAGATAAGCCAGACAGAGAAAAACAGATACCATATGATCTCACTTATGTGTAGAATCTGAAAAATAAGACAGAATGAAAATAGACTCATAGATACAGAGAGCAAATGTGTGGTTGCCAGAAGGGAAGGAGGTGGAGAGTTGAATAGATGAAGGGGAACAGGAGGTGCAGGTTATTAAAAGAAAAGCCTCGAAATGTAACGTGCAGTGTAAGGACTGTGGAATAATGTTGAAATAACTTTGTGTGGGGACAGGTGGTTACTAGGCTCACCACTGGTCCTCATTTCAAAATGGACGTAAATATTAGAGCACTAGTACGCCCGAGACTAACACGATCGTGTGTGTCAGCAAGTGTGTGTGTGTGTGTAGCCCTCATGCCTGTCAGGACATGGAACACAGCCATTAGCCTGGAGGGTTCTCTCTAGCTGCTCTGTACTCTGTCCCTGCCTCTTCCCCAAACCCCAGGACCACAGTTGTAGATTCTTGTGATGGAGATGAGCTTACCTCTCCCAGAGCTGCATATGAATAGTCATACACTATGTAATCTCAGGTGTCTGCAGTGCTGTCTTGAAGTTCATCTGTTTTGTTGTATGGATGACTAGTTTGTTCATTTCAAAAAATGCTAGTATTCCATTGTGTGAATATATTTCCGCTTGTTTATCCAGGCTTGTTAATGGCAATGTGTTTCTGTTTTTTATCTGTTATGAATACAGTTACTCTGATCATGTGAGTATGTGTGAATATGTTTCCATTTCTCTGGGGTAAATACTCAGGAGAATTGCTGGGTCATATGGTAAAAGTTTAACTAGATACTGCCAAATAGTAATACTTTTCCAAAGTGGTTAAATGTTACATTCCCACCAGCAGTGTATTGAATTTCTAGTGCCACACATCCTCACCAGCATTAGGAATTGTAGTTCTGTTTGCACTTCAGCCATTCTGGATGGTGTCTGCTGATAGCTCATTGTGGTTTGAATTTCCATTTCTTTGATGTTTAGTGATGTGGAGGTTTTTTCATGGGCTTATTGACCAGTCATACATTTTCTTTTCTAAATTGTTTGCTTGATTTTGCCCATTTTTGTTTTGGGTTGTTGTCGAACTGTAGAAGTTCTGTATATATCCTGGGTTTAAGACTTGTGAGACACACACACACACACACACTCTAAGTGTGTTCTCCACATCTTGGCCTTGACTCTTAATTTTCTTCTTACTATCTTTTGATAGTAAGTGAAAGTTTTTGCTTTTGATAAAAAGTCTAGTTTGTGGACTTTTAATTCAGTAGTTAATTGCTTTCTGTTCCTGTCTGGGAAATTCTTCCTCCAAGGGCTCACAAATGTGTTCTGTTTAGAAGTTTTAAGTTGTTAGCAGTGAAGTTTTGTGTCTGTAGTTTGTCATACACACTTCGTGGTGATGCGATGCAGGGCTGACCTTCTCTCTTGCCCCCATGGTTACTCTGCACCCCTTGCTGAAGACTTTCCTTGTCCATGAATTCCTTTGGAGCCTTTGTTGACAGGCAGTTGACTGTGTATATGTGTGCCTCTGAGGAGTTTCTGTTTTGTTCACTAACCTGTCCACCCTTGCTCCAGCGCCATACTGGCACGGTTATGTCTCTGTGCTGGAGGAGACCGCAGAGTAGACTCTGTTCCAGGCTTCTGTCTGGAAGGATCGCCCCCTTCTGGTCCTTCAGCTGAGAGGGCTGGCTTTTGTCATTGCTGGGTTTCTGGCATCTTTTGCTGCAAGTCTGCGATGCAGAGGCAGAAAGCGCCCTCCGGGATCAGGGTTGGTCCTCGTATCTCGAGGCCTCGTCCTGTCTGCCTTCTTTGCCTGTCAGTGTGCGGTCTTTTTCTTAGCTGTGCTGACATCTTTCTTAAATGTTGACAAGTTTACATCACTTCTCCTTTTGCCTCAGAAGTAGGAATTTCTTTTCCCCCCCTCACCTTTGGCTGTTTATGCTGAAGTGCCTGTGGGCCCTTCGAGGCCTGTCTCTCTGCCCGCTTACTCAGGACGCTGAGGGGTGCTGTGGCTCCCTGAGCTCAGGACCGTCCCTGCACCTCTGTTCCGGCCTCGCTCCATCCTGTGCGCCAGCGGCCGCTCCTCCCAGCCATGCATGGCTGAGTCAGGGCAGCAGCTGTTCCTCTGGAGTGGTTTTTGCAAGATCATCTCTTCAGTGTGTCAGGAACAGGACTCTTCCTGGTCAGTCCAGTGTGCAGGACCTGTGTATGGGGCCATCTCGCCCAGTAATTAGCAAGAGTACAGAGTAAGGGGCGGTCTAGACCCACCTGTGTTCTGTGATTTGTGGTCCTGCCCTCATGCCTCTCAGCCCCAGCGGTGTCGCTTCTGGACTTGAACTTGGTGGTGACCTCCTCAGCTTGCACCAGCTGGCTTTCAGTTCAGAAGCATCCTGTCTTTCCGTGTGTTTTCTGTTGCTTCTTCATGAATCTGCTCCCATCAGACCCGTCTTCTTGCTGTTCTCATAACAAGCCCCACGTTTCTGCTTGTGTCATTAATATGCTGCTCCTCCTGGCATAAGTGTGCTCTCGTGTGTGTGTGTGTACACATGTACACAGAGGGCACTTCAGCAGAAAGAACGTGTGTTTCCCTCCCAGTTTTACCTCTTGCTGTGTGGAGTAGGATAAGTGACTTCACTTCTCTGAGCCTTAGTTCTACAGTTTGTAAACCTGGAAAGACACTTTTCTCACAGGACGTGTCCGGTGATGTGAAAGTTCCTGAAGCCACAGAACTCAAATAAAATATGTGTTTCCTTTCTTTGTTTCTGTAATTGGAGGCTGAGGGCCAGGTCATTTCTCCTCATCTTAGTGTCGTCAGCGGGACACAGCATGTTGAGAACATGGAAGAGACTTGTTAGTGGGTTTAGCTGGTTAAGGAAACGTCTGGCTACTTCCTGTGCAGCCTGTGCTGTGTTAAATGTTCAGTTCAGCTCAGTCATGTCCGACTCTGCGACCCCATGAATCGCAGCACGCCAGGCCTCCCTGTCCATCACCAGCTCCCGGAGTTCACTCAGACTCACTACCATCGAGTCCGTGATGCCATCCAGCCATCTCATCCTCGGTCGTCCCCTCTCCTCCTGCCCCCAATCCCTCCCAGCATCAGAGTCTTTTCCAGTGAGTCGACTCTTCGCATGAGGTTAGGCTTGCTAATTACTGGGCAAGATGGCCCCATGCACAGGTCCTTAAGGCCCAGTGTGGCACCCAGGTGTGCTCCTTGATTCTGTAGCTTGGGAGGCGGGCACGGCTTAGCCTGGGCCGTGTGAGGCATGAGCGGGGATTCCTGGAGAAAGGGGTGCTGGTACTCGATCCTTTTTTTAACAGCTTTATTTAGGTGTAATTTGCGTACCATAAGATTTCACCCACTTAAAATGTCAATTTACAGTTTGTAACCATCACCACAATCCAAATCTAGACTGTTGCCGTCACTCCAGAAAGATTCCTTGTGCCCATCTGCGGGCCTTATGCGGAAAGATAGGTATGAGCGGGCCAAGCAGGACTCCTGGGAGGAAGGCGGGTCCCAGCGCGGAGGAGACAGCGCAGGGAGGCGTGCGGCCCGGGTCGGGGCGAGCTGCTCCTGCCTGCTCCCGGGGTTTCGCTCTCCGCTCTTCAGACCTCAGTTTCCCCACCTGTGATACATAACCGATAGGCTGGTGGCATCTTAGCTCCCTTTAAACTCTCATCCCTTCAGTTAAGAAAAGAATATATTTTTTAAAAAAAAACCAGCCGTCAGGACCCATGAAGTAAAACCAGAGAATTGGAGTGACAGCGAGGCTCACAGTTCCTTTGATGAAATTTCTCGTTTAATGTTTTTCCTGCTTAGCTTGGGCGAGTAGTAGTGTATACTGTCCTGGTAGAAAGCTGATGAAACGTAAACAAGTGAGAAGACCACTTACAACCTTTCTAATTCAGAGATAATTGTTACTAAAGTTCCCTTGTTCTTACATTTTCTGTGTGCTTGTATATTTAAAAGTTGATACTGTGCTGTGAATTGCTTTCCTCAGACTATTAAATATTGTCAGAAACATTTTTATGAGACTAAAAAAACATGGCCTGTTCATTAGAAAAGCGTGATAATAGCAGTAAAGTGATAGACGGCGTGGTAAGGCTCAAAATAAAAGGAGATCTTTCTCTCCCTCCTCTTTCACAGCTTCGGAGACTTAACAATGGTTTACTGTGTCAGAGATGGCTTGTGTGTGACTTTATGTTCCATTATTTGGATCAAGCCTAATTCAATGTGTCTTTCATTGATAGCCATTTAGATTTTGCTGTCTTTGCTTTCACAGTGCTAAAATGATTATTTTCATGTGCACATCTTTGAGTGCTTATAAAAGGATGTCTGAAGGATAAGTTCCTAAAAAGAGGAATTCTTAGATCAAAGAGAGCACATTTAAAACTTTGATAGATTTTGCCAAGTTGCTTTTCAGAAAAGACTGTGCTGGTTTATACTTCAGCTGTTGGTGGATATTCTCCCTTAGTGGATATTCACACCCTTACCAGCACTTGGTATATTATAGACCCTTTTTTGTTCTTTGCCAGTCTGATGTTATAAAAATTCTAACTTACCGTCTTATGTTCTTAAAAATTGCAATTGTACTTGAATGTTATTTTCATGTGGATATTAGTCATTTTCCTGTGAACTGCTTCACATTCTTGCTATGCTGAAATTTTCATTGATTTGTGAGAACTCTGCTTTTTAGAAAAGTTCGCTGTCATAATTTACACTTTTTTTTCACATTTGCTTGTCTTTTGACTTTGTTTATGGTCAGATTTATCAGTTATCACTTGTATTTGTGTGTTTTTAAAATTTCAAAATCACCTTCAGTTCAGTTCAGTTGCTCAGTCGTGTCCGACTCTTTGCGACCCCCTGAATTGCATCACGCCAGGCCTCCCCGTCCATCACCAACTCCCTGCGTTCACTCAAATTCACATCCATCGAGTCGCTGATGCCATCCAGCCATCTCATCCTCTGTTGTCCCCTTCTCCTCCTGCCCCCAATCCCTCCCAGCATCAGTCTTTTCCAATGATTCAACTCTTCGCATCAGGTGGCCAAAGTACTGGAGTTTCAGCTTTAGCATCATTCCTTCCAAAGAACACCCAGGACTGATCTCCTTTAGAATGGACTGGTTGGATCTCCTTGCAGTCCAAGGGACTCTCAAGAGTCTTTTCCAACACCACAGTTCAAAAGCATCAGTTCTTCGGCACTCAGCTTTCTTCACAGTCCAACTCTTAACATCCATACATGACTACTGGGAAAACCATAGCCTTGACTAGACGAACCTTTGTTGGCAAAGTAATGTCTCTGCTTTCCAATATGTTATCTAGGTTGGTCATAACTTTCCTTTCAAGGAGTAAGCGTCTTTTAATTTCATGGCTGCAATCACTGTCTGCAGTGATTTTGGAGCCCAAAAAATAAAGTCTGACACTGTTTCCCATCTATTTCCCATGAAGTGATGGGACCAGATGCCATGGTCTTCGTTTTCTGAATGTTGAGCTTTAAGCCAACATTTTCACTCTCCTCTTTCACTCTCATCAAGAGGCTTTTTAGTTCCTCTTCACTTTGTGCCTTAAATCAGTGCAAAGAGAAACAAGTGATTCTGGTAGTTTTTCAGATGAATATTATAAAAACATTAAAGAGGAGTAAGAACTAACATAATTCACTTTTGAGCATGGTACTTAAACTGTGTACCGTTGTGTAATGAAGAAGAAAAATGTGAACAGATCTTGAGCTTTTCTTACATTTGTACCTTTTTATTATTTCTTAAAAAATTTTTATTATTGAAATATAGCTGGATTACAAAGTTGTGTTAATTATTGCTGTGCAGCACCGTGGTTCAGTTATACACATATACCCAGGCATATATATTCTTTTTCATACTTTCCGTTCTGGTTTATCACATGATATTGAGTACAGTTCCTGTGCTGCACAGTAGAACCTTGGTATTTATCCACATTTGTCCTTTGTGGTGTCCATTCTAGCAAAACTGTTTTGTGTGCAGTTTAGGAATGAGCAAGTGAGTTTCTCCCTCTGTTAGCTGTATCAACACGTGGATTGCCTACTGCAGTATGTAACTGCAGCTAATGATCTGAACCTGTGTGAGTCACTACATCTGTCACTGTTTTGTAAATTTTACTAATGACACTGAACTGTTCATGTGTAGTTATATAAAGAGTCTTGTTACTCATGGTTGTTTGGTCATAACTTAAGAAAAATTAAGGTTTCTGTTGGATAGCAATCGAAATGAAACCTCTTACAGCGGTGGGCTCTTTTTGGGAGAAACTCTGCCCTGCCTTGATGTCCTATGTCCTTTCATTTGGTTAATTTTCCTCACACTTGAAGATCCAGTGCTTTCAGCTTTTTGAGAACTGACGTGCATGTGTGAGGCACAAATGCAACTCAAGATGACAAAACCAGCGACGGTTCTTGAGGGGGGTTTGCCGAGCTGTGTGTCTGTCTGCTGCTCCTGGGTGCTGGTGGCCACCAGGTGATCGTGATGCTCTGTCTCCCGCAGGTGTGATGGATAGGTGACCGAGAAGCCCTGCTCGCTGTCATCAGGGAGGCAGCATGACCGAGTGCTTCCTGCCCCCCACCAGCAGCCCCAGTGAGCACCGCAGGGTGGAGCATGGCGGCGGGCTCACACGCACCCCCAGCTCCGAGGAGATCAGCCCCACCAAGTTTCCCGGGCTGTACCGCACGGGCGAGCCCTCACCCCCCCACGACAGCCTCCACGAGCCTCCCGATGTAGTGTCTGACGATGAGAAGGACCATGGGAAGAAGAAAGGAAAGTTCAAGAAAAAGGAAAAAAGGAGTAAGTGCCGTTTCCTCTGTGCTGTGGCTTTACTCTAGATAAATATCTGCTCTAGTCACGTGTACCTGCCATCCTATATCCAGGGACTCCTGCTTTATATTTTCTTTTCAGGGTCTCAGTTTTTGTATTTTAGGGTCTTACTGTTGCAAGTAAAAATACTGAATTTCCAGAAGTGGTAAAGTTTTCTGGTGGAGGTTTCTTAAGTTGGTTTTTTAAAATAATGTATGAAAAATAATTGTTGAAATTTTGTGCTTATGGAGTCTCACTGTCTTGGTGAGGTTGTGTAGGCCAGTTGGGGCACATAGTAAAAGATAGTGTATTTGTTTTCTTAAGCAGAGGCCACGACACGCCCATATGGGATTCCTGTTCTGTAGGGAGGATGATAGCTTTCTATTATTGGGTTGGCCGGAAAGTTCAGGTTTTCCTGTACAATGTTACAGAAAAACTCAAATGAACTTTTTGGCCACCCCAGTATCATGTTCTTTTGCCATTCTGGTTGGTGTGGAGTTCGTGGTATTTTAACTAGAGGGAAATTTATGCAGTACCTTTAATCTCTGTTATAGAATCTCTATTATTAATTTCTATTTTAGCTTGTAAGATATTAGGGTAAAGAAAAGAACAGGAGAGTTTTAGATGTTTAAAAAAAACCCAAAAAACAAGGAAGCCAAACTAGGGCAGCTCTGATATTGAGTAGCTGTCAGTGTGAAACCCAGGCTTCTGACTCGGGCATGGCTGACACTCGAGGTTAGGGGTTTCCTGGTTGGTCCTCCGCAGAGGAAGCTCCATCCGTGCTGCTGCCCCAGAAGGAACTTACCAGCCAGAGACCCGGGAGCCAGATGCGGTGGGGAGGAAAAGATCACCTACACAGTCCTGCATCTCCAATTGTGACTGGAGATGGCTTCAGATTCCAGGCACCAAATAGAAAAACCTAAGCTAAGAGAAGTGTAGGTTAGAGGATGTTCTTCCGACTGTGCAGGAATGTTGTGTCTGATGGTGGGATTCTTTCCAAATAATTTGAAATAATAAATGATTATTTACAGTAATTTGGTTTGTAAAAGTTCCTTCTTGCGCATATGTATAAAATAAAACCAGTTGCAAGGGTAACTAGCTCTGGTCACGTTGCCCTCTTGTGGTTGAGGGATGTCATAGCAATACCGTTCAGCCGAGATGAGTGGCTGGGAAAACAGGAGGGCTGGGCCACAGGTGGAAAGCTAGGTCGCCAAGGCCAGGTGACTCTTCTTTGGTCCTGTTTTAAACATAAAAAACGGACAGTGTGACATTCAGCAGACTGTGACTCACGCTTCCTGCGTTTCTTTGGCAGCTGAAGGCTATGCTGCCTTTCAGGAAGATAGTTCGGGGGAAGAAGCTGAAAGTCCTTCCAAAATGAAGAGGTCCAAGGGGATCCATGTCTTCAAGAAGCCCAGCTTTTCTAAAAAGAAAGAGAAGGATTTTAAAATAAAAGAGAAACCCAAAGAGGAAAAACATAAAGAAGAAAAGCACAAAGAGGAGAAGCATAAAGAGAAGAAGTCGAAAGACTTGACAGCAGCTGACGTGGTTAAACAGTGGAAGGAGAAGAAGAAGAAGAAGAAGCCGATTCAGGAGACAGAGGTGCCTCAGCTGGATGTCCCGAGCCTCAGGCCCATCTTCGGGGTCCCGCTGGCCGATGCGGTGGAGAGGACCATGATGTACGACGGCGTGCGGCTGCCCGCGGTCTTCCGGGAGTGCGTGGACTACGTGGAGAAGCACGGCATGAAGTGCGAGGGCATCTACAGGGTGTCAGGTGAGGGCCGCGCTGCTTGCTAGCGGTCGGCTTGCCTCTGTGTTTCACAGGAAGGAGCAGAATACTTGGGAGCAAGATTGTGACCTGGGTCCTAAGCCTCATTCATGTCCTTGGTCCTTCCAGTTGAACAAAGGCTCCACACTGTGTCCGTGTGTGTGTGTGTGTGTGTGTGTGTGTGTGTGTGTGTGCACGCATGCTGCCTTTTTACTCAATCCCCACACCCCCGTTAGGAGGGCTCACAGTGGGTTGATTGTGCAGTGCCTGGCGTGTGTGGCCAGCACCCTTCACCTGGGTGCCCCCGAGAGGCTGGGTGCTGGGAGGAGGTCAGCAGGGAGGAAGGGCATCTGGCGTCTGCGTCCAGGATGTGTCTTGGCCATGAGACACCGTGACTGACGTTGTCGTGTGAGTTTTTCCTCAGTCCAGCTGAGGGATGGGCTGTTCTTGCTAAGTGTTTAGACCCCAGGGGTGGATTCCTCTAGGTCAGCTGTGGCTCTGACATAATGTTAGTGAAGTCTAGGTTCCATTTTCCTACATTCTGTGTGTGTGAAAACTGACATCTTGTACTTGGCAGGAGTGTGATTCCTATTGGGTGTCTAAAGTCGAACTAGACACGTGTGGTCCAAAATTGAGCCTCTGTTCTTACAAAGCGGTGTGGCTTAGGTGTTGGTGGAGGATGCAGCTGCTACCTGTGCGACCCCCGTGCTGTCGCTCCGCACCTTCCCATGACTGAGGCTGTAACATGCATTGTTGCTCATGTATATTCATGAGGAGTTAGATCATACACATTTAGAATAAAGAGACTAGATTTAGTTTTTCCATTTAATTGGTTCATGCACATTTCTTGAAGGTAATTTGATATGCCCTTTCTTTGTTAAGAAAGGGCAGGCATGTTTGATAACTGGGGAGACTGTTATGTAGCCCACAGATAACATGTCGTTTAAGAGTGTTTTGGCTAATATGCTGCTATTTTATAGAAAATAAGAAAATGAATTAGGCACTGAATTTTAACTTATAACTTCTTAGTTACATAAAATAAACATATTTAACTGAATGTAAAACTTGCCTTTTAAGAAAAATTAATGATGGATTTTTAAAGATCTACACAATACTAACATAGCTGCTTCTCGCTCGTGATTCTGATAGGCATGAGGAAATTTCATTTTAGGTGAAAGCTTCTCTGAAGGTTCCTACAGCATGTTCAGAGGGCTCTCTCGACTTTGTCCTGATTTTCTATGTTTGTATTCTTTTGCCGCTGGAGGTGTGGGATGTCTGCTCTGTTTGACACTGAGCTGCACCCCTGGTCCTTGGCTCCTTGGAGAGCGAGCACCTGCTTTGATCAGTTCTGTGTTTATCTGTGAGGCTCTGGCAGAACACTGCACTCAGCATTCGGGACTGCAGAACCGTGCCTGTGACTTTTCTTTTCGAATGCTAGTAGTATTGCTTTTTCATGGATAACTCTGATTCACACTTATTCATGTCCAAGTTCTAGTTTTAGAACGAATCTCTTGTCATCTGCTCTTTCTGTACTTGAGACTTTGAAGTGTTCAGTTTTTAAAAGCATTTTGGTAACAATTTCTGAGTAACAGACTAAACACATACTCTAATTGTTCACTTGTGCCATTTTCTGGGCAGGCACTGCTGGGGCAAAATTACACATCTACAAGGTATTCATGAGAGAGGAGGTCATCAGGAATTTCAATTAAAGTTATCATCACCATATTTTATTCAGAAAAGTAAGAAAATAGGAATTATTTTCTAACTTTTCCACCTCAAAATGAAGATTATAGCAAAATAAAATCCATATTATTATTTTCATATTTGGAATTGCTGGGGGGGTTTTGTCAGTGCTGGATTGAGTTACTGATTTACTGTGATGCCATTAAAAGGTTTTGTAATGTTTACCATTACAATGTCAGCCTCAATTCATGGCTTGTTTTCAATAACTGGCCTAAAGTTTTTTTTTAATTGAAGTATGGTTGATGTACAATATTCTTTAAGTTTCAGAGATACAACCGTGGTTCGCTACTTTTAAAGATGATACTCCAGTCACAGTTGTTGTGAAACACTGGCCGTGTTCCCTGTGCTGTACTGTGGAGTGTGTTTACTTTGCATATTGAGTGTGTGCCTCTTAGTTCCCCACCTCTAACTTAGCCCTCAGGCTTCCTCTCCCCTCTGGTGACCACTGACTTGTTTTCTATGTCTGAGTCTGTTTCTTTTTTGTTATATTCGCTGCTTTGTTTGTTTAGATTCCAGAAAGGAAGTACTTGTCTTTCTCTGACTTATTTCATGTAGCTTAACACCCTCCAGGTTGAGCCATGCTGTTGCCAGTGGCAGGATTTCGTTCTTGTTTGTAGCTGAGTGGCATTCTGTTGTGTATAGCGTCACACCTTGGCCTGAAGTTTCAAGTATTGAAGACAGCTGAAGCTACTTTGTGCTCTCATGAGTGAGCACTCAGTGTCACTGAATTCTGTCTTAAATGCAGATTGGAGTCAAGACTTACATACTTAGTGTCTTAAAAACATTTATGTGTATTTCTTTCTGACCAATAAGAAAAGCAAGACAATTAGATTTTAGTAACCCAGATTTCACTTTTTTTTTTGGTTCTAGCCCTGTTTTAGATTAAGAAAACATGTAAAGAATTTAAATGTAGAAATTAGATATTAGGTATTATTAGAAATTAGGTATTTATTGGGGAATAATTTTCAGACACTTTGTTTAGATGGTGAGCTCACCTTTTCCATTTGATACAATTTTTATTTATAAAAAAGTACTCACCCACACCTTTTTGCAGCGTGCTTGTGTGTACTGAGTTGTATTTTATATTGTCAGTTTTGTGACTGGTTAGAAAAAGCAGTTGGCCACTCATATAGAGGAAGGCTTATGCTCGAATTATAGTTTAACTTTTGCCTACCTAATCTTTAAAAACATATTTTCCCTTAATCGATTGGCATATTTGCTTAATGTTTCTGTGTTTGCTGTGATCTTTGTTCTGAGTATTGTTTTTCCATTATCATTTAGCGTTTGGCTAAATTCGTCCTCAGAGTGTAGCCTTCTCTCTTATTCACGGAGGAATTGTGTGAACAATATGCAGACAAACAGTTAACATGCCAGGTTGGCTCTTTTCCCATCTCCCCCAGGGGTGATGGTGGGCATGCTGGGGAAGAAAGCTGTGTATTTGATTTTTTTTTCTTGACACTTTTATTTGTTCTGAATTTGAATGTTCTCAGGAATTAAATCCAAGGTGGATGAGCTGAAAGCAGCCTACGACAGAGAGGAGTCTCCAAACTTGGAAGAGTATGAACCGAACACGGTGGCCAGTTTGCTAAAGCAGTACCTGCGGGACCTGCCTGAGAACCTGCTGACCAAGGAGCTCCTGCCTCGCTTCGAGGAGGCATGTGGCCGGAGCTCGGAGGCCGAGAAGGTGCAGGAGTTCCAGCGCCTGCTGGAAGAGCTGCCCGAGTGCAGCCGCCTTCTCATCTCTTGGCTCATCGTGCACATGGACCATGTTATTGCCAAGGAACTGGAAACAAAAATGAACATCCAGAACATTTCCATAGTGCTCAGCCCCACTGTCCAGGTACACGGCCTTCCTGGCACACATGTGGGCCCTTGGGGTTGGGGCGAGGGCGCTTCCTGTTCCGAGTCATACACCAAGCAGTGGACCAGGGACAGTGGGCAAGGGCCTGGCTTGAGTGTTGCTGTTTTCTTTCACAGTGTGGATGGTGTTGACGTGAAAGGTGGTAGGCATGTTGACCTTTTAGCTGTGCCTATGAAATCTGAGTATTGTTCAGGTTTGGGTATAGGTCTATAAGCAGCTCCTGATGACAGTGACCTGTCCTTAGTGGAGGAGGAGCCTGGGTACCTGCAGTCCCAGTTCATCTGCAGAGTTTTAAAGATTTCAGTTACTCCATCAAATAGCATTACTGCTCAGTCATGTCACACAGACATACAGACTCAGGCCCAAGGGGGCCTGACATTATTCATTTGGTCAGGAACTTAACCTGAAGGTTTCAGTCATGAAGCTTATATGAAGTATTTTATAGAATCTTAACCTGGGGAGGCATTTCAAGGAGGTGGGTGGTGATTCTTTGTAACGTAAATTCCTGGTCTTTGTTTCCTGCTGCTCACTTGGTGCTGGCATAGAATGTGTGGTGAGTTCCTTTACTGGAGTTACTGGTATTTCACTCTGGCCAGAAATAGAGGGCAGAATAATGAGGGATTATAGTTTTTGTTTTAAGCCCTCTTGGTGAATACACCAGGTCACTTGTTGGTCACTGTTACAGCACACTGTTACGTGTAACAGTTTTTTTTCTTTCACTGAAGATTCCTTCATTGCTCATTGCTTATAGCTTGGAAACAAGATGTTCCTTAAATTTCCTGTTAGTTAAGTTTCAGAATTTGGTAAATGTTACATTATTACGTAGTATTTCTATAATAGGGATGGTGGTGTCACAGAAGATGCAGGTGTGTTGTCAGAGTAAGTTAGGTAGGAAACAGTTTCTTTTACTAGCTATTTAGCCACCTAACATCCTGGTGTCTTAGCATCTGAGCTTTGGAGTTTCCTGGAAGGTGTTTGTCCCTGGAGTTGGGGTTCCCATGCTCAGCCCAGCTCTGTAGCCACAGGCTCGCCTGTTCCTCAGTTGATCCAGTCGTGTGTGTTAGAATGCCTCATAGTAACCGGAAAATAAAGAATGTAGGATTTAAAAAATCAGTTAATGCTCTAGTGCTGCTGCTGCTGCTGCTAAATCGCTTCAGTGGTGTCTGACTCTGTGCGAAGCCATAGACAGCAGCCCACCAGGCTCTGCTGTCCCTGGGATTCTCCAGGCAAGAGCACTGGAATGGGTTGCCATTGCCTTCTCCAATGCATGAAAGTGAAAAGTGAAAGTGAAGTCGCTCAGTTGTGTCCGACCCTCAGCAACTCCATGGCTGCAGCCTTCCAGTCTTCTCTGTCCATGGGATTTTCCAGGCAAGAGTACTGGAGTGGGTTGCCATTGCCTTCTCCAGCTCTAGTGCTAAAACAGAATAAATCAATGATAATCAGCCTCTGCATCCCTTTCTTGGCTTTTCCCCTAGTCCCTCATAGTGCTGAGTCTACCACTTAATCCATACTTTCTCATTCTCTTCTTTAAATTGGCCATTAAGTAGCAAAGCATGTCTTGTGACTCCTGAGGATTAAAAGAGGTACTTAGGCAATAGACACAAATGAAATGAAATGATTTTAATATTTTTCTTGTAAATCCTGTTTTTTTTAGATTAGCAATCGTGTTCTCTATGTATTTTTCACGCACGTGCAAGAGCTCTTTGGAAATGTGACACTGAAGCAAGTGACGAAGCCCCTGCGATGGTCTAACATGGCCACGATGCCCACACTGCCCGAGACGCAGGAGAGCATCAAGGAGGAGATCCGGAGACAGGTGTGTGCCTCCCGCCCTCCGGCCCCCGAGCTGCCCTCGCACTGACCCTGCGGGAGACGGGTGCTGACGGCCCATGAGTCCCTGGCCCTTTAGCGCTTCTGTGTGTATGTAGCTTTCGGGCACGTTCTTCATGGCACACCAAGGCCAGAACTTCCCATGTGATGCTGATTCATGCTCATTAACTCAGGATATCATGGTACACAGAGCACAGGTTTGGAAATCAAAAGACCTGGCTTGAAATTCTTGCTCTGCTCCTGAGTGACCAAATAAGGCACATTGCTTAACCTTAAGGCTTGGGGATTGCATTTAAAAGTAAGTCCTCTCCTAGGTTTGATCAGAAGATGACCTTAAATGAAATAATGTGTTAAAAATGTTCAGCAAGGTGCCAGGTATGTTTCAAGCAGTCCAAAAATGTTGCCTTATCTGAACAAGGCTGCATTTATTGGCCTTATTTACAGATGAGAATAATGAAAGTTGGCAGAGGTAAATAACTTACTCTGTGTCACCTGGTTTATTACCAAGTTTTACAACCAGGGTTTAACCCCGGATCCTGTGCTTTCCTGAAATAGCGCTGGTCAGTAGTGTGTGCTTGGCAAGCCCAGTAAGAAACTCAAGACTAAGACATTTACTTACGTTTGATTATTATTGCATCTTTTGTTCTCATGTAACACATCAGATCCCTGCTTGCTTTTCTTCCCTGTCCTTTCCAAGTTCCTGTTTCTTAGTAGTTGATATTGTTGGGGGAAGGGATGTGAATTGACTGCTGGGAACCAATGTGTGCTGATGGATTAGAACCTAGTGCTCAGGCAGAAAAACTACAGAGGATTTTTCAGTCATAGCCTTGAAAACACAATCTGTGCCATTATGTCATTTCTTTAATGATAACTGAAAAGTAGTCGATTTTGCATCTTTAGAAATGGCATGTGGCTTTAAGATGATAAGACGTGAAATCCTATTCAGTGTGTGGTGTATTACTTTCTAGGAGTTTCTTTTGAATTGTTTACATCGAGATCTACAGGGCGGGATAAAGGATTTATCGAAAGAGGAGAGATTATGGGAAGTACAAAGAATTCTGACAGCCCTCAAGAGAAAACTGAGAGAAGCTAAAAGACAAGTGAGTAAATTTATTATTTTGGTATATCATGTTTATGATGAAGTGTAAAAAGAATGCATTAAAATCTTTTACATACTATTCTAAGTTATTTTTTTTAAGTATGTCAACAAATCCCTTTTGAAGGGAAGTTCCCTGATGAGAGATTTGTTCACATGTTTCCAGTTCTGGACTATTGATCCTTCAGCTTGGTATCAGGGAAGTGTTTCCTTTAATTTAGGAAGTTGAGTTTTTTAATTACACTGTTTGACTAAAAGATGTCAGTTTTGTTGTTTTCTGGCTTGGTTGGACCTGTAAACAGGTTTCCAGGGTGAGAAGCAGTCCAGTGGTGATATATTTCAAAGGCTGCAGGGGAATTGGAGGCCTTACACATGGAGGTATCAAAGGTCAGGAGGGGTTTTCTTTTCCTGGAAACAGGTAGGTGACACGTTCTGCTCGATGAGCTTGGGGTTTGCAAGCCAGACTGTTGGTCTCCCTCTGGCTTAGTGTGTTGCTTGGCGCTGGGACTCTGTGAGTATCCTGGCCAGTCTGAGGTTGAGGTTCCACATCTCTGGCCCCTCCTACACCCATGTGCAGATTCTATGCCAGGGTCCAAGAGCACTTCCGAGGGACACAAGTTGGCATCTGTCTGATGGACCTCGTGGTGCGTGGTGGTCACAGCTGTGGCTTTGCTGAGAGACCGGACAGTGCAGTGCTCTGGCTCGAGGGCTGGCGGGCTGCATGGGTGTGGTGGTGGCTTTGTCAGAGAGGAGGCAGCGACAAGGTGTCTGCCCTGCGCTCCAGGACCTGCAGATGCCCTCTGTGCATTTTCCTTTCTCCTTTTCCTCTGCCTACCAGATTATCTATCTTTTGCTTACAATGCCTGTTTTTAATTACTCCCTTCATGACTTGTCCTGGAATCAGGTTTTAGTGAAAGACCAACCAGGCCTTGTGTGGTCATTGTCCACTGTGTGGTGTCACCCATCAGCCTTTAACACAGGGTCTTGACCCAGGTGGGTGTGGCTTCCTTTCTCTCTCTTCTGCATCTCTCTTGGATAAAGGAACTGTGACATAACAAACCAGAGCCAAGACAGAATGGGATGGCTTACCTCTGCTTTGCTAGTTTCTTGAAGCTGTCTTCATGTCTGCTTATTAATTCACAGAATGCTCCAAAGGTTCTATCAAGTTGATTTTAACTTTGAGGAATAAATGACTTTTAAAGATTCATTCTATTAACAGACTGAAAATAAGAAAAATGATGAGATCATAACAAAAGATGCAGAAAAAGTATGTAGCGGAATTTGATATTTATTTCTTGATAAAAACTCTTATCTTTTCAGCCTGATAAACAGCATTTACAGAAAAAAATCTGTGATTTACATTGTACTTCATGGTAAAAGTCTGAATGTTTTCTTCTGGAATTGATTGGGTATACAGGCAAGGATTTCTGCTTTTACTGCTCCTGTTCAACATTGTACTAGAGGTGTTTTAGCCAGTGCAGCAAAATAAGGAAAAAAAAAAAAAGGCATACGCATTGGAGAGAAATTAGTCTTTATACACAGATCATGGGATCGTCTCTGTATAAAATCTTAAGGAGTCTATACAAAATTGAATATGTGAGTTTAGCAATGCTGTAACATACAAGATCGGATATACATGTCTGTTGTATTCCTGTATGTTTGCAATGAACTATGGGATCAGTTCAGTTCAGTCACTCAGTCGTGTCCAACTCTTTGCGACCCCATGAATTGAAGCACGCCAGGCCTCCCTGTCCGTCACCAACTCCCAGAGTTCACTCAGACTCACATGCATTGAGTCAGTGATGCCATCCAGCCATCTTATCCTCTGTCGTCCCCTTCTCCTCCTGCCCCCAATCCCTCCCAGCATCAGAGTCTTTTCCAATGAGTCAACTCTTCGCATGAGGTGGCCAAAGTACTGGAGTTTCAGCTTTAGCATCATTCCTTCCAAAGAAATCCCAGGACTGATCTCCTTTAGAATGGACTGGTTGGATGTCTTTGCAGTCCAAGGGACTCTCAAGTCTCCCCTCCAACACCACAGTTCAAACGCATCAATTCTTCCGCACTCAGCTTTCTTCACAGTCCAACTCTCACATTCATACATGACCACTGGGAAAACCAGAGCCTTGACTAGACGGACCTTTGTTGGCAAAGTAATGTCTCTGCTTTTCAACATGCTATCTAGGTTGGTCATAACTTTTCTTCCAAGGAGTAAGCATCTTTTAATTTCATGGCTGCAGTCACCATCTGCAGTGATTTTGGAGCCCAAAAATAAAGTCTGACACTGTTTCCCATCTATTTCCCATGAAGTGATGGGACCAGATGCCATGATCTTAGTTTTCTGAATGTTGAGCTTTAAGCCAACATTTTCACTCTCCTCTTTCACTCTCATCAAGAGGCTTTTTAGTTCCTCTTCAGTTTGTGCCATAAGGGTGGTGTCATCTGCGTATCTGAGGTTATTGATATTTCTCCCGGCAATCTTGATTCCAGCTTGTGCTTCTTCCAGCCCAGCGTTTCTCATGATGTCCTCTGCATATAAGTTAAATAAGCAGGGTGACAGTATACAGCCTTGACGTACTCCTTTTCCTATTTGGAACCAGTCTGTTGTTTCATGGCCAGTTCTAACTGTTGCTTCCTGACCTGCATACAGGTTTCTCAAGAGGCAGGTCAGGTGGTCTGGTATTCCCATCTCTTTCAGAATTTTGGCTGTGTGATCCACACAGTCAAAGGCTTTGGCATAGTCAATAAAGTAGAAATAGATGTTTTCTGGAACTCTCTTGCTTTTTTGATGATCCAGCAGATGTTGGCAATTTGATCTCTGGTTCCTCTGCCTTTTCTAAATCCAGCTTCAACGTCAGGAAGTTCACAGTTCACATATTGCTGAAGCCTGGCTTGGAGAATTTTAAGCATTACCGTACTAGCATGTGAGATGAGTGCAATTGTGCGGTAGTTTGAGCATTCTTTGGCATTGCCTGTCTTTGGGATTGGAGTGAAAACTGACCTTTTCCAGTCCTGTGGCCACTGCTGAGCTTTCCAAACTTGCTGGCATATTGAGTGCAGCACTTTCACAGCATCATCTTTAGGATTTGAAATAGCTCTACTGGAATTCCATCACCTCCACTAGCTTTGTTCGTAGTGATGCTTTATGAGGCCCACTTGACTTCACATTCCAGGATGTCTGGCTCTAGGTGAGTGATCACACCATCGTGATTATCTTGGTCGTGAAGATTTTTTTGTACAGTTCTTCTGTGTATTCTTGCCACCTCTTCTTAATATCTTCTGCTTCTGTTAGGTCCATACCGTTTCTGTCCTTTATCAAGCCGATCTTTGCGTGAAATGTCCCCTTGGTATCTCTAATTTTCTTGAAGAGATCTCTGCTCTTTCCCATTCTGTTGTTTTCCTCTATTTCTTTGCGTTGATCGCTGAGGAAGGCTTTCTTATTCTCCTTGCTGTTCTTTGGAACTCTGCATTCAGATGCTTATATCTTTCCTTTTCTCCTTTGCTTTTTGCCTCTCTTCTTTTCACAGCTATTTGTAAGGTTTCCCCAGACAGCCATTTTGCTTTTTTGCATTTCTTTTCCATGGGGATGGTCTTGATCCCTGTCTCCTGTACAATGTCATGAACCTAGTCCATAGTTCATCAGGCACTCTATCTATCAGATCTAGGCACTTAAATCTATTTCTCACTTCTACTGTATAATCATAAGGGACTTGATTTAGGTCATACCTGAGTGGTCTAGTGGTTTTCCCTACTTTCTTCAATTTAAGTCCGAATTTGGCAATAAGGAGCTCATGATCTGAGCCACAGTCAGCTCCTGGTCTTGTTTTTGTTGATTGTATAGAGCTTCTCCATCTTTGGCTGCAGAGAATATAATCAATCTGATCAATCAATGTAATCAAACAATATAATCAATCAGTATATATAATCAATATATTTCAATCTGTTGACCATCTGGTGATGTCCATGTGTAGAGTCTTCTCTTGTGTTGTTGGAAGAGGGTGTTTGCTATGACCAGTGTGTTCTCTTGGCAAAATTCTATTAGCCTTTGCCCTGCTTCATTCCATATTCCAAGGCCAAATTTGCCTGTTACTCCAGGTGTTTCTTGACTTCCTACTTTGCATTCCAGTCCCCTATAATGAAAAGGACATCTTTTGGGGGTGTTAGTTCTAAAAGGTCTTGTAGGTCTTCGTAGAACCGTTCAACATCAGCTTCTTCAGCGTTACTGGTTGGGGCATAGACTTGGATTGCTGTGTTTTGTTTTGTTTTTGTTTTTTCAGTGTTACAGCTCTATTTTATTTAGAAGATAGCAGGAGAATCCATCCTCAAAGTGTGAGGGCATGCCAACCCAAAGATTTGAAGGGAAGAGAGTGGAGGAGCGCATGGGAGAGGGGGAGAGAGAGAGAGGGAGAGAGAGAGAGAGAGCACACGCACGCGGGAGAGAGAGAGAGAGAGAGCGCATGCATGCAGGAGAGGAAGAGAGAGAGAGCAACGCTTTGGCGCCTCCTTTTATATGTTTTCTTCCTCCCCCTGGGCCTGCCCTATGCAAATTGGGCTTAGCCAGGAGTGCTGTTCGTTCTACCTGAAGTCTTCACTCTGCTCCTCGGACCTTCCTTTGACCTTCCTTGTTTTTTAGCCACTGCCATTTTGGACTCCGTTTCCCTATTCTACCTACCTAACATTCCCCCCTCAAGAGATGGGAGGCCCAATTCTCTGGGAACAGGGGCGTTGAGGTCTTTCTGGCTACTTCCTGCTGAACTGGGGCGGTGAGGGGTTTTGGGCCTCCCCCTCTTGCTAGTCTCAAGCCTCAGAGTCCTTATAGCGGTGTCCATCTAAGGGTGTGATATTTTTCGTGGTCGGCTGTAGTTTTATATCTTTGTTGAACTGGCACTGCATGTTGTAGCTTGTTGACCTGGGCAGAGACAAAGCAGGTTAGACAATTGACAGTTCATGGAATAATCATAAGTATCATCAATATAGCATAATAAGGACTAGTAGGGTCATTATTCATTTTTAAATTCACATCGCCAGGATGGCTCAAGTCCCTCCTTGTTCAGGTATCAGAAGATCTATCTCTTGTCTGTTTTGGAATACAATCTCTGTCAAGCTGTGTTGGCTGTTTAGAGCTATCCTGAGAAATCTTACCCCCCAAAACTAGATTTTGGGGGTATTCATTCAGATGGCACTCATTGGTAGTCCTGAATAGGTATTTGAGATCTCCCAGGGGCTCACAGATGTATTGAGTGTCCTCTTCTGTCTTCTTCCATGGCTTGACTTGTGAGTAGTTAATCTAGGAGTCATGTCCTGGTACCTTGACTGCCGGCTCTTCTTTTTCCATCCAAGACAAAGCTGCTTCCATCAGTGTACCAGATTTCCTCAGAATTGGTCAGAGGATCTTCTGACAATCCCTCTTGGGGTTTTGTCCAGTGGTCCAAGGTTTCTGCCACATCAGTTGCACCCTTGGCTCCAGCCCCGTGATGGTTATCTGTGACAGGCGGGCTGGCTGGAGCAGGCTGCTTCAGTCCTCTTGAACCATCGTGAGAGTAGGCTTGGCGCTTGACCTTGAGGCTCTTGGGTCCCAAGGGCAGAGTGCCGCCCAATGTCCCAGTTGATGGCATTTGTGGGAAGCCGTTCTAGGAGACTTGTCGCGGTTTGGACACTCTTTGGCCCAGTGCCCCGCCTGTCTACAGATCAGGCATTTGCCTCGTGCCTTGTCCTTCAAGGACTCGGGGTTTGCCATAGGGCTTCTCTGGAGGGCGGCCAGCATCTGGGCATGCCTTGTCTCTTTCTTTCTCTCCTTCTCCTGGGCCTTGGCCTCCTTCTCCTGTTCTCTTAACTGGAGGTCTTCTGGGATCCGAGACTGGGCCGCGTGACCTTTCTGCTGAGTTTATTTTTCACTGTCCCGGTTTCCAGCACGATGGGCCTTCCCCTGTGGTGGGTTTCTTCGCCTTCTGCTTCTAGCGCAGGAGCTTCGCTGAGTTGGGCTCCTGCTGTGCTTGGCCTCTTCCGCGCAGAGGTTGTTTCAGCCTGGTTACATCCGAGTCACGGCACCATAGATGTCATGCGAGTGTATGTTCCTTGGTTCTTTGTCTTGTCACAACAAAGATTTGGAGCAACGGACATTAAAGCCCTCGGCGCGTCACAGCTCTCGGGTCTTGGACAAACCGTGTTATAGCTCTTAGGCAAATCAGTGTTACAGCTCTATTTTATTTGGAAGATAGCAGGAGAATCCATCCTCAAAGTGTGAGGGCATGCCAACCCAAAGATTTGAAGGGAAGAGAGTGGAGGAGCGCATGGGAGAGGGGGAGAGAGAGAGAGAGAGAGAGAGAGAGAGAGAGCGCGCACATGTGGGAGAGGAAGAGAGAGAGAGAGAAAGACCACATGCACGCAGGAGAGGAAGAGAGGGATTACTGTGATATTGAATGGTTTGCCTTGGAAATGAACAGAGATCATTCTGTCGTTTTTGAGATTGCATCCAAGTACTGCATTTCAGACTCTTGTTGACCATGATGGCTACTCCATTTCTTCTGAGGGATTCCTGCCCGCAGTAGTGGATATAATGGTCATCTGAGTTAAATTCACCCATTCCAGTCCATTTTAGTTTGCTGATTCCTAGAATGTCGACATTCACTCTTGCCATCTCCTATTTGACCACTTCCAATTTGCCTTGATTCATGGACCTGACATTCCAGGTTCCTATGCAGTATTGCTCTTTACAGCATCAGACCTTGCTTCTATCACCAGTCACATCCACAACTGGGTATTTTTTTTGCTTTGGCTCCATCCCTTCATTCTTTCTGGAGTTATTTCTCCACCTACAGACCTGGGGAGTTCCTCTTTCAGTATCCTATCATTTTGCCTTTTCATACTGTTCATGGGGTTCTCAAGGCAAGAATACTGAAGTGGTTTGCCATTCCCTTCTCCAGTGGACCACATTCTGTCAGACCTCTCCACCATGACCCGCCCATCTTGGGTGGCCCCATGGGCGTGGCTTAGTTTCATTGAGTTAGACAAGGCTGTGGTCCTAGTGTGATTAGATTGACTAGTTTTCTGTGATTATGGTTTCAGTGTGTCTGCCCTCTGATGCCCTCTTGCAACACCTACCGTCTTACCTTGGGTTTCTCTTACCTTGGACATGGGGTATCTCTTCATGGCTGCTCCAGCAAAGCACAGCCACTGCTCCTTACCTTGGGCTAGGGGTATCTCCTCACCACCAGCCCTCCTGACCGTGAACGTGGAATAGCTCCTCTAGGCCCTCCTGCGCCTGCACAGCCACTGCTTCTTGGACATGGGGTTGCTCCTCCCAGCCACTGCCCCTGGCCTCAGGCATGGGGTAGCTCCTCCTGGCCGCCGCTCCTCGGGCATGGGGTCCTCCCGGCTGCTGCCCCTGACCTCAGTGTGGGGTAGCTCGTCTCTCCCGTGCTTGTACGCAGTCACAGCCGCCCACGCTCTTTGGGGATAGTGAACTATGGGATAGTGCAACTAAAAAAAGAAAACATAAATAAATTAGAAATATGTTTATATCACAATATTGTTAAGATGTTAGGTTTTCCCGAGTTGATCTGTGGATTCAACTCCAATCAAAATTTAAACAGGTGATTTTGGTAGAAATTAATAAGCTTTTCTAAAATCTCTGTGAAAAAAAAAAAACTATGAGGAAATATAAATGACCTAACTGTTTTGAAAAAGGACTACATTGGAAGACTCACGTCACCTGATGAAGATTTTCTGTAAAGCTACAGTGATCAATAGTCAGTATTCGATAAGAATGGGCATACAGAATAGAAAGACCAGAAACAGACCAACACATGTGTGGGCAGGTAATTTTCAACAAAGATGCTAAGACAATTGACTAGGGAAGTTTTTTCTTTTCAACAAATGGTGCTGTAACAATTGGATACCTATATGCGGAGAAGGCACTGGCACCCCACTCCAGTACTCCTGGAAGATCCCATGGACGGAGGAGCCATGGAGTCGCTGGGAGTCGGATACTACTGAGCGACTTCACTTTCACTTTTCACTTTCATGCATTGGAGAAGGCAATGGCAACCCACTCGTGTTCTTGCCTGGAGAATCTCAGGGACAGGGGAGCCTGGTAGGCTGCTGTCTATGGGGTTGTTAAGAGTCAGACACGATTGAGCGACTTCACTTTCACTTTTCACTTTCATGCATTGGAGAAGGAAATGGCAACCCACTCCAGTGTTCTTGCCTGGAGAATCTCAGGGACGGGGGAGCCTGGTGAGCTGCCGTCTATGGGGTCGCACAGAGTCAGACACTACTGAAGCGACTTAGCAGCAGCATGCCAAAAAAAGAGAGCTTTTTTTCCTCCTCTTTCCATGCAACATATATAGAAATAAGTGCTAATGAATCGTAGACTGACTTAATAAACAGAGAAGATCTTACTGACTGGCTTAGGCGGTAATTTTTTTTTAATTGAAGTATAGTTGATTTACAGTGTTGTTTTAATTACAGCAAAGTGAATCAGCCATGCACACGCAGATACACATTCTTCTTCATATTCTTCTACATTATGGTTTTTCACAGGATATTGGATAGAGTTCCCTGTGCTGTGCAGTAGGGCCTTGTTGTTCATCCATTGTGTGTATAGTAGTTGGCATCTGCTAACCCCAGCCTCCCAGTCTATTCCTCCCCCATGCTCCCATTCCCTGGGCAACCACAGGTCTGTTCTCTGTGTCTGTGAGTCTTTTGCTGTTTCATAAATAAGTTTGAGTCATTTTAGATCCCACATATAAGGGGACTAACTTTGCTTAGTATGATCAGTTCTAGTTGCATCTATGTTGGTGCAAATGGCATTACTGCTTTTAAATGGCTGAATAGTGTTGCATTGTATGTGTTTATAGATAGATATATGTATATATGTCTTCTTTATTCATCTGTCTGTGGACATTTAGGTTGTTTGCATGTCTTGGCTATTGTGAATAGTGTGCTGTGAACATGAGGGGTGCATGTATCTTTTTGAATTATAGTTTTATCTGGATATAGGCCCAGGAGTGGGCTTACTGGATTGTATGACAACTCTGTTTTTTGGTATTTTGAGGAAACTCTGCACTGTTTTCCATAGTGGCTGTACCAACTTAAATTCCTACGAACAGTGTAAGAAGTTTCCCTTTTCTCCACACCCTCTCCAGCATTTATTATTTGTAGACTTTTTAATGATGGCCATGCTAACCATTGTGAGGTGATACCTCATTTTAGTTTTGACTTGCATTTCTCTAATAATTAGCAATGATGATTTCATCTTTTCATTTGCTTGTTGGTCATCTGTATGTCTTCTTTGGAGAAATGTCTATTTGGGTCTTTTGCCCATTTTTTGATTGGGTTTTTAAAAAATTTTTGTTATCGAGTTGTATGAGCTGTTTGAGTGATTTCTTAAATAGAATACAAAAATTCATGAACTATAAAAGAAAAATTTAGTAAACTGTATTTTATCAAAACATACTCTTCAAAAGACACTGTTAAAAAGATGACCATGCAGGCCAGAGGCTGTGACATATTTGCAAAAAACAGATACTTGATAAAGTTCTTGAACTAGAATGTATTAAAAACTCCTTAGACTTAATAAGACAAACCAATTTTTTAAGTTGTATTTTTTTTAGGGTAGTTTTAGGTTGACAGACAAACTGAGGGAAAGGTACAGAGAATTCATACTCCTTTACCCCATATGCTTAGCCTCTGTCATTATTAATATCCCCCGCCAGAGTGTTTGATTATTACAATAAAAATTCAATTTTAAAAAGGCAAAAGTTTGAACAGCACTTTACTGAAGATCTTTACCAAAGCATATATATGGATGATAAAGAAGCATATGTGAAGATCGTTTGTCATTGAGGAAGTACAGATCAGCCACAGTGAGAAACCACTGCACACCAGCCAGAATGACTCGTATTAAAAATACCAAGTGTTGGCAGGAACGTAGAGCAGCTGGAGCTCTGCTTTACTGATCTTGACTGTTTCAGTCATTTTGGGAAACAGTTTGGCAGTTTCAGAGTTAAGCACCAGGTTATCATCTGGCCCAGCAATCCCACTCCTAAGTGTTTATCTAACAGAAGAAGGCATGTTCCCTCACAGAGCAGATACTTAATGGTTTTTATAGGTCTGATTAGTAGCTCAAAAGTAGAAAGGACTGAAATGTTCACCAGGTGGTGAACGGATAAACAGACTGGGGTGCATTCATATCCTTGCATATTACTCAGCAAACTACTGATACAACATAGATGAGTTGTGAAATTTAACGTGGCAGGAAAAAGACTGCTTACTGATTAATTCAGATTATATGAAACATAAAAGAAGGTGAGACCAGAGCAATGGAAAGCAGGTTAGTGGTTTCCAGCGGCAACAGGTGGCAGAGGAGTCCAAGGGTACTTTGTGGTGTTGGAGACATTCAGTGTTGTGATAGACAGTGGCTACTTGACTGTGTACTATTGGCAAGACCAACTAACTGTAGGCTTAAAGTAGACCCCCTCCAAAAAGGAAGGATCACGGAAGACAGTTTATATGGGAGGGTTCCAGAAATGCTGAGCACGTTAGCTAAAACTGAACATTTTCCTCCAGTGCATCCACAGCGTGAGATCCACACATTACTGTCAAGGCCCAGTTAGCAGATGCCCCCGTCTGGAGGTTCTGCTGGCTGTGTCACTCTTAGTTTTTCAGATCTAGAAGCTGGGGAGGAAATTTCAGGAACGAGGACAGTGTGAGTTTGTTGAATGTGTTACAGTGGGCTGACCAGTGCTTTCATTTCTTTTGTTGGATAGGAATGTGAAACCAAGATTGCACAAGAAATAGCCAGTCTTTCAAAAGAGGATGTTTCCAAAGAAGAAATGAATGAAAACGAGGAAGTCATAAATATTCTTCTTGCCCAGGTAAGTATAACTCCTGTATTTTGCAAGATATTAAAAAAAAAAGAAAAATATATATTTAAGGTATAAACATGATTTGATGCACCTCCACCCAGTGAAATGATTGCTACAGTCAGTTACCCTCTCAATTACCTTCTGTGATGAGAGCACCTGAAAGATGCTCTCATGGCATAATCCACCATTTAGTACAGTGTCGTCATCAGCATTGCCTCTCTAGACAGGCCTTCAACACAAATGCAGCTGTATTTTTTTTTTTTACCAGTACCTCCCTATTTTACTCACCCTCCAAGGCCTGGTAACCACTGTTGTATTCTCCACTGCTGTGAGTTCAACTTTTTATTTGATTCCACAAATAATCAGTGAAATCATATGGTATTTGTCTTTTTCTGTCTGGCTTTTTTCACTTATCATCATGTCTGCCAGGTTCATCTGTGCTATTAAATGCCAGGATCTCCTTCTTATGTCAGAATATATTCGTTACATATATGTGTGTGTTTATGTTTTCTGTGTTTGTATATTTATGTGGGCATGTGTATACTTACGTATTATGAGTATGTGCATGTCACATTGTTACCCATTCATCCATCAGCCATCGGGCTGTTTTCAGATATTGACTGATGTGAATGATGCTGCAGTGAACATCTCTCTTCAGTGTTCTGTTTACAGTTACACATTCAGAAGCTGGGTTGCTAGAACTGTGATAGCTCTGCTTTGTATTTTTGAGGAACCTCCGTGTTGTCTTCCACAGTCGCTGTACCAATTTATATTCCCACTAACAGTGCACAAGGGTTCCTTTTCTCCACATCCTCACCAACACTTGTTACCTCTTGTGTTTTTGATAAAAGCCATTCTGACAGGTGTGAGGTGATATTTCATGGTGGTTTTCATTTGCGTTTCCCTGATGATGAGTGACAGTGATCTGTTGGCCATTTCAGTGTCTTCTTTTGAGAAATGTCAATATAAGTTCTTTGCCCATTTTTTAATTGGGTTGTTTTCTTGCTATAGAGTTGTCCGACTTCTTCTTGTATATACTAACCCCTCATCTGATGTAAGGTTTGCAGTATTTTCTCTCCTTCCGTAGGCTGTCTCTTCACTCCATTTTCTTTGCTGTGTGGAAGCTTTTTAGTGTGATGCAGTCCCCTTTGTCTGCTGTATATCTGTGCTTTTTAGGTCATATCTAAAATTCTTGCTCAAACCAGTGTTAAGAAACTCTCCCTGTGTTTTCTTCTAATAATTTTATGATTTCAGGTCTTATATTTAAGTCTTTAGTCCATTTTGAGGTGACTGATGTGTGTGTAGTGAGAGAAGGTAGTTCACTTTTTTGCCTGTGGAAAACCAGTTTCTCAACATCATGTATTAAAGAGACTGTTCTTTTTCCATTGTTTATTAGCGTCCTTGTCAAAGATCAGTTGACTGTGAATGTGTGGATTTATTTCTGGACTCTGTTCTGCTCCATTGGTCTATATGTATGTTTTTATGCCAGTACTGGACTCTTTCGGTTGTGGGGTGATGCCTCCAACTTTGTTCTTTTGTTTAAGATTGCTTTGGCTAAAAAAAAAAAAAAGATGTTTGCTTTGGTTCTTACAATCTTTTATGGTTCTGAATGAATTTTAGGATTATTTTTTCTGTTTCTGTGGGAAACCTCAAAACCCCATTGGAATTTTGATAGAGATTCCAGTGAATGTATAGATCACTTTGGTAGTATGGAAATTTTAACAATATTATTTCTTCTAATCTATGAACATGAGTTACCTTTCATTTTATCTTTAGTGTTTTCAGTTTCTTTCATCAGTATTTTGTAGTTTTCAGTATATAGATATTTTACCTCTTTGTTTAATGGATTTGTTTTCTTAATTTCTTTTTTGGATAGTAGTGTGTAGAAATGCAACTGATTTTTTTATGTTGATTTTGTATCCTGCAACTTTCCTAAATGTATTACTTCTAACAGTTATTTGATGGACTCTATGGTTTTCTGTGTATAAGATCATGTTGTCTGTAAACAGACAATTTTACTTCTTTACAATTTGGACACCTTTGTTCCTGCTCCATTACTCCGGCTGGTACTTCGGTACTGCATAACCAGAAGTGGTGAGACTGGGCCTCTTGTCCTCTCTCTGATCTTAGAAGAAGTACTTGCAGCCTTTCACTGGGGTACCAGGTTATCTGTAGTAGGCCTGTCATATCAGCTGTATCATGTCAAGGTATTCCTTCTATAGCCACTTTGTTGAGTTTTTATTGTGAAAGGATGTTGAATCATTTCAAGTGCTTCTTTGAATCTTTTGAGATACGATTTTTATCCTTCATGTTGTTAGTGTGCTGTATCACATTCATTGATTTGTGTTGAACCATCCTTGTATCCCAGAGATAACTAAAGTCCTACAAGTTTCAGTCCTTTTCTGTCACTTCCTTTTCTGTCATGCCTGTCAGGGATGTGTAACTCTCCTCCCCTGAAGAGAGAGTGAGGTCCCAGATGCATCTTTATTTCAGAGTTTTCATCCTGGTGTTTCTTGGAACATTAGCTTTCATAAAAAGGATGAACATCTCTGTTTAGAAACGCTGGGGACTGTGAGGAGCACAGCTCTGAGAGAGGTTTCTTATGCATACTGAAGACTTCTGTGGGTTTCTTATGCACACTGGAGACTGGGCCATTGGACTTTAAAGTGAACTTGACCGCAGCACCTTTCATGTTTGATCACAGGTTCTTATCCTCCCGCCACCTGTTAGTTTGGAAAGAAATGTAGGCCTTGGCTGCTTCCAGCTCATTTCTATAGCTTTCCATCTCTGTTCTCTCCTAAGTTTTGTCTGCTGTGGTGGTTTTCTTTGGTTTGGAGGGGCTAGCTAGATCCTGGACAGATGTCAGTTTTAGAAATGCATATTCTGTTAAATGCATATTTACTGTTTAAATATTATCCCTGGGGACATGGGATGAGGAGGACAGTGGCTTGTATTGAGGAGGAAAGATTTCTTCTGGGAACACTTTTCCATCACCAGCTCTGCTTTCAATGATACTGACAAGCTGCATGTCGCCGGGGCCTTTCTTGCCTGGTGACACTGTTGAAGGCCCCTGTGGCCCTCAGACAGACTCTCTGTGAGAAGGTGTTCAGAAAGGCTGGGGTAGAAACAGTCCCTAGTACTCTGCTGTGTGCCTGCTGGCTGGCCTCTTGTGGATCCTTTGCATAACAAGGATCCCTAAGTACCGTTTTATGTCTTGAGGAAAATCTAGTCATTCCTCCCAAGCAAGTTAGTCTACCTTTGCTCGGGAAACTGGGTATTTTAGGGGTGTGCATTACAAGCTTTCCTATAACGTGTGGGTTAACGTGTGTGTATGAAGTGTGAAGTGTTAGTTGCTCAGTCCTGTCCAACTCCCAACTCTTACAATCCCGTGGACTGTAGCCTGCTAGGCTCCTCTGTCCCTGGGATTTCCCAGGCAAGAATACTGGAGTGGGTTGCCATTTCCTTCTCCAGGGGATCTTCCTGACCTAGGGATGCAACCCGGGTCTCCTGCATTGCAGGCAGATTCTTTACTACCAGAGAAGCCCCAGTGTTGTGTGTATGGGCGTAAACAGTTCAGGGTGACAGAGGAGACCCCAGAAGAGCGACCTTTCTTAGACTTTCAGAGGTGCTCACCAGTGTCACTGCTTTAGGAGAATGAGATCCTGACTGAGCAGGAGGAGCTCCTAGCCATGGAGCAGTTCTTGCGCCGACAGATTGCCTCGGAGAAGGAAGAGATCGAACGCCTCCGGGCGGAGATCGCCGAGATCCAGAGGTGAGGGCAGGGGTCAGGGCTCAACTTGGACTCTGGGGAGAGCAGGACAGTCCAGCCTCAGCCCTTCCTGTGATGGGGCCAGGCAGAGCGCCCCCTTCCATACCTTCTGTATTACCTCTGAGGTGGGCCTTGTCCCGAGTGGACCCGCTAGAAAGCTGGGCAGCCTGGAAGCAGACCACCAGCCTGTCTGTGAGGGTGGGTCACGCGCTCCCCGCCCTGTCCTGTCCCCGCACAGCCGCCAGCAGCACGGCCGCAGTGAGACCGAGGAGTACTCGTCGGACAGTGAGAGCGAGAGCGAGGACGAGGACGAACTGCAGCTCATCCTGCAGGACCTGCAGCGGCAGAACGAGGAGCTGGAGGTGCGCAAGCGCGGGGCCACTGCCCTCGGGAGCGCTGGGGTCCACGTCGTGCTTATCGGACTCGCTCCTCGCCTCTCACGGGGCCTGTGGGCCTGGGCTGCTGTCGCTCCTTCCGGCAGGGGCTCCAACACAACAGAGAATCCCACCCGGGACGCCCCTCCCGGGGTTGCTGGCCTCAGAGCCATTTGGGGGGCCAGGAGACAGGCCCCGGGCAGCAGCTCGCTCTGCCCCACAGTTTACAGATCGTGTTAGTGCTGAGCAGGAAAACACCCCCGGGAAGGAGGGAGCCCCCTGGGTCCACAGAGGGGGAGGGGCCCTGCCCAGAGGGAGGCAGGCCTGCTGGCCGTGGGCAGTGGCTCAGCCTGTTTTTGGGGTTGCGACTCCTCGCTGACCGGCCGCTGCGTCTGTCCCTGCAGATCAAGAATAACCACCTGAACCAGGCCATTCACGAGGAGCGCGAGGCCATCATCGAGCTGCGGGTGCAGCTTCGCCTGCTCCAGCTGCAGCGCGCGCGCCCCGAACCCCTGGCCGAGCCCGAGCCCGGCGCCCGAGAGCCGCCCCCGCCCACCAAGGAGCAGGCGCGGCCGTCGCCAGGCAGGGAGCGGAAGGAGACGCCCATCTGAGAGCTGGCCAGGGCGCGCGGGCCTCCAGAGACGGCTGGTCGGCACACCGGTGTCCCAGACGGTCGGCTTCTTGGAAGAGTCATTTCCTTTGTTAACTTAAAATAACTATTTTAACCCTTGAGTGGCTTCTTTTTAAACCAAAAATCGTCTTTCTTTGCTTTTTTATTACGGCAGAATCAGGATTTTTCTCTCGTTCATGGGGGAGCCACACGGGGCCGCCCTGCCCGCCACGTCCCCAGGATCTCGCTGCCGCCACTTGCCCGTGCCTTCACACCTCTGCGGTGCGGGTCCTGGGGGCCTCCATCCTGACCGGCCGGCCCCCCAACCCTCCCCTCTCAGCCCCGCCCGAGTCACCCCGGTGGCCTGGGTCATGGGAGGACCAGGGCGTCCACACAGCATGTTTCTTCAACCTTCCATTAGGACAGAGCGCCGTGGTTGGCTTGCTCGGGCCCGAATGTAAGCGTGTCTTTGCCTGCATAAGCCATATCGATGGGTAGCCGCGCGCTCACACAGGATTGCAGTCGGTGTCTACACAGGCTCGGTGAACTGCTGCTGGACGCCGGGTGGGCCAGGCTGAGTACTAGGAATCGGACTTCCTCGGGAGTCAGCCGTGGTCCTGACCACCCCCTCCCCCCACGACCTTGGTTACCCGTGGCGTCAGGCTCACAGGCACCGGGGTCCAGTGCCATTGGGTCCAAGCAAGTGGCTCTGAGAGGCTCTGGGCTGTGGAGACAAACCTACACGTCCCGGTGATGGAAACACCCCCTGAGGGCGCATCCTCTTCTGGTTAGTATTTATTTCAGCACCTGGTTAACTGCGGTTTTTTATTCTCTACCTATTGCACTGTTGTGACTTGTTGGCCATTATTTGATTTTTGTACGAAAAAAAAGCTTTGTTATAGAAATCAGCATACTATTTTTTTAAACCTGGAGAGAAGATATTATGGTGACTGAAAATATGGTCAGGTGTCAAATATAAATGTATAAAAGCCTTCTTGCTGTCCTGTCGGTCATGTTACATTTATTTTATATTTGCTGGCAATACTGAAGGTTTCTTTTTTGTTTGTGTAAACTCTTAATTTCTATCACGGTGTCATGAATTTTTAAAATCAGTATTTCATTACAGTTGTCTCAGCGTTGGTAAACTAATTTTTGCCAGGACCATTATTGATTAAGCAAATAAATTCAACAGCCATTTGAGGGAGAAAAAAAGCTTCTTGTTTTCTGTGCCCATTCTTCCTTTGAAATACCTGAGTGTACTGAAGCTGGTCTGACGTGCCTTCAAGGTCTGCTTGTGAGCAGGACGTTTTGTGCTAACTCACTTTGTGTCCCTCCCTACCCCTGCTGGTGCTGAGCAGCTGTCTGGACTGGATCTGCAGTGGCTTGTGTGAGTGATGCCAGGTCAGCTGGCCCAACTGGGCAGGAAGGTGGGTTTGGCCAGGTTACTGTCTTGTAGGTGATGGCAGGGGTCTGTCTGTCTAGTGGGTCACCTCTTTGGTGCAGGTCCCGCGATTCCAGGCTGATGGTTTCAGGCTTGGGTTCTGGGGGAGCCGACACTGATGGTCTCAAGTTTGGTGAGAGCCGGGCTTCCTTTAGGCGACTCTGTTTTGGGCCTGCTAACTTACCTTTTAATCAGACTCTCAGCCTGAGAATCCTGATTGAGATTTAAGGCACTGGAGCTCCTCTCAGCTGCCGCACTGGAACTTGCACAGATTTTGCTGAATCTGTGGCATTCACAGGTCCTGACCTTGGTTCACAGTCTGTAAGTTGGTGGTTCTTTCTGCTGCTTTTTTGTTGTTGCTCCAGTCTTAGGGAGATCTTGGTCTGCTTGCTGGTGAGTGCTACAAACACACATTAAGGCTTTCCCAGCAGGATCATCACCAGTGAGTGTCTGGGGCCCTGAGACCTACACCAAAGTCATGTAAGTCAGGAAAGAGCCTGCTGAAGACACTGCTTTCTGCAGCCCAGCAGCTTGTTCAGTGACCTCAGGGAGCCGAGTTTCCGCTTCTCCAGGGCTGTTATCCAGACGCAGCAAGCAGTGTTGGCCAGAGCGGACACCTCAGTGCTCAGCTAAAGGTAATCGCACAGTTTTCTGGAGTCAAGAACAACTCTGGCCAGTCGGGGTTTTGTTGGGCAGCTCTTGCTTTATCAGCAGCATCTGCAGTGTCTGGAAGAGTTTAGGAGCGGTCCCTGACCACAGCCTCTTGCACCTTCTAGCCAGGGCAGTGGAGAGCTGCCAAGGGAAGGGATTTTTGAATCACGAATGCCTTCTGCTAACTGTGGCTTAGTCTGAGGCTCAGGAGGGGAAATGCCAGGATCTGCAGGCTGCATGGGTGGTTTTGTGCTGGTGCCCCTTTCTCCGCCTAGCACGTAGATGCAGTATTCCCTCAGCTTGGGAGTTGCCAACCAGAGGTGGAGAAATAGACCCAGGGTCTTGATATGATCGAGAGAAGGCTGAGTTTGCTCCAGAGCAACTGTCGCTCTGGGCATCAGGGCAGAGTTTGTGATGGACAGAACTACAGGATCTTCAGATGCATGTCAGACCCTGTTGTGTGATAGCCTGAGACAATAGCATTCCCTTTCCAGGCTGGAGGAAGGTTCACAGAAGGTGAGTAGAAGACCCAGAGAGGCCTTCTGGGGTAGCAGTTGGGAAAAGGAGCGTCAGAGAGGGAAGGAGGAGTGGAGAGAAATGTTCTCAGTCCTCTTGGGAGGGGGCATCTTACCATGATGTCAGCCACTTCTCTTCCTGGTTGGTTTGATTTGTGATCTCCAGCATTTGCACAGGACCAGATGTCTGGTGGGGCCTTCTTCAGCTGTGAAATACACAGCCGAGGTTCCACACCTTGTAACTTGGCAGTGGTGTTCGTGGTCCAAGAGCCTTTTGTAGGATGCTTTCCATATATCTGCTCTTTCCAAAGGCATACGTGTAAAACAGTAACTGTCTGTAAAGGACAAAAGACTTAAAAATGCCCGTGATTAAAGAGCAGATGAGGTTTCATTTGATAAGGAAATGCAGTTATTTCTGTGGCATACACTACTCTCACTGTCCAATGATTATCCTAAAGTACTGATACATTTCTAGAAACTTCAGACAATTTCTGGAATACATATTACGAACATATGTCCCTACAAATATAACCTAAGGTTTATCATTATCATTTCTTATTTGACAATTCTTCCCAAGTATTTAACATCTCATTTATAAGATGAGAGGCAAATCTTCTGATTTCCTAGAGGGCTCCTGGAAAACCTGAGTTTCAGTTCAGTTCAGTCGCTCAGTCGTGTCCGACTCTTTGAGACCCCATGAATCACAGCACGCCAGGCCTCCCTGTCCATCACCAACTCCCGGAGTTCACTCAGATTCACGTCCATCGAGTCAGTGATGCCATCCAGCCCAAGTTTACTTTGAGGTAAAAAGACTCTGAGTAGTTTTTTTTTTTCATTGTTTTTAAATTTCTTGGCTGCAGCATGAGGGATCTTAGTTCCCCAACCAGGGATGGAACCTGCGCCCCTTGGAGTGGAAGCATGAAGTCTTAACCACTGGATCGCCAGGGAAGTCCCTCTATTTAGTAATTTGATGAGAAAATGTCAAAAGGATTGAACATTTAATTCAGTAGGATCACAGATCATTGATACAGTGATACTTAATTATCTATTTAAGCAAGGTGACAGTAGCAGATATTAAAGGGAAATACAGAAGTTTACCTTAAAAGTCAGTGCTCTTAATGTTTAGAAGACTGGGTTTTGTTAAGTGAAGACCTGATAAAAATAACGTGAAACAGAGTCAGTTATTCTTGTAACCGAAAATTTTTGCTGTCCACACAGATTACTTAAAAGGTAAACACAAACTCTTTCTTTATAATATAAAGAGCAGAACAATAATCGAAGAGAACTTTTTATCCTTTTAACAGAGGGAAAAATAAAATTCTTAATTTTGCACCGGTGTATTTTAATGATAAAACTAATTTTTTAGAAAAGCTTTAATCCATTTCAGTCTTAGCCTGCTTGACCACATACACACTTCCTTTTCCACAGACATTCTGCATCCTGTGCTGTCCATCCAGGCTCTGTCCCAGATTTCCTCCTCTTTCTTATCCTGGGACTGTCATTTTACTTTCCTTATCTACTTTTCATACTGAGTAGTTACTATCACTGACTTAGTGATTAGAGTTCTTAACCCTTAGAATCCTTAATTCTTGGTGAACACTACCTTAGCACTAGCATTCTGTGGACTGGCAAATTAATAATTTTATAATTTCTAGAAGCACATTTATCCTTGTTAAATTTTCCAATGTGGCACAAAAATTGTTTACAGAGAGACCCAAATATCTTTAAAACCAAAAGTGGATAAAAATTTGTTCAGTAATTAATGTGTCAGAATTTTTATTTTATTTGAAAATGATCTAGATATTCAGTGATATCTAATGAATGTCCATCACTTAACATCTCTCAGTATAAGTTTAAGGTTTCAAGTTACCAAAAAGATTTTGAAAACTATTTTTAAGTAGACATACCGGTAAAGTATAAAACTATTGTTTGGAAAGTTGATTTATAAACGTTTATCTTACCTCTATTTAATTCACTTGTTCTCAACAATTACGTTCAGTCATGAAAATCTCACAAGATGTTAAACAGCTAATCATCTTAAGTTCTCTTTCTTGCTGACAAATTCTGTAACAGAGATAACAGCTTATTTTTTAGTAAACCTAGGTAGAATAAAAATATTATATTTTATGTCAATAACTTTAATGACATGCCTGTTTTACTTAAACCAGCTTTTATTTACTGAATATTATCCTAGATCATATGAACCTGAAAAACATTTAGGTTAGTTTCCATATTTCTGAGAATATATGATTTATGTCACACCTGTCTATATAACCTAATTAAATAGAGCTCTTTACAAATTAACTCTGGCAGTACCATTTGGAGGTAGACATACATAAAGATAGACATAAGGAGATACCTTGTAGTGTCTGTTTTAAAATTTTAGCCATGATTTTAAAGACACTGTAGAATTTCTAGAAGAGAACAGAGAGAAAACATTCTGTGACATAAATCACATCAATGTTTTCTTAGGTCAGTCTTCCAAGGGAATAGAAATAAAAACAAAAATAGACAAATGGGACTTAATCAAATTTATAAGCTTCTGCACAGCAAAGGAAACCAACAAACAAAATGAAAAGACAACCTGCAAAATGGGAGAAAATATTTGCAAATGATGTTGTCAACACAACTTCCAAAAGTATATAATCAGCTCATACAACTCAACAAAAAAAACACAAATAATCCTATCCAACAATGGGTAGAAGATCTAAAAACACTTCTCCAAAGAAGAAACACAGATGGCCACTAGGCACATGAGGACATAGCTCATCATTGCTAACTATTGGAGAAACGGAAATCAAAACTACAATGAGGTACGACCTCACAGCAGTCAGAATGGCCATCATTAACAAGTCTAAAAATGCTGAAGAAGGTGTGGAGAGAAGGGAACCCTCCTACACTGTTGGTAGGAATATAAACTGGTCCAGGTACTGTGGAAAACAGTATGTGGTTCCTTAAAAAGCTAAAAATATAATTACCATACGATCTAGCAGTGCACTCTTGGCATATATCCAGACAAAACTGATTCAAAAAGATGTATACACCTCTATGTTCATAGCAGCACTATTTACAATAGCCAAGACATGGTGACAAGCCAAATGGCCATCAAGAAGAATGGATAAAGATGTGGTACACATATACAATAGAAGATTATTCAGCCATGAAAAGTAGAAGTTGCTCAGTCGTGTCCGACTCTTTGCAACCCCATGGACTATAGAGTCCATGGAATTCTCCAGGCCAGAATACTGGAGTGGGTAACCTTTCCCTTCTTCAGGGGATCTTCCCAACTCAGGGATCAAACCCAGGTTTCCCGCATTGCAGGTGGATTCTTTACCACCTGAGCCACAAGGAAAGCTCAAGAATACTGGAGTGGGTAGACCTATCCCTTCTCCAGCAGATCTCGAACCGGGGTCTCCCGCATTGCAGGCAGATTCTTTACCGAGCTGAGAGAAGCCCATTAAAACACAAAATAATGCCATTTGCAGCAACGTGGATGCAATTAGAGATTATTATAGTAAGAAAAAGACAAATATGTTACCACTTATAATCTAAAATATGACACAAATGAATTTATCTATGAAACAGAGAACAGACGTGGTTTCCAAGGGGGAGGGAGCAACTGGGAGGCTGGGATTAGCAGGTGCAAATATTACATACAGGATGGATAAACAAGGTCTTGTGTACAACACAGGGACCTGTATTCAATGTGGTAAACCACAGTGGAAAAGAATATTTAAAAGATGAATATATAAGTGAATCACTGCTATACAGTAGAGTGTAACACAGTCCTAGTCTTCAGAATCCTCTCCTCTGATGAGAACTGCTTAGAGAAAGCAGGGAGAGCACTTACAGCCCAGAGGCACAGAGAAAGAATGCAAGTCCCACCGGGGAAGGACTTCGGCTCCCTAAATCCCTGTCTTTTGATGTCTGCAAGCTTTCTGAACAGTATGAAAAGGCAAAATGATAGGATACTGAAAGAGGAACTCCCCAGGTCAGTAGGTGCCCAATATGCTACTGGAGATCAGTGGAGAAATAACTCCAGAAAAAATGAAGGGATGGAGCCAAAGCAAAAAAAATACCCAGTTGTGGATGTGACTGGTGATAGAAGCAAGGTCTGATGCTGTAAAGAGCAATATTGCATAGGAACCTGGAATGTCAGGTCCATGAATCAAGGCAAATTGGAAGTGGTCAAATAGGAGATGGAGTGAATGTCGACATTCTAGGAATCAGCAAACTAAAATGGACTGGAATGGGTGAATTTAACTCAGATGACCATTATATCTACTACTGTGGGCAGGAATCCCTCAGAAGAAATGGAGTAGCCATCATGGTCAACAAGAGTCTGAAATGCAGTACTTGGATGCAATCTCAAAAACGACAGAATGATCTCTGTTCATTTCCAAGGCAAACTATTCAATGTCACAGTAATCCAAGTCTATGCCCCAACCAGTAACGCCAACAAGAGTCTGAAATGCAGTACTTGGATGCAATCTCAAAAACGACAGAATGATCTCTGTTCGTTTCCAAGGCAAACTATTCAATGTCACAGTAATCCAAGTCTATGCCCCAACCAGTAACGCTGAAGCAGCTGATGTTGAACGGTTCTATGAAGACCTACAAGACCTTTTAGAACTAATACCCCCAAAAGATGTCCTTTTCATTATAGGGGACTGGAATGCAAAGTAGGAATTCAAGAAACACCTGGAGTAACAGGCAAATTTGGCCTTGGAATATGGAATGAAGCAGGGCAAAGGCTAATAGAATTTTGCCAAGAGAACACACTGGTCATAGCAAACACCCTCTTCCAACAACACAAGAGAAGACTCTACACATGGACATCACCAGATGGTCAACACCAAAATCAGATTGATTATATTCTTTGCAGCCAAAGATGGAGAAGCTCTAAACAGTCAACAACAAAAAAAAAAACCAACCAGGAGCTGATTGTGGCTCAGATCATGAACTCCTTGTTGCCAAATTCAGACTTAAATTGAAGAAAGTAGGGAAAACCACTAGACCATTCATGTATGACCTAAATCAAATCCCTTATGATTATACAGTGGAAGTGAGAAATAGATTTAAGGGCCTAGATCTGATAGATAGAGTGCCTGAGGAACTATGGACTAGGTTCATGACATTGTACAGGAAACAGGGATCAAGACCATCCCCATGGAAAAGAAATGCAAAAAAGCAAAATGGCTGTCTGGGGAGGCCTTACAAATAGCCGTGAAAAGAAGAGAGGCGAAAAGCAAAGGTGAAAAGGAAAGATATAAGCCTCTGAATGCAGAGTTCCAAAGAATAGCACGGAGAGATAAGAAAGCCTTCCTCAGGGATCAATGCAAAGAAATAGAGGAAAACAACAGAATGGGAAAGACTAGAGATCTCTTCAAGAAAATTAGAGATACCAAGGGAACAAACATTTCACGCAAAGATGGGCTCGATAAAGGACAGAAACGGTATGGACCTAACAGAAGCAGAAGATATTAAGAAGAGGTGGCAAGAATACACAGAAGAACTGTACAAAAAAGATCTTCACGACCAAGATAATCACGATGGTATGATCACTCACCTAGAGCCAGACATCCTGGAATGTGAAGTCAAGTGGGCCTTAGAAAGCATCACTATGAACAAAGCTAGTGGAGGTGATGGAATTCCAGTTGAGCTATTTCAAATCCTGAAAGATGATGCTGTAAAAGTGCTGCACTCAATATGACAGCAAATTTGGAAAACTCAGCAGTGGCCACAGGACAAGAAAAGGTCAGTTTTCATTCCAATCCCAAAGAAAGGCAATGCCAAAGAACGCTCAAACTACCATACAATTGCACTCATCTCACACACCAGTAAGGTAATGCTTAAAATTCTCCAAGCCAGGCTTCAGTGATACATGAACCGTGAACTTCCTGATGTTGAAGCTAGATTTAGAAAAGGCAGAGGAACCAGAGATCAAATTGCCAACATCTGCTGGATCATCAAAAAAGCAAGAGAGTTCCAGAAAAATATCTATTTCTGCTTTACTGACTATGCCTAAGCCTTTGACTGTGTGGGTCACAATAAACTGTGGAAAATTCTGAAAAAGATGGGAATACCAGACCACCTGACCTGCCTCTTGAGAAACCTGTATGCAGGTCAGGAAACAACAGTTAGAACTGGACATGGAACAACAGACTGGTTCCAAATAGGAAAAGGAGTACGTCAAGGCTGTATATTGTCACCCTGCTTATTTAACTTATAATGCAGAGGACATCATGAGAAACGCTGGGCTGGAAGAAGCACAAGCTGGAATCAAGATTGCCGGGAGAAATATCAATAACCTCAGATATTCAGATGACACCACCTTTATGGCAGAAAGGGAAGAGGAACTAAAAAGCCTCTTGATGAGAGTGAAAGAGGAGAGTGAAAATGTTGGCTTAAAGCTCAACATTCAGAAAACTAAGATCATGGCATCTGGTCCCATCACTTCATGGGAAATAGATGGAGAAACAGTAGAAACAGTGTCAGACTTTATTTTTGGGGGCTCCAAAGTCACTGCACATGGTGACTGCAGCTATAAAATTAAAAGATGCTTACTCCTTGGAAGAAAAGTTATGACCAACCTAGATAGCATATTGAAAACCAGAGACATTACTTTGCCAACAAAGGTCCGTCTAGTCAAGGCTCTGGTTTTCCCAGTGGTCATGTATGGATGTGAGAGTTGGACTGTGAAGAAGGCTGAGCGCCAAAGAATTGATGCTTTTGAACTGTGGTGTTGGAGAAGACTCTTGAGAGTCCCTTGGACTGCAAAGAGATCCAACCAGTCCATTCTAAAGGAGATCAGTCCTGGGTGTTCTTTGGAAGGAATGATGCTGAGGCTGAAACTCCAGTACTTTGGCCACCTCACGTGAAGAGTTGACTCATTGGAAAAGACTCTGATGCTGGGAGGGACTGGGGGCAGGAGAAGGGGACGACAGAGGATGAGATGGCTGGATGGCATCATTGACTCGTTGGATGTGAGTCTGAGTGAACTTTGGGAGTTGGTGATGGACAGGGAAGCCTGACGTGCCGTGATTCATGGGGTCTCAGAGTCGGACACGACTGAGCGACTGAATTGAACTGAAGCCTTCTAGGGTGAACTGGGAGGTTTGAGGACTGGAGAAAAAGCACAGGTGGAGGTTTGGTTTGTTTCTAGAGCCGCATTACTCTTCTTGGAAAGACGGTTTGTGAGACAAGTGCTGTTGTTAAATTCTTCCAAGAGATGAGTCATGGTACCAACGTGCTGCCCACCCTCCCGACTACATCATCTTCCTTTTGCTTCTTGATATCAGCGAGGTCAGTCAAGATGAAAGTCAAAAGGTCCCATGTCCTAGGTTTAGACCTGTGTGTCTTTGCAGAAGGACTTCCTAAAACATTCTAAAGGCTTCAGAATGTTTTTCTTTCTCTGTGGGTATACAGTTTCATTCCAGCTTTGGAGAGAAGGCTTAAAGAAATTTCATATTAGGCTCTGAATATCAGCTTCTAATTTGGCCAACTTCTGACCATAGAGCTACCTAGAAAAAAAAACTTTCACATATCTTGTCCAGGTTTGGTCAGTATTCCTGACAGTGAACAGCCCCATGAATGCAAGGGGTGTCCCCAAAGAGGGTACAACAGATGCCCCCAAAATCCAGAGCCACCCCTAAAGGGCCCGAAGGAGGAGCTCTTTAGATGATTCCCCTGAGAGCTGGCGAGTCAGTAGGACCCTAGCAGCAAATGGGGTGCGGCCCTCAGTTCTGCCTCATCTCCAACCTGATGGCAACTAAGCCTAGTTCTGAGGACACAAAATGAGACCAGTAAGAAGGTAACATCTGTCCCTGGGAGAGAAAAGTTCAACAACCAGTGGGTGCCTGAAAGCACACATATCACAGTTACCACTCAGTTCTCACAAGGACTCTGCCTGCTGGTCTGGATCTGGAAAGCAGGTGATAACAGAACATTTCCCCTCCCTCGCCACCGGGCACCATGGCGGACACTAGCAGAGCTGGCTTTGGCAGGATTCTCGCCCTCTACCAGCTTCTCGCCCTCTACCGGCTTCTCCAGTTTCCTCAGGCTTCCCTCTGCAGGCCCTGGGACGAGTTGTGTCCGGGGGTGTCTTTCTGGTCAGTGGACGCTATGGAGGAGGAGACAGAAACTCCTCTAGGTTAAAAGCTCTCTTCTATAGACGCTGATTCCGGATCACCTTTGGTACCATTACCTGCTTGTTCATCCTCAGACGTGAGGCCTCAAGGACCCAGCTGAGCCGAAGTCAGACCTGGTTTAACCATAGATGTGGCTGGCTCACAAGTCAGACCCAGTCAAATCTGGACCCAGTCCCATTTCTCAGGTCGACCTAGTCTGACACAGCTGATTTCCAGGACCCAGACCGGAAGAAGAGATGTTCAGATAGAGTCTGATGGCTCAGGATAACAAAGCTGTGGGGCCCAGTGAGTACCTGCGCCTGGCAGTGTGCTGCTCGCTGGACCATCGGGGGCTCCTCTGGGTCCCACGTCCGATGCTACAACTGTTAATCAAGAATTGGGGCCTAGAAAAACATTAAAAGTTGATTTGAATAAAAGTGACTTGAATCAGGCAGCACGTACTCTAGCAGCTAAAAGGAGTTCCAAGGAGCAGGAACAGGAAGTCACCTTGGGCTAAAGCTGGGTGGGTTATTGTGAGGTCATCCCAGCAGACCTGAAGACATGGTAGGTTTGGTTCCAGGCCACCCCAGTAAGGAGAATATTGCAATGAAACATGTCACAGGAAGGCTTTGGTTTCCCAGTGCTTATGAAAGTTACGTTTACATTACACTGTAGTCTGTTAAGTGTGCAATAGCATTTTGCATAAAACAACATACATGCCTTAATCTTTAAAAGTTGCTATTGGATAGACTTGCTTGACTCAAGGTTGCTACAAACCTTCAATTTGTTAAAGAAAAAAAAAATTTGCTGAGCACAGTGAAATGAGGTGTGTACCTGCCTTTAGGAGATGTCGGGCATTGTCAGGCGCTTCCTGATTGACTGGTTTAAGATTCATTTCTGGGAGAGCTGAAGCTGTAGTTAATTCAGGCCAGGGCTGTGCACAAACCTCTCTCCATCTGGGGCCGGAGTCAAGACCGAGGCTCAGAGCCCCTGGGTGTAGCTGCCGATACTGCACATCCCCTTAGTCTGAGAGGGGATGAGCTGGCACCAACCGACAACCTGGGCCCCAACCTCCAACAAGATCGGAACAGCTGGGCGTGGGGGGAACGGACAAGCGTGGTGCTCTTCTGAGCTGAGTGTCCCAGGCCTCACAGCTGCAGGCAGCGCTGCACATCCTGGCTGCAACTGGAGAAATCAAGGGCTGCCCTCTGGGGGTTGCAGGGTGGAGGGGGTATTGGCAGCATTCCAAAGGAGGGCCCACCCCAAACTCCACTGCTTCTCACGTGGGGATAAAAAAGTGTGTCCTCTACTGCTGCAAGGTTAACTCGATGCTGGGGGCTTCACACCAGGGGCAGCAGTGCGGAAGGGCCTGCGCGTTCTCTGGATGAAACCTTAGCTCGGCTGGTGGCGTGGCGCCCACAGCACACACGGTCCACCCCCCTGGGGACAGAGGCCCCAAGCAGAGGTGTGGCTCCCAGTTGTCTGTTGACATCAGTTGGCGTTACCAGGAGGCAGCCATGTACACAGACGCCCTGTTACAGTGGAATTTCAGGTCAACCGTGATTAGTATTTGAATGTAAGATTGTTCCACACTTCATTGGGTATCTTTTTTTTTTTTTTTCCGAGACTTTTTGCCTAAAGCAGTGACCTCAAAAGCTGTCTTTACTGGCTTTCCTGTCCTTTTCTGTTTATTTTCAGTCTGGCGTGCCCTGCCTTAAGGGCCCGGATGGCACTGATGGTGAAGAGCCCGCCTGCCAATGCAGGAGACATTAAGAGACGGGTTTGATCCCTGGGCTGGGAAGATGCTCTAGAGGAGGGAATGGCAGCCCACCCCAGCATCCTTGCCTAGAGAATTCCACGCACAGGGGAGCCTGGCAGGGGATGGTCGCAAAAAGTCGGACAAGACGAAAGCAACTTAGCGCTGCCTTAGCATCTCAAGTAGCAACTGGGCTGATGACCCTAATACAAAAGGGTAAATAGGTCCCTAGCGGTGTGCAGGTCAGAGCTGGTGATACTTGGGGGAGACGGGTTGAGGGAGGTGGGGGGACCCAGGATGGTGACTGCATGGCCTGCTGACGGCTCGAGCAGGTGGGCCTGGAGGAGCAGAATGGATTACAACTGACCGGGTTTGGCTCTTGGCCTTGCGTGTAAAAGCGTGGGGACACCCACTGAGCAGGCGCACCAGGGCTGACGCTGCCACCTGGGGGCTATATTCAGGCACCAGAGAAGCTGCTTTAATAGGAGACATCCTTCCCCTCTGCTCTCACCCACTGTGTCCACCGGGCCTGCAGGAGGGCAGCCCTGGGAACCCCAGGCTCTGGGCTCACCCACGTGCAGCTCAGCTCTGCACTGCCATCGCAGCTGCTGAGGCTGTGACCACCTGTCGCCTATGGGCGTGACACCCAGAGCGTCTCAAAGCACTGACTTGCGACTGAGGAAATAAAATGCAAATACTGAGTGTGGAACAGTCGTTTTTGGTGAGACTTAAGAAAGTTATGGAAAGAGTGTTAATCTGGGCAAGGCAGGACCCCACAGCCATGGGGTCCCCCTGCTCTGGTAGGAGCACTGGCCTCAGGCCTCACCTAGACCTGCTGGGTCACTGGCTGTATTTTCATGGGCTCCAGGGTGACTGAATGCACAGTGATATTTGAGCAGCACTGTCCTAAATCACCTACTCAAGATACTTGAAAGCCAAAACACACTAAGAGTCCAGAAAAATCTCCAAATGAAGGACCATCAAAGACAGGTGGCAGCCTCACCATGAGCATGTACACACCCACACACTTATACACACACACACCTGCACGTGCACAGGCACGTACTCTCCACTGTCTCTTTCTGTTCTGTCTGAGCCACAGGGAATGCCCTCCGGGCCTGGCACTGCTCGCTGTGAGGCCGTCCTCATATCACCCTTTGCCCATCCGCTCTCGCTGGAACACCCTGGGATGAGCGGTCGCCCAGTGCAGGAGTGGCTGATAGCCTGTGCCATGGAGCATCTGAAGACACCAGTCCCCCCAGGAGACGTCTGCAGCCAATCAACCACCACCGCTGACTCCTGAACATGAAACACAGCTGACGAAGGTGAAAGAGTCACGTGGTTAGGCTAAAACTGTGTCTGATTTTGTCAAATTTAAACCAGCAAAATGTGTCCTCAAAAAGATTCAGCAGAAATCAAGCTATAATAGTGCAGTAAAACATTCCTGGGACTAAAATCTGATCACTTAGGTTTTCTAGGAAAAAAATTTAAAAGGAAAACAACTTTCGTAAGATCGGACTAAAACTAGTCGGTTAGTCCCCTACGTAAACATTGCAGAGTACTGACTGTAGGGTTCACGGCAGAAGAGGCCTTCAACAAAAATGGGTCACAGTAGGAACTCTGTTTATAAATAGTCAAAATGTCCTCAAAGTCAAATCTCCACTGGCTCAAAACCCTCACTTTCAAGCGGTCACAAAACCCCCAGTTTGGAGTTGTTGGTGGAGGGTGAGAGCTGGACTGCCCTCCCCACAGTCATCTACCCCACGTCCAGCTCCGACCCTGGCAGGTCATCGCCCCGTGGGGCTCGACGCGTTCACAAAGGCGAAGGTGGGGAGCCTCAAAGGCCTGCTCCCCCACGTCTGCTCCCAGGCTCACCTGCTCTGGGCTGGAGGACTCCCACCATTCCGGAGGCAGGGGCTCAACTCTGGGCTCCTCTGCTTTTTCCTCCCGCTGCCCACTGCTTCCATCTCCTGGAACCTCAGAGACAGCAGTGCTGGCAGCCGGTGCCTGAGACACAGCGCTTTTCCTGTTGGGGTCAGTTTCATATCGGCTGCTCCCTATCTCCAACACACTGCCCCTCGCCACCCCCCAGGGTCCTGGCGCCCACCCGCTGGGAACGGGCTGCCAGGAGCAGGCCCACCCAGTGCCGCACAGAGGTGGGAGGGACCCTGTGGGCTGCGTCATCAGGCCGGCTGTGGACTCAGCCCTCACCAATTCACGGTTCCAGAGAGTTCCAGAAAGACTGCAGGGTTCTGGCACCACAAGGGCCTCGGGGGCTTCAAGGGGAAGCTCACAGGCGCAAAGGCAACCCCCAAGCCTCTAGGAGTCACAGAGGGCTGGTGGCCTTGGGTGGTGGGTTTTGTTAGGGAGGGACACTCAGGTATTTGGGAGAGGCTCAAGGGGGACTCCCCACTGGGGACACGGGGGACCTGGGAGCAGGCCCGGCTGGAGGGAGGCAGGTGACAAAGGGTCTGCAGGAGGGGTGACAATCAAGGACACTGGCCAAGCAGGAGGCTCCAATTTGGAAAAAGTTTCCTGTTCACTCAGGTCACTCAGAGTCCCGCAGCAGCACAGAATTACTCCCGCAAGGAGCCGCCCAACACTAAATGCCACCAGCACAAATCCTGTTCATTTTGGGTACTTACCAGATTGTGGTCTCTTTTAGCCTCTGGGGGACCTGGAAGAGGCACAGAGGCGTCACTCTCTGAGTCCGCTGGGTTTCACTGCCCCTGGGGGCCGGTGTCCTCCCGTCCTCAGAGGCTCCACCTGCCGCTCCATTCACCCCTAAGGGTGACTAGAGAAAGCCGCGATCAGGAGCTCACGGGCCAACCTCACCTTCTCTTGAGCTCTGCCGGAGGTGGCCCACGCTGAGAAGCCTTGACCATCACTCAGGTGTCCTCCCCTGCCCGCTGTGTGGAGGCCCCTGGAATCCAGCTCAGGACCTGACGGTGAGGACATGGCCCAGTGCCACGGGAGGAGCTGGCTGATGCTCTAGCTGACCCTAAATCCAGGTTCTTCACCCCATAACGGACTGTTCTTCTTGCCACTGCTTAAAAAAAAAATGCAGCTACTAGTATAGCTGTTGTTCAGTTGCTCAGTTGAGTCTGATTCACCATCTCCCAGAGCTTGCTCTAACTCATGTCCATTGAGTTGGTGATGCCATCCAACCACCTCATCCTCTGTCGTCCCCTTCTCCTCCTGCTTTCAATCTTTCCCAGCATCAGGTTCTTTTCTAATAAGTCAGTTCTTTGCATCAGGTGGCCAATGTATTGGAGATTCAGTTTCAGCATCAGTCCTTCCAATGAATATTCAGGGTCGATTTCCTTTAGGACTGACTGGTTTGATCTAGTGTAGAATTCTAATTAATTTACGGAACTGAAATGTGGGGGAAGGGACAGTATATCTTTATAGCCTAATAGCAGAGAACATGCATCTCAGAAACTAGGCTGACATCAAGAGACCTTACCTCCTTCCGTCTCTACTCTTACACTGACACAGACGTGTTCCCCTAATGCCTGCCCGCCACCCCCATCGCTTTTTACTCTGTGGCTCTGCCCTTATTACCTGCGTCACACATTACCTGTGTGTTTACTTTTTTGTTCGTCTCCGTGAATCTGCCCACACACGTTCCCAGAGCACAAACATCCAGTTATAATGAAAGAGGAGGAACCAGAGGCTCATCTGTAATGACAAGTGCAGGAAGCAGCCTGTGGATCCCCGAGGTCTGAGGTCACAGTGGGCTCATGACACGTCTGGGGAGTCCCCACCAGCTGAGAAGACAGAACGGAAACCACGAGCAAGCATCTCTCACAGCCTTCACGAAGCTTGTCCATGTGGCATCTCACTTGCCAGACGTGGGGCGGGCAGGCTTCACCATCCCCTCGCACGCACAGACCTGGGCTCAGAGGCCTTTCCTGGGAGTGAAGACCCTCCCCCAGGCGGTGTCGGGGGTGGGAACCGGGGTGCATACTCGCCCTCAGTGGGGAGGCCCTGCTACCGGCCCAGGGTGTGCACAAGTTTCAAAGAAGTTACCAAACTAGTTAAAAGACAAATATTTTAATCCAGTTTTCCCATTTTATACTAAAATCATTAATACAGGTCACAAATTGCATTTATTCTAGAAAGCAGTCAGAAGTGTGTCCATCTCTGTATAGATCTTAGTAATAAATTTTATTTGGACAAGAGAACTTGTGCACAACAGTCCAAGAGCATGATTACAGACTGCGGCCCTCCCCGGGGGCACGGTGGTATACAGTATGTGAGACAAGTTGCACCTCAGAGCCGATCATGATCAAGTTAAAAACACCTGACATACAGAATACGTGCTAATAAATTTCCTCCGGGTCATGACCAGCATGAAGAAACCAGGACACGGATGCTCGGCAGACTCTGTGAGTGTGCACAGCAATATGCTGCATTTAAGAGTCACAATCAGCTCCACGTAGTGTTAGCATTGAGCCCTCAGGAGAAATCCAAAAAATATCTCCTCCCCGTTTATGCACGGCTAAACTAGTCATACTTTGGGCTGGACGGGGCGGCGGCCGCAGCCCCCGCAGGGCCCTGCCCGCGTGGACACGGCGAGGCCTGGTGCTGGCGGTCTCGGCCCAGCCCGGATGGCGGTCTCCGCCTTCTGGCTGCACTTCCGTCTCGCGGTGGTGAGATCAACCAGCGGGAAGCAAAGAGGCCTCGGCGTCGCATCCCTTCCGAGGAGAACGCTGGGCGATTCAAGTTTCGTTCAGTCAGGAAGACGGAAGGATTTAAGGCTTCGGTGACAATTATAATCCTCTGAGAAAAGTGTTTTCCCTTCAAGTCAAGACGAGACAACGGCGTTGACTGCACTTTCTCTTGACTCTGAGAATCCCTGGAATCGGTGTAGGCAACTTGCACCTGCAGCCGAGTGTCGCGGGAGGACGGGCCCCAAGGCTGTCCTGGCCACGCGTGGGCGCCAGCGGGACCTCGGCTCCCCGGGCGCGGGAGGCCCCCGGGACCACGCCAACTAGTAGGTGGAGGAGGCTGTGCTCAGGGCGTCTTCAGAGATCCTGGTGCTGGCCGGGTGGGTGCTGGCGAAGTACTTGACGTCACTGTCGCGGTCCATCTGCAGGGCCATGATGGCCTGCTCCACGGCCTCCTGGTGACAGCTGGCGGAGGCCAGGAAGTGCTCTGGCAACAGGAAGTGCAGACAATCAGAGTTAGCTTTGCTGGATGACCGACAGTGATCCATAGAACTCATGTTCTATGGAAAACACCCGAATATAAGAGAATCAAAAATTTACCTTGTTTTTCTAACAGACTAAATCCTGTGAGATCTAATGGCAGCAATGCTAATAAATATATTGAAACTGGTGCTTGTTATAGCCATTACTTGACTTAGGTAGAGGAAAAACTTTTCCAAATACAAACTACCTACACAAAGAGAACCAGAGTCTTCTCCAACCATTCAGTGATGAATTCCAAAGGAGAAACAGGGAGCAACGTACAGGCCCCTGCGTTCTATTTCAAAGTTAGTCTACGCAAAACTCTACCTGTCCCTGCTCACGAATTCACACGTTCAAGGGACATTTATCAGGCATTTGGGTGGGGGCAGTCCAACAGCCTGAGTCTTGAGGGAGGAGCTTATAATCTGCAGCAAAGCAGACAATAAGGGCACGTCCTCCACCTGACGCACATGCGCCTCCCGCCCCAAAGCTGAGATGGAGGTCAGGTGGGTGCCGAAGGCATGGTCCTCACTGGATACCCAACTGGCCACACTACTGACTTCAAAGTATGAAGACAAGGCCATGTGGGACAGGTGGGTGAAAGTTCAGCGTCCCTCTCCTCGCCCCTGACTCAGTGTCAGACTTTCCCACAACCCCAGCCCTCCTGCTCAGGCCTCCGGCCCACCTTTCTCCAACAGAGTTTGTCTCAGTGTCTTCGCAAGCAGCACGCGCACGTTGGGAACCCTGTCGTTCGCCAAGGTGAGCAGGTGTGGCATCAGCTGCACGGCGAACTGGTCCATGGGCAGGCAGTCATCCTCGATGACGGTCTGGGGACAGAGACCTGCGTCAGCTGCTGGCTCCATCAACCAGGCTGGAATGCCAGCTCAAGAAGCCCTTCAGAAACCGCTGAAGTGCCTCTGAGTCCCGCGACTACCTTTAAACTAATATCCCAGGCACTCAGGAACTCAACGTGATGCAGTAAGTCCCCGAGAGATGCACAGCAGAGGCCTGGCAACACGTTCACCTTCACAAACCTGGGAACTCCAGGCACCAATGGGCGCTACTGGGAGCTCGGGGGATGGGGTGGGGGTGGGGTGCCCAGATAGCAAAGCTCTGCCCTCAGGGACAGGACGGGAGTGAAGGGGGCCCTCACCTGGCAGACAAAGACGAAGGCCTGCCGCCCGGACCACCGCGGACAGCGGCCGAAGCTCTCCACCAGCTCCTGGATGAGGTCTGCACCAAAGGTGGGCGGCGCTGCCCGGTGCAGCTTGCGCACCATCTCGCTGACCTGCGGGGGACACGCGGGTGAGCCACACCGCTGCCCAGCCTCACCGAGGCGGCTGCTCCATGGCCCCGTTTCTCCTTTGGAATTCATCACTGAATAACGCGACCACCTACCAGCTTGTAGGAGATCCAGCGCACGGAGGACACCTTGTCCGCACAGAGGTTCAGGGCGATGGGGCGCAGGTAGTCGTACACATCCCGGGGGCTGTACAGCTCTAGGAGCAAGATGAGCTGCCTGCAGAACGATGAGAGACAAAAATGCAGTCACAACCCCCCCGCCAGCCTGAAAGACGGCTGCTCGCCTGCAGCACATGCTTTTCCTGGTTGAGTCTGAGAGTGGAACGCACGGCGGGTCACGTGCACAGTCAGGTGAACAACAAAGCGACGAGATGCCCCATCAAAGGGCACGCGGACCCCGGGAGAGGTGCCCTGCAGACCCTGTCCCAGCCTGGGAAAGCGGAGGAAGCCATGCCCTCATGAGCAGAAGCCTCAAGCCCCCAACTCCATGGAAAGGCAGCAAAGCCTGTCAGCGCCCCACGTGGAAGCTGGCCCAGAAGGCCAGGCGGAGCTTCCTGAGCCGAGACCCCTGGCTGATGCCAAGCAAGGGTCTCGTCCTGCTGGAAAGGGGTGGGGAGCACTGCCCAGATGGAGCACGGATCCAGGCAGTGACATGGCCCCAGGGAGGGTGAGGGCTCCAGGGGGCTCCAGCACACAGGCCTCCCCAGGACTGAGGCCCAACCAAGGGGGCAGAGGGCCTCCCTTTGCCCCACACTGGGCAGCCTCTACCACACAGGTGGCAACCCCAGCCCAGGGCTGGGAGGGCTCTGGGTAGAGGAGGCCCCCAGTCCCCACCCTCAGCAAAACGCAACGGCAGCCCACACTGTGTAGAAGCGCCCTAGGCACAAAGGTGACACGGTGACACCACCTGACGTGGCGTCCGCTGCCTGGACAGACGCCCCGCATCCACACCAGCTGCAGAGGAGGAGGCCGGGCAGGACAGAGCCCGGGTCAGTGACTCTGGAATGCGCTGAAATAAATACCCCAACCCCACACCCAGGCAAAGGCGTCTTCTGAAAATGCAGGCAATGCCCAGAATCCAGAATATTTGACAAAGACCTCTGACAACGCCCAATTGAAAAACAGGCAATGGACTTAAAAAGACGTCTCTCCAGAGAATAGGTGCAAGTGGCCAACAGCACGTGAGAAGGTGAGCATCACTAATCACTGAGGAGACGCACACCGAGACCCACGGTGCCACTCTACACCTGCGGCGATACTGGCTACAACTGGAAAAAGAGGGAAGCGTGGGAAATGCGCCCCTAACCCGGGCACCCCCGTCACTGGTGGGGATGCAAGAGCCGGCAGCCGTGGTGGAAACAGCCATGCGGTTCCTCGATCAAATGAACACACAATCAGTGGATGACCCAGCACGTCCACCTCAAAAACCTGAAACCACCACCTATCCATGGGTGTTCACAGCAGCAGCACCCACAGCAGCTAAAACGCAGAACCCGGCCAGGGGAACAGACTGAAAGGTGGTGTGTTCACGAGAGCGGTGCACACTCGTCACAGGGAAGGGCATTCCGACAGCTGCCCGCGAAGAGCATGACGGCACGGCTATGCGAAGGGGCCGCACACCCGCCTGCGGCTCACACGGTCGCCCCGGAGGAGCTGCTCACAAATGTACGGACACAGCGGACTGACCGGGCTGTGGGTGCCCGGGGCGTCCTTCTCGGATGAAGAGACGCTCTAAACGGGACGGTGGGGGCACCGTGCCAGCGGCAAAGGTGCTTGTGTATATTTTACCACAATTTAAAAAAACGACAGTGACAGAGTCTTAAAAAAAAAAACCAATCTGTGAGAACTCACTGCCAGTCAGACCCCACATCACAAGCCTCATGAAAAGAGCTGGACGCCAGACAGAAGTGAGGATCCACGCGGTGACGAGGCAGTAAACCCAGGACAGGCAGGGGGGAGCAACCCCCACCCCCAAACACCCCAAAGGCCGCTCGGACTCACTCGGCCAGCTCGGCTCGGAAGCGCCAGTTCCTGCTGTTGTCAGTCACCAAGAACTCCTGAAGCTGATACAGGTACTCTCTTCTCTTGTCGATGTGAAGAAGCTGAAGAAACAAAACAAGAGCGCTCACGAGGACGAGGCGGAGGCGGCTTCCCTCGCCCGCTGCTGAGCAGCTGCGAGCCGCGCGCCAGTCCTGGGGGAGGACAGAGGCCGTCTCCAGCGCCGGCTGAGGCCTGCCGCTCCTGACTCCGCCACCCACCGTTCAGGAGTCCTCCCGTCCTCGTCTTTGCTTCCTGGGCCAGCACATGGCCTCCTCTGGCCTCCGCTGAGCCCTGCCCCCACCCCAGGCCGCCCCCGAGCAGGCACCGTGCTCCTGCTCACATGTCTGTGCCTAGTGCACGGCACTGTGACGGCACACTGTAGGTGCTCATAAATACTTGACTGAAAAAAACTAATTTACCCCAATAACGGTTCTGTAAATATTTGAAAGTAGCTTCATAGTCAATGAGGGGGCAACCTCTAAAAGTTGACGTGTCTATTAGTCGCTCAGTTGTGCCCTACTCTTTGAGACCTCATGGACTGTAGCCCACCAGGCTCCTCTGTCCATGGGATTCTCCAGGCAAGAATATTGGAGTGGGTTGTCATACCCTCCTCCAGGGGATCTTCCTGACCCTGGGATCAAACCCAGGTCTCCTCCACTGCAGGCAGATTCTTTACCATCTGAGTCACAAAGAAACAGTCTAAGTTTAAACTCAGTATTCCGATTCTCTAGCTTCACAGAGTACTTTCTAACGACAATGTGCTGAAGGAAGTCCTGACCCTTATGTGGCTGGTTTCATGTTGGACTTATTACTGGAGCAATTCTGAAACTTTCATTTGCTCAACTAAAGTAGCAAATGACTAAATATGGCAATGATGCTAAAAAACAGAGCTTTTACCACAAGAAAAGAAAAAGTGTGAAGAAAGGAGAGGAAATGGTATTGGACTGGAAGTGAAGACACCATATAAACTAAATGCCTTTTCAAACCCCCTCCCCAAGCTCTTGTCCCCTGAGAATGAGAGCCTGGAGCTCAGCTCCAGACACCCAGGCTCCCCAGGAAGGACCAGGGCTGCCAGGGAGACAGGAGAAGCCGGGCCTGAAAGTGAGATGGGCCTGGAAATGAGGGGCAGAAAGGACACAGGAGGTGGCTTCAAGGGCTCTCAGTTGCCAAATTTACGCTTCAAACAAACAACAGAAATGGATTCTGTTACACAGAATAAAAAGGTAATTCTGGAGTCCACACTGATACTATAAAAAAAAAACCAAAAAACTTCCAAAAAGGCAGAGGAAGAGAAGGAAAAGGTTATCTTTACAGGAGATACTAGTAACTATAGAAAGAGTTACAAAAATAGAACATTGGTATTTTACAATCCACACGGTCATAAGTGATTCAGGGGGGAGCTGGGTACAGATACGCGAGCACAGAAGCAGCAGGGAGAGATGCTCAGAGCCTGAATGCACTGCCCACTGAGAGGCGCTGACCCATGACCAGGAGTCTGGACTCAGCACCACTGGGGCCCCAGGAGCCCACACCGTGTTACCCTTGAGAGGAGACCCAGGACCCATGCAGAGAGGCCGTGCCTCTGCACGCACCACCTGTGACACTGAATCTGACTAGCTGACAGCGCTCAGACATTTCAAACTGGGGACATTCGGCAAGACCACCAGCCCAGCCTCTTCAAACAGGCCCAGGCCACTGAAGGTGGGAGTCAGGGAGGCTGATCTAGATCTAAGGGACTGAAGAGACACTTCAATGCAACGTGTGATTCCCCACTGGGGTCTGAGTCGAGAGGGGACAATTCGGGACACTCTGAGAAACTGTGATTACAATTCTCCCACACCTCAGACTTAGGACTACGGTAGCTGCCCAGGGCTAAACCATTTACCGTCAGTGCTCTCGTACTGGAGACCACGGTCCACGTCAGATGGGGAGGACAAGGGGACCTCTCAGAGTTCCCACACAACACAGAAGGCTGAACGTCTACAGGACTTTCTGTGTGGTCAGTTCAGTAACGTTTGAGGAAAAAATGTACTAATGTTTGTAACTGTGATCTAACATCATTTTCAAATGAAACTCAGTGTGATTTTTAAATTAAACACTAAAGTGACACCAGCAAAACTGATCAGAGTGGGACTCTTTTCTAAGTCACCTTTTGCCATCAAGCTCATGGCAACACTTCTCACGGAACACAAGGGAACCTATCTTGATGGCAGCGTGGAGTCAAGACTCTAAATCTACAGTGCAAGGCCAGTGTTTTAATGTAAAAGGACTTAGAAGTTACCTTCAGAAAGTCGTGCAAGTGCTTCAGGACACCTATCCTGACTTCATCGAGGTCTTTTAAAAATCCATTAAAAATTGGGACCAGGTCTGCAGCTGTGAGCTGGTCTCCCAGGATGACGGCGAGCTCGTGGATGGAGAAGGCTAACGTTCTTCGAACCTTCCACTGCACGAGTGAAGACGGCGGCATTAGTGAGCTGAACACAAAGTCCTGGTGCTTTGACGTCCGGACAATACACGAAGGCTAATTTATATCTGAACAGTGTTATTAACCTCAAGTGAAATCAAAATAAAATAGTAATAATAGATACCCAGTTTAAAATGCTCACTTTCTATCAAAAACTGGCAGAAGAACGTCAAGTCCCTCAGAGTATGTATCATTCCCCCTTTCACTCAGGAAGGAACACAACACTTGGCGAGCACGGTGGAGCCGCCTGCGCGCCTTCGGAGCACGGGGGGCCCAACCTCCTGGTGCACCCCTCCTGGCTCCACACGGTCTACCCTGGATTCAAAACAACCCCAAAACATATTCTTAAGGAACTGGCCATTAAAGAAATACAAGACTGGGGAAATCTCTTGAAGGCAGCCCTGGAAAAGAACCACTGAACAGGAATGCCCTGTTTTTATAGGCAACTTTATGTCAAAACCTTATTTATCTTCATGTGGGCTTGATTTAAAATTTTACTTTTTTATTTTGCTTAAAACTTTACTTGCTGAGAAGCTGGTTAGGACAAGGGGTTTATCCCCACTCCCAAACACCAGGACCTCTTCCTGAGACAGAATGCTGTGCCTGCAGCGATGTGCGCCCCCATGGAGGAGGGCAGGGTGCTCCGCTCAGAGCTGTCCCGTCACTGTCACCACAGCCACGAGAGGCTGGGGAACAAAGGCGGAAAACCGCTCAGGGTCACCGGCTGTGTGGAGGAAGCATTTCTGCTACTGTTTCTGGGGGAAGGGCCCCACTTTCTTAAGAATTAATCTGCACATACATTTCAGACCACAGCGCCAGCACCTCTGTGAGTTGGGGACGTCGGCGGTTCAAATGGGAGGCAGATTTTAGGGGTATAGTCCAAAAGAAGGCGCGATGTGCGAGTGGAGGGAGGAGCCTGGACCCGCAGGGAGACCCTCTGCGCAGCGCCCTGTGCCCCGGCCCCGAGGTTTGGCCGGCGGCCCCGCACCTGCATGTCCGAGGCCAGTGTCTCGTAGGTCTCGCGCAGGCAGTGCCAGTTCTGGCGGCCGAGCGTCAGCGCCACACCCGGCAGGCTGTAGGCGCAGTGCTTGGCGATCTCGGTGTCCACGGTCTGCGCCCGCGAGGGGTCGGTCATGGACAGGTACTGGTCAAGCAGGGCCTGGGGCACCACGTCCTAAACGAGACAGGGTGAGACTTCGTAGATTAGGTATGCTTATGTTAAATACCTGGATTTAACGCAGCATCTCATACAGCAGCAAAAAACCTGTCTCCACATCTCTAAAAACTGAGAGGTAAGAAAACATGCAAAGGGAAATACATGTATCAGTGGATAAAAGTACCTCTAGGACAAAGACGACAAACAAGACCTTAAAACAGAAAATAGCTTAGATGACGATGAGAACTGTTCACTAAATTTACAAGACGCCAGAAACAAGAGCAGGTGGTTCAGTGCTGGCAAAGATTAGAGTCTGGAGTGACCCAGAGACCCAGGGGAAACGGGTCTGCTCCCGCGCCGCCAACCAGCCAGCATCTTAAAACCACCACCACCACCTCCAGAGGGGAGTTTTAGCAATTATCTATGGAAACTCGAAGTGTGCACACCTCTAACAACTTGTATCAATGATCTTGGGTGATACAGCTTTGCAGGGAGCTACAAAATAAAGGCACAACTGCTGCCTTGGGTGAAAAACCAAGTGGGTGCTCGAGAAAACTGTGAGGGAAGCTCAATTCTGAACTTTGTAAACTTAGTCTCTATTTTTAAAAAATAAAGTGGAAGTTCATGGAAGCAAGGAGCCAGTCTATATGTACTAGCTTGGAAAAGCGTGCTTTAAAACACTGTGAATGTGGGCTCCATTTTTAATCAACAACAAACAACAATCAAGGATTCGCCGCCTTTGGCCCAGGCACCATCATGGTGCACGGGCTTCACCTGCGATGTCAGAGCACACCTGCACCCCCGTCACAGCCCTGCCCACATGGCGGGGGTGCTGCTGTGCTGGGGTGGGGGCGGAGGCGGGTCTGTGTTCCTGTGCAAAGAGCTCCAAGACACGATGTTTTTAAAATGAAACGAAAGAAAGGCACCACCACACCCCAGCGGCCCCACACTTGAAGCCTCTGTCTCAGGGCACCCTGTGGCCGACGGCACCTCATGGCGGCTCTGGCCCTGCGTCCACGTTCTCCTCTCTGAAACCCAGCTCCACTTTACAAGCCACACAACCCAGGCATGAAGACCAGGCGTGACAGCCTGTCTCTGAAAGACAAAGGTGTGCACGCCTGTGCTCACGTGCCCGCAGACTCGCTCTGAGGAAACACGGAAGGAGGGTGGCTGTGGGCACCCTGGGGGGAAGGGGTCATGGTGTGAGAAAGGAAAGGCCTCTGCTTGTCCTCCACTCCACTGCTTGAATCTTCTCATCAAAAAAAGACACACAAGCAAGCACTCCTTTCCGAAACCTTATCAGGAGGGCCAGATTCGGGGAGAAATGGGCTGAAAGCGGGGTGAAAGTAACATGTATGGGGTTGCTGACCTGGACTTTAGCTCTCCTTTCCTCTTCAGGGCTGAAGCCACTGCCGGGGCCCGTGTCTGAGCCATTGTGCATAGAGTGCAGGGCAGAGTCCAAGGTCTGCTGGGAGAAAAGCCACTTAGACAGCCACCCCGTCAGGCAGCTCCTTGCTCCTACACCGTCCAAGCTGTTCACCTTTCACGACCTCCAAAGGAGGAATGCATATGAAGTCTTCATGCTTTTCAACGTTTATAAACAGACGTAAGACCTCCTAAGAGTTCCCCTGCCTCAAATCAAATTTGCAGAATAGGCTGCTTAAGGTTTAAAAATAAATTCCAGAAGAAATGTAATTGAAAAGCAAATTTAGAAGTAATTTTGGAAAGGCCCAAATATCTGAAATTAGCAATCAATAAAAACAGTACTTAGAGGGTACTACAGTCAACTCTTCTACGGTATGTTGTACGCAGTTTTTCTTCTACTATTTCTGGCTATTTCTAAGTTCACAAATACACCTTTTTTTCTTGTCACAGATGACACGGTAGCACGGGGAAAGCCACTGCAGGACACAGGCCGGGGGCCAGCTCAGCCCACACCTACTCCTGGCCTCAAGTCCCGATCTTCGCTCAACACCATGCCTGCTGCAGGGAGAGACCGGTCAGAGACCCAGCGCCTCTCCAGAAAGACAGGGGGGGAGTTCGTCACCCCAACAGAAGGCTCTGCCCCCTGCGGTGCCCTCACCTGGGCTGCAGTGGGCAGGTGGGGAGGATGGACCAACTGCTAACTCCAAGCACGAGCCGTGACCCTCGGGTGTCACAGAGATGACATGTGGTGACTTTATGCAGAAGGGGGGCACTAAGTGGCCGGGATGAGCCCCACGGCCGCCCGAGAACATGTGCCCGCCCCGTGGCACCCTCACCTCCTCACTGATCAAAGGCCCAGAGGCGTCATGGTCGAGCCGGCAGCTGGGGAGCTCGTCCTGAGGGGGCCTCCGGGCGGCCTCGCCGGCCTCGTCACCAGTGTCCAGGCTGGAGGCACGCAGGGCAGCAGCCAAGACATCCACCTGTGCTGTGGGTGGAAGGACAGGCTGTGAGCGGGGCCGCTGTGCGGGACTACCCCTTCGCGGACGCTGTTATGGGCTCAACGAGGCGCAGTGTTCTGGGGACACTACCCTCAAGAAGCTGGAAGAGACCACTGCTGTGGTCAATCATTAGTTTTCCCAGGGAAGAAGTAGAAAACTAATACGCTTTCATGAGATTAAAGTGTTTACCCACTACTGTGCATTATTCTGCGTTAGTACGAGAAGAGGTGCTATCTAGTCAATTTCAAGGTCAGTGAACTATGTTTCGGGGACCATGAGTGGGACTGGCTTACTTACTAAGCCACCTTAGCAGGAGAGCAGTCACACAGACCCTGCCAACATAAAACACGGGAATTACAAAGACGTCTGTGGCAGTCACATTTAAACATCTCACATCTTACTCTGGTTTATTTATATTTTCCTCTAATTTTTTTAAGTGAAATCAGTGACTTGCCCCAAACACAGGGATCCCAAACAAGCACTGTCTTGTTCTCAGGAAAGCAAAACAACAGATCGCCAAGCAGCAGTGCTGAAGTCTGACAACCAGCATTGTCTACGACTTTGAGTTATATCTTCTGTATAAAAGTTGTTCAAAGCGAAGACAAGCATTCTTCCTCCTCTGCCCCAAATGAGGAATTTAGCAAAAAAAAAATATATATATATATTTTGTTTAGCATTAATTCAAGTAACAATCCCCCTGGATGCTCAAAACATAGGAATTTATAAAGTTTAACTGCAAATTTACTTAGTACAAAGATGAGAAAGTGGGCTCCTGCTCTACTTAGAGATGATTAAAAAGCAATCAGCATTTTATTAAGATAGCCTATTACCATGCTTCAGCATTTATAAAATTTACTATAAAGTTTCCTACGAGTAACTGGCAGCAGAGACACAGGAAATGTACAGGATGAGCTGACTGAACACATTACACTGAGGTGTCCAATCGTGAAAGCTTACTCGTGGACTGTATCCCCACTCTTCCGGGAATCTCAGCGGCTATCTGTACTAATCCTTTAGTCACTTCTGCTCCCCTTTCAGAGTCCTCTGAGTTCCCACAAGGAAATCACCGCAGAACTAGAGGAGGCCAACTGTCCGGTCCATGCTCTGGACTGGGCAAGTGCTCTGCCCCTGGTAGACATGGCAGGTGGGGTCTGTGTCCCTGACCCCTGATGACCCTGTCCCGGGAAGCCTTTCACAGAGCATGCCTCACACAGGCAGCCTGCTCCAGGGGGCGCTCTGTACACGCCTGCTAGTCAGCCAATTCTCTAACACCTAATAAACATTAATGGGAATATCGAATATGCTACTTTAAATGCTTTTTAAACAAATAAGCTAGAAGTAATTTGTGTAGTTTGCTTTTTGAAAAGAGCTACACGGACATATGAGTTTCAGGATATAACTGTGTGTTTCCCATCGTGAAACAGTGACTTACACTGTCTGACCTAAAATTTACAGCCTGTAATTGAGATTTTAGTAGCAATACTGTATTACGATTTAATTATTTCTCTAATTCAGCTCCTAAACCTGCTACAATTTAAACGTGTCACCCCATTCTTTCTGTCCGCAATGCTGATGATTGAGAACACAATCATTTATCGACTAAATCATCCAGCGTCCCTTACCGAGCACCTCGTATGCACCAGGTGTGTCCTCCAGACAAGTGACCATACAGTGACAACAGATGCTAAGGCCCAGCGAAGACAACTGCTGACTTCCCCTCCACTGACAACACTTCCCAAGTTCAATGCAACTGGATTTTGTGTGTCTGGAAGGACACTGAAGGTATGGCTCTGCTTTAAAAGCAGTGATCTGCCAGCACTGAGCTAACTGACAGTTTACAAGTTTAGCTTCTGCAACAAACAAGGAAAGCCAAGTCCACAGAAGATCTGGAGACTTGCAGTTTGGGGATTTTTCAAAACTGCTTTCTGTTTTACAGTAACATTCCAGATTGCCCTGACGGTTAGCGTGGTCAGGAACCCTGATGATGCTCTGATGTCACCGGTGTCAGATGCCCACGTTCAGACTGTAAACCACCCCCGGAATGGGGCGGCCTGGGCCCTCTCCCCACACCCCTACTCCACGATGTGAGAGCAGCTTGCTGTTTTTAAACAGTCACACAGAGCGACCTTCAAGGCTGCCTTTCACAATGGCAGAACCCAGGTGACACATGTGTAACCCAATGGGAACAAGGGCCGAACTGAGGCACGAAGATGCCAGTGGGACCCTCGCCAATGAGCACCACATCCTGCTCCACAGGAAGACGGGCATCTCATCCCCGCTTACAGGTCATGGGCCTTCCTACACAGTCCTTCTTCTGTAAAACAAAGCACTGTCTGTTGAGACCCAGGGCAGACGAGCAGAGGCAGGACTCAAGGTTTAACCTGTAGACCAGTGAGTGTGTGTGAACATATCAGAGCGATCTGTGAACCAGGACACTGGAACCTGCTACACTCAGACAATGACAAGCTCCTCTAAAATTAACTCCCTAAAATGCAGACCAATCATGCTCAAGATAAGAATGCATGATGACAATGGTTGATAGCGATTTTTAAAAGGTAATCTTTCTGGCAGAAAAAACTGAGAAAGTAACATTTCATCAGAACAAAGAACCGACTCCCTCCCATACCTTTCACATCGGGGTCGTCAATGTGTGGCTCCAGGTTTTCTATCATCTCCTCCAGCTCCTTCCTGGTGGCCATGGTGATGCTGGCGGGGCCGGGGGCGGGCACTTCGGGCTCCACATCCAGCCCCTGTGGGCTGGGCTCGCTCCCGGAGCCCTGCTCCAGCTCCACGTCCAGGTCTATCTCAGGGAGAGGAGTCCTCCAGAAGTGGAAGGAGTTGTACTGCTCCTGGTCCAAGGGAGCTGAGTCCTGTGCACCGGTGCCCGCCTCTGGCTGGGACGCTAACCTGCAGGCGCAGGCCTCTTGCTCCTCCTCGCTGCCAGCCGCGTCTGGGGGAGGCTCCGGGGAAGACCGGTGAGGTGACGAGCTCTCCGCGGGAGCGCTCAGTTCGCCCAGCGGCTGCCTCGGGGTCTCGGCACCGTCCGCCAGCGCCTCTTCCAGGTGGACGCTGGAATCGCCCCCCGTGGGCCTGGCCTCTATGTCCTCTGGAGCATCTGCACTCCTGGTCCTTTCACTGCTTTGTTTGGGAAAAAGAAAGTCAAAGTATCAAGATAATTCCTGAAGAAAACCAAATAAAGATACTACTTAAAACAATTTAGAGTTAAAATTAAATATTAAAGATTTTTATTTTTAGAAATATTAACTTTAAATGTTAAATATTAAAGATTACAAGTTATCCATACAAATTCAGTGGTTTGTGTATATCACTGATGATGCTTCTTTTTCCATCAGGTGTCCTGTGTTCAGAGAAGCAAACATCAGTTAAGTCTAGATATTAAACTACTAGGTATTAGCTGGAGGAGATAATATTTAAGATGTGATAATAAAATATCATGCTAATTTCAATAATAAAGAAACTAAAAAGGAACAGTAGGAAGATAAATTCCCACAGGGCATTTTAAGCTAAATACATCTTCTAAATTATCTGATTTTTAGGATTATGGTATTGTCACTATGTTCCAGTGACATACTGACAAGCTCAGAAGTAAAACCACCTTGCCCACACTGAAAAGAAACAAACCCCTCCACACAACCTTAGAGAAGATCCTTATTCACTCTTACAAAATACATTCAAGTCCACTTAGGTGTAATACAGTTAATTCTACTTCTGCACTTTCAGCTCTACTCCCAGATGTTTCCCTAAAATGGAGTCATGATCTAACTGGTAGAGAGATGGTACAAGCCACTACACCTAAAGCTCACTGGTCACTACATCCATCACCTAAGCTAAGTTTATCCCCTAAAGTTTATTTGACTCAATTACATTTAACAAACGTGTACTGAGCACCTCCTAGGAGCCAGGAGGTGACACTGTATTGAGGATCTGTGTGTGAATGAGACTCAGGTCCTGCTCCTGAGGTTGTAATTAGAGGCAAACAGCAACAAAGCAGGTGACCACCGGCAAAGCAGTGCGCACAGAAGCACGCCCATGATCCTGGGAGGCGGGGCTGGGAGGAAAGGCTTCAGTCGGAACAACAGGAGTCGTGTCTGAAGAAGCAGCCAGCGTCTGCGAGGCTTGAGGGGAAGCGAGCTCAGACAGGCGTGTGAAGGCAGGGGCGACAGAAGAGGGGCAGCGCTTTCAGGAAGCAGAAATGCGAGTGTGATGGCTCAGAGAGGAGACGCTGCCATCAGCATGGGCCGCGCTGGGGTCTACACGCAGCTCCAGGTGGTGACGCCCTGGGAGGGTGGTCACACCCTGAGCCAGACCAGAGGGGACTCAGGAGGATGAGTGTGGGCTGGGCATGAATGTCCGCACGCCAGGCGTGCAGAGTAACCAAGAGTGCAGCATTCCTCTTGTTCAAAAGGGTGCGTGAGGCGTAGGGAGAAAGGTCAGAAGAGATGAAGAACTGGAGATGCAGGAGGCTGATGGAATAGCTGGCAAAGCCACGTCTTTCTCGAGAGGACAGACGGGGGCTGAGAACCCAGGGGGGCAGAAGAGACAGGTGATGAGACACCTCTTTCTAAGAAGCATGACAGGGAGGTGAGGATGGACACATGTCCCGTGAGTGTGGGGGGAAAGCTAAAGGTGCTCCCCTGAAACACAGAATAAAAGGCATTACACAGGAGGCTCCCCGGCCTGCAGGGTGACGGCACCACCTATGTGATACCCCGGCCACCGTGAGTGGTCTCGGGAGGTCACTCCCTTCCCAGATTAGGTTTTGTCTTATAGGAATGTTTACACTGTTTTCAGAAACGATTTGCTGAAAACACAGCATGATTATTTTCCAAACCTGTTTTAGATACAGATACAAACATTTTAAAAAGTCATCTGAAAACAGACCACACAGTTACAGCATTTAAAATTCTGGTGTTTCTCCTCCGTCCTGATAAACCATAAACTAGGCCACATGCAAACTATGCGAGAGCTCGGTCCTCGCCCTGCATTTGCGCTGCAGGCTCCACGCTCACACCCTGTTCAGAAAGCGAGGGGCTGGCTGCGAGGCCTACAGCACCCTGGAGGCCCCCAGCAGTCCTCCAAGCCAGTGCTCCTGTGTGTAATAAACGTCCTCCATGTACATGTGAATTGCATGACGTTTTTCCAACCATCTTCTCTATTAAAGATATTTTTTATTTTGTTTTAAAAAATGACTGGGATAATTGGTAATATTTGAGTGAAATCTCTAGATGACAGTATTGTATCTATTTTAACTTTTCAATTGTGGTAATGAGACTGTGGTTATGTGTTCATGTCTGTGTGTTTTGAGAAAATACACAGTGAAACATTTAAGAAAGTATATCATGTCTAAAACTTATCTCAAAGAACTCAGAAAAATAATAACAAAGCAACTATGGTAAAATCTTAACATTTGAAGAAATCTAGAAGAAGGGTTTATGGGATTCTCTGTGGTATTTTTACAGCTTTTTTGATATTATGCAAACTAAATTTTAAAAGTCAAAGCAACAGGACATTGCTTGGTGGGGGTGGGGAGCAAATGACTGAAACTTCAGACATCATCTGTTACCTGAAGAACTTAATGAATTTCCATTTAAAATTCACAAACAAAAACTTATTCAAAGCCAATTAGTTTGGAAAACTATTCCAAGGGCCTGAAGCTCCTTTATCACTGCCTCATCTCGGCAGTAAAGTTAAATTTTAACATTCTCAGCAAGAAAAGCAGAGTCACCAGCCAAGTCACTCTGTCTGCTAAGGAAAATTACTAATCTGTCCTGACTTCAAACTCCTGCCACGGTTTTCAAGAGAGAAAAACATCTTCCCTCACATGAAATTCTGCAAAGTATTAAATTCTGTATGAATACCAGTTCCTTCAAACTGTCAAAAATATGAATTCTCTAAATATGCTTTTTCCTGAAGCTGAGTAATAACCAGTGCACCATCAAGCTGCTGAAGACAGTCAGGATTCTGACCTTCCTAATAGTCAGTCTTGCAAACACCACCATACGAGAAAACGCTGCCATACGTGCAAACACACTGGAGGAGAGGGGTTGGCACAGTGAGCAGAGCACCCAGCTCCTCGGAGGTGCCAGAGGGCCAGCCAGGAATATGTCTCCATCAGCACCCACGTCCCCTCGGATCTACACTGGCTGACAGTTAACATCCTTAGGGTCCAGGTGAGCCAAGACCCTGGCCTAGGAAAGTGACTGGGGAACCACTGGTCCCAGAAGTGCACGGGCGAGCTGGGCGGCAGCAGACACGGACTCCATGTGCTCACTTAATGGAGTCTCAACATCAGTGAAATACTTCCAGATTTAAAACAATAACAATCAGTTTTATTTACACAAAGTTAGCTTTATGCTAAACTGACAAAGACTAGCAAAAACGATTCAGTTACTTAAGGCTTTTGGGATAAAATCCATTACTTTCTTACATTAACTCATTTGAGATTTATCATGTGCCGAGGGCATGCCAGGGCTGGTGATGGTATGAGAACACAAGATAAACCCAGGCTACCGTGCAAGGGACCTGTAGTCTGTGGATGTCGTGTGCAAGCACAGGATGAGGAGACAGGCCCACATCAGCGCTTGTTCGCCAGCGCTCAAGACAGACAGGATGCAAATGCTCTGGGTTTCCTCCAAGACACTGAGGTCGTACGTCCAGACAGCTCTCTGTGAAATGAGGCGTGGGCAAAACAGGATGGCGTCCCAGACGGGAAGAGGGAGACCCAAAAGAAGGCAGTGTGCAGAGAGTAATGTGATATTAATAGCTGGTTTAGCTAAATGGAAGACGGGGTGCTCATTTCAGATAACAGTGCAAATCTCAACACTTAACTACTCTGGAAGCACCTTTCTCAACACCTTCAAAGAAGCCTGATCCAGGGTGAGTGAGAGAGAAACCTGGCATTTTATAAAGTCAGAGATTTATAACCAATACATGCTTCAAAGAGCAGTAAGTGATATTAAGTAGCTCCAGGATCAGATAAAACAATACAAACAAAATAAACAGCAGTGGAAACATATTGCTAAAAACTTGCTTTGTAAGACATCTGCTTGAGAAATCTGAATTCTAGGAAACTGAGAGGACCCTGAGAACAAGAACCAAGTCCTGTGTATCTGGCTACAGTACTGGTTCATAGTAGGTGTTCAATTAGGTTTTGCTAAATGAACCAATCAACAAACCTTAAAAAGCAAAACTAGATTTAAGGCAGCTCAACACGTATTTAAGAGTAGGCCATCCAGCTAATGGCTCTGAGATAAATAATACATGGAACTACATGACGGCTTTTACAATATCTAACAGAACTCTTTTCGCAGCCAGGAACTGCCTCCTCCCTCCACCAACATCATTAACATGAGTCAACAAAGTCTGAAAATATAGTGAAAGTCCAATGCTACAATCGCACTGATCTGACGCTAAGACAGATCTCATTACAATGGAAGGGGAGTTAAGGTTTGTAGCCAAAAGATGACCAACAGTCTTTAAACAGCTCTTCCAACAAGATCCTATAGAGGCAGTCCAGCAAAATCACCAGCCATGTTTGGCCACACCAATGTTTTTGTCAATAAAGTTTTATTGGAACACAGTTGAGCCCACACACCACGGACTGTCTGCAAAGGCAAGGTGAGTAGTTCTGACAGAGACTTTAAAGTATTTTCCGCAGGTCTTTTATGGGAAGTCTACTCACCCCTGTCCTATACGATTCTCCGTAAATTTACATTATCACTTCCTAGACTCTTTCCAGATTCATAAATAAATAAAAGCTATGCAACAGTCTTCATACAATTAGTGCCACTAGCGAAAAGCTCGCTGACCTTAACAGTGAGAGTAGAGAACCCCCACCACCCATCATCACTGAAAAACGTCCTGCAGCAATGGTTTTCAAAAGCAGTGACTAACTTTCCTGGCTAGGAAGATAGCTTTAGGGTGATTTTTCTTCCTTCACAGAGAACAGTACCTTGGGTTTGACTATTTAGCAGGACAGGAGGAGAACGGGCAAGAAGGTAGAACAAGGCAGCAGAGAAGAGAGGAAGGAGTGCCAAGTCACAACATCAAGAGAGGAAATGCCCCAGAACCAAGACCTACAGAAGAAAATGTCCATGAGCATCGTGACAAGGGGGGCGGGTGCCCAGGGCACACCTGTCAGAGTCTGTGTGTGTTTCTCGTGCACTAAGTTAGGTTAGGTCTGGGCTGCTTTCCCCCAAGGATATTCTAAATCGTAAAAACTAAAACTCAATTTAAAATTAAATGCAAAAAAAATTTTTTAAAGTAAAAATCACAGGTGTCCTCTTTAAGCTTTAAAATTTGGTTGCCTTATTGTTGTCATTCAATCTCTAAGTCATGTCTGCCTCTTTTTGACCCCATGGACTGCAGCATGCCAGGCTCTTCCTTGTCCTTCACCAACTCCCGGAGTTTGTTCACTCATGTCCATTGAGCTGGTGATGCCATCCAACCATCTCATCCTCTGTCGTCCCCTTCTCCTCCTGCCTTCAATCTTTCCCAGCATCAGCGTCGTTTCCAATCAGTCAGCTGTTCGCATCAGGTGGCCAAAGTACTGGAGTTTCAGCTTCAGCATCAGTTGTTTCAATGAATATTCAGGGTTGATTTAAGATTGACTGGTTTGATCTCCTTGCTGTCCAAGGGACTCTCAAGAGACTTCTCCAGCACCACCACTTGCAAGCATCAGTTCGGTGCTCAGCCTTCTTTAGGGTCCAACTCTCACATCCATATATGACTACTGGAAAAACCACAGCTCTGACTATATGGACCTTTGTCAGTGAAGTGGTGGTCTCTGCTTTTTAATATGCTGTCTAGCTTTACCATAACTTTTCTTCCAAGGAGCAAACGTCTTTTAATTTCATGCCTGCAGTCACCATTTGCAGTGATTTTAGAGCCCAAGAAAATAAAATCTGCCACTGTTTCCACTTTTTTCCCTTTTATTTGCCATGAAGTGATGAGACCAGATGCCATGATCTTAGTTTTTCGTCTTATTAAATGCTCTTAAAAGTTGATATTCCAGTTAATAAGTACACTGGTGGTGCATAGTTTAGTGGCTAAGTCATGTGTCTTGTGATCTCGTGGACTGTAGCCTACCAGACTCCTTGCCTACGGGATTCTCCAGGAGAGAATACTGGAGTGGGTTGCCATTTCCTTCTCCAGAGCATCTTCCCAACCCAGGAATCGAACGCAGGTCTCCTGTATTGTAGGCAGATTCTTTACTGACTGAGCTATAAATAAGGGAAGCCCCAATAAGTACACAAACTTGGGGCTAATCATTAAAATATTTCCCCCATATAATTATTGACAAATAATTATTATGATTACTGACATAATCATTATTCTGAGACAGAATGGAAGATCCAAAAGGAAATTGACTAAAGAGGAAAATAATGGTAAGAAACTGACTTTAGAGTAACACATAACCTAAATTAGGTTTTACTCCTTGAAAAACCAATCCCTTTAAATTGTATAACATTTACTTTGTATATTCTTTGTGTTAACAGATGGTTTACTAGGTAAATTATTAAATAAACTTATGCAAAAATTATCAAATCTATCATGACAGCTTTCCATGTGTCCAGCACCAAGCTAGCTGTGTTACATGCATCTCCATCTTCTCATTTCAATATACAAGTAACCAAAGAGATGTTTAACAAATGTGTTTACCATAAGATTCTATAAAAAATATTTGCCAACTTTTATAATCAAGAGAAATAATAAACTCTCCCAAAAGAACATAATAAAAGTAGTGAAAATGAAAAAACTGCTCACAGGAAGTAAAACTTGAAAGCAAAGTTTTTAAAGATCTTACCTATTTTTGTCTTCTACTGATGTATCTTCTGAGCTTTTGTTTTCTTCTTTAAAATACTGGCCCGAGCTAGATGGATTAGCGAACGTAGATATGAAAGGTCCCAGAGACTGGAAAGCTGCTTGCCGAACCTATGGAGGGAAGAAAGGATAGGAGAAGACCCTGAGTCCATCCTCAGCGAAGAGTTACAATTCCCCCTCAATCATTTTCTCCTTTTTACTTTTAAGCTTTTTAATCTTGGCTTGAATATCCAAACCGTGAGGATGTGAATATGAGACCCTACAAAATATTTGCATGGAATAGAAATTTTGTCCTGTTTAAAAAATAAAGTTAATATAGAGTCCATCGTCTACTCCCAGAAGTTATCTGCAGTAACGTGTGTGTTTGAGTGTGTGAAGTCGCTCAGTCGTGTCCGACTCTTTGTGACCCCGTGGACTGTAGCCCACCAGGCTCCTCTGTCCGTGGGATTCTCCAGGCAAGAATACTGGAGTGGGTTGCCATTTTCTTCTCCAGGGGCTCTTTCCAACCCAGGGATCAAACCCAGGTCTCCTGCATTGCAGGCAGACGCTTTATCCTCTGAGCCACCAGGGAAGTCATCACCAGGAACATAACTTAAATCATAAGTTATTTCTTAAATTATGGGATTAAAATCCTATTTTCTGTAAAATGCACTGTTTTACAAAAATGGTAATTAAACAAAGCCCTACCCAACGTGAAGGATCACTGATCAAATTAATGAAGAGTGCTGATAGTTTAGTCCGTCGAATCTCTTGACACGTGGCACATGAAACGGCCATGAAGCACTCCGCGCAGGCCTTGCGGACGCCCCACACGTTGTCTGAGCAGAGCTGGAAAAACCTGGGCAGCTGGGCGAGAGGGGCCCCGATCATTAGGCAGAGACACGCAGGTTTCAGTTACTTTTACTTCATTTCTCACTTTCCCGGCATTTAAAACATTAGCTTAACAAAATTTAGAAGACTCATTTAATATTAGCAATTAGTAGCTTTAAATAAATCACACCCAATTCATTCCACTCCTGACTGTGGAAAAGCAAAGACACTCCTGACAAATACAGCTGGAGTTTGTACTTAATGACTCTCTGCATAATAGGTGGTTTCCAAAACTCGAGCACATTAACTTGTACATTAAGCCCTTACATCCCATGAACTAACCATTTAAAAATCACCTGCTGTAAATCTAATTGGTCAGTAAAATATTCTAGGATTGTAATAAAATGAAAGATTCATTTGAATAAATAAGTACTGATTTTATAGAAATGAGAATTAAAAAGGGATTGATGTTTCTTAACACATCCACACTTTTAACAAACTGTCCTTAAACACAACACAATACAACCCAGATTACAGAAACTTAAACTCTCAGCATCATACTATCTTTCTGGAACTATGTTAACACAATTTGGTGGCCGCTGCATGTATTTCAAATTTCAAGAGCCGCTCTGTGACGCACTGCTTTCTCCTCGGTTCCTGTCTGCAGGCCTTACCAACATCTCCTCAGTAGCTTGCTGGCCGACGACGCTGCAAATGTCTCCAAAATTGGCGGCACAGACCTGACAATGAAAGCATCATTGACATTTCAAAATATCGTAAGCGTTCTTTAAAAAAATTTTTAAATCCCACAGATCAATACAGTAACCACGAGAAGAACCAAGTATCTTAAGCACCACCAGCACAATACCTTTCGAACATGAAACATTCTGCAGTCACAGCACATCTCACAAAACCGAGGGAGGATCAAACGCTCCGTGATGTCCTTGCCAACCATGGGGGCCATTTTGCACATTATCTAAAATAAATGAGAGCAGACATACTGAGTGCACCTTCACACTAAGACCTCTGCCAATTTATTAAAAGTATGTAACCTAAGGAAGTATAAAATATGACATGATGTCCTTATACATCACAAAAGAATTCATCTTACTTGTCCAAGTTGAAGACAGAAAAACAGATACTAACTACTACCAACAGAATCAGCCCAACGACTATTAAAGGTACAATAAACCCAGAGAAAATCCTAAAAATTGCATTTTTACCTATAGTTTCAACCTTATTCATCATTTTGCCTAATAAAAGTAAAAAAAAAAAAAAACTCCTATATTTCCCTGATAAGAGAATAAATGGTGACTGCTCGAAGGCAAGACTATCCATCTACAAAAAGGTCTGGACGCGGGACACCTGCACTGCTAAGGAAAGCCTGCACACAGCCAGTCCTCATTGTGCAAAGCACCCACTGTCTCTGAAACTCGCAAATGGGAAGACCACACGCTTACTCTGCAAAGCCAGGGCTCCAGGAAGGCATGGACAGAGGCCTGAGACGCACAGGATCTGGATAACACCATTCCAGGCAAAGTGAGGACAGACTGTTTGAAAACCAGCTCAACGTATTTGAATACCCTCCCCACAGAGTTAGAATACAAGGAAATCTGACGGTCCGTCATCATATGTTACGTCCACCCCCAGCCCAGGCAAATACTAGGAGGACAGGCAACTGACTAGGTAGAAAGGGGACTCTACCCACATGAGCATGACTGTCTACAGACCACATCGCAAGGAACCTACAAGAAGCACTGCAACAAACAAGTGAGCTTAGGAGGTTTGCAGGACAAAGGACAGAATGAAAAAAAAAAAAAGGTATTTCTATAAATTATCAACGAACAACCGAAAATGCATACAAATATTCACAATAATGAAAAACAGACACACAAACATGAAATTTAACACAGTACACATATGATCTATTGGAAACTACCAAACACTGAGGAGATGAGGGAAAGACCGAAACAAACGGCGAGATCTCTGTGCCCACAGACCGTCAGGTTGGCCCATCCCTATCAGACCCATGACCCTCAGAGTGGGGCGGGGGCTGTGGGGTGCACTGACACCCCCCATCCCCTAAAGCAACGTGGTTTCTTGACTCCAGACTGTTTCCAGGCATCTCCAAGCCCAAGCTAATGATCACCAATCTGGCATAATTAAATTCTTAGGATGAATTATTCCCAAAACAAAACAACTGGGAAGACAAGGAATGCAAAACATAACAGAATAAACACAAACCATTTGTGAGAGAATCACACGCTTCTCATTAGCACTGGGTGTAGCCTTTTGTTATAATTACAATGTTTTACTATTCATAAATCACATCAAAAATCATAACACAGCAAATTAAGCTCTGCTCAATATAAACCAACAGTTACACCAAAATTGATTTCCTTTTTCTTGAGAAGTTTGAGAAATTAAAAAAAAAAAAAAATCTATAATTTGGAACTTGACAGAGGTGATACACCACCATGAATGTACTAAATGCTCCTCAACTGTGAACTTTAACATGACTGATCCTATATTATGTGAATTTCATTCCAATAAAAATGCAATTACTGAAAACTATCTAAATTCATTGTTAACTGGTACCTAAGTATCTAAAAATAAAATAATGGAACTTCCAATGAAAGGCACTAGAGAGAAAATAAAATTCATCCTAAACAAGATCCAGAAGCACTATTAAATCATTTCTAGTGTAACTTTCTTTCACATCAACACAAATCCCATTGCATTAGGTTTAAACAGCAAATTCTTACTACCTAAATAATTTAAATTAGTTTTCAGATGGATTCATCACTTTTCTATTATAAGAATTCTTACTTTCTAAACTGAGGAACCACAGATGTGAATGATAACATACTATCCGTGTAATTCAAGCCCAACTTGCAATGGCTCTCAAGTAATCAAACTATTTGCTAACCATGTCCCCAAACCAGAGAACTCACCATATTTGACTTTATTATGTGCATGACGACTTAATCTGTGTGTTTTTCTAATAATCGTAACTTGTATCATATATTTCTCCCTGCAAAGAGCATGCCATCAAGGACAGGAGCAACAAGCAGCATCCCTCTCTTTTCTAACTGTGCACTCACAGTGCCTAGAAAAGTGCTCAACAGCAACTCGAGGAGCTCAAATGCGTCTTCATTCAATACAGGATTTTTAAAAAGATCCTGGCTATCTTTGCCACCTTACTTTTTCCTTTTGATGAGATGAATTCACAGCTGATTCACTATTTTCTTGCCATTCATCCTGGCCTCTCTGAGCCTAGCAAGGACCATCATCCCAGGAGCTCCACGCAGCACAAGCCCTCCAGGAAAGACACCTCTGCCCTCGGAAGCCTGTGTCCACTCCGAGCCCAGCATTTATGTTTCAAATTCCATGACCCGTGGCTACTCTGATACCCAACACGTACCCACCCTACCACATGTAATATGGTGTTGTGTCTAACGTCACCTCCTACGGTTACACACTAGCTCATCTCCCTGAACTGAAAAACTAAGCTCTGCTTACAGCCACAGCCTCCGTCTTCACATCGTCGTTGCTGTCGGGGGCTGTCAGCTCCACGAGGACGGGGCACACCTTGGTCTCCACATCAGAGCGCTCAATCAGCTCCTGCTCCAGCAGGGCCAGCAAAGCTGCCTGGCTCGTTTTTCTTACCTGGGAAAAAACAAACACGTCAACAAGGCACGTCCACAGTATGATGAAACCCTAAGGCATGAAGTTCACAAATCTGCAGACTCCTCACCAAAGGTTCACAACTGGCACAACTTTGCAGATGAAAACTGGTGGCTGTTCTGCAAAGACAGAACTCAGCAGACTGTGTCGTAACAGGTCAAGGGGAACAGAAAAGCCACTCCTGGAAAAGAGGTCTCCCAGTGACAAACTTCTGGGGGCCGCCTGGAAGGGTGGCAGGTGAGCAGCAGCCATTGGCGCTGTCTGCTGCAGCACTAAGGCGATCTCCTAGACTCTGCCCCACCTCCTCTGAGATGTCATTTTGTCATTCTGAGAAACCGAATGACCAGATCTAAGTGGAAGGAACATTCTAAGCACACCACCAGATGGCACACATTTCTGTGGGAACGTGGACAGGGCCCGCCTACCTGGTTATTCTGATCTGCGAGATATCGAACCACAATGGGCAGCAAGTACTTTGAAAAGGCGTACGGGATTGCTGGCCGGTTTTCTTGGCAGAACAAGGCAATGTGAGGCACCTGCTCCATCAGCTCTGCCCTCACGGTCGGCTCTGCGGAAACGACAGGAAGGTGAGTGAATGCGTCCTGCCCGAACGGGGTTCTCGCCAGGCAGGCAGTCAGGGGAGCCCCAGACTCTCCTCCTGGCATCCTGAGTGCTCGGGGAACACACTCCACTCTGTGATGCTCTTCACAGTCACGGCAAGGTCACCCCCTCCCAGATTCTGTCTTCAGAGCCTGCCTGGAGCCTGCGGTCACTCCCTGTGAGGACTGAACCTGTCCACCTGAGTTCAGGTCAACTGTACATGGCATCACCCACAAACTCTGCTCTCTGAGAGCCCCCATGACAGGCTATCAGGACTGGGTCCTAACCTGAATGCAGCCAGTGAGTGCAGGGTTTGTAGTCAGACTTAACGACGACGATAGAGGGTCAGCAAATGGTAAAGGAGACCGACAGACTGAAAATAACAACAACAAAAATCTGAAAAGACCCAAGTGCATATGGCAAATTAAATGTGACAGCGTTCCAAAAAGACCGCTGTCCCAAGTAACGGTAAGAAAGCAAGCTGGTTACATGAGGAAAAAAGGTGAGATTCCTACACTGCTCTCTACACATAAATTCTAGGTGAATCAGAGATCCAAATTTTTTTTTTTTTAAGATCAAAAGCACTAAAAGACAAGATTTTAAGGGATTTTCCTGGTGGTCCAGAGGTTAGGGCTACGCACTTCCACTGCAGAGGGTTCAATCCCTGATTGGGGAAATAAGATCTTGTAAGCTGTAGGGCAAGGTAAAAAAAAAAAAAAGTTGAATCTTGAGGTGTAAAGCCCTTCAGTTCAGTTCAGTTGGTCAGTCGTGTCCGACTCTTTGTGACCCCATGAATCGCAGTACGCCAGGCCTCCCTGTCCATCACCAACTCCCAGAGTTCACTCAGACTTGCGTCCATTGAGTCAGTGATGCCATCCAGCCCTCTCATCCTCTGTCGTCCCCTTCTTCTCCTGCCCCCAATCCCTCCCAGCATCAGAGTCTTTTCCAATGAGTCAACTCTTCGCATGAGGTGGCCAAAGTACTGGAGTTTCAGCTTCAGCATCATTCCTTCCAAAGAAATCCCAGGGTTGATCTCCTTCAGAATGGACTGGTTGGATCTCCTTGCAGCCCAAGGGACTCTCAAGAGTCTTCTCCAACACCACAGTTCAAAAGCATCAATTCTTCAGCGCTCAGCTTTCTTCACAGTCCAACTCTCACATCCATACATGACTACTGGAAAAACCACAGCCTTGACTAGACGGACCTTAGTCGGCAAAGTAATGTCTCTGCTTTTGAATATACCATCTAGGTTGGTCATAACCTTTCTTCCAAGGAGTAAGCATCTTTTAATTTCCTGGCTGCAATCACCATATGCAGTGATTTTGGAGCCCAAAAACATAAAGTCTGACACTGTTTCTACTGTTTCCCATCTATTTCCCATGAAGTGATGGGCCTGGATGCCATGATCTTTGTTTTCTGAATGTTGAGCTTTAAGCCAACTTTTTCACTCTCTTCTTTTACTTTCATCAAGAGGCTTTTTAGTTCCTCTTCACTTTCTGCCATAAAGGTGGTGTCATCTGCATATCTGAGGTTATTGATATTGAGGTTATAGATATTTCTCCCGGCAATCTTGATTCCAGCTTGTGTTTCTTCCAGTCCAGTGTTTCTCATAGAACTGTTCAACTTCAGGTGAAACCCTTCAAGGCAAATAAAACCCCCAAACTAAGACCAGCTAATTTCACCTTACAAAGACTTCATTATGGACAAAAGATGTATCTAACAGGAGTTCTGTATTTTAAACCACTTATAAAATGTATAAAACATTTTGCCGACAAAGGTCCATATAGTCAAAGCTATGGTTTTTCCAGTAGTCATGTACGGATGTGAGAGGTGGACTATAAAGAAAGCTGAGCGCTGAAGAATTGATGCTTTTGAACTGTGGTGTTGGAGAAGACTCTTGAGAGTCCCTTGGACTGCAAGGAGATCCAACCAGTCCATCCTAAAGGAAATCAGTCCTGAATATTCATTGGAAGGACTGATGCTGAAGCTTCAATACTTTGGCCACCTGATGCGAAGAAATGAGTCATTAGAAAAGACCCTGATGCTGGGAAAGATTGAGGGCAGGAGAAAGGGATGACAGAGGATGAGATGGTTGGAGGGCATCACTGACTTAACAGACATGAGTTTGAGCAAGCTCTGGGAGATGGTGAAGAACAGGGAAGCCTGGCGTGCTGCAGTCTATGGGGTCATAAAGAGCCAGACACGACTGAGCAATTGAACATCAACAATAAAACATCTACTTAGACAAAAGAAAACGTAAAAAAATATAGGAGTCTGAGATGGAGGAAACGTAACATTAAAAATATTAAGACCAAAACTTCCTGATATCTGACAGAGAGACTAGAACCCTCAAACTCAAGGAGGCTGCGATGGCGTGGCTCTGACAACCCTCTGGCCCTGACACCGCTCCCAGACGACTCCTAAAAGTCAGAGGAGCTGCCCAGCAGGCCTTCCTGCCAACCCAGCTTCTCCTCAAGTCAAGGCTCTCTGCATTACTGTTTCAAATCACAAGCGGTGTGAACTCTCAGGCCAAGAACAGTATAAATCTTTACAATCTAGCCCTCAGTCCCCTCGCTTAAGCTTAGTTTTTCTAAACTGCAGGACTAGTAAACCCACTGTTGACCAAATGGGCCAGTGTCCTAAGCTCCCCAGGCCCCTACACCTCTCCTTTCTTCTCCCCTCTGTGCCATCAGACCCAGTTCAGATGCCTCCAGCTGTCTGAAGCCAGCCCCGATCCTCCCTGCTACGGCTTACTGCTAGTATGTCGGCTGCACTCACTCAACTGTTAATTTGATGACAGGAATTCTTATTTATCTTGGTAGTGGCTCTGACATTCAACCTAGAACCTGGCAGGCTCCAATCCATGGGGTTGCAAAGGGTCGGATACAACTGAGCAACTAACACTTTCACATATTAAAAAATAGCAGTGCAGGTGGTAAACAGGCAGAAGAAATACAAATTCTGCCTTAAAGAATATCTAGGTCTCTGCTAATAAAGGAATAAATACAATGGAATGCAACAATGCCAAAATTTTAAGTTAAATTGTTTATCTCTGCCAAATCAAAAATAAACTTAAGTAAAAATAATAACTGATGACACTCCCCTAAAAGCACTTTGGAACAGGCATATACATGAGCAATTACACAGAACATCATATGAGATAATAATGGAATATTAGTGAGCTTACTCACTTTTTTTTCTACAGAAAAATAAAACTATCTAAGGCTGATGTGAGTAGTAAACATATTTCCATAAAAAGAGACGCTCACCAAAAAATGAGCTCATCTAAAAATAAAAGGATGAGAATGCTGACATGCCAGAAAGTTTGATAGAAATGGAAAAATAACCCATTTCAATAAAGAGATCATGGATTTAAGAAAAACATTTATTTCTGAATTGTTTCTAAAATCAAATATAGGAATATGCTCAAAGAAATATTAGGTTAAAATGGTAAATTTTACCTATGTTTTGCCTCAGTGAAAAGTATTTTTTAAAAACGTAGTAAACTGTATTCTAAGTCTCAAAACAAGTTTACCTCGTAGGCAGACTCTCCTCCTATCTGCACTTTAGAGACAAACAGCTTTAGTTTTACATCGAAATGATTAACATCTTTTAAGTAAGAATGCATTTTTTGTCAAAAAAGTTTTATAGCCCACTCATCCCTTTTTACTTATTCAAAGGAGTTTAGTTTTTATTACAGTAATAAAATAGTCATTATGAATGTACATGATGCAAAACAACGTCCTTAGATTCTTCTGAAAAATTTCCAAAGTCAAACTAAATGGGCCTGGTATATAAAATGTCTGGATCTTAGTAACAGGTTTTTTTATTTTCTTGTTACTCATGGGTTAGATAATTTAGTTAGGAAATATTTCCAAGAAACCTCATGTTACACTTAAGTTTTTCATTAGTTTTTAGAAACTTAAATATGATAAAAGAAACCTTATTCTGCATAAACACACACCTGAGTCATCAGCTAATCTGCTGATTCTTTCCAGAACAGCAACGCACTCTCTCTCATCATCACACACTTCCCTCAGCGTGTCCAGCAGACTCCGGGCCACCATCTGTCTGCACAGAAGAAGGTTATACCCTGGTCAGTGGCACCCAACAGTTAGTATGCAGAATTTAAAAGCCAGAATCCATACAGATTTAAAAAGCTTTTCTTAACACATTTTATAAGTGACAATTTTCTAAGTGACAAATACTGGTATGGATTTTATTTTAATTAAGATGAGACTGAACATTTACCAGAATGCTTCACCTTTATCTGACAAATTTCTAAGGTCACTGAAAATTTGTTTCAAGTAACTATTAATACCTTCAATTATCACAGATAGGGGAAAAGTATAATTATTTTCCATATATAAAATGTTATCTTTACATATTTGATTAAATGAGTTTCATACATCTGCACTCAGAAGATGCTAGAAAGACTTTTCAATTTCCCAGAGAAAATGGGAATTTCCCAGGTGGTCTGGGGGCTGCAGGTGGAGAAACTGCAACTGGGGAGAGTGAGCACAGGTCCCGCCCCGACAGCCAGACACCTGGTCCACGGCAGGGACACACCGCCCCCTGCTGGAGGAATAACAGACTCCTCAGTAGCCACTGCACATGAACGGCAAAATGATGCTTAACAGCAAAAAAGTAGTGGGGTTTTTTGGTTGCTTTTTGCCAAAAAGCCAAGAAAGAATGCGTTTTCTTACAGGATGGAGGAGTAACGCGTGTAAAGGCGGCCACAGCTGTGACCAGTAGTGAAGCTGGGTGACTCTCACTGCCTGTGGCAGTGACACCTGGTTTACACTGGGTACTTCTGCGAACTGAAATTCGTGCAATAAAAGCCACCCTCCCACCTCCCCCAGGGGCGAGCACATGCACGAACCTGTTAAATACGTTCTCACTCGCAGCATACTTGTCCAGTCTCCCCAGCGGCGTCAGCATGTCATCTTGCGAGACGAAGTCCAGGGCTGAAGGTGCAACAATCACATCAGACTCTGAGCTGCAGTCATCCAGACCAACTATCAGAGACATGAGAACAGTCCTCACACACCGCGCACGGAGAGGCGCCCGGGCCTCCCGGGCAGCACAGGCCAACCCGCCCCTCGCTGCGTCTGGAGGGCACACAGCCACAGGAGGAGCCGGGTCGGAGGCCATGGATGACAAGGGGCCTCCTCTCCTCCTTCGATGGGTGCATTCTAACCGCCCCGAGAAGCACAGGGGTCAGAGGCCGCAGAGACTCTGTCGTGTGACCAACTAACAGAGAGACCAGAAAAGGGTGACCCCACAGGCCTGAGAGCCCACACGCCCAACCAGACCACTGCCGACCTGTAAATAAACGAAGGGTCAGACACCGACAGAGTTAATCCTGCCAGGCAGCCAGAGAACCCACACTATACAGAGAAGAACAAAGACGAGAATTACAGCAGCCTTCTCGCCAGGAAGAACACAAGCCAGAGGCAGCAGAGCAGGTCTGCAAGGGACTGAAAAGCGAAAGCGCCAACCTACACCTCCAGATCCAGTGAACGGAAGTCGCTCAGGTATCTTTGAAATTCATGTCTCTTGAACATAAAGAGCCTCTTGATGAAAGTGAAAGAGGAGAGTGAAAAAGTTGGCTTAAAGCTCAACATTAAGAAAACGAAGATCATGGCATCTGGTCCCATCACTTCATGGCAAATAGATAGGGAAACAGTGGCAGACTTTATTTTTCTGGGCTCCAGAATCACTGCATATAGTGATTGCAGCCAGGAAATTAAAAGACGCTTACTCCTTGGAAGGAAAGTTATGACCAACCTAGACAGCATATTAAAAAGCAGAGCCATTACTTTGCCAACAAAGGTCCGTCCTGTCAAGGCTATGGTTTTTCCTGTGGTCATGTATGGAGGTGAAAGTTGGACTTTGAAGAAGGCTGAGCGCCAAAAAATTGATGCTTTTGAACTGCAGTGTTGGAGAAGACTCTTGAGAGTCCCTTGGATAGCAAGGAGATCCAACCAGTCCATCCTAAAGGAGATCAGTCCTGGGTGTTCAATGGAAGGAATGATGCTAAAGGTGAAACTCCAATACTTTGGCTACCTGATGCGAAGAGCTGACTCATCTGAAAAGAACCTGATGCTGGAGGGATTGGGGGCAGGAGGAGAAGGGGACGACAGAGGATGAGATGCCTGGATGGCATAGCCGACTCGATGAACATGGGTTTGGGTGAACTCTGGGAGTTGGTGATGGACAGGGAGGCCTGGCGTGCTACGGTTCATGGGGTGGCAAAGAGTTGGACACGACTGAGCGACTGAACTGAACGTAAAGGTGAAACAAAGACTGACTTTTTCTGACATACAAAAGCTGACAGACATCAGTAGCAGCAAACTTACAAGAAATACTGGAAGTCCTGGAACCAAAAAGAAAATTACCCCAGATGGAAATCGGAACCTACACAAAGGAATGAAGACCATCAGAAATGGCGAATGTGTGGGCAAACACAAACGCCTCTTCTTATTGAAAAAAAATAAAACAAAACACAATCTTTAAAGATAACTGCTTAGGGCAAAACTATGCACTGTAAAATAAAGAGAAAAATATCCTGTGAAGTTTATAATATGTGCAGAAGTAAAATACACGACTGTGTGTACTCAGTTGTTAAGTTATGTCTGACTCTTTTGTGACCCCACGGACTGTAGCCCACCAGGTTCCTCTGTCCATAGAATTTTCCAGGCAAGAATACTGGAGTGGGTTGCCATTTCCTCCTTCAGGGGATCGTCCTGACCCAGGGGCTGAACCCAGGTCTCCTGCATCTGCAGCACTGGCAGGCAGAGTCTTTAGCACTGAGCCACCTGGGAAGCCCAAAACATAAGATTACAACAGCACAAAGGCAGAAAGAGTGTATACTGTATACATATACATGAAGACTGACGGTAATGAGTCAGAGGAGCACACTACTCATAAACTTTGCAGCAGCTACTAAACACCAAAAAACCCCACCTGAAACATACGGCAAGTAAGGCAATAAAGGCCATTAAATGGAATCACAGAAAATACTCAGACGAAAAAGAGAAGGAAAGGAAGACAAACAGGAAATAGCAATATGAGAGGAAAATCAAACCGTAATCAGTAATCGCAGTAAGTGCAAACACTCTAAACACCCCCAATTAAAAGGTAGAGAATTGTCAAACTGGACTAAAAATAACACCTAACATGAAAATAATTTCTTACATACAGAAAGATTTTACCAGGTTATTCTGATCTACGAGTTACAGCAAAGTACCTCATGCGTTATGAATCAGTTGTAAAACCACCCAGGCACTATCATTTGGCCTGTTTCCTCCTCTAGGATTGTTGGCTGGCATGACCTGGAAGGTGCCTTTATGCAGGCTCTAGAATTCTATGACTATGACCAAACTGTTTCATCAGTCGCACACCTGTCAATCTTAAAGATAAACATGAACATTGCAGGTTCTGGTCCCTAAAAAGGCAGGGGCTGTTGGGAAGAGTGCCAGAACAGTGACAGTCACGCATGGCTGTGTTTAGGACAAGCCTGGAGCATACACCCTAAAAGGCAGACCCCCCCACGTCTCATATTCAGACCCTGATTGTGTAGGTGTGGAGTGAGACTCAGAAGCGATCATTTTTAATAAATACCCCCAACAGGCTTAAACACAGATTGTTGAACAACTATATTTGAGAAATGCCAAGAGGGGAACAAACCATATTCTGCCTCCACTGTGTTTCTGTCTGTCTTCACATCGTGGTTGAGGTTCGTCTCTACATGGAAGGGAGTGCTGTGCCCCAGCAGGGCGCTGGGGCAGACATACGCTCCCCAGCGCTGCAGCCTCCTGCCAGCACTGGTGGACGCCCCCTGCCTGAACATCCTCTCCAGGGTCAGGACTTCCTCGTCAACTCCTGACTGGACTAAGTGGCTCTGGATCTTCTCTTTATGGAGGCAGCAATGATCTAATTACTGTGGCTACAGACTGCATACTTAAGTCTTTACCTAGCCATCCTGCAAATGCCTGCCGCAGGTGACAAGTAGGAGAAGCACACAAATAATCAATAAAGCTTTCACCACTAAAAAAGAGAAATCCTGCAGCATAAATGATGGTATAGTCAGTAACATCCTAGATAAAAAAGACAGAACACAGAGCGTGAACGTAGCTATGCTGCTACAAGGACTGTGAATAGCTTATGCAAAGCGGTGCATTAATTTAAATAGACTATGGTAGATTAACGATGCAAATCACAATCCTGAGGAGCCCTGGCTCAGACAGTAAGAGTCTGCCTCCAATGCAGGAAACCTGGGTTCAATCCCTGGGTCGGGAAGATCCTCTGGAGAAGGGAATGGCTATCCACTCCAGTATTCTTGCCTGAAGAATTTCAGGGACACAGGAGCTTAGTGGGCTACAGTCCACGGAGTTGCAAAGAGTCAGACACAACTGCGCGACCAATATTTCCAATTCCAGTGTGAAACGTGCAAGAAAGGATGGCTAGAAAGCCAACTGGGAATTAAAATAGAACGCTAAAAAATAATGAGTTAATATCCCCAAAGAAACTCACAAAAGGAGCAACAGAGAAAAAAAGACATGAAGAGAAATACGCAATGAGATCAATAATTACATTACTTATAAATAGACTAAACATTATAAGTCAAAAGGTAGAGAATCACAAACTAGCAACAAGGTAAAAACTACAGATGTTACTCAACTATAATCTGTCTATCAGAAATGTATTTTTAAAGTCCAAATTTCAACCCATGGATTGAAAAGAAAAGGATTAAGAAAAAAAGACATAAAACATGACACAGCACAAGAAAGCCAGCGTGGCTATTTTATCATCAGACAAAACAGGCAAGGAGCATCTCAGGAGAGGAGGAGGATCTTTCATCACCTGACATGTGTGCTCCAAGGCTGCCCCTCCTTTCTGGAACACTTACTTGATTCTGGATTCTTGGACACTACATAGTAATAGCCCCTTACAGTGCTCACTGCTTTAAACATCCAACTTCCTCCACTGACGGAGTGAAAAAATCATGTTGGCTTTTAATGTCATTTGAAATTTCAAAATGACTCAAAAGCAATGAAAACAATGATCATTCTGAAATGTTTTTTCAAATTGTATCTATACTCCCCAAATCCCAAGGCTCCTCTTCCCCTGTAAACCCATCCTGGGTAGCTGAAAGGGGACCAGCATGGAAAGGAAAAATGAAGACGACCTGAATGGTCAACATGAGACAGAATTCCTACACTTGTGCAGGAAATCCTCATTTCTCAAAATTTAATATTTAATTATAAAATAAAAGCTTCCATGAAGAAGCTAAATGATACAAGTGTCAACAAAAACTTGTGTTTCTTAGTGAATTTTAACAGAATTCCTTACGGGAAGAGAAACCTGGGATATGGACTGAAGCCCTGTCCTTAAAGGTTAGTGCATCTTGCCTCAAGTCAGAGTCAACAGATTCTTCTAGTTCAAATCAGACCAGAATCAAATGTGTTACAATGTAAATAAAGAGAACATCCAGGAAAGGGGAACAAGAGAAAGAAATGCTAAGACAAGGGCCTTCATCTTGTTACTTATAAAAGTGAATCCCTCCCCTTGTGTGAAACTAAGGGGCCACACAGCAGAGGTGGCCGTTGACACCCCTGCAGGTCAGGAAGGCTCCGTTCGCTCCAACCCCACTTGGGCACCAGCAGAAACCCAGAACCACAGGAACCAATACCCCAACTTCCAGCCATTTTAAATTCAAGGAAAACGACGTCTTAAAATGTAAAAATTTTAAAGCTGGACCCATTTGAAATGTAAAGATGAGAGGTCCCTACATGGTTACAGCGAGAGTGACGTGACAAGGACAGAGGCTCGTTAAAGTTAAGACAAATCTGAGTCCAAATCTCAGGTCCTGCTCCTCTCGAACTCTGCCTGTGAACTTGTGCAGGTCGTTCATTAACTTGGCTGCATTTCCTCACACAAACACGTGTTTGTTGTCAAGTCTTTCAGACACACAAAGAGAACATCTATCCCGCACCTAACACAGTGTCAGCTAGGACATCAACATTCCCTCAAACTTACAATTCACCTGTTTCTGAGACAACCTCAGCACGGTTTCCCTGAGTTTTAAAAGTCTTCACCCATCTCACTCAACCAGTAAGCAGGACGCTGTCTCCTGTTTACTGTGAGTGTCAGGCACTCAACGGAGAACACAGATACAAAACCTAGACAGAGTGTGCACACACAGAAGTGTCTATGAGCACACATGTATATACAGGCATGCACAGACACAGACACAAACATGCTCCACAGAGCACACACACAACGTGCTCTTCACCTGACACGGCTAGGTGTGCCCGGAGAGCAAGAGAAGGCCTCACAGCCCAGTCCTGGGAGGACACGGGGCTGCCCCGCGGGACAGAGGGTGGAAGAGTGTCCTAAGCCAAGGAGCCTAGGGACAGGGTGTCAAGGAAAACCAAGTCACATCAAGACAGATGAGAAGACGTTCAGGGCACAGGGTTCACACAGCAGTGAGGCGGGAGGAAGGGGAGGGGCCCAGATCAACCTGGCCTTCTGCATTTCAAAGAGTTTGCAAAATCTTCCTACTTGGCTGGAAAACCTGCCTTGGAGATTTTCCAAGCAACAACATAGTTAAATTCAACCATTACGTCCTTTGAGCAGTGGACATATTCAACTATATGAATAAGTGATTTAAATGTGATTTTAAAACATCAATTGTTAATTAAAACCATATTTTTCATTTGGAAAGAAGCAGAGCTCGTCATGTCTCTCCCAAGGGCAGGGTATTCCAAGAGCACCAGAGCCTGAAGACAAAGAAAATCCCTGCTGGAAGGCTGGCGTTAGATGATTGGTCGGGCACTGTAGGCTGTTCACTGGAGTGGGCATCTTTGCCTAGCTGGGAGTCAGGAAGCTTGCTGGTGATCATCAGGGGCTTTTGGCAACAGTTACAAAGGGGCTCAGCCAGCTTGAAGGTGACCTTGCTTCTGGGCTCCGATTCTGTGGCCTTGGTGCGAGGCCTCCCACCTGCGGCCTGGGGGCAGAACTCAACATCCCTCATCCCGACAGCCTCCTCTCTAGTTCCTGGATTCTCTGGGAGTACGTACTCCATCTTGAGTATTTCCCACCTTTCTAGACCATCCTTGCTTCTTTCACAACCTTTTGTGTAGGTGGTTTCTCTTCCCCCACTCTGTCCTCATATGGATGCTGTTCACACACGCGCCTCCCCTCCACTGGATAACCCCCAGCTTCAACCACACTCGCAATGCAGAGGACCCCAACGTTCTCCTGCTCTGATCCCCGCGTCCAGGGCTGCAGGTCCTTCAGGGTCTCTGCATCCATGTCATGTGTTTTCTGAAAACCTAACTGTCCAAATTAGTCTTATAAAAAATCAGTTTCTCCTGCAGACTCTCTAATGACCATCACTTCCCCAGGAAACTGAGTTCTCAGGCATGAGGCCTGCAAGTACTTTTCAAAGCCCTTTTCTTGCCCCCGTTATTTAATTGGTCGCTGCTGCTGCTGCTGGTAAGTTGCTTCAGTTGTGTCCGACTCTGTGCAACCCCATAGACGGCAGCCCACCTGGCTCCCCTGTTCCTGGGATTCTCCGGGCAAGAACACTGGAGTGGGTTGCCATTTCCTTCTCCAATGCATGAAAGTGAAAAGTGAAAGTGAAGTCGCTCAGTCGTGTCCGACCCTCAGCGACGCCATGGACTGCAGCCTTCCAGGCTCCTCCGTCCATGCAGCAGACTTAAGAGACATGGTTTCAATCCCTGGGTTGGGAAGATCCCCTGGAGAAGGAAATGGCAACCCACTCCAGTATTCTTGCCTGGAGAATCCCATGGACAGAGGAGCCTGACAGGCTACAGTCCATGGGGTCACAAAGAGTGGGACATGCCTGAAGCCACTGAGCACACGCACACGCGAGGTACATGAAGCTTTCCCGACGAGTAAGTCAAGCGGGTGACTTTAAGGGCTATTCCAGACCTATTTCCAGGAATGCTCCACCACAGACATGCACCAAGGGTGTGGACCCAAAGTGTTCCCATCCACAATCTCCCACCTCCCTGAGCTCAAGACTGCATGGCCCCTGAGCAAAAACCCTCCACTGCACAGCACAGGGACCCTCTGACACACGGACAAAGGCGTTAAGATACCACCTCTCTGAAGGCTGTAATACCTACTTTCACAAGTCAGGTATTTGTTCCACAATGATTGATAGCTCATTAAAAATAATTTTCAGATTTTTGACATGTAAGTTGGGAGAAATTCAAGAAAATTAGTGGCACTACTAGCAAAACTCTTTCCATCCACTTATCTACATCAACAAAATTTCTCTGTGCTTACAGCTCTGAAAATCAAAACTAAAACTTATGCTAAATAGTCTCATTTGAGCAATAAATTATACTCACCCATGAATACATAAGTTATTTTTTAAACCCTCCACTTTATTGAGACGCTTATTCAATAAAATTTTGTTTACCAAGTGTTTATTATAATTTGTAATACATTCTGGTGGATCAACTGAGTATTAATAATAATAACAAAAACAAAGTTTTAAAGATTTTTATGCCCACAGGAAATTAAAAATTTCTATTTTTCCTTATATCTTTGGTGCCAAAAATAAGTGATAGAGGAATCAATAAAACTTTCAAGCATAAAAATATATTAAGGTAAAATTTTGTTAAGGAAATAGATCAAAGAACAATGGAAAATCCGCAATTTGAAGAATTTATTCTTAGATTTTTGAAAATGGCTAATAGTGTATATATGTGCTATATTATTTAAATACCATTTTTAACAGTGATATGACAGTTTCATTTTGAAAATACCTTTAAACTTAAAAAACGTGAGTTTTCTAAATTATTTTTAGAAGATATCCAGTAGTTAAGTGTGAAGACCATTGCCCTCCACCATCACAATAGTCAACTGTCTACTCGCCTCCTCATTCTAACCAGGCTACCCGGCCTCCCCTCCCCCACCCACCTGGATGCACCCCACCCCCCCACAGCCCACGCTGGGGGCTCTTTTCTGCAGGTGCCTCAAGCTCTACCGTACCAAGCTGCTCCTGGTCTGCCCTCTTTTTCCTCATTGCAGTTGAAACTCACCTACTCACAAATACCATCCAGGAAGTACTTCCTACTTCTGATAAAGATCTCTTCCTCCAATGAACTGCCCCCATTCTTGGGGGGGCCGGTGCTTTTCTCCACCAGCAGTCGCAGTGTTTCATTTTCTTCCTTTCCTTTTGCCCTCCAAACCAAACACAGATAAAGTCCCAGAAGACAAAGCCTGTTTGCTAATCTTTTTATTAACAAACAAACCCAGACAATGGAGTCTCATGCTCCTGAAGAATGCCTGTTCACTCGTAACTGTTCATGAGGAGGTGGTCCAGACACCCGTGAGGGGATGAGGGTCCTTTAAGAGCACTTTACCCCGCCCCACCCCCCATTCCCAACATCATTAGCCTATCAGCACCTCTGAGAAGCACGGCACCTGAGAGAACTGATACATGTATACACCCTAACTTTCTCCAAGCTTCATCAAAAACATCCTTCTATCCCCACACAGCCTCTAGGAAGAGCTGCTAAAACAGGAAAAAGCCAGCAGTCTGACACCCTTCCATCTTCCCCTTGATAATGCTAAGGCCACGATAAACTTGCCCAATTTTGTTGTTTCCCAAGTCCTTTATATCAGAAAATGGAAGATAAGACAAACCATACAGATTTAATCATTTTTATAAGAACTACCTTAACATTTAGGGTTTTACACATTTTAACAAATAAACCTACAGACAGAGAGGAAGGGCAAAATCTTCTGAAAAGCAGAAAGCCGGCGAGGAAACTGATTCAGGTGAAAGTCACCAACACACACTAATGCCAAGAGGTGTGTAAGGCTTGCCTGGGGATGGAAAATCCCCTGGAGTCAAATCACTGCCCTTACTAACAACAGAAGGAAAAGGAAAGATTCTTAAAGTAGAGAAAGCTGGCAGGCATCACACGTTAACCGAGAGCAGAGAACTGACATTAGGTGCCTTCTGAGACAAGCACTGGGAAAACGAGGGAATTACTTACACAGCATCCCTGGAAAGGGAGGGAGGGAGGAAGAAGCAAGCAAAACCTGAATTAAATCACGAGGAAACATTAAAACCAGGTTGACTCCTCAAAACTCGCTATAATGAATGATAAAGGCTGAGAACTTTTTCCAAATTAAAGAGACAAGACAACTAAATGCAGTGCAGGGGCCTGGAAGGCAAGACAGTTGCTATAATTGATATTATTGGACCCCTGGTGAGATCTGACAATGAACTACATATTACATAACTGATCAGTGTCAAAGTTACTCTTTCTGAACTTGCTGTCAGAGAAGCCTGGCCTTACTCTCAGGAGATACAGCCTAACGGTCAGGTCTAGACATGGGTGAACTCCGGGAGTTGGTGATGGACAGGGAGGCCTGGCGTGCTGCGATTCATGGGGTCACAGAGTCGGACATGACTGAACTGAGACAACTTCCTCTTAAAAGGCGCAACAAAGAAGATTAAGTATATATTACAGTTGTGTGTCTAATTATAACTGTAGAGAGAAAAAGAGCAAATTGCCAAAATGGTAACAATGCTGAATAGAGGTGAAGAGTTTGAGGAATTAACTATGACACCTGTGCAACCTTTGTGTAAATCTGAAAGTTCTCAAAGTAACAAGTAATTGATTTAAAAATAAATCAGTTCATTATTTTACTGCAAGTTAGGTTTATAGCCTTATTCGGCTTGACCAGAAAAATCACGATTTATCTTGGCAAGCATATACTGAAGTCCTACAGTATGGGGGCGCTCTGCGATGGGTGAAGAATTAAAGGCTCCAGATGTAGCTCCTTGAGCACCTGCTATATCCAGTATCAATTTCTTTTTTTTTTTCAATTTCTGACAATATAATGCTTATCAGAAATCTTTTCTTTGAATATTAAAGTTCTTAGAAATGATCTTTACTCCTAAGAATAAATCTGTCCTAGAGCATATTTAATTTAACAATTGAATTTAAGCTGGAATAATGTGCTAAAATCAACCCTGAATATTGACTGCAAGGAATGATGCTAAAGCTCCAATACTTCGGCCACATGATGTGAAGAGCCGACTTTCTGCAAAAGACCCTATGCTGGGAAAGACTGAAGGCAGGAGGAGAAGGGGACAACAGAGGATGAGATGGTTGGATGGTATCATCGACTCAATGGACATGAGTTTGAGCAAGCTCCGGGAGACAGTGATGGACAGGGAAGCCTGGGGTGCTGCAGTCCGTGGGGTCGCTAAGAGTCGGACATGACTCAACAACAACACTGAGCCAAAGTTCAATCTATGAATATTTCAAAAAACATGTCCCTAAAGTACGCACATAAAAGAAGCAGGGGTGTGTCTACCTGCTCTGCAATTAGGTACCAAGACCTCGTTGTCTGTGCAGTACCTGCGGGTCAGCGATGCGGCATTCGGAGCGCTCGCAGGCGTGGACTTGCATGCATTATAGATGGGGAGTTTGTTCCTCCATGAGCAAACGTGTCACTTGCAGTCGTGCTAACCCAATTGCTCAATTAGTGATACTTTCATTCTGTATGTGATCCAAATGCAAAAGTCGAGCTAATCCAGGGCCAGACTGCCACCAATCCCTAGAAATGAAGCGCTGAATCTATCTGCGTCTTGAAGTTTATTTCCACCAAAAACTAACTTGACAGATGTCAAATCTGACTCTGAATACAACTTCCAAGCTGTATATAAATTTCAATACAAATCCAGCCACAAGAGTTTGGACTGATCGCTTTGATAACCAGACACATCGGATCACATAGCACCCTTCCCACCTCTGCTCCAACGACTGGCTCCCTTACACACGAGTGGGTTAAAATACAAAGAAAAAGGGTACACTGTGCCTCCAACATTCCCATGACAGACAGGTGCTACTTGGACACAAATGAGTTTACCCACCAAATAACATGGAACGTGCTATGACCTTCCCATCCTCCAGAACCTTCAGGAGGGCAGATGACCTAAATTAGTGATAAATCAAGGGAAGTCACAGCTGGCAGGCAGGAAAGGCACAGTAATAAGGAGTAACACAATAATAAAGACTGTCGGGGTTCAGGAAGATGGGGAGGGGGCGGTGAATGGAGAGTAGCATGGAAACACATACATGAACACGTGTAAAACAGACAGCCAGTGGGAATTTGCTATGACTCAGGGAACTCAAAGGTGCTCTGTGACAACTTTGAGGGGTGGGACGGGGCAGGAGGTGGGAAGGAGGTTCAAGAGGGAGGGGACATGCATACCCATGCGTGATCTATGTTGATGTATAGCAGAAACCAACACAATATTTTAATTATCCTTCCATTGAAAATAAAAAAAGAAAGAAAAAAGGCATTTGGTGATTGAAAGATAGATACAATTGCCCTGTGACAAAGAAAAAAAAAAAAGACTGTCAGCCAGCTCTAGATGGGACCTAACCCTGTCAAGGCAGGTGACAAAGCAAATCACTTAACTGTTCAGATGAGCCTCATCAGGTGCCACTTCCGTGGTGAGTAATTTAAGGGGCTACACACCTCACAGGTGGAGTGTCAGCAAGGTTACAGCACAATGCCCAACACACAATATGACAATCCATGGTGATTTCAAAAATGAACAAACTCCAGAAATTTCTCCCACTTCCCTTCTGCAGCAAGTTAAAGAGCTATGTCAGTGTTATGAAGCAGCTTGGATGGGATGGTAGTTTGGGGGAGAATGGACACATGTATGGCTGAGCCCCTTTGCTAAGCACCTGAAACTATCACAACACTGCTCATCAGCTCTACTTAAAAAAAAAAAAAAATTTAAAGAGCTATGTTAGATGATATTTAGGAAAAGAACTTTTAAAACCTACAAGGTCTGAATTGTAGCTGAAGCTCCAATACTCTGGCCATCTGATGTGAAGAGCTGACTCACTGGAAAAGCCCCTGATGCTGGGAAAGATTCTAGGTAGGAGGAGAAGGGGGCGACAGAAGATGAGATGGTTAGATGGCATCATGGACTCAATGGACATGAATCTGAGCAAACTCCGGGAGACAGTGAAGAACAGGGGAGCCTGGCACGAAGCAGTCCCTTGGGTCGAAAAGAGTGGGACACGACTTAACGACTGAAAGACAACGAAGTCTGCCTCCACACCATCTCTATCTGCAAGAGCTTGGGTCTACACTTTTTCATGCTTGACATGAAAAGAATGAACACATAACCTGCCCTCTAGCTCCTGGTTTCTATAATCCTGGAACCACTGGCTCAGGAGACACACAGCACAACTCACGTCCATGTGATCCTCTGAATGATACAGCAAACCAATTTAAAAGGTGAAGTTTTACAATATTCTTGTTACCACTGAGGCTGACCCCAAAGGGCGAAATGTGCTTCTTAGCAAGACGAAAACAAGCAAACAAGCAAAATGTTGCTTTTTTTAATCTGGTAGTCAGTATTTAGATGAAAGTGAATTTAGTAGTTAGACAGATGAGCTTTATTACAGTAGAACATGCAAAGAAAAATGTCTTAAGAATTTCACCACTTAAACTTTCATAAATTATCACACCTCACTACACCCTTAGATGTCATTCTGTCCGCAGATTAGAACATCAGACTCGTGAAAGATTTACAGTTAAAATAAATGACACCTGGGACGGCCTTAAAGCACTCTACTGCCTCCCCTACAAAAGTTCAGGTGTTAGAAGGTGGATAAGTGAAAGCTGAGTGGTGGGTTTATGATGGTTCATTTGCTTTTGTGTATTTTTTAAATATCCCGTTAAAAATATTAACAGTACTTACTTTAAAAAAAATGCAATTCATCATATTAAAAGACTAGAGAAAAAATCATAAATGCAGAACAAGCATCTGAAAAAGTCCAACGTTCAATTCTAATTTCCCAAAAGGTCTCAGGAGACTCAGGGGACTTTCTCAACCTGAGAAAGGGCATTTGTGAAAAAATAATACATTGAACATCAAGATTCAAAACTTCCGCTCTTCAAAACACACTGTTAGGACAATGAAAGGAAAATCAAAGAATGGGAAGTTGCATTTGCAAATCACGTATCTGAGAAAGGATCTGTGTCTGGAATATACAAAGAACTCTCAAAACTTAGAAAACAAATAACCCAATAAATAAACGAGCAGAAGATCTGAACAGACACTTCACCAAAAAAGACAGATGCTGAAAGAGCCATGAAAAAAATGAGCATTATCAGACTTGACGGAGATGAAAATTCAAACTGCAAAGTTGTGCCAGCAAAGGTGCAGGGCACCTGGGTTCTCCCACACAGTGGGGTCGGGGGGGAGAGGTAGGGGGAGACTGCACAGCCACTCTGGAAAACGGGCTGGCAGCTTCTTAGAAAGCTCAGCAGCCAAACCACCCCCAGGTACACACCCGAGAGAAGGGAATGGGTATGTCCACCAAGAGACTTGCTCCTGAGTGCTCAGAGCAGCGTGGCGGAGCCAGCCCTAAGCCTAGCAACACTGTAAAGTCAGGAAACAGCTGAGGAAAGTAGGTACTTGCTCCAGATGGTATGGATCGTGATACAGCGGGTGAAGGTCCATGGCCGCAGCCTGGAGTCAGCTCTGAGCTTTATGATGACGGGTGCTTCTTACCCTACATTCAGCTATAAGCACAGCATGATAAATGCTCAAAGACTACCCACACTGGTACCAATCAGGCAGGAAAACAAGTCTGCCCCTAGGTCTGGGGAGAAGGGGGCTAAAAAGACCAACTCAGGAGGGGAGAACTGTAGGGAGGTGGCCCAGGGGCCTGTGCTCAAGTCCCCTCTTACAGGCTCCAGGGAGTGTGGGCCTTTCCACCACCTTCCCCAAGGTGCAGGGATGTGTCACCTGCCCTTCTCTCAAAACATTAAAACAGCTGTATTTTCAGATCCAACTTCAAAGCCCAACAACTTCCCAATTTAAGGGTAGGAACTGCCCACCCTATCATGTAGCTGACAGCAAACATTCTCAGTCACCAGGAGAGAGAAATCCGAAATTCCAAAATATAAGGCACATGTTGTGAAGTAACGACAGTTCAATAAACAAATACAACACCTTTGTCTGGACCAGAGGAGGAACAAGGCCCGGGCATAAGAACGAACAGAAATCCCCGAGTGTAGCTGTCTGGGTCCCAAATCCTGCAGCCACCAGCCCAAGAGGCCGGCACAGCGCACGCGGTTACAGAGGACAAAGACGACTCTGCCAAGAGGACTCTTTCTTTGAGAAATTCCACAAACGGGATCATGATCCAAGGCATCATTGACCGATTCCATACGCACATGGGTGCCACTAAACCCATGTTTAAACCCCTTTCCTAGGACACCAACTATATTTATCTCCAAATAGAGACTTCTCCCGTCCAGTCTTGTTGGTAGCAGTCGAAACATGCTACCAGTCTCTTGACTCACTCTCCCAAATCTCCATTTAAAAACTCTTCTAAACATGGTTTTCAAGGACGCCTTCCTCGGGGTTTGCGACCCACTGACTGGCCACCTGGGGACACACACTCTGAACCTTCCCAGGCAATGTGACTCCCAAGAAGCTTATCAATCCCAGTCTCCCTAAGTAGCCGTGGGCACAGAGGCTCCGAAAGGAGTGAGGCGGGGTAGTTACACCCCATCAGTCCTGGTTCTATCACTAACTGCTTCAAACCAGAAAAACAGCACTGGGCAACAGGATTCCAAAACTTTAACAGGAAAAAGTCATGCTATGCCATATTCCAGAACACAGCTCCAAGGCCCGTCCGAGGCACGCTAGTCACAGCTGAGAGAAATTAACATGAAGACTAGATTAGCTGTATTACCCACGAGCCTCATTCGAATCACCCCTCCCTACCAGGTTAAATTAAACCTTAGGCAGCATGCTACATGCACCTTCAAGGGTATTATTCTAAGTACAGGTTCAAACAAACTGCCTACACTAGCTGGGGCTGCTCGATGGTGCAAACTCAGGAATCTAAAGGAAAAATGGTCTTTAATATAAAAATACTCTAAATATTAGAATCAGGAGGTTTGGCTTAAATTCTGGCTGGTACTTAGAGGAGTTTTGTCCCCTGAGAGAATCATTTGGTCTCTATGCATATCAGTTAATATATTTATTATTATCAGAACACCAGAGTCTACAGATCCCATCGATTCTAGGAAGAACTCACGTACGAGAGCAACTGGAAACCACTAGCCTGATGTCATCTTTCTCTTAGAATAATATTCTTCAACATTATTACTTGAACCAAAATTTAAACTTTAATGAAACTCCTTCAGTGAAATTATTTTTACAAACACTAACTCATCAAATCCTACTGTATCTGAAGTCCCATCTTACCTACCCTAGAAATCCAGCAACTTAACTGTACACCAGAATTGTGTCTGTGAAGAACTGATGACAGAAATTTAAAATCTCCTCCTCCGAGAGTCTATCTGGAACTCCACACTGGAACCCATCATCCCGGGAACACAAAGGGTTCCCTAGCTTGGAAGTCGCTCTGCTTTCTCTTTGAAATTCAAAGTGCCTCTCATCAGCGGTTAAGTACTGGAAATATCACTTTTAAGCAAACTGAATTTTTCAATGGGCTAGTCTCCTAAACTTAATAGTATCGTACAAAGATGTCCTGATAAGGAGTCTGCCTGCAATGCAGGAGACCAGGGTTCGATCCCTGGTTTGGGAACATCCCCTGGAGAAAAAACTGGCAACCCACTCCAGTATTCTTGCCTGGAAAATACCACGGACAGAGAGAAGCCTGGCCGGCCAGAGTTCATGGGGTTGCAAAGAGTCAGACACAACTAATAGACTCCACTTCTCTCTCTTCTCTATGATCCTTTGAGGTGTACATACAAGGTACCATTTTTCACACATTAGGGGTTTTTTTCCTCCAAGAGTATCAGTCAAGTCCATCTCTGACCAACCCTTTCCTGTTCTACTCACGTTTCTACTGATTCTACATAGAGACTAGAGGCTTAAAATGAAACTAATCAATGAATGACCTGAGACTCTCATTTCAGGATCTGGTGATGGCCCCTTTTCAAGATCTGGATCTCACCTGGGGCCTCCCCCGGGCTCCCCAGCTGCTCATTACTTGTACAACAGCACTGACTCTCTTTTGTCTTAAGTCTAGGACCTGCAATTAGGAAAGGCCACCAAGAATCTGGAGCTCAAGCAGCTGACTCAACCCTTGGTGTAGCTGAAGGGGCAAGCCCCGAGATAGCCTCCGCCAGCATTGCCCCAGGCAGAAGACCTGGCTCGGAGACATAGTCCAGCCGTGCAGGCAGCCCAACCCCCACCTCCTCCACCCCAACATCTCTGGTCCACTCCCTTGTCCAGGACATGCCCAGCCTCTCCATTTCCTCCCCAGCCATCTCACCCTGGCCAAGGCCCCATGGCTAGCTTCCCCTCTCACCCACCCCCTTCACAACAGGCCGTGAGGGGTCCTTTAACTGGCCGTAGGTAGGTTCCAAGATGGCTTGTTCCTGAATATTCTGGGTAAAGCCATCACATGTAGAAACTGCAGCCACTAAGAAAAATAAGCAATTATTCCAACAAAGACTTCCACCAAACTATAAATATGCAAATAAGCTACCTGTACCTTCTAAGGTTGAACATTTTATCCTAAATTGAAATACACTCGACAGCACTCAACAGTAAATCAACTGTACTTCAATAAAACACACACGGAGGGAACAAACAGGATCTTAAAAAAGTTAAGAGCACTAGCAGCACCTGTAAATATGTAAATTTTGTGGCGTGATGTTCAACATCAGTATCCCCTCCCTGCACTTTCTTTCCAGCTTCCCTTATAACACCAACAAAAATTGTAGTCACTATTTACCAGGTATTATTCTAAGTGTTTTGTGTGAATTAATTTACGAAAAGCTCTAACAGCTCTCTAAGGCAGCTAACGTTAATTACACCTATTTATAAATGACTACATTTGGCACTGAGAAGTTCAAGTGAGTTGCAGTCTGCTCAAACTGAGGACGCCAAGGCTGGAACTAAGCAGTCCTGCTCCTAAGCCCGGTCTGTCCAACACTGTACTGGGATGCCCGGACACCTCACTGTCACACTTACATCATCAAAGCTACTTGGGAACCGCTAGAAGGGCACAGAGCGTGACCGCCTCTGCTGCTCTCCCCTCAGCAGTCTGGACAGTCCTGAGAAAATCAGGCCAAGTTCCACACCGGTGGGCTGCCCCTTTCAGACTGTGCTCCTTAAGGATGAAGGAGAAAACTGCAGCTCATCTCTTAGGCTTTGATTATCCAGGGCACCCAAGTGACAGTAAATGAATGAGACAGTCCTCGACACCTGCTGCAGAGGGGCGTCTTCCACCGAGAAAAAGCCTTGGGCCTAAACACACGCCTGAGAAGGCCCCGCATAGGGACAGTCCTTAGTCAACTCTCCGAACCTCTCCAACGCTAACCCTGCAGGAGCCCCAGAGCTGCGGTAACCGACACCTGAAACTTAGCAGGTGCGCGCGTCCTAGTGGACAGCACGAACGGAGATGGGAGAGCCGGCCTTCACTACATGAGCACTGCTGCCTTCAGAGAGCCTTTTTACTGAAGAAGAAGAAAAAAACCGTAAACCCAGACTGCACCAAACACGAGTTTACGTATGGTTCATTCACTTTAGAAATGTTTTTTCCTAAAAGCTCCTTATAAAGAGTCAGTTTCCCTCACGTCACTCAAAATACCCCGTAATTTAAAAACTGAGCTTAATTTGGGCAAGGAAACCACGTTAGACAACGCTAGGGATCAGCTCCCGGCACCTACAGGAGGGACGCCCAGGTACAGCCCCCGGGGGACCCCCGAGGCGGCCCGCACCACCTCACTGTTCCCGGAGCCCCCACGTCCCCGTAAGCCGCCCCCGCTGGAGCCGCCTCCCAGCTCCCTTCCGACCCCGGAGCAGAGCACGCGAGCGGGACGCCTCCTTCCCGACGCTCCTCCGGGAACAATGTCAAACTTTTTGTTTTTCCTGAAGCACAAGACTCCTCCACTCGGAAACTTCACGGTCCCCAGGAAGCCAAGCGTGGAGGCGCGGGAAGGCCCGGCCAAGCCGCCAGCCTTTGCGCCGAAGAAAGGCGGTAGATGCTTGCGGGCCCGTCCCGCCGGGGCCGCCCCTTCCGCCTCCGCGGACCCGGGCCCCCAGGACCCCTCAGCCCGGACGCCGGACCCGGGCCGGCGGCCTCGGCGGGGCTCTGGGCGGCGGGCGGCGCCCCGAGCCCTGCCTGCCGCGGCCCCGGCCCCGCCGACCAGCCGCCGCGCTCCCGCTTCCGCCGCCGCGGCTCCGCCCGAACGGCCGCCCCGAGCCGCCGAGGCCTGGGCTCCCCGCCGCCCGCGCCCTGCCTCCCGCCCGCCCGGCTCGCACTCACATCCGTCCGCGTCCTCCGGCAGGTCCTCCTGCAGCAGCGACAGGTCTGCGCCGAGGGAGACAAGAAAGGCCGTGAGCCCGCCGCCCGCCGCCCCGCGCCCTCGCGTCCCCGCCCGCCGCCCGCCGCGGGGCCCGTACCCGCCATCTTGCGGCGCCCCCTCCTCCGCCGTCGCCCGGGGACCCGGGGCTCCAGGGGCGGCGCGCGCGGCGGCCGGTGGACGCGCGCGGGGGGCGGCGCCGCGGGGACGCGCGGGGCGGGCCGAGGGCGGCGGGCCGGGGGCGGCTCCGGACGCCGGGCGGACCCGGCCCGCCCCGCCCGCCTGCGAGCCGCTCCGCCTGCCGCCTCGCTCGCTCCGCCCTCCGGCGCGCTCTCGGCTCGGCCGGCCCCTCGGTGCGCCGAGTCCGAGGCGCTGCTGCTGCTGCCGCCGCCGCCGCCGCCGCCGCCGCCGGGGCTCCGCGCCGTGTGCCGGGCTTAGCCGGGCGGGGCCGCCCGCGCGCTTTGTTGGGTCACTGGCGCCGCCCGTCGGCCCGCGGGCCCCGGTCCCGGCACCTGCCCGCCCGTCTGCTCGGCCGCGCGCCGGGGCCACCTCCGGGCGTGAAGCGCCGCCTCCGCGCCGGCCGCCGGGTGCGGCGAACAAAGCCGCGGGGACGGCCCGGCTCCCGCGCTGGCTCCGGCCCGGCGGTGGGCGTGCGCCCCGGTTGCAGGAGTACCAACGAACCTCGCCCCCGGGGTCGTTGGGATTAAGGAAGAACGACAGGAGCCGAGCACCGAGTACTGGGCGTCCCGCAGGTGCTGGGGAACAGCGCCTCGCCTTAGCTTTTGTCTGTAAATAATTTAAATAATTGTCGTAGCACTCGAGGCGCTCGGCTGAAATTTGCAGCACGCGTTCTGTTACTTCCGTCTTTCCATAAGTGCTCAGGGATGCACGCAACCGCCCAGTATGGAGGGGGCCTCAGCTCCAGTTCCCTGCCCCACTGCCCACTGGCCTCTGTCCAGGACTCAAGCCTACCTACCGGTCCCCCAAGGCCTCCAGGATGGTCATGCCCTGAATGACCGTTACACAGGGACGTGTGTAAATGACGCCACGTTGGGGGTCTGGCCTTGGGGGAGGAGACGGAATTCCGAATGGTCTGCACGATGATCTTAACCAAGGACATTATATTACATTTAATGCCGTGAAAGAAAGCCTCTGAAATACGTAATTCTGGATAATAAAATGGGTCCCACGTAGCTATTTAAAATACTTCTCTCTCAGATGTTACAGGTTGCAATATGGATTTCAAGAAGAGAAGTCAAAGTCGCTCAGTCCTGACCCGAGTCTTTGCAACCCCATGGACTGTAGCCTGCCAGGGTCCTCTGTCCATGGAAATCTCCAGGCCAGAATACTGGAGTGGGTTGCTCCTTCCCTTCTCCAGGGGATCTTCCCAACCCAGGGATGGAACCCAGGTCTCCTGCATTGCAGGCGGGTTCTTTACCGTCTGAGCCACTGGGGAAACATGCATTCCATAGTATGTATTATTAATATTTTGCTAGAGCAAGAAAAACTGGAATAGCATCTCTAACTCTAGTGTCTAGTTTTCTAGTGTCTGTCTAGTTTAACAAAATAATTAAAACTAAAAGCCAAATGGCCACCATCTAGTTCTCTCCTTCCTTGCAGGACACTATTATGTAAATTCAGCTGATACTCTCAAAATGACAAGGAGCTAGAAATTCACAACTGTCATTTGACTCAGTCTATGAGAGCTTTGCCCTGCTAAATGCTACCACTTCAGTAATCCTGGGTGGAAAGGGGAGGGCAGGGCACTGGGGTCTTTCCACTAGCTTGGGGTCTCCCTGCAGCAGCACAGACTCTACAGTGCCAGCTAGGCTTTGGCCCCCAGACACACGTGGAGGTGAAGGGGACCATCTGGGCGATCCACCCAGTAGAGTAAGACTCAGTGATGGTGATAAAACAGATGTTATGTTACAAATACTTTGGCCACCTGATGTGAAGAGCCAACTCATTGGAAGACACCCTGATGCTGGGAAAGATTGAGGGCAGGAGGAGAAGGGGTGACAGAGGATGAGATGGTTGGATGGCATCACTGACTCAATGGACATGAGTTTGAGCAAACTCGGAGAGAGAGAGAGAGAGAGAGAGAGAGAGAGAGAGAGAAGGACAGAGGAGCCTGGCATGCTGCAGTTCATGTCAGCAAAGAGTCGGACACGACTGAGCAAGTGAACAACAACCAAATGCTAGCCTGGGATATATAGGTCGACTGAGACTCTGCCTTGGGTAAGCAAGGCTGCACAGTGAATTTTATCTCACTTTCTCTGGGAAGGCAGCCAAGGAGGAGGGGCTGTGTAATTGTATCCATATTGTTCAGGAGCTGTGCATTTGATTATCATCTTACCTGCATCCCACTTTAGGGCAGGTCCCTGGAGGCAGCTCAGTGTTTAGACATTTCAGTGAGGACATTTTTATTCATGGTTCAGCACAAGCACGTTTTTTACATGTGATTATTCTGTCACTCTCTAGTCCTTGCTCAAAGATACAATAAATGGTTTTTACGCCAGTATTTGTAAAGGGTGCTGTGCTTCCTCCTCATAGTAAATGACATTTAAAGAACAGTCATTGTTGTGCTATGGCCTTACCCCAACTGCACTTACAGTGTAGACGGTGGATGCCGAGCTGTGTGTCTGGAGGTCAGAGCACAACCCAGAGTCTGCGTCCTTCACCTGCTCTGCCCCTAAAATCTGCAAAACAGGGGGAATTCACATGTCACTGCTTTCAAAAGTATTATCCAATCATGGCTACTAAGACCTGGATTTTTCAGAAGTCCTCCTCCAAATGATAGTGAAGACTTCTATGAGTAGCCAAGGAGCCTTGGAAATTGATAAACTTGGCTCTTAAAACAACTTAATAAGTATGTTTATTATTGCAGACATAAGTATCATGGGAAAATATTGCTAATAAAAAACCTACCTGACATTGCTTGCTATGTCATTTATTAATTTTTGAATTGGTAATTGAATGGTTTACTTTTTCTTCAGGATGGTCCTTCCTAAAGTGGAAAGTATGTAAAAGGCAGATCTTTTAGTTACTGTTTTGAATAATAATAAATGAATCAATCTGATAATGGAGACATGCTTTTACAATAAAAATGGCTTTTAAATAAATTTTTTAACCTTTATTTTCATTCATCTCTGAGTTGTTTTTTTTTTAAGCCAGGTATATTTTCCTTTTTTAAAAAATTAATTTCCAATCTCTTACCCAAAGCCTCCTGTACATATTTTGGCAAATTGTATAAAGATAAGTATTTGTGTGAAGTTTCTGTTTTCTTTCTTTTCTACGCTTCTTTTAAGTCCCATTTAAGCTCTGTGTCAAGATGAAATTCCAAATTGTGAGTTCTTAGTTTTTCCCAGAGCTTTCATAGTTTGGTTTTGTTTTTCAAAGACACTGGTCTCTTTTTATTCACATTTTTTCACACCACCTTAGGAAAAGAAAGAATAAAGAAGAGAGGGAGGAAACAGCCACAAAACTGAGCCAGAGTTCTCTCTACTCAGGCTCTTTCCCTGTTTATAGGGGTCCGAGGCTGCCCTGAGATGCACAGAACTTCAGCTCTGTCCACGGTCACCAGGCCGCAGGTTCCCCAGCCTAGGCTTGTTCTGAGCAGAACAGTGCAACCTGGAACCACTACTGTAACCAAGTAGAAAGGAAAGTAAACCCTGTTTCTCATCCACCATGTTAAGGACTCCATTTCTTTCACCACGCTCCAGATGAATAGAACCAAAAGGATTCTGCATCAAGGAATTTTGTAGCTATTCCAGCCAAGGAATGGCACCCATCCAGATTGTTCCACACATTTTAATTTCATTAGGAAAGCTAAGATGTGAAATAGGGAGCATTAATGGCAGTATTGGTTTTCTTTATGACTTTCTCTCAAAATGCGCAAAGCACCAGTGGCAATCAAGCTCAGAGCAACGTGGAAGAACCTGTCCTTGGTGACTGGTGGAGTACGTGCTTGAGGAAATGTTTATTATTCTGAATCTGGATGGATGAGTCACGTTGAGCCAGAAAAAAATCATAAGCAAACCACATACTCAAACCCAGATAAGCTCAATGATTAAACTATGTCTTAATTCTAAAGTCTTTCTCATACTATGGCTGCTCCCTGGTTCTGTGATACAGAGGAAAGAGTTTCCATTCCAATTTCACTTCTGTGTAACTCTTTGTAACAAAATTCCTCTGTTCCTGGTGGTTGGTTCCTTTATTTGATTGAAAAAAAAAAAAAAAATATATATATATATATATATGTACCATACACAAGACAAGACTCTACACATGGACATCACCAGATGGTTGAAACGGAAATCAGATTGATTATATTCTTTGCAGCCAAAGATGGAGAAACTCTATATAGTCAGCAAAAACAAGACCGGGAGCTGACTGTGGCTCGGATCATGAACTCCTTATTGCCAGATTCAGACTGAAGTTGAAGAAAGTGGAGAAAACCACTAGACCATTTAGGTATGACCTAAATCAAATCCCTTATGACTATATAGTGGAAGTAAGAAATAGATTTAAGGGACTAGATCTGATAGACAGAGTGCCTGATGAACTATGGATGGATGTTCATGACATTGTACAGGAGACAGGGGTCAAGACCATCCCCAAGAAAAAGAAATTAAAAAAAGTAAAATGGTTGTCTGAGGAGGCCTTACAAATAGCTGTGAAAAGAAAGGAAGCGAAAAGCAAAGGAGAAAAGGAAAGATATAGAGTTCCAAAGAATAGCAAGGAGAGACAAGAAAGCCTTCCTCAGCGATCAATGCAAAGAAATAGAGGAAAACAATAGAATGGGGAAAGACTAAAGATCTCTTCGAGAAAATTAGAGATACCAAGGGAACATTTCATGCAAAGATGGGCTCAGTAAAGGTCAGAAACGGTAGTGACCTAACAGAAGCAGAAGGTATTAAGAAGAGGTGGCAAGAATACACAGAACTGTACAAAGAAGATCTTAGTGACCCAGATAATCGTGATGGTGTGATCGCTCACCTAGAGCCAGACATCCTGGAATGTGAAGTCAAGTTGGCCTTAGAAAGCATCACTACGAACAAAGCTAGTGGAGGTGATGGAATTCCAGTTGAGCTATTTCAAATCCTGAAAGATGATGCTGTGAAAGTGCTGCACTCAATATGCCAGCAAATTTGGAAAACTCAGCAGTGGCCGCAGGACTGGAAAGGGTCAGTTTTCATTCCAGTCCCAAAGAAAGGCAATGCCAAAGAATGCTCAAACTACCGCACAATTGCACTCATCTCACACGCTAGTAAAGTAATGCTTAAAATTCTCCAAGGCAGGCTTCAGCAATACGTGAACCGTGAACTTCCTGATGTTCGAGCTGGTTTTAGAAAAGGCAGAGGAACCAGCGATCAAATTGCCAACATCCGCTGGATCATGGAAAAAGCAAGAGAGTTCCAAAACATCTATTTCTGCTTTATTGACTATGCCAAAGCCTTTGACTGTATGGATCACAATAAACTGTGGAAAATTCTGAAAGAGATGGGAATATCAGACCATCTGACTTGCCTCTTGAGAAACCTGTATGCAGGTCAGGAAGCAACAGTTAGAACTGGACATGGAACAACAGACTGGTTCCAAATAGGAAAAGGAGAACATCAAGGCTGTATATTGTCACCTTGCTTATTTAACTTATATGCAGAGTACATCATGAGAAACACTGGGCTGGATGAAGCACAAGCTGAAATCAAGATTGCCGGGAGAAATATCAATAACCTCAGATATACAGATGACACCGCCCTTATGGCAGAAAGTGAAGAAGAACTAAAGAGCCTCTTGATGAAAGTGAAAGAGGAGAGCGAAAAAGTTGGCTTAAAGCTCAACATTCGGAAAACTAAGATCATGGCATCCGGTCCCATCACTTCCTGGCAAATAGATACGGAAACAGTGGAAACAGTGGCTGACTTAATTTTTCTGGGCTCCAAGATTGCTGCAGATGGTGATTGCAGCCATGAAATTAAAAGATGTTTACTCCTTGGAAGGAAAGTTACGACCAGCCTAGACAGCATATTAAAAAGCAGAGACATTACTTTGTCAACAAAGGTCTGTCTAGTCAAGGCTATGGTTTTCCAGTGGTCATGTATGGATGCAAGAGTTGGACTGTGAAGAAAGCTGAGTGCTGAAGAATTGATGCTTTTGAACTGTGGTGTTGGAGAAGACTCTTGAGAGTCCCTTGGACTGTAAGGAGATCCAGCCAGTCCATCCTAAAGGAGCCCTGGGTGTTCACTGAAGGACTGATGTTGAAGCTGAAAGTCCAGTACTTTGGCCACATGATGTGAAGAGCTGACTCATTTGAAAAGACCATGATGCTGGGAAAGGTTGAGGGCAGGAGGAGAAGGGGATGACAGAGGATGAGATGGTTGGATGGCATCACCGACTCGATGGACATGGGTTTGGGTAGACTCTGGGAGATGGTGATGGACAGGGAGGCCTGGAGTGCTGCGGCTCATGAGGTTGCAAAGAGTCGGACACGACTGAGCGACTGAACTGGACTGACAGAGACAGAAGTGAAATTACTCAGTCGTGTCCAACTCTGCAACCCCATGAGCTGTAGCCTGTAAGGTTCCTCTGTCAATGGGATTTCCCAGGCAAGAATACTGGAGTGGGTTACCATTTCCTTCTCCAGAGGATCTTCCCAACCCAGGGATTGAATCCAGGTCTCCTGCATTGCAGGCAGACTCCTTACTGGCTGAGCCAGGAGGGAAGTCCATTGGCGCCATAACACAATGCAATTCATACAAAAGATAGCTACTCCACTTTTTAATTTTTATTTTGAAGTAATTACAGATTCATAGGAAGTTGCAAAAAATGTACAGGATGGTCCTGTGTACCGTTTCCCCAGCTTCCCCCAATGGTAACAGTACATCTTAAAACATTCTTGAGATGTATGTACTAGGTATTATGCCAAGTGCTTTTCAGATTTAATTCACAAAACTCTACGAAGTCAGTATTGATATTTACCTATTTTACATTTTAAAAATCAAAGCTCAAAGACGTTAAAATTTTATGAAAGTCAGATAGAAAATAGCAGAGTTGGAATTCAAATGATGGAATCCTAATTCTAAATGATGCTAATAGGATCTATATGTCATCATGTTCATGACTTTTCCATCAAATTTGTCTCTCAGCCAGAGAAGCTGGTCAAGAGAATGAAAAGGAAAGCCTCTGTCATTTCACACGTACAGTCTTGGGATCATCTTAACTCCAGTTGGGTCGTCTCTCTGTCCCCTGCTGATTTTGACCACAGAAACATTTTAGGAGTCACTCTTTCCCATTGTTCTCACCTAACACCCTAACCAAGGGATAAGCTGCTTGAAAACCATACTAGCAACTTCCTAACTAGCCTTTTACGATTTCTTCTGGCCAAGGATGCAAAAAATTATCTTTCTTATGTAATGTTTTGCTTGTATCAGTTCTGTGCCTTAGTTGTGACCCGCCACCAGATCTCCCATGTTTCATTAGAGACTGTTTGGGCTTCTCTGGTGGGTCATCTGGTAAAGAATCTGCCTGTAATGCAGGAGACCTGGGTTTGATCCCTGGGTTGGGAAGATCCCCTGGAGAAGGGACCAGCTACCCACTCCAGTATTCTGGCCTGGAGAATTCTGGGTGGCAAGGAAGCCGAACAACTGAGCGACTTTCACTCATCATCTTTCCACTTTTTTTTTTTTTTTTGGCCCTGCCCTTCAGCTTGAAGGATCTTAGTTTTCCCACCAGGGATGGAACCTGTGCCCTGAGCAGTGGGTCCACTTGTGTGGATGCCTCATAACAGTGGCAATCTAAGGTAGTAAGAGAAAGACAAAAGCAGAACAGCAGATCTGGGAGCAGTGTTTCCAGGTATTGGTAATATTTCATTTCTTAGACTGCATGGAGGTTGCCTGTGCATGAATGCTTTGTGATCATTTTTCATGCCATGTCTTATGATTTGGGCCATTTTTTCTGCATGCATGTTTTACTTTTAAAAGCACTTTACTTTTATTTACTTTTAAATGCACTGAACTCTTCAGAACCGAACACTTAAAAATGGTTAAGATGGTAAATTTAACGTTATATATCTTCCCCTTACACACAATTTTAAAGAATTTGCCTCTTCCTGAAAAATTTGGGTCACAAAATCTAACCCAGCACCTAAGAATTTTAAATATTCTGTTTTTCATCTTTAGGCAGAAATAAAGTAGTGGAGGGGAGGGAGAGAAAGGAAGGAAACCGGGAGGAGGTGGGGAAGGGGCGCGGAGGAGGAGGAAAACCAGGAAGCAGAGCGGGGTGAGGGCGAGGGCGGGGAAAGTGAAAGAGGAAGCCTTTACCTGATGTCATTTGATTATTCGTGCTACTTTTGATTTTGAAGCCTGTTTCCCAGGCAGGTGAGAGGCACCGCGTGCGCCCCTAGTGTCTCCCCTCCCGTCCGGACCCTCAGCCGCCCGTTAGGATGCTCAGCCCTCCGCTCTCCCCCGCTCCTCCCCCACAAGCCCTTCGGGTGAGAGTCCGCGAGCCTTGAACTGGAGAGAGAAAGAGGCGCGCGCCTCTATCCAGAGGCCCGGGCTCCGCGTCCTGGGTCGGTGGAGGTGGATCGGTCGCTTCACCCCTTCCGATGTGGCTCCCAGGTTTGCGAAGTGCAAGTGGTAACCTGCAAGTGCCTTTCACGCGGGCTATTGTGAGGGTCTCAGCAGTGAATCCCTGTAATGTGCGGAGACCTCGTCTACACGTGGTGAGACGCACAGAGAGCCCCGGGTCCCGTCCGCTGCGTGCACCTGCGCGTCCCTGTCGCCGCCGTCGGGGGAACCGAGGGTACCCAGGGGAGCGCCCGGGCTTCCTTTCTGCAGATGTCACTGCGCGTACGGAAAGGACGCCTAGCCCCCCAGTTTAACGCAGCTCGGGACGGCACAGCTCTCACTTCCATCTTTCTGCCGGTTTAGACATAAATGAAGCGTATCTCGGGGAGGTCACGGCGCTTGACTCCAGCCTTGGTGGTGTTTAACTTCAGCTGGCTTGCAGCATGGGGGGCGGGGGTGGGGGTGGGGGTTGGGCAATCCTCGCTGCTCCTACGTCATTTCCGGCATCCCGAGACTGCGCTGCTCAGTGACCACGTGTGCGCCTCCAATCGGGTGTGACTTTGTCAATAATCGGAATAACGGTGACCTGGTTTTGTTACTATCATCAGAAGATGCCGTTTCAAATATAATTAAGAAGCCTAAACATGGAGGAAAATCTCCTTATATGCTTCCTCTGTTGAAATTCTGTCAAAGAGCTCTTAATGCATACATTTATAACTGCCAGAGTCAATGCTGCAATGTTAATAAATATGGTGAAAGCTGTTATTTTATAAAGACTGTTTTAGATAGAGAAAGAACATCATATACTTTTGAAGCCAACAAATTTTTATAAACATTTGATTACTAATACAGGGTAGTAGTGATGATACAGCGATTCCAAACTTTTCAGAGTTTCGTTGGTGTCCGACTCTTTGCGACCCCATGGACTGCAGCAGGCCAGGCTTCCCTGACCATCACCAACTCCAGAAGCTTGCTCAAACTCATGTCCATGGAGTCAGTGATGCCATCCAACCGTCTTATCCTCTGTCATCCCCTTCTCCTGCCTTCAATCTTCCCCAGCATCAGGGGTCTTTTCCAATGAGTCAGTTCTTTGCATCAGGTGGCTAAAGTATTGGAGTTTCAGCTTCAGTATCAGTCCTTCCAGTGAGTATTCAGGACTGATTTCCTTTAGGATTGGCTGGTTGGATCTCCTTGCAGTCCAAGGGACTCTCAAGAGTCTTCTGCAACACCACAGTTCAAAAGCATCAATTCTTCAGCGCTCAGCTTTCTTTATAGACCAACTCGCACATCCATACATGACTACTGGAAATAGCTTTGATTAGATGGACCTTTGTTGGCAAAGTAATGTCTCTGCTTTTTAATATGCTGTCTAGGTTTGTAATAGCTTTTCTTTCAAGGAGCAAGCGTCTTTTCATTTCATGGCAGCATGAAATTGTTTCTTCTAATAAACTTAAAAATAGATGCTACAAGAATACTTCCAACAATTCCTTATAGATTTAAGCCTATAGAAACTACACATTAAAACAAAAAGCCTATCAAAATATTTGCTATGGTGTGCCAGCCATTTTTTGGTAATTGAAGACATAAGGTAGTTTTAAGATTTTCCTAGGTAGTCAATACCTTCAAGCAAATATGTCACTGAAAGCCATTTTCCTGAAATAATTCTGTTATGCACAAAGATTGGATTTCCCACGTGGCGCAGTGGTAAAGAATCTGTCTGCCAGTGCAGAAGACGCAGGTTCAGTCCCTGGATCAGGAAGATTCCTTGGAGTGGGAAATGGCAACCCACTCTAATATTCTTGCCTGGAGAATCCCACGACTGAGTGACTGAGCACAGACACGCATGCACAAAGAGTAGTGCTGTCTCATAAATGTGCAGCAGAATGACTGTGAAAGTGACTTTGCTGATGATGACACTGACAAGTTTTGTTTCTACGCTGAAGTGTAAAAGTTTAAAATACAGGTTACTAAACTATTTAAGGATAAAATTATAATCCTAGTTAAATTTTTTATAACATGCCATGTATTTTTGGATTTCAGAAACTCAGTCTGTGATGGTGATAGTCATCTTCTGGCATTAGGGTTTCTCTGTAGGCTCAGACATAAAGAATCTGCCTGCAATGCAGGAGACCTGGGTTCAGTCCCTGGGTCGGGAAGAGCCTCTGGAGAAGGGAATGGCACCCCACTCCAGTATTCATGCCTGGAAAATCCCATGGACAGAGGAGCCTGGTGGGCTGTAGTCCATGGGATTGCAGATAGTCGGACATGACTGAACAATTCACATTTGAGTGAAGTTGGAGTTCCCCTACCTTTGGTTAAAAATGTTGTTTTTAAGATTTGATCATTAGGTGTTTGACCATGATATACATTGAGGAGATTGCTCAAATGTACGTTATGAATAAACATGGGTTGTGTGTGCCTGTTAATGTGTGCCATTTGATTGTCTACAGTTTCTTAATATTTTCCAACATTTCCCAAATCAATGTGGGTTGATAAGAGGCGATAGCCTCTGATAAGATGAAAATATATGGTCTATGTATTAAAGAGCTGTAAGAAATGAGTTCTCTTCTTGTTGTTCGTATGCTAGGTTGTGTCCCACTCTTTGTGACCCAGTGGACTGCAGCACACCAGGCTTCCCTGTCCTTCACTATCTTCCAGGGTTTGTTCGAACTCATGTCCATTGAATTGATGATGCTATCTAGCCTGAAGGGACTCATCTTCCAGTGTCATATCTATTTGCCTTGTCATACTGTTCATGTGGTTCTCACGGCAAGAATATTGGAGTGCTTTGTCATAACTCTTCCTTTGATTTACAGTAAATAAAACTTGTTTTACATGTTTAGTGGGCAACAGATATAGAAGATACATGAATAACCAATAGGCACATGAAAAGATGCTCAATATCACTAATTACTGCTGCTGCTGCTGACTGCTCACTTCAGTCGTGTCCTACTCTGTGCGACCCCATAGACTGCAGCCCACCAGGCTCCCCCGTCCCTGGGATTCTCCAGGCAAGAACACTGGAGTGGGTTGCCATTTCCTTCTCCAATGCATGAAGGTGAAAAGAGAAAGTGAAGTCGCTCAGTCGTGTCTGACTCTTAGCAACCCCATGGACTGTAGCCTACCAGATTCCTCCGCCCATGGGATTTTCCAGGCAAGAGTACTGGAGTGGGATGCCATTGCCTTCTCCAATCACTAATTACTGCTGTTGCTGCTGCTAAGTCACTTCAGTCGTGTCCGACTCTGTGTGACCCCATAGACGGCAGCCCACCAGAAGGCTGCAGTCCATGGGGTCACTAATTACTAGGGGAATGCAAATCAAAACCACAATGAGATACCACTTCACACTTACTAAGATGACTATTATTAGGAAGGAAGGGAAGGAGGAAGGGAATGTGAGCCCTGACAAGAGCATGGTGAAACTGGAGGGACCCTGATGCACTGCTGGCAAAAATGTACAGTGATGCAGCTGCTGTGGGAAACGACGTGGCCGTGCCTCAGAAAAAACTGAACAAAGAATCCCCAGATAATCCAGCAATTCTGCCTGTGGGTATATACCCCCAAAGAACTGGAAGCATGGACTCAGACAGATATTTGCATACTCAAATTCATAGCTGCATCATTCATAAGAAGCCGAGTCCTTCTGGGCTTCACAAACCCAACCCTTCCAACTCAGTCAAAAGTTTTAAGGTAGGTGCAGACATTCAAAAGTAGGTGTATAGACGATGTGGAAGCAAGAAGGAATTTCTTAATTTTGAATTGTAAATAGTGGTCATCATTTCTGACTTACTTTCAATCTGTGCTTAATGTCTTCGGACTGACTGGTACACATTTTTGGCGTGATTCTTTTCCCTTTTATTTTACATAAACATCTCTATGGGAGCTGATTTAAGGAGAGTGAAATTCACCGAGGGCCTGGTTCTCTGGCTGTTTATAGGTTTGCCTCCAGGGAAAGCTAGTTTGGCAGGATGAAGAGATTCCTTATCAGCATATTTTGGTTAATCCGTGATCACTGACCGAAGTCAAAACCTGTTGTGACAAACGTATTCAAACGGCACAGCTGACATTTGTCTGCAGGTCTGGCCACTCAGTGAGAGGGTTCCTGGGCTGTGTTTCCATGTCTGCTCCTCTCATCTGCCAGCCACGTTGCTGTATCTGTCTTGGGCCAGAGGACCAGCACCAGGAGGTGTGAGCGATTTCTGTATCGTAGTTATTTAAATTGTTTTGTTGACTAAGTTTAGTTCAGTCGCTTAGTCATGTCCAACTCTTTGTGACCCCATGGACTGCAGCAGGCCAGGCTTCCCTGTCCATCACCAATTCCAGAAGCTTCCTCAAACTCATGTGCATGGAGTCAGTGATGCCATCCAATCATCTCATCCTCTGTCATCCCCTTCTCCTGCCTTCAGTCTTTCCCAGCATCAGGGGTCTTTTGCAATGAGTCAGTTCTTTGAATCAGGTGGCCAAAGTATTAGAGGTACAGCTTCAGCATCAGTCCTTCAGCAGCATTTAGTCCCTCTTTGTTGACTAAAGAGATGATTATTTAAGGACATTAGCTATTTCGACAAGTATCCTATTGAGGAGAGTACACACTGACATGCTTGGGTTTACAGGAATTCTCTCTCAGGTTAGGGAGCCCTGCTGCCTGCTGAGTGCCTTTCGTGGTTCTTTCGTCAGTGGTCTTGCACTGTAACTTCTAAGAATCCCCTGGAGGGCTGGTCAAGGCTCAGAGCGCTCTGCCCCACCCCAGAGTTTCTGAGTCACTAGGTCTGTGGTGGGGCCTGAGGATGTGCATTTCCGACACTGCTGGTCTAGAGGCCACACTTAGAGGACCCATGGCACACAGAAAGCTTGTGGTGAAAGCGTGGACTTATCTCACAAGTTTGCATTAAAAGCCATGGCTTCTTTACAGATTTTCAAACTTCTTCTGCTGAGCACATACTACTGTGCAGTGAAAAACTTTAAAAATAGGAGGGGCACCTTGAGATTGTCACAACGTCATGTCATAAGAATGTATGCTTGTTTCCATAGGAGACACCTTTGAATTCAAGAAAAGGGACCAACAAACCGAAAGGCCCGTGAACTGAACTCTTTCAGACCCAGCTCTGCAGCCCTGAAACGAGAAAGGCTGGGAGAGGCTGCAGGTCTAGTTCAGAACCAAGGGTCCAAGTTCTTCTTCCCTATCTCACAGCAGGGTTATAGCCTTATGTTAAGAACAGAAACATATAAACAACAAGGACCTACTGTATTGCACAGTATATTGCTATACTCAATGTCCTATGATACACCATAATGGAAAAGAATATGAAAAATAATATATATATATATTTATAACTGAATCACTTTGCTATACAGTAGAAACTAACACAACATTGTAAGCCAACCATACTTCAATAAAATAAAATTTTAAAAAAGAATGCAGATGAAAAATACAGCAAATGAAAGATGCTGAATTAGCCCTTCTCAAAAAGCATCTTTAAAAAATAAAAAGCATCTGTACCTGTGGGGATGCTGAGGTGACATCTAGGATCTGGCCTTTCTCACCTCCCCTGCAGAGGAGGAGCAAATAAATCTGCTTTTGCAAATTAAAGAACAATGCTATTGCTCTTTCTGGTAAGATTCATATATGAGACATAGTGTCTGAATTGAATCCATCGGTCATGGGGCGTAATCTCAAGTCAAAGAAGAAAATTCCCTGGAAGATCCCCAACGTTGTTGGTCTCACCCTGAATTAAAAGCCTTCCTTTGAGTCTTACACATCAAGGAATGGGGCTGAGCTACTTGCTGTTTAAATACCACAAGCAACCTGCTGTGGCCATATATAATCAACACACGAAACTTGGGCTTGAAAGAACAGCGGGGCCCTAACCCTATCTGCCACCTGTCAGCTTTGTTATTCTTCAGTCGCCTAGTCGTGTCTGACTCTGTGACCCCATGGACTGCAGCACACCAGGCCTCTCTGTCCCACACCATTTCCTGAAGTTGGCCCAAGTTTATGTCCATTGAATCAGTGATGCCATCCAACCATCTCATCCTCTGACACCCTCTTCTCCTTCTGCCCTCAGTCTTTCCCAGCATCAGGGACTTGTCAGCTGTGTGACCTTAATTCACCTGTTGGTTAACTGAGAAAACGTCATTATTAAGGACTTGTAATGGCAACCCACTCCAGTACTCTTGCTTGGAAAATCCCATGGATAGAGGAGCCTGGTAGGCTGCAGTCCATGGGGTCACTAAGAGTCAGACATGACTGAGTGACTTTACTTTCACTTTTCCCTTTCATGCTTTGGAGAAGGAAATGGCAACCCCCTCCAGTATTCTTGCCTGGAGAATCCCAGGGATGGCGAAGCCTGGTGGGCTACCGTCTATGGGGTCGCACAGAGTTGGATACGACTGAAGTGCCTTAGCAGCAGCAGCAGCATTAAGGACTTGTATCTGCCAGGCACATTGTTTACAAAAGGGACTTAACAAGCTTTCTTTGTGAAATAGGGATCATGGTGCCCCTGCTGTCGGGGACCAAGTTCTGAAAACCTCCAGGGTCTCTGGATACACATACTCTTCTCCCTCTGCCTCCTGAAGAAGAGCCACCCCACGACTGTGACCTCCCGCAGCATGGCCCTCTGAACTTTAGGTGTTTGGGGAGCACAGTGAGAAACAAAGCTGTGAAAGTGTCTGGGAATGGCTTCCCTGGGTACCAGACATCAACTCACAAAGCCACTTGAAAGAACTTCCTGCATGAAACACACCCCAGCAGTGTTGGGCAGGGCATCCTGTCCTCCGTGGTTGGTCACAGGCGTGATTACAAACAGAAGGCCTTCCTGCAGTCCCCACAAAGCCCCTGATGAACTACCTCACACTTTGGGGGCACTCTACTGTTTACGGACTCAAACTCAGCACCTTCAGATCTAACACTTTCAGGAAGCTATTGTCCAGAGGAATTTGCAACTGTTTTTAAAGAAGGTACACATTAGTTTTCTCTCCTGTGGCCTAGTCTCCCCCAATATTTGAAACAAGCAAACATGTCTCTTGAGTTAAGCATGGAATGAACATTTTCCATGTCATGCTGACTCAGTCTTTAGAAGTGAAATTACAATTTATTTCCATAGAAAAGAAAATATTGGTAGAGGTACAATTAAGGAGGAGCTTCCCAGGTAGTGCTAGTGGTAAAGAACCTGCCTACCAATGCAGGAGACATAAGAGACACAGGTTTGATCCTGAGTTGGGAAGATCCCCTGGAGGAGGGCATGGCAACCTACTCTAATATTCTTGCGTAGAGAAGCCCATGGACAGAGGAGCCTGGTGGCTGCTGTCCTCAGGGTTGCACAGAGTCGGACACAACTGAAGCGACTTAACACACACATACAATTGAGAAAGATGTGAAAGGTAAAGTCCTTAAACTCCAGAGATCCTATCTATCTTTTCAGTAAATTCTTTTGCAAATAGTGGTCAATTCAGCTGATTGGTCAATGCAGCTTATAATAGAGCCAGACCACAAGTATATCCCTACCTGGGGGTCTGTGGATTCGAATCTGCAGCCACAAGGGCTCCTTCATCCCAGGCAGCTAGCTGTCCGTCACTGCTTCCTCTGGGAATGTCTGGGGAAAGTCTGGCTGGCAGACTAGTAGCACTTGCTTTGTATTCTTATAAGTGGAGCCTTGTTCATGTATTATATAAAGTGATTAGGACCTGAGTGGTCTTCAGTCAGTAGGTGACCCAGCAGGAGGTAGAAACCCTTCTGATGTGAACCTGGGTGAGCACTGGACATGCCAGAGTCACCCAACACCTTCACTAAGAATCTATTTCCTGGTTTCTCCACTTCCTTAAACAGAAAAGTCACTGACACAGCAAAATGTCTCATTAGTGTGGGTAACACCTTTCTGTAGAAAAATCAGCGTGACATAATAGAACAAGAAGGTGTTTAACCTAAATATAAGCAGATATTAACATCTAACTTCCAGATTACTGGAAATACAGGGAATGAAGGAGCAGGTTACCCAGCCTCTGGAGAAAGCAGAATTCTAGAAAGCAGAAGATTAAATGGGGCAGCAGTTCATACCAACGGGTGAATGTGATGGTTAAGAGCAGGGAGAGGAATACTGTTCTAGATTAAAGGAAATTTTAAAAGTTTTTCTGAGCAACCAAATGTAAGGTATGACCTCAGTTGGAGTTTGGTTTGAATAAATCACCTGTCAAAGACAATTTGGTGCAGTTGTAGAAATTTGATTATAGGGTGAGTATTAGTGGGTCAGAGGAGAATTATTGCAAATTAGGTTTGGTGTAATAATTCTGCTACAGTTAAATAAGAAAAACTTCTTAAAAAAAAAATCTTTTGGCTGAACTGCGTGGCATATGGGATCTTAGTTCCCCCAACCAGGGATTGAACCCATGCCCCCTGCATTGAAAGTATGGAGTCTTAACCACTGGACTGCTGGGGAGGTCCCCCAAAGTCCTTATTTTTCAGAAGTACATTCTAGGTATCTGAAGGTGAAATGACATGTCTATTAAAAAAAGAAAACTTTCCAACAAAAGAAAAGAAAAAGATGCAGCAAGCGTATTGAGTTGTTGTTTTCAGTCGCCCAGTCGTGTCTGACTCTTTGCGACCCCATGGACTGCAGCATGGACCCCATAGACCGGCTTTCCTGTCCCTCACCATCTTCCAAAGTTAGCCCAAGTTCACGTCCATTGCATCGGTGATGCCATCCAGCCATCTCATCCTCTGACGCCCTCTTCTCCTTCTGTCCTTAATCTTTCCCAGCATCAGGGACTTTTCCAATGAGTCAGCTGTTCGCATCAGGTGACCAAAACGTATTGAATATTAATTGTTAAATCTAGGTAATGCGTAGATTGCATTATATTCTTCTCTGCACTTTTCTGATGTTTGAAATTTTCTCAAAAGGTTAAAAACATACTAGATTTAATATTTTGTTTAGTTTCCTAGCTTTCTGATACGTTAGCCATATGAGCCTACCCAAGTTATTTAAATTCTCTGAGGCTCTGGTCCCTCATTAGAAAATTGGTGATAAAGAGAAATTCAAAGTTGCATGAAGATTTAATCATACATATGTAAAAATGCTCTGTAAATGGGCAAAGCTCACAAATTTTGCTCCTTCTTTTTTATGCACTTGGCTTTTTAAAGTCTTGAAATAAACTCCAGATTGCAAAGGACTCAGCATCTCTCAAAGTGATGCAGGTGCTTGCATTAACCAGGGTTCTCTAGAGAAAGAGAACCAATGGGATATATTTATATATCTACCATTCATCAATCGATCAGTCAATCTACCTGTCTAGGCCTACTCTCTATTTACCCATCCGTCCATCCATCCGTCTATCTATCCTTCTATCTATCTGTGAAGACCAAGAGAGACCCACAGAGAAACAAATAGACAGAGGGAGAGATTTTACAGAACTGGCTGCTATGGAGGCCAGCAAGCCCATGTCTGCAGGGCTGGCAGGCTGGCGACCTGAGGAGGAGACGGTCCTGCAGGTGGACTAGCAGGATCCGCTCGTCTCTGCAAGACCTCAGGTTTTGTTCTGGAAAGGCCTTCGACTAGTTGGATGAGCCCCAACCACATTTTGGAGAGTCATTTACTCTACTCCATCTACTGATTTAAGCATCAACCTTGTCTAAAAAATACCTCCACAGCAACATCTGCAATAATGTTTGACTAAATATCTGAGTACCGGGGCCTAACTAGATTGAAACATAAAATTAACCATTGCCATGTTTCAAAAACAATTGATTAAAGAGATAGCTAGTGTTTTGCTCTGTACAATTCTGTGCAGTTGCCTAAAATTGGCCTACTGTTGTGCCATTCTGAGTCATTCAGTGTTGTACCTTTCCAACTCGCAAGAAATATTTAGGGGTTAGAAATATGCACCTAAATTTAATTGGCACCTTTCCTGTAGCTTCCCTTGTGGCTCAGCTGGTAAAGAATCTGCCTACAATGTAGGAGACCTGGGTTCAATCCCTGGGTTGGAAAGATCCCATGGAGAAGGGAAATGCTACCCACTCCAGTATTCTGGCCTGGAGAATTCCATGGACTCTATAGCCCATGGGCGCAAAGAGTCCGACACGACTGAGCAACTTTCACTTTCACTTCCTGTAACTTCTTATCGAAAATGTATCCTTAAACAGAATATAGTAAATTCCTTGTTTTCCGAGATGAGAATATAAGACCCATGAGAACAAGGGTCCTTCTGTCCCCACACTGTTGTAACCGTGGTAACTGTAGCCTTGGTAACAAGGGCAGTGCCTGACAGAGGATGTGCTCTCCACAGACTATATTGAGGGAATCCATGATGAGAGGACTAAGCAGGTATCAGAAGGGCAGTTAGTAAAGTGTGATCAGGATATTGCATGGATAGCTTCTAGGATCAAATCTGGCTGCAGTCCACATGCATAGAAGAAATTCCATTTCAGTTTAATCTGAAACATTTTACTGCTTGCCCAAACATTGGAGACCAGGGGTTATTGAAGTAGCAATTGTTAGGTAAAATACGAAGATCCTCTTCAAGTATGTTCTGCATGGAATCTTTCACATGGATGGAATGACATGCCAATCACTGATATAATCTAACTGTCTTCAGTGAGAATTCTCAGAGCCAGCCTTTGGACTTTATAGTGGGTAACTGTAGAGGGTGTGGAGCTGACTTTCCAAAAATAGCTCCATGTCATCTCAGGGCATAGAATTCCTGAAGGGCCACCATTTGGGGCATATTCCTTAAATCTTGAGAGGATTTAACTTTCTAGCATGCTCAATCAAGATGCAAATGCTTCACTAGGATAATATGTGAAAACTGTCAAGTTGGTCCTTCAGCAGGGATCCACTCAGTCTATTAACTGACTCAGCAATTAGTAGATGTCTCATATTTGTTTCCTTTGTGACAACTTTTCTCAGTTTTGACAATTCAGAAATATCCATAATCATCAATTCTGCCCTTGTAGCTGTTGAGTTGTGTTGTTCCTCTCTCAGTTGTGTCCGACTCTTTGCCACCCCGTGGACTCTAGCCCATCAGGTTTCTCTGTCCATGGGATTTGCCAGGCAAGAATAATGGAGTGGGCTGCCATTCCCTTCTCCAGGGCATCTTCCTGACCCACGGATCAAACCCATGCCTCCTGCTTCTCCTGGGCTGGCAAGTTGATTCCTTACCCTCTGAGCCACCAGGGAAGCCTCTTGTAACTGTAGAGAAATCGAATTCCATTAAAGCCACAGAGTTTGTGTTTAGTGTCTCTGTTTCCCCTTACACAATTAGTTAGATGCATGTTAGAAATAGTCTAATTGTTTCCACCTTCATGAAGAGGAAGGGCAGTGTTCCGGGCTCCCGCTCAGGGAGGGGTCTGGCCTGTGGAATGCCGTCGGATGACTCTCCGCTGACGTGTCTGTGGTGGTTGCCAGGGTGTTGCCCATATGTTTATACACTTATATAAAAATGACCTAAGGGATGAAGAATGAGCAGCAGCACTTCAGCATTTGGAATCATTTCCATAAACCTATTAGATTTCTCTTTCATCAATCCTTCCAAAGTCAAAAAACATACATTGTACAGAAAACAAGACCAAGAAATGTTTCTATAAATTCACAGTCGTACTGTTGGCCTCTCATAGAATGTTATCATGTGAGCAGATATGACACTGCTGCTGCTGCTGCTGCTGCTGCTAAGTCACCTCAGTTGTGTCCGACTCTGTGTGACCCCATAGACAGCAGCCCATGAGGCTCCTCCATCCATGGGATTCTGCAGGCAAGAACACTGGAGTGGGTTGCCATTTCCTTCTTCAATGCATGAAAGTGAAAAGTGAAAGTGAAGTCACTCAGTCGTGTCCGACTTTTAATGACCCCATGGACTGCAGCCTACCAGGCTCCTCCATCCATGGGATTTTCCAGGCAAGAGTACTGGAGTAGGGTCCCATCGCCTTCTCTGTATATGATGCTAGGAAGTATCATTTCAAATATAAGTGTCATTTTAAAAATAAATAAGCCCCAAACCTGTAGGAAAAATTTAATGTTTCCCAGTTGGATGTGAAGGTCTATTATGAATGTCTCTGTCTCATAATATCCATCATTTAAGTTACAACCTCAAGCTGATATACAAGTTGCATTTTGACTAGAAAAACTCCTCTTTGGTTCCCTTTCTTGGACAAAATTTTACCATATTACACTACTTTTCAAAATCACTCAAGATATAAATGGTTTACCAGTCATATTCTCTGAGAAGAGAATTTCATGCCCTATTTCTATTTTTTGGTAACAGAGACACTAGGAGTTGATAGAAAGAGCACCTTATCTCTGCTGCAACCAGCAGCAGCGCAACATCACGTTTTCTGGGACAGCTCCTGATCGCACAGCTCCTGGAACCGCGATGAAAATTAAGTGGAACAAAGCGTCCAAGTTCTCAGCCAAAGGTCTGGCGTATTTCACACTCCACATCTCTGTTTCTCTTGCTTATCCTAAGGGATCTGAAATCTGTATATGGAAGACCTGAAAATCCATATATAGACGGGGATCTCTACGAAGCAGGCAAAATTCTGCTACTACAGGTCACCTACTTTTCATGTGTTTGCATTTTATATTAAATCTATCAGAACATTGTCTATGAAGAGACTGAAATCCTTTCCCTTCTTCTTCTAAGAAGGCCAACCTCTTCAGAAAGTATCCATCCAATATTGTCACATTAAAAAGGTCCGTCTAGTCAAGGCTATGGTTTTCCCAGTAGTCATGTATGGATGTGAGAGTTGGACTGTGAAGAAGGCTGAGTGCTGAAGAATTGATACTTTTGAACTGTGGTGTTGGAGAAGACTCTTGAGAGTTCGTTGGACTGCAAGGAGATCCAACCAGTCCATCCTAAAAGAGATCAGTCCTGGGTGTTCTTTGGAAGGAATGATGCTAAAGCTGAAACTCCAGTACTTTGGCCACCTCATGCGAAGAGTTGACTCATTGGAAAAGACTCTGATGCTGGGAGGGATTGGGGGCAGGAGGAGAAGGGGATGACAGAGGATGAGATGGCTGGATGGCATCACTGACTCGATGGACATGAGTCTGAGTGAACTCCAGGAGTTGGTGATGGACAGGGAGGCCTGGCATGCTGCAATTGATAGGGTCGCAAAGAATCGGACACGACTGAGCGACTGAACTGAACTGAACTGAGCTGAATGTCACATATGTATGTATTGCTGCCCTTCTGTCAAGGTAAAGAACATGCTACAAGTTCAAAGTTGCATCTGTAAAGCAAATGTGCCTGTAATCAGTGTGACAAACATTATTTTTAGGCAGAAACACAACCATCTTGTCCCCTTCGCTGATACTCAGTTGTTTGGAGGAAATGATGCATTTTAGACATCTAATAAATCACTCACAGAATTATGTATCCATAAGTTGACAAGTCAGCACACTTCTCTTTAAAAATTTCAAACCATCTTCGAGTAGAAGGACAGACTTCCCTGTTACTAGTGATACTCACACAAAGCCACACGAATTGAAGGAAAATCTCTCACCTTTTGCAGCCTCCTTCTCACACTTCCTTTTATACTAAATGTTTGCTGCGGCTCTGTTCTGATGGATGTATGTGTGTGTGCGCTCAGTCGGTTAGTCATGTCCAACTCTTTTCGACCCCATGGACTGTATCCCATGAGGCTCCTCTGTCCATGGAATTTTCCAGGCAAGAATACTGGAGCAGGTTGCCGTTTCCTACTCCAGGGGATCTTCCTGACCCAGGGATTGAACCCTAGTCTCTTGCATCTCCTGCATTGGCAGGCAGATTCTTTATCATTGATCCACCTGGGAAGCCCAACTGATGGATGTATAATCTCTTAAAAACGTATTCTGTGCTTTCTAACAGTTCATTTCACAGAATAAAGATTTGAAACCTTACTGGATGACATGGTATTGCCTCTCGTTATAAAGATTCTGAGTTATCAGTTCCCTTTCTCCACAAATGACCATTGTCCCCTACTGACCAGCCCCTTACCCCTGCTTCCAGAATTCAGGCCCAACAGTGTCAGAAATGCAATTGTTGGTAGTCACCCGGGTAACTTCAAAATGTCCGTCTTTTAGAATGCCCCCAAAATGGAAGGTCCCAATATGAGATCCTCCTAAATAACAGATTTAAAAAAAAAATTAGGCAAGATACCACCATCTCAATTTCTGTAAAATAAAATCCAGACCACTATCAAAGATGATAGACTGGCACCAAAACCTAATCATTCACGTCAAAAAGAGAGAGTACTGACTCTGGCCCCTTTAGAACAGGGCTGCTCTGCAGCATTCACAGTTGTCTTTCCTGGTTTGTCTTCTGTTATATTTTCACTTTGACCTTATGCCTCTTCATCTTGTTTAAAGCCTGCTTGATAATGGTTCTCTGCACAACTGTATCTGTGTTTGCTGAAGACTTTGCAAAAGTCCACTGGGCATGGGCACCAAGGACAAGTGAGTTTCTGAGTATCTCTCATTTATTCCCTCCATCCAGGAGAACCTAAATGCTTGGTAGCAAGTGTGCTCCAGGGAAGTACAGGCAGTGCAGAAGGTCACGAGGTGGCCGTGTGTAGCTGTCCTGTGACATCTCCAAGTGTAGGGCAAGTAATAGGGATGAGTGATATGCTTGCTATCCTGTCTCTCATCAGAAAGTCAAATGTAAATTGACTCAGAATTGGCAGTGAGCAAAGTGGGCTGGAGAAACTGAGGGGGATGCTGGAAATGAGGGGGACATCCCTGCAGCCCCTCAGCCCCCTCGTAGCTCCCACAAATGGTGACTTGCATGAATGCAAAGGAAAGAAATATACTTGGGGTTGTCCACCACTTTTTGATACCCTGGAGCCAGCCAGGATCCTTCCAGGCTACACTCAATAAAGAAATACCCAAGGCTGGGTGTCATAGGATGTGCAATCCCACTGTGGACTGTGGATAAGAATGAGGAGAAAATTATTTACTGAGCATCTTCTGTGACCCAGACCTGGTGCTCACCGTGTGGTGTTCACAATAATACTGTGTGGAAATGCCAGCTCCAAGGATGGAAAGGTGATAAGAAAGTTGAACCTTAGAGAGAGTAAGTAAAAGTGAAGTTGCTTAGTTGTGCCCAACTCTTAGTGACACCATGGACTGCAGCCTACCAGGCTCCTCTGTCCATGGAATTCTCCAGGCAAGAGTACTGGAGTGGGGTGCCATTTCTTTCTCCAGGGGATCTTCCCGACCCAGGAATTGAACCCAGGTCTCCCACATTGCAGGCAGACGCTTTACCATGTGAGCCACCAGGGAAGTCCAAGTTATAAGAGAGAGTAAGTAGCCTGCCCAATTTTGTAGCATTGATAAGAGTCAGCAGGAAGGGTCCCACCCACATCTGTCTGATTATGAAGCCTTTACCAGCTTTAATCTTGAGGAGGATGGCTGGGGTGACGGAAAAGGCAGAAGACCTCAAATGCGCAGAGTCTAGGTGGAGCTCCAGTTCCCTCACCCGTCATTCTCCGTTCTCCCTCTCCAGCAGGTACAGTATTGAAGCGAGACCTCCAGCTGCCCGCCGTGTTGCTTGGGCCTGACTCTCCTTCTCTATGAACAGGTGACTGGACAACAGCACTGACCCAGGAGTAGGCCTGTTGGGCGGCGCCCACACCCAGCCCTGCTTTCCTGCGGACCCACTGTGCACTTAGTTCTCTCTGCACACGGACTCGGCGTTTCCTGTCCTGATTTGACTTTACAGAGACCCTCCCATGGGTCACCAATCGTGGTTCTGGAGACACTGTTCAATACAGTCTGAACTGGGTAGTCATTTTTCTAGCTGTTGTCCTTAACAACGTATGGAATGTCTCTCTTCTTCAACAAGTGTCATTTCATTTCAGACCACTTTAAAGCGAGTGAATGTGCTGGCAACGGCTTACAGACATAGTGGCACAGCCCTGTGATGGCGAGGCCTGTGGAGCTGTATCTCGGCTTTATTACTATTTCTGAACACACCTGTCCATGTGCAAACTGTACTAGGAGGGGCCTCAGGCCAGAACACCCTGTGATATCTATGTTTGTTAACAAGGCAGGGAAAGGAAATGAATTCCGCCAACTCCCCACCTGGCCTGTGGGGATGAAAACTCTAGGGATCCACCCCCTGCAAGAAGTACAATTGGTACAAAAATACTGCTTCCCTATAAGAAAAGTTTCTAAGTCCAGGACATGCAGCAGTATAAGTGCTCTTTTGCTTTTCAGTTTCCTGATATTTGATTTTATTTAATTTTTTCACTCGATTTTGTTTTGAAAGTTAAAGAAGTTACTCTTTTAATACTACTCAGCCATAAAAAAGAACGAAATAATGCCATTTGCAACAACATGGATGCAGTTAGAGATGATCAAACTAAGTGAAGTAAGTTAGAAAGTGAAAGACGGGGGGGGGGGGTTCATGTTTGGGAATGCAAGTAAGAATTAAAGATTTTAAAATTTAAAAAATTAAAAAAAAATAAATATTAAAAAAAAATAAAATGTCACAGAAGTCCAAAAAAAAAAAAAAAAAGAAAGTGAAAGACAAATACCACATGGTATCACTTATATATAGAATCTAAAATTTGTTTCAACAAATGAACTTATCCATGAGACAGAAAGAGACTCACAGACATAGAGAACAGACTGGCCAAGGTGGGAGGGAGGGTGGGGGAGGGATGGACTGCGAGTTTGGAATTAGCAGATGCAAACTATTGCATACAGGATGGATGAACAACAAGATCCTCTTGTGTAGCACAGGGAACTGTATTCAATATCTAAGATAAATCATAATCAAAAAAATATGAAAAAATATATATGTAAAATTGAATTACTTTGCTATACGGCAGAAATTAAGAAAACATTGCAAATCATTTATATTTCAATTTTAAAAAATTTACTAGAACCACGCACAAAAAAAAAAAAGAAAAAAAAATTACTTTTTTACTTTCAGCAGTTCAAGGTGTCTCAGGGCAACCTTGCTCCTGATAGTGAAGATGTTTAATAAAATGGGGACATTCTCGGTCCTGCCGGTCAGTCTCAAATCTCTGGCAGCTCATTTTTCCAGCCAGAGATTGGATGACCACTCCATCAAGGCACCTTAGAGGAGGTGTAATTCCACAGACTCTAAGGTACCTCTGCCTGAAGTGTAATCATTCAGACAATCAATATTCACTAAGCTCTGCACAGGCCCCAGTGTTTAACACTGTGGAGGATGCAAAAAACCAGGGTCGTGATTCCTTCCTAAAGAAGCTTAGGGATTTCCCTCGTTACTGAGTGGCTAAGACTCTGTGCTCCCAAAGCAGGGGCCCAGATTCGATCCCTGGTCAGAGCATTAGATCCCACAGGAAGCAACTAAGATGCAGTGTGGCCAAATTAATTAATTAATATATATATAAAAAAGAAGAAGCTTAACTTCTTTTGGGGAGAGGAAGTAAACAAAACAAAAGCCTTCATAGAGCATGTGTGTGCTTAGTTGCTCAGTCCTGTCCAACTCTTTGCGACCCCCACAGACTGCAGCCCATCTGGCTCCTCTGTCCATGGGGATTCCCCAGGCAAGAATCCTGGAGTCGGTTGCCATGCCCCTCTCCAGGGGATCTTCCCAACCCAGAGATCGATCCCAGGTCTCCCACATTGCAGGTGGATTCTTTACCAGCTGAGCCATCAGGGAAGCCCTTTCATAGGACATATATCATATAATTAACTCCTGGAAAGAAAAGTGATTAGAAGTTCAGAAGAGAGATGGATCCCTGACAAATTTCATTCACTAGATCACAAATCCATTCAGTCACTCCACCAACGAGGATTTATGGACTTGTGTTTAGGGGCTGAGGGAATTTCAAGATGAATAAGAAAAGGCCCTTCACACTGGACTTACAGTAGACAAGCTGAGTCATGTTCACAAATAACTATAATTCAAGTGAGAAGGTATTATAGTAAGTGCCTCAAGAGACGTAGAGATAAACGTGTTGGAATTTCAGATCGCAAGGGGACGGGAGCTTGGAGCCAGTCCAGGGAGGCTCACAAAGCAGATACTCAGAATGAGCCCTGCCGCAGGGGAGGGTCTGCACATGTGCAGGTGGCTACAATCACTTCCAGCAGTGGTGCCCAGACAGCATCATCTTACGCTGGCCATTGGTACTTGGAACATATTTTATATGAGAATGATATTCTATCTGGTCTTGGTTTCCCCAGCCTGTCCTCAAAACATTTAATTCACAGTGTATGTGAGGAATATGGTCAACATATTCTTTCAACCACACATAGATACTATGTCAGGATTCCTATAGGAAAATTCCAGCTATGCAAATATCTGAAGCCAGGCACACACTTCCTGCTGCCCCACTGTGGGGTCCCCTTTCAGCATCTCCCCCAGACCCCGCAGGCCTCCAGCCGACAAGGAGGACCACAAAGGTGCCTGGGAACAGGGAAGTTTGCAAGGAAAGTTCCTCCTGGTCATGGGGCCTGGAGCTTACATAACTCCCAAGGGTTCTATTTAAGAAAAATAACTTAGAAATCACTGACTTTTACCAATTTTATGAAAACATAAGTCTGTGTGGACATTTCAAAAGGGCCCCTCATGGGACCTGGAGAGTCCTGGCAATGAGACACCATGAATTCAAAGCTTCATTAACTTTCTGGAAAATTGAACCCTGAGATTTGAAAAGCTTAGGAATGAGGATTCTGTTTACTCTCCATGCATCAACCGAATTGTGGTGAAGTGCTCTGTACTAGGGGGAAAGGGACCAGGGTTGCAGCAGCCGCCCCCCTTGCTGGCCATTAAGTAGAGGGAAAAGGTGGTGAGGGAAGGAAGATGGGTGGGGGAGGCCTGGTGGGGTCCATCAGAGCACATGTGGGAGCCAGACCAACCAGGGCTGGTATTCCAGGTTGTTCCAGAGTCAACCCTGGCAGGCGGCTCTACTGTTTTGATCCTGAGGTTGCTCATTCGTAAAACGGGGGGAATCGTCCTTGTCATGTGTAATGGTGCCAACTTCAGAGGAAGGTTTCAACAAAACGTTTAAAGTACCTAGCCCAGGCGGTCCAGCAGTTAGGACTCGGCACTTTCAGGGCTGGTAGTGAGAGTTCAATCTTTGGTCGGGAAACTGAGATACCACAAGCCAAATGGCACAGCCAAAAAAAAAGTATTAAAAATAAATAAATAAATAAAATACCTAATCAATGCCTGGTTCTCCACAAGTGTTTAACCACACGGAGCGATAAGTGGTCTGGAAATTATGATGCTATCTATTTCAAATAACTTTGCAAAAACCCACCTTCCTGCCAGGAGCTCGAGTTCACTTGCTTCTACCCTGGAATGAAGAAGGGACCGCAAGAGATGTGGCCAGACCTGGCCGGACTCCAGAACCTCCTGGAGACGAGGGACACACTCACAAGTCCTTTGTGAATGGTAAGACCAGGACACCTGGCAACCTGTGTTGACCCCCAGATGTCCCAGCCACTGGCCGATTACAGCGCTTCCAAAGCGAAGGAAAGCCAGACAGCTGGGAGGGACCGGAGAAGCAGGCTGGGTGAGGGGGCTGAAACATGGGCTCTGGGGTATTTTTTTTAAAACTGGCCAGGTAGAGCCCGCACTTTTTACAGACAACACTGAAACATTTAGAGATGAAGTGATAGGTCCTCTGCGACTTGCTTCCCCGGGGGGAAAAAATAGTTGAGGGAGCAGATAAAATGGGCCATGTCTCTTTTCTATAGGTCTCACATGTGTCATAGTAAAAAGATTAGAAATGACCAGATAAATAAAATCACTTACGCTGTAACTGGGCAAATGTCCGCATGCGTCCTGCACCGTACCCTCCCCCTCCCCCTCCCCCCCGGCCTGCCAGCGAGGTTCACCTGATTAGTATCCTCCCACGCGTCCTGCCCAGCCCGGCCTCTGTGTCCCTGGAATGGGACAGGCTCTTCCCCACGGTGGAGGCTTGGGCGTGGGTTTGTGCAAGAGGCTTTGTGGCGGAGGTGGGTGGTCCCCACTGGGCGCTGCGAGTCTGCTGTCTTCGTTTTCCTCCTCGCGGGGCTCAGCCTCGAGTTCACGACACCTGTGTGCTCTGCTTCCTAGGCCCAACACCTGCTTGGCCAGCTGCCTCCGTGAGGTTTCCAGGAGCCACACATGTCGACCAACCTGACTTCTCTTTTGTATTTGGAACCTGGTGCTTGAGCTCAAGCCAGTTTCATTCCTGGGGCTTCTTGCCCCATTTTTCTCTCCGTTTGGGCCCCTCACCCTGTCTCTGTGATCAACTGGTGCTCTCAACTCAGAGTGACAACAAAAGATGGAATAATTGCCTTTATTCAACCCAGTAGAATGTACATTTCATTTCCCAGGATTTTTATTGAGGAATTTTAAATTTACTATTTATGCTGCTTTAAATGGACCAATTTCAGCCACCCTAATGAAATCACTACAGCAAACCTCTGACGCATTAGAATACATGCCATCTACTTGTTGCCTACTACTGCTGGTGCACGTTGCCACATGAATGGCTTCTAAAACATGCATTTCTTCTCTTAAGGTTCTGGAGGCCAGAGCCTGAGGTGGGTCTTCCTGAGTCAGAATTGAGGTGGCAGCAGGGGCGTGCTGGTCCAGAGGCTCTGGGGGGATCTGTTTCCTGACCTGCCCAGCTCTCAGGGCCTCCTGCACTTGCTGGCTCCTGGCCCCTTCCTCCAAGGTCAAAGCTGGCAGGGTAGCACCTTCAAGAATTTCTCTGACTCTGATCCTTCCACCTCCCTCTTCCCCTCCAAATGACTCCTGGGCTTACATTGGGCCCAGCTACAAAATCCAGAATACCCTCTTTAAGGCCAGCCGATTAGCCACCTTAGTTCCACCTGTAACATTCATCCTCCCTTTGTCTAAAACGACATAGACACAGCTTCCAAGGCTTACTGTATGGAAGTCTTTGGGGGGAGGGTGCTTTATTCCGCCTACCACACACCACTGTTGTTATTTAATTGCTAAGTCATGTCCCGACTCTTTGAAATTCCATGGACTGTAGCCCACCAGGCTTCTCTATCTGTGGGATTTCCCAGGTAAGAATACTGGAGCGTGTTGCTATTTCCTTCTCCAGGGGATCTTACTGATCCAGGAAATCAAGCTCATCTCCTGTGCCACAGGCTGGAAGCCCAAATAAAAACTGTACAGATGACCAAGGTACCCTTCAGTTAAATTTGTCCAAACAAACCAGTGATTGGACTTTCCTGGTGGTCCAGTGATTAAGAATCTGCCCTCCAATGTAGGGGACATGGGTTCAATCTCTGGTCCAGGAACATCCTAGATACCTTGAGGCAGCTAAGCCAATGAGCCACAACTATGGAGTCCACACGCCCCAGAGCCCCGTGCTCTGCAATAAGAGGAGCTGCCCTCAATAAAGAGTAGCCCCTGCTCACCAGAACTAGAGAAAACTCACATACAGCAACGAAGACCCAAAATAGCCAAAATAAGTACATACATACATACTTTATATATCTGTATAGATGGTGGTCAAACGTCTCACGTCCCACACCATCCATCTCCACCTCAGCCTTTCCACGTTTCCAGGAAGGGCACCCGGTGATTTTGTGTGAACTCCTGATCTTACAAAACAGCCTCTTGGGTGACAGTACCTGACCTACACCCGTCATCTACTGCTGCCTCAGCACCATCCTGCTCTCCTCGAAGCCCCAGGATCCCAGTGGAGCTGCACTAGGGCACAACCTCAGGGTCCAACAATCCTGTGCTGTGCTGGATACGGGAGATCCTCTGGCAGAGAAGAGAATCCTGAAGCTGGAGCAGAAACAGCTTCTATTCTTCCAGCTTGTTTTATAGATGAGGAAAACAAGGCCTCGGGATGTTAGGTGGCTTTAGAAAGATGTATAGAAAGTGGTGTTGGGGTTCAGAACCAGAAGTAGATCTCGAGGGGTAAACAGAGCCTACCTCAGTTTCTTCCCAAATCACCACTCATCACATCTATAATTCTTTTAGAGGAATACTTGCTTTGGATTCACAGACATACAGAACAGATTTGTGGTTGCCGAGAGGCAAGTGGGAGGTGGGGAGGGATGGATTGGGAGGTTGGGATTATCAGATAGAAACTATTATATATAGGATGGATAAACAACAAGGTCCTACCGTACAGCACAGGGAACTGTATTCAATGTGATAAACCACAATGGAAAAGAATATATTTTTTAAAAAATGTATATATACATATATATGTATATATATTCATATATACACATATAACTGAATCACTGTATATACATACAGGAGAAATTAACACAACACAGCAAATCAACTGTACTTCAATTTAAAAAAAGAAAATACTTGTTTTTAACAAGAAGGTCAATGTCACTTACAAGTTATGAGACTAGAGCCCCATGATAGAAGAATGAAAGTCCTTTGTTCCAAAAGAGATAAGATATGGAAACAGACCGAGGAAAAGTAACAGTGAAGACAACGGTTAAGCCTGAATTCAGAATATGCTCCTTTTACACACTCAGGCCAAGCCTAGGGAGGTGGCACCTCCTCTTAGGAGTCGTCCCAGATGTGAGAGTGGGTCCAAAAGGGGTGTAGCCCTCCCCCGAGGTGGTGGATGCATGAGGCCGGCTGCACCCAGCACTGGTAGCCCACCTGCTGGCCCAAGGGAGCAGGGACTCACAGGCTGTTCGAGTCCTGCCCACGCCTTTGCTCGTGCTATCTGTGCTCCCTGACTCATTCACTCATTCATTGGTTCTCAGTAGGGGTACCTGCTCTGAGAGCCAGTGCAGCAGGGATTGGAGAGAAAGAAAAGGTGAAGAATTTCCCAGAGCCCAACTTCCAAGTATGTAGTTCACAGAATTAAACTTTCATATCCCCGAGCTCTGCCACACCCCACAGAGGTAACACAGCCTCGGAAATACCGCAGTTGGAGGTGTCTAAGGACTCAGAAGGTCCTCCCGTGGGAAAAGCACAGAAACAGGGCAGCGCTTGGCCAGGAGCCCGAGAGAGGCCAGGGGTATAGCCCGGTCAGAGGTGGGCACTGTGGTCAGGTCTTCAGAGCAAAGCAAGCATCCCTCATGCTGCTTGGGGCCAGCTCCTTTACCTTGAAAGAAATTGTCCTTGCTCAGTGGACCGCGTGAGGTCAGTTCATGTCTATCTTTCTAGTGAGTGGACTCTCTTACTTCTCAGGTGAGCAATCCATGCAAATATATTGATGCCTGGGAGGAATGTGGAGGGTGCGCGTGTGTGCTAAGTTGCTTCAGTTGTGTCCGACTCTGTGTGACCCTGGGGACTGTAGTCCACCAGGTTCCTCTGTCCATGGGATTCTCCAGGTAAGGATACTGGAGTGGGTGGCCTTGCCCTCCCCTAGGGGATCTTCCCGGCCTAGGGATTGAACTTGTGTCTCTAACATCTCCTGCATTAGCAGGCAGATTCTTACCACTAGCACCACCTGGGAAACCCTCAGTGGAGGGTGATTCCTTATTTAACAATTCCATTTGTAAATAAACCCAGATCTTAACAAAAGGGAAACAATGATATACTTTCTCTGTGTCGCTATTGAAGGGACAGTTGATATTACAACTGTTTTCTCTGCGTTGTGTGTTTAACTGTGAGGCGTTCTCCTCATCAGGGGCTGGCAGTTTAATTCAACAGTCTTCTGTCGATTCCCCGTAATCAGACATCTGAGTAAGTCTGTAAAGAGAAATGTCTCCTCCATAGAGGATATTGAGATGATTTCTTTAAGTGTGTAGAAGTGATGTTTAGTCAAACAGTGAATCATTTTGTGTGTTAAATAATGCAAAATGAATTTTGACAAATATGTGTCAGATTGAAAAAAGATGCAGGTGATTTAATTCAGTTTTACATCATTCAACTTAGCTATTCTAATTCATGGCCACATAGAATGAGCTTTCATGAGAGGGACTGATTGATCACCATTGCTTTTCTTCCTATTATCTTTCCTTTTTTTATAATACTCCTGAAATAGGGCTGAAGAGTTATTTTTAAAAATAGCTCTTTGTGCTTGCCAGATCAACAGCAAAATCATTTAGAATTTTAAATAAAGTACATTTGAGGGTCCTTAAAAACCTCACCATGGAGACCAGAGAGTGAACGGTTACCATGGAGATGTGTGTGCGTCCACAGTGCCCGAGTTATGATGGCCCACAGTCAGACGTTGAGCGTGAATCGGAAACCGTATGTAAAGCATTTTCAGTTCCTCACTGCAAGCCTGGTGACAAATGAAATGAATATGAAACAGACTTTAGTACCCTAGAAGTGTGCTCACCCTTGGGATAGGAAGAGGAAATCTTGGCTTCCCGACTTTACCCAAATTCCTGACTCAGTTTGGAGAGAAGGCTGAGCAATCATGTCTTAAACAAGCTTCTCTAGAGACTTTGAGAACCAGCCCAGCGTGAGAATCTCACAAACCAGAGTTTCTGGGCAGTTAGTCATCAGGTACAGGTTGGCTGTGGTTAAATAAAGAGTTTTTGCTGATCTTTCAGGGATTTACTTTGATGTTAAAAGTTAATTGCAGCTAATTAAAATTCGTAAAAACCTAGTTCTTTCTTAAGTATTGATATCCAATTCATATACGTTACTGTATTTACTAATTTGACGCATTTTAGCCATCATTTTCAGAGGAGCTTTTACAATTTAAATTCCCTTTATTATGATTGTAGTAAACTTGATTTTTAAAAATATACCTAAAATTTTAATGAAACAAAACTGTCTCAAGTTCTTAAATAGCTAATTAAAATGTTAAACTAAACAGATGATCTCTTCAGTATTCTAATAGTGTAAAAGCACAGTGAGATTTCAGCCAAATTATCACAAAGAAAAGTTATATATTTGAAATCTGAATCTCTATGCTAACTTCTCTGACTCTAATAACCCAATTATTAAATACTTCGAAAATGTATGAAATGCAAATCCTCAGATTCTGTAAGACAGAAATACATTTATTAGACTTTCTGGGTTTGATCTTCTTAAACATTTTTAGACTTAATGAAGGGCAGGGCAACCCACTTCAGTATTCTTGCCTGGAGAACTCCATGGACAGAGAAGCCTGGTGGGCTACAGTCCATAGGATCCAAAGAGTTGGACATGACTTGAGCCAATAACACTTCCACTTTCTAAATCTTCTCAGGGAGAACATTGCCTCCTTGCTTATGAAGGAGAGGTTCTGGAAGGGATGTTGATGGAAAGTTTGTGCTAAACGTGAGTTTTCATCACTACGTACGTGCTGGGGTTCAGGGTTTTCATCTGGAGCTCTCAGATGGTAGGTGTGACAATCACCACTGCTGGAGATGGTGACACACTGTGGTCACCACCAACTAGTGTGGCTGCACGTCTCAGCTGCTGACCTGGGCATCAGAGGGTAGGATGGGGGGTTGTGACATGGTCTGTAACGTGGTCTTCCTGCTTAATCCTGCCTGGGGACTGAGATGGGGCAAGTATGAAAAGGAGAGGAAGGGAACTGGACACTAGAGGTCTCACCTGGTCAGTGGATCTTCTAGGAGCAGATAATCCAAAGGGTTTCCCTGTAGGGAGAATGGCAGATAGTTTCCAAACAACTGGGGTCTGAGAAGTAGGTCCCCACCTGGATTTGGTGAAAGAGGCTCATAGTCTATGTGTCCACCTAGTAGTAATCTGTACTAGTTAGTACAAAGACCAGGCTGCTGTAACAAAGAGCCCTGCATTAGCTGGTTCACTGAACAGCCCTGTGGAAAATGTGCCAGACTGACGGGGAAGCTGTGCTCCTCACGATGGTTCTGTGACCCAGGTACCTACACGCTGTTGCTTCACTGTCCGCCAGGGCTTCCTAACCTGGGGTTCTCAGACCCCCAAAGAGTCCATGGATAGAGTTCAGAGGCTCCATAAACTTGGCTTGGGAAAAAATTACATCTCTATTTTATATTTAACATTTCCTGCAATTATGAACATAGGCAACAAACCTTGGTACTATTAGCCATAGTACTTGTGAATTCATCTCCTATATGAATAATAGATATTTTATATAGGTTTCAGCTGTCTTGATGATTTATATTCATCATTACCTTGAAATTATGGACATGAATTTGTGCAAACTCCAGGAGATGGGGAAGGACAGGGGAGCCTGGACTGCTGCAGAGTCTGACATGACCTATCAAATGAACCACAACAACAGCAATGGTAATGATTAAAACTGCTGCTCCTTATTATTAGATAGCTCACTAAAGCATATATATTACTATATCACAGATTAGTCTTTAAAACATAGATAACATTTTAAGTACATTTCAAAGCAATTTATTTATGATTTCAATAATTTTATTTTCTACTTACATGTGAAATCTACTGTTTCACTGAGTTACGACATATATACAGTGTCTTAAATACACACAAGTGCTAAGTGTCTGGCTAGCTGAAGGTATAGATTTTAGTGGTATCAAAATGTAGAACTTCATCACCTAAGACTGTTTCCCTTTGGTTTTTCCCAGTTCTCTTTTGGTGATGCTCTTGCAAAAGTAACTATTATTCAGACTATTGTTACCACTAATTAGTGTTATTTGTTCTTGACATTTAAATGAAATCATATAGTATGTGCACTCTTTTTTTAAAGGACGATTTTTTAAAACAGTTTTAGGTTTACAACAAAACTGAGAGAAAGGCTCAGAAAACCGCAGACCCCTCTTCCCATGTGCATAGCCTCCACCCTTATCAGCACCACTCTCCAGAATGATCCTCCTTTTTTAAACCAACACGGGGGTTTTCCAGGTGGCTTAGCAGTAAAGACTCTACCTCCCAGTGCAGGAGACACAGGAGACGTGGGTTCAATCCCTGGATCAGGAAGATTCCCTGGAGTAGGAAATGGCGATCCATTCCAGTATTTTTGCCTGGAGAATTCTATGGACAGAGGAGCCCAGTGGGCTTCAGTCCATGGGGTCGCAAAGAGTCAGACATGACTGAGCACCCACACACGCAGGAACCTACATGGACACATCATAGTCACCCTAAGTCCACAGTCACTCTTGGTGCTGTACATTCTGTGAATTTGGACAAATGTATAAAGATATATCTACCATCATAGTATTAACTGCCCTAAGAATCCTCTGTGCTCTGCCTTAGATGGTGACTGCAGCCATGAAATTAAAAGACGCTTACTCCTTGGAAGAAAAGTTATGACCAACGTAGATAGTATATTCAAAAGCAGAGACATTACTCTGCCGACTAAGGTCCATCTAGTTAAGGCTATGGTTTTTCCTGTGGTCTTGTATGGATGTGAGAGTTGGACTGTGAAGAAGGCTGAGCGCCGAAGAATTGATGCTTTTGAACTGTGGTGTTGGAGAAGACTCTTGAGAGTCCCTTGGACTGCAAGGAGATCCAACCAGTCCATTCTGAAGGAGATCAGCCCTGGGATTTCTTTGGAAGAAATGATGCTAAAGCTGAAACTCCAGTACTTTGGCCACCTCATGTGAAGAGTTGACTCATTGGAAAAGACTCTGATGCTGGGAGGTATTGGGGGCAGGAGGAGAAGGGGACGACCGAGGATGAGATGGCTGGATGGTACCGTGGACTCAATGGAAGTGAGTCTGAGTGAACTCCGGGAGATGGTGATGGACAGGGAGGCCTGGGGTGCTGCGATTCATGGGGTCGCAAAGAGTCGGACATGACTGAACGACTGAACTGAACTGAACTGAACTGCCATCTGAATATTTTTTTATTAAGATATAATTGACATATCACATTAGCTTCAGGTGTACAAGGTAATGGTTTGATATTTATGTGTGTTGTGAAATAATCACCATGATACATATAATTAACATCTGGACACTTTCGTTTTGGCTTCTTTCATACAACACAATGTCTGTGGGGCTCATCCATGCTTTTGTCTGTGTCAGCAATCCACTCCCTTTCCTGCTGCGTAGCATTTCATTTTATGAATAGAAACAATTTCTCTATTCTTCTGTTGGTGGACATATGAGTTCTTTCTTGTTTTTGACTGTATAGATGTAAAGCTATATCTAAATTTTTTTTAGACTTTGGACATAAAGCTATGTCAAATAGTCAAAAGCATTCTTATACATATATCTTTGCAAACATATGCACTCATTTCTCTTGGGTGGGATTGCTGGGTCGCAAGGTGATCACCTGTGTGGACGTTGTAGATTCTGCTGATCTATTTTCAAATTGGTTGAATGAGATTACGCTCTCATTAGGAAGCAATGTTTAAGTGATCTAGTTGCTCCACATTCTCACAGATATTAGGGATTATTGGTGTTTCAAACTTCAGTCACTCTGCCTGCCTGATAAGTCGTGTTACTTGTGTCCTGCTCTTTACAACCCAATGGACTATTGCCCACCAGGCTCTTCTGTCCATGGGATTCGCCAGGTAAGAATACTGGAGTAGGTTGCCATTCCCTTCTCCAGGGGCTCTTCCTAACCCAAGGATCGAACCTGGGTCTCCTAAATTGCGGACAGATTCTTTACTGTCTGAGCCACCAGGGAAGCCCATTCAGTCAATGTTTTATGGTGTATTTTATTTCATGCACTTAAACCTGTCTTTCTGAGAAGGGATCCACAGGTATGACCAGACTCTCAGAAGGTTTCATGGCGCAAGGGGTTTCAAATGCCTGGTGAAAGCTGGGAGATTTGATTTTCTAACTCGAGGGAAGGACAAGAAGCAGAAGTTCAGGATAAGCAACTTCCTTTCGACAATGAGGAGGAAGTTGCTCGTGGCTCTGTCTCTAGTCACTTGCTCACTCCCAGCCTCAGCAGTGTCTGGGAAACAGTTTCTGGTGGAGCAGCCCCATGCTGGGGCTAAGCTCTACTAATACGGAAGATGGGTGTGTGGCAAAGGTAGTGATGTGTGCTCAGTCGTGTCCATCTCTAAGACCTCTTGGACTGTAGCCCACCAGGCTTTTCTGTCCGAGGAATTCTCCAGGAAGGAATACTGGAGTGGGTTGCCATTTCCTACTCCAGGGGATCTTCCTGATCCAGGGATTGAACTTGAGTCTCCTGCACAGGCAGGCAGATTCTTTACCACTGAGCCAAATGTGGAAGAAGAGATGATTAATTATTGGCAGTCTCCCCCAGGATTGACAGTCCTGGTGATTTTTCTGTGGAGTGGACTTTCAGCGTAAATGGACCTGCACCCGGGGGTGGAGACCTGCTAAGTCACCTAGCTGTCGTATCCTACTTTTCAGGGACATATTGGGGTTTGGGGCACTGGTTTCAGGCCCTCATGCTAAGCTTGCTCCCAGGCAAACAGGTAGGGGGATGAGGTCCATGAGGCCCTCCAGCAGTGGATATATAAGACATGCTATTTCAGATGTGTCAGTGAGTAAGAGCATGACCCAAGGGGGAGTGAAGCAACTTTATTTGGAGAGAACGCTGAGGGTGTTGGTGTGATGGTGGCCTGAGTCATGCCTTCCTCAAGCACAGGACATACCTGGCACTTCACTCTTCAATAGGATTGCCAAAAATATGCTGAAACTTTTCCAGGAAGTTGTCATAGTATTTCAACCAAGGTCTCTTGGGCCATCCCTGAGTGTGGCTTTTACCCACTATCCGACTGATTACAGCAGCCACCGAAGGACATCTGGGGGCCTTGGGGTCGGCTGCCCTGTTTCTTCACTCTACACAGGACAGCAGCTACAGAAGAGAACAGAGATGAGGTGGGAGCAAGTGCCAACGTGTCCATTGAGGAGATGCATAGGCAGCATCCAAATGAGGTGGCTGGATGACTCAGGAGTTAGGGAAGGGTACGCTGGCCTGGCTCCTCCCAGTGCCGAAGTGGTGGATGAGGCTCTCCTGTATAGCTCGAGGTCAGAGCAGAACTGATTGTCTTTCTACAGAGTGAACTCATACACGTCAGCACTGGTTGACATGGAGATTTGAGTCCATATGGAAACCAAAGAGGACAATGATAGGATGAAATCTTGCAGTAATACGTGTGTGTGTTAAATGAGGTGGCTGGATGACTCAGGAGTTAGGGAAGGGTACGCTGGCCTGGCTCCTCCCAGTGCCGAAGTGGTGGATGAGGCTCTTCTGTGTAGCTCGAGGTCAGAGCAGAACCGATTGTCTTTCTACAGAGTGAGCTCACACACGTCAGCACTGGTTGACATGGAGATTTGGGTCCATATGGAAACCAAAGAGGACAATGATAGGATGAAATCTTGCAGTAATATGTGTGTGTGTTGTGTATGTGTAGTGTGTGTACCAGGAAACAAGCAAAGAAAAGCAAAAAGTCAAACTATCTGGATGCAGAGAGCCACACCAAATCCCTTGCACCCCTTCCCTATCTCATCTTGGGCTCCTGTGTGTGTGTGTGTGTGTGTGTGTGTGTGTGTGTGTGTGTTAGTCACTCAGTCTTGTCTGACACTTTGTGACCCCATAGCCTGTAGCCCACCAGGCTTCTCTTCCCATGGAATTCTCCAGATAAGAATACTGGAGTATTGGGTTGCCATTCCCTTCTCCAGGGGATCTTCCCAACCCAGGGATCAAACCTGGGTCTCCTGAATTACAGGCAGATTATTTACCATATGAGCCAACAAGAAATATCTTCCCCCTATTTGGCTGGCAGCAGACCCAGGTAGAGATGAGAATAGCTTTGATTTACAACTCGAGGAGGGGGCTGGGAAAATTTATAAGATGCCAGAGCAGGTTTGGGATCTGCTAACATCTGGTGTGGGGTAGATGGTGCTGCTAAGAAATGGAGGAGGCAGGAATTTTGAGAGAAGGAAAGTAATTTAAAAGATGAATGGTATTGAGGGAGGAAACAGTGGTGCTTGGGGAAAAGAGTGTGTTTACCTGATGAACATCTATCAGAGGAGTCTGGACGTTTCCAGACTCCTATCAGAGGGCCTGGGTTTCCAGCAGGACACGAAGGGACACGTTAATGAGGCCAGGCCTCTAAACGCCACACTGTAGGGGTTGTGTGTGGGTGACCTTGAGTGCTGGAGTCATGTGCGATGTGTGTGAAGGCACTGGACATCTACCTGCCCGCTGCCCCAGCCTGGGAACACCGGCGACGTGGTCTGTGGGCCACACAGGTGTGTACGGTTCATAAGGGGGCTCTGTGGAGAGCCGTACTTTCTGACTATTACAACTCCTCAGTGGGTTACAGGGGTGTTTAGATGGCACCTAAGCTTTGAACCTGTGAATTCCATCCAGATCTGTGCAGAAATTCTATTTTGGGGAAAGTTATAAATAGCATTCTCATGAACTCTTATGAAGGAAAAACACACAAGTAAAAACATACCCACCGGCTAAGGCTGAGCAGACAGACCTGAATAAAAAGTTGTTAGTTGGCACAAAATACACTGGGATCTTTTGAACTAAAGCTCACGCCTGCTTGGCAGAACATGAATGCTGAGTGTGTACCAAATAGGCATATTATCCACACTTGGCAGCAGACAAACCAAGTGTGCTTCCTGGACAATACAGTTCTGATCTTAACACTCTTCTTTCCTCATTTATAATATCTGGTTTAATGAAGAAGGGTAATGGGGAATATTTTCTTGACAATTTGACAATAAACACGGACATCTGTATTGAATATAATGTTCCATTTGTTGGAATTCTGCTCAACGTTATATACCAGCCTAGATGGGAGGAGGATTTGGGGGAGAATGGATACAAGTATATGTATGGCTGAGTCCCTTTGCTGTTTGCCTAAAACTATCACAACATTGTTAATCAGCCATATCCCAATACAAAATGTTTTTGGTGTTAAAAAAATAAAATAAAATTTTGTGTTCAGGGGCAGAGTGACTAGTTCATTAACGTGTTGGTGAAGTTTCTTGTGGGTGAAGCTCAGGGTTGAGGACCAATCTTTTTCTTAAATGTGGTCATGCTCTGGGCTGTGCTGAGCAGGGGCAGAAGGGGGAGGTTTGCCAAAACTCTTCATGGACTAGGCTTGAAAACCCAGGCACAGGGAGGAAATTGTTGATAGCGTCAGAAATCCTTCTCAAGGGTTTTTCATCAGCAGACTCCTTACAGCTGCAGAATATGGTGAGACACAGCCTCCATTTAAAATGTAACAGAGGGGAGGGTGGGGTTTTTGACCATGAGCCGCCTGTTCTCCTTGCTCAGCCTTACAATAAACCTTACTCTGCTCAAATATATATATACACGTATGTATATGTGTGTGTGTGTAATATATATATGCATAGGACTTCCCAGGTGGCGCTAGTGGAAAAGAATCGGCCTGTCAATGCAGGAGATGCAAGAGACGCAATTTTGATCCCTGGGTTGGGAAGATCCCCTGAAGTAGGAAATGGCAACCCATTCCAGTACTCTTGCATGGGAAAATTCCATGGACAGAGGAGCCTGGTGGGCTAAGAGTCCAAGGAGTTACAAAGAGTTGGACATGACTAAGCAGCTGAGTACATACATGTATATGTGTGTGTGTGTAAATCAGAGGCTTGAGACTTCCCTGGTGGTCCACTGGCTAAGACTCCAAGCTAGCAATGCAGGGGGCCAAGGTCCGACCTCTGGTCAGGGAACTACATCCTATGTGGCACACCTAAGAGTTCACCTGCATGCTGCAACAGATTGAAGATTCAGCGTGCGGCAACTAAAATCTGGTGCAGCCAAATAAATAAACATTACAAAAAAATTAAGTTGGGACTTAAAGGGAAAGGCGTTTTTTTCCTGCCTCCGTGATGGGTTGTGTCTCAAAATAAATAATTTGATGGAGAAGGATCAGACTTAATGATTGTGGGGGAAAGACAGAATTAGAAAGTTGCTGTGTTTCTCTTCTAATAAAGCAGTAATAGATATAGGCAAAGAAGAATGGCCTCTGAAGCCAGCAGGTGAGCAGCTGATGAGTAACATTCAGTTGGATGGTCCGGCTGGCCACATCTGAACCACTGACCAATCTTGATGTGACCAAAAGTGAGACAGTGAGACCTGAGTGCTCTTCTTCTTGAGACACAGTAGGAAATGCACAGCCCCACCTTTCATGTATTTTTGCTCCCAACCAAACTGAACCTGAGTATCAGTGAACTTCTGGATCTAAGCATCCATTTACAGGAAATATGGGGTGTAGTAAATGAACAAAAAGTATTTACTCAACCAAAATTAGATTGTGAGAAATTCTATGAGAAAACTGTCCCAATATCTTCGATAAATAAATGGCATGAACAAAAAAGAGAATAAAGGAAACTGTTAAAAACTAAAGGAGCCTTGAGACTTGTCAGTCAAATGTACTGTCTGGACCTAGTCTGAATCCTGATTTGAACAAACTGTGAAAAGACATTTGTAAGACAAGTGGGGAATTTTAAATGCTAACTCTGTATTTGATAATATTAAAGCATCTTTAAAAAAATGAATAGATAATAAATATATTATGGTTCCCATGCAGCATTGTTCTTTACAGCGTTGGACTTGACTTCCATCACTAGTCACATCCACAGCTGGGTGTTGTTTTCGCTTTGGCTCTGTCTCTTCATTCTTTCTGGTGTTATTTCTCTACTCCTCTCTAGTAGCATATTGGGCATCTGTCGACCTGGGGAGTTCATCATTCAGTGTCATACCTTTCCGCCTTTTCATACTGTTCATGGGGTTCTCAAGGCAAGAATACGGAAATGGTCTGCCATTCCCTTCTCCAGTGGATCAAGTTTTGTCAGAACTCTCCACCATGACCCGTCCGTCTTGGTTGGCCCTTCATGGCATGGCTCATAGTTTCATTGATTTGGACAAGGCTGTGGTCCATGTGACAGTTTGATTATTTTTCTGTGACTGTGGTTTTCATTCTGTCTGTCCTCTGACCGATAAGGATAAGAGGCTTATGGGAGCTTCCTGATGGGAGAGACTGACTGTGGGGGAAACTGGGTCTTGTTCTGATGGGCGGGGTTATGCTCAGTAATGCTTTAATCCACTATTCTGTTGAGGTGTGGGGCTGTGTTCCCTCCCTGCTGTTAGGTCTGTGAATCTGGTCCATGCTGTTAGATCCATGAACCTAGAATGTTAGCTCCATGAATCAGGGTAAATTGGAAGTGGTCAAACAGGAGATGGCAAGAGTGAACATCAACATTTTAGAAATCAGTGAACTAAAATGGACTGGAATGGGTGAATTTAATTCAGATGACCATTATATCTACTACTGTGGGGAAGAATCCCTTAGAAGAAATGGAATAGCCCTCGCAGTCAACAAAAGAGTCTGAAATGCACTACTTGGGTGCAGCCTCAAAAATGACAGAATGATCTCTGTTCGTTTCCAAGGCAAATCATTCAATACCACAGTAACGCAAGTCTATGCCCCAACCAGTAATGCTGAAGAAGCTGAAGTTGAATGGTTCTATGAAGATCTGCTAGACCTTTTAGAACTGACACCCAAAAATGATGTCCTTTTCATTATAGGGGACTGGAAAGCAAGAGTAGGAAGTCAAGAGATACCTGGAATAATAGGCAAATTTGGCCTTGGAGTACAGAATGAATCAGGGCAAAGGCTAATAGAGTTTGACCAAGAGAACACACTGGTCATAGCAAACACCCTCCTTCAACAACTCAAGAGAAGACTCTACTCATGGACATCATCAGATGGTGAATACCAAAATCTGATTATATTCTTTGCAGCCAAAGATGGAGAAACTCTATACAGGCAGAAAAAACAAGACTAGGAGCTGACTGCGGCTCAGATCATGAACTCCTTATTGCCAAATTCAGACTTAAATTGAAGAAATTAGGGAAAACCACTAGACCATTCAGGTATGACCTAAGTCAAATCCCTTACGATTATACAGTGGAAGTGACAAATAGATTCAAGGGACTAGATCTGATGGACAGAGTGCCTGAAGAACTATGTACAAAGATTCGTGACATTGTACAGGAGGCAGTGATCAAGACCATCCCCAAGAAAAAGAAAAGCAAAAAGGGAAAACAGTTGTCTGAGGAGGCCTTACAAAGAGCTGAGAAAAGAAGAGAAGATAAAGGCAAAGGAGAAAAGGAAAGATATAACCATTTGAATGAAGTGTTCCGAAGAATAGCAAGGAGAGATAAGAAAGCCTTCTTCAGTGATCAACGCAAAGAAATAGAAGAAAACAATAAAATGGGAAAGACCAGAGATCTCTTCAAGAAAATTAGTGATACCAAAGGAACATTTCCTGCAAAGATGGGCACGATAAAGGGCAGAAGTGGTATGGAACTAACAGAAACAGAAGATATTTAAAAGAGTTGGCAAGAATACACAGAAGAACTATACAAAGAAGATCGTCATGACCCAGACAACCATGATGGCGTGATCAGTCACAATGAGCTGGACATCCTAGAATGTGAAGTCAAGTGGGCTTTAGGAAACATCACTACGAACAAAGCTAGTGGAGGCGATGGAATTCCAGTTGAGCTGTTTCAAATCCTGAAAGATGATGCTGTGAAAGTGCTGCATTCAATTTGCCAGCAAATTTGGAAAACTCAGAAGTGGCCACAGGACTGGAAAAGGTCAGTTTTCATTCCAACCCCAAAGAAAGGCAATGCCAAAGAATGTTCAAACTACTGCATAATTGCACTCATCTCACAGGCTAGTAAAGTAATGCTCAAAATTCTCCAAGCCAGGCTTCAGCAATATGTGACCATGAACTTTCAGATGTTCAAGCTGGTTTTAGAAAAGGCAGAGGAACCAGAGGTCAAATTGCCAACATCTATTGGATCATAGAAAAATCAGAGTTCCAGAAAAACATCTACTTCTGCTTTATTGACTACGCCAAAGCCTTTGACTGTGTGGATCACAACAAACTGTGGAAATTTCTTCAAGAGATAGGGATACTGGACCACCTTACCTGCCTCCTGAAAAATTTGTATGCAGGTCAAGAAGTAACTGTTAGAACTGGGCATGGAACAACAGACTGGCTCCAAACAGGGAAAGGAGTACGTCAAGGCTATATATTGTCACCCTGCTTATTTAACTTATATGCAGAGTATATCATACAAAATGCTGGGCTGGATGAAGCACAAGCTGGAATCAAGATTGCTCGGTGAAATATCAATATCCTCAGATACGCAGATGACATCACCCTTATGGCAGAAAGTGAAAAAGAACTAAAAGGCCTCTTGATGAAAGTAAAAGAAGAAAGTGAAAAAGTTGGCTTAAAACTCAACATTCAGAAAACTAACATCATGGCATCTGGTTCCATCACTTCATGGCAAATAGATGAGGAAACAATGGGAACAGTGAGAGACTTTATTTTCTTGGGTTCCAAAATCATTGCAGACGGTGACTACAGCCATGAAATTAAAAGACGCTTGCTCCTTGGAAGAAAAGCTATGACCAACCTAGACAGCATATTAAAAAGCAGAGACATTGTTTTGTCGGGAAAGGTGCATCTCGTCAAAGCTATGGTTTTTCCAGTAGTCATGTATGGATGTGAGAATTGGAGTATAAAGAAAGCTGAGCGCTGAAGAATCGATGCTTTTAAACTGTGGTGTTGGAGAAGACTCTTGAGGGTCCTTTGGACTGCGAGGAGATCAAACTAGTCTATCCTAAAGGAAATCAGTCCTGAATTTTCATTGGAAGAACTGATCCTGAAGCTGAAACTCCAATACTTTGGTCACTTGATTGGAAGAACTGACTCACTGGAAAAGTCCCTGATGCTGGTAAAAATTGAAGGCAGGAGGAGAAGGGGACGACAGAGGATGTGATGGGTGGATGGCATTGCTGACTCAATGGACATGAGTTTGAGCAAGCTCCGGGAGTTGGTTTTGGACAGGGAAGCCTGGTGTTCTGCCGTCCATAGGGTCGTAAAGAGTCGAACACGACTGAGTGACTGAACTGAACTGAAATGATACTGTGGTTATGTTGAGAAGCAAGAAGAAGATGAAGAAGAAGCTTTATCTTTTAAAAGTACATCCAAATTATTTCTGGTGAAATGTTATGTTGAGTTGGGGAAGCTGCATTGGAAGCATATATATTAAATAAGACTGTTCAGGGACAGGGGTAGAGAAGGAAATGGCAACCCACTCCAGTGTTCTTGCCTGGAGAATCCCAGGGATGGGGGAGCCTGGTGGGCTGCCGTCTATGGGATCGCACAGAGTCGGACACAACTGAAGTGACTTAGCAGCAGCAGCAGCAGGGACAGGGGGCACAGGTTCGAGCCCTGATTGGAATCCACAAATTAAGATCCACAAGTCTTGTGGTGTGGCCAAAAAGTTGTGCAAGTATTTATAATTATTAAAGCTGGGTGACAGGAAGTCATTTTATTCTGGATGCAAAATCAACTTTTGTGGATATTTTCATGAAAAAAATGACATTGGGAAAACTGAGTAACATACCTCTCATCCTATACTCAAATAAATAAACCTGAGTTACAAAAACTGAAACAAAAAAACAGTCATGGAAGGATTGTTTTCAAGGTCTCAAAATGTGGCAGGATTTTCTAAGAATGATCACCTTTCTGTTGGAGTTTTCCTGTGACTCTGTTCCTTTTGTTCATGTTTTATTAATGCTTTGGCCTTATTACAAATGACATCTGATGGTTTCCTTTTCTGTGCTGTTTTGTCAGGTTTTCATATTAGGGTCAGGATGCCTTCCTACAACAAATTGTGGCATTTTCCATCTTTTCCAAAGCTTGGGATTAAAGTTATTATTTTAGAGATAGCTCTCAAACGTTTGTTTATTTTTTCCCCAGCAGTATCCAGTGATCTGTTGAGTGTTTTTTCCCCCTCTTTTTCTTTTAACCTCAAGGTTAACTAATGAGTTTTTTATATATTCATGTTTCAGTCTTTTCTTCTAATTGGTTCTTGTGTCCTGAGACATTAACCTTGAAGTCTCTGATGGCATCCTTGCTTTCTGAAATAAGATCTTTGAGGCTCATCTTATACTTTTACTGCCCTGGACCTGTAAACAGCCATTTTCCTGTGAAACCCTGATTCCTTTTAGTGGGAAATGGGTTTTAGAGACCACACAGTGGATGCCAGGTGCACCTAGGTTACTGTGTTGTCATTGCTTCAGGCCTTTTCAGCTTAGAGCTAGGAAAAGAATATTAATTTTTTTTTAAAGAAAAATACATCATGAGTTCATACTTATCTTTCTATCTAAATTAAATATCTCATGGACTTAACTTCTTAATTTTATATTTGTATCTTTTTCCTCTTATGTTGAATAGTTTGGATCCTAATAAAATTAACACAATTACTTTACGTAGATATATACATATACATATGCATGTGTGTGTACAGTGGTTGCTTGATAATATGTCAACTTGGCTAAATAGAACTATGTTTTCCAGAATTCCCTTCCTAAGAGATTTCTGTCTGGGGTCAGCATGAGAGAACTCTCAGAGGTTCTGAAGCAGCTGAGCTCACCCTGAAAGCCAGTGTAGGCTGGCAGAGCTCCAGGACAACTTGTGGATCAGCCACTCACCTGTTGGAGTGGGTATCACCTCGGTGCAGCGTCCTCCTCTCCTGGAGGATCTTGTTTTTCGGCTTCTCCAAATTCTGGGCCAGGTGTGAGAAGACAATAGGGGCATGTCCCTTATGCCTCCCATCTCAAATGCATCTTTCCTTCTGTCTATGGTCCTATGACTTCAGGCTTAATGAAAGTGTAGAATCAGGAGCCAGATGAGACTAGTTGGCCAGCTTCCCAGCTATGCAGTTCAAAGCTTTGTATAGAGTCCTTCACTCTATGTTATTTCTAGGGGTTCTGCTTCTTCCATTGATTTCTGACTGGTATATATATGTACACACATGTATGGATGTATACATGACTATATATACATATATATATACACCATGCATATGTGTATTTATGCATATAGATAACAATATAGTTTAATCTTTCTTTGTGATTGTTTCTATAGAGAACATTATGTGTTGGATAAAACATCTCTGCTCCATGACTTGAAATACCACTTGTTTCTTACACTAAATTTTCACATTTCTTTGAGTCTGGTCTGAACTTCATGATAGTCTAGCCCACTGAGGTCTCTATTCAAGTGTCAGTTTTACACAGCTTTAATTGCTGTAGGTTTCTTTCTTTATACATATGTATATGTATATATATATACATATATATATATTCTGTTTCTTTATTATTATATTTCTTTATTTTAATTGCTTTTTTTGGCCATGCTTTGAGCATGTGGAATCTTAGTTAGCTGACCAGAGATTGAACCCAGGCTCTGTGCAGTGGAATCACAGAATCTTAACCAGTGGACCACCAGGGAAGTCCCTGCTGTAGGTTTCCAATATTTTTTAATATCTCACATGTCCCCTCCTCTTATATTATTTTTTTATATATCACATTTCTCCTATTCATTATTATTTATCCTTCCTATGGAATTTAGAATCAGTTAGCTAACTTTTAAATAATCCTGCTAATATTTTTATTGGTTATATCTGTTTTGATTATTTTTGTTTTCTTAGAAAATTATTCCACACACATTAAAATTGTTTTTCACACAAATCTCCCATGTTAACTATGGTTAGAGTCCCTTATTCTTTCCTAATGAAATGATATTGAATCACTGCTTCTTTTTTTGTGTACATCCACATTTGTGTCCACAAATTCTTTCTTTCAAAGAAATGAAGCCTCTTCTCTGGCTCCATTTATCATCACCTCCCCAGGTAGGTCCTCTCTATCTTTAATGGAATAACAGAGTCCTTAGAATTGAAGTTACTAATTTACACAAATTCTTTCTTTCAAAGTTTTGGATTTGTCTATCAAATGTATTATCTTACATTTTAATTTGTTCCTTTTTACTTTTGACTTTATGATTTTTTCCCTTTGCCTTCCTTAGAGAAAAAGAAATTAGAAGGAAAAGTGATTGTGTATAAGAAGTATCTGTTTTCAGTGTAAAGGTGAAGTGTTTCTTCCATTCCTTCACTGAATAACATTTAATGCTTGCTATGTTCCAAGTTAGATACTAGACAAGAAGAAAACAAAAGTACCCTTTTTTCTAGGGAATAGAAATCGCTTCAGCTTATAAATACTATCAGATTCACAGGAAAGCTTTTCTGGAAATTCTAAACCTGAACCGGCAGGCCTTGCCTCTTCTCTGGCTCCATTTATCGTCACCTCCCCAGGTAGGTCCTCTCTATCTTTAATGGAATGACAGGGTCCTTAGAATTGAAGTTACTAATTTACATACGTTGGCCTGAAAGGCCTGGGTCATTGCTCTCGCTCTCTCAGTGGCTTCTTCAGACCTGAACCACCTCTGAAGCCATGCCCTTATGTGCCAAGAGGCCTTACAGTCAAAAGGCCATTACTTTTCTAGCAACCAAGATAAGGCAAGTGGACACTAACAATAGGGACATCTCAGCCAAATGGCACACTCTTGCCTCAATGTACCTACTATTTTGGCATATACTTCCTCAAACAATTCAACCATTTCTCTTACGTATAGCAAATGGATGTCAACCAGAAATAAAACTCCCTACCTGAGAAGTTCTTCAGGCAGTAAAAGATGTTCCTTTTGGCTCTCAGTTTCCATAGCACAGGAGGCGCCTTTTCACGGCTCCACGTGAGCACAGAGGACATACAAGGGCCTGTTCGTTTAGAGTCACCACCAACAAAAGTCAGAGGTTAGAAACTGCCCAGAGGTTGGTCCAAGCCCTTTGCAAACTCAGAGCCAGTAGACCGTCTGAGGACACGGCGAGCTCGGGGAAGAGGGTGGTCCAGTCCCGGGTCCCTCGGCCTCTGCTCTTCCCATGGTCTCTCATTTCCTCCTCTGAAAGACCAGGGCTATCAGAGTGCCTGTGCACACTGTTATGTGAGTGTTAAGGGTCAACACATACAAAATGCTCAGTATAGTAACTGATGTAGCACAGTTAGTAAGTGTAGGCTCAGATTTTGAAAATATAACAGACACCTGCATACCTGGATCTTCAGCACTTCAACGATTACGGTGTCCCTGGGTTCCTAGGATTAGATGGGAAAGAAAATAGAGCAGTCTTGGATTATAGAATTTTAGGTACTTTTTATTTCAAAGAACAAGAGATGTATCGTTTGTTCTTTTCCTCTTAAAAGATTTCTTTTTAATTGGAGGATAATTGCTTTACAATATTGTGTTGATTTCTGCCATACATCAACATGAATCAGCGATAGGTATGCATACATCCCCTCCTTCTTGAACCTCCCTCCCACCTCCCACCCCATCTCATCTCTCTAGGTAGTCACAGAACACTGAATTTGAGCTCTCTGTGTCATACAGTAAATTCCCACTAATTTTACATATGGTAGTTTATATGTTTCAAACTTCTGAAACCAGTGGGTGGCTACAGCATTTCCACCTAAGCAATGTTTACAGGTAGCAGTTGGCTGAAATCAGAGAGTATCTCGTAGTTAACCCACAGTTGTTACTTAGCTATCAAATCTCTTAGCACACCATGAAAATGGCATAGGTTTAATTTTTACAGTATTTTATAATAATTATATTTCAGCATAATATTGAGAAAAGGTTCAGTTTTTCCATGCAAAAAATATGCTGTGGATTCACCACTGGGGAGATGCTGTGTAGATGACAGGGCACTGTGAGCCCACCTCATCTCCTGTCTGTTTCCTCCACTGACCTTAGTTCCCGGACCAGGAAACTCCTGCCTTCAGCAGTAATGAGACAGGGCAGGGCCATATGGTCCTTGCCCCGCACCACCCACCCTCATGTCCTCTGCCTGCCTTTTGCCTGTGGAAAACGTTAGTCAAAGAATCAGTTTTATCAGAGAAGTGAGAAATGCTGAAATACAGGAAAACAGCCTGAGGAGACTAATAATGATGTAGTCATTAAGCATAGTCGAGGACCTTCAGTCCTCTCTCAAGGGCTAAAGATAATATTCTGAGCCATATCCTGTGAGCTGTCTTATAGATATCAAAGCACCAGGTGGAGAAGTTAACCACACGGTGACCAGACTGTACCCAGGACTTGAGCTGCCACAGTGCTGAGAATTGACCACAAAGAAGGGGGAACAAGTGCACTCCGGAACTGAAGATGAACTGCACCTAAAACAGCCAAGATAATGCTAGTCAGACCACTGATGACCAGTTTGAAGATGACTGTTAGAACTGACTACTCTTTCTGCATGTAACCACCCCTATTATGTCTATAAAAGCCCTCCCCCGCTGTTTGTCAGGGGGGAGTCGGCCTTGGGACTGATGTCCGCCATCCTCCCCTGCCAGTTGCCCGCATCTTAAATAAAGCAAGCTTTCCTTTCCACCAGCCTGACCTGTTTGCTGGCTTCTGAGTGGCACGCAGCCGGACTCGCCCACATATACCTTTCGGTGACAGTAAGACTGCTGAGCTCTAACCACTGGACTGTCAGGGGATCCCTTGTTGTTTCTCTTAAAACAATTCAAAGCACCAAACTTATTCTAAACCAAAGCTTTAAGTAAATTACTCCCTGGTCCATTATTTTTTCTTCTCACATTTGGTCAATGAGAGAATCTCAGTGTCAAAGTGATGGGTTTTTTACCTGAGGGACCTACTGTGACCTTTCAGTATCCATCTGGCAGAGAGCGCCTGAAAGCCCCCGATGGGACCAAGGATCAGAGGCATTTCTTCTTTAATGGTAACAGATAAGGCCAAGGTGTAAAGAAAGTACTTGGGGAAAATGGATTCCATCTGAAAACAGGACTGTTGGATGCCAGAAAAGGAGGCAGGTCCTCTCCTGATGCGATGGGAAGTGGAAGAGTGGCCTGGGGGGACTGGAAGTCACTTTCAGCTCCCAGCTTCTCTTTGAACTGCCTACCCAGCATGGCTCAGCGTGCTGCTGCTTGAAAAGCCTCTTTTTCCACTTAAATGAAACTCCCAAAGAGATTTCAATGGATGCATAGCCTGATCGGACATGGCCTGTGCCTCTGTGTTTGCATTGGATATTCATCCAACTCAACTCAGTGGTTCATATCTGGGTGGGAGGGAGGGGAGTGGGGAGTAGACTTGGCAGATATATTTCCAAATAGGAAATTGTCTGCTGTGTCTCCCAGGAATTCTACGCACAGAATACTTCTGTGCTGTCCACGCTGCTTCGATTCAGACACCCTGGTCACCAAATGTGTGGGGTGTTCTTCCCATACCAAGCAATTCCCTGGCACCCCAGAAACTCCAATACTTTGGGCCCCTGATGTGAAGAACTGAATTATTGGAAAAGACCCTGGTACTGGGAAAGATTGAAGGCAGGAGGAGAAGGGCATGACAGAGGATGAGATGGTTGGATGGCATGAGTTTGAACAGACTCTAGGAGATGGTGAAGGACAGGGAAGCCTGGCGTGCTGCAGTGCACAGGGTCTCAAAGAGTTGGACACGACTGAACGACTGAACAACAGCAACAAACTGATGTCCCACAGTTTACTCAACTCTGATGCTTATTCACCAGTAGAGAGCACTAGATTCTGGAGGCGAAGGGTTCACAAGGCTGCCTCCATGTCTGATGACAATCTCAAGTCCAGGAGGTGGCCTCTGCTTCCAACCGACTGGCTACAAATCAGAGGTTCCATCTCCCCTTCTCGGGTTTGGTTCTCTCCTTAGGAAGCTCTCCCTTGCCTGGTGCTCAGTCCAGTGAGCCCCCTCACCCTGTTCTCCATAACCCAGGGAGCCCACCAGGCTTTGCCCGTGTTCCCTGCTCGGCAACACAACCTAGAAGCTCTCGGTTTCCACCAGATGGGGCAATCATAGTGCTCACCTCACTTCTTTCTCATCTCTTAGGTGCTCACTGTCCTTTGTTGCCTATATCCAGGGTCTTAAAATATTTTTTAAAATCTAGTTTCATATTCTGGGGAGGTGATGTTTCAGGCAGGTACATAAATCTGGTCCCTATTACTTTATCTTGGCCAGGAGCAAAAATCTACAACTCCCTTGTTAATGTCTATATTCCTTTCTGAAGCCAGTAAGTGAAACCCTATTAGATCTACATGCTACTAAGAAAATAAAAAACCATACAGAGTAAGGTCCTTTTATGTATAAATAAGAAAAGCATATGGACACACACATTTTTAAAAGACATTAAAAATTAAATGCAGTGACTTCACTGATGGTCCAATGGCTAAAACTCCATGCTCCTAATGCAAGAGCCCTGTGTTCGATCCCTGATAAGGGAACTAGATCTCATATACTGTAAGTAAAGATCCCATATGTTGCAACTAAGACCCGGCACAGCCAAAGAAATACAGTTTTTTTAAAAATTTCTATTAAAAAAATATCAAATGCAAATAGCTTCTCTGGATAAATTCTAGCCTCTGGTAGTAGGTTGTTCTTTGTGGAAATATCTCCAAAGCCAACGACAGAAAAAGGATATAGTGAACACTTAGAACATTCAAGGAAAACATGCAAAACTGCCCCAAATTTCCTCTTCATTTGTGGTGTGATCTCTGTCTCTGCTTCTCCTTCCTTTCCTCTGTCTAAAATTGCAGTATCTGAAACTGGCTTTAGAGTGAAAAAGGAAGACTCATTGAATTGTTTATGTTAGTAGCTGAAAATTTGGTTTTACTTTAAAAGGAACTTTTTACATAAAATAATAATATGAAAAAATAACATAATCAGTATTTCAAAATGTTCCTATTTCAAAACCCAAACAAACACCTTTGAAAACTCTACTTTCCTAGTTCTGTTTTTTACCAGACATGGAAAACATTGAAACCAAACCAATCCCTCAGAAATGTGTTCCTAACCACAACTGCATGTAAGCAGACAAACAGAATTGATGTCAGTTCCTGGAAAAGTCAGACTTGGGAGCCACATTAACTATTTCGCCTCCTCTGCTCCTCATTCCTGGTCTGCTCCTATTCAGAGAGAGTGATGGCCAGTCAGACATATCCCTTCTCTTCCTGCCTCTATTCTGGTTGTGCTTCTGGGTTCTGGAACATCTGCCCTGGATTTCCAGGATGCCTTTTGCCGGCCCCTGGCTCCTTTGTAAGAAACTACCACATTCTCTTCCAAAGCATGCGTGCTCCCTAAATAGATTTAGTAGTGTCTGACTGTTTGCAACCCCATGGGCTGTAACCTCCCAGGCTTCTCCGTGCATGAAATTCTCCAGGCAAGAATACCGGAGTGGGTTGCTATTTCCTGCTCCAGGGGATCTTCCTGACCCAGAAATCAAACCCACGTCTCTTCTGTCTCCTGCACTGATAGGCAGGTACTTTATCACTAGTCCCAAGCCCCTTCCAAAATGGACCATTTTGCATTCCCACCAGCAGTGAAGGAGGGTTCCTGTTATTCTACGTCCTCACCAGCATTTGTTTTGATATTGTTTTGAAGTTAGCTGTTCTGATAGGTGTGCAGTGGTATCTTGTTACTAATTTGCAATTTCCCGGTAATATACAGCATTGAGAATATTTTCATGTGTCTGTCTGTCATCTGTGTATCTTATTTGGTGAGGTGACTGTTCAGGTCTTTTACTCATTTTTAAATTGGGTTGTTCTTTTTTTTTTTTTTTTTTTTTACTGTTGAATGTTAAGAATTCTTTGTACATTCCACATTTGTTTTTGCTCGCCATCGTGTACTAGTGCCTACTGAGTGATTGAAGAAGTGAAAGCAAAATGGCAGATAATTCAAGCTGTGGCTAAAGGTTAGTTATTGAAATAAAAAAGCGTAAGAGTGAGTTGAGAAGAGAATATTAGGACCAAGACTGTGAGGATTTCTCTCATTTAAATGCTGGATAGAAGAAACTCTCCAAATGGATGCTTGGAACATAAAGCAACTCGACCTCATTAACCATTAGAAATGCAGATTATAACCACAATGAAATAGTATGACACACCCACCAGAATGGTTGCAATTCTTGGAAAGGATGGAATTACCAAGTCTGAGCATCTGGAATGCTCATACTCTGAGGGAACTGTAAATTCATACAAACAACTTGGAAAGCCAATGGCATCAATTAACGCTGAATGCAGGGGGATGGGAGGGAGGCCCAAGAGGGAGGGAATATATGTATACTTACAACTGATTCATGTTGTTGTATGTTGGAGACTAACACAACATTGTAAAGCAATTATACTCCAATTAAAACTAAATTAAAATTGTATTTAAGTATTTAAAGTGTATGATTAAAAATAACAAATATTTAATACTGGGTAGGTAAAAAAGCTGAATGTATTTACATTTTATCACCTAGCAATTCCATGATTAGTTATATAGCCAACTGTCTGATATATAGAACTTCATGATTCTATTTATAAAACATTCAAAACCAGGCAAAATGAATCTGTTGCATTAAAAGCCAGGATACTCATTATTTCTAGAGAAAGGTACTAACTTGCAGGGGGAGGGTCAAGGTGAAGATGAGTCTAAGCTCCAGGCATTTCCTGATCTGGGAGTTGGTTATGTGAGTGTGTTCAGTTCTTGATGATTCACCAAGCTATTCATTTTATGGTTTGTGAGCTTGTGTTTATACATTAATTTAAAATGTATTTAAAAAGAAAAAGATAAGTCTGTTTGGAATCCTCCAAAAGGAAATCATAATGCTTTTTTCCATCCCCTCAGTGGCTGAAAAACTGTGAATCTCTGAGCCATTATAAGAGCAAAGGAATTTGTTTGTCAAAACTTGTCAACTGTTTTTAGTGTTGATGCTTCAACTTAGAACCTAATACTATTGTCAAGAAGAGACTTTCTTGATGGTCATGGAATGATAAAAATATTTGGGAAGTTGTCTAGGATATTTTGGAGAAGGAAATGACACCCCGCTCCAGTATTTTTGCCTGGAGAATTCCATGGACAGAGGAGCCTGGCGGGCTACATACAGTCCATGGGGTCACAGAGAGTCAGACACGACTGAATGACTATCACTAGGATATTTAATGGGTCGGGAGAGAAAACACGTGGGCCTCCAAACTGTGTTTTGCTATCGTTCTTGTCAACATAAACTTCTTTAGCCAAGACAGTTGTAACACATAAATGAAATGATTTATTGCTGGGATGCTTGCTCTGGTGTTTGTAAATCCACTGTTGACGAATAGCAGAGTCACAAGGAGCTCTCAGCTGAGCTTTAGGAAATTGCTGAGAAATGCTGCGACAGTTTCCACCTCTGAAACAGGGTTGAGCATGGAAGGTTGTTCACAGGGCTGGGTGGATTCTCAGCTCTCCCGCTTCCTGGAGAGGGGTGATTGTTAGTGCCTTGAATTGAGGTGACTGGGGTGAAACAATCAAATTCTAGCAGAACAAAAGTATGCCAGAATTTTGACCAGAAGAAATGGTTTGTGCCCTCATCCCGACACTGGCTATGTGACTGTGGGTCCTCTCTGCACCCTGGGGTCCTTATCTATAACCTGGGGGTGATTCACCAGTTCCCTGGGTGGCATCACAGATGTGAAAGTATTTAGCATGTGGTGTTCAATAAACATCCTCCTTGTTCCTTTCATAACTGAGAAATGAGGGGAAAAGATACATGTTATACAGATATAGAGAAGAGACTTGTGGTTGTCAAGGGGGAGGGGGTGGGGAGTGAAGGACGGGGAGTTTGGGATAGCAGATGCAAACTAGTATATATAGAATGAATAAATAACAAGGTTCTTCTGTATAGCATGGGGAACTATAGTCAATATCCTGTGGTTAAACCATATAGAAAGAATATTTTGAAAAGCTATATGTGTATAGCTGCGAAAAGAGAAGTGAAAAGCAATGGAGAAAAGGAAAGATATACCAATTTGAATTCAGAGTTCCAAAGAATAGCAAGGAGAGATAAGAAAGCCTTCCTCAGTGATCAACACAAAGAAATAGAGGAAAACAATAGAATGGAAAAGACCAGAGATATCTTCAAAAAAGTAGAGATACCAAGGGAACATTTCATGCAAAGATGGGCATAATAAAAGACAGAAATGGTATGGGCCTAACAGAAGCAGAAGATATTAAGATGAGGTGGCAAGAATACAAAGAAGAAATGTACAAAGAAGATCTTAGTGACCCAGACAATCATGATGGTGTGATCACTCACCTAGAGCCAGACATCCTGGATCGTGAAGTCAAGTGGGCCTTAGGAAGCATCACTACGAACAAAGCTAGTGGAGGTTATGAAATTCCAGTTGAGCTATTTCAAATCCTAAAAGATAATGCTGTGAAAGTGCTGCATTCAATTTGCCAGCAAATTTGGAAAACTCAGAAGTGGCCACATGATTGGAAAAGGTCAATTTTCATTCCAACCCCAAAGAAAGGCAATGCCAAAAATGCTCAAACTACTACACAATTGCACTCATCTTACATGCTAGCAAAGTAATGCTTAAAATTCTCCAAGCCAGGCTTCAACAGTACATGAACCGTGAACTTCCAGATGTTCAATCTGTATTTAGAAAAAGCAGAGGAACCAGAGATAAAATTTGCTACCATCCACTGGATCATTGAAAAAGCAAGAGAGTTCCAGAAAAACATCTACTTGTGCTTTATGCCAAAGCCTTTGATTGTGTGGATCACAACAGATTGTGGAAAATTTTTAAAGAGATGGGAATACTAGAGCAGCTGACCTGCCTCCTGAGAAACCTGTATGTAGGTCAGGAAGCAACAGTTAGAACTGGCCATGGAACAACAGACTGGTTCCAAATAGGGAAAGGAGTACATCAAGGTTGTATATTGTCACCGTATTTATTTAACTTACATGCAGAGTACATCATGAGAAATGCTGGACTGGATGAAGCACAAGCTGGAATCAAGATTGCTTGGTGAAATCTCAATAACCTCAGATATGCAGATGACACCACCCTTATGGCAGAAAGTGAAAAAGAACTAAAGAGCCTCTTGATAAAAGTAAAAGAGGAAAGTGAAAAAGTTGGCTTAAAACTCAACATTCAGAAAACAAAGATCATGGCATCTGGTCCCATCACTTCATGGCAAATAGATGGGGAAACCGTGGAAACAGTGAGAGACTTTATTTTGGGGGGTTCCAAAATCACTGCAGATGGTGACTGCAGCCATAAAGTAAAAAGACTCTTTCTGCTTGGAAGAAAAGTTATGACCAACCTAAACAGCATATTAAAAAGCAGAGACATTACTTTGCCAACAAAGATCCATCTAGTCAAACTATGGTTTTTCTGGTAGTCGTGTATGGATGTGAGAGTTGGATTATAAGGAAAGCTGAGTCCCAAAGAACTGATGCTTTTGAACTGTGGTGTTGCAGGAGACTCTTGAGAGTCCCTTGGACAGCAAGGAGATCCAACCAGTCCATCCTAAAGGAAATCAGTCCTGAATGTTCATTGGAAGGTCTGATGTTGAAGCTGAAACTCCAATACTTTGGCCACCTGATGTGAAGAACTGACTTATTTGAAAAGACCCTAATACTGGGAAAGATTGAAGGTGGGAGGAGAAGGGGACAACAGAGGATGAGATGGTTGGATGGCATCACCGACTCAATGGACATGAGTTTGAGTAAACTTCGGGAGTTGGTGATGGACAGGGAAGCCTGGTGTACTGCAGTGCACAGTGTCTCAAAGAGTCGGACACAACTGAGCGACTGAACGGTATGTGTATAACTGAGTCACTTTGCTCTACAGCAGAGATTTAAGTCAGCTATACTTCATAAAAAAAACCCCACATGTATTGTAATCTATATATTTTTCAGTAAACATACACTTTTTGTTAGCAGAGTTTTTGAATATACAACTTATCCAACGATGTAATCTCCTGAAAAGTGCTTCATCCTCAGAGGACCTTGGTTCATGTCCTTCTTGACATCTGTTAAATATATGATCTTAAATAAGATACTTCCAGGGCTTCCCAGGTGGCACTAGTGGTAAAGAACCCACCTGCCAACGCAAGAGATGCAGGAGACACAGGTTCAGTCCCTGGGAGTTTGATCCCTGGGTTGGGAAGATCCTCTGGAGAACGGAACAGCAACCTACTCCAGTATTCTTGCCTGGTGAATTCTGTGGACAATGGAGCCTGTTGGGTTGCAGTCCTTTGGGTCACAAAAGAGTCAGATATAACTGAGCATGTGACTGCACAAGTTACTTACAGTATCTGTAATTTAGTTTTTTTCCTTACAAAACAGCAAAATGTTACTAGTTTCCCTACAGGCTATTGTGAGGATGAAGAGAGATGTGCAGACTAATCAGGGGTCTTTGTTTGCAAGTGAAGCCCCCTCACCTCACCTCAACCACTACAGGGGGTGTACTGGCTCTTGCTGCCAAATTCAGGCCAAGGCAGAGGTGACCTGGTCTTGCTGTAACTGCTACTGTGGATCCATGTTGGCAGTTCTATTTTTCTGCAACAGACACCATTAAAGAGGCCCAAGCTAGGCTCTCCAGGCTTAAAACCAACATTATCAATGCTGGGACATCCCTGGTGGTCCAGTGGCTGAGACTCCACGCTCCCAGGGCAGGGGGCCCAGGTTCCCTCCCTGGTCAGGGAGCTAGAGCCCACGTATTGTACCTAAGAGTTCCCAGGCCACAGTTAAGACCTGGTGCAGCCAGAAGACTATTAACAACTGAATAATTAAATTAAAAAAAAAATAATAAGTGTTGTCTCCTTTGAGAGTTTCCCAATCACCTGCCCATGCTCCCTCAAGATAAAGTCTGTGACCCTCGGCCATTTCCCTTTCTTCCCTGTGGATGTTGGTGGGGTCATCACAGCTCTTCCCCACCTCTCTGAAACGGGGAGAATTGAAGCAATCTTGAGCTTTCTTGGACTGACTTGGATGTGTCAATTCTTTCTCTCCTAAGGGTGAGTTCTTTTCCAGCAGACACATTGGTGGCAGGCAAAAATAAGTGGTGCCTTTAGGGGGGTCTTGGTGTTGGGGATTGACTTTAACCCCAGTGTACTTCAGTCATGCTCTCCTCCTTATGCACATAAATGCAAATCAAACTGTTCATTTTTCTTTATGCATATGAGAAATAGTATCATATATTTGTATTTTACATATTTATGTTTTATATTGCTTACAAATGTATAGTGAATAGTTTTTCTACAGGCTCATTGAAATCCTTCTTAACTGTTACTATTCCTTGAAGTATAGCACAGTATGTAAAAGCACATGCTTTGATCTAGGAAAAAATGTGACTTTCAATCATGGTTTCATCACTGACTGCTGGTCTTGACTATTTTAGGCTAACCTCTGTTTCAGGCTTGATTTCCCTACGAAATTGTCTCATATGTGGCATTAATAACCATAATTTATGCTGAGACATCTGATGCATATATGCTTGCCTATTATTTTTATTATTTATTTGTATGTTCATTCAGGCCAGGACTGTAGTCTTCTAAAGAAATGGATGCCTCAGATTCCTATAAAAAGCTAACAATATATATAAAATAATAAAGCAAAATGTATCACTCAATTCAGATTGTCACAGCAAAGTACAATAGGTGGGGGACTTAAACAACAGAAATTAATTTTCTCCTAGTTCTGGAAGTTAGTCAGATCAGGGTTCAGCCAATCCCAGTTTTGGCGAGGGCTCCCTTCCTGGCTGGCTTGCAGATGTCACCTTCTTGCTGCCTTTCCTCCATGTGTGCACAGAGAGAGTGAGCAGAAAGCAATCTGATGTCTCTTCTTATAAGGACACTAATCCTATCAGATCAGGGCCCCATCCTATGACTTCATTTGATCTTAATTCCCTAGATGGTGATGGACAGGGAGGCCTGGAGTGCTGCGATTCATGGGGTCGCAAAGAGTCGGACATGACTGAGCGACTGAACTGAACTGAACTGACTGACCTCCAGGGGAAAAAAAATTACCTTTTCCTGCCAGCTCAGTGGTAAAGAATCTGCCTCCAATGCAGGAGACCAGGGTTTGATTCCTGGGTTGGGAAGATCCCCTAGAGAAGATAATGGCAACCTACTCCAGTATTCTTGCCTGAAGAATCCCATGGACAGAGGAGACTGGCAGGCTACAGTCCATGGGGTCACAAAGAGTCGGACATGACTGAGGGACTAACACTTTAATTTCTCATGTCCAGAAAAGCCCCATTTCCAAATACGGTTACACTGGGGATGGGGCTTCAACATATGAATTTGTGAAGGGGACACATTTAGTCCATAGTATTAATACAAAAATAACACAACTAATCTAAAATTGAGTAAACTAGAAACAAACAAAAACTAACTGTACATTAAATAATTACATAGCCACACAGAAAAAATGATTAACTTTTGAACCAAGCACTCTAATTGTGTTCCCTTAGTAGATAGAAGGGGAAAAAAAAGAACTGCAGAAAAATTGTGGATTTCCTTAGTAGTTTTGTCATTGAAAAGGTATTGATTTAGTGATGTTGGAACTATTTTGTGTGTATTGAAGGATACTTGTGTTATGGGTTGTTGGGAATCATGGAAAAGGGAACTATAATTAAGTCATGAGAAAGAAGAGCTGCGGTTCTATTAGCTGTCCACAGGTTTATCTAGGCAAGGATACTGGAGCGGGGTGCCATTTCCTTCTCCAGGGGATCTTCTCTGCCTAGGGGCTGAACCAGCTCCTCCTATGTCTCCTGTATTGGCAGGTGGATTATTTTACCACTGAGCCACCTGGGAACCCCTGGTGTCTAAGTACCATTCTGAATTAAAAGGAATCAGGGCTGCTTAGAGAAATAGTTGACTGCAGGTCTAGGGCAGGAAGTATTATAAAAGTGAATCTGAAACCTTTATTGGGTCAGATAACTTATTAAATATAAAGGGGAAAGATATCTTAAATGGAGAAGTCTGGTGGACACCACCTGCCCTGAGTTAGCATCACTGGTAATGGGATAAATTGACATCTGTGTCCCATGCCAGGACACAGTGGGAAGGACAGAGCATTACCTTTGTAGTTTCCTGCCAAACCATTTGACCTGAATCTAATTAGGAGGAAAGAAGGATTCATAGCCAGATTGTGGAAGATATTCTATAGGACAACTAGCTCTTCAAAAATGTCAAAAATCTGAAAGATAGAAGGAGACAGGAAACTGGATTATCGGTCCTGGGATTTCTTTGGAAGGAATGATGCTAAAGCTGAAACTCCAGTACTTTGGCCACCTCATGCGAAGAGTTGACTCATTGGAAAAGACTCTGATGCTGGGAGGGATTGGGGGCAGGAGGAGAAGGGAACGACAGAGGATGCGATGGCTGGATGGCATCACCGACTTGATGGACGTGAGTTTGAGTGAACTCTGGGAGTTGGTGATGGACAGGGAGGCCTGGCGTGCTGCAATTCATGGGGTTGCAAAGAGTCGGACACGACTGAGCGATTGAACTGAACTGAATATAAAGTTAGTTATCATAATTGTTGCCACCTGATGTGAAGAGCCAACTCATTGGAAAAAGACTGATGCTGGGAAAGATTGAGGGCAGGGGGAGAAGGGGGTGACAGAGGATGAGATGGTTGGATGACATCACTGACTCAATAGACACGAATTTGAGCAAACTCTGGGAGACAGGGAAGGACAGGGAAGCCTAGCATGCTGCAATCCGTGGGGTTGCAAAGAGAAGGACATGACTTAGTGACTGAACAGTAAAAACATGTTAACTATCTCTGGAACAGTAATATTGTAATTTTATATAAGAATGTTTTGTTCTTGGGAGATACAGGCTAAAGTACTTTAATTTACTTTATTTACTTTTATTTACTTAATTTACTTTATTTAAATATATATATATTTATATATATATTTATACTGAAATACAAATATAAATATATATATATATATTTCAGTACTTCCAGACTCCTGGATTTCATGGGCCAAAATAAATTTAAAGATAACAATATATACACACATATAAAACAAAATAAACCAAAAAATGGGAGAACTGATACATAGCTGATGTAAACAATTTTTAAAAATTCATCTATTATTCCATCTGTTATGTCATTTAAAATGTCATTTTAATGAAATAATGACCTCAAAGGAAAAGGCAGTCTATTATCTCAGGGTGAAAAAATTTTAAGCTGGCTGCCTTTGTCCGTGTAAACACATAGTTTCTTGTGCACTGCAGACAAATGAAAATGGTGGCGGCTGGCGTGGCCCCTGGACAGGTGATGGGGGCCTCCTGGTGAGGAATCCCATCAGCAACATTCTGGCTGGGCAGCTCTGCTTCCAGCCTCCAGGAGACAGAGGAGGAAGGGACACACTTCCTCCGGAACCTACCCCGCTGGACAACTCGGACAGTATGAGTCTTGCATAGAGGAGCTGACGGCGGCTGCTCAGGGCTCCCACTCTGCTCCTGCGCTTCTGAACGCAGCACATCAGAATTTAGCCAGTTCAGCTTTTCCCCTTGGATGAGGTAAGATGTGAATCCAAAGAGAAATAAGCTGGGAACCAATCTTTCCCCCACTTTTATGAATACGTTTGTGACATCTGAAGGCTGTCGTGTTTTCCTCAGTCATCTCTAGATTTAACATGCCCATCTTTCAAACATCCTTCTTAAGCTGTGAGTTGGTTACTTGATTTTTTTCACTTTTAAGTTTTCTTTATATTACACTGAGAAGGTATTCACTCCATCTGTAATTTCTCAAAGTCTAGACTTTGAGATCACTTGAACTGTTTCTACAGCTCTAGTTAGTGCTTGTTTGTGTGTGCTGTGTGAGTGTTTGTATGGTTGTGCACATACGTGCTAAGTCACTTCAGTTGTGTCCGACTGTTTGTGACTCCATGGACTGTATTCCACTATGCTTCTCTGTCCATGAGGATTCTCCAGGCAAGAATACTGGAGTGGGTTGTCATGTCCTCCTCCAGGGGGTCTTCCCCAACCAGCGATTGAACCCGCGTCTCTTATGTCTCCTGCATCGGCAGAGGGACTCTTTACCACTAGTGCCATCTGCTAAGCGCACGTTTGTTAAAATCATGAGGCTGAAATGCAGGTTTGCTTTCCTTGAAAATGCTTCACATCGCACTCATCTGCTCGGCAGTGGGGTTTCCCTGTTTTCCAGCTTTCTCTTTCCTAGCTGAGCTCTCTAATCTCTGGCTCCTGAACTCTGCAGAAGTCAGACCCTCCTGACTGTTCCAGAGTGATACTACCAGACACTCCTCCGTCGGAGCTTCTCTTGACCCCAGTGTCTTTACAGGCCAAAGGTCCTCAGACAGAACAGTTAAACGAGGATATCTTATATCTGATAATGGACTTGTAAACAACAAGGAAAAAAAAAACTAAAAAATCCAAACATTGCCAGTAATACTACTCTCATTCATAAAAGAAAGGGTATTTTAATATCCACAGAGTACAGAAGTCATAGTCTTGGGATAAACCAGGAGCCATGCTTTCAGCTGTGACATTGATTGAGGCTACAAAAAAGTGCCACACCTGCATTTGGGAGCTCATGCCCAGAACCTCAGCCAGAGGCAACCTTCAGTGTCTCCCTGGACAATGTACTTCTCGGGGTTTAGATGAAATACATTACTCAGGTGACATCTCGTAATGGAGGCACAGCTATGACACAGTGTAAAAAGTGGGAAATCCTCTCAAAAAGGAAGGATGATGTCCAACGGGAGATGCGAGGACAGAGAAAGTAGAAAGGCTTGGGGTGCAGCCTAAGAAAGAGAGTTTGATAAGTAATGCAGCTGAGACCAAAGTTTCTCAAATTTCAGTGCACATCAGCATCATTCACAGGGCTTGTTGAAACACAGAATCTGGGCTCTGATTCAGTGATTTGGGGAGGGGCTTGAGAACTTGCATTTAGGACGATTTTCCAGGTGATTCTGCTGCTGGTCTGAGAGCAGAGCATTAGAGATGCAGAGATTGGGGCTTAGGCAGAGGTGCAGAAGTAAGAAAGCAGAGTGGGTTGGTGCAGGTAAGATGGGCAGCAGGATTCTGTGGAAGAGCGAATGCCATGTGAAAGAGCTTGGACTTCTCCTGGACAGGCAATGCGGAGCCATGCAAGATTTCTGAGCCAAAGAGTAGAATTTAAAACAGAAATGCATGAACAGGAATGAAGTGCTGACACAGGCTACAACAGGGACAGACTTTGAAAACATTATGCTCAGTGAGAGAAGCCAGTCACCAAAGACCACGTATCCTATGATTCCGTTTATATGAAATATCCGGAGTCAGCAAGTCCATGGAGACAGAGAGCAGATTAGTGGGTACTAGGGGCTGGGCAGAGGAGGGGGTGAGGAATGACTGCTTAATGGGAATGAGTTTCCCTTTCGAGGTGATGACAATGTTCTGGCATTAGATCCTGGTGATAGTCATAACACTCTGAATGCGCTAAATGTCACCAACAGCAAATTTTATGTTATGTGCACATTTATCATGATTAAAAAAAACACCCAGTGTTATATTTCTTACAAAATTAGGTTATATCACAATGAAATACTCTGGATATAATTCTAACAGTTAAAATATGTATATTTGTATATACAGAAGAGTTATAAGCATTTCTTTTCTCAGCTATTTGTAAGGCCTCCTCAGACAACCATTTTCTCTTTTTGCATTTCTTTTTCTTGGGGATGATCTTGATCACTGCCTCCTGTACAATGTTACGAACCTCTGTCCTTAGATCTTCAGGCACTCTATCAGATCTAATCCCTTTAGAATTTATTTGCTTTGAATCTATTTGTTACTTCCATTGTATAATCATAAAGGATTTGACTTAGGTCATACCTTAATGGTCTAGTGGTTTTCCCTACTTTCTTCAGTTTAGTCTGAATTTGGCAATAAGGAATTCATGATCTGAGCCACAGTCAGCTCCCGGTCTTGTTTTTGCTGACTGTATAGAGTTTCTCCATCTTCGGCTGCAAAGAATATAATCAATCTGATTTTGGTATTGACCATCTGGTGATGTCCATGTGTAGAGTCTTCTCTTGTGTTGGAAGAGGGTGTTTGCTATGACCAGTGCGTTCTCTTGGTGAAACTCTGTTAGCTTTTGCCCTGCTTCGTTCCATACTCCAAAGCCAACTTGCCTGTTATTCCAGGTATCTCTTGACTTCCTACTTTTGCATTCCAGTCCCCTATAATGAAAAGGACATCCTTTTTTAGGTGTCAGTTCTAAAAGGTCTTGTAGGTCTTCATAGAACTGTTCAACTTCAGCTCCTTCAGCATTGCTGGTTGGGGCATAGACTTGGATTACCATGATATTGAATGGTTTGCCATGGAAACGAACAGAGATCATTCTGTCATTTTTGAGGCTGCACCGAAGTACTGCATTTTGGACTCTTTTGTTGACTATGAGGGCTACTCCATTTCTTCTAAGGGATTCTTGCCCACAGTAGTAGATATAATGGTCATCTGAGTTAAATTTACCCATTCTAGTCCATTTTAATTCACTGATTCCTAAAATGTCGATGTTCACTCTTGCCATCTCCTGTTTTACTACTTCCAGTTTACCTTGATTCATGGGTCTAATATTCCAGGTTCCTATGAAATATTATTCTTTACAGCATCAGGCTTTACTTCCATCACCAGTCACATCCACAACTGGGAGTGTTTTCACTTTGGCTCCGTCTCTTCATTCTTTCTGGAGTTATTTCTCCACTGATCTCCAGTAGCATATTGGGTACCTACCAACCCGGGGAGTTCCCCTTTCAGTATCCTATCATTTTGCCTTTTCATACTGTTCATGGGGTTCTCAAGGCAAGAAAACAGAAGTGGCTTGCCATTCCCTTCTCCAGTGGACCACATTTTGTGTAGAACTCTCCACCATGACCTGTCCATCTTGGGTGGTCCTACACGGCATGGCTCATAGTTTCACTGAGTTAGACAAGGCTGTGGTCCATGTGATCAGTTTGATAGTTTTCTGTGACTGTGGTTTTCATTCTGTCTGCCCTCTGACTGATAAGGATAAGAAGCTTATGGAAACTTTCTGATGGGAGAGACTGACTGGGGTGGAAACTGGCTCTTGTTCTGATGGGCGGGGTCATGCGCAGTAAATCTTTAATCCAATTTTCTGTTGAGGTGTGGGGCTATGTTCCCTCCCTGTTTAACCTGAGACCAAACTATGGTGGAGGTAATGAAGATAATGGTGACCTCCTTCAAAAGGAAAACTAAAGAGCCTCATGATGAAAGTGAAGGAGAAGAGTAAAAATGTTGGCTTAAAACTCAACATTAAAAAAACTAAGATCATGGCATCCGGTTCCATCACTTCATGGCAAATAGATGGGAAACAATGGAAACAATGAGAGACTTTATTTTGGGGGGCTCCAAAATTACTGCAGATAGTGACTACAGTCATGAAATTAAAAGACCCTTGCTCCTTGGAAGAAAAGCTATGACCAACCTAGATAGCATATTCAAAGACAGACACATTACTTTGCCAACAAAGGTCCATCTAGTCAAAGCTATGGTTTTTCCAGTAGACATGTATGGATGTGAGAGTTGGACCATAAAGAAAGCTGAGTACTGAAGAATTGATGCTTTTGAATTGTGGTGTTGAGAAGACTCTTGAGAGTCCCTTGGACTGCAAGGAGATCCAGTCAGTTAATCCTCAAGAAAATCAGTCCTGAATATTCATTGAAAGAACTGATCCTGAAGCTGAAACTCCAATACTTTGGCCACCTGATGCGAAGAACTGACTCATTGGAAAAGACTCTGATGCTGGGAAAGATTGAAGGCAGGAGAAGGGAATGACAACAGATGAGATGGTTGGATGGCATTACCGACTCGATGGACAGGAGTTTGAGCAAGCTCCAGGAGTTGGTGATGGACAGGGAGGCCTGGCGTGCTGCAGTCCATGGGGTCACAAAGAGTCGGACATAACTGAGCAACTGAACTGAACTGAACTGATAAGCATTTCAGGATTACAACTTTATGTATAGAAAAAAGATCAGAAATAACTATGTGAGCATGTGTGTGTATTTTGGATGATGAATGTTATTTCCCTTGTGTTAAAGTTTAAAATTTTTTTCAATAAATATACAGATGTGTGTGTGTACACACTCAGTCCTGTCTGATTCTTTACTACCCCATGGACTGTAGCCCACCAGGGTCTGCTGTCCATGGGATTCTCCAGGCAAAAATACTGGATTGGGTTGCCATTTCCTCCTCCAGCGGATCTTCCTGACCCAGCGATCAAACCCGAGTTTCTTTTGTCTCCTGCATTGACAGGGAGATTCTTTACCACTGAGTCACCTGGGAAGCCCTAATATGCAGATCAGTTTAGTTCAGTCACTCAGTCGTGTCTGACTCTTTGCGACCCCATGGACTGCAGCATGCCAGGCTTCCCTGTCCTTCAACTCCCGGAGCTTGCTCAAACTCATGTACATTGAGTAAGTGATGCCATCCAACCATCTCATCCTCTGTCGTCCCCTTCTCCTCCTGCCTTTGGTCTTTCCCAGCATCAGGATCTTTTCCTAATGAGTCAGTTCTTTGTATCTGGTGGCCAAAGTATTGGAGCTTCAGCTTTAGCATCAGTTCTTCCAATGAATATTCAGGACTGATTTCCTTTAGGATTGACTGGTTTGATCTCTTTGCTGTCGAAGGGGCTCTCAAGAGTCTTCTCCAACATCACAGTTCAAAAACATCAATTCTTCAGCACTCAGCTTTCTTTATAGTCCAACTTTCACACCCATATGTGACTACTGGAAAAACCATAGCTTTGACTAGATGGACTTTTGTTGGCAAAGTAATGTCTTTGCTTTTTAATATGCTGTCTAGGTTGGTCATAGCTTTTCTTCCAAGGAACAAGCATCTTTTAATTTCATGGCTGTGTTCATCATCTGCAGTGATTTTGGAGCCCAAGAAAATTAAGTCTGTCACTGTTCATTGTTGCCCCATCTATTTGCCATGAAGTTATTGGACTGGATTCCATAACATTAGTTTTCTGAATGTTGAGTTTTAAGTCAGCTTTTTTACTCTCCTCTTTCACTGTCTTCAAGAGACTCTTTAGTTCTTCTTCACTTTCTGCCATAAGGGTGGTGTCATCTGTGTATTGAAGGTTATTGATATTTCTCATGGCAGTCTTGATTTCAGCTTGTGCTTCATCCAGTCTGGCATATTGCATGATGTACTCTGCATATAAGTTAAATAAGCAAGGTGACAGTATACAGCCTTGATGTGCTCCTTTCCCAATTTGAAACCAGTCCATTGTTCCATGTCTGGTTCTAACTGTTGCTTCTTGACCTGCATACAGATTCCTCAGGAGGCAGGTAAGTTGGTCTGGTATTCCTATCTCCTGAAGAATTTTCTGCAGTTTATTTTGATCCACACACTCAAAGGCTTTAGCATAGTCAATGAAGCAGAAATCGATGTTCTTCTGGAATTCTCTTGCTTTTCCCATGATTCAAAGAATGTTGGCAATTTGATCTCTGGTTCCACTGCCTTTTCTAAATCCACCTTGAACATCTGAAAGTTCTCCATTCATGTACTGTTGAAACCTAGCTTGGAGAATTTTGAGCATTACTTTGCTAGTGTGTGAGATGAGTGCAATTGTTCATTAGTTTGAATATTCTTTGGCATTGCCTTACTTTGGGATTGGAATGATAACTGACCTTTTCCAGTCCTGTGGCCACTGCTGAGTTTTCCAAATTTGCTGGCATATTGAGTGCAGCACTTTTACAGTGTCATCTTTTAGGATTTGAAATAGCTTAGCTGGAATTCCATCACCTCCTCTAGTTTTGTTCATAGTGATGCTTTCTAAGGGCCACTTGACTTCACACTCCAGGAAGTCTGGCTCTAGATGAGTGATCACACCATCATGGTTATCTGGATCATGAAGAACTTTTGTGGAGTTCTTCTATGTATTCTTGCTACCTCTTTTTAATATCGTCTGCTTCTTTTAGGTCCTTATCATTTCTGTTCTTATAGTGCCCATTTTTGCATGAAATGTTCCCTTGGTATCTCTAATTTTCTTGAAGAGATCTCTGGTCTTTGCCATCCAATTGTTTTCTTCTATTTCCTTGCACTTATCACTTAGGAAGGCTTTCTTTTCTCTCCTTGCTATTCTTTGAAACTCTGCATTCAGATGGATATATCTTTCCTTTTCTCCTCTGCCTTTGGCTTCTCTTCTTTTCTCAGCTATTTGGAAGGCCTCCTCAGACAACTGTTCTTCTTGGGGATAGTATTACTTACATAATTGAAAACTATTTTAAAGAAGGAGAAACAGGAGAGTACCAACTCCAGTGTAATCCCACCAAGAATAACTCAGAGGCGGCAGGGGAAGGGGTTGAGCCTGAGCTTTGGGGCAGGTCTGGGTCTCAGATGTGAGACTCTGGAGGGCACAAGAGTGAGGAAATAAGCCATCTCGAGCGGAAGTGATGATCATCCACCACCAACCCCCAAGACTACACACCACGGTTTCCCCAGAGACCTCCTCCAGGATATCCAGCCTCCCTCTGATACTTCTCTTTGGGTGTTTTCCTTACTGACGTGTCAGTGTGTCCCAGGATTTCATTCATTCATCCTTTCATTATTCAGCCAGTATTTACTGAGCACCAACTGTGTGCCCCGGTCCTTCATCCATGGAGTCAAGACGCAAGCACGCAGCCATGTGAATCCAACCAGCAGGGTTGCGTCAGCACACCAGAGCTTTCCAGGGTTTCTCTCTTTCATTTTCTAAAAACAGATTTTTTTCTCCTCCTGGTCTGTGCTGCAGCCCCCTCAGTCCCCTTGGGTGGGGAGGAAGTATTTTTGCCTTTTTTTGTTTTCACTCTTCTGGATGATGCCCCGAGTCAGGCTGGACACTGCAGGCAGCACAGGTTCTGGAGTGATGGTTGTCTATGAAGTGATGTTGTCTATGAAGTCTTCCCAACTGGTGACTCCTCCTCCTGGGTCCACACACCATGCGGAAGCCTGGCTGGTTTACTCTGAGTGACTCTTTGGCTCTGATCCACCTCTGCTTCTGCACCAGCCCTTTCTCTCCAGTTATGACACTTCCTGGCCTCTGGCTTCAACCTCACAGGCCACGTCTTTTCTGCTCTGGGCCTGGATCTGTTATCTCCCATTTAATTTTCCTGTTATTATTGCCCTCTCCTCACAACACTGATGTGTCCCAAATGGACATGCATATTCATGGGTTCTCACACTCTGGTATGGCCTTAGAGTTTCAGGAAACAGTCTATTTCTTCAAAGGATCAAAGCCAGAGGTAAGTTTGGACTGCGGCCTCCTGATGCTGGGCCCTCCTTGGTGACCTTCTGCATCTCTAGCTCCTGGCTTCGTGTCTGGCACACTGTGGGTGCCTGGTTTACACCTGGGGAAAGAGAGTGAAGACCAGTATGTATGTCCATGTGTGGCAGACTCAGGGCAAAGAAAAAAATCAATGAAGTGTATTAATTGTTGTTCAGTCACTCAGTTGTGTCCGACCCCGTGGACTGCAGCACACCAGGCCTCCCTATCCTTCACTATCTTCCAGAGTTTCCTGAGACTCATGTCCATTGACTCAATGATGCCATCCAACCATCTCATCCTTTGTTCCTGCCTTCTCCTTCTGCTCTCAATCTTTCCCAGCATCAGGGTCCTTTCCAATGAGTCGGCTCTTTGCATCAGGTGGCCAAGTATTGGAGCTTTAGCATCAGTCCTTCCAATGGATGTTCAGGATTGATTTCTTTTAGGATTGACTGGTTTGATCTCCTTGCTATCCGAGGAGAAACAGAATCAATAAGATGTATAAATACAGAAAGATTTACTGTAAGGAATTTGTAGGGTTGGCCAGCAGGCTGGAGACTTGGGATGGAGTTACAGTTCAAGTCTGAAGACTGTCTGCTGGTAGAATTTCCTTTTCCTCGAGGAGATCAGTCTTTCTCTATTAAGCTCTTCAGCTGACGAGTTCTGCTCACGTAATGGAGGGTTATCTACTTCACGCACAGCCTACTAATTGAAATGTTCATCTCATCTAAAAATACCTTCACAGAAACATTGAGAATAATTTTTAAATTTATTTTTTATTAAGGTAACATTGATTTATAGCACTATATAAGTTTAATGTGTATAACATTAAATTTTCTACTTCTGTGTACAACTGTAGCATGCTCACTGCTAGAATGACGTTTGACCAAACACCTGGGTACTATGGCCTTGCCGAGTTGACACACATAATTAACCATCTCGAATATTATTGTTGGGTTTACTGTTTGCTCTTTAGGTAAGAGCACCAGGGCGGTAAGAATAACATGTGAAGTGGAAAATGTTGTGTTTCATAGACATGATCTCATTTGTTCTCCTTGGGAGGGACTTCCCAGCCTTGCAGAGAATTCTAAGACATTCCACGTGTGGTCCTAGTCCCCTTGGCGCTTCCAGTCAATAATTAATGGCAGCGAGTATGTAAGCATGCTGACAGCACCTCCTCTCTCATCTTTGCAGCTAATTCTTTTTATTTATTTATTTTGGCAGCACTTCACAGTGTGTGGGATCCTAGTTCCCTGACCAGGGATCGAACTGTGCCCACCTGCAGTGCCCACCTAAGGTGGAGTCTTAACCAACAGACAGCCAGGGAAATCTCTGCAGCTAATTCTTGATTCTCTCTGTCAGCCGGGGTATTTTCCTTCCTGCTCTGCTCATCATGTTTACCCACACACCCCTGCCAATGCCTCAAACTAAAAACCAAGCACACCTAAATGCAAGGTGTGGTAGTTAAGTCACTAAGTTGCGTCCGACTCTTTGCAACCCCATGGACTGTAGCCCACCAGGCTCCTCTCCATGCAATTCTCCAGGCAAGAATACTGGAGTGGGTTGCCATTTCCTTCTTCAGGGATCTTCCCAAGCCAAAGACTGAACCTGGGTCTCCTGTATCACAGGCAAATTCCTTCCCATCTGAGCCACCACGGAAGCCTGCAGTAGCTAAAGTGCTCACTGAATAGCCTGTCTGGGCTGGAATCCCAGGCTGGCCGCATGGGCACAGCTTAACAGAGACCATCTGCCTCCGTTGCAAGGACAATAGCACCTTCTTCTAGGCAGGAGGAAGTGAGATGCTGGGCAGGGTTGCACCTGGTACCTAGCTGGCAGTCGACACTCAGTAAGGGTCATTCTCCCTTCCAGACTTCCATGTTCAAAGGGGAGAATCTCACCAGTGACCCTGACCTAATCTTTCAGGTCCCATTTCCGCCCCTTCTATCCCTCTATATAAAAATGTCATATTTTTAGCAGACAGCGTTCAGATTTTTTATCCTTCTCCTCCACCAGAATCCAAAAATAAGCTTGATGAGAGTATAAATTTGCTTATGGAAAGTAATAGAGAAAATAAATATTGCTTCAGAGAAATAATGTGTGACACCCCTGTGACAGGATGACAGTGAGGATACATACATGTGTTATGTGCCAAGTCACTCAGTCATGTCTGACTCTTTGCGACCCTGTGGACTATAGCCTGCCAGGCTCCTCTGTCCTCGGGATTCTCCAGGCAAGAATACTGGAGTGGGCTACCATGCCTTCCTCCAGGGGATCTTGCCCACCCAGGGACTGAACCCGCATCTCCTGCACCTTCTGCACGGCAGGCGGGTTCTTTACTGCTGAGCTACCAGGGAAGCCTGGTGAAGATATATAAATACATATAAAGAAAAACCATGTAAAGACATGCACACACACATGAAGAAAGAATGTGTGACTCCAAAGGTCAAATAGGTGGAGTCCAGCCAGTGTGAATGGGCACTGCTCCTTCTGCCCCACTCGATGCAGCATAGAGTTTTAGGTTTTATGATTTGCTAGTTTGATAAGTGGAAGATGATTTCTTGATGCTTTAATCTGTATTTTTCCTCACTTCCAAAGTTGAATATTTTCTTCATATATTCATTTCCAACTTGTGAATTGCCTGATCATGGCTGTTCATTTTTTTAAAAGACTTTTTTTAAAGAGCAGTTTTTGGTTCATAGCAAAGTTGAGAGGAAATTACAGAGATGTCCTATATGTCCTCTACACCGCCACATGTGCAGCTTCCCCCTTAGAGACCCCTCAGCAGAAGGTACCTTGTTACAACTGATAGCCTACATTGACACATGATAATCACTCAAAGTCTGTCATTTATATTTTACTCTTTGTGCTGTTCATTCTATGGGTTTGGATAAATGTATGACATGTATCTATCATCATAGTCTCATGCAGAGTATTTTCACTGTTCTAGAACTCTTCTGTGCTCTGCCTGTTCATCCCTTCCCCCCTACCCTCAGTGATCTTTTACTGTCTCCATAGCTTTACCTTTTCCAGAATGTCATAATCACCCAAATACATAGCCTTTTCAGATTGGCTTTTTTCACTTAGTAATATGCACTGAAATTAGCTCCATGTCTTTCATGGTTTGATAGCTCATCCCATTTTAGTTTTGAATACTATTCCATTGCCTGGATGGACCACAGTTTATTTATCCATTTGCCTACTGAAGGACATCTTGGTTGCTTACAAGTTTTGGCAATTATGAACAAAGCTGCTGTAAATAGCTGTGTACAAATTTTTTTGTGTGAATATGTTTTCAACTCCTTTGAGTAAATACCAATGAGCATGATAATGGATTGAATGCTTAAGAGTATGTTTAACTTTATAAGAAGCTGTCAAACTGCCTTCCGAAGTGGCTGCACCATTTTGCATTCAGCGATGCAATGGCATTCTAGTTGCTCCACATCCTTGTCAGCATTTGGTATTGTCACTGTCCCGGATTTTGGCTATGCTGACAGGTATGCAGTAGCAGTACCGCACAATCCAGAAGTCACATTCCTTAGTGTGAGTTGCAACAAACTGGTGTGACTTAGCTGTTTAACATGCAGAGCCGATTGTTGCATCATCTTATACTCATGGAAACTTATTTACTGCAAATGTCTTTCTAAATCTACCTCACGTATACATTTTATGTATTACCTAAGTGATATATACCACTGCACACTGTTAAAGATAACCGAGTAAAGATATCTATTTGCTTAATCATTCCCAAATGTGAAGAGATTTCAGTTGTTTCACCCCTTTAATATCATGATGTGTGCAGCTGTCCTCTTCCATCTCAGCAGAGATGACTTTTTGTTTTTCAAATGTATCTGTTTCTTTGTGTGCATGTCTGTTTGTACACAGTCAGGCTTCTATTTGCTCACTTTTCTGTGTGTTTTTCTATGTGATTGTCTGAAAGAGGGTTTGCTGGATCAAGCAACACAGTCAGTTTTATGACTGTTATTAACTAGATTTAAAAAAAAAGAATGGGGCAATTTTTCCTGTCCCTTTGTAAACTTTTACTAAATAATTTTTGTTGGTGAATTACTCATTTCTTTTAGAAGAAATCCCCACCCAGAACCTTCTGAGGTGAGGTCCAGGGTGAGTATTAAGGTCAGCCTTCCTGTTATGTGGACACACCAGTCCTGGGGTCTCCCAGATCTTCAGACCCACCAAACAGAGGCGTCTCATTTGAATTACATGAGAGGCCAGAGACCCTTCAGGGAAAAGTCTTACACAGACTGAGGTGAAAAGATTAATTTCTAATCACCTTTCTTTTCTGTGGCATAGTCCCATTCCCCCCCCCCCCACAATCTAGTCATTTTCACACCCTGGTGACACAGAGGTGACTCCAGCTTCTTCTGTAGGTAACTCTCATACAGATAGATAATTCCATTATAAGTTTAGACCCTGACCAGTTGTAAAAGGGATTTAGTGGCTAATTATGTTTGTCACCAGCAAAGTCCAGTAACAATAATCGGGAAATAAAAATAGAATCTGAGTGATGAAATAAAGCCTAACCTTGTTTCTGGGCTGAGTCTAGTCCCCTGGCTCCCAGGACACTGTGTGCAGAAGCCTGGAGCTGGACAACTCAGAACAGGGTTCCTGGTGCAAAATGGTGGCGACGACACCTCAGCTCAGGAACCTGTGCAGAAGCTCCGCCCCCAACTCTGAGTTGCCATGGCGGGCCGTGTGCAAAGATGCTGCACCCCGCACTGCCATCTGGAGCGAGGGCAGCAGCTGTGCCTGGATGCCCGAAAGAACCCCGCCCCCTCCCCCCGAAGCAGCCCAGCCCTGCTGTAGGCAGAGCGGGTGTTCTAGAGCATGACCTCCCATCTCTCCATGTTTTGATTGAAGAGTTAAGCTGTTCTTTGCTTCTGAACTGAATCTGGCTTCAGTTCTACTGGCTCCAAGGATACTGGGCAGGACCCTCACGGGGGACAGGAAGGCAAGTGAGCTGCTGAGTCAATACTAAAGAGCCGTGAGTAGAGCATGTGCAAGCCCAGGCAGAGACCTCCCTGGAAGGTGGCAGCTCAGCACATTTTTGGAGATTGATGGGTTCTACCAGCAGGCAGAGAAGAGGCTGGTTTTGGCGCAGCGTTATCATAAGATGTACTTAAGAGTTTAACTGCAGCTTGTAGGTGCCACCGAGGACTTCACAGCAGCAGAAAAGCATAAATTCAAATTAGCCCAACGACCTTTTGGTTTACAAAGATTTCACGGGAAACTTTCGCCTATTCCATCTTTTAAAAATTTGATAAGCCCTCAGTTACATATCTTTGGATTTTTATCTCTGCTTAAGTTACGTCAGAACCTCTTTGCATTTGCAGAGAATTCCAGAGAAGTCAGGCTGGGCCCTTCTGACAGTTATCCTAGAGTATGATAAACACATTCCTAGGGAACATTATACCTTTAACAAGTGGAGACCTGCCCTGGACAGACACTCCCCAAATGCGTCTGGGAGCAGCCACTGTCTCTCCTGTCCGGGAGAGCCTGGTGCATCACTTTGGGGTGGCTCCTGGGACCAGGGTTTGCTCGAGGCCAGTTCTTAAGCCCCCAAGGATGACTTGGCCCAGGAGAGGGTATAAATCCATGATGGTGGTCCACAAAGTGTTGGCACTTTGTGAAGTGCTCGCCTGGTCAGAATGAGACATGAGTGAGGAGATTTTAACAGGGTGAGTGTGGGGAGAATAAAACAGGTGGGTGATTCTCAGGGGGAAAGCCCAGATGAGCAACTACTGGGGGGGAACCCAGAAACCACATAAGCATGGCAGACACCTAGGCCAGTGCAGAAGCGAGAGGAATGGGAGGAATGAAAGAAGAACAGGGCATCGGATGAGAAATTCTGCCAGGCCACTTGTCTGGGGTGGTCCTGCCCTTAGGGACCTATTGCAGTGTTAATGGAAAACCTCCCACCCTGGTTTGGCTAACTTTCAGGAAGTGAGAACTGGTGTGGTTGACTTTGGGGAAGTGAGATGCAAGGCCAAAGGGAAGCAGTAGGACGTGGAGATTCAAGTTGTTCTGCTGGGGATGTGAGGTGGCCTTGCCAGAGCTGCTTGACCACGGCCGCTCTGCGGCTGTGTGGCGCTTGTCCTCTGCTCAGGGGATCTGAAGACAGGAGGCCCAGTGCCCAGTGCTGGGAGACTCTGGGCAGGCCTCTTTTCATCCTGTCCTTGCTTTAGATACTAAACCAAGGACAGGTATCGATACAATAATCTCCTCGCTGAATAAGACCTGTATTTCATCCATGGCTACTTTTTGAACAATTTAGTCCTGATTTATGTGAGTGGGTAATCCTCCAAGCCTGCCCAAGCCAGGGGAAGCTACTGCCCTGGGGGATTCACTGCCAACTGTCAGGGCTTTTCTTCGAGAGAAGAGCACTATTTTGACTCTGGCCTTTTAGAATTTCTCTCTGGAGGTCGTGATTGGACGTTCCCACAGTATGGGGTCACCTGGGTGGTGGGTAGCGTCAAAGTGGCAGCACTAGGAGCAAAACCCAGGTAATTAAGGTGCGGTGGTTCACTGGAGAACTGCAAGGTCAGGACAGAGGCCTGAGAGTTTGGTTAGGGGATAAAGTTTAAAGAAAGTTGTTTCCAATCTGAAATGCCACACCTAACTCAAGTACCTATGTCCAAAAGGCTGACATTTCTGTAGTGGATGAGGTGTGTGCACCACTGTGGAGACAAGCCCGCAGACCCCCAATCCCGCCTTGGAAGGATGCAAAAGGTCCGCAAAGCCGCCTGTTTCTAGCCGGGGGTCTGAGGCCGGAGGTCTGACCCCAAGCTGCAGCATTGTCTGTGCCCTGCACTGGCAGCTTCCTGCCTACAATGCGCTTCCCTTTCCAGACGGGGACCAGCCTGATTTGGGGGTAGGAATAGGCCTTTGCTTCTAGAATCACTTCCGATGACATATGGAAAAGCGAACGTGGGGCTGAGACTGGTAAGCGACCTGGGGGTACACTGAAGCCACCTCCCCACCGCACGAGGAACTGCGGGAGAGGCGGGCTGCATGATCAGACCCTCCTTCCGTCCGCCTGCCTCTGTCCAGTGCGCTTAGGCATCAAATTGCTCCCCGCAGATCCCGGGCGGACATCTCCTTTACCGAGGGGGATGCAGTGTCCAGTCGTGGGCCCCCGCCTCCGCGGGCCGCACCGGTCCTCCCTCCACCCTGTGGCCTGCGAGCCGGGGGCCGGGGGTGGGGTAAGCTCTCTGGGGAGCCGGTCCGAGGCCGGGCTGGCCGGAAGGAGGAGGCCGGGTGCCAGGACGCCAGGGGCACGCCGTCAGGGGCGGTCCTGGGAGCCTGCCGGCGAGGTTCCCCGCACCCCCGGGAGGAGCCGGCGGCGGCCACGTGACCCTCTGCGCTGCCAGAGGCCCAGAAATAGCAGCTGCCGTGGATCCGCCCGCGGGCGGCGCGAGGGGAGGCGGGGACCGCAGGAGCCGGCTGGCGGGGCGCGGAGCGTGGCGGCCCCGGAGGATGCGGAGCCCCTGCCTGGCCCGGCCCCGAGCTCATGATGGCCATCCGAGAGCTCAAAGTGTGTCTTCTCGGGGTGAGTCCTGCGCCCCTGGGGCCGCACGCCCCCCCTCCCCCCAGCGCCCTCTAAGTCACCCTCCTCCCTGCGCCCTCCTCGTCCCCGCTTCCCCGCGCCCCCTTTTCTTCAACTTCCCCCGCCCTGCCCCCCAACCACCCCCCTGCCCCCCAAACCCCCCCCCACACACACACACGACGTCCGTGCGCCCCCGTGTCCCCTGCGTGCACCCCCACCTCGCCGGCCCGCTCCCTGTCCCGGCCCCGCCGGGTCCGGTCCGAGCCTCTCGGGTGCTTCCTGGCTCGTCCCCTCGCCGCGCCCGCGTTCCCGGAGCCCTCGTCCTCTCGGGCCGCGTCGGGCCGGGGACCTCTCCGTCGTGACACCATGCCAGGACCCCGCCTCCGTGGGCTTTCTCCTTCGCCTTTAATAATTTCCTTCCGGCGGAAACTTTAAGTTACTCAGCCAAGGCGCGGAATCCTTTTGCCTCCTGGGGGCAATTAGTTTATTTACTTTTTTAAAAAAGAAAACTCAACTCGGGGTGAAAAAATGCGCGAGGGGACGACCTGGCGGGAACGTAGAGGGAGAACGCACCGTAGAAAACTTTTCGTGCTTCGGATCAGGGCAGGACGACAGAGTCCTCCCCTGTCCCCACTTCCCCTCCCGAAGTGGGTCCTTCTGAGCCCAAAGAAATGTGGAAGAAGCCGGAAACAAAGGCAGACACAAACTCCCCAGTGGTGCTGACCTGCCCCCGGGGAGTGCTCAGGGAATTCAGCTGGCGTTTTGGATCGCTGGCTCCTGGGTACCCACACCACATTCCGGAATTGCTTCTTTGGGAAGAGCTGGTTTTCAGCCCTGGTTTTAGCAGCTTTTGGCACAGACGCCTAGTGTTCAGCCCTTGGCAGTTCTGGTCTCCCAAGAAAACAGTTTCCGAAAAAAGCAGCAAAGGTTGGACCGGCTCTGTTTATATCAAAGCAGTGCTAACTGGTCTGTCAAGAGGGGTGTGCAGAAGCAGATAAAGAAGGAATGGTTCTAGGTTAGGGCCGGATTGCCCCGGACCCTGAGGCTGGGAAAGACTGAGGGCAAGAGGAGAAGGGGGCAACAGAGGATGAGATGGTTGGATGGCATCACTGACTCAATGGATATGAGTTTGAGCAAATTCCAAGAGATGGTGAAGGACAGGGAAGCCTGAGTGGGACACGACTGAGGGACTGAACAGCAACAACAAGGGGCTGTCTGGACTCCCTGGAGTCCCTCCTGGAACCTGGGGAGGTCTGGCCTCACTGTTCTTTGCTAAAGTCCCATTTGCACTAGGTTGTCTGGTTGACCTTGGTCTCCTGATTCATCCAGGGGCGTCAGGCAGAGGCCCTCCCTCCTCTGTGCCTGCCCTGGTGTTGGGCCATGGCCTGGATTTGGTGGATGCTGTCCCGGCCTCCCTCTGTTGACCTTTGTCAGAGTTGAGGGGTAGGTGTCACCTACTGCCGGACTCTCTAACATAAGCCAGACACAAATTCCAGGAATCTCGTGTTTTCCTCCTGAGGAGTCATTTCAGCCTCCAGGAAGCGCTTCAAAGACTCAGAAGATCGGGTCCCCAGGAACCAAGAGGCAACTTTGACGTGTGTTGTGTGTGTCAGGATTGGCCTCGTGAATAAATAAAGTCAGAAATGATATGCTTGTCCCAGCACATGAATTATGTTCAGCTTTTTTGCTTATAGCTAAGTCTGTTTCCTCCTACAATCAGGTAGGAAAAGCCCTGATCCGAAGCAAGCCTGGGTTCTTATGCTGTCCTGCTCACTGGCTGTGCAGTTCTGGAAAAGTATCTTGATCACGGTGTCTGTGAAATGGACGTGATAACATTTTCCCGTTTAAGGCAGAGGACTAGAGCAGACGATCTCCTAAGATACACAGCGCCATTTCTTGCTACCCTGTGACTCCGGGATGATTATTAGCAAGCCTGGGAGATGAGAAAGCTGGGGGAAGCCCCTGCACTTCTTTTTGCCTTATCTCTAAGGATGGAATGCACTTGTTCAGTGGCTTCCTGGAGACAATGCCTCTCCTTGTGTGCTGGTCCTTTGCAGAGGCCCAGAGGTAGGAGGCTGGGTTTGAAAGAAAAGAACAGCCCCACAGCAGTTCAGGAAGATAAATCTGAGCAGATGAAGACTTTGAAGTTTCAATCCCATCATACTATATCTGTGGACTTCTTTTTTTGAGAGGCTCTAGGTTTTATTCTTGTTCAGATCAGAAGCCATTTATTTGAAATCTTGGAAAGGGTCATTGCTCTTATTATCACACTGAGTAATGTTTCTTAAGTCCCCCGGTTTGGCTGGTACATCCTGTGTGCGTGACAGCTAGATTCTCAGCTGCTCCTCAAGCAGGGAGATACTCTGGGTGAGATAGCACTGGTGGTGATGGTGGTTTAGTCACTAAGTCCTGTCTGGCTCTTTTGTGACCCCATGGACTGTAGCCCGCCAGGCTTCTCTGTCCATGGATTTCACAGGCAAGAATACTGGAGTGTGCTGCCATTTCCTCCTTCAGGGGATCTTCCCTACCCAGGGATTGAACTCATGTCTCCTGAACTGCAGGCAGATTCTTTTATCGCTGAGCCCCTAGGGAAGCCCTGAGATCGCACTGGGTGTGGCCAAAGCCAATCTAACCGCTGGTTTGCTCTCTTGGCAGATCCACAGGAGAGAGAATCCTGTGGATCCGCCCCTGGAAAAGAAATTCAGTGCCAAGCTCACGGTCCTCTCAGAATTTTAACAGGAGCCCTGGTTCCTCTGTTCTTTGTGTGGGAGGCCTGTCTTTTGTGGATGAAGTCTTGCATGTAGTCAACACTCAGCTTCCTATTTTCAGCCACTGCCACGCCTTCCTGAAATCTCAAGCCCTTGCAGCCACGCCCGCTGCCAGCATCACTGTCTGTCAGTCCAATTGAGCAGGTGATGGGAGTGGGACCATTCAGCTGCCGCCTTGCTGGCTCACCCGAGAGGCAGAGGGGCAGGTCCTTTAGTGCCCGGTGATTGTCCTTGGCACTCAGCGATCACTGGGCGACCTGTTTCCCATTTAAGGCTGTGGTTATGCTCAGCTTGGGTGGTGCAGGTGTACCCCCCTCTGAGCTAAAGGTCCCCACGTGGGTGAAGATTCCTGTCCCGAGGGTCACTTGCAGCAGGTGGCAGCGTGGTGTGCCAGGTGGCATGCACCTGTGCCTTTCAGAACCCTGCTGTTAGGCCCTGGGGTTCAGAACCCTGATCTCACTTCTCTTGGTGCGTGCTCCCACATGGAACCACAGCCATCTGTGGAGCATTCCCCGAATGCTTTGTGCTCTTGGAAAAACGAAGGACCGAGAGTGTGGGGTTTATTTAGGCTACCTGTTAGAAATTCTTGGCTCTTGTTGTTTCCATGGGAGGACTTGGGCATATTTCTCTCATGTCTTCGTGAGTGCCCTTCCCTGGAATAAGCTGTCTTGGGATCGAGCTGGGCAGCAGACTGTCCAGGTTGGACTCTTAGGACCCATGAATCTCACTCTTGTCAATTAAAGTGTCAGTCTTCCCACTTTGTGAATCTCAGTATTATGAAACACGTAGCTAAAAAACAACTCCATTAAAAACAGCAAAGTATGTTTAAAAAAAAAAACTAACAAAAACAATATTGAGGCAGCAGCTGTTCCAACCCCAAAAGTGGAAAGCGTCCCAGTTTGCGTTTTTAACACACATCACCACGTGGCAAAAAGCAGGAGGAGGGAGAGAGAGAGAAAGAGGAGGGGAAGGAGGGGTAGGGCCAGGGGAGGGGGAGAGGAGTTTCTTTTCTTTTATTATTTCCTCTGGGTGTGCACGCTTAAAAACTGCTTCCGAATGGAATCCCAAAGAGATTTATATCTGGACATCGGTTGTCTTGACGACAGTTTAGAGATTTCTGCCACTTCCTCTGCAGCCATCAGGGGCCTGGTGAGCCCTCTCCTCTGGCCTCTGTTCGAAGAGCAGGCAAGTCCCTGGGATTCGCTGTGACATCTGGGCGGTGAGGACTTTACCAGAGAGGGCTGAGGGGTCCCTGGGGGCACCAGAACCCACGATGCCTCTCACAAGAAGCAGATCAGCCTGAGCTGTGGACCCTGGCCTGGCTGCTCTGGGTGAGGGTGAGCGCCCATTACCGACAGTGTTCTGGAAGGCGATGTGAACGTGTGGGGTCCTCTCGGAGGGAGCGCATGCATAGCATGTGGAGGAGCCGCCATCAGCGTTGTCTAAATCTGAGGTTCTGTTGGTGGTGCTGGTGCTAAGCTGTTCAGTCGTGTCTGACTCTTTGCGACCCCCATGGACTGTAGCCCATGAGGCTCCTCTGTCCATGGAATTCTCTAGGCAAGAATACTGCAGTGGGTTGCCATTCCCTTCTTCAGGGGATCTTCCAGACCAGGGATCAAACCCGGGTCTCCTGCATTACAGGCAGACTCTTTACCATCTGAGCCACCAGGGAAACCTACACGTTAAGGTACTAGGACGTGAGGAGATTTGAGCTCAGGTGTTAGAAAAGGTCTTCAAGTTCACTTGTGTCCGTCGGGTTAGACTAATGTCTAACTTACTCCACTTCCTTTTGTCTGAGTTTATATAATTTGTCACATGTGTTTGAGATTGGAATAGGCTTTCCTTCCCTCGGGCTTCCCTGGTGGCTCAGAGTGCTGGTTAAGAATCCGTCTGCAGTGCTGGAGACCTGGGTTTGGTCCCTGGGTTGGGAAGATCCCCTGGAGAAAGGAACAGCTACCCACTCCAGTGGGTGCTGGGGGTGAGTGAGATGCTGAGCTCACCCGCCCACGCGCCCAGTTCTCCTCAGGGCTCTGGCCCGGTCTTTTTCCGTGAGCACTGACCATCTCCTAACAGACCAGATGATTTATTTTCCCCACTTGAGTGCTAAAGCTGCTGAGGGTCGCGGGTGTCCTCAGGAGTTTGTTGGCAGAAATACAGAAAAGTGGGATTTAACATCAGGGTCCCCTGGAGAGCTTCTCCCCGCAGAACCTCCAGGAGTCTTTTCTGATCAGTTTCCTTGCTCCTGAGGCCCAGCCTTCTCCCAGTTCTCTGGAGGTCACCACTGCTCCTTCTGCTTACTCCAGATCTAACCCAGAATGCAGCCTGGGCCACTTTCAGTCTTCATGGAGGCATCCGGATGACTCGGGCTGGTGGAATCCAGGGGAGGTCACATCCCTCCTACTTTCTTTCGTTTGAGCAAGATCTAGGGAGCTGGATCCCTTTGTATCAAGGGTCTGTGTTTTTCTAGAAGAAACAGACACCTGAGTTTTCCAGAATAACGTCCTTTCTGCTCTCATGGAGTCGCTAGTCTAATGAGGACATGCAGATGAGATGCCTGGTCCTGAGAAGTGCCTCTTCACCAGCCAGCCCTGGAAGGGGAAGGAGAAAGAAGGGATGGAGGGGGAGGAGAAGATAAGAGGAAAGAAGTATGAGTGAGGGAGTAAGAGGATGAAGACCTAGGCTTACGCGTGTGCCCGCGCACACACTCACATACACTGTCACATAACATTTGCTCTCTGCTGGCAAGAGAAGAGAGCAAAGCCTTTCTTGTTCTCCTCCCTCCCTTTCTTATCAAACAACTGGCCAGGGCATTTACATTTATAGCAAGCTTAATGAAGAAGTCGTTCTTTGTGTGTTTTTGAAGAACATCTCATAGCATCAAAGCTAAATACTTCACAGACCCTTTCATTTTAGGAGCTAAGATACTTTCTAAACTTTTTCATAACAAACTTCTGAAAAGCTACTTTTTTTTTTTTTTCATTGTCTGAGTTCGTCTTCATTGAATTTTGAATCTAATGATGAGGTTGGGGAGGGAATAGGGGTGAGATGGCAGAGATGGTGTCCTCACCAGGATGATGCATTCAACCTCGTCTCTTTATAGGACATGGAACTGTACTGCCTTGCCCCGGTCTTGTTGCCTCGGGTGCAATGGAAATCCTGCAGCTGTGAAGACAGCATCCCACCTGACCTCCTGCATCTCACGGCCACCTCCTGGTGGTTCTTCTCTCCCTGTCTTTTATGTTCAGATGACGCCTTCATTTTATGATCAGCATCCAGCCCTCTGTCCTGCCCCCTGGTTTTCTCTGTGCTTTTCAGCCCCACAGTCTTCTGTTGTGTTTCCTTATTCTGTCCACTTCTCATGGGTGAATCTCAGTCTGTCCTTTAAAGAGACACCAGGGCTGGGCTCTTAGAGGAAAATGTTTCTGACTCTGCTTTCCAACCCTCTGAGCAGGGGGGTGTGCTGAATCCCAGCGAGTGACCTTTTCTTCCGCTGCCATTACAGACCAGAAACCCAGCCAGCTCACCCTGTGGGGAGTAACGCAGGCATTTCATGAGGCTTCTTGTTTTAGTTTTTTAAAAGGGATCTGTATAAAGTAAACGGGGATTTCACTAATGGAAGAGTGCTGTGGGGATGAACAGAGACCCTTACAGGTGTGTGCGTGTAGGCAGGTATGAGGACTTGCCACAGAGCTGGGGTGCTGAGGGAGGCTCTGTCCCTGGGTTTCCAGCCCAGCAGGGTCCTTGGGCTGGTAGAACTGGAAGGGGGAGGTGAAGTAACAGCACCAAGCGACCCCTGGGATGTCACATGACATCATGTCACATGACACTCAATTGCCAGGTAAGGGAGTGGAGCTTGTAGGGCCTTAAAAGGGCCTCAGAAGCACAGCCCAGAAAATATATATATTTTTTAAAAAGACATCGCTTTAAAAAGATGGAGTGTATTATTTCTAGATCTCCATCTCAGGTTAGGTTAATCTTAGTAAGATAACTAGTAGAATCTTTTTTCAATAAGAATAGAAATATTTTTGAAACTTTTGCTAAAGTTATAATTTATGGTTTGAACACGTTGCTGCTATTGATGTGAATTGCATGATTGTGCATTTTACCCCTGTCAGCCCTGTGCTTCCAATTTGTTAATGATAATTATTGTGTCACAACTAACCACATGCACACCCTTAGTCTTGCTTGTGAGCAGTGTATTTACAGATGCTCTGCTGGTGTCTTCTCTGTATGTCCTTGACTTCGTTATTAAAATTATCCATGGGTAGAAGAAAAACAGTAATTATAAACTTACAAGCACCATAATAATTTGCAGTTGCCCTCAGCCCTGATCACAACAACAGCGACATCAATAACATTTGAGGAAGATTGAACACAGGCCTGGAATTGAAGCCAAAACTTACTCTGTTCTTTCTCAGGCAGGAAAGTGCTTTGAGAGAGTTGCGTTGAAATAAACACATTACCCTGTGTAAACTAGCTAGCTAGTGGGAAGTTGCTGTATAACACAGGGAGCTCAGCCCTGGTGCTCTGGGACAACTTAGCGGGGTGGGATGGGGTGGGAGGTAGGAGGGAGGTTCAAGAGGGAGGGGAACACATGTAAACCTGTGGCTGATTCGTGTTTTCGTATGGCAGAAACGAACACAACATGGTAAAGCAATTGTCCTCCAATTCAAAATAAATTTAAAAATTAAAAAAAAAGAAAAAAAAAAAAGGAAAGCACTTCAGAGTGCCTTGGATGAAGAAGGAGGTCTTGAAATTACTCTAGTTTATGAGTATTTCTGTAATCAGGACAGCTGACATGTACCGAGGGTAACTCACATGCCAGACACCGTGCCGAGTGTTTTGGCTTTCTGTTGCTTTGCGACAGACCGCCCCAAACTTAGTGCTTAAAACAACAATTTGTTGTTCCTCCTCACCGACTGCTCTGGGGGCTGACTGGGCTCAGATGGGCAGTCCTTGCTCAGATGGTGGCCGGGGCTGGGGCCGAAGTTGCAGTCGCTTGGGCTGGGCTGGCTGCACCCGCTGGGTGACCAGACATCTGGTCACAGAAGCCTTCACATGGCTTCTCCACGCCGTCACGTGGGCTTCTTCACAGTGTGGAGTCTCAGGGCAGTCAGACTGCCTCCACGGTGGCTTGCCATCTCCAGAGAAGGAGTTGTGAACTCAGGTTTTCATACATGACACACAGTGAGTCCAAACAAACTGAAATGTCAGAGTTTGCAGCAGAGAAAGGGGTGTTGCAGAACTGAGCAAGGAGAACAAACAGCTCATGCTCAAAAACGTCTGAACTCCTCACTGGTTTGGGGGAAGAGTTTTATAGGAAAATTTGGGTAAGGGCAGGAAGCAGGTTGTGTTCCAGGAATCTTGTGCTCAGCCTGAAATTAGCATCCTCCACCTGGGTGAGAGGATTTTGAGCATGACCTTGCTAGCATGTGAAATGAGCGGTAGTTTGAACATCTGGCAATACTTTGGCCACTTGATGCGAAGAGCCAACTCATTGGAAAAGACCCTGATGCTGGCAAAGACAGAAGGCAAGAGGAGAAGGGGGCGACAGAGGATGAGATGGTTGGATAACATCACCGACTCAGTGGACGTGAGTTTGAGGAAGCTCCGGGAGATGGTGAAGGACATTGAAGCCTGGCGTGGTGTGGTCCATGGGGTCACAAAGAGTCGGACACAACTGAGCAACTGAACAACAACAACAACATGGGTGGAGGCCTTAGTTCCTGCAGAAGAGCTCAGAGATATTTTCTGTGCATCCCTGGAGGAGGAACCAGGACCCTGCCCAAGCTGCACTACTATTTCCTGTGTGCTTTCCCTTTGTTTCTGCGTCTCCTCCCTTCCACAATTAGAAACTGCTTGAGTCTGCCCTTTGGAACTCGAGGAAGGTCTAGGAGGCCAAAGCCTTTTTCCTACAAACAAGAAACGGGGGACAAAGAAAGGCTTTTGTGCCCACGTGGGCCCCACAAGGTCCTGCTTGGTTTCTGTTCCATGAACTTTGGGTGGATGCTAACAGGCTCCTTGTTCATAGGTCACAGAATGTCATTTCTGTCACATTTCACTGATCGGGTCAGACGGCCAGCCCAGAAGCAAAGGGAGGATTAGACTCCATCTCTTTTTCAGTCTGTTGGACTGCATGAGCGTTTCACCCATATCATGCATTAAAGGAAACTGAAGCTCGGGGCCAGGTAACAGCACAAAGACTCCCAGCTGATAATAATGATAATAATAAGTGAGCTTTCAAGGATTACAACGAGCTCCGCATGACCCTGGAACCAGCGCATGCAGCCTCTTTGCTGGGCTGAAGACTTTCTCAGTCGCAAATTACTTGTTCAGACTGGCATGTGGCACAGTAGAATGGGGTCACAAAAATAAAGAAATAAAATAATTCATCAAATTGAACCAGGTTTGAAGTACTTCCCTGGATAAGAAAGTGAAAGTGTTAGTTATTCAATTGGGTCCGACTCTGGGCGAGCCTATGGAGTGAGTATCCTCCCTGAAAGAAAAGGCAGATGCCCTCAGTGTCAGGGTTCTGGCCATGGTTGGGGAGGTGAGATGACTGGCCTGAATGAGCCGTGAAGACGTGAAGTGGTGTCTGCAGGGAGGCCGGGACACATGCAGGACACACCGTGCTTGCGACAGTGACGCCGGCCCTCCCTGGGTTCGCTCAGCGCCTCGCAGGGGCAAACACCTGCATGCAGAGCTGTTGCCTTCAGCCTTGGGTCGGCCCTGTGTGGCAGCCCCTGCCTGCGTTTTGTGGTGTGAGATGAGCTTTGGTAGGTCCCAGGCATCCCGGACATCACAGGGCTGTGTGTGCAGAGGGACCTTGGGCTCAGCTTTGTCCGTTGCCCTTTTTCCAGCTCGTGTTCAGGAAGCCCTAGATTCCAGGCTTTTTTTTTTCTTCACTCCCTCAGGGGATATGTGTTAAGTGCTATAATTGTTTCAGAAAGTGTTGGTTCGCAAACTGTGATCAACCTGCTGGATGGTGGAGCTGTAGGCATTAGGAGTTTCTAGGGCTGCAATTCAACTGTCTTCACAGCTAGATGGGCCTCCTGCCAGCTGAGCACTGTGGACGCTGGGTCACCCTCGGGTCGGCAGATGTGGCTTGCTCTAGCTTTGTCACGTCCTGGCTCAATTCCCCTGGGAGATCACATAGCTACTGGGGTCCAGATTCCCGCTTTGTAAACTGCTGGCAGTTTGCACAGACAACCCCTCTGACTCGACCTGGGGTGTCATGTTGAAAAATTCTCTTACCTCTTCTTCCAAAAACCATTTTACACCCTGATAATCTTGAGGCTTAAGAGAGTCTAAGTAGGTTCTTTGCACAAGAGGATCTCTAATTAAGTTTTATTTAATCTGCTTAGCCATGGGATCTGGCAAGGCATAGGTGATAAGTAATAGCTTTTGATTTACTGTGTGATATTGTCATTCTTTTCATGAATTTGACCCAATTTGTAACATACTCTTTAATTAAAAAAAAAAATTGACATTAACACTGAATAAGTTTAAGGTGCGAGCTCAGTTGCTCTGTCGAGTCCAACCCTTTGCGACCCCGTGGACTGTAGCCCACCAGGCTCCTCTGTCCATGGGATTTTGCAGGCAAGAGTACTGGAGTGGGTTGCCATTTCCTCTTCCAGGGGATCTTTCTGACCCAGAGATTGAACCCGAGTCTTCTGCATCTCCTGCCTTAGCAGGCAAATTGTTTACCACTGAGTTTAAGGTTAGGTGTGTATACACTTATGTGTTGTAATATGATTGCTGATGTAGTCATATTTGTCACATTGCATAATTATAGTACAGTTTTTGTCTATATTCATCATACTGTGCCTTAAATCTCAATGGCTTATTCACTACTTGTTACAACTTTGTGCCCTTAACAATAGCAGTCTTACCCCTGCCCCCCTGCTGAAGCCCCATCCCCTGGTTACCACCATTTTACTGTCTGTTTTTTATAGGTTTAACTTTTTCAGATTTAACATAAGTGGTAGCACCCAGTACTGGTCTTTCTCTGACTTATCTCACATAGCGTCATGTGCTCAGGGTCCATCCATGTGGTCACAGATGAGAGGATGTTTTCCTTCCTCAAGGCTGAATAATACTCTCTCGTCTGTTTGTACTACATCCCTTTTATCCATTCATTCGTTGATGAGCGTTTGGATTGTTTCCGTATCTGGGCTCTTGTGAATGATACTGTGGTTAACATGGGGTGCAGATATTTCATTGAAATCCTGTGTTCATTTCCTTCAGGTATAAGCCCAGACATGGAATTACTAGAGCATATTTTAGATCTATTTTTAATTTTTTGAGGAACCTCAATATTATTTTCCATAGTGTTAGACCAATTTACATTCCCACCACAGAGCACAAGGGTTCCCCTTTAACCACATTTTCACTACAACCTGTTATCTCTTATCTTTTTGGTGATGGCCATTCTAACAGGTGTAAGGTGATATCTCATGGCGATGTAACATATTCTTTATATTTTTGTACTGAAATGTAAGGTTCTTGTGAAAAAGCTCACAGGTCTTAGGTGCACAATGGATTTTTACAAATTAAATGTCCAGATCTAAGAGTAGAATATTCCTGGGAATTCCCTGGAGGCCTAATCGCTAGGATTCTGTGCTTCCATTGCCAGGGACCCAGGCTCAGTCCATGATCAGGGAACTAAGATCGCACAAACTATGCTGCTGCTGCTGCTGCTAAGTCGCTTCAGTCGTGTCCGACTCTGTGCCACCCCATAGATGGCAGCCCACCAGGCTTCTCCGTCCCTAAGATTCTCCAGGCAAGAACACTGGAGTGGGTTGCCATTTGAGGCATAGCCAAAAAAAATTAAAAACCAGAATATTCCCAGTAAGTGTTTATGAATGATTTTCTGCACCTTTACCAACACTGAATATCATCAAAACTTTTTATCTTTGCTGATATTATAGATAAAAGATGATCAGTTCAGTTCAGTCGTGTCCGACTCTTTGCGAGCCCATGAATTGCAGCACGCCAGGCCTCTCTGTCCATCACCAACTCCCGGAGTTCACTCAGACTCGTGTCCATCGAGTCAATGATGCCATCCAGCCATCTCATCCTCTGTCGTCCCCTTTTCCTCCTGCCCCCAATCCCTCCCAGCATCAAAGTCTTGTCCAGTGAGTCAACTCGTCGCATGAGGTGGCCAAAGCACTGGAGTTTCAGCTTTAGCATCATTCCTTCCAGAGAAATCCCAGGGCTGATCTCCTTCAGAATGGACTGGTTGGATCTCCTTGCAGTCCACCTGTTCTAATTTGATTTCTTTAATTATGGATGACTCTGAGCATCTTTTTATGTTTATTGACTAGCTATATTTCTTGTTACCTACACATTCACATCATTTACCTAATTTTTATTGGGTTATTTTTCTTTCTGACTTGTGAGAACACTTTGTACATTAAGAAACCAAACCCTTAGTCATTTGTATTGCACAAGCCTTTCTTCAATTTGTTGCTCTCTAGTTTACTTTTTTTTTACTGAATTAAAAATCATATTAATATTTTAAACTCTTTATTTAGTCAAATATATCAATATTTTCCTTTATGGTTTTGGTGTTTATGTCTTGCTTAGAAAGTGCTTCCATATTCTAATATTGTAAAATTTTAACATATTTTAATTTTTCTTTTGTTCATTCATAGTGTCTTAAATTTTTTTAATTAAGGAATTTTTTTATCATGTGAAGTTTATTTTGGTACAAAGAGTCAGGTTGGGATTCAGATTTTATTTCTTTACTCCAAATGTCTAGATAGTTGTTCTAATGCTGTTTATTGCTTAATTCATCATTATTCATGGGTTTGACATGTTATTTTTTATCATAAATGAAGTCCTCATATGTATTTGGGTCTGTTTATGGACTCTGCATTGTTCTACTAAAACATGCACTGATTTCTGAATCTATCAGATTCAGGAAAATTTAGAAATCGTGTGAAGGAACCTGCTTTGGGGTACTGAATGGTGCACGGGTCTTGGACATCCAGGGCTGCAAGTACTATCTAGTTGATTGGTTTGCTCATGGAACAAATATTAATATTAATAAGCACAAGCTTTACTAGGTGCTGAGTGTATTGCGAGTTTTGTTCATCTGTGCCAATGTTCATCTTACTGAGAATGATAAGCTGGAACATTGCATATATGGAATTCATTCAGTGGTTGGTGGAAGATGCTTTAATGAGTGAAAAATCTGAAAGGAGCTAAAGGGAAAGAGTGATGTGAGCTGAGCCTTAGCTGGGTGGTACCCATCTGTGAAGTGCGATGGCTTCTGTGTTTGGGCCAGTTTTAGAAAAATACGTAGGCGAAATGATGAGTTAACAGTTTCCACCATCTACAGCACTGGGGTGTTTGCCATGCTGTGTTTCTTTATTTTTCCCCCTTCAGTATGAGTGGGATTACTTCTGCTGGAGTTAGTCCAAAAAGTGCTGTGTCACTGGGAAAGTTAGGGACACATTGAGCTTAATGTGTAACACAGTCCGCTTAAGATGATCCTGGATCCTGGATCCTTCATCTCCCACGAATAGAGCAGGGCTGGAGTCCTTCTTGTGACCAGCTGAAGCTTTCTGATACCTGTGGTGATGGACTGTAGGGCATACTCTACGGTCAGTAAAGCAATGACCCTGCATCACAGTGGGTCCAGCCCTGCTTGTTGCCGCCCAGGAGGGGCAGAGGCTCCTTTCAGAAGGACACTCTTCAGTGTCAAGTGTGAATCCACAGGCACAGGTTCTTCTTCTTTCTAGAAGTCTGATTCCTCCTCTCTGCCAGGAGTCCCAACCTGAACCCAAAGTGTCATCCCATTCTCCTGGGCTCCCATCCCTTCCAGGAGTCGCCCAAGAGAGGTATGGTCCCAGTTCCTGGGACCATGGGCTGCCACCTGCCTCCCATCTGGCAACCTCTGCTCCTGCTCTGGGGGCGGATCCACATGTCCTGGGTGCTGTGTCCCAGCCTCTCTGCTGCCGGCCCCTCCTCTGTCGTTAGACTCATCTTCCCTCCCATTCGCCCTCATACGTGAATCCATGCACATGACTGGTGAAATCTCATGGGTGTGAAATGGTCTCATTGCCCTCTGATGGACAGAACTCCTTTTGACTGGAATGTTAACACTTCTGTTGCCCGTAATCCTCATATATCACGGGATGGAAGACTTCCTTGGGTTAGTTTCCAGGTCACATGTAGGGGGGCAGGATTCTCAGAGCCCCTGCAAAGTGTCCGAGGAAAGAGCTGCTTCTACCTGAGAACTAAACTGAGTTTCATCTGGAGTTGGGTGTGGCTCCCAGTCTGAGTTGTAGAAGCCACAGAATTAGCCGGAACGAATGTGGTCGGTGTTTGTGTGTTATTTTAGGAAATTCCTTAGAGTCTTAATTTCGGAGGGAAGCAGATCCTGCCTCTGAATAGACTCAAGGAGGCTGAGTACCTCTTGCGCAGCGCGGCTAGTGACCTAGTTTGAACAGCCTGAGGTCTGCGCCCCAGACCTGGCCTGGGAGCCAGGCGACAGTGGGGAGCTGTGCCCGCAGACTCGTGGTTGGCCTGGGGTTGAAGCGTGATTTCGGCTGTGACCACGGCTCTCCAGTTTCCTGAGAATTCCATGAGTAACCCATGTGGCTCACCGCGTCCTGCAGCGATGCTTTTCTGGTTCTGAGGTCTTAGCAGAGCTCACGCCTCATGGTGCCAGGTGATGGAACGGTGGTCTCACATCAGCAGCATGTGCTGGGCGTCTTGTGTGTGATCTTACTCTCACAAAATCTGTTTCTTCTTTTGAAAAGGGGCACTTTTCCTCACTCTTTGCCATCTCGATGTAGAGAGTAAACAGCATCTTCTTTGCCATTAAGATGTTTAATTTTGAGTCTGGACTTTGGATCTTGAACCCAGAGCTGAAGCTGTGGAAGCTGGCTCCCCATTGTTGTCCCTGTCGGGTCCGCAGGGGGACCGAGCCGGCCCGGGGCCTCCCCATAGGTGGTGCCCTGTGATGCTGGAGGCAGCAGAGCCCTTCCTGTGACAGAGAGGGAGTTCCTGCTTGTTCATTCATAGTCAGAGCTGAAATTTGTTCATTTATAAATTTCTTGACAACTCAGAATAAGAAAATAGTGGCATTCAACTGACTGTGTTAACATGATATTGCGTGCCCAAAGGCAACTCGGCAAATGTTAACAGTTAATTAGGCTTACCGAAGGCAAAAGAAGTCTCCAGTGGGTCACGCTTTCAGTTTCTAAAAAGCCTTCAGACTCCAGTGGTGATAAATTTGTTTGAAATGTTGTATAATCTGTGTTAGAATACACAAATGTATATTAAAAGCAGAGTACTGTTTTATGTGAATTTCCAAGCTTTTCCCTAAGACTAAAAGGTAGTGCTTTGAAATATTGGATGAGAAGAACCAGAGGTCATTATTTTTGTTTTTAAATCTGTGTGGTCTTCACTTTACTCTTTCAAGTGTCTATTAAAATGTGTCACCTATTTGCACTTATGAATGTTTTATATGCCAGTTAATTGGTTTTGAATGGTGTGCCAAGGTGACACAGTCAGTTTTATGATTTCCGTAGATGATGGATTTTGCTCCTGTGACAAGGTCAAGCACATAAAAATTCCAATCAAATGCCATAAAAAGCACAGTTCCGTATGCCAGTCTGATTCTGTAGGCGTCTTTTTGTGGCAGTGTTGGCAATTCCATCTGTCCCAGCTGAAAGTCAGCCTCAGTCCTGTCTCTGTAGCAGGTGATCACACACACAGCTTCCTGATACACATAATATAGTGAAAATACATCGATAATATGGATTTACATTATAGGTCATTTAAATCTGAAAGCGTACTTATTTCGATTGCAGTCGAGGCTGAGTGGGAGGCGGAGTATAGCTGCCATAATTCAGGAGGGCAAGGGCGGTGTTGGTCTCTCTTGGTGATAGTCTGTTTTCTCTCTCCTGGTTGGTATCCCGGGGGGAGCAGGTAAATACTGCTGTTAATTACGTGCCGTTCCTAATGGGCAGGTGTCTGTCGTCCTCAACTGCAGCTCTTGATCAAAAATGGAGTAGCCAACGCGAATAGCTTGTGTTTATTATTCTGGTCATGGACGACAGCAGGTGCCACAGCAGATCAATCTCAGATTGCTAATAGGTCGTTGAGAAGGCAGAAAATGGCAGGCTAGGGTAAATTGACCCATAGCTGTCATATAATCTCAGGGAACGACGGTTGGTTGATTATGTGTGCTGCAGCTGAAATATATAGATTAAGGCATCTAAGTCAGGGTCAGGGGATTCCAGCAGATACCCCACCCCCTTCTGCTTCTTTCAAGGGCCCCTGTTACTGAATGGTCTTAAAAAGAGTTTTGTCTGCCCTAATGGTAACCAACAAGACAGGATTGCCAACGACTTGGTCTTGGCAGGCAGCCAGCGTATAAAGGATGCTCGGTGCCGTGGCACCCCTGCTGGGCTTTATGCGTGGAAGTGGATGCAACTGCTGAAGAAGGGCCAGAGCTGCCCTGTGGGGCAGAGAGCGCAACCCAGGTCAGATGATGTCCTGCCAGCCCCGGGTGGTGGGAAGCTGAGTCTGGGGAGACAGAGCATCTGCCCAATAGCTAAATGTGGGTAAGTGGCATTTTCCAAAGAAGGGCGTAGTCTAGAAAAAAATATGGGTTTAAAGAAATGGTGTACTGTCATCCTTGTATATAGATATATAAGTAAAGCTTATCAATTTAGATTTGGAAATTGTAAGATTTCAGACACAGGGCCAGAATGAATCTACCTTATAAATGAATGAGGAATAAGCAGATGATGAGGTCCAACAAGCTCTAAGGATAATTCTCAGCTTGTTTAGAGGGATGTGTGGGTTTTTAGATTTTCTAGATGCACTGTGTTGATGAGGATACAGGCTGAGATCCCAAAGTCCAGGGACTTAGGAGAGAAATCATCTCTTTCTTCTTGGTCAGCTCTGGTAGCTGATTCAGGACTTCTCTGATGGATTTAGGGGTCAATTTATTGCCTCTGCTTCTATCCCATTTGCTGGAACCTAGTCTCCTGACCACCTCGACAGCAGGGGTGACCTGCTAAATCTCAGGGCTCTGTTTCTAATGGATGAACAGCAGCAATGATCCTCTCCCATATGCCCTTTCCATGTCCTAACAAGGTCACTGCCGGCATATGAAATTTGAAGACAGCGGGTTTATTACTTGACCGGATCTTTGACATGAGCCAGTTCTCAGACTCTGGATTCTAAGGAGAGGGAGCCAAGCGTTAAGCTGGTTTGTGGAGCCTCCTAGACTTAGATCCCTCGCTTGTATAATGTTGGTAACAGTGTCTGTCCCAGCGAGTAAAAGTTACGCAGCACAGGTAGCATGAGACCATGGGGGCCCCTGCCTGTCATGTGATAACTTCTCAATAGAAGGAAGTTCTTCCCCTCCAGGAGGACTGGTAAAGGTCATCTACTTCCCCGATGCTTCTGGAAAAACAAGTCGATTTGCTCAAAAGTTACCTTAGTTTGCCTTATTGCACCAGGATTACACCACATTACTGTAAGTATTTTTACTTCTCCAAATGCAAATTTTAAAATTCTGTGATGAGCTAACATTCACCCAGAGGCAACTCATACCATCCAGACACATCTTCTGGCCCCATCGCACCAGGGCTAGAAAGAAGGGACAATAGAGCAGGTGTCTGGGGCATGAGGCATGCCCCGTGAGCTACTGTTCCCAAGGCAGAGTGGATATTCTCCACCTGGCCTGTAACCTGGGTCCCTGGCTCTCGAGCCCAGACCCTGTCAGGTGAACTGCTGGTCCTGGGCAGACCCCGGGCAGGTGTTGCTTTTGGGCAGGTGTGATTCCTGCTGGGGAATCTTGTGCTGGAAATGTGAGATGGCCAGTGGCACCCTGGGACATGGCCGCTCCAGATTTGGCGGGACATCACTAAGTGATGGATCATGGGGACTGAAGTCCTGAGGTTGGAATTGATGAGGCTTTAGTGGGAGGACCCGCTGTTTGGGAAGCCATGTTCTTTCCCATCACTGCCCCTCCCCAGCCAGGGTCCCACGTGTGGGCTCCCAAAGCAGCTCTCCTAGTGCTTTGCTGGCTTCCCTGGGCTGTGTGAGGGGGTGTTGAGGAGCACGGACTTTAGGCGTGGGCTTCAGTAGTTGCAGCTTCTGGGCTCTAGACCACAGGCTCAGTAGTTGTGGTTCAGGGCTTAGTTGCTCCACCGTTTGTGGGATCTTCCGAAATCAAGAACGGAACCCATGTCTCCCAGGTGGATTCTTTACCACTGAGCCACCAGGGAAGCCCCTGAATTGTTCACTTTAAAATGATTCATTTTGTGTTATGAAAACTGCACCGCAACAAAAACTACAAGTGTAGACTACTTCCACATGTGATATGGTTTAAACGTGAGTCGTTAGGAGGCAGAGGGTTCAGGTCCCAATGGTAACATTTTGCCATCAGAGACACATGACACATAGGACGTCAGCGATGGAGCTGGCTTCCAGCAAGGTTCCTGTAATTCCACCTTTGTTTTGCTAACTCTGATTAGCGCAATCACAATGAAGCACATCTTATAGAGGCCAGAATCTGTAACTTGGGTGATGGCCGTTTAAAATTTGGATAATACCAAGGAGTGTGGGGAGAACATGTTAGTGGAAAAAGTTACGTTTATACAGAGAAGCTTAAAGAAGGAAACAGAATGTGCATGCTGATTCCTCTACTTAAGATCACATCTGTTCCTACTTAAAAATAGATCCAAGGAATCCTTTGTGTAGAATTACAAAGTTCAAAGGCTACAAAAAGGTACAGCCTTCCCAATCTTTGTTGTTCAGTCGCTGAGTCTTGTCTGACTCTCTGCGACCCCATGGACTATAGCACACCAGGCTTCCCTGTCCTTCTCTATCTCTTGGAATTTGCTTCCAATCTTGGATGGCTACTGTTAATGTATCTGTGTGATTTTTTTTTTTAAGGATGTGTATCAGGCTTGTGCTCACACACCCAGATATTTTTTTAAAATAAAGAAGTCGTTACAGATCTGTAAACGGATTTTTTAATCTATAGATCTTTGATCGCTTTTCATACATAGCAGCTCCTGCAGGTAGACTTCATTCTTTTGAATGGCTGCATAATCACCACGATGACAGTTAGCCAGCACTGTTCTCAGTGCTGTGGATGTATTATCTTATTTAATCTTTACCACAGTCCTACTTGGCGGGCCCTGCTACTGCTCCTGTTTCAGAGGAAGGAACAGAAGCACAGAGAACTAGTAAGAAAATTAACTCTTGTGTGTCAGACCCCAAACACACACTCTGACCACCCCCAAATTCTGCTCCCCTGCACAGTTAATTTGTGGGTGGGCTGGGGGCTATCATGAGTTCCTGTTTCCCTGCAGGCCACCTCCTGACTGTTATTTTCCATTTTTCCTTTGTCACAGCATCTCCTAGGATGTACGCTCCATGTGTCTCACACTCTGGGTTGTGATCTCTTGGGGTCTGTTTCCTTGGAGTTCTCTTCATGTTTTCCTCCAGTTAAAAGAGACAGGGAACAACTCAGAAAATTATGATTAAGGTTTACAAAGTTATTCCCGAATAGCTATCAGATTTGGATCTTTTAGCCAAGAAAAGAGAGCATGCACAATTTCTTTTGCACACAGGAAGAAATCTTGGAGACTCCTCTCCTGTAGGGGGGCAAGTCCTGGGTGTCCCCCTGGGATGCCGTCTGGTTGAGAACCACTCTGAGATTTTCTGGGTGCCTCTGTCTGCCCTGCCATGTAGTGAATGGACTCCAGGGTATACAGCGGGGCTGAGGAAGCCCCCACTCCAGGTGCCAGGGCCCTTGCTGTTTATTTCTTCCTTTTCTTGGCACTGGTTCATTGTCTCCCATGCTGAGCTCCAGACTGAACAGTAGCTGGCAACCCAGCCCATGGATCAGGATGCTGGTACTTGGTGACTTCATGGCATTACCAGATGTGGGATGTTGCAGCGAATAGATGTACACTGGGCATTGGTGTTTCACCTGTTTTAGAGAAGCTAATAGACACCTGGGACTTCCCAGGTGGCGCCGTGGTCATGAATCTGCCCGCCAGTGCAAAAGACTCAGGAGATGTGGTTTGATCCCTGGGTCGGGAACATCCCCTGGAGGAGGGCATGGAAACTCACTCTAGTGTTCTTGCCTGGAGAATCCCATGGACAGAGGAGCCTGGCGAGCTACAGTCCATGGGGTCAGAAAGAGTTGGCCATGACTGAGCAACTGAGCATGCAGGGAAACGGACAGTGCAGTGATGCTGGCCAGCCCTGTGGCTACTGTTTTGAGGAAGCATGAACATCGAGCTGGTTTGGATCTAGAGTCCAGATCAAACGTCATAGAAAACTCAAGTTCCAAAATGTTTTCCTTCAGTCAGCAGAACGGCAGAATGCTGCCGCTGTCTACTTGTCCTGGCTGACTCCGTGTTCCTGGTCGCCAGATACAGTTTGCCGTTTAGATCCATTTAGCAGAGAAGGATTCCGTCTTGTGAAAACATAGGCTTGATGTGCGGCGGCAGTTGGGAAGCTCAGTTAAATATTCTAATCCTTTTCTGGGATAGAGGCAGGCACACAAACAGGATCGTGTCACAGATTTACCCGTGTGTGTCTATACACGTCAGACCTTGGGCAAGTCTCTTTTGTGCTAGATTGGGTAAGGCACCAGATTCGTGGGTAGGAAAGCAAAGTTTGAACTGAGCTGCTTGGGTCATGTGGTTAGGTCACAGTGGAACAGAAGTTTGTGCTCTCATGTCAGAGAAGGTCTTTAGTCCCATCCTGACCCCTCAAGCTGTCCAAACCACCGAGTGAAGAAACACACTTCCTTTGGTTCATCTGACCAAATTACTATCTAGCAACTTCTGGCCTGGTTGCCTCAATCAAACTGCAATCTTCCTGCCTGCTTGAGAGAGAGTCCGGTGGGGGAGGCGGGGGCAGTGTGGATGGGTCCGCAGAAGCAGAGCCTGAGTGGACAGAAGGGTCCAAGTTGAAACCTGAATGGTGAGCTCACCCCTGGAACAAGTCATCGTCTTTCCCGGATTATTGCTTTTTCTTCCTTGCTTTGTTTTTTAATAAAGTCAATCAGTTGTGTTTTTGTAAAGCGAGAATGTAGAAATGGACATTCTTGTCCTGTCACTTGGATTCTGAGTGCACGTGTAGCAATGCCTTTAAGCCATGACCATGACCTGAGATGCAGAAGAAATACGCCCGAGGTTCGTGAGTGGCCGAGGGGGTGCTCCGACTGGAGGCAGCCAGACTTTACTGCTGGCCAGGCCCAGACATCAGGTGACATTTTCCAGCCTCCTGTTTGATGAGAGAGCAGCACATGACGTTATGGTTTGGTTGTCACTGCCTGCCAAAAACAGTTGCTGTGATGATGTGATGGCCTAGTCCAGGGAGGAGTGGGCCTGGAGGTGGTGGGAAGTGACCGGCGTCAGCAGTAAAATCCTTACAGATGCTTCCTCCTGGAGGTCCAGCTTTGGAAGGGCAGCCTTTGGCTGTGCTCCCCGTGGCCGGCAGGGGACGTTCCAGTGTGCCCTGTGCTAAGTCACTTCAGTCACATCTGACTCTGTGACCCCATGGACTATAGCCCGCCAGACTCCTCTGTCCATGGGATTTCCCAGGCAAGAATACTGGAGTGGATTGCCATTCCCTTCTCCAGGAGATCTTCCCAAGAAAGGATTGAACCTGAGTTTCTTGGGTCTCCTGCATTGTCAGGGAGGATCTTTTTCACCTGTAGCCTCCTGCTGGTTCCTGTGGCTGTCGGGGGCGTTCCACGTGCCCTGAGACCCAGTTAAAAAAGAAGAAAGATACAGAGTGTCCCACAGAACCCAGAGCAGGAATGTCGCTGGGCCTCCGGAAGGTGTCAGAACCGTCTTTGGGCCACTTGGCTTAACTTCTCTCCGCACAGCTTCCCAGCCCAGGGAGTTGAAAGGTGGCTGCCTCCAGCCTCCCATCCACACGGTGTGGTTCTAGCCTCTGGGGGCTTCGTCCCTGTGTTTCCCGGTCTCTATGTGTCAAGGAGGTGGGAGTGCACACTGAGATCGAGTCCTTCCCCCCAGTGCTGGACTGTACTGAGTGTAAATCTGTCTGTGACACCGACGAGGCTATTTGGTTGAACAAAGACGTGAAATCTGGGAGCTGGGGCAGTAGCAGCTTACGCCAGCCTTGGCATCCAGGGATTTCTGTATCTGGTGACATAGTATTGAGAAGATCCTAGTAGATCATTCTTTTAAAAATTTCTACTCCTGGTTATGTCCTACAGGCTGTCTAATATCTTAATACAGCTGTGCATGTGTGCAGTTTGTAAATAGATACACAGCTATCAGAGGATCCACACTTTGTTTACTGAATTCGGGGATGTGCAGTCAGAGCGGCCTGAGACTCATCCTTTATAGGGTGTTCACAGTGCACGGAAGGTGTTGACCCCCAGCGTCTCTGGGAATATTCTCTTCTGGAAATATTCAGTGATTCGTACAAGGGACACAGTTCCTATCTTGGGAAGCATAAACTACGTATTTTCTTTCTTGACCCTAAAATAAACTTCTTAAAGAGATGTGTGGCCACAAATCTTGATTTATCCACAAGGATGACTTCATGTTATTGGTACATAAAGTTCAAATACGTTGATCCCTTTCTATCAGCGTGAAGAGGTGGGGATTCTCCTGGTAGCTGTGATGCAGGCAGCCTTGTATTTCCTGGTCAAATTTCTTAAACTGAGTGTGCTGGTTTAGCATTTATTCCCAAAGAACACAGATGGAAAGTGAGGGGGCAGTGTTAAATAATCTCCCTCCCAGTTGGAAATTCACTGCTGCCTTTCCTGTGTGTTTTGTAAAGTCTCTGAAACGCTCACAGACGTGCTGGATGACCGAGGGACAGAGCCGTGAGAAAGTCAAGCCGGCGTGATGGTTATGGGAACGGCACTCTGTAGGCTCAGACCCCACCTTCTGATGCCCAGCCCCTGCAAATACATCTCCTCCCTTCTGTGACCTGCCCTCCTGAATCTGGCATGGCCATCAAGTCTGGGCGGAGTCCAGTTGACCTTAGACGTATAGGATGATTCCTCACCTGTCATGGGTCAAAGACTATCACTGTTTATGGGGATCAGTGGCAGTCAGGAAGGTAGGCGAGTTGTGAGCAGAGGCTGGCGTCTCGGCTCATCAGTACCTCGCAGGTACGTGGACTGTTAGCTTCTGGCCAACGAGGGAGCATGTGTCAGTGCTGCAGTCCACTGTCGTGACTAAGGATCACAGCAGCTAACTTTCTGCATCACGTAGGAGCTCGGCTTGGGGTCAGCAAAGTGTTGAGTGTTAACTCAGGCCAGCGAGTGGTCTGAGGACAGCAGCTGTCAGGCTTGTCAGGGTTGAGATATAGGAAGGATTCCCTCTGCCTGCCCTGCAGTGCTGAGTATGAGCGCCTGCTGAGGCTCTGTGTAGAGTCTTAGCTCTGACATGACAGACTGGCCACCATCGTCTGTGAAAACACCTGGCATATAGTAGATGCTCAGTAAAAATGCAGATGTGTGCAGTCTCCTAAACACCTCTGTTTCCTGGTTTGGTTTCCTTCCAGTCCTCTTAAAGTGCCCCCCCCGTGCTGGGTCTTCTTGGTTCCACTGCCCCCGGGACAAAGCCCAGGCTCCAGGGGCTGGAGGGGAGGAGGGCCAAGCCTCCTTACCCGAGTCCGAGAGCCCTTGGGGTCCACGGCTGTGCTTCCCACTTGAAGGACAAGTTCATGGTGTGGCGGTACCAGCTGATCCTAAGGATAGCAGAGCGCCTTGGATGGTCACCGAGAGCTGTGGCTCCAATGCTTCTGTTTCTAGGAGCCCCAGGCTGGTGCCGGGCAACCTGGTGAGAAAGGGGGACCAAGTCTCAGTGTTCTAAAACCTAACATGGGGGCTGACATCTGTCACTTTCACCGTTTTTCTACTTTTTAAGAGCAAGTTGTTAGGTCTAGACCACATGTCTATGCTATGTCGGTTCAGTTGTGTCTGACTCTTTGCAACGCCATGGGCTGTAACCCACCAGGCTCCTCTGTCCATGGGATTCTCCAGGCAAGAATACTGAAGTGGGTTGCCATGCCCTCCTCCAGGGACTCTTCCTGACCCAGGGATCGAACCGGCGTCTCTTACGACTCCTGTAATGGCAGGTAGGGTCTTTACTGCTGTGCTACCTGGGAAACTCCCTAGCCTACACACAGGGGACCAAATACCAGGTGTCAGGAGTCACTGGGAACCACATTAAAAGCTGCAATTATGATCATTCTTTGTCCTTATTTGCTAGACCTGGAACTTGGGAGGAGTGAATATTGGTGTTTCGTAAGAACATTATAGAACAATAAAATCCTGCGTCGGTACAGGGAGCCTGTGCAGGCTGGTGGGTTCCCCGCTGGGAACAGGGGGCTCGTGTCTGTGCCATTTGTCTGGAGAACCTGGCTTGTCCGGAGAACCTGGCTTGCCCAGTCGCCACCCCACACGTGCGCTGCTTGAGCAGAAAGAAAGGTGACAGAAGAGGCGGTGGTTCCTCTGGCAGGAAGTGAGATTAAGTAAAACACAAGATTAGAAAAATTTTTAAACAGTTAAGGTCACACTTTGTAAGACGCAGACACACGGAAATGTCTGCTTGGCTGTACAGTCTCTGCGTCGGGACAAAGGGCTCTCTGAAAAAGCCAAGAAGCAGCGGGGCTGCTATGTCGGAAGTGGAGGGTGATGGGACTCGCCGTTCTTCCCCTTTTAAGAAGCATCTTCCTTGTTCTTTTCCTTCTTTAACTTGTCGGAGGAGTGAGGCAGAGGGAGGCCGGGCTGGTAGAGAGATGGAGCCCCTGGTGATCACCTTTTCCCATGCCGAATACTTGACTTCAGTTTCCCTAGAACTCCTAGAACATGCCTTTGCCACCTGCAGGATGGAGAGGCCACCACCTGCTCTGGGGCCAGAGCACTCGATGATCGATGGAATGCTAGACTCTTTAATCCACTATATCCGCCAGTGCCGGAACGAGAGGCAGGTAAATGTAGGCAGTAGGATGGGATGGCATTTAAAATCAGCATAAATATTTTCTTACTAGGAACAGTTTTTTGGGGGGTGGATGACATCCCAGAATCGAGGCCACCTGTTCTTTTTAAACACCAACTCAGAGTCAGAGATGGTGTTTCAACACCTGGGGTGTGTCTTGTGCTTGGAGACCCATATCCCTGGACAGGCTACTCTAATTCCCTGTCCTTGGGTGATGCTTCCAGGACTCAGACTTGACCAGTGATAGGAGGAGACAGGGCAATTCGACTGAAAACTTTTCCACAAACAATAGAAACTGAACTAGAATCTAGATAATGTACTTTAAACTACAAGATCCTGGATGATGCCACGAAAATCCAGTGTGCTGCAACTGAGTCCCAGCACAACCAAATACATAAATAAAATAAATATTAAAAAAATAATATATGCATGTTTATTATGTTCAAGGAAATAAAAGTCATGGTTTCAGACTTTGGCATGCCATCGAAAACTGTACTGTGAAAATATTATGGTGAAATAATGCAATAACTGATATCAGAAATTCAATAAATGGGTTTATCATCATGTTCAATACATCTTTAAAAAGAACTAGAAGATAGGTCAGAATAATTCCAAACCGAAACTCAGACAAATAAAAGATGGAAAATAAAGAAAAGAAGATAAAGAAGTACATGGTACGGTGAAAAAGTATAATACAAACACAGCTGGAGTCACAGAAGGAGAGAAGAGAGATGACAGCAGAAACAAAGCTTCAGGAGATGATAGTGGACACTTCTCCGTAGAAAATGCCTGGCTGGGTGCCGGGAGCTTTTATGAGCTCAGCTTTTGTCATCATCGCTGTGAATGTTTAGTCCACTTCTGTTCCGAAGAAGGGTTGGGATTGTTGGCAATATGCCTGGAGTCCAAATGCAGGAGTCCCCCAGGGTGGGCAACAGAGGGTGAGATGGTTGAATAACATCACCAGCTCAATGGACATGAATTTGAGCAAACTCTGGGAGATAGTGAAGGACAGGGAAGCCTGGCGTGCTGCAGTCCATGGGATTGCAAAGAGTCGGACATGACTTAGCAACTGAACATCAAATGTTCCCCAAAGATCTCTTCACTCCTGGGGTATTCTGCTTGGACTGTAGGCCTGAGAGTCTGGTTGGTACTGGCTGAAATCCCAAGTTTGAAAGTAGAATAAAGTTTCCTATGGAAATAATACTATAAATGGATGTTGGGGTCTTCATTGTAGAGAGCTATAGCACAGGCCCAAGCTTGGGAAAGAATCGTGATTTATTTAGAGCATTATGTCAGCAGAAAGATGCATGCCTGAGTTTTAAAAGTTTGGAGCCCAGCCATCAGCCGTCCTGTTGACTTCTTAGGGTAGCCTGTGCAGTTTTGGTCCCCCTGGCTGTGACACCCTGTCTGATTCCTTTGAAAGTTTAGGTCTGATGTGTAAGTGACCTAGGGGCTTCCCAGGTGGCGCTAGTTATAAAGAACCTGCCTGCCAATGCAGGAAAAGTAAGAGACCCTGATTCGATCCCTGGGTTGGGAAAATCCCCCAGAAGAGGGCATGGCAACCCACTCCAGTATTCTTGCCTGGAGAATCCCACGGACAGAGGAGCCTGGCTGGCTACAGTCCATGGGGTCTCACAGAGCCAGACACAACTAAGCAGGTTAGCACAAAACGCAGCACAACCTATTAGGGAAAAGACTCTGACCAAGAACAGATATAGATACAGATGTACGTGTGTGTGTGTGACTGAGTGACTGTGCTGTACACCTGAGACTAACGATGAACGACATTTTAAATCAACTACGTTCAATTAAAAAAAGAAAAGAATTGGTTTTATGTGATGCCTCCTTGGTAGCTGACAGTACGTCCTCCTCCCATTCGGGCAAGACCTAGCAGATGTATCTTTAGGGCGAATGACTCTCTTATGGTTGGTGAACCTGGAAAGCAGTAGTAAAGGCCCTCATGGGTCCAAGAAGTGGACTTCTTTTAAGAAGACATTTACATCTGTCGGGGAGTTGATTTACCTGGTGAGAGCCTGTAGGGTTTTCATGGGACTCGGAAAACTGTTCTCTGACCCTCCAACCTGCTGTGTGACCTCGGGGAAGCCACGCAGCCTCCTTTCCTGCAGACTCGGGGCTGGATGGGCTGTAACAACGTCCTGTCATTTCAGGAAGTGGAGCCAGCTTCCTTCCAAGGGCGTCGAGTCCCCCGGAAGTCACGGGGCCGAGGAGAAGGGGTGAGCAGCCTGTGCCTCCCGGCCCTCCTCTTGTTCCTCTGATGCCTTTATCCACCCAGGAGTTGCTGCTTCAGAGCTTTGCAATTTCCTGTGGGACAGGCATGATCTGGGGCGTTTTCCTCCTGCCTCTGTGTGTATGTGTGTGTGTGACTGTCTGAAAGAGGTCCTGCAGGAAAAGGAAGTCACCCAGCTCAGTGATTCATGACGACTGCCCTGCATCCTGCTCTGCCATCGTCTGCCATCCGTGGGCAGGGCCTTCCCCTGGTGGCCGACGGGGGAATGGCAGGCCTGGGAGCAGGCCATCCCCAAGTTGTCACAAAGCCTCTGACCCCACAAGATGACTTTGTCGTCATTCAGTCACTCAGTCGTGTCCAACTCTTTGGGATTCCATGGACTGCAGCACTCCAGGCTTCCCTGTCCTTCACCATCTCCCGGAGTTTGCTCAAACTCATGTCCATTGAGTTGGTGATGTCCCCTTCTCCTGCCTTCAATCTTTCCCAGCATCAGGGTCTTTTCTAATGAGTCAGCTCTTGGCAGCTGAAACCCTTGGGCAGAGCAAGTAAATGGGCTCCGAAACGTGCCCCCTGGAGCAGAGTCCTGCCCATGAGAATGCCCCCTCGGGCCAGAGCCCTGGATGCCAGCCGCTCCCTTAGAGGAAGGGCTCTGCTGCTGGGGGGGAGGCTATCAAGGGGCCATTGTCCCAGCTGGGTACGGGGGAGGCCTGGGTGCAGCCCAGTTCTCCCTGTCCAGAGTCGCTGGGACTGTGAGGACTGCAGGGTGGTAGGGGTCTGCTCTTTCACAGGGACTTTAAGCTCAGCTGAGATGGCAAGGACGGGGCTGTGGTCTGGGGACACTGAGAAGCGTTAGCTGGAGTCCTTCCTGGGGATGCAGCTGGAAATAGCAGTCGCATTGATCTGGAGTCTGAGGAGCTGGTGTTTCCTTTCTGTCGTCACCTCTTTGAACTCTGCACATCGACTCAGGGCTGCAAAGATGCAGCGTCTGGTGCGGCTTTTTCTGGGGGCTCAGAGCCAATGCAGGCCACGTGCTCTGGGAGATGACACCTTCTGGACAGTGACCTTCTGATGAGGATCCCAAGCCCGAGGCCCTCCCGCCCCGGGTTTGCTAGGATTGTCCCTTGAATGCGGGAGCGAGAGGGCACTCCCATGACTCAGATGCTGATGGTGTTTCAAATCTGATTTCATGTTTCAGTGTCTGGAGAAAAACACCTTTCTCTGAGTTTCAGCATTTTCTCCTTGATCTGTGGGCTTTTAACGTGAAGCTTTGAAGAGAAGCTCATCACTGTCTTTTCCTTCTTGGGCTAGGTGTGTCTCTTTCCCCGCTCACTTCTCTGTCTTGAATCTCCACAGTCCTCCCAGAGCAGATACGTGCCCTGGATCTCCTTGCCGTGCGGCCACTCTCAAAGGGCAGCGGGGGCAGGAGCTTTGTTCTCCTTGTCCTGCTTTCTGGGCAATCTCTGGACTTTACCTTGCCAACTCTTCCTTTGAAATTTCCATTTTTGTCATCATGTTTTTAGTTTCTGAGGGTCCGTCTTACTTTCTGAATGATCTTCTAAAAATGCATCCTCTACTTTTCTGTGGGTGTAAATCTCCGGTATTTCTTAGATGAGTATTTCTTTTTTAAAGATTAAAATGCATCCCCAGGGACTTCCCTGCTGGTCCAGTGGTTAGGGGTTCACGCTTCCAATGCAGGGGGCACGGGTTTGATCCCTGGTCAGGGAACTAAAACCCCGGCATGCTGCATGGCTTGGCCAAAAGAAAAAAATAAATAAAAGGAGAATGTTTAAAAAAATAAAATGCCTCCCCAAAGCTCTGTTTGCACAGGGGCTGGTGGGTGGGGGCACACGTGGCCTCTAGTTGGGGGACTCATAGCTGGGTCTGCAAGCGGGGAGACACAAAGACACAAAGCCTCTGACCCCTTCCATCTGGGCTCGCACAGGGTGGGGCAGGGTGGGGTACGTAGCTCCCCCCGCCCCAACCCGAGCTGTGTGCAGGGTCGTGGGCCAGCCTGTATGTGACACAGGTGTTCTGGAGTCAGCCTCCAGCATCCTCCTGCCTCTGATTCCGATATTCTGATTCCAGCACTGCCTCCAGCTCTTGGTACCTGCAGGGAACATGGGTGGGACTGACTCGCTCTCCCCGCTGCAGGCCCTTAGGCTCCGGCTCCCTCTTTAACAGTGACCCCACCTTCCCTCCCCCAGCTGTTCCTCTCTGTCCTCACTTGTCTGATGGTTGTCTCTTCTCCCATCTCTATGACCTTGTGAATGTTTTGTTTTTTCTTTTTAATTCCTTAAACCATTTGACAAGGGATTTGGAAAGGACTGGAGAAAAATGCATTTGGGAGTTCCCAGGTGGCACTAGTGGTGAAGAACCCGCCTGCCAATGCAGGAGACTAAGAGAGGCGGGCTCGCTTCCTGAGTCTGGACGATCCCTTGGAGGAGGAAATAGCAACCACTCCAGTGTTCTTGCCTGGAGAATCCCGTGGACAGATGAGCCTGGCCGGCTACAGTCAGGTTGCAAAGAGTCAGACACGACTAAGCAACTTAGCATGCACACACAGAGAAAAATGCATGTGTCTTTCCAGTCTGTGAGTGGACCGCCTTCCTAACAGCTTTATAGAATTATTTAACAGAGAAAGAGCTGTACAATTGAGCAAAACTGGAGGTTCTTATGCAGCCATCAGATTCTAGAGAGAAAATGATAAACATGCAATAATTAGAATTTATCGTTCTTACAGGATGATACCTAGAAAAATAGGTTATGCCTTCTTAGAGTGCTAAAGGTTTGAATAAAATCAGTTTCTACCAAAACAAAGTGATATTGTTGCTGTGCTTCTTAGATCCCTCCCCAAATTTCCAAATTTCTGGAAGTAAATGTATTGGGACATGCCAGTTCTAGGTTAATTATTGTGTATAGATGGCACATGTTTCTGAAACTTACTTTTAGCATACTTCTTTTATGAAGGCAATATGACTTCATTGTCAAAATTTCTGGTATGAAATAGAAGGAAATATCCCACTTCCCCCCAGCCGGAAGTAAGCTCCCCTGTGCTGGGTTCTGTTTATGCTGGGTCAGAATCCGCCCCCTTTGTCTTCATGGCTCTGTTCTCGTCCTCTTCCAGGACACTGGCGTGGGGAAGTCCAGCATCGTGTGTCGATTCGTCCAGGATCACTTTGACCACAACATCAGCCCGACCATTGGGTAAGTTCTCATCTGTTCTTCCGATTCACCTTTCTTCCTTTCTAAGTACCCAGAGAGGTCACAGTGTCTGAGCCTTCGAGGGTGTTCATCCCAGCCAGGGAGACTCAGTCCCGACTGTGAAGACTTGGACACAACTCAGGGCCTTGGGCGATGTGTCCAGTCTTCCTATCCCTGCAGTCCCCTCCACCTTGCACCAGCCGCCCTCACTGCCGCCTCGGGTTGTTTCCTTGATCTCGAGTGCGTTATTCTGCAGATCATGCCGACTTTATTTCCAGATGGGACGAATCCCTGAAGGTCCTGCTTGAATCTGCCTGCCAGGAAACCTGGGAACGCGTCCACGCACAGCAGAGCCGTCTGCACGGATCGTGGGCAGATTGATTTTCCTTTCCTGGCTGAATCCAGGGTCGGCATCTCTGTTCTGATGCTTGGGAGAGGAGGGGAGGATTGCCCTCCTACCCCCTGCCCTGCCCAGACCTCAGCCTTGGGACACGAGAGCACTTCCTGTTCGCTTTCTCTTCGCTTTCTCTTTGCTAGGATGACTTCACCAGATGTGCTTCTGCCGTGCTGCTTTGCAGGTGGTTAATTTTTCACCATCTTAGTACTTAGCCCAGTGTCTTTTTCTCCATGAAGTCAGCATGCTCTCTGCAGAGAGCAAGGTTTGGTTTTCCTCAGCTGGGAAACAACGGGTGTATCAATTTGGGGAACTGGGTAGGATGGATGAGGACAGGGCAACGGCCTCCATCAGCCTTGAGTGGAGAAGATTCACGGCAGGGCACACGGCAAGCTTCTGACTCGCAGCCATCGAGTCCACTGGGAGTCCACCCGCCTCCCACAGTGATCACTGCCTTGAGAAGGACCTCAGGCTGTGAAAGGGCATCGTTTCTGCACCGAAAGTTCATCCTTGCCACCCGGTGACTCATGAGAAACCCTGACTGCTGTTCAAGCAGACTGTCGACATCATGAACAGATGTGTACACCTCTCTTTCTAGTTTGACCTTTACAAGGACATCGTGTTTCTTCTCTGCCAGATTCTGCTTCCTGCAGGTAATGAAGCCAGTCCAGCATTGCTCACCCCCATTGCTCTGGAAGCAAAGACGCCTGAAAGTCTGAACTTGAAAGCTAGCAAGGAGGCTGAAAAAAACAAAACAAAACACCAAAAGAGCAACGGTTGTCAGTCTTCATTTCAAACAGTAATTGTCTTTCTCCTAGTGGCAGGAAATCAGGAACAGAGAGAGGTGTCTGCACATACAGGTATGTGTGTGTGTGCACATTCTTAGCCATGTCCAACTCTTTGCGACTTCATGGACTGTAGCCCGCCAGGCTCCTCTGTCCATGGGATTCTCCAGGCAAGAAGCCTGGAGTGTGTTGCCATGCCCTCCTCCAGGGGATCTTCCCGACTCAGGGATCAAACCTGCATCTCTAGCATCTCCTGCATTAGCAGGCAGGTTCTTTACCAGTTGAGCCACCAGGAAGCCCCACATATAGGTGAATGCATGCATACATATGGTATGATATGCATTGCTACTTTCCCTAGAGCTGTTCCTTGCTGGCTCACTGTGTACCGACGGGGACTTCACAGCTGTTGTTTCCTCATTTGACCCTGAAGCAGCCCATAGATCACGCAGGGTGGATTTGGGGCCTATTTCACAGATGAGCAAACTGAGGGACTGTGACCCTCATCCTCCAGGGTGGCCATGGGGCTCTGTCTTCTCTCCTGACTGTGCCATCAGATTCTTTCTTGACCAGGGTCAAGGTCATCTCAGGTCTCAGGCTTACCTCCGTCATATCTGTAAAATGAAAAGCGTAGTCTGGGTATATTTTTTTCCCCTAGCTCATAAAAGTCTAAGACTTTAAAGGCATGAACTTAGTTTTCTAAACCTGAGAACTTTTTGTGAGCAGAGTTGCTGTATTTTTTATCCCATTGCCTATAATATATTGAAGAATGACTGAAAATCTGCTTTGTTGTTTAGTTGCTAAGTGACTTGTTTAGTTGGTAAGTGACTTGTTGTTTAGTCGCTAGGTCGTGTCTGATTTTCTGTGACCCCATGGACTGTAGCCTGTCAGGCTCCTCTGTCCTTGGGATTTCCCAGGCAAGAATACTGGAGTGGGTTGCCAATTCTTTGCTCCAGGAGATCTTCCTGACCCAGGCTTGAACTTGCATCTCCTGCATTGGCAGGCAGATTCTTTTCTACTTTACCAGTGAGCCACCTGAGAAAATCCGACTTACATCAATGTAAAAACAAAAATAAGCATCAAGACAAAATGTTGATATAGCCATCTACATACAATTTTAAAAAGCATTTTTGGAAAATGTTCCGTAAGCCAAGTTAAAGGGCAAAGATTTAACTGAAAAAAAAATTTTTTTTAAATACACTGTTACAAAAAGTTGGTATAAAATAGTAAAAAAGGACACAAGAAGCAGGATGACCATCCCCGCTAAAAAGTAGGCCAAGGTCATGAACTAAAGATTCACAAAAGGAAAACAACTGAAGAGTAAATACCAAAATGATGTTCAGACTTAGGACAACCACGACAAAAACCCAGAAAGGAAATACCATTTCCTGTGTGTCATCCTGGAGCAGATTCGGAAGGCTCTCGTTTGGGGAAAAAGTCATCGAATATGTTTCAGTGGGTGTACAGGTAGGTACAAGCTACCATTTGGTGAGCATAGCAATGTGGAGAATATATGCTTCTGAGAAATCCAAAGAATAGTTGTACAAGGACACAAAGATTCAGGTTCAAGGATATTTATTTAACCATTGTCATAATAGTGAAAAATAAGGGGACCGTGACATAGTGTGTAATACACAGTCACCAGGTAATGATGCTGATCTATAGTCACAGAAATAGAAAGATGTCCACGATATATCAAGTGCAGGAGATACGAAATCTATGTACCATCGACTCGGGGGATAAAAGTTGTGTCAACACCATTTGGAAGACAATACCAACTTATTAGCAGTGAATATGCCTGGGTAGTGAAATTACAACTGATTTTATGTTCCTCCTTTATATTCACTTTTAACATATTTCTTTAGTGAAGTACTGATATTGCTTTTATAATGAGAAAAGTCATCAAGAGATTTTGATTTTTGGAGTATATTTGCTCTGATGAGTAAGCTGGGACATACAGTTTAAGAACTCTTAAAGAAATGAAATGTCATGTGGCAGATGCAATTTTGATCATATTAGGTTATATCCCTTAGAAAAATCCTTAGAATTTCCATCTAGTGCAATTGTGTGTTAATAATTAGAGCTCTCTGACTATTCACCTTGGTGTTGAGTACATTGTGGGGACAGTCATGGGACCTGCAGGGAAGAATATCTTCCTCCCTGGAACTTCTGTGGTCTGCCCTTAGTCTCAGGGAAGAGTAGAAATTGAGGAAATCTTACCAGGCTGAGCACTGAGTGGTGGCAGGGCTGGACTCTCGCTAGACTGTGAGGGCCCTTGGGGTCCATGAAAGTGAGGGAAGACATCCTGATGCTTTACCCCTGCAGACTCCAGTGTGCATCCTGAGAAGAACAAGAGGAGGACACCTTTATTGTCCCTAGAAAGTGAATTTGGTTCAGTGATAATATCTGACATAGTCTAAATTTTCATTTTGCCAGTTGTCCTCAAAACGTCTTTGGAGTGCTTTTCCCACTAATCCAGGGTCCAGTCAAGGTCCATACAGTGCATTTGGTGGGTTTGTCTCTTTCCTCTCTCTTAATCTAGATTCTAAAACACCCCCACCCCCATCTTTGGTTTTGTTCACTTTTCAGGACATTGACTTACTCCAAACATTTGGGCCCGTCATCTGTTAGAATGTTGCCTATTCCAGATTTACTGGATTGCATCCTCACAATTAAATTCACACTAAACATTTTTTTGGCAGGAACTCTGCACAGGTGAACAGGTGAAGCATGTACTGACCACACCACGTCAGGAGGCTCCTCGTGCCTGCTTCTCCCACAGTCAGAGGCTTGCTGTTGTTTAATGAATGGGAAACTTTATCACACAGGGAAAAAAAAAAAAACCAAGGCTACCCAACGTTCCTTGTGTTAGACTTTTACACCTTTTCTGAGCACTGAGAAAAAGCTTAAGAGGAACTATGCAAAAAAGAAAGTATCAAGTGTTTCATTATCTACTGAGAGTTTCAAATCCTCCCTTTTTCTTGGATAAAACAAGTATTTGTTCATCTGCCCATCTTTATCCCTGCACTTGCACGAGCAGGATGAGGGTGAGACACAGTATTCTAATGGTTGCTGCCAGTGCTGGGGTCATAGAGCAGGGAGTATGCACCACTGTTTACACCTCTGCAAGGCCCACACTCTCATGTGCCTGGATACAGCTGCTGTTTTCACTCTTAATTGTGGTGATCTTACATTTTTAAAATCTAAGTTGTTTTTTTTTTTTCCTGATTGCAGGCATCTAATGTCTTAGGACTGTTGAAGATAAGTGTTTTGAAACACAGTGTGCTGAATACACTTTGTGCTTCCCCCCGGCCCAAGTCCTCTGTTGGACTAACAGAAGAGGCGGGATTTCTTCGTTGGGATGACAGGTCCCCTTTCCTCTCCATGGCCCCTAGAGGAGAGCCTATGGGGTCCTGCCAAGGCCCCGCCATCACCTGATGGAAACAGGAGTCTTCGTGAAGGTCGCAGGGGTGATCGGTAATGTGTCAATGTCACTTCTCTTTTTCAGGGCGTCTTTTATGACCAAAACTGTGCCTTGTGGAAATGAACTTCACAAGTTCCTCATCTGGGACACTGCTGGTCAGGAACGGGTAAGGACACACTGCTGTTGGCTTTCTGGGGAAATGATGCCAAACAGCACTGGTTTCTTTGTATCTGGCAAGACTTGGTGACTAGTGATAGAAATCCAGCTTCAAATGAGTTAGGCACAAAAGGAAATGTGCTCTTTAGGCGTGAGGAACTGGAAGGGGCCGAATCCCATCCCTGCCAACGTGCTGTCAAAGTTGCACGACTCTATTCCATTTTCTTTGCTTGCTGACCTTGAAATTGACTTCTTTTTAGGCCGACTCCCTGGCCATCAGCAACCTCAAAAATAGAGCTGCTCTTCCCAGGCAGGGGGCTCCTTGTCTACCTGGTCTGAGCTGTGTGCTCAGGGGATATGGCGCCCCTGCTGGTGGGGCCAGGGAGTGCACTTGCCCCAGGAGGTGGCTGCACTCAGTTCCACCCGAGCCCCGTGGCCTGGGAGCTGGACAGGCTTTGTTCCCTGAAGTCTGGATTCCCATCCTGGGAAACGGGGCAATGGGTACTGGGTTACCAGGAACAATGGATGAGGGCTCTCTTATTTCTGTTGTTCAGAGCCTAAGTTGTGTCCAGCTCCCCGCTGCACTGCAGCATTCCAGGCTTCCCTGTCCTTCACTATCTCCTCCCATCTCTTATTCCTAATTCTTTTTATTTCCTGAAAATGTTTATGGAGAAGATAACTCCAGAAGTTTCATCTCTAGATTTTAAAAGGTGAAACAATAGATACGCACAGACTGTCTCGAGCAGGGAATGTAATAACTAGGGCATATGTTATCAGAGTTGAGAGGAGTGGCCTGGATGGGTGAACACAGGGCTCACCAGTACCTTCTCTTAACCAATCAAAACTGGCCCCGGAGCCGGTTATCGCAGAGTAAGACAGGTTGAACTTGCCCTGGTCTGTTCCTAGCTCATGTCACCGTCTCTGCCCACTTAGAATGTCGGCCCTTCCTCGCTCCCCACCCCAACTTGCTCCCTTTTTCTCCACAGCCCTTGCTATGTGTGTTCAGGTGCTCAGGTGTGTCCCCGTGGACACAACTTTGTGACTCCACAGACTGTAGCCTGTCAGTCTCCTCTGTCCATGGGATTTCCCAGACGAGCATCCTGAAGTGGGTTGCCATTTCCTTCTCCAGAGGCTCTTCCCAACCCAGGGACTGAACCCATGTCTCCTGCATGGGGCAGCGAGTTCTTCAACCACTGCGCTACCAGGGAAGCCCACAGCCTTCACCAGCCTCTAATATGCCCCTCAGTTCGCTCATCAATTCTGTCAACCGTCTCCCTCTCACAGGAGAATCCAGGACTCTGGATAATCCATCGTTTTCATTATCACCTCCTCACACAGCAAGTGTGTGTTTATACGAATTGCATTTTCTATAAATCCCCTCTTAAAATGAACATTCCAGTGTTTGTAGATGAAGCTGTCTCAGAGGTTTCCTCTCCTTTAATGAGGACGAATCTTCTGGCCTCAAATGCTACCCTCATTAGGACGTCTGCTCCTTCACTGTGGAATCAAGAACTCAGATTAGCACACAGGAAGCTGCTACCTGGGGCCCCTCTTTCTCTCTGACTGTGGGCCATACCCACTTCCAAAATTAGGGGGCTGGAGTCCAAGGGAAGTGACAGTATAGTGGTCTCTTCTCTGTGTCCCTGTGTGTTCTCTGGAGCGATCAGCTAGATTTCTGTTTTTGGAGTTGGGGGTTTGTTCCTTAAGCAAAGAGGTTTTCTTCTTCCCCATTTTACTTTTGCTCATGAAATAGTTGCTTATGCAGCTGCTTTAAAAAAATAATTTTAAATTAATTGAAAAAATAATTTTAAATTAATTGAAAAAATAATTTTATTTATTTCTATTTGGCTGTGCTGGGTGTTCCTTGCTGCACTCATGGGCTTTTCTCTAGTTGCTGTGAGCAGGGGCTACTCTCTGGTTGTGGCGCACTGGCATCTTATTGCAGTGGCTTCTCTTGTCGCGGCTCCTAGGCTCTGGAGCACAGACTCAGTAGTTGTGGCCCACAGGCTTAGTTGCTCTGCGGCATGTGGGATCTTCCCGGACCAGGGATCGTAGCTGTGTCTCCTGCATTGGCAGGCAGATTCTTTACCACTGAGCCACCAGGGAAGCCCCTGCAGCGGCTCTTCCTGAGTGTCATCAGTCCGTTTTACATGGAGAGGCAGCGTTGCGGCTCCTGCCGCTGCATGTCCTCTAGGAGAGGCAGCGTTGCGGCTCCTCCTGCCGCGGCATGTCCTCTAGGAGAGGCAGCGTTGCGGCGCCTCCTGCCGCTGCATGTCCTCCAGGCTGTGCCCCGGTTTTGTGCTCAGTGCTTACTGTGCACTAATACGTGTAGCCCACTCACGGCACTCAGCTGGGACTGTCTTTATCGCAATCCACAGGGGAGGTCACCCCGGCTCAGAGAGGGTGAGTAACCTGGTCAAGACCACACAGCTAAGAAGGTATAAAGCAGAAATTTGAATCGAGCAGTCTGGGTCCTGGGATTGATAGTTATGTATTGATGGAAAAAAAGCACAGAAAACCACACAATTAAAATGATCTAAAATCCCACAGCCCAGATATTATTTCTACTGTTGACATTAGGTGGCCATTCTCCAGATAGCTCACTGTATGTGTGTGTGTGATAATTTCTTATCAATGGGATCCTGATTCTTTATAACCTGCTGTTTTCACTTGTGTTGAAGTGTCCCTAGAGGGAGATTTCTGTGTGATTGAAGCAGGGTTCTTGACATTGACTTACCTAGTCTAATAGTCATGAGATCAATTACTTTGGGTGAAATTTGGCTCTAACATGACTATCAGAGTTTGGAGTCTGGCCCACTTAGCATCTCAAAGCAAAAGCACCGTAACATGTCTTTCATAGGCCTATATTTTTAATTATTCTAATTGCTTTTCTAAAATTTATCTCTCAGGTTATAGATACCTGTGACTATATCACTGTGTCTATAATTTGAAAAGCATAAGCCTCATATTTGGGCTTCTTCTTATACTCCAGGGAAGGAGGCTTGGGTTTGGGTGGTCATTTCAGGTGAATCCAGGTTTGTGGAGCGTGAGTGGACAGAGTCCCCCTGACCTCGTGGTCATGGATCCCTCTGGCCCTCGACAGCTTGGCGTGTTACCCCCAGGCTGACCTTGTCTCGTCCCTCCATGCAGCCTGCTCTCGCTCCAGTGATGGCAGTTTTTCAGTCGTTTTGGCAGCTTCGTGCTGGACTTAATCGTGCTTGTAATGACGTTGCCTCATGTTTGAGCTAAAAATAAATTCCCTGCTGTTGCTGGTGCGGATTGCGGTTGGTTCTCTCATTAATCGTTGGAGTCCAGTGCATTTTATTTTCCCTCCTTATCGTTGTAGAAATCTACTGCTGTTCTCCCTAGTTTTTACAATGCTGAACCCACTCTCTTTGGATTTATGAGTTGACTGTATCAAGACAGATTTAACTGCTCCACGCGGTGTGTTGCATATGATGACTCCTCAAAACTGGACCATGTCTGAGTCTGCCTGGCACACACAGCACTCCTGTCCATGTCCTACTTACTGTGGTGCTGAGTCTACGTTAGATGTGGCGCAGATTCGTACTCTCCAAGGATGATTTTTCCCTGTGAGCACTGATCCTGGTCTCCTGTTCCTGTAGAAGAGTACATTCATTCTTGTTTGTTTGTTGTAAATTTTACTGAAGTGTAGTTGATTTACAATGTTGTGCTAATTTCTGCTGTATAGCAAAGTGGCTCAGTTATACACACACACACAGATATTCTTTCCGTATTCTTTTCCATTATGGTTTATCATAGGATATTGAATGTAGTTCCCTGTGCTGTACAGTAGGACCTTGTTTATCCATCCTGTGTGAAATAGCTTGCATCTGCTAATCCCAGACTCCCAGTCCATCATCCATCGTCAGCCTTCTGTCCCTCTTGGTAACTACAAGTCTGTGCTCTGTGTCTGTGAGTCTGTTTCATAGATAAGCTTATATGTGTCATGTTTTAGATTTCACATATAAGTGATATCATATGATATTTGTCTTTCTCTGTCTGACTTACTTCACTTAGTGTAATAATCTCTAGGTTCATCCACATAGCTGCAAGTGGCATTGTTTCATTCTTTTTTTATGGCTGAGTAATATCCCACAGTATGTAAGTATCGCATTTTCTTTATCTGTTCCTCTGTTGACGGACACTTAGGTTGTTACCATGTCTTGGCTGTTGTGAATAGTGATGCTGTGAACAAAAGGGTGCATGTGTCTTTCCCACCTAGAGTTTTGTCTGTGGATAGAGTGCATTCATTCTTGACATGTTGTCTTTTGCTTTTAGTTCGGCCCTATATGATGGGCACCCTCCAGTTCTTTCAGTGCCAAATGGTAATCCATCAAGTGCCTCTGTAAAAAAAAAAAAAAAAAAAAAGGTTAAAAATATGTAACCATTTCCAGTTGATTGTTGAATCCAGTCTGTTAAAAGCTTACCGTTTTTGAGATTTGTGCATTGACTATGCTGCTCCCCAGGGGCATTGTTGCGAGAGAAGAGTGCCCTGTCGGAGCTCGGAGGTGGCTTCTGGGGTGTCCCTCCTGTCCTGTTCGCAGGGGTTGTCCTGTTGGTTTCTGCTTCCTGATGACAGGTGAGGAGGGGCAGCGGTAGATCAGCAGAGCCTCTAGAGGGATGCTCTCAGGGACTGGAGCTCAGAGAGAGCCCTGGGGAGAGAAGGGAAATTATCTGCCGAGCTCTGTTGTCCCAGCTCCTATTGTCAGGATTTGTGAGGGGAATGAGACTTCTGTGCCAGGATGTCAGCTTATTCCTTTCTTCCGAGTTTCCTCTGATTTCCTCCTGTTCTTCCGTTTCAGCTGGGGACCAGTGTATCCTCACTGCTACTGAATATCACAATGTGAGACGAAGCGTTACCTTTCTAGATGTATACTTCCAAATCTTTCTGTGCCTGCTTTAAAACACAGTCACCATCCATAGAATAACTCCATTAAAAATGTCAGCATCCTGGAAAAATGTCAGACTTCCTTTTCCTGGTGTGATCCATCAGAGCAGCATTATTTTAAGAATCTAACCTGGAAAAAAAAATGAACATCATCTTATTGTTTTGTTTCATTTGGTGAGAGTCATCGTTGTAGTTGTCTGTCTTTCCTAGTTGGCTTGTCGTTTAGTTGCTAAGTCGTGTCCTACTCTTTGTGACCCCATGGACTATAGCCCGCCAGGCTACTCTGTCCATGGGATTCTCCAGGCAAGAATACTGGAGTGTTAGCCCTTCTCTTCTCTCAGGGATCTTCCCCACCTGGAGACAGAACCTGAGTCTCCTGCATTGCTGAGATGTGGGTTCTTTACTGCTGAGCCACCTGGCAAGCCCCCTCATTTCCCTCCTTGGGCTCAGCTCCTCCCATCTCCCATAACTTGGAAGCTTAGATAATGGGATCATAGATGTTAGGGTGCAGCTGAGAAAGCCGTGCCCTCAATATTGGGTCAGAATGGGTCCTTGGGAAGGAAAAGAGAATTGAAGACAACAAGTTCAAGGTCAAGTTCAGGCTCTTTACAAACATCAAAAGAAACTTCTGCTTCCTTTCCTTCTTTCTTAGGGCCCTGGAGTTCGTGGTCAGGAAAGTGGTTCACTATTCATAGGCTGTGGCTAAAGTCAGAGGAAAGTTTGACCTTCATGGGTCCTTGAAGAAAGAGGCCTCTTACAGGCTCTGAAAGAGCTGATCTTTGTTTTCTCCCCTGCTCGCCCTACAGCCCCTGGAGAGAGAGGCCAGCTCCCAGCTCCCAGCACCAAGCCTACACTCAGCGCTGCTGGAGGGAGGGGGGTTTACCCTCGGCACCGCCTCACAGACTTCCATTGTGGGGGGTCTGCCTTCAGTGGGAGGAGGTAGGGTCTGTGCAACGCCCCTTCTTAGAGAACAGTGCTTCCACAGTGTGGACTGAGGTCTGAATTAGGGAACCGTGCCCTCCCTCCATCGCCCCACCCCCAAGAAGGCTCTTAGAAAAGGAAAGTGGGTGAAGGCTGTGTGTGAAGCTGATGGCTCAGAGGCCTGCAGATGTGCTCTTAAATGAGAGCAGCGGCGGTCGATGGGGTCTGGGAGCCTCAGGAGTCACTTTTCAGTGAAAAGTCACCCAGAAGGGCAGAGACCCGGCAACAGAAACCGAGGAAAAGAGTGTGACAGTGGTGTTTGGGCTGGGGCAGCTGCTCACCGACCTGGCTCCCAGGGTTTGTTCTGTGTGGGGGTGTTAGCGTCATTTAGGAAAATAAGATTTTACGTGCAGAATTGTCCTGCTGGGTGTCAGAATGTTGCCGACAGGAGAGAAAGAGGAAAGACACGTCCGTGTACTGAAAAAATAAATCCAGTAAGTCCTTCAGGAAACACTGCGAAGTCTCTGCCCTCGGCGGGTGGGGTGGGAATGCTGGGAAGGGGGAGGGGATGGGGAATGGGGACTCAGGAGCAGTGGTGGGCTGGGGGGTCTCAACCCTGAGCTGGCCTGAAGGGACCTGGCCCCTTCCTCTGGCATCCTACCCACCAGGACAGACCCTCTGCTCCCCAGAGAGCATCTCCCCCTCCTGGGGACCAGTGCGGCTCCTCTGGATGAAGACTCTTGGTTCCTAGGGCTTTTTCTGTGTCTTTAGCCTGGGATGTGATGCCATGAGGTCTTCCCAGGTGGCGCTAGTGGTAAAGAAGCCACCTGCCAATGCAGGAGACTCAAGAGATGCGGGTTCAATCCATGGGTCACGAAGATCCCCTGGAGGAGGGCATGGCAACCCACTCTACTATTCTTGCCTGGAGAATCCCATGCACAGAGGAGCCTGGTGGGCTACAGTCTATGGGGTCGAAAAGAGTCAGACACGACTGAAGCGACTTAGCATGCATCCACCTGATGCCATAAGTGCCTTCTCATTGTGAGGCAGGGTCTGCACCTCTTGGCTGAAGGCCAGTCTCCTCCTGTGACTCTCAGGGGACCTGGGGCAGAGAACCCAGGTGGTGGGGCGGGAGGCAGGACTTTGGGGCCCGGCTGGGGTTGTGCTTGTTAAGAACCTGAGATGGTTAGGTGGCAAACATGGAAGAATAATTAGATAAAATATCGATAGTCATTAAATTTTCTAATTCTAATTTTAATTGTATACACTGAGAAGGCATCAGTGAAATGCTTCATTGGACACCAGGCAAACGGACAGTAGATTTAGAACATATTAAAGTTCATCTATTCAAGGAAAAGAAAAAGAACCTGAGATGCCCTTTACCTGGTCGGACTTCTCTCCTCCCTTGCTTTCCCTCTTTTCCTTTTACGCAGCTGATTTCATACGTCTGGTTAAAATACAAGCAATACATGTAGTTCCTGACAAGGAAGTTAGACACACAGACTTCGTGTAGCCTGGAGAAGCCCCTGCAGGTCCTGTTATGTGGACAAAGGTGTGGCCTCTGAGTGGGAACTTTATCTTCAGAGCGGCCCCTCTGAAGGAGCCACCTCCTCTGTCCACTCTGAGGAGAGTGCTTCTGAAGGACAGGGATTTGTCGGCGTCTTCACCGTCTCTGTTTCCTGTGGCTGTTGTAACGCACATGTAGTGCCTTCTAACAGCCTGGGTGCACAGCCTCCCAGGTCTGGAGCGTGGGCCTGCGGGTTCGTTTTTGGAGGCTCTGAGAAGAGTCAGCCCACAGTCCTCACCTTGTGGCCCATTCACCCATCTTCAAAGCAGAGCGTCTTCCAGCTTCTCTGACTCCCCCGCCTCCCTCTTCCATCTGAGAGGACGCATATGGAAGACCCTGCATGATGCCACTGCCCCCAGCTGGTAGCTCGGCGTAACCTCCTTTCCCAGGCCCAGCTGCCCACCTCTGGCTGCCCTGTGCTGTAAGGGTGAAGCTGTGGATAGCTTGGAGCACTATTGTTCTACCTGCTGACCCTCTGTGGCCATCGCTTAGAACGGCCCTGTCATGTACCAGATGTCCAGTAGATGGGTGCTGAATGAATGAGTAAAGTTAGTGCCAGCCCGCATCTTCATTACACCTCTGAAAGTGATGCTTCCTTTCAGAGAAGAAACTGAATAGTGGAAAAAGAGTGGAATTTGGGGTCAGAAGACCTACATTTACAGACTTTTAAGAGCTGTGTGTCTGTGGGCAGTTTGCTTAATCATCCTGAGCCTTGGTTTTCTCATCTGTACAATGGGACACACACCCGCCCCCCACAACCACCACCACCATCTAGCCTGCCCATCCACACAGGGTTATTGGCTCTTTCATTGCTGAAAGTTTGTTGAGTTCCTGCTGCTGCCCAAACAGGGGGATTACAGAAGGTTCTGGGTGGAGTCGGTAGCTGAGAAAAGGTGTAAATGGAGGAGGGGTGAGCTCTGTGGATGTGATTCCTGAATGCTGAGGAAATCCTTTGGCATTGGAACTTTAAAAGAAAAAAGAAAGTAAAGGGGAAAAAAAAAATCCCCTTTCATTGCAAACATAATGTATACAGTTAACATTTTAAAAGAGTTCTTTCAGGAAACGTGAAAACAAGTGATGGGTTTGCCTGTAATGCATTATTCAGAATAGCCATTTTGATAGGTTCTTCTATTCAACTTTATGTATTTATTATTGGGTTTTTAGGACATCTGAGTAGGCATATTAAATAGGCCTCTGCTTTCTGTGGAGAGAGAGAGTCTGTGTAAAACTCAGAAACCTTCTTCTGAATGGCACAGAAGGTACATTCAGTGATGGTTTTTCCATTCAGCTTCTGCCAGCTGGGAATGTCGGGTATGTCAGGAATGCTCTTCCCCCTCTTCCCCCTTTGTTTGAATCCTGAGGGACCTCAGGACATGTTCTGGCTTCTGCCCTAGACTGCCCACTGCCCTGGCGTTCTGGGGGAGGCTGAGGATTTCTGCTTGTGTGCTGCCCCACCCCCACGCCCAGGACAGACCAGCACTGGCCCCTGGACTATGCGAAAGCATCACACAAGGGACCAGCGTTGTCTGAGATCCTCAGACAACCAAGCCCTGCAGCTCGTGGGCCTGATGCCAGTGCCCTCGGCTGGGGTAACTCGCACCCGGGAGGCAGAGCCCAGCTGGGGTTGGTCCTTTTTAGGAAACTTCATGTATTTTCCATCACTACTCCTTCTTGACATGCAGAACATTGCTGCTATGGAATTTATGATGCCACAGACCTGCGTGTAAGGAATTTTGCCTGAAGTTGACTGGGTGGTCTAAAGGACTGGGTTTCCTGGAATGGTACTTTCCACTGTGTGCTGACGGTGTGTGCGTGCACACACAGGATGCTGTGGAATGGGATGAAGGGAGCTTTGTGTTGCACGTGAGGCAAGAGCAGGGCCAGAGTTCCATCCAGAGTCTGTCTGACCTTGACCATGAGTGTCCTCACAGAGCTGGAAAAACCTTAGCTGTCACCACCCACTCCTGCCCACCCCGACCCAGACTGGTACTGAGCCAGATGCAGGTCAGCACCGTGTCTTGAGTCGAGATCTCTTCACCCTGTGCCCCTAAAGTCGGTTCTCAAGACACTCACTAGGTCCCTAGATGTTAAGAAATATTACTTGAAAAAAGGTAGAAAATAAAGAATCCTGAGTGAAAGCAAAATAAATAAATAAGTTTCTTTATTATAGAAAATTTCAGAGCCTTTCTTGTACCAATAATACTTTGTGAACTCCAGGGAAGCATTATAATATGTTGTTGTTCAGTTGCTAAGCTGTGTCCGACTCTTTGCAACCCCATGGACTGCAGCACGCCAGGCTTCCCTGTCCTTCACTGTCTCCCAGAGTTTGCTCAGACTCACATCCATTGAATCGGTGATACCATCCAACCATCTCATCCTCTGTTGTCCCCTTCTCCTCCTGCCCTCAGTCTTTCCCAGCATCAGGGTCTTTTCCAATGAATCAGCTCTTCACATCAGGTGGCCAAAGAATTGAAGCTTCGGTCCTTCCAATGAATATTCATGGTTGGTTTCCTTTAGGATTGACTGATTTGATCTCCTTGCTGTCCAAGGGACTCTTAAGAATCTTCTCCAACACATGGTTCGAAAGTTTTAGTATGTAGCGATTCCTGAAACTTATTGGCCAAGAAAGCTTTCTCTCCAAAAAGCTCTTCGAGGGCACAATGTTCTGCAGGACACTGCCCTTGGGAAATACTGAGCCATCTTGCTTTCTATGCCATTTAATATTTTTCAGAAACTTGAGTTTAATTGCTGCCCAGTATCCAGCTATTAAACCAACCAATTATGGTTTCTTTGAGGCCACCTCTGATCATCCCCTTCAGAAGTGAAACTGTTGAGTCAAAGTGTACAAATGTTTCAAGACTTTTTTTTAATTTTTACTGGAGTCGTTGATTTACAGTGTAGTGTTAGTGTTAGGTGTATCGCAACATGATTTAGTTATACATATATTCATTCGTTTTTAGATTCTTTCCTCAAGTAGCTTACTCATTACAGAATACTGAATACTCTTCCCTGTGCTATACAGTAGGTCCTTGTTGGTTATCTATTTTATCTATAGTAATGTGCGTGTGTTTATCCCAAGCTTCTGATTTATTCCTCTCCCTCACATTTGCTCTTTGGTAAGTGTAAGTTTGTTATCAATATCTATAAGTCTGTTTTGTAAGTAAGTTCATTTGTATCTTTTTAAAGAACTAGATGCCACATATAAGTGATATCATATGGTATTTGTCTTTCTGTGTCTGACTTCACTCAGTTTGATAATCTCTGGGTCCATCCATGTTGCTGCAACTGATATTATTTTGTTCTTTTTTTAATAGCTGAGTAATATTTCATTGTGTACCCCAGGGATCGAACCTTCATCCCTTAGTCTCCTGCACTGGCTGGTGGATTCTTTACTATTAGTGCCGCTTGGGAAGCCCACATATATACCACATTTTCTTAATCCATTCCTCTGCCAGTGGACTTGTAGGTAAGCCTTTGTAAATACATTGTCCAGATGCTTTCCAGAAAGGCCATGCCCATGTATCCCTCTGCTGGTTGCTGGAAGTGGGTGGCACTTTGCACCTGTGAAAGCTGAGAGTCTAAGATGCTCAGAGGAGGGCAATCCCTTGCCCTCACCCTGTAGACATCCGGCAATTACAACACAGTCACACACACACACGGACATACAGTCATTTCTTTTGAGCAAACACATTGTCTGTTCGCAGTGCCCTGTGCTTCCTCTAAACGATTAAATGTCACCTGAAAGTTATCTGAACTCTTTAATGTGGCATTCTAGATGTAGTTAGGGAGGAAGGGATTTCGAATTGGCCTCTATTGTGCTGATTTTCAAATAACCTTTCAAGGTGAGTTGTTTTGATAAGTTTTGTCAACCTCCTGTGATTGCACACTTTGTTTCTAGAAGAATCTTTTACTCAAGTGTTTCATCAGTCTTAATTCCGACCTCATGGAAATGGGATGATGTCATGTTGAATACTGAGGCTGTTTGTGGTGCTTTTGTTTTATATGTGTGGGGGAAGTATACACATTGTAGGTGAGACGTGATTTATCTTTCTGTCCTCCACAAACATCCTTTGGTCAATGCGTTATTGGGTTTTAGAACTGAGACTCGAACTTTAGCTCATTAAAACCCCTAAGTCCCCGGCAATAAAGTTGAAGTGGCTTCACCCCTGGGTTTATTTCAAAATGATTCCATTTGGAGGAAGGAAAGAGCAAGTAATGCATTATATAGAAAGCTCTAATCAATAATTCATGAGACCTATAGACCAGTGACTGTTCCAGATTCACTTCATGGCGTTACTGCTGAGAACTATTTTAGAAGATCCACCGTTTGTGTCTGAGTTCGCGAGTGTCTCGATTTTCGAGATGTATGTTTGGTACTGCCTCTCTTACTTCAAGTGTTTAAGTGGACTTTTCTTAGATGGAGGCTGTTTTGGAAAAATGGGCATTTTATGTAATTGGGCTGCAGGGACACTTTATTCCTTTCCATTAGCAAAGCAGGAATGTCTAGCAAACACATGGCTTTTTCCTCCTTTATGGCAGGAATTCTGATTTTGGTTTCTGCATCTGGAGTGGGTTGCCAAAAATGGACTAAAAATAGATGTTTGAGGGCTGACAAGGACAGTCCAGAGCGGGGTAGTCAGTGCTGATGGAAAGCTCTGTCCTCAGTGAGTCAGGGCCAGTGGCCAGGGCCCTCCTGCCGGGAACTCCTGTGTCCATCCTGAGCTCCATGTAACACGTGCACCCTTCTGAAAACCACATGGGTGCCGGGAAGCTTCTCATGGAGTGGAGACTCGCCCAAGGCCCAGAGGCTGGAACGGGGGCCTGCTTCCTTGTACACTCTGGTGAGGCCGTGCTAGCATCCTGCAGTAGAGGGGAACCTCGGGGCGGGGGGGACATGCATCCAGTTTCCAGATAGGATCATTTCAACTTGGCCAGTGTTGGTTCAGTGAAAAGCATTGCACAGGAAGTAAACGAATGATGGTTTTATTGTTTGACGGGAAAGTGTCCGTCCTTCCTCCCCTCCCTGCTCCCTCCCACCCTGACTCTCTAGTAAATATGGCTGCTTTTATCATTATTTTAATTTTGATTTGTATTTCCTATTGGAGATTTACAGTGCTATGTTACTTTCAGGTGTACAGCAAAGTGATTTTGATACATATATATAAATCCATATAAGAGACACGGGTTTGATCCCTGGGTTGGGAAGATCCCCTGGAGTAGGAGATGGCAGCCCACTCCGGTATTCTTGCTGGAAAATCCCATGGACAGAGGAACCTGGCAGACTGTGATCCACAGGGTCGCAAAGAGTCGGACGTGACTGAAGTGACTTAGCAAGCACATATCCCTCTGAATCTACTGTTTTATATATAGTAGTGTGTATATGGGGCTTCCCAGGTGGCACTAGTGGTAAAGAATCCATCTGCCAATGCAGGAGACACAAGAGATGCGGGTTTGATCTCTGAGTTGGGAAAAACCCCTGGAGGAGGAAATGGTGACCCACTCCAGTATTCTTGCCTGGAGAATCACATAGACAGGAGGACCCTGGCAAGCTACAGTCCATAGCGTCACAGAGTCAGACATGACTGAAGCAACTTAGCCTGCGTGCACACCTTAGCCTGCGTGCACGGTGTGTGTATGTGAATCCAACACTCCTAATTCATTCCTCCCAGCTTTCCTCTTTGGTAACCGTAAGTTTGTTTTCTATGTCAGTGAGTCAGTTTATGTTTTGTAAAGAAGTTCATTTAGGTTGGTTTTCTAGATTCCACATATAAGTGATATCATAAGATACTTGTCTTTCTCTGTCTGACTTTCCGTAAGCAGTTCTTTTTATTTTTTTCTCCTTTAAATATTTATTTATTTATTCATTTACTTGGCTGCGTTGGGTCTTAGTTATAGGTTACAGGATTTTCACTGTGGTGTGCTGGGTCCCTGGTTGCGGCATGCGGGATGTAGTTCCCTGACCAGGGCTCGAATCCAGGCCCCCTGAATTGGGACGGTGAAGTCTTAGCCACTGGACCACCAGGGAGGTCCCTCGGTGATCACATCTTTAAATACATTCCTGCGGATGAGTGAGTGCCTCCCTCCCCAAAGCCACCCCAACTCCAGTTATGATGACGTTTTAATACTTAAACAATTAATAAATAGTCCATCATTGCTTTTGTTTTCATTTCTTTTATTATCATTGAACATGTTTAAAAATATTTATTGGCACTTTATAACTCTTCCTCTGTGATTCATCTATCTATCTATCTATATCCTTTGTTCATTTTTCAATTGAGCTGTTATCTTTTTCTCATTGTCTTTCAAAACCCCTCTGTGATGTATTCTTCAGATATGTTCAAATATGTTTAAAGGTATATTCTTCAAAATAGACATAAAATCTGTGTGTGTCCCCACGATAAGTATCCATCCTCCCTGGGGATAAGTGGTTCTTGGGGGTCAGTGGTTCTGACCAGCACTGATTGCTCTGTTCACATTTGGAGGGAAGCTCATCTCTTTCACTGTTTGTTGAGAATTTGCAGGAATTGCCCACCCCGAGGGCAGAGGCCAAGGTGCCCCAGCTGAGGTGTTCCTCTCTAGAGGCTGGCCCCGGATTGTGTGATCTGTGTCCTTAGTAGACATCTTATTGTTGTATCATCCTAATGAGATTGTCCTGGTCCATCATATAAGATAAACAAAGAGCAGTAAAGAAAAGAAAATTCCTAGGATAGCCACACTGATAATAACGTTTACTTTTGGCCAGGCCCAAGAGTGAGTTTCATGGTCTGTAAATCACAAGGGTATGAGCTGTGGTGGAGGAAAATGTATTATCTGAGTCCTGGGGAAGTCCTAGGGGAGGAATCCAGGGATCCTATGGGGCTGATGTAGGAGGATAATTTTATGGTAATGTGGGATGGTATAAAATATGCTTACCTTGGCCTAAAACTGTGCCTTGTTCCTCATCAGTTTCACTCACTGGCCCCCATGTACTATCGTGGATCTGCGGCAGCTGTCATAGTGTACGACATTACCAAGCAGGTAGGAATGCCCCCTTTAGAACTTTGGTGCCATCTATGGCCTCTCTCTGTTCTAGAAAGACCAAAGCAGGGACTTCACTGCCTGAGTCCTGCCTGGAGCCTGGGATGAGGTTGCATAGCATGGTGCAACAGTGGTTGCTGGGAATGAACACTAAATGCTGAGTTTATCTTGTCTATATGTAGCAAGTGGAGAAAGAGTTGGGAACCCACACAGGTATTCTTACCTGGAGAATCCCATGGACAGAAGAGTCTGGTGGGCCACAGTCCATAGGGTCACAAAGAGTCAGACACAACTGAGCGACTAAACAGCAGCAACATGTAGCAAAGCCTTTCAAATCTATTTGCTAAATGAAACAACAGTCATCATTCATTTTTAAAATTGATTGTGTGTTCGTAGGGGTAAGGTCATGCCTGCTGATACTGTTCTCCAGAATGTTCAATTTTTTTAAGAAAAGGAAAAGTATTTTTCAGTTTTGCATCTTTGGTTATTGTTGTTGTTTAGTCACTAAGTCATGTCCAACTCTTTCGCGAAAAAAAAAATATATATATATGTTTTTTCATTTCTGATAAATCATGAACAACATTGTTTCAGTCCTGTAGCTTCATCTTATTCATGTTAAGGCAGGGCTGTAATTTAAAATTAATGTTATTTGTAGAAGGAAATTACTAACATGATTATCTTAACTTCCTTCAAGTTTATGTTTTAGAAAAGGAACCTTTTACAGCCTATGTGAGTAAAACTTAGCGAATACGAAATTTTGCGCCAAGATTGGGGTAGTATGTTCATCTGTGTGTGTGTGCCCCCTGAAAATATTTTTCTTCAGTGGGTTATATTGGGTTTGTATTTCTATGTGGTTGAGATATTACGTTGATGGGTCTTTCCCAAGGTTGACTACACTTTTGGTTTAGGATTCATTTCATACCTTGAAGAAATGGGTGAAAGAGCTGAAAGAACATGGTCCAGAAAACATCGTGATGGCCATCGCTGGGAACAAGTGCGATCTCTCGGACATCAGGTGAGAGGAATTTAAAAGATGTGTGTGGGGCTCATGTCCTCCCCTTGAATGTCTGTGCTTGAAACGCTGTCATACCCATGTGGTTAAGTCTGTTCTGTCATCATTTAACCCATGTCATCCACTTGTGGTTGTCAAGATGTTATTTATTCAAGCAGAGTAGAATTGGGGGGAAATAATTTGGAAATGCAAATATGAGGGAGCAGTCACTCATGAATATTACCATCAAGTCTCCTGTACAGAGCACAGTTACACTCCTGACTCTACATGTCTTTGGTCTAAATGGTTTCATTATTTTTTAAAATAAATTAATTAATTTATTGTACTTGGCTTCACCAAGAGGCTTGCAGGATCTTAGTTCCCCAACCAGGGATGGAACCTGGACCTAGCAGTGGAAGCTCAGGGTCCTAACCTATGGACCACTGGGGAATTCCCTTATTGTTGTTTATTGTTACCTTTTCTGTTGTTTTTGTCATTGTTACCACCATTACTGTTTTAGTAACATTTTCATATGAGAAGGAATGTTAGAATTCTTCACATTTTCCATAACTTCCTGTTCGTTTTCTTTCTAGACTTTAATTTAAAGGATGTGGCTGGGTCAGTATGAGCTCACTGTTTTGTTCCAAGATCTGAATTTGGTGCCTCATGTGTGAACACTTGGGCTTCCCCCAGAGAGAGTGGAGTGTCTGCCTTGGCTGTTTCTAGGCAGTCATTGTGAGTAAAGAGCAGATAAGAAAATAGGACCCTAAAGCGTGTGTGTGTGTATGTGTGTGTGTGTGTGTGTGTGTGTGTGTGTATACACGTATGTTTTTTCTTTTCTGAAAAATCATGAACAACATTGTTTCAGTCCTGTAGCTTCATCTTACTCATGTTAAGTCAAGGCTGTAGTTTAAAATTAACATTATTTGGATATTGAACTTCTTCTGCTGGAGGAAGGTTTGTAGGAACCCAGACTACGTAGACGAGAGCTGTGATGGTGGCTTTATCTAGCCTGATAAGCAAACTATTTTTACTAAATAAAACGAAAATAAAAAAGGAAACGGTGAATTTGCATTGTCTCCCTCCCCCCCTGGTTAATTTAATTCTCAGCAATGCAAGTACTTAATTTTCGTAAAGACCACGACCCACGCTTCAGGTTTTGCTAATCCAAACATGATGAAACCAAAGCGTGGTGAATAATGAGAACAGACCTTGTGGAAACCCTGAAGGTAGTCTCTGCCAGGTTGCTCTGTTTCTTTGGCATTTCAAAAGCTTTATATCACATTGCATCAGGCTGGTTTGTAATCACACCCATAACCACCACTAAACTGTTTGCTTTTCAGGGTACAAATCTTTAAACTCTCTAGACTTAGTTTAGATCTCTGCCTTCTTTACTGTAACCCTGAGCCAACCTGATCATCTAGAATTCCCAGCCGAATGGCTTTCAGTTTTGTTGTTGGAAGGAGGTGGGGTGGGCAGATGGGGGTGGGCTCTGCTGAGAGAAGGCCTCTGCTGTCAGCTGACACCACGGATTGTGGTAAAGGTGTGCCTTTGAGTGAACTAAGCCTTGAAGATCGTGGGAACACTGATGGGTGACAGTTTAAGCAGAAAATGATTTAAACGTGAATGGAATTAGGACTCTTGATTACAGGGAATTGAAACCCAGTTGAAATTAGTTTCAGGAAAGAGTGGACTTTGTTGCAAGATCCTCATGGCTCAGACAGTAAAGAATCCATCTGCAATGCAGGAGGCTCGGATTCGATCCCTGGGTCGGGAAGATCCCCTGGAGGAGGACAGGGCAATCTGATCCAATATTCTTGTCTGGAGAATTCCATGGACAGAGGAGCCTGGTGGGTTATAGTCCATGGGCTCGCAGACAGTTGGGCATGACTAAGTGACTGACACTTTCAGTTTTCACTGGTATCCACATGGTGAAAAAACAGAGGTGCCTTTAGCTCTGGTATTTGGTTTGTTCCATTTTTGGTCTCTAGAAAGATCCTGGCCCGATGCTCTATCTGTTTCTAAATTGCCGTAGAAGGATTGCCCCACATCATGACCTTTGTGGCCAAGGAAGAGGATGTGATTGGTACATGATTTACATGAATATAAAACTCTGGAAGACAGTTGGGCAGTTTCTTTTAAAACCAAGCGTGAAATTATTGTTGTGTTTAGCAATCACACTCTTGGGGCATTTATCCCAGAAAAATGAAAATGTGGCTTCACAGAAAACCAGCACATGAGTGTTCACAGAAGCCTTGTCAGTGGCAGAATCAGTCCGGCTGTCCTTCAGTGGACACAGCAGGCGTGTCACACTGTGGAACACCACTCAGCAATGTAAAGAGACAGAACAGATGCAAGCCACCTGCACGAACCTGCAGGGAAATATAGCCGAGTGAGTAAAGCCAGTGCCAAGGGTTTCATGGTGTATGATTCCACTTGTATAATGTTTGGGGAGTGAAGCCATTTTTGAAACAGAGAGGGATTAGTGGTTATGGTCAGGATGATGCGTGGGGGGCCGGGGGAGGAAGGGCAGCATGGACATCCTTGTGATGCTAGAAATGTCACCTCTCTATACAGGGGGGACACACAAACCCACACGGTGATAAAACTGTGCAGAACTTAACTCACACAGAGGAGCACCAGTAAAACCAGGGGAGTATGAGATGGAGTGTGGGTGTCAGGAGTCTGGGTGATCTTATAGTTTTGCAAAAGGGTGCCATTTGGGAAAACAGGGCAACTTGTACAAGGACTCTTGGTATTATTTCTTGTAACTCTGTGTGAATCCACAGCTACTCCAGTAAAAATTTCAGTTCACAAAAACTGGATTTAGATTGAAAAAAATTAAGTAAATCTTAGGCACTGGTGTATGTGTGGATATGTATATGTATATGTGCACATGCATGCATATTATATATGTTGTATACGATGAACTAAAGCTTTGTAAACACGCTGAGCCAAAGAATGAATTTAACCACGCCCTTTGCTCCCCCCCTCCATCGCCCCACCACACACACACACATGCTGTACAAAAGAACAACAGGAGAGCTATATAAAAACTCCCATTTAGGAAAACCTGGAGGGGGAAGCCTGGTGGACTGGTCCTTGCCCAAAGGATAAACTTTCTCCCTCTGGACAGAAATAGTCTGGTAAGTGATAGGCCTGTGAACCTAGCGGGCACCTGCTGTTGATTCCCGTCCATGGCAGTAGAGTCGAGTTCTTGGTCAGCCAGTCCAGCTGCTCCAGATTCCGCCTGCTGGTACGACTTTTCTGGGGCATTAGCCAAGTATCTACACTTGAGACCTTATTTAGAGCTTGACCTTCTTTTACTTTAATCCAAAGTACTTGGCTTCTTCTGTAATTGCCAGAGACTACAGTTTGGTTTTCACTGGGGGTTGGAGAAGGAGCATGTGTAGATTTGGGGTGTGTGTGTGTGTGTGTGTGTGTGTGTGTGTGTGTGTGTGTGTGTGTGTGTGTGTGTGTGTGTGTGTGTGTGTGTGTGTGTGTGTAGGGGGAACCAGGCTCATCTAACAGACTTTGGTTGGTTGTGTAAGCCTCTTAATCCTTGTGCCGAGCTATGCCTGGCATAGTTTGAAAATGCCCTGGAATTGAAATGGGATTAACTCCCTGACTCGACTCAGGCCACTGGAGGCACTATGGGAAGTACAAGGAAATAGAAGAAAGTGTCTCCTTAGAGCTCTTTCCTTTGTTTGGGGAGCCAAGGGGACCACAGGGTGGGAGAGCAAGAAGGTGCCTAGTGAGCAATAAAAACTGTATTAATAAAGTTCCACGTTCGGATGCAGGGAGGACAAAGGGATTCGGGAACAGGAAAGCCCACAGTCACGGAGGTAATGGGGAAGGCTTGTGGATACCACGTGTCATACACTGGGCTGTTCAGGAGGAACCGGCTAGGAGGCGATTCCAGGAAGGGAAGACAGTGGACAGAGGCGTGCATGTGGGAGGGCCTTTGACAGGTCTGCGCTTGGGAATGGGGAGAAGATGGTGGGTGGTACGTGGACAGTCTGTAAACAGCTTACAAGTGTGTGGAGTGTTCGGGTTGATGTGTGTGGCCGGGGTGGCAATCCCCTGGGGTCTTGCCGCCTGCTTGTGTCTCTCATACCCAGGGCTCCATCGTCCATCCATCATGACTCTGTCTTCTCCTGAGCCTCTGTGGCCTCAGCTTCTTCTCAATGTAGAGCTTCGCGGTGTCACCAATAACTAAAGCTGGGGAGCTTACCTGGCACCCTCAGGGCAGGCATGGGGGCCACTAAGGTTCCTGCAGTCTCCTGCATAACTGCCTGGATGGTACAGGCTCGGCCCCACTGTGCATCTGCCCGAAACACACACCAGCCCCATCAGAAGTCACCAGGCACCAGTGGTTTCAAGTTTGGGGAGAAAGTCAAGGGCTTTAACAGATGAGAAATATATTTGGAAATATGTATTTTTGACTAAGAATACACAAATTGCTTTCACTTCTTACATGTGACTTTAAAGCTTATTCTAGTCTTCACAGTGGGCCAAAAATGGTCTGAGTGTTTCTTTAAATTTATACAGACCAAATGATAGAACTTTAGATGTTGGGTGATAAAAATCCAATTTATTTCAAATATTGAAAAGCACAAAAGCCAGTGAATGTCAAAGACCACTACTGTACAAGATGTGGAAATATGCTGCAAGTTTTAAAACCCACCCAGGGAATTCCCTGGCAGTCCATTAGTTAAGACTGAATTTTCACTGCCCCAGGTTCAATCCCTGGTTGAGGAACTAAGATCCCGCAAGCCTTGAGGCGCAGTATAAACAAACAAGTAAAGGTCCGTCTAGTCAAGGCTATGGTTTTTCCAGTGGTCATGTATGGATGTAAGAGTTGGACTATAAAGAAAGTTGAGTGCCAAAGAATTGATGCTTTTGAACTGTGGTGTTGGAGAAGACTCTTGAGAGTCCCTTGGACTGCAAGGAGATCCAACCAGTCCATCCTAAAGGAGATCAGTTCTGGGTGTTCATTGGAAGGACTGATGTTGAAGCTGAAACTCTAATACTCTGGCCACCTGATGCGAAGAGCTGACTCATTTGAAAACTCTGATGCTGGGAAAGATTGAGGGCAGGAGAAGGGGATGACAGAGGATGAGATGGTTGGATGGCATCACCAACTCGATGGACATGGGTTTGGGTGAACTCCAGGAGTTGGTGATGGACAGGGAGGCCTGGCTTGCTGCGATTCATGGGGTCGCAAGGAGTCGGACACGACTGAGCGACTGAACTGAACTGAAGTGAGTAAATGAAATCAACGCACCCAGCATTTTCCTTACGTGAAATAAGGAGGTGTAGAGTCTGCCCTGTTACCGTGTGTGCTCTGAGCCCTGACGTGCATGATTTTCTGTGCTGTGTCGGGGCCGAGCCTGCATCCCTCATCCAAGCAGGAGGAAGGAACTGATGCTTGTCCTCCCCAGACAATGATCTGGGATTGCTTTCCATTCAGTTCTCTTAATGAAGAGACAGGAGGAGGGGGCGGCAGAGGAGGAGACATTGGATGGCATCACAGACTCAATGGACATGAGTTTGAACAAACTCCAAGAGATAGTGAAGGACATGGAAGCATGGCTTGCTGCAGTCCCTGGGGTTGCAGAGTCCAATACGACTTAGAGAGTGAACAACAGCGGCAACTTAATGAAGAGTCTGTAAAACATTTACGTGTATCTTAAAGAATCATATGAATTTTAAAGAACAAAATGAACAGCTCTGAACCTACGAGTGCGCCTCCCTCTCCAATCACAGCCCCTTCCCTCCCCACACAAGTCTCTGCTGCTGACTTCTGCGATAGCCATCGCTTTTTTCCTTTGTACTTTGCCACCCATGTTTGCCTTTCTAAACAATAGGCTCAGGCTTGCCTGCTTTTGAACTTTGCACAAATGAAATAACCTATGTGTCTTAGATGATGTCTTGTCTCTCACCCTGGGAGATTCCTGACGAAAGTTAACCGTACTCTGCCCGTTTCCAGCGCACGGTTCTGTTTGAGCTGAGTGTAACACAACTTATCTCCCCATCCTGCAGTGGTGGGTATTTGCGTGATTTCTGCCTTGTTGTTACTATGAACAGTGCTTCTTGAATATTCTTGTGCGTCTCTTAGTGCCAAGTGTAAGCATTTCCTCTAGGCTCGAGTGTGGGAGAGCCTAATTGCTGAGTCATGAGCTCAGTTTTACCGAGGTGACACCAGGGTTCTCCAAAGGGGATACAGGCTGTGCAGGAGACACCCAGTGCTTTCTGCTCTTCGTGCTGTAAGACGCCAGGGTGAGGAGAGAGAGCTGATAAGAATTTCAGTTTGCTTTTCCCCAGTTACCTGCCATTGGCCATTGAGATTTCTCCTTGTGTGGAGCCTGTTCAAGTCTTTGCCATTCATTTCTGTTGGGATGTTTACCTTAATCTTACTTTTCATAGCATGTGGTGGCTCAGTGGTAAAGAATCCACCCACCAATCAGAAGACAAGTGTTCCATTCATGGGTTGGGAAGATCCCCTGGAGAAGGGAATGGCAACCCACTTCAGTTTTCTTGTCTGGAGAATCCCATGGACAGAGGAGCCTGGGGGGCTACAGTCCATGGGGTCACAAAGAGTCGGACATGAGTGAGTGGCTGAACAACATTTATCTATCTATCTATCTGTTATCTATCTTTGATAGTATATGCTGAAATATCTTCTTCAAATTTATGTCTTATATTTTCACTGTCTTTATATTTTTACATCAGAAGTCTATAGTTCCTACCAAGAGAATTAATCAATTTTTTCCCTTTATATCTTTTTTGGCATGGAGGGTGGAGGGAGGATGAGTCATTTAAGAAATCTTTCCACACCCCTAAGATCAAGAAGATATTGCCTGTGTTGATTAGCTTTGAAAAGCTTTGCAGTTTTGTTTTTCTGTCTGTCCTTAAGTCACTTGGCCTCGATTTTGTATACGCTGCCTAGGTTCTCCTATGTAGACGTCCATGTGTCTCAGCACTGCTGGTTGTAAAGTCCGTTCTCTCCCCTCTGCAATCTCTCCAGCTCAGTCCCATGTCATGTGCCCTGGTGCACAGGTCTGTTTCTAGAGCTCTAGGTTCTGTTTCACCAGCCTGCTTAGTCATCGTCACACCTATACTCCTCTGATTTAATTATCACAGCCTTATCGTGAGTCTTGATAAACGGTCTTGGACCTCTGATATGGCCTGGAATCTCTGTAACCGATAACTTGTTGGCCACAGAGAAGGTTTCATGAGAGTGTATGGTGTGACTGTGGGTTTGTGTGTTCTGGTCTGCTGGAGATTAGGAGAGAGTTGGGGCCCAAATCTCCATGTGTGTATTGGGGAGTGTTTATTTTTATAGCTAATTTTAAACTTAGTAGTGTGTGTGTTCAGTTGTGTCTAACTATTTGCCACTCCCTGAACTGTATCTCTCCAGGCTCCCCTGTCCATGGAATTCTCCAGGCAAGAATACTGGAGTGGGTTGCGATTAACTTGTCTTCAGAGGATCTTCCTGATCCAAGGATCAAACTCTGGTCTGCCCGTTGCAGGCAGATTCTTTACCATCTGAGTCACCAGGGAAGCCTAAATAAACTTTATTTTAGAATAGTCTTATATTTATAGAAAAGTTGCAGAGTTAGCATGCAGTTCTCATATACCCCACATCTAGTTTTCCCTAGGTAAAAAAAAATCTTGGTTTATTTATGACTGCACTGGATCTTCCTTGCTGCGTGTGGACTTTCTCTTGTTGTAGAGAGCAGGGGTTACTCTCTAGGTGTGGTGCAAGGGCTTCTAAAAGCAGTGGCTTCTCTTGTTGCAGGTCACAGGCTCAGTGGTTGTGGCACAGGGGCTTAGTTGCCCCACAGCATGTGGGATCTTCCCAGACCAGGGCTCAAACCAGTGTCCCCTGCATTAGCGGGTGGATTCTTATCCACTGTGCCACCAGGAAAGCCCCGTTTCCCCTACTTTTAACATCTTACAATGATTACTGTGGTATATTTGTCCCAACTGAGCAACCTATCAGTTCAGTTCAGTCGCTCAGTCGTGTCCAATTCTGTGACCCCATGGACCACAGCACGCCAGGCCTCCCTGTCCATCACCAACTCCTGGAGTTTACCCAAACTCATGTCCATTGAGTTGGTAATGCCATCCAACCATCTCATCCTCTGTCATCCCCTTCTCCTCCTGCCTTCAATCTTTCCCAGCATCAGAGTCTTTTCAAATGAGTCAGTTCTTTGCATCAAGTGGCCAAAGTATTGGAGTTTCAGCTTCAACATCAGTCCTTCCAATGAACACCCAGGACTGATCTCCTTTAGGATGGTTGGATCTCCTTGCAGTCCAAGGGACTCTCAAGAGTCTTCTCCAACACCACAGTTCAAAAGCATCAATTCTTCGGTGCTCAGCTTTCTTTATAGTCCAACTCTCACATCCATACATGACTATCAGAAAAACTGTAGGCTTGACTAGATGGACCTTTGTTGGCAAAGTAATGCCTCTGCTTTTTAATATGCTGTCTAGATTGGTCATAACTTTCCTTCCAAGGAGCAAGGGTCTTTTAATTTCATGGCTGCAGTCACCATCTGCAGTGATTTTGGAGCCCCCAAAAATAAAGTCTATTTATTTTTTACTGTTTCCACTGTTCCCCCATCTATTTGCCATGAAGTGATGGGACTGGATGCCATGATCTTTGTTTTCTGAATGTTGAGCTTTAAGCCAACTTTTTCACTCTCCTCTTTCACTTTCATCAAGAGGCTTTTTAGTACTTCTTCACTTTCTGCCATAAAGGTGGTGTCATCTGCATATCTGAGGTTATTGATATTTCTCCTGGCAATCTTGATTCCACCTTGTGCTTCCTCCAGCCCAGCATTTCTCATGATGTACTCTGCATATAAGTTAAATAAGCAGGGTGACAATATACAGCCTTGACATACTCCTTTCCTGATTTGGAACCAGTCTGTTGTTCCACGTCCAGTTCTAAGTGTTGCTTCCCGACCTGCATACAGGTTTCTCAACAGGCAGGTCAGGTGGTCTGGTATTCCCATCTCTTGAAGAATTTTCCACACTTTAGTGTGATCCATGCAGTCAAAGGCTTTGGCATAGTCAATAAAACAGAAATAGGTGTTTTTCTGGAACTCTCTTGCTTTTTCGATGATCCAGCGGATGTTGGCCATTTGATCTCTGGTTCCTCTGCCTTTTGTAAAACCAGCTTGAACATCAGGAAGTTCACGGTTCACATATTGCTGAAGCCTGGCTTGGAGAATTTTGAGCATTACTTTACTAGCATGTGAGATGAGTGCAATTGTGCAGTAGTTTGAGCATTCTTTGGCATTGCTTTTCTTTGGGATTGGAATGAAAACTGATCTTTTCCAGTCCTGTGGCCACTGCTGAGTTTTCCAAATGTGCTGGCATATTGAGTGCAGCACTTTCACAGCATCATCTTTCAGGATTTGAAACAGCTCAACTGGAATTTCATCGCCTCTACTTGCTTTGTTCATAGTGATGCTTTCTAAGGCCCACTTGACTTCACATTCCAGGATGTCTGGCTCTAGGTGAGTGATCACGCCATCGTGATTATCTGGGTCGTGTCTTTATTGTACAGTTCTTCTGTGTATTCTTGCCACCTCTTCTTAATATCTTCTGTTTCTGTTAGGTCCATACCGTTTCTGTCCTTTATTGAGCCCATCTTAGTGTGAAATCTTCCCTTGGTATTTCTACTTTTCTTGAAGAGATCTCTAGTCTTTCCCATTCTATTGTTTTCCTCTATTTCTTTGCACTGATCACTAAGGAAGGCTTTCTTATCTCTCCTTGCTATTCTTTGGAACTCTGCATTCAGATGCTTATATCTTTCCTTTTAGCTTCTCTTCTTTTCACACCTATATTCCTTAGTTATTGATTCCTCATTTCTGATACTTTTAGTAACTTTATTGATTGTATTGATACTTTATTATTAACTAAAGTCCGTACGTTACTGAGATTTCACTCCTTCCCCATCATATCCCTTTTTTATTCTGGGATCCCATCCAGAACACTGTATCACATCCAGTTGCCAGGGCTCTGTAGGATCTTCGGGCTGGGACAGGTTCCCAGACTTCCTTTGTTTTTGATGACCTTGACAGTTCTTAGTGCTGGTCAGGTAGTTTGGAGACTGTCTCTCCTTTGGGGCCTGTCTGCTGTGTTTCTCGTGATTGGACTGGGGGTGGGCATGTGTTTAGGGGAAGAAGACCACAGAAGTAAAGTGCTCTTTTCGTGACTTTGTGTTATCAACATGATAACATCCCTGGTGAGGTGGACCTTGACCTCCTGGCCAAGATGGTGGCTGTGAAGTTACCCTCCCCCGCTCTTTGGAAGGCAGTCCCTGGGCACAGCCCACACTTGAGGGGCAGTGATTGTGCCCCGCTTCCTTGAGGGAGGAGTCCCAATATAAGTTATTTGTAATTCTTCTGCAGGTGAAATTCGTCTTCCCTCCCTGATTTTTGTATTTAGTTATTTATCTGTATCAGTATAGACTCACAGATATAAGTTTAAGTTATAGTGCAGTATTGTGTTACTTAACTTGTTGCTCAGGCTTCCCTGGTGGTGCAGAGGTTAAAGTGTCTGCCTGCAATGTGGGAGACCTGGGTTCGATCCCTGGGTCAGGAAGATCCCCTGGAGAAGGAAATGGCAACTCACTCCAGTATTCTTGCCTGGAGAATCCCATAGACGGAGGATCTTGGTGGGCTACAGTCCACGGGTCGCAAAGAGTCAGACATGACTGAGGGACTTCACTTTCACTTTCACTTATTGCTCAAATTGCTCCAACTTTGGCCACTGGGAGCCCTTTCTGTTGCTTCTGTGTTCCTTTAACAAATTCCCATAATTTTGGTTCTTTAGCACTTCCTTACTTTTTGGCACAAGGAGATGTTCCAGACTCATCTTGTATGTTTCAGGATACAGCTCTAGACTCAGCCATTTCTCCAAGCAGCTCTTGTCACTTCTACTGGAAAAGGGTATTTAAAAACCAAGATCTGGGATGACTGTGCTCAATGCTACTGGAATGTTGTTGAGTCTAGGTAAACAGAGCCAGGAAATATGTGTATGGATGCTAACGTGAATATACACTCACATGTATCTATAATTATTTCTACAATCATTCATTTGTATCTATATTAAGATAAACATAAGTTTATACTGATGCCTCTGACTCTAATCCAAAACCACAGTACTCTTTCTAACCTTCTTTAGGGGGTGAGGGAGAGATTTTTTAAAAGTCAGCAACTAACACACAAGTAAGCAGAGAGATAAGCTTTTGTTCCTGGAGATTTTCTTAGAATATACTAGTCTTTCATCTTTCACTTTACATATTGCCCAGACCTTTCAGAGTTGAAAATGTAACTTCTGTGAAGAATTATAGCCGTGTCGGTGGTTACTTTCAAATGGCAGGATATTTACTTAAGTACTGTGCACTTAGATAGTGGCCTGAGTCATCACTGTCAACCTGAGCTGAATGCTTACTGTGTGCCAGAGACTGTTATGAGTAGTTTATCTTAATCTTCACAGCCCTGCCTGTGAGAGTTACCGTCATTCTCCCAACTTACCAATAAGGAAACAGAGACGCAGATTGAGGAACTTACCCGGGTCCTGTGGCTGAGAAGGTGTGGGGCCCAGCTTCAAACCCTGGTATCTGTCCCAGACATCACTTTGCCAACTAAGGTCTGTCTAGTCAAAGCTATGGTTTTTTCAGCAGTCGTGTACGGATGTGCGAGTTGTACCATGAAGAAGGCTGAGCACCGAAGAATTGATTCTTTTGAACTGTGATGTTGGAGAACTGGATGTTGGACTCCCTTGGATTGCAAGGAGATCAAACTGGTTAACCAGTCCCTTGGATTGCAAGGAGATCAAACCAGTTAATCCTAAAGGAAATGCACCCTCAATATTGATTAGAAGGACTGATGCTGAAACTGAAGCTCCAATACTCTGGCCACTTGATGGGAAGAACGAACTCACTGAAAAAGACCCTGATGCTGGAAGATTGAGGGCAGGAGGAGAAGGGGGTGACAGGATGAGATGGTTGGATGGCATCATCAACTTAACGGACATGAGTCTGAGCAAACTCTGGGAGATAGTAAAGGACAGGGAAGCCTGGTGTGTACAGTCCATGGGGTCTCGAAGAGTTGGACATGACTTAGCGGCTGAACAACAACAGCGTCTGTCCCAGAGCTGATGTTCATGTTTTGTTCATCTCTTAAGAGTAAGAATAGGGTCCAGGAGAAACAGTGATTTCTGAATTACCGAGAGAAAATAAACGGTAACCGATTTGATAGAGAGTTTCAAGCTAATGACCTTTTCCAGTGGTTTCTCTGGCCCCTTGGGACTAGCCTATGTTTCTGTCTGGAGAAGGTGTGTTAGGAGGCTAGGAGGCGGAGGAAACGGCCAGGCCTCCCCATTGAGACCCTGTGTTTTCTGCTCAGTCCTCATTCAATTCAAATTGTGTCATTTCCGTGAGAAAACAGGCCATCTAAATCTGTGGCAGGAACCTGACACTCCTTGTTTGAACTTGACACCAGGAATGTGGCCCGGTGGATAGCATTTACAGACACATAGTAACAAGCAGGCTTGGCCCCCTGGGAGCAGAAATCCTTCCCAGGGTACACATGCCAAGTGCTTTAACTGTAAGTGCTTAGAATCATTAAAAAGAGTTATTGTCCAATCAGATATTTATTGCAAAGGTAGTAATTCTTTTTTTTTTTTTTTAAGTTCATTTAAGTTTTAGTTCCGCCTTACAGATAAGCCAATCTGAGAATCTAAAAGTACTGCCATGTTGAACAGAGATTTTGCGGCTTCACCTATTGCTAAAATGGTTGCCTTCCTGGGTGTGACACAAATATCTTGGATATTTAGATAAAGTACGAGCTGGCAGGAGCATAGTAAGCCTTGATTATTCATTTCAGTGGTTGCTCCAGGAAGCTGGGGAGACGGAGACCACTTCAGTGCACAGGACAGCCTTTGCAAACAGCCTGCAACCTGCCTCTGCTGGGTCTTGATGGGATGTTGCGATTTCCATTGCTTTTGGCTAGAATGCCTTAAACACGTGGGAGGTTTTGGCAAAAAGTAATGCCAGCAGACAGTCAACAGCCTCTCCCACTCATGGTGCCGTGTTGTGTCCTCATGGCCAGCTGAGTTGGTGGTATAAGCTTGACCTTGGAAGGGGGCTATGGTTGAAGGAGAGAGTAAACTTACAGGGCAGATATTTTTCAGTGAAATGGTAGCTGTCTTATCCCAGGTGGTTGGCAGAATATCAAATGCTTGCTCAGGGCTGGAATGGTATTTTAGGAATATAATGTCCACACTAGAACACACCAGAACCACTAGCTCTTTATAATAGCTCAAGAGGCCATTATTCTTCTATCACTTGTAAAATGGTGTCTGATAAATGTATGCTTTATTATGTCCTGGGTATACAGTCATCATCTTAATATAGATATGCAAACTCTCGACTTCATAGTGTGGGATTATGAATCGCATAGATTGCAAAAATATCAAACTCAGTATCTTATAGTCTACCTTCTACGAAGTTGTTCTCAAGCTATCAAAAGTGTAAGAAGATATTCAGAAGTTGCTACAGTGCCCATTTCTGAGATGAGCCCACTAAACATGTGTTCAGTAGGTCTGGACACAGGGGTCTTCATTTCTAATAAGCCCCAAATTATCATGGGATCGGAGGTCTGTAGAACACGCCTGACCCTGACGCCCTTCAGGATGCCCGGTGGCATCCTCTGAAGACATCTAGAGAAGCTTCGTGACTATTGTCATGAGACAGGAGAAGAGCAGGAACCTTGGGTGTTTGTCACTTCACTTCTTTGTTTTTAGCATCAAAGTGTTTTGTTTTTTAACATACGTGTTTACTCTTCTGGGAGAATGGAGACTTTTGTGCACTTCTCTAAGACACCTGAAAACGTCTTAGAAGATGTGGTTGGGTTGTTCTGCAGTTACCCACGAACTCTTTGGAATCACATGTGACCCTGCCTGCGGAGTTTGAGCCTTCCTCTCTCTCCACACACTAACACTGCAGATAGTAATCATTTCATCTTGACCAGTCTGATGTGTGAATAATCTGATCCTCATTTTCATGTACATTTCTTTCATTGAAAGCAGGATTAGGAAAACTAAGATTATCTACTGAAGAACTATCCTTCACTTATATACAATAAATAATCAATTAGGAAATCAAGTTGAAGTGAAAACCCTCTTTAAATAGCAGTGTAAATCTGAGTAATAGACTTTTTTGCTGTGTGTATCATTTTTAAAATTTGAAATATTGTTAATTCCTAGAAATAAATTTAGCAAGAATTGAGCTAGACCTATATAGATAAATGGTACAATTCTAGGTAGGATAAAAAAGCTGCTTTTTCCTTGGATAGGAAAACTGAGTAGTATTGTAGATATGTCAGTTTGTTCTAAATTAAATCATGAATTCACTGAGATTCCAGGTAAATTACCTCAAATAATTTAAAGTAACATTTTAGAAAGGGTTTTACAAAATGATCCTAAAATTCACCTAGAAAGATAAACAGGCAAAAATAGTATTGGAAGGACTGATCTCAGCATATATTAAAATATAGTTTAATGATTCAGTAATAAAACAGTATAGCATGTCACGGACAGAAAAATCAATGAGCAGACCACAGAATCTAAGACGTGGGGTGAAATATGTAGGGATATTTAGTATACGATAAAGAACCTGACTTTCACTTTTCACTTTCATACACTGGAGAAGGAAATGGCAACCCACTCCAGTGCTCTTGCCTGGAGAATCCCAGGGATGGGGGAGCCTGGTGGGCTGCCTGCCGTCTATGGGGTCACACAGAGTCGGACACGACTGAAGCGGCTTAGCAGCAGCAGCAACAGCAAAGGTGATATTTAAATAAGTGCAAAAAGGGGGTAAGTACGTGGTTTGGGGATAATTAGGAAAAAATGAGAGAAAATAAATTCAAAATGGATCAAGGATTTAAGTGCAAAGTAACAAAACCATAAAAGTTAGAGAAAGCAGCTGAATCTTTAAAAATAACCTTGGAATGAACTATTTAATAATGATACAAAACTCAGAAGACATAGAAGAAAATGATCAGTAAGTCTGATTATATAAAAACTTCTGTATGGCAAAAATACTATAGACAACATCTAAATACAAATGGTAAGTTGAAAGAAATGCAGAAAAATATATTACAAAAGGCTAGGTTCCTTAATATGCAAAGAGCACTTACAAATAAGAAAAATCCAAACAATCCAAACCAAAGTGTGCAGAGAACAAGCACGAGAATTTCATAGAACAAGAAGTATCTGTGGCTTATAAAACGTTGTGTTCCATCTCTGAATGAAAGTTACTCTGAATTAATGTCAGATTTTCCTCATGGAGAAAGAACTTTATGATGTAATTTTACTCTTGGAGTGATTTATGAAAGTTAGTATATCCAGTATTTTGGCCACCTGATGGGAAAAACTGACTCACTGGAAAAGACCCTGATGCTGGGAAAGATTGAGGGCAGCAGGAGGACAGAAGGGGACAAAAGAGGATAAGATGATTGGATGGCTTCACCGATTCAATGGACATGAGTTTGAGCAGGCTCCAGGAGTTAGTGATGGACAGCGAGGCCTGGCATGCTGCAGTCCACAGGTTCGAAAAGAGTTGGACACGACCGAGCGACTGAACAACACCAACAAGTGTATTTAATGCTGTAGCCTGGGTTCCCTGTTCTTCTGTGGAGTAGTGACGCCTTGCCTGGGAGCCTTTCTGGGTGATTAAACAAGGAGCATGAGTCAGATAAACCTCCTCGGGCTCGGAGGTACTTTGAGCCTTCTGTTTGCCTGTTTCCTCCACTTGATTCATTTCCTCAATCTTTAGGACGTTTGCTAAGAAAGTGGCACCATCTCTGTAAAGATTTATTCTGGAAACTTTGGTCTATCTTATCTATGTGCCAGGTACTGTTTTGAGTGCTTTATGATATCAACTTATATTTAAAACGGAAAAGTGTTCATGCCATCTGGCAGCAAAGGGGGCTGAGACCTGAGTGAGGGAGACGTAAAAAGGCTGGCCACTGAAGGAGAAAATCTTACTCCTGCGAGCAGCAGGCTGGGCTGCCTTTCTGATGTGATTGCTGTTCACACATTGTGAACGAGAGTTCAAGGCCAGAGTATTGCACTTCTGCACAGGAGGCCCATGGAGGTCACCGCTCTCTGCTGTCAGGAATGGCACCTGAGGGCGGAGTGCTGGTCTGCCTCGGCCTGTGGACTGGACTCCCCTCCTCACGGGAGGGATCCCTGGAGTGCCTTCTTGGGGTCCCTTCCCCCCTCTCCCCCTGCCATCTGTGAAGGAGGCTCTCGGGGGAATTAAATAGCCCGAGACTGGAATGAGTCAGCTGCTGCGTTGCCGGGTTACACCCGCCAATAACAAAACAAGGACCCTCGTTGGGCAGCCCAGCCTGTGGAGAAGTCTTCAGCCACAGGAATGTGGGTCCCCGCCCTCCTCCCCCGTGGGGAGCCTCCCAGAACCCGTGGCCTCTGCCTGGATGGGGGTGCGTGGACCTCCCTGCAGTGTGACCTCTGAGGACTGTTGGAGCTTGGGGCTGGGGGAGATGCGTGTGTTTTTCAGCCCTAAGTCTCCCTCCTGGCTGGGTGAATCTTCGCCCCCTCCCTGTCCACACTCCCCATACTTCCCCTGAAGTCTGCTTGGACCCTCTACCTGAGTTCTCCTCTCTGCTGAAGGCCACTCGCGGTGACGGTCACCCTGCCATTCAGCAGGTGCTAACTGATTGCCTCATAGGTGCCTGGCCCTGTTAGGATTCCTGTGTGTGTTCTCTGTCACTCAGTCATGTCTGATTCTTTGTGACTCCATGGACTGTAGCCTGCCAGGCTCCTCTGGCCATGGGATTCTCCAAGGATCCTGGAGTGTGTTGCCATTCCCTTCTCCATGGAATCTTCCTGACCCTGGGATCGAACCTGGGTCTCCTGCATTGCAGGGCGATTTCTTATCTGAGCCACCAGGGAAGCCTCCCCAAAAGAAACCATGGTCCTGATCGCAAGAATCCACAGCCCATTCAGGTGACAAGTCTCACCAGGGCTCTGGGTTCTCAAGGAGGGGGTGCTGCACTACACTCTCTAGGAGGCCTCGTGTGGACAGTCATCAGGGGGATGCGGAGGGGTGGACGAGAGCAGGGGCCCAGAGACAGACATGAGCTCCGGAAGCACCCAGAATGGCTGTCACCTGGACATGAACAGGGAGGTCTAAGGCAGGAAGCCTCTAACTTCTGCTGAGGTGCTGGGTTTTACAGGTTAGACAACATGGAGGAATTCTGTTCACGGGAACATTTGGTGGATTTGTGTGTTGATCCTCTCGGTGGGCCTGGGGGTGATGACTGCAACAGCTGGAGAACCAGTCAGAGGCACCCGCGGGAACCTGGTTGAGGCACAGCATTTCTGGAAGTCCTGCCATCCTGGATGTAACTTCATGTTGAAAGTCTAAAAGTACTCTTTCCCATCAAAGTCGACCTGCTGTGTGCTTAAGCCTTGGCTTAGGTGGACTTGCTTCAGTTTACCTATTGAAAGCCTAACAAAGCACCCAGCCTGTGGCAGACACTCGGTAAATATTTGTTGAAAAAACCGAAGGAAAGTTATGGATGCCATGGTCTTCTGTGAGGGTGATCACAGAAGGCCTGTCTCCGAGGTGCCCTCCAGCCCCCTCCCCGGGTTGTGCATGACCTCTGACTGCTTCCCAAGGCCACCGGTTGGTCACATATCTGCCGGAGGCCCGGGGCAGCACATGCTCACCTTCCCAGGGTCTCCTTTCAGATTGTAGCTGCACTGTTTGTCCCCAAAACAGTTATCGCACACCCATTGGGTGTCCTGCAGTCCAGCTCATTTCTGATGCTAATCTCAGTTCACTGACGAGGGAGAGGGACACCCCTGGCCCCCCAGGCTGCTAGGGCAGGAACCTATTCTTCAGAAAAGCTATACTTGGCTCCTGCCCCCAGCCTGCCTGCACCATGCTGCTCTCTGGGGATATTTCTTTGTCTGTAAAGACCGAAGGAACAGCCTCAGGAATTGGGTGGTTGGATGGGAGCAGTGTAAGCAGAACCTGCTGGGCTGGCCCTGCCTCCGCCCGAGTACCGTGTCACCTTGGCAGGTCATCTGTTTAACAAGACCTGTTTCTAGACCTGGGGGAAATCAGTGGACACGCTTGTCCTCTCTCCACTTTGCAGGGCCCAGCGTTGTCAGCTGTGACAACATCTGCCCTTCTCGAAGGCTTCCTGTCTCCCTCAGGGTGGGTGATTTGGATTTTGTCATGAGTGACTTTGTTCTGACCGTAATCCTGGTAGATGGTGTTCTATTCCTCTTGGTCCCCCGAGAAGGACACACTGAAGCCTGAACTGACCTTCCCTCCCTTGAGGGGAGGGTTCTCCGCAGTTTCCACGGTGGCCAGAGGAGCTCCCCCCCAACGCCTGTGAGCACACACTGTCGTCTCTGCTCCATCTTAGGGCAGGGAGGAGCCCCATCCTTTGAGCTTTGATTTGATAAAGACCTCCAGGAAGAAAAAGGAAAAAAAAAGTACAGTAACTTGCCAAACTGAACCTAGAAAAAAAGTCCTCTTCTGGGATATTTCATCTGTAAAATTCATCACCACCAGAAAGACTGAAGACTTTTATTTATTCATTTTTTTAAAATAACTGAGAGGCCTGGGGGCTTGTCTGTCAGAAACGAGGAAGAGGGTAGATTCAAAAGGGTCATTTTGCCTGGGGTGTCCTTGATAAGAATGATGAGGCAAGTTTAGAGTCCAGCTGACTTGGCTCAGGTGTCCACGTGGCAGTGGGTCCCACACCACGTAAGGGGCGAGGGCGTGCCCCACTTGGGGGGGCCTTTATCAGGCTCTGGTCCATGTTCTCGCTGCCCCTGGTGGCCACACTTCAGTGGCCACCTCTATGGCACCTGCCCGGGTTCCATGGATCAAACGCTCGGCTCTCTACCCTCTACTCCTGAGCACTTGCTTGTTATCTCCGTGTTGCAGACATTGTAATAGTGTGGCTTAGTGTGTCCATAGGTGTGTGTTTCTTTGCTCTCAGGTGTATGTTCCATAAGGCAGGGACTGCCTACAAGAAAGGGCTGGCATACAACTGTTCTTTCTAAATATTGGTTGAATCAATGAATAAACTTCCGGAGAGTAGGAACTGTGTCTTTTTTAATCTTTCAGTCCACTGCAGTATCTTCACCTGAGAAAGTACATCAATAAATGTTTTTTTAGATTATTCATCTGGACTGAGTTCATGTCCTAAACCTTTGCAATAACAGCCTTTTAAAGGACAAAGTTCAAATACACCATTGGAACTGTAAATGTGTTCATTGCCAGTCTTCCAGATCACGTCATGTATTTTCTCTGATTTGTGAAAGGCAATATACAAAAAGTGTTAGAAAAGCACATATGTGAGTGTGTGCACATGTGCAATTTTTAAAAAACATTGAGTCATTATTATGGGAAAAAAATTTGGAACCAATCCTAACTAACTTGGAAAGCTGGCCTCACTTGTAATGCCTTTCCTACTGTTCTGGAATTCTCTCCTTTGGTGGGACCAGGGACAGTAGCTTATACACACATGTCCTGTCTCCATGGATGCCAGAGACTGGGTTTCAAGCTTGAAAAAGCTTCACCCACATTTCTAATACTTACTGGGTGACTGAGTTGTTATTCTGCAGGCCCACGAGGGAGCTATTTGCACGTGAGCTGTTTCTTTGCTCTGCAGGGTTATTTATTCTGTACAGACGGGCATTCACCTCTGCTGGTCTGCCCTCTTTTCCAGGGAAGTGCCCTTGAAGGATGCCAAGGAGTATGCGGAGTCCATTGGTGCTGTCGTGGTTGAGACAAGTGCAAAGAACGCAATTAATATCGAAGAGCTCTTTCAAGGAATCAGTAAGTATCTGGTTTGTGTTTTCAGTATAGTTTTCATCTTTATGCTTCTGGGGCTCAGAGGATAAAAGCCATAGAGCTCTGGAGCAGAGTATTTCTTCTGAGTTAATTTATCTGGTGCCACATACACTAAACTCTGCAGCCTTGCCCAGGTTCCTGCAGACCCACACGACCCCTCGCTGTTCTCTGTCTCCAAGAGTCTGTGCTTTCACCTGTCCAGTCTGTTTCACGACTCAGAATGAAGTAACTCTGTTGCAAAATAAAACTTATTTTACTTACAGAATTACATATTCTATAGCGTTTTATGTTTGTATGTTGAGGGGAGGAAAAAAAAAAAGAGTGAGAAAGATATGGAAAACCAAAGTCACCCATGAAGCTGAATGACTCTGGGCAAAGGAGACAAGAAAAGCTTGTAGTCATTTTTTGTGTCTGGTGATCATCAACAAGAAACAGTGCCTCCCTCCTACGAGACCTGTGGGTCAAGAGTCGACGTGAGAAGGTTTTCCTCATTTCTGATCTTTTTTTAAAATTAGAGTATAGTTGATTTACAATGTCGTGTTAGTTTCAGGTGTACAGCAGAGTCATTCAGTTATACGTGTGTGTGTGTCTATATGTGTATTATATATATGTATGTATTCTTTTTTAGATTGTTTTCCCTTATAGGCTATTACAAGATATTGAGTAGAGTTCCCTGGGCTATGCAGTAGGTCCTTGTTGTTTATCTACATTATATACAGTCGTATTTGTCACCCTGTTCCTGTGTAGCTCCCCGTATTTTCCAGAGCTGTCTCCCAGCATCAGTGCAGCTCTGTGTACCTGAAATTCACCCTGGGTTTTCTGCAAGAGCTAGGAGACCTCCCAAAGTTTATGCAAAGTCATGTTTTCAATAAAAAATGACGTAAAGACTTCACAGAAGAAAACAAGCCTAAATCCAAGCATTAGTCTCTTAATTCGAAAGATATTCCTTTGCACGGCTCAGCCAGTATAAATCTCTTCATGCATATGAAGTCTTTTTTCTTTTCCCTTCCATGTGGCATGTTGGATTTTAGCTTCTCAACTAGGAATTGAAACTGCCCCTCCCCCACCCCCACCACAGTCCCCCCACAGAGTCTTAACCACTGGGCTGCTAGGAAAGTCCCTTTCTTTTTTTTTTTTTCTTTTTTTATATGAGGTCTTTATGGCTCAAAGTGATGGGGACTTTGCATAAGGAATTCCTGAGAGCCCGGTGGTCTACTTCATTTAGGAAAAACAAATGTTTTGTTTATGAGGTACTTAGTCGCTCAGTCGTGTCTGACTCTTTGTGACCCTTTGGACTGTAGCCCTCCAGGCTCCTCTGTCCATGGGATTTTTCAGGCATTTTTCTTATACTGGGTAATTACGTCTGAAATAAATAATTGCTTCAATGTTTACTAGCTCATTAATGCCCTGTTTAATCTTATGAAGTCGTCTCAGTTATCGTCCCTGCTTTACATGAGGACATTGAGGTGTGGAGAGGTTTGCAACTTACTCTCGGTCACAGGGGGTCAGTCCTGGGAGCAGGACTCCAGAACCCATGATCTGAGCCTCCAGTCTGCCCACTTCTTATTGCAGATGGCAGCTTCTGGTGAAAAACAGGAAATGACTCAACTGCCCAAAACTTGGGAAATGATTTTTTAATAATCCTGAAACACCAGTATAAACTAGTGATTAAAAACAAGGATGTAAATTTGTCTTTACTGACATAAAAAGATAAATTGTTGTGTGTGAAACAGAAATTACAGAACACTTTGTATAATATCCTGATTTTATAAAATGTGAACCATAGACTACATTCCCTGGTGGCTCAGACTGTAAATAATCCGCTTGCAATGAGGGAGACTTGGGTTCAATCCCTGAGTTGGGAAGATCCCCTGGAGGAGGGCATGGTAACCCATTCTAGTATTCTTGCCTGGAGAATCCTCATGGACAGAGGACCCTGGAGGGCTGCAGTCCATGGGGTTGAAAAGAGTCAGACATGACTGAGACTAAGCATGTAGACTATGTAATTGTAAATATATTCTTTTGGGCAAAGAGTCAAAGGGAACACACATCTTAAAATGTTAACAGTGGTTGTTTCATGGTGGTGAGATTGCAGGGGACTTAAAAAAAAGACTTTGTTATGGAAAAATGTAAACATATACACCAGTAAACTGAAGAATGTAATGAACATCAGGTATGGTCATCACTCCGTGCCCTTGGAGGATTGCTTCCGGGACCACTGACACCAAATCCGAAGATGCTCAATCCCTTGTTTTAAAGGGCATTGTATTTGTGTCTATAAGCTACGCATATCCTCCCATATACTTTAAATCATCTCTAGATTGCAAATAATACCTAAGACCATAACAATGCTATGCAGTTGTAAATACAGTGTAAATGCTATTCAAATAGTTGCCAGTGTGGCAAACTCAAGTTTTGCTTTTTGGAACTTTCTGGAATTTTTTTTTTTTTAATATTTTCAGTCTGAGGTAAGTTGGATCCAAGGATACAGAACCTGCAGATATATAGGGCAGACCATACTCATAACCAAGCTGCCTTCATCCCTACCCCACACTTCCCCCAGCCTGCCCCTCCCCCCACACCTGTATTATTTTGAAGGCAATCCAGAACATCATTTCATCTGTAAATATTTTCAGTATGTAGCTTTTTTTTTTTTACAAAGCAATTACATGGTGGCGTTCATCGTCATAATGCTATTATCATTATTAATGACATTGAACATGTGATGTTCAAATTTTCAGCAGCTTATAATTATCAGAAATGATTTGTTTGCATTTAACAGTATGTTTGGGGTCAGGATGCAAATAAGCTCCATGTGTAGTGATAAAATTAGCTGGTGTGCCTTTTAAGCCTCTCCTTCACAGTAGGTTCCCTCCATGCAGTTTCTTTATTTGAGCAATTAGGTCATTTGTCCTGATCCAGGTTTGTTGTTCAGTTACTAAGTTGTGTCTGACTCCTTGTGACCCCATGAATTGCAGCACACCAGACTTCTCTGCCCTCCCCTATCTCCAGGAGTTTGCTCAGACTCATGTCCATTGAGTTGGTGATGCCATCTAACTACCTCATCCTCTGTGGCCCCCTTTTCCTGCCCTCAGTCTTTACCAGCATCAAGGTCTTTTCCAAAGAGTCAACTCTTCACATCAGGTGGCCAAAGTACTGGAGCTTCAGCTTCAGCATCAGTCCTTCCAATGAATATTCAGGACTGATTTCCTTGAGGACTGACTGGTTTGATCTCCTTGCTGCCCAAGGGACACTGAAGAGTCTCCCATGGCATTCCGTAGCATGAATGAAAATTTGTTAATCCATTCACCTACACATTTGGGTGGTTTTCAGGTTTTAGTGATTACAGGCAAGGCTGTGATGAGATTTCACGCACAAGTTTCTGTGTGGATAAACACCTAGGAGTGTGGCTGGCTCCTCTAGTAGGCAATAGTCCATATTCTAAGGGTGCCCCAGCCTGTGTCCCAAAGTGGTTTTAGCATTTTTCATTCCCACCCCTAATGCCGCAGAGCTCCAGTAGCTCCAGCTCCTTGTCATCAGGTGGGACGATCAGTTGTTAAATTTCAACCATTCGGATGGGACTGTGATGGTCTCTCCTTGTGGTTTTGACATCCATCTCCTGATGACCGACAGTGTTGAGTGCCTGTTTGTGTGCTTATTCACAATCCTTGTGTCTCCTCTGGTGAAGTGTCTGATCAACTTTGGCCCATTTTGTATTGATTTGCTGTTTTTTTGAAGGATTTATCTGTTTTGGCTGTGCAGGGTCTTTGTTGCTTAGTGTGGGCTTTTCTCGAGCTCCAGCGTTGGGGAGCTGCTTTTCATTTCAGCGCTCTGGCGTCTCATGGCGCTGGTTCCTCTTGCTGTGGAGCACCGGCTTCCGCAGTTGCAGCACGTGGGCTTCAGTAGTCTCGGCTTGTGGGATTAGTTGGTCTGCAGCTTGTGGGCTCTTCCTGGACCAGGGCTCGGACCTGTGTCCCCCTGTGTTTGCTGGTGGATTCTTAACCACTGGACCACCAGGGAAGTCCCCTGAGTTGTTTTCTTATTCTTCACTTAATGATCAGCAGTGGCTCATCGGTTGTAATAAATGGTCCCCACGCATTACAGGTGTTAGAGGACATTGGGGATGAGGGGGAGGAGTGGATGAAAACTCTCTGAACTTCATGCCTGACTTTTTGTAAACCTAAAACTGGCCCTCCCCGCAAATATAGTCTGCTAATTTTTTTAAAAAGGGAAATGGTACCTTTGAATAGCAAGGAAGCCTAATGATTTTAAAGGAACGTAAGCCCCTCCATGTTGAAGATCTTTGGTGTTTTGGATTCAAGGTCAATGTGATCTCGCCCCTTACTTCCTTCTTTGCTGGGGCACCACCATTCCCATGGCTCCTGGACTTGAACTTCAGTTTTCCTCCTCCCTCTCTCATCCTCCCACCTCCAATCAGTTGTCACATCTGCCAGGTATCTTCCTGCAGTCCTCCTTCCCTCCCTATTTTCTACTTCTCTCCACGGCACTCTCATTATCCCCGACCAGGATTTCCTGCCAGCATCCTGGCTGAATCCACTTCCTGAATCCTACTCTATGGTAATCCTGCACAGAGCATTAGTGCCTTCCTAGGTCTAGACGGTCATGTTCCAGGTTCTCTCGCAGTCCCAATGTTGTCTTCTTGATGGCAGCAAAAGGAGAGTTCAGAGGATGACCTCAGGTGTCACAAGTGTGGCACCAGCACATTCTGTATTCCTGGGGCAGGGCCACCTGATCGTGAGCTCTGCAGTGGGTCAGAGAGGACCCCTCCGCCCCAAATAGAGAGACTGGGCGATCGTGATTAAGAGCAAATGCTGCCGAGTCATAGTAGACACAGTTAGTTTGTTAGTGTGTTAGTCACTCAATCATGTCCGACTCTTTGTGACCCCATGGACTGTAGCCCACCAGGCTCCTCTGTCCATGGGATTCTCCAAGCAAGGATATACTGGAGTGGGTTACCATTCCCTTCTCCAGGGGATCTTCCTGACTCAGGGATTGAACCCGGGTCTGCTGATTCTTTCTTGCAGGCAGATTCTTTACCATCTGAGCCACCAGGGAAGCAGGTAAGCATAGTCAGTCTACTTCTCTGGATAATTCAGAAAATCAGAATTGAGAAATGGAAGTGACAGGCAGGTCCCAGCCCCTCTACCACCCATCCAACCAAAGCGGAGCCTGGTAGATCCTGGGGCCGGGGTGAGAGAGGGAAGTACCCAGACAGCAGCTTGGCAAGGAAGAAGATGCCAGGCCTGTGCAGGAAGCGGCTGGTCCCCAGGACAGCTGCCGCTGAGTGTGCTATTTTATTTTTGTGTGTAAAAGCGTCACAGGCCCAGTCCAGAGCCAGCACAATTTACAGTTTACAGGCTTGGATTTGGTTTTCTCCCATCACTTTGTGTTCTTGAGGAATCATTTACAAAACCTGCTTTTTCTCTGGGCTGTCAACTTTCAGGAAGACAGAACTCAAAAAAAAAAAAAAAAAAAAAAAAACCTTTTAACTTTTCCTGAGCAGAATCTTGTGCAATCCAAACCTTATTAAAATAAACACCCGGCTGTGGGATTTATCCTCCAGAGGACCTGTTTGGAGACTGTTCTCAGAGGACATTTAGTAACAGCACAGACATGCTCGGGTGCCCAGAGCCTTTTCAGATGTGTGTGTGTGTGTTTGCCCTATTCTGTGCCCATGTAATTAATACTGATTCAACAGTGTTCCAAGGTGATCACCTTGGTACCGAATGCTATGGCATTCTCTGGAACTCTTCTTTTGTGTAAGTATGTTTAAGCTTTCAGTAAGTTCCAGGTAACTCAGACCACAGGATCTGAGTTCTTGGTGTGTTTCCACAGTGCTGGTGGCTTCCCGCTCTTTTTAAGGGGCTTGCCTCATTGTTGTTGTTCAGTTGCTAAGTCAAGTCTGACTCTTTCCAACCCCATAGACTGCAGCACACCAGGCTTCCCTTCCTTCACTATCTTCTGGAGTTTCCTCAGACTCATGTCCATTGAATTGGTAATGCCATCCAACCATCTCATCCACTGCTACCCCCTTCTCCTCCTGCCTTCAATCTTTTCCAGCATCAGGGTCTTTTTCAGTGAGTCAGCCCAAGTGACCAAAGTATTGGAGCTTCAGCATCAGTCCTTCCAATGAATGTTCAGGGTTGATTTCCTTTAGGGTTGACTGGTTTGGTCTCCTTGTTGTCCAAGGGACTTTCAAGAATCTTCTCCAGCACCACAGTTTTATGACTTAAGAAATCATAAGAGTATTGCTGTACTTCCCTGGTGGCTCAGCAGTAAAGAATCCACCTGCCAATGCAGGAGACTCAGGTTTGATCCCTAGGTCAGGAAGTTACCCTGGAGAACGGAATGGCAACCCACTCCAGTATTCTTGCCTGGAGAATCCCATGGACAGAGGAGCCTGGTGGGCTACAGTCTATGGGGTCACAAGCAGTCAGACATGACTGAGTGACTAACATTTTGCTCTGCTTGTTTATGGCATTAAGATACTGTTTCCTGAGAAGAATGTCTCTAAAGGCTTTCCCGTTAATGCTCTGAGTGCGTTGGCAGGATGAGGGATGGAAACCCAGTGTTAAAACGCAGTGTTGCTGGGACCATCGCAGTTCCCCAGCCAGGTCTATTTTAAGAAGCTGAGGCCTCACTGTTGCTGTTGAAACTGAGAGGCAGTCGTTCCAGTGGGCGGATGGGGGAAGGCTGGGAGCGAGCAGTGTGCTGAAGCCTGTGTGGAGAAGGCGGATGCAGAAAGCTGGTTTTACCTTTCCTTTCCTTTCCTTTCTATGTTTGATGTTACACAGCCCAGGCCGGGAGGGTGGCATGGTGGGGGGACACTGGGAGAGGTAGCCCCTCTACCTGGTTGCAGCCTGCAGGTTGTACACATGACGTTGGGGAGCGGGAGCAGGCCCCCATCTGCACAGGGGGTCAGCTGGGAACAAGAACTCACCCTTGGCCTCCCTTCCTTGCAGGTCGCCAGATTCCACCCCTAGACCCCCATGAAAACGGAAACAGTGGATCCATCAAACTGGTGAAGCCAACCTCGCAGGCCGGCCGGCGGTGCTGCTGACCCGGGGCAGGGTCCCCTGTACTTGAAGAGGCCGGAGCTCCCTCCCTAGGCGCTTCCTCGGGGCCTCCCGCCTCGGTAGTCTGGCCCCTGGCTCAGAGCCCCACAGAGAACAGGGCAGGAAATGTCCCTGGAAAAGGATTCTGGGAAACTCTGGGAAAACCTGTCACCCTGCCACAGAAGGGCCTTTGGTGTGTGAAATTCACTCAGAGGGAATGGATTTTAGGTATTAAGTATAGTTGAGTTTTTTTGTTAAAAGCCTTAAAATATTCTTAAATTTGTACAAAAGTCTTACTGGCTTATGTGTGTGAGATTCTAAAGTGGTGTTCCACTCTGATTTCCTGTGTTTCTAATCAAATGTCAGGAACTTCTTCAGCGCTATTGCCTTAGTTACTCCACCAACCTTTGGTGAAAGGTTCCCTTAATTTTCCTTTCAGTGAGGTGTAACTGGACCATCTACGGTAGAACTCGAGCTTGTTATGAAAGTGGAGGAAGATGTATTAGGAACTGTTGTCTACATCTCTGACTTTAATTCCATGAACATTTTTCTAAGCCTTGGTCATATAAACCAACTGAACCCGCCGACTACAGTATTTCACGTTGTGCTGGGAGTTGGAGGCCTGGTGTTGGAAATCATTTGGAGTCATTACCGTGTAAGCAGTGACAAATGCAGGATATAAATATTATTCCAGAGACCACCTGGTTTGCATGACCTGCAGGGTAATAAATCCCCACTCTCTTAGGGAAGTTTCTCACAGAGTGTTATTTTACTAAGAGAGTGTGACATAGTGCCATATCCTGGGAGCAAATTACCCAGATGATGTTTGACTCTAAATTGTAGGGCAAACTTCTCACATTAAACAATATCAATGAATAATTGATTACAGGAAAGCCAGCCAGAAATACTGGCACAGTAAGATTCTAGATGCCTGCCCGCCTGCCTGCCCCTCCTCCCTGCCCCACCCAAAACTACGAAATCAGAGGGTCTTTAAGAAAAGACCAAGCTTTGGTGGGGTGGGTATTAGGGTTGAACAGAAGTCTACTCCAAGAATGCCTGTTAGCTGGAATGGGCTCCAATGAACCTTCTCTTTTCAGACTCCCTGTCAGCTCAATGAATTGTTTTATTCTTAGTCGTATCTGACTCTTTATGACCCCATGAACGGTAGCCTGCCAGGCTTCTCCGTCCTTGAGATTCTTCAGGCAAGAGTACTGGAGTGGGTTGCCATTTCCTCCTCCAGGGGATCTTCCCAACCCAGGGATTGAACCAGCGTCTCTTATGTCTCCTGCATTGGCAGACAGATCCTTTACCACTGAGCCACCTGGGAATCCCAGTGAATTAAAGGTGTCTGAATCCAGTGGAAGGGAAGGGAAGGAAACTGTCCCTATTGAAAGTGCACATCCTGTTTTCTAATTTTCATAAAAACCTGGGATCGAGAAGCGGTTGTTTTCCTAGGAAGGCTCAGGATGGGAAGTGAATCTTGGAGGAGATTCACACTGGTGCCTTTTGTGGGGTGAGATGTGGCTGACCAGGTAGTGTGGTAACAGGGCCAGTTGGTACCTTCAAGGCTCAACAAACATTCATTGAAGACCTACAGTGTAAAAATCAAGAAAGAGATCATGAGCCGATGAAAGACCTTGAACTCTCTGTAACTTAGTGTGAGCCATTCTTGAGCCCTTCCATGCTGGTCCCACCAGCCCTTGATGGTTGGGGATATTGAGTCTGCTGTCAAAAAAAGTGAGAGTCCTTACGAGATCAGGGCCTCATTCACACTTCTTCACATGGGCTGCAATGAAGAAAACAGTTTGAAATCTCAGAGTTCGGTTTTTTTCAGCTTGAGAATATGTTGTCAATTTGATGCTCTTACCACTTTTCTCAGCTTGCTAGAATCATTTGACAATCTTAGGACATGGAAGCTGAAAACACTTATTTTTGGTTCAAGAGCTTAAGCTCCAGACAGGTTCCCCTAAAACTGTTGGCAAGTTGGAACTTGGACACCTTGGTATACTTTGCAGGGTTTTAAGGATTTTGTGCACCTTGTCAACATTATGGGCTCCGTGATTCTGCTTGCAGGCTGAGCCATTATCTTGCCTCTTAACAAAGTTAAAAAAAAATGTGGGTTGCACATTCAAGTGACCTCGTTCCAGGTGGCATGCAGGCTTATTTTGGAATCTTTCATCATCTGGCAGTCCCCAAGGACCAGAGCTTGTCTCTAGATACGATTGCCTAGCTAAGGAGGTGCATGGCCTGGAGGAGTTTGCAACTTTGGGCTGGCTGTTCAGTGCTCCCATCTTGCATAAAAGAGCTGGTCTTAACCACGCAAAGCAGGTTACCCACCTGTGAGCCTGTGGCTTAGTTTCAGAAGCCCACGTGGTTGGGAGCCACTCGTTTGCCTTTCTGTGCAGCCTTAACTTTTCAAGGCATTGGCTGGCCACATGCCTGTAGTCACTCTTGGAGCAGTTGTGGAAAGAGAAGACGGCCCTCGGGCACAAAGACATTTGCAGGAACGTGGGGTCTTTTCTGAAGATGGAGGCTCAAGCCTTGTCCACAGGAGCCTTGATTATCTTCCTTTATTTTGCCTTGAGATTACTTTCTGACTGTTCTAATCTCGGAACCATAACCGTGTGATGCGATGTAAAGGCCTGGACGTTAGTGTCGTTCCAAGTTGTCCAGCAGCGTCCTTTGCCCAGTTTCCCCGAATGTGCTTTTCTGTTTTCCTTCCTCTCCCGTGTGGTATGCATGCGCACGTGTGTAAATACAACTTCAGATTTGTTACAGCGACATGTGATCCATTCCCCTGGCTGAGTGTGGCTCCTGGCTCAATCGTGGAAAACGGGCATGGGCTCTCAGGGGGATTGTCTCCCCATGAGAATTCCCCCAGGTGGCACTGGAATTGTGCCACTGCGTGCTCGTAATTGAGCTGCTGTCTTTATAGTGGGGGGCGGTGTATAGGGGACTTTCTTGCAGACCAGAGAAACCTGGAGAGCTGAAGCCAGCCTTTAGCCAAGCAAAGGGCTGGACCCCGTGGAGGACCCAGGGGGGCTCAGGTGACCGAGATGTGTCCCCTGAGGTTGAGGAACGTGACCTGTGATGGCCCAAGAGGCTCCCCTCAGGGCCCCGCGTCTCTCTACTCTGTGACGCTCATCACAACTTGAATAGCGAGTGAAAGAAAGGGCTCTGAGCCACATTCAACCCCGTTAGGTTCTGGTTTAACCTTCGTTACTAAAACCAGACCCAGAGATCCGGTGTCAACACTTAACTGTGTACACTGCCCCCTCCCTCGTGTTTTCATAAGGGGCCTCTGTCTGGGCTGGACCCAGTTCTCACGTATAGAAGACGCCGCTGCAGACCTTAGGACCTACCTGTCCACCTTGTATTCTGTAGTAAAGCACTGCCTTCCACGTTGTCCAATTGTATCTGTTATTTTTGGTTTAACGCACACTGATTCATACTAATAAATATTTTAAGTTTTATCAAGTTTGTCTTTTTCTTACTATAATGTTGGGTTGAATAATCGCAATTTTTTAAGTCAGTTGCTGGCAATGGGAGGAGGGACTGGAAGGCCAATGTCTCTAAGCTTCAGTTTCCTCGTATATAAGATGCAGAGTGTAATTCAAGTGCACCCTTACCCACAATTCTGGAATCTCAAAGGCCTCAGAAGGGACTTTTTCTGAAGTTTGATACAGACTCCTCTGGCTGTAGAATCACAGTTGAGCGGATGTGATGTGCTTTGTAGTTATTCATCCCACCAAGGAGAGGGGCAACGTCTGCACGTCCTGCTGCAGAAATCCTGCCGTTTGCTCATCGGTTGATCCTTGGCTCTGCTGTAGGCTCTGTGATCGATGCACCAGATTGCTGTCAGAAAACCCAAGCAAGATTCTGAGTTCCCAAAACCCCTGCCCCCAACGTGTCACGCAAGGTATGATAGCCACCATATTCCTGAGGAAGTGTCCGTGGGGGCTCTGGGCAACCAATGGGGCTGTGTGTACACAAATTCCACCACCCTAGGGGTCTGCTGAGTGGGCTGCACGGGTTTCACTCGGCAGAGAACACCTCTTTCAGTCCTGGCACTGAGCCGATGCTCATAAACGACGCTCGAGTATAGTGACCTGCTTTGCCCCAGCTGCTGCACCGGGTGTTTTATATCACATGACCTTCTGTTTGCACAACCCCTTCATCAGGCAGATACCACGATTGCATCCATTCTACAAATAAGGAAACTGAGGCCCAGGAAGTTAGTAAGTCGCGTAAAACCATACACTAGGAAGAGCTGTTGTTTAGTCATTAAATTGTGTCTGACTCTTTAGTGACTCCTTGGATGTAGCCCACTAGGCTCCTCTGTCCATGGGACTTCCTAGGGCAGGAATATGGAGTGGGCTCTCATTTCTTCTCCCGGGGATCTTCCTGGACCAGGGATCGAACCCACATCTCCTGCATTGGCAGGTGGATTCTCTACCACTGAGCCACCAGGGAAGCCCAGACTAGGAGGAGAGGAGGAGCCAAATGTCAGCTTCTGTTATTTTTTCCTTTTTCAATTAAGATTTTTTTTAATGGATTTTTTAGATTTTCAATTAAAGATTTAATTTTCAATTAAGATTTAAAAAAATTTTTTTAATGGAGATATAATTAACATATTAGTTTCAAATGTACAACATAATGATTCTATATTTGTGTATCTTGTGAAATGATCACCATGTAAGTCTAATTAACATCCATCACCACACATAGTTAAAATTTCTCTTTCTTGTGATGAGAACTTTTAAGATCTACTCTGTTAGCAATGTTCAAATATGCAGTGTGGTATTATTAATGATTAATTACATATTAATATATTGATTAATTATAGACACCATGCTCCTGGGGGATTTCAGCCTAAGGAACATGGTTTTACTCTGGTGACAGCTCTGTCTTCAATTCCTGCCCTTTCTCCATAATATGTAGGTACACAGGGCTGTGTGAACTCTGGCTGGTTGTGGGTACACAGGGCTGTATGGACTTGCTGTTCCTGAGCCCCCTGCCTCCTGCCAGTTCCCAGGTGAGGTGGTTGGTCTGGCCTGGTCCTGGAACTGGGAACTGTTAAGGATGGAGGAGGCTGTCTGGGGCTGGGGCCCATGCTGTCACCCACTGGTCAAGCCTGTGCCCCTGGTCCTTGCCTCTCACTGCAAATCCCCCTGCACTGTGGCTTCTTTGTTCTTGAGCTTCTCCTGGTTAGAAGAACACAGCCCCACTTGGGATGTGAGGACCTCCCTGGCCCAGCAATCTGCCTATGACCCTTGCTGCCATGGGCACATGGAGCCCACATGGCTGTGCCATTTCCTAGCCTTCCAGGGCGTGCGGGAGGCAGATGCTCCTTCGCTTCCAGCTCTCCTCTGAACACATCCAACCTGGGTCCTTGCTGGGGCTTCTGCCTGGAGAGGGGAGGCCAGGATTCTCTGTCACATGGATGGGGGACCATGTTCTCACTACTGCCTCTTCTCAGTTAGGGAACTCCTCCACGTCGTAATCTCCCTTCCCAGCACCCAAACCAGACATCTGACCAGCAGGTAGGACTCTGCAGAAGAGGGTGATGCAGTTGAGAGGAAACCTTGTTGTTTAGTCGTTCAGTTGTGTCCAAATCTTTTCAACCCCAACTGCAGCACACCAGGCTTCCCTGTCCTTCACTATCTCCTGGAGTTTACTCAAAGTCATGTCCATTGAATGAGTGATGCCATCCAAACATCTTATCCTCTGTTGCTGCCTTCTCCTTCTGCATTCAATCTTTCCAAGCATCAGGGTCTTTTCCAATGAGTTGGCTCTTTGCATCAGGTGGCCAAAGTATTGGAGCTTCAGCTTCAGCATCTGTCCTTCCAGTGACTATTCAGGGTTGTTTTCCTTTTAGATTGACTATTTTGATCTCCTTGCAGTCCCAGGGACTCTCAAGAGTCTTCTCCAGCACCACAGTTCGAGGAGATCACAGAGGAGACCTTAGTAGATGGTTGTGGTGGCCAAGTCATAAAGAGAAGGCTGTGGCTGGGGAGGACCTGGAGGAAGGGGGTAGGAAAGGTGGTTTCAAGTCATCTCCCTGGCAGGCAGCCCAGCCCAGTGTCAGGAGTGTGGGCTCAGAACTTGCCCCACAGATGAGCTCTGTGACCTTGAGTTGGTCCCATAACTTCTCCAAGGCTGAGTTTTCTCACTTGTAAGGTGGAGATCACAATGGGACTTACCTCAGTGGTTTGTTGTAGCAAATAATGCCTGTGAATTCATTTCAGGGACTGGGCATGGCCCCACACATAGAGCAGCCCTAAAACCCAGAGTGTCATGAAACTCTCAAATGGGACACTTGTGAAAACAGAGAGGGCAGGCCGGCTGTAGGCTCCACCCCAGTACAGGTTGTTACTCGACATATGATGTTTGGTTGGAGAAGGTTGAAGAGGATGGCCTTGCTGGTGCCATGAGGCACCTGTGAAGTAGGGGTGGGTAGAGACCAGGAACTGGAAATGGAAAGTGATGAAGCTGGGGTCCTGGAGGAACCAGAAATGAGGTCAGACAACCAAGGAGAAACAAATGAAGGTGAGGATAAAGGTCAGGAGGAGGGAAGGGGGCTGCTTTGGGGACCTGTGTGCTTAGAGGGTCAGCTGCAGTGTCAAGCTAAGCAGAGAAGTTTGTAGTTAAAGGGAAAAAAGCCTAGGTGAAGATTACATGTAATCACAGGCTGCTTGGTCTTGTGTGGAATATGAGTATGCAAATGAATGTATCAGTTAGAAGACTACTTTCCGCGCTTTAAGAAGGACGCCTGCCCATCTTCCTTGGAGTAGATGATCAGAATGCTTTTGTTTCTTCTCTGATAGTTTTATTTTTATCTTTTTCTTCAGAAAGTCCATTATTACAGGTTATGCCCAGCCATGTGACTCTCCAGGTCCCAGCACACCCCCTGGAGGCCTTTGTCCATGAGGTCAGCAATGTTCAACGTACACATGTGGGGGCATCCGAAGCCCTGCAGGCCGTGCACACACTCCCACCCGAGCAGAGCGGTGACACCCCCAGCTCTTCAGCCCAAGTTGTCCTGCCTAAGCAGGGGGACTTTCTCAATTCCTCAGCAAAAGCCATCCCGTCCGAGCAGGCTGACACTCCCAGTTTCCCACAAAAAACCATCCTATCAAAAGAGAGGGAAATTCTCAATTCCCCCCAGAAGAACATCTTGCCCAAGCAGGCTGCCACCCCCAATTCCTCAACCCAAACCATTTCACCAAAGCAGAGTGACATTCCCAATTTCCCAGAAAAAAACATCCCACCAAAAGAGGGTGACATTCTTAATCCCCCCAGTAAAACCACCCTGCACAAACAGGCCAACAACCCCAATTCTTCAGAAAAAACCAAGCAGGGCGACACCCCCAAGCCCTCAGCCAAAATCATTTTGCCCAAGGAGGCTGATGCCCCCATCTCCCCAATCCAAACCATTCTGCCCAATCAGAATGCCTCCAAATTCTCAGAAAAAGCCATCTCAACAAAAGAGGGTGACATTTTCAACTCCCCAGCCAAATCCATTCTATCATGGCCAGCTAACTCCCCCAATTTCCCAGCCAAGATCAATCCATCATGGCAGGCTGACTCCTCCAAGTTCCCAGCCAAGATCATCTCACTCAAACAGGCTGACTCCCCTAACTCCCCAAACCAAATACCCCCACCCAAGCAGACTGACTCCCCCAGTTTCCCAGGCAAAATCATTCCATCACAGCAGGCTGACTCCCCCAAGTTCCTGCTCAAAACTACCCTGCACAAGCAGGTGGACATCCCCACTTCTTCAGAAGAAAGCATCTCACCCAAGCAGGGCAATGCCCCCAATTTTCCAGCAAAATTCAGTTTGCCCAAGAAGAGCAAAACCCACAAGTTCACAACCAAAGCCATTCTGTCCAAGCAGGGTGACACCCCAAAGTCCTCAGCCAAAACCATCCTGCCCGAGGAGGGTGAGACCCCCAAGTCCTCAGCGGAAACCATCCTGCCCAAGGAGGGTGAGACCCTCAAGTCCTCAGCCAAAACCATTCTGCCCAAGGAAGGTCAGGCTCCCAAGTCCTCAACCAAAACTGTTCTACTCAAGGAAGGTGAGACCCCCAAGTCCTCAGCCAAAACCATTCTGCCCAAGGAGGGTGAGACCCCCAAGTCCTCAACTGAAATCATTTTGCCCAAGGAGGGTGAGACCCCCAAGTCCTCAGCCGAAACCATTCTGCCCAAGGAGGGTGAGACCCCCAAGTCCTCAGCCAAAACCATTCTGCCCAAGGAGGGTGAGACCCCCAAGTCCTCAACTAAAACCATTCTACTCAAGGAGGGTGAGACCACCAGGTCCTTAGAGGACACAGTCTGGCCCCCAGAAGGTAATAGCCTGCAGTCAGAGGAAGGCACAGAGCTCCTGGATGGCAACCTGGTGAAGGTGATCCTAAGCAAAGACGACTTCGAGGTGGCGCTAAAGGAAGCTGGGGAGCAGCTGGTGGTCGTGGACTTCTCTGCCACGTGGTGCCAGCCCTGCAAGACCATCAAGTCCTTCTTCCAGGCCCTGTCCCTGAAGCACGAGGATGTGGTGTTCCTGGAAGTGGATGCCAACGAGTGTGAGGAACTGGTGAGAGAGTGCAAGGTCGATTTCGTTCCAACCTTTCAGTTTTATAGAAAAGAAGAAAAGGTGGGCCAGTTTTCTGGTGCCCTGCACGAAAAACTTGAGACACTCATTACAGAATTAAAGTGATCACGTGTTCCAAAAGTGTTAGAAATAGTCGGCTATTCATAGCTTCTGATTTTCTTATATATGAAAAAAGATGAGGGGTGACGAAAGTGTGTGCGAGTGGCACCAGCTCGTAAATCAGGAACATGAACTCTACCCTTTCTGAAAAGCCCTAATGCCTGTTGTGCCCATGTTCTTGTTGATGGAACGGGTGTGAAATTATAATATCATTTCCTCTGATTTAGATGGGAAGTCTGGCTGTCCTACCTCCCCCCACCTTTTTTTTTTTTTGGCCACACTACATGGCATGTGGAATCTTAGTTCCCCAACTAAGGATTAAACCTGTACCCCTTGGATTGGAAACCCAATCTTAACTGCTGGACCATCAAGGAAGTCCCTGTCCCCTATTTTTTTAATCTTGATTTTTTATTTTTCACTCACTCTTGAAAAGTTTTCTTTCACTCACTCATTTAGTCCTAGTGGCAACATTGGAAATTTAGATAATTCTTTTGTTGTTGTTGTTCAATAGCTAAGTTGTGTCCAACTCTGCCACCCTATGAACTGCAGCATGCCAGCTTTCCCTTCCTTCACTATCTTCCAGAGTTTGCTCAAACTCATGTCCATTGAGTTAGTGATGCCATCCAACCATCTCATCCTCTGTCACCCCCTTCTTCTCCTGCCCTCGATCTTTCCCAGCATCAGGGTCTTTTCAAATGAGTCAAACAGGAGATGGCAAGAGTGAACATCAACATTTTAGGAATCAGTGAACTAAAATGGACAGGAATGGGATAATTTAATTCAGATGACCACTATATCTACTACTGTAGGCAAGAATCCCTGAGAAAGAATGGAGCAGCCCTTATAGTCAACAAGAGTCCAAAATGCAGTTCTTGATTGCAGTCTCAAAAGTGACAGTGATTTTGGTTCATTTCCAAGGCAAACCATTCAACATCACAGTAACAAGTCTATGCCCCAGTCTCTAATGCTGAAGAAGCTGAAGTTAAATGATTCTATGAAGACCTAAAAGACTTCCTAGAACTGACACCAAAAATATTATTCTGTAGAGGGACATGATTTAATGATAAGTGGGAATTTCTTTTCTGATGTTCATGAACCTTTGGGATTTCTGATAAGATATTTTTGGAAGTAAAGAATTTGAAGGAGTCACATATCTAACCTCCTTCATGTACAGGAAGTGCTACGGCGACATCAGGGAATTTCACAGGCTCTGTAAACCTCTAAAGGGTTCATTGGTGTCGGAGCTGAGATGGAGGCCATGGTTCCAGATTTTAAGTTCGGACCTCTTTCTACTGACCCATGCTCACACTATCTGAGACAACGCGAAACTTGTGGTTTGCTGCTACCAAGAGCTTTATGATTCAAATTTCAGTTAGTGTGACCCTTGCTGCCATTATGACATCAGCACCCTAGTAACAAGTTCCTGCTTTGTGGTTCTGGTGACTGGGTTTCCAACACCTGCTCTCAGGCGTCTCAGACTATGTGTGTATGTACGTATATGCATATGTAAGTACTCGTATGGGCTTCCCAGGTGGCTCGGTGGGAAAGAATCCCCTGGCCAATGCAGGAGACACAGGAGATGCAGGTACTGTTCCTGAGTCAGGGAGATCCCCTAGAAGAGGAAATGGCAACCCACTCTAATATTCTTGCCTGGGAAATCTCATGGACAGAGAAACCTGATAGGCTATAGTCCATGGGGTCACAAAGGGTCAGATACAGCTGAGCATACATACATACACACACACATATACATATATTTCATGTGTATACATGTAGTTAAGGGAGGGGTACACAGCTCTGGGAAGACAATTCTGGGGGCCTGAGACACTGGGAGCAAATGGGTGGCTCTTGAGGGTCTAGTTTGATCCATGGAGGAAATCTACACCATAAGAGAATTGGTCCATGCTGCTCAAACCACCTACCTCAGCACCATTCTCTTGACTGGACAATAATCAGACAGTGGCCGGGACAGAGTCATGTTCTCTACTCAGAAGACTCAAATATGGACACTCCATTTTGCTAACTAAGAATCATGTACTATAAAAAATGAGCCAAGCAGCTGTTGTCACCTCTAATCTTTAGCATGAAGGAGAAATAAGACACACTTCTAATTAGGAGCGTGATTCCAGATAATCGTCTTGGCTGTGAATGACGATAAATTTAACTAGAGTCTTTGTAAGAATCAATGGAAAATCTGTTTGAGTTGATAAGAGAACTTGACAAAATGGTGGTATTCAGAGAATATCCAGAAGTCAATAGTGTCCTTTTGATTCAGTGATAAATGATTGGGAATCTTCATGGGAACATAGTGATGAAAAAATAAAATACCTGGCAACAGTCCTAACTAGAATGGTCAGGATGATTAAGACTAAATCTCGAAGTTTGAAGACATAGTCAACAAGTAGGTCTAAATGAAGTGAGACAAGATATTGATTCTTTCCACTTAATTAGTAGACTATAATTCCCAAGCAACATTTCAATGAGTCATTGGGAGAACTTGAAAAACATACTTAAAAATCATAGATAAGAACAGATAGGAAAAAGTCTAAAACGAGAAGTAATGCAGAGAAATTTGCCCCATAATTAGTATATAGTATAATTATAGTGCTGCTGCTGCTGCTGCTAAGTCGCTTCAGTTGTGTCCGACTCTGTGCAACCCTATAGATGGCAGCCCACCAGGCTCCCCGCTCCCTGGGATTCAGTACTCCCAGAAAAGAGTACTGAAGTGGGGTGCCATTGCCTTCTCCAATGCATGAAAGTGAAAAGTGAAAGTGAAGTCACTCAGTTGTGTCCGACTCTTCGAAACCCCATGGACTGCAGCCTACCAGGCTCCTCCATCCATGGGATTTTCCAGGCAAGAGTACTGGAGTGGGTTGCCATTGCCTTCTCCGATAATTATACTAATATAATACTAATATGTCCTGGGTGTAATTTGGAAGGACTGATGCTAACTCTGAAACTTCAGTACTTTGGCCACCTCATGTGAAAAGTTGACTCATTGGAAAAGACTCTGATGCTGGGAGGGATTGGGGGCAGGAGGAGAAGGGGACGACAGAGGATGAGATGGCTGGATGGCATCACTGACTCAATGGATGTGAGTTTGAGTGAACTCCGGGAGATGGTGATGGACAGGGAGGCCTGGGCGTGCTGCAGTTCATGGGGTCACAAAGAGCTGGACACGACTGAGCGGCTAAACTGAACTGAATATATATATAATTAGTATAGTCATTGTGTACAAGTGTGGTGATACCAATAGTAGTATTGAGGAAGGAAGAAAAGACAGCAATGAGTCATAATAATAACCAAAAATCAGAATTTGGTGTGTAAATAGTAACATAGGAAAAAGAAAATATTTCAGTTCAAAGGACGATGACTAGATTATTATATTTTTAGTTGTATAGCAAAATGTAGATCTTTGGGAAAAAAATCAGTTGGCATCCTTATTCCCATGCGAGATACCAAATAAATAAAAATTGGATTGAAAATTAAAAAATAAAACATGAAATCATTTAAAAATTGAAGAAGATTTGGTTAAATCTTCCACCGATCTGATTCATGTACAGGAAAAGAATTTTTCAAATACAAGTGCAATTAAAGACTTCTGAACATGTAAAACATTTAAACATTCTCATGCCAAATTAGAAACACAATAAGAAATAAAAACTGAAAAAATATTTGCCAAATATATGACATAAAATTCAATGTTTTTATTCTAAACAGTACTCTAGCAAATCAGTAAGAAAAATGGAGCACCCCAACCGAAAAGAAAGCCAAAGACACAGTTTATATTAGAGTAAGAACAAGTGGGTGATAAACACGGACATTTTTTTTTTTTTTTTTTACGGACATTTTTTACTGATAGGAAAATACAAGCAGAAGTCACCAAGACTTTGATAGCAGAGTTCACTGGGATACAGGAAAACAGCCACTCACCAGCTGCCAAGAGTTAAGATGCTGCAAAGCCTTGAGACACAGCAGGATAACAAAGGTGCAGACCCTTTGTGAACCTGAGCCTGTGCACCCATCTGCCAGGACACAATTCTACACACTGTGGGATTAAACAGACACGTCTCTCTCACAGCCTTGGGGGCCGGAAGTCTGAGATGGTTCCTTGTCACTGTTTTGTCTTCATGCACAGGCCCGGCATCGGTGTGCCCAAACCTCCTCCTCTTATGACACCAGTCAGATTGGACTAGGGCCTATCCTAACAGCTTCATTTTAGTTTAATCAAGTCTTTGAAGAGCTTATCTCCAAACACAGTCATTTTATGAGGTACGGGGGCTGGAAATTCAATGTGTGGATTTGGGGGAAGACATAATCTAACCCTTAGCAGCTCCAGCTGAGGCTCAGGGTCTGGCTTCTGGGCTGCATCTCAAAAAAAAAAAAAGGTCATTTCCAGGGAGATGTAGGAGCTCACATCTGGACACTGCCAATCAGGGAAGGGGGTGGCCTAAGAAACTCTGCCTCAGGGCCCCATGGAGTCAGCCCAGCAGTGCCAGCGGGGGCTTCTCCAAAGGCCCGGGAGGGCATGGTGCCAAGCGGTCTGTGGTCCCCCTGGAATGCAGGCCTTGAAGCACAGACTGAAAGACCAGGATGCTGAGGCCACAGGTGCAGTGAGGCCAGTCAGTGTCCATTGCTCCAGACAATTCCCCCACCTTGAGAGAAGCCTCGGGGGCTGGGAGGGCCCGTCACCAAGCTCCCATACCGCAGGGTGGAAGGCCTGTGCTGACCTCTTACCCTCAAGCAGGCTGGCCAGGGGGAGGCGGTGTCAGATCCCCTTCTGCTCCCCCTGCAGGAGGGAAGGGAGTGAACTCAGGGTGGTCAGGACCAGGTTAAACCAGCATTTCTCAAACCACGGGTCATAAAACCACATGCAGAGCTGCTAAACACCCAGATGTCCAGGCATCTGTTCTTGAGAAATTAGATTCAGTTGTACATCCAATCGGATTTCCCCTGTAACTATAGGCCTTAAAAATAAATAAACTCTATGCTTTATTCAAAACACAAATTATAACACTCGAGTTTCATGAAAGACAGCACACGGAACACAAATCCAAAGAGAGTAGGAAACGCTTATGAGCTAGGCACTCAGAAAGATGCAAAGGATACGAACAGGGTGAGAGAATTTGGGGGTCTGCTTTTGAAAGTGATGCTTTAGAAATGCATTTTTCTCCAAGTGTGAACAATTTAATTTCATGGTGGGGATCCACACAGAGGTTGAATTCATAGGGGATTCATCCTGTTCCTCGGATGCTTAACATGTCTGTCTGTTTGAGGCAGAAATGTTCAAATGTTTCAAATAAATTATACTCAGTAAATACGTAAAAGATGTTCATAGATTGTTGCTTAGAGAATCCCACTGGGATTTGGGGCAGGTTTTTAAGATCTTGCAAAGTAATTATGAAATGGTACTTTCCATGGAGATAGAAGTTGACTAAAAAACAAAATAAATCAAGAAGTACAAGGAGAAGGTAGCTGCAAATTCTAAAATAATAGTGGCACTTTAATCAGGAGCTCCTTTATAACTATGGTGAAAAAGAGCCAGCCACGGCAATGATGAATATAAGGATCAGTGTAGCAAGGAGCCAGGTAAAGCTTCACGGTCCAGGAAGATCAAGATTTTCAGATTCTAGAGCAGAAAAAAATGATTGATTTGAGTATATGAAAGCATAGAAAGTGGTGAAAATGAGGTTAAGGTTGGTAAGGAGAGGCAGTGATTGAAACGAAAGAAGGTGAATTGTTAAAACCGGGAGAAAATGTGATTTTTCTGTTGCCTATCGGTAGGAATTTCGGTGCTTTTAAGCTTGAACGTCGAGTCGGCTTCTTTTAGGTTAAGATGGTGATTTCAAGCAAGAGTGAGATGTGACCTGGGAAGATGGGAGAGGAGCAGGGTCGCTCCGGCATTGTGTCCGTGGTCTTGATTGCCTTCACTAAACATCCAGGGGCCTCTGGCCTCCAGACACCACTTACTGGTGGGGTTTGAGGAGGGTGGACAGGAGGGCAGCTTGAAAGGCAAAGCTAAATGCGGCTCTGATGACTCATAGATCAATATCTTTCACGGACATTAAGATGGCTTGGAGGAAGTCACCAGCCAGCTAATGATTCTCAGAAATGGCAGATGAAGCCAGTCACCTCCCAGAGAAGGTTTTAAGGAGATTTCCTTTAAATCATGCCAGTTAAGGAGGGCCAGGCTGTGGTGTGTTGTTATGCTCTCACAGACAGCCAAGTAACTGGAATCAGAGAAGCCTCTTAGTGAACCAATTCTACATCAGTGGCTTTTGGGGGCTCTCCTTCCTATGTTCATCTCCTTAAATAATTTTATCTCTCCCTCTGAGCTTGAAATCACTCCTATGATAAAGGTGATTACTTTCAAATAAACTTTGTTTTTGTATCTGAGATTTTTTTTTAAAGCATTTACAAATCTGAACAATAACCTCACTTCATTTTGGATTTTTACTTTCATATATGCATTTAGATGTAAAGATGCTAAAATAAAATCGGGAGTTTTGCACACTGGATAACAGCTACCAGCATTTCTCCTCTTTAAGCCCCACCCATGGTACTAATTCTTTCCTTACAGGCTTTACAAAAAAGGGCCAAGATTTATCATATATATGGTTCAGTCACTACACATGTTTATTGCTGATATTCGGGTTGAAGGCAGAAAGATGGGTGCATATGTCAGAAACGAGCTCTATTCAGAGCCAGTCAAGAAACTGTTTTGAATACAATGAATTCTTTGAAATCATAGGTTCTCCTCTGGGAAAGCTGTTTAGAGGTTCATAGGAAAACTCCTCTGTTTCCAATTAAAATTAATAAATTGATTTGTAATTCTTAGGACTTTCCTACGCCTCACTGACTTGGTTAAATGTGAGATCTTGATAACCCTTGTTTATCTCCCAGATGGAGATTACAGGTCTTTGCACCACTTCAAGTGAATTACATCCAAACGTCTGCTCTGTAGGAGGGAAAAGTTGAGCTGACCAGCAGGGGCATGGAGACTTCCTGCATGCAGGTCAAGGGTGAGTAAGGTTCCTCTCATTTCTGGCAGCAAAGGATGTCAACAAGAAGAAAATGAAGCAGTGAAGATGAGACCCAGGAACTTGGGAGGGGTCTGCAGAAGTTGCCAAAGCCACAGGGGTGATCTGTGGGTATAATATGGAACCTGGTTACTGGACATGGGAATAAGATGAGCTCAGGGGAGATGACGAGGGAAAGGATGAGAAGCAGAGGCAGTGGTCAAGCAGCGACAAGTGGGGCAGAGGTACAGGGCAGCGATGGGTCATTCTGGCTTCAAGGCCAAAGTCAGGACAGACAAAATCTGATGCTGCTCTTTAATGCCTTTGTTGTGTAGGCGCTCAGTCATGTCTGACTCTTTGCTACTCCATGGACTGTAGCCCACCAGGCTTCTCTGTCCGTGGGATTTCCCAGGCAAGGCTGCCATTTCCTCCTCCGAGGGATCTTCTCCACCCAGAGACTGAACCTGTGTCTCCTGCATTGCAGGCGGATTCTTTACAGCTAAGCCACCGAGGAAGCCCTGCAACACACTCATGATTTCTTAAATAAATCATTGGGCTACACCAGAAATCTAGACTTGTATGGCTTATGAAGATGTGGGAAACTGGATGGCTGTAACTAGAGTGTATTTACCAATCTGACTCTAAACTAGGTAATAGCCTGGGTGGCCAAAAACTCCATCTGAAATACAATATGTTTAATACTGTAATGGGGTTTGCCATGCCTGATGAAAGACAACACAAAGTTTGCTAATGTGTGGGGGAAGGAATGAGCTGGGTCTGAGGCGGCCTTGGGTATTCTGTGTACTTCAACTTCTGATAATTCTCAACCCTATTATTTAAAAAAGAGAAAGACACCTAGATTTGTTTGGTAATCACTGGTGAATTTACACATAACTTAGGTAAATGTTACTTTTCACAATACCTCAGTTATTTTTATAAGAGAATTAGAGACAGGGAAATAGTTTTCACATCATATAAAACAATCAGTTGATTAAATGTCTTTTATGTTTTCAATGAATAGTAATTATACCTTTTCCTGTTATTACATTTCTCTATGTTGGGTTATTTGTCAGAGATGATTTTAATCAAATTCTGAAGTTGATGTGAAATTTGTTAGTACGCACAGTAGGGGACTAAACAGTGGCTCCAAAAGATATTAGATCCTAACCCCAGGAACCTGTAAATGTTACCTTATTTGGAAAAAGGGTCTTTGCAGATTGTGATTAAATTCAGGGTCTTGAAATGAGAAGATAATCCATAATTATCTGGGTGAATCTTAGAGGTCTTCAGAGTGGAGTTATCCAAGAGAGGTAGAAGGTGACTCAACATACACACACACAGAGACACGCACACGTGCATAGGAGAAGGCCATGTGAATATGGAGACCAGCTAAGGAACCACCAGAAAGTGAAAGGATTAAAGAACAGATTCTTCTCTAGTATCTCCAGAGGGGTTGCAGCCCTGTTCCCACCTTGACTTTGGACTTCTGGCCTCCAGAGCTCTGGGAGAATAAGTATCTGTTGTTTTAAGCAACACTTAGTGGTTATTTGTTACAGAGGCCACAGGAAACTAATATGCTGCTGCTGTTAAGTTGCTTCAGTTGTGTCCACTCTGTGTGACCCCATAGCTGGCAGCCCACCAGGCTCCTCTGTCCCTGGGATTCTCCAGGCAAGAATACTGGAGTGGGTTGCCATTTCCTTCTCTAGTGCATGCATGCATGCTAAGTCACTTCAGTCATGTCCGACTCTGTGCGACCCCATGGACAGCAGCCCACCAGGCTCCTCTGTCCATGGAATTCTCTAGGCAAGAGTACTGGAGTGAGTTGCCATTTCCTTCTCCAGGTAACTAATATACTAATGAATAAAATAATTTTACTGTTTTGCAATAGGTGCATATTTGCATTGCACATTTGCAATGTGTTCAGTTCAGTTCAGTTCAGTTGCTCAGTCATGTCCTACTCTTTGCGATTCCATGAATCGCAGCATGCCAGGCCTCCCTGTCCATCACCAACTCCCAGAGTTCACTCAGACTCACATCCATCAAGTCGGTGATGCCATTCAGCCATCTCATCCTCTGTCGTCCCCTTCTCCTCCTGCCCCCAATCCCTCCCAGCATCAGAGTCTTTTCCAATGAGTCAGCTCTTTGCATCAGGTGGCCAAAGTACTGGAGTTTCAGCTTTAGCATCATTTCTTCCAAGGAACACCCAGGGCTGATCTCCTTCAGAATGGACTGGTTGGATCTCCTTGCAGTCCAAAGGATTCTCAGGAGTCTTCTCCAACACCACAGTTCAGAAGCATCAATTCTTTGGTGCTCAGCTTTTTTCACAGTCTATACACGACCACAGGAAAAACCATAGCCTTGACTAGATGGACCTTTGTTGGCAAAGTAATATCTCTGCTTTTCAATATGTTATCTAGGTAGGTCATAACTTTTCTTCCAAGGAGTAAGCGTCCCTTAATTTCATGGCTGCAGTCACCATCTGCAGTGATTTTGGAGCCCCCCAAAATACAGTCTGACACTGTTTCCACTGTTTCCCCATCTATTTCCCATGAAGTGATGGGACCAGATGCCATGATCTAAGTTTTCTGAATGTTGAGCTTTAAGCCAACTTTTTCACTCTCCTCTTTCACTTTCGTCAAGAGGCTTTTAGTTCCTCTTCACTTTCTGCCATAAGGGTGGTGTCATCTGCATATCTGAGGTTATTGATATTTCTCCTGGCAATCTTTTGATTCCAGCTTGTGCTTCTTCCAGCCCAGTGTTTCTCATGATGTACTCTGCATATGTGTTACTGCACCTGAAATAAGCATTTCTAGCATGATGCTTTCTTTAATGGTCTAAGAAGTTTGTATTCTGTCCAGTTATAAGAATATTATTCATACACATCTTTTAATTATTTTCGTTCATCATAGGGTCAGGTAGAATGGACATGTTGACTATTTTTTCATAACCCACAAACCATTGCATGCAAAATACAATTGTATGTTTTATTATATTTATCTTTTTATTTAGCTCCTCTGCTAGTTTTCTGAACCAAGAGGATGGTCAATATCACAGGTCCCAAATGAAAGATGATCTACGAATATTTTTTTGACAAGAAGATTTTAATTGTTTAAAAAATTTAATTTTATTCAAGTTTGGTTGATTTCTCTGTATATGTATGTATATTCTTTTCCATGGTAGTTTAACACGGAATATTCAATATAGTTCCCCGTGCTGTATAGTAGGAACTGTTTAGCACAGTTTAGGAACTATTTATCCATCATATATATAATAATTTGCATCTACTAATTCCAAACTCCTAACCCACCCCTCCTCTAAACCCCCTCCGCCTTGGCAAACACCAGTCTGTTCTCTATGTCCATGATTCTTTTTTTATTTCATAGATAAGTTCATTTGTATCATATTTTAGATTCCACACAGAAGTGATATCATATGGTGTTTGTCTTTGTCTTTCTGACTTACTTTACTTAGTATGATAATCAGTAGGTCCATCCATGTTGCTGCAAATGGCATTATCTTATTCTTTTCCATGGCTGAGTAGGATTCCATTATATACATGTACCATATCTTTTTTATCCATTCAGGAAGATGACCTATGAATGTTAACACATTCATTGGAAGGCAAACAAAGCTATAGGAAAACAGTGGTGTTGGAGCAGGAGATATTTCTAGGCCTTCCCCCTGGATGGGTGAAAGGGTATGCACTGGAACGAAGGAGTAGTTAGCCAATGGAGCTGCCGGTGCTCCGTCCAGGATCCACTGTTGGAAGAGATGCTGAATCCCCAGGAGGAAGGAAGGAGCACCGCAGTGATTCCTTCAAGACTACCCCCAGAGGGACCTCTGGCCGTTGACTCAGGCCACTGCATACCAGGGAGAAGGAAACACCCAGATTTTCCTGTGTTTGGGGCACAGCCTTAGCTAACATGTATACTGCAGATAGAAATGCCACCAGATGTGTTCCCTCAGCCTGGCCCCTGCTATAGGGTGCTTTACCAGTGGCCTCCTTACCACCACACCTCCCACCTGATGGTCGTTTTCTTGGGCCCTGAGTGTAAAATGCACATCTCAATGATTTCCTAAGAGGAATGTAGAGTCAGGGACCAAGCACCCTCTACTGCACTGCCAACATGCAGTAATTTATGTGTAAATATAAATTCTGGAACTTACATAATCATTTCCAAAATTGCACCATTAGGTTGTCTGGGCAGGCACACTCTAATTTCAGCTTAACGTATTTCTTCTGAAACTGAACCACAGTATAAGCTGGATCAGTGATAAACCCCACACTCTCCGGGCTGGACTTTACATGAAGCTACAGACTCTTAAAGGACAAGTCATTCACTGTAAAATCCACTGCTAGCATCTGAATTGTGATTTCATTCCCACTCTTTAGCCTGACAATTCTTCAAAATTCATGTTTCTATTGATTTTTGGCCAGATTAAAAATAGGAATAATTATATCTTGGTTGCCACATGCTTGTTTTATTTCTCTGAGCTTGTCAACTTACCCTCCTGGGCAAGGACAAAGGGCAAGAAGCAGTCTGGTGGCTCAGCCTGCTGCTGACTCTGGTCAGGGCGCAGTGCGGGTGACACAGGCAACCCTGGAAGGTGAAACTGGCCGGAGGAGGAATCGATGCTGCCGTGGAGCCCCGATGTGTGTGTCACTTGTCTTTGCCAGCAGGCTCCAGCCCTGGGCTCAGTCATTTAAAGAGAGCTGGGAGGTGGTAAATGGCGTGTGAAAAAGATAGGCATGTGTGTGTGTTTTCAAGTGTTCCAGGCTTTTTTTTTTTTTTTTTAATCACCTTTGTAAGGAAGTAAAACCTTGAAATCACTGAGGCTAGGATAAATTAAGTTTCTCAGTCTTTTTTAAAAAATTGAGGTATAGCTGATTTACAATGTTGTTTTAAATTGTGCTGTACAGCAAAGTGATTCAGTTATATGTATATAAAATATATTCTTTTTTAAAAAATATTCTTTTCCACGGTAGTTTATCATAGACTATTGAATATAGTTCCCTGTACTTCCTAAGTGGCGCAGTAGTAAAGAATCCACCTGCCAATGCAGGAGACATGGGTTCGATCCCTGGGTCAGGAAGGTCCCCTAGAGAAACAAATGGCAATCCACTCCAGTATTCTTACCTGGAGAATCTCATGGACAGAGGAGACTGGTGGGCTACAGTCCATGGGGTTGCAAAGAATCAGACAGCACTGAGCATTAAGACCATTGAATGTAGTTCCCTGTGCTATTCAGTAGGACCTTATTTATCCATTCTATATATAATAGTTTGCATCTGTCTAAAAGCCCTTTAGTTCCAAGGAAGATCCTCCATCTGAGGAAGCAGCTTGGTGAGTTTCTGTGATACAGCTGTGTGATTGCATTGGAATAAAATTAAATCTACATACTTGGCTTTGATTTCTATTAAACATATAACAAGTGGACAAGGGCTAAAGCCATTGTACCAAGTAAAGTGCTGAGGATACAGTGTTAATGCTTCCTCTATCAACTCAGGCTTCCCTGGTGGCTCAGAGGTTAAAGCATCTGCCTGCAATGTGGGAGACCTGGGTTCCATCCCTCGGACAGGAAGATCCCCTGGAGAAGGAAATGGCAACCCACTCCAGGATTCTCGCCTGGAGAGTCGCATGGACGGAGGAGCCTGGTGGGCTACAGTACATGGGGTTGCAAAGGTTCAGGCATGACTGAGCGACTTCACTTTTTACTTCACTTCACTTCACTATCAACTTGATGTACTTCTTTCATCATACGAACCTGCCAGATGAGTTCATGGGGGGTCAGTAGGGTCTGGCCACACCTCCAGATCCACTCAAAAGATGGTTGACTCCAGGGTTCCTGCCCACCTCACAGGTGTTCTGGTGGTGGTGTGTGAACTCATCCCATCCACATTTAGAATGAGCTTTCTAGGTTCCTGATTGTAACTGCTCAGGCCCCAGAAGGCTGGGTTTCTACATAACCCTGGGGTCACCCAGCCTTCACTCGGGTCACAGGCTTAACCCACATGAGTACAGGTCCTTGCTTATCTCTGCGCTGAAAAGTGACCTGCAAATGCATTCTTATTCTTGTTTTTTAATGTCATGGTTAGAAACTTACTTAATATGCTGACAAGATAAATCCAGACTTGGGCAACACACAGGGATCAACAGGACAGAATTTCTGGACAGAATTTCTTTGGAAGTAACTATTTGTCAGAGTGTGCTGTTGAGTCTCCAGTGGGATCAGCTTCATTTTTTAAATTATTTTTTTCAGATACGTTTATGATTCTAAGGAGATAATACAACTATATAACCTCTAAAAAGGAGCCAAAAATGAATGTTTACCCCACCTGAGAATGAGCAATTATGAAGTAAATAACAGCAATGATGACATTTACTATCTTACGAGTGCCAGACATTGTATTCAAATGTTTACAAGGCTCTTTTCCTTTAATTTTTACAACAGTAAATAGTTGTATTATCCCCTTAGAAACTAAAAGGCCAGGAATTGAACCCAGATTGGAGTGAGCCTAAGCTCAGATCCCCAGTATTGCTTTTAAAAGGCCAGGATAGTGATGTAAAAAAAAGCCATTGAGAAGGAAGATGGCCAGGGCTCTGTTACAGAAGGACCTGATTAACTGTGTGCACTGTACAAAAACGCTTTCATTCTTTTATTTTATTGTGATAAAATATCTCTGACACGAAATTTACCATTTTAACCATTTTTCCAGTGTGCAGTTCAGTGGCAGTTTGTCCCAAATAAGACCTCAAGCAACAATTGAAATTAATGAATTAAAAAAAAAAAAAAACCCACCAAGGTCTCATTTATCTTCTGTTTTTGAAGTGTCTCATTAAGAAGATGACATTTGGTTGTGGATTTAAATGTCTAACAACTTATATATGTATATGACTGATATTTCAAAGGAGTTATCAAACTGTAGGATCTATCTTATAACAGTCATTTATTAAAAGCTCAGTGTTTGCCAACTATCACACTGAGCACCTTGTACTCATCAGCGAAAGTAAACAGAATTCGGAATGTTGCCATATTATAGATAAGGTAATGAGTATAATTGCACAAACAGGGCAAAAAGTGAGGGAGCCTGGATTCTAGTATCAGTTCAGTTCAGTTCGGCCGCTCAGTCATGTCTGACTCTTTGCAACCCCATGGACTGTAGCACACCAGGCTTCCCTGTCCATCACCATCTCCTGGAGCTTGGTCAAACTCATGTCCGTCTAGTTGGTGATGCCATCCAACCATTTCATCCTCTGTTGTCCCCTTCTCCTCCCTGAGAACCCCAAGAACAGTATGAAAAGGATTCCAGTATGTTGATTAGCAAATATGTGATGTCTGCCCTGGGTCCAGGTTTTGGAAGGCTCTGCAAAGAAGCCTGTGTGTTCAGAGATTACAAGGAGTCAGATAACATCAAATGTGGATTTATTGTTCATAGGCATCTTTGGATTTCTTCTTGCTTGCTTTCCTTTATGAATAAGTGTATTTGGGGACTTCCCTGGTAGTCCAATGGTTAAGACTCTGTGCTTCCAATACACGTAGTGTGGGGTCGACCGCTGGCCAGATTGCTAAGATTTCACATGCTGCGTGGTGCAGCCAAAAACTATTTCTAAAAGGAATAAATGTATTTGTAGGAGAAAATACATAATTAACTGCAGAGAATCTGGGCTTACAGGGCCTCTGGTCTTTGTAACCCAGAGAAAGAAATGGAATGAACAGGAGGAGAAGACAGATTCAATGGGAAAGGATGGATTGAGGAAAGTATACAATTTTGGAGGCCAAAACTGCTGACCCAAGCAATCCAAGGAGACATACATATATGCCTCTTCTTTAGTCCCTGGTGTGGAGAGGGATCTAGCATTTGGTGAGGCTGGGGGCATTGGGGGTGTGGGGAGATGGACGCTCTTCTAAGTCCCTGATTGGAAATGTGAACTGCTACAACCCTTTGGAAGAAATGTGTGCTATATGTATCAAAATAGGAAATAGGCTTGATCCAGAGGTTCCCACGACTGGGCTTCTCCCTGTGGAAATAAAAGCATCTCTGTGGAAGTAAAAGCATCTTGTGGTAAGGACACGTTTATTGCCGTGCTGTTTGTTGGGATAAAAGCCTACATCAGTTTACATGTTCATCAATAAGGGAACAAGTGGTACCATAGTAGGGTCATCTATTCTGTGGATTCAGCTATTAAAAGACTGAGTTAGATCTTTGCCAATTGACCTGATTAGATATCCATACTAAACTGTCAGGTGAATAAAGCAACTGGATATGTTTTTATATATATTATAAAAATTCTTATTAAAAAAAAACCCCAAACAAACTAGCCATATTTTTCTAAGTCTGGATAAATTTGGGGAGCGGCACACAATCCAGACAGTTAACGCTGGTCACCTGAAGTGGAGTCACAATTGCGAGATTCAAGAGGAAGCTTCTTATTCATATGGTCTTGGGTTGTGTCACTTGTTACAATAACCACATATTGCTTTTACAGAATAGAAGATTGAGAAAACATTCTTCAAATCGTTTCTCATAAACAAAGATTGTTCCTTATTGTTTTAACTGCTTTCCATAGTCATACAAGGGGCTTCCCCGGTGGCACAGCGGTAAAGAATGCCTGCCAATGAAGGAGATGCATGTTTGATCCCTGGGTGAGGAAGACCCCTGGGGGAAGAAACGGCAACCCACTCCAGTGTTCTTGCTGGAGAATCCCATGGAAAGAAGAGCCTGGCGGGCTATAGTCCATGGGATCCCGAACAGTTGGACATGGGTGAGTGACTGAAAGGTATCCCGGGATACATTTTTTTTTTCTAACTCTTCTTCCAGCGTTGATTTTTATCTGGTGAAGCTTCCACCTGCCTTCTCTTGGAATCTCTATTTCTCACAGAAGTCTGAAAAATACGCTCCAAGGAGTACCCCCACCATACCCACACTTTCATCACTGCTTCCCTGGGGTGCTTCCTGACCTCGTGCTCGTTGCGGGTGGTTCTCACTCTCCTTCATATCTGAGTGTTTTAGAAAGAGTCCCTCGTGCGCAGTGACTGTGTTCCATTCCCGTTTTACCCCAGCTCCCCCTTTTACACCCTTAGGTGGATGGTTGCTGGTCTTTGCCTTGTAAGACCGCTCAGCAGATTTCTACGCCTCTCACCTTTCTTGGTCCACTCCTGGCTTCCCCGACACCTCCTTCTCCGCAGCCTCTACTATTACCATAGGCAGGAAGCAGCGCAATTAGGTGCTTACACAACGTGGGGGAGGGGCAGGCTCTCTTGGGCAGCTGCTGCCTATGAGGCTGCAGGTCCGACCTCTGACTCGGGGAGCTGGACTTTGCACTCAAGCAGGAGCCGCAGCCTCTGCTGATCCTGCACTACTTACTGCCTCTGGAGACCAGATTGCCGGAGTCTGGGCACTGGATCGCTGCTGCAGAAAGCGTCAAGGCTCCCCACTGCCTCCCAGAAAACAGATAGGGGCAGAGAGCTGGCCTCTGCCTCACTTTCAAATATCCCAGGAGCCGAACTGACTGGTTGAACTGATGCCAAGAACAGAATCCTAGCTGGAAAGGAGCTATTTCATGCTTGTGTCTCCTCTTCAGATGGAGGGGCAGAGGCCATGTCTACTGGCTTACCCCTGAATACCCACCACGAGCTGGGCAAGGCAATAATTTAACATCGATAAAGTATTAACTCATATGATTCTCACGACAAATCTCGGATGGAGCTTTTGTTATTCTTTCCTACTTACAAATGTAGAACAGGCACAGAGAGGTGAAGTCAGTTGCTACAACCACACAGCAGACAACGGTACTTGAACCCAGCCTGTACTCTATATACTTTACTGCCTCAGTATCTGTTGAAGATATGGTCATTTAAATGTTTACTGAAATAAATTAAGCAGAGAATTGTCCATAAATTCATAATTATAGAGCATCTCTATAGTAAAGGTTAACATATTTAAAGATGGAGAAGACAATTGTACTTTGTTATCATTTGTACTGGAAATTGGTAGTGGGTTTTTTTTTTTTTAATTCTATCCAAACTCCTAAGAGATAATCTATACAAAGGTGAGTATTACTCATGATTCAAGTTCGAGGACTTTGTGCCTCTTGGACACCTGAAAACTTGGGAGTTAAAGAATATGCTTGAGTATATTTTTGGTTATTTTCTTAAGGCATCTTTGAGAAGCTGTGTGTCAATGTAGAAACAACAGAAGTCAGTTACACTTAAACAGTTGTTGCCTTAATCACTTTCAAATGTCATTTTATTGTGGCTTTGGGAAGAGTGAAAATGTACAGAAGAGAAAACTGGGCAATTCCTCCCCTCCAGTTTAGGTCTATTAACTGACATGAGATGCTCTCAGCTATGTTTTCATTTCCATATTTAACAACAAAGTTAACACTTGCCAGCTGTTATGAGGTTGTTCTGAGTAGCGTGTGATGTTTGTAAAGTTCTTCGAAGTTTAAGAAGAAAGGTATTAAAAAACACCAAAGCACAAACAAGACCTCACTGGTGGTCCAGTGGTTAAGACTGTGTGATTCCAATGCAGGGTGTGTGCTTCAATCTTTGGTCAGGGAACTAAGATCCCACACACCGTGTGGCAAAAAAAAAAAAAAAAACACAACCCTAAAAAACGAAAACAAAGCACAAAGTGCACTGTTGAATGAGGGGTAGGTGATTCAGGGGGACTCTTGAGTCATTCACAGTGTGGTGCTCTAAAATAGTAATAGAATAATTCTTCTAAAGAAGTTTCACGTATTCTACATATCAAACCAGATATGTAGATTCTTATGGGTTTAGACTCTATTCCATTTTTGAAGCTATACTGCAAAGAGAAAATCAGTTGATTGCAGAGGCGATAACTGAAATAGGCAGAGGTTTCTGAATGATACAGATGTGGAAACTGCAATATATCCATTTCCAGCTTCCTCCTGAACTCGGTGGTGAATATGCCAACCTGTCCCACAGCAGAGAAACTGGCAGAGCCTCAGCCTGCTGGGTCTGCTACCAGGGGTTTCCAGTCAGCTAGCTGGGAGACAAGTGTTCACCTAGTCATGGAGGGGCCAGTCAGCCAGGCTAATTTACCCATGGATTAGAGTTCTGCAGCAAGCTGAAAAGGAACTTGATTTTGTGATAGCTTAAGGGTCATCAGTTCATGACTAAACATATATGGTACCACATACCATGGGAGATTGCCAACTTCAACTATATTGTTTTTAAATCTTAAAGCCTCTTGAACAGATTTTCTGTATTTTCCTTTAATGAAGTTTCAAAATAATTTTGTGAATAGAAGAAAATCAAAGGATAGGTAGATTTAGAAGATGCTTTTCAAATAATTGGCGCCGTGGTAAAGAATCTGCCTGCTAAGGCAGGTGACATGGTTTCCATCCCTGGGTCCAGAAGACCCTCCTGGAGAAGAAAATGGCAACCCACTCCAGTGTTCTTGCCTGGAGAATCCCCTGGACAGAGTGTCTTGGCGGGCTACAGTCCATGGGGTCGCAGGGAGTCGACAGGACTGAGGACGCACGCATTTCAAACAAATTAAGCTCTGGCAGCCTGTTGAAGGTATACTTGCTCTCCTTGGGCACAGCCTACAGCCTGGTGCGCATGCTAGGTTAGCTACTCCGGAGAGCTGTTCCTAAGTGAGTTCCGATGCCTGGACTGCAGTGAGGACGTGGACTCTGTGTCCACGGCTAGGCCACTGTCCCATTTGTCTGGTTTGTTTTCTAGACCAACTGGGCTCCTCCTCCACCGCGGCAGCATCATTTGAGCGTTGTTTGGCGGTGCTTCCCAGGGATTTGAATTCCAGCAGCACCATGACGGTTGATTTACAGCACACTCATTTGTTTCACGTTCCTGTCCCCGACTACCCTGGCGATCCGTTAAGGACTGGTCAGCAACTCTGCTGTTGGCATTTTTTCCTCCTTCAGCTCAGTTTACTACAGGCTATCTTAAATGCTGCAGATGGAATTCTCTGCCAACATGTGAACGTGACAACTGTTTTGCTTTGGGCTCATCGTTATCAATCAAAACTGAGGATGAGACAGAGCAACAAACACTGTAGATTCTGACTATTATTTCCAGTTTGATAACGCTTGCCTCATCAGGTCCCCAACGACGCGTCCTCGACAGAGGAGGTGTGTTTCTTCAAGGGCTTTTGCATCCCAGAAGAGAATTCGGGAAGCAGGAGCGCTTGGACTGGAGAACCACAGCTGTACCGACGGAGGGATGGATAGAATTAGGGAGGGAGCATACTAACAGATCCTGGCATGTTTTCCTCTGGGAAGCTTCTATACTTCTAACCGAGGAACCTCGGGGCAGTCTCCAAAAGTTGTTTTTCTTTTTTCAGGGCATATGAGACATCCTTTGGGAACCAAAATGAGTGTTGGCACGCGTCACCCCAGCCTCCAACCGACCCTTCTTCCCGCCCGCGCTCAGCCGCTACTACAATTCCCAGCAAGCACCACGCAGAGCCGCAGGAGGACCGGTCCGGCTGGAGACCCCGCCCCGCCCGTAGCATGCTGGGAGTTGTAGTCCACGATCCGGTTCGCTCCTACTTCTGCTATTTGCCATTCCCGCTTGGCAGATGGCGATGGGCTACCATAGCGGGTTTTCCAGTCTAGTCTCGTAACTGCAGCTAAACGTGACCGAGGATTGCGCCCTCCCGCTCTGCGGTGCGCGCCGCGTCAGTCCCAGGGAGCTGAGCTCCGCCCCGTCCACGCCCGCTCCCTTGACAGCTGGGCTAGGCTCAGAGCGCGGCGGGCCAGGGACGCGCAGGCGCAGCAGCCGGTCGCGCCTGGCGGCGTGGAGGGCGGGCCAGGCGCGAGAAATCGCGGCCGCCGGGGCGCGCACGTAGGCACGCAGAGGCGTCACGTGGGGCGCCGAAGATCGCAGTGCGCGTGGCCGCGGCGGCTGGTGTGGGGTTGAGTCAGTTGTGAGACCCGGGGCTGCGGACCGGCGAGCGGCCCAGCTAGTCGCCGACAGAGCGGCGGGTGTCGGGTTCGGGAGCCGAGCGCTGGCCCTGCGTCGAGCCGGGCCGACCCGCGCCGCCGCCGCCCCCCGCCCTCAGCCAGCGACCCGCCGCGGGCGCGCCCCCGCTCTGCGCTGTCTCCGATGGCGTCCGCCTCCGGGACCATGGCGAAGCACGAGCAGATCCTGGTCCTCGACCCGCCCACAGACCTCAAATTCAAAGGTGGGCCGGGGCGGCCTGCGGGAGCGGCGGGCTTGGGGTGGCGACCGCGCCCGGTGGGCCCCCTCCCCCGCCGCCCGCGCCCGACCCGGCCCCGCCCGCGCGGGCGCGCGCGCCCCTCCCGCCGCCATCTTGCGGCCCGCGGGCGCCTCGCTGCGGCGGCGGCCTCGTCCTTGGCCCGCGGGCCGGGGCGGGGTCCGGGCGTGGGCGGCTGGCCGGGGACTCGGGGCAGGCTGGGCGGTCGTCGGTCTGGCGCGGGCGCGGGCCGGGCTTTGCGTCAGTGGGCCGGAGGCGGCGGGCGACACCTGCGCGGGGCGTCACCTGCGCCGGGACCCGGGGGCCGCGGGAGCGACTCGGGCAGTTCTGCTGGGGATGCTGCGGGCGCGGGGAGCTTGCGGAGCCCGTGACTCGTCCTTGATTCCCGGGGCCCCACGAGCACAGGGGCTTGGGACTGTGAGGCCGCTCCAGTGCTTTAGAGAATCAAACCGAAAGAAGTGGAGTGCGAAAGAAAACACCTTGGTTTCCGTAGGACAGGTTTTAAATAGTTTTAGGAGCTTTAAGATGTTGTATTCTGCCGCTATGAGAGTAGTGTTGTATAAACCCTGTATTTTGCAAGGTCTTCAGTTCATTTGCGAGTTTCTTTGAATGGACATGTCAGTGAGCCGCGTGTTAGGTGAGAATTCGGCTTTTTAGACGACTCCACGAAATACTTAGAGAGGCTTCCTAAGTGCATTTTATTGTAGCAAGTTTATGGGCGTAACGTGAGTTTACAAAGTTTTCGCTGAAAGGGGGAAATAAAAGACTTAGGGGAATCATGAATACCAAAGTTCAGGTAATACCTAACTCTAGCTGTTACCTGAGAATGGAAGAATTTAATGTAAACCTTTATGGTAGGTAGGTCTTCTGAGAATTTAAGTGTTTTGTACTTATTTTGGGGGAGGCTGATTTTACAGAGGAAGTTTTCTCCTTGTTAATCCGTGTGTGTTGCCATTAGGGACTTGGACGCCGTTAAAACTAGTTTTAGGTCAAGAAGTATTTATAAGTCGGACAGTTTCTTCTTAGAGAAGTCAGTGTGAAGTCATACTTCAGTATGTTTCAATGACATGCTTCCTGGCTCAGTCGTCTCTGTCTCTGCTGATTCCATGGACTGTAGCCCGCCAGGCTCGTCTGTCCATGGGATTCTCCAGGCAGGAATACTGCCGTGGGTTGTCATTTCCTTCTCCAGGGGATCTTCCCCACCCCGGAATCGAATCTCCGTTTCTTAAGTCTCTTGAATTGCGGGTGAACTTTTTACCGGCGAAATCTTCCTTGGATTCTTTACCGTTTCAGTAGTAAGAGGCTAATAATAGCAAAGAGGCAAGTTAAAGGAACAACCAAAACCCCGACCCAGAGACTTGCCAGATGCTTATTTTAGGTATTGAAGAATTACTAGCTATGATTACAGAACGGATTCTTGTGTTATGGATGAAAGTAATTCACAAGGCCTATTAAAGTTTGGACATTAGTTGACTTTTTTAAAAAAGGATTTCATGGAAAAGTTTATAGGGACACATAGTCAGCTGGGCCATTTACTTAGCAAACACTATTGAAAGCTTTGTACCATCTCTATATTTGATGAAGAGTATTCAACAATGAATAATTTATTCAGCAAACATCAGCTTATATTTGGGGATTCAGTGCTAAGCAAGGTGGAGAAAAGACCCACAGTTAGTTTGTAGTTTAAGGAGTAAAACATGTTTTTTTCTTAGTGCTTGAACTCCCAGACGGAAGAGGCACTCAGATGCTGTAACAGAGGCAAAACAAGTATGAGGAAAGAAGCCCCTTCTTCCTTCCTCCCCACTTGTTTTCGGAGGAGTTGCTCAGTCGCAAAGTCCTGTATGGCTCTGTGACCCCCATGGGCTGTACTGTAGCGCATTGGGCTCCACCCTCCTGCACTGTCTCCCGGAATTTGCTCATTGTTGGGTGATGCTATTTAACCATCTCATCCTCTGCCACGCCCTTCTTTTTGCCTTGAGTTTTTCCCAACATCAGGATCTTTTCCAATGAGTTGGCTCTTCGCATCAGGTTGCCAAAGTATTGGAGCTTCAGCATCAACATCAGTCCTTCCAATGGCTATTCAGGGTTGATTTTCTTTAGGATTGACCAGTTTGATCTGCTTGAAGTCCAAGGGACTCTGAAGAGTCTTATCCGACATCTTTATTGGCTTGCTTTCAAATGGGGAAGTGGGAGGGCAGGTGATGGGAATGGTTTGCTCCTTTCCTGAGGTGAGAAAAGGTTGGCTTGTGCTTAGGCACCCACGGTGTGCTGTGTGCCTCTGTAAGAGTAGAGGATGGGAAGGATTGGGAAAGCAGAGGGTAGGATGAATTGGGAGGCTACATTTGGTGCCATTTGATTCCTTCCTTCCTTAAAAGTTATTCTTTTAGTCAGAGGTAAATAAGTTCTTGATGGAAACCTCTCTGTATTCCAAAGACCAGTTCAGCATTAAGTGAGGAGACTCATTTGGAATCAGCAATTCTCTTCATACTAATTTGATGATGGTGTGAAAAAAATCTTTAAACTCTACTTTAAATCATCTGTAGTTTTTAGTTGAAGTGGAAGTCTGTTAAAGGATATTTTTTTACAAAATGTCATCTTCTGGTAGATTTATTTGAATTATTTTAACTTTACATTTGATTAAGATAGTTTCTCCAAGAATGAGTCATTTAATCATTCTGAGATTGTATGGTGCATTTTTCTGTTACATGCATAATAAAGTCATCTTGCTATGAATTATTGGCACTTTGCACTATTTTGGAGAAGCAAATAACTGTTTAATACATTTCCTACATTAATATTTTATTCTAGTTTGTTTTATACGATTGTTTATATGAAAGTACTTTTATAATGTCATGAACTCTGAAGTAGTTTTTTCGTTGCATTAGTAAAGAAAAAGATGTAGATATTTTAAAATTCTGTTTTTTGAGCTTTGGCAGTAATTTGACCTAGAATTCAGGTGTGAAATTTGGTATTACATGTGAGACTTTTTTGGGGTGGCGGTCTTTAAAGTGTTTATTTACTCTTGTAAAAATTTTTCCTTTGTATTATACAACATTTTATTTTTCTAGCCTGTTCATTTTGGAGGAAAGTTTGGAGAAGAAAGTTTAGAAAGTGCTGAAATAACTTGTGAATATATTCTTCCTGGCCATGATCAGAGAAAGGAAAATAGATGAAAATCATTGTGTTGAAGGTGGCCCATAGTAATAGCATCAGTAAAGAAAACTAAGCGCTCTGAGTGACCAGGGACCAGTGATGTTCAGACGAAGCATCTTTGGATAGCAGCACATCAGGAGAAAAAGATCCAAGAGAGGATGGAGACTGCGCCTCCTCTTGGTGGGCATGTGGCACAGGTGTAGGTGTTCCAGCTCACTCACATTTCATAGCGGCTACATCAGACCCCTGGCGTGATTCCCCACACCCTGGACATGGATGTCATATCTTCCTTAGCAGTTTTCAGGGAGCTCTCGATTGCCCTCTGGGTGAGAGTGTAACTCTTAGTGTGGCATACACGCCCTCTGGGATGTGCTGTCCCCTCTTGTAACACCTGTTCGTCGGCACACGTCCACACTTCCCTGAGAAGGCAGAGCCCTTCTCATGTCCAAGCTTGTTGGTTCTGCTGGTTTTGCTGGTTAAGGTAGAGATGCTCATGACTCAGACCCTGTTCCAACAGGTATTTTCTCTGTCACATTTTCAACCACTGGCTTCTTCCTTTAAACATACGAACACATACACCTAAGTCTTTCCTTTTAAAAACAAACAAACCAGCAAAATATTGTACTTCCTTGACTCCCAGCTCCCCGTGCTCTCGTGTCTCCTGGGCTTTGTTTCCTTTGCGCTCAGGCTTCTTGGAAAAGCAGTTGGAGTGCCGGGTCTCTTCTGATGGCCCCTGTGGTGGCCACGGTGCTCTCTCTCTCCCTGGCCCTGCCTTTGGCCCTTGCCAGGGTTGACAGCTCACTTTTTAATAATGCGATTCTTCTGACTCCTGTGACACAGTTGTTCTCCCGCCTTCGTTTTGCCTGCATCATTTGTGACCTCCTTTTTCTTAAATGCTCATGTTTTTGAGATTCTGATTTGGTTTCAATTTTATCTCACTCTGAACTTCCCTCGTTCAGTCTTCCTTGTTTTGAGGGCTTCTCTGTCTCCTTCATGCTCTTTTCACACATTGCTACACACCCAAATCTGTGTTGAGTTCAGAGTTAAAATCAGCTTTGGAGGATTCCTAGTGGTACAGTGGTTAAGACTCTGTGCTTTGACTGCAGGGGGCATGGGTTTGATCCCAGGTTGGGAAATTCCTCATGTTGCCAGTGGAGGCGGGGATCCGCTTTGGAGTACATACTGATTGGGTGCATGCATGCTAAGTTGCTTCAGTCATGTCCGACTCTTTGCAACCCCATGGACTGTGGCCCACCGCACTCCTGTCCATGGAATTCTCCAGGCAAGAATGCTGGAGTGGGTCCCCATGTCCCCTCCAGGGGGACCTCCCCACCCAGGGGTCGAGCCTGTGCCTCTTTTCTGTCTCGCTCATTGGCAGGTGGGTTCTGTACCACATACTTATTACTTCTTGACTGTCCTGGACTTGAATGTTGCTCAGGTGGCTCCCTCGGAGAAGTCAGTGGCACCCCACTCCAGTACTCTTGCCTGGAAAATCCCATGGATGGAGGAGCCTGGAAGGCTGCAGTCTGTGGGATCGCTAAGAGTGGGATGCGACTTAACGACTTCACTTTCACGTATTGGAGAAGGAAATGGCAGTCCACTCCAGTGTTCTTGCCTGGAGAATCCCAGGGACAGGGGAGCCTGGTGGGCTGCCGTCTCTGGGGTTGCACAGAGTCGGACACGACTAAAGCGACTTAGTAGCAGCAGCAGCAGCAGCAGGTGGCTCCCTGGTAGCTCACCTGGTAAAGAAACTACCTGCAACGCAGGAGACTGGTTTGATTCCTGGTTTGGCACGGTCCCCTGGAGAAGGGATAGCCTACCCGCTCCATTGTTCTTGCCTGGAGAATCCCCATGGATAGAGGAACTTGGCAGGCAACGGCCCATGAGGTCGTAAAGAGTCAGACACGACTGAGTGACTAAGCACAGCACAAGTGGTGGCTCAGTGGTAAAGAATCCACCTGCAATGAGGGGGACCTGGGTTTGATCCCTGGGTTGCAGGCCCCTTGGAAAAGGAAATGGCAACCGCTCTAGTATTCTTGCCTGGGAAATCCATGGACAGAGGAGCCTGGCGGGCTGCAGTCCATGGGGTCACAATGAGTAGGACTCGACTCAGACATGCACAGACATCTCAAACTCTGCGTATCCTGAACTGTGCTTTTTATGTGCACGCCTGCTTCTCTTCCTATGTTATTAATTTCTTTTTTGTGGCATCTTGATTACTCATTCCAGAAATGCTGTGCACATCTAATGATTAAAATCTGTATTTTTGCATTCAAAAGATAACTTGACTCTCTCCTGTTAAATGCAGCTCAGTTTCTCAATTCATTCAGCTATATAAGAAAGAGTTGAATTTCTGCTATATGTGATACACGTTGGATTAAGTGTTGGAAATACAGTTTTGAGTAAAAGAATCTTTATTTTTAAGAGGTGATTGTCATGGGAGCAGTGGAAGCTAATCAGATCATCAGAAGACAAATAAGCTTTGAAGAGTCTGTGGTGCTGTGAGAACGTGGAATAGGGGTCTTTGATGTGGTCAAGGAAGGCTGCCACAGATTGACTAAGATTCCAAGAGTGAGTGGAAGTTACCTGGGTGAAGAGAAAAGGAGCACTCTCCTGGAGCGGCAGGTGCAAGCATTCTGAGGCAGGAGGGTGTGGTGTTTGGCGTGTTAAATAACCTCTCCTGTGTTTACAAGGCTGCGGGGTCAATACCCCAGTCGCTTGGTCAGCCAGGATGCATGGGTGTTGGCTTAGTAGTTCTGTTTTTATCCTGACCCACTGTTGATCTTCAGTGGGTAGAAGGCAGAGGTGTGGAGGTAGTGGGCTGACACCACGTTTGTGTTGACAGGAGTGTTGTAATCTGGTCATAGTGTGGACTTGTGTTGGAGGGAGCTAGAGATGACCCAGGCTGTGGTTGCCGTCCACGCAGGTGCTGACTGCTGGAGGGGCAGTGGTGGGGATGGTGAGAAGTTTGATGGGGTCTGTTGGGTGTGTGCACGGGGGGAGAGTGTCCAGATAGCGCTGCGGTCTCTGGCTGCACAGCTGGAGAGGGCAGCTGGCAGATGCTGGCCGAATTCAGGGGCGTTGGAGAGCACCTGCGGGAAGGTCGTGACCTCATCAGATAGGGTAGCTGCCTTTAGGTCCTCCAGCTGGACTTACGGAGGGAACCCAGGGGCATTTGGGGGTCCATGTGCCTGACTTGGGAGGGATCTGGACTTGGCTTGTTTCTTCGCTTCAGGTGATTCTCTTTCCTCTATCGGTCAGCAGGCTGGTCTCCTTTCTCCTTGTGTCCCACTTCCTCCAGCCTGTCGTCCTCACGGATGCTGAAAGAACTGCCCTTTGAAAAGTGCACACCTGATCCCATTGCTTCCCTGGTTGAAGAACCTGCAGCATCTTCCTGTTATGCACTTACTGGAGCCGAGATCCAGCCTGCCTCTTCAGTTCACCTCTGCTGTAGCTTTGCTTGCATGCAGCGGTTTCACCAGACACTGTCGGTGCTGCGGACCTCTGCATGCTCTTTTCCGAATGTCGTCCCCTCCTGTCCGGAGGGCTGTCTCCCCTGCAGGAGCCCTACCTCCAGTGCCGTCTCTGGCTCTCCAGGCCCTGGGCCACTGCTGTTTTCTTGACCCTGTCCTCATTGCTGCTCACTGGCAATTACCGCACTCACCACATGGCACAGTACTGATGTTTGCATACTTTTCTCTCACAAGCTGTTTGTGAAGCGCTTGAGGATATGCCCATTTATTTTTATATCTGTGATAACAAGATCTGGCCTGGGGTGATTGCCCAGTCAGTGTTGATGGCGTTAATAAGACTCAGACCATCTCTCTGTCCTGTAGTTGTCGTTGTTTTAGCCTTGCATCTTTCAGCAGATGCTTCATCTGTCTTTGCAGGGAGTGTTTTCAGAGCTTTGTAGTTCCAGAAAAGGGTATTTTGTTAAGAGCTGACTACTGTGCTTCACTTTTTTCATTTGTGAAGTGAGAAGCAGGGGTGGGTGATTTCTCGGTGGTGGTCTGACTGTAAAGGTTTGTGAATGCATAGGATGGTTGCGTGCAGAACGGAAACACAATTCTTGTATGAAATGGAAGAACATAAGAATTGGGAGACCTTGATGAGGTTCTTCTGAGTTTGGTATTTTGTGATTGTTAGTATTGGTAATTTTGTTGTTGTTTTTGTATTGTAATAGTTACCTGTTACTTTTTCTTTCAATAAAGTTTTCCTTAACCATGTGAGGCAAGTCTGTTAGCAAGGACCCCTTTATCATTGCTTTCAGAGGTGCTTGCTAACTCTTTTTCTTGTTGCTTCTGTTATTTTTACTGACCCTGCAGTGAACTCCTGTCTTTTAGAGGATATAGTAGTTAATATAGCATGGATCTTGCTTTCCATAATAAAAAATTGGTTTAAAAGAAAATAATATTTGCCAGTTTATTAAACTTTACAGACCACAAAATGTAATACTGTGTGAGCACTAAAGAAACTTCTTGATTAAGAAAAATTAAAGGTAAAGGGAGGGTTAGTTATTTTTGCAAATGCTTGTTTACTGGGTTTATTATGCTTAAAGTATGACTCAGATTACTCTAAAATTCCTTATGAAAACTTGCAAAACATCCATAAAAAACTTTCTATATACTTAATGAACCTCTGTACTCTTTAATAGCTTCATATAATCTTAAGTTTAATGATTATTAGTATTTTACTGTTTTGGAGAGTAGGATTACTGCAGTATTTTAAACAAATTCTGGCTATCATAACATCTCAAGCCTGAATATTTGAGCTTACATTTCTAATAAAAAAAAGAGGCTTTTTCTTTACATAATCATGACACCATTGTCACTTAATAAAACCAAAAGTAATTCTTCAGTAATCTGATGTCTGGTCTGTTGAAATCTCCCTATAGTGCTAATTTTTGGTTGCTGGGTGTCACGTTGTCCTAATCTTTGGCAGTGCCTTGTCCACCTGCTTTTTATCACACCATTCACTTGTTGAAAAGACCCCGTCGTTGTCCAGTGGAGTGTCCCAGACTTGCGGTATTTCTGGTATGTATTTCCTGTAAGTTTGGAGTTGGGTTTAAGGGCTTGAAGATTCAGGTTTCAGTATTTTTTTGGTGCAGATACTTCATCGATGGAATTGTATCACATCAGGTGATGATGGCTGCTTGTCCCCCTTCTAGTGATGCCGAGTTGATTGGGGATGACACCCTTATCCCGCCTGTGAGAAGTTGCATAAATATGAGTGCATTTATGGTAATATGTGTGAGGAAAAAGATCAGAAAGAAAAGGACGTTAGCAGTCCTCAGATCTACTTTAGGATGCTTTTGTTTTTACTTTTCTGTGTTTTTCAAGATTTCTGCATAAACATTCAGTGCTTTTCATAGTAAGTAAGAGAAAAAATTATTTTATTAGACTTGATACTTTGGGAGATTATATCCAAAGTTTCAGTTGTCCTACAATGAGGTGACTATGTAAGGTCAATAGAAAACAAATCTGTAACCATCCAGTAACAGTTAAAATTAAGGCCTATGAAGACAAGTAGAAAACCATGTTTGTTTGAAAGTGAACCTAATTTATAAATTATAGCTGTCCTGTGACAGCTGACAAATTGAGCTCCCACTGCCAGCATCAGTTGGTGGTCCCTGGTGAGAAGCGTGGCAGATTGTTGAGGGTGTTTATTTCTCAGAGAATCGGCCCTACCCGCAGACTATTTAAGAGCAGTGTGGACGCTCACAGGAGCCCTCCCTCTATGTCCAGACTACTGAACTCATTGGTCTCGTGGTGGGCATCTCCCCCAGGCTGGACCGTGTATGTATGGATGGCTGACAGTCAATATTTTGATGTCTCCTCTTTAAACTTCAGACTTTTGAGGTCACAGAGGCTAGGAGACAGTGGCTGGAGAGGGCCCTGTGCATGCAGAAGAAGCTAGCTGAGAGGAAGGGGAGAGCAGATGACACAGAGCTTGTGGATCCAGGTGGCAGTTTCTCTTGGAAGTAGCCTTTTGTGAGGCCAGCTGTACTTCATTTCCTGTGCCATAGATTGAGTGCATCTTTAGAATCAACTCTTGATATGATTGTATTCTTCCTAGTAAAACTCCTTGCTTAAATAAAATTAGACTACAGAACTTCTGAGAATATGTTCAACTTGATGACTGTGACACGTTTCACTTTACAAAAATAATCTCCACCAACGTCTTAAATTTTATAGCTGCCATCTTTGATGCTGTGTTATTAATATGCTATAGTTTGCTTAGCTGCTTTTCTCTGACATTTGGGATGTTCACTGTGGTAGAGTTACTGCCAACATTTGGTACTGTTTTCAAAATTCATGTTTAAATTAATGAGATGTTTAGTTATTTGTATTTCAACTTTTAAAGGATATGATTGGATTCAGTTGCCATTTTAAAAAATAGATATGTTAAAGAATTGTTAATATGAGAGGACTTTAAAGTACTAGTTTGCAGTATAATTCGACAAGTTTCTTATGGGCTACATTTTGACAGCCTTTTATTTTGTAGTTCTATGTTTCATATATATGTATTTATACACATATATTTGTTTTGGTGCTTGGACAGTCTGACATAAATTGGAGTGACGGGTATACCTTTGAAGGTATAGAGTACCTTTGCGTCAACAGTGTGTGTTTTCTGTTTGTTTTTCTCCGTGAACAGATTTTACTTACATAGCTTATAGGGGAAGATGAATTCCTTGGTTTTGTTTTCTGAGTACGGTTCATACTGCCAAACATCTCAATAACCACATCTTCCAAAGATAGCTTTTTTTGTATCATCTCAGTACCCCCACCCTGACTTTAAAAGCTTTTATGAATAAGCTAATATGAATTCATGTTTAAAAATGCCTTCTGACTGTAAAATCAGTGCTTAATGTCAAAAGTTGAGAAAGTATAGAACAGTATAAAGCAAATTCTCAATCCTACCACGTAATAACACCTGTTGCTGCTGCTGCTAAGTCGCTTCAGTTGTGTCCGACTCTGTGCGACCCCATAGACTGCAGCCCACCAGGCTCCCCTGTCCCTGGGATTCTCCAGGCAAGAACACTGGAGTGGGTTGCCATTTCCTTCTCCAATACGTGAAAGTGAAGTCGCTCAGTCGCATCCCACTCTTAGCGACCCCATGGACTGCAGCCTTCCAGGCTCCTCTGTCCATGGGATTTTCTAGGCAAGAGTACTGGAGTGGGGTGCCATTGCCTTCTCCATAAAATTTATAGTATTGTGATAATTTTTTTAATAACTGTTTTGCTTCTAGTCTAACAAGAGCTTTAGATTTATAAGTGGTGCTAAAAAAACATTTATTTCAAGTTCTCCCCAAAGTATCCATTTCTCTTTTATTCTTTCCCATCCTGCCTACCTAGGTTTTAAAAAGTAGTCTAAACTCTTAAGATATGAAGCACTTATTTCTGTTTTAATGAAGGTGTTCACTTAAGCAGCCTCCACATTTAATATTTAATTGCAAGCATTAAATTTTATGTGTGGGTACATATGATTTTTCTTTATAATGTTGCACCGTGGAAGAACATAAAAATATAAAAATGTTACAAGTCAGATTGTTTTATTTCTTTGTGAAGACAGTGCAGTTGTGTATTCTCTCCCATTCGTTTTCAGTACAGTGTCACAAAGATTGTTTACCTCAGAGTGAGCAGTCACTGTGTCAGAAGGTTAGAAAGAGTACTCCTAAAATGTTTAGTAGCTTTATGCTGAATGTCAGTAAGGCTGTGATCATCTGAGATTGGATTATCTGCCTTGCTTCCCTGGAGTAGTAGGTGTTTTCTGATTAAGGCAGTAAAGTTGTTCCTAAATGTCATGTAGTTTTAGGACTGAGAGGAGTTTAGGAATTGGAGCTGGTTTTGTCTGCTGAGCTGGAGTAGGGGGTTAGGCTGTGCTGGAGAAGTGACAGGATTTGTTCAGGGGCACTCCCGCCACCCCCCGCCGCCCTACCTCCCACAGGGAGGGTGAGAGTCAGCGCTTTGGCTTCATGGTGCCCATGCTGCTTCACTGGCAGGTGATGGGTGAGCACTTGCCTGTGTGCTCAGAACACTGCTACGTTAACTGACAGCACTGCCAGCTAAAGAAAGGACATGGTTCCTGCCTGCTGGTCACTTGTAACCCTGACTCCAAGCCCCTAGAAATGACCCCACACTGCTACCTTAAAGTGGATTTTGGAGATTTTTCATGATGAATTCTGAAGGTTTTTTTGCTGATTATGTAATATGTATAAACAAGGGCTGTGACGCAGTTTAAGAAATCAAAGACTTAATAGTTCAGTTGAGTCACACAGTCATGTCTGACTCTTTGCGACCCCGTGGACTGCAGCACTCCAGGCTTCCCTGTCCATCACCAACTCCTGGAGTTTACTCAGACTCCTGTTCATTGAGTCGGTGATGCCATCCAACCACCTCATCCTCTGTCATCCGCTTCTGCTCCTCAGGGTCTTTTCCCGTGAGTCGGTTCTTCCCATCAGGTGGCCCAAAGTATTGGAGTTTCAGCTTCAACGTCAGTCCTTCCAGTGAACACCCAGGACTGATCTCCTTTAGGATGGGCTGGTTGGATCTCCTTGCAGTCCAAGGGACTCTCAAGAGTCTACTCCAACACCACAGTTCAAAAGCATCAATTCTTCAGCGCTCAGCTTTCTTTATAGTCCAACTCTCATATCCATACATGATTGCTGGAAAAACTGTAGCTTTGCCTAGACAGACCTTTGTTGGCAAAGTAATGTCTCTGCTTTTAAATATGCTATTTAGGTTGGTCATAGCTTTTCTTCAAGGAGCAAGGGTCTTTTAATTTCATGGCTGCAATCACCATCTGCAGTGATTTTGGAGTCCAAGAAAATAGTCTCTCACTGTTTCTACTGTTTCCCCATCTGTTTGCCATGAAGTGATGGGACCGGATGCCATGATCTTAGTTTTCTGAGTGTTGAGTTTTAAGCCAACTTTTTCATTCTCTTCTTTCACTTTCATCAAGAGGCTCTTTAGCGCTTCACTTTCTGCCATAGGGTGGTGTGTTTAAATAAAATAGTGAAATTTGGCTTCTGTATTAATCTCGCGTCCATACTTTTGTAATAATGAAACCTTATGAAAAGATATGCCTTAGTATCTTAATAACTACAAACCATCTTGAATTGATTCATTTTGTTTCCTGAAGTGGTCCTCTGTTTGTTTTTACACTAATGCTTGTATGATGACATTCATTCAGTACCTGCTGTGCCAGGGATTGTCCTAGCAGCTGAGGGCAAGCTGCACATGAGACTCGTCTTCACAGAGCTCACATTCTCTCTGGTCTGAGATTTCAGTATGTTTTCAGGAAAATGGAGTAAAGGTAAATATAGTTAGGTAACTTAATGTTTTAGGGCATTCTTTGGTGTAAAAGAGAAAAACTGTTTTCTTGGTGTTTGAAACTTATTTCTGGAAATGTTTTTCCTGTGGAACAAAGGGAAATACAGTAACCATTAAAAATCTTTTCCCTGTATTACTGATTTGACTTCAGTTTCATGCCTTAATGCTGCAGAAGTCAACCTAGAATGGCTTATGAATTAGGAAATAAATACAGCCAGGTAGTTCACATAGACTATGTAGAGAATTTATGAGAATTCAGGCCCTGGAGACCTGCTTTGACTTCCCACTTTCACGGTTCTGTGCTTGTCTGACCTTGGACAAGTGTTCTCATGTCTGAGTCACAGTTGTCTCATCTGTAAAATGAGAATAATAAGTAATAAAAGTATCAGCCTTGTGGCTTATTAGGGTTAGATGACATAATTCATGCAGAGTTCTTGATACTTGGTGAATGTCCAGTAAAGGCTAGACTGTGAAAGCTGCTGTGATCACTTCAGGACGTTGAGTCTGCTTCAGCGTTCTGGGTGCTGTGGAAGGCATGGGACTCCTGGGTTTAGAGACCAGGGTGTGTGATGGTCAGGGCACTACAGGCAGCATCTTCATAGCTGTGTTGGTTTCCTTTGCCCCTTCATTCCGTGGGGTGACACAGGGCTTCAGTGTAGGCGGGTGCTGCCCATGTGGTGGATTTGTCATAGCTGAGAAACTTTGAGCCTGGGGTGCTGAATCTTTCATGATGGGCTGCACAGAAACCTGCCTGACCTTTTTCCAGAGGAAGACCTGAGCTTTATCACCCTGGATAGTAGAGAAGCCTGCTCTCTCCGGGAGGAGGTACTGTCTTCCAGGGCTGTTGACTCTGCTGCACATCCTTGGAAAGACCGACTGTGTGAAAGCCCCCAGGGCCTGCACTGGCCAAGCTGCAGAAATGCCAGGACCCATGGAGACGGGTCTGCCAGCAGGCCTCCGAGTCCCTGGTCTAAAGGACGCCACAGCCTTCTCGGGGCACCGTTCATGCACACAGCCGTTTATTCTGGAGCCGCATCCCAGAGACCTTTTCTGTTTCTGTAATACTCCATGCTGTGTTCAGGACCACGTATCCTGAAATAACGTTTGAGTCTCTTCTCAGCAAACAGATACTATTGAACTCAAGTTGGTATACATGATGAGGTGTTCAGTTTTTAGAACCTTGGAATGTAGGAAGATAAGATGGATGGACACAGACGGCTAGGTAGGTTGCTAGGTCTTACGGTAACAGCAGGTGTCAGTTGTGGAGTCTAGGTGAGGCATATACAGTTCCTATTCACAGTTGAGTTATTTTGATTTCTCTGAAATTCTTCCAAAGGCTGGGAGAAAAGGCAACTAGTCTCTCCGCGCGGCCCGCCCCCCCCCCCCATTAGTTTTCTTTGTTACTAAACAAAGCCTGGTATCTAAAGAAAACTTTTAACAGCAATTTACATAAAAATATGGACAGATGATAACCATTTTAAAGATTTGTTTGGTTAAAGTGGTTCTACTTTTAGCTGTTTTTAGCTTAATTGGGTTCCTTTTAAGATAGGATGGTTTGGAGAACTATTTAAAAGAAAATCATTGCTCTGTATTTTAGATAGCCAGTGTTTTGTGCCTGGAATACATTTTTAGGTAAAGGAGTCAGGCAAGTCTCCCTAAGGACAGCCTTCCAGGTGGGTGGCCCTAAGCTTTTCCTACATTTCTGAAGTCTGAGGGTGCAAGTTTTTCCAGGCTTTTAAACACTGAGCCCACATTGAAGTATGTTACATTTCTGTCAGTTTGGGGCTGAGGCTAGGGTGCCGGTTTACAGGGAATGGTAACTGGTTAGAGTTAGGGTGGAGTACCTGGTGACCCCAAGTGACCCGGCTGCTTGAGAGGAGAGGAGGGCAGCCCGTGTGATGAAAAGGTAGATTTTAATAAAATTAATTTTTGTTTTGTTTCTTTTCGGGAAAAGAGTTTAAATGTAATCTGTATTGTGTGGAATTTTGTTTTATGTGGAACACTTTTACGTGTAAACAGTGAAATTTCATCTCTCAAGTAGGGAATACCAGATGGTATCTGTGGTTGGTGATTAGTTTACTACCAAGTAATCTTAAATGGACTGTTGTAGTAATTGTGTTTCTAAATGTTAAACTAAGCATTTATGTTGGTCACATGGCTGGGTTTCTCTCAGTTACAGGGATTGTTTTAGAAATCCTCAAAACATGAGTTTATTTCCTATGTAGTTTGCTTGAAATGTTTCACTTTTTTATCAGAAGTGCTTTTCACAGGTTTTTTCATTTTTTTTAAGGTTATACCAGGAGTCGTCTTTTCTTAAACAACAACAACAACAAACCTTTACTGTTTTTCATAAAAGAAAAACCATGTGCAGTTGATAGAATTATCAGAGTCAATAGCCCTGTAGTCACAGCCCAGGCTCAGAAATGGAACTTGGCTTCAGCAGAGCCCTCCTCCTTTCACTGCACAGCTAACTCCTCTTTTTTAAGGTGACCATTTACATGCTTTTCTAAACAGTTTAAACACCAAAGCATTGCATGAGATATTAGTAAAGCTGGAGCGTATGGATAGAATGCAGTAGTTTTTAACCTTATTTGACACAATATCCCATTTTAACATTTTATATTTTGTAGTGCCCAGTTTTGCATTCTGAGATGAAATTCATGTATGAATTACCCACCAATGTACATAGTTTAAAATCTTAATATATGCCCTAACTATAACATACAGGAGAAGAAACTGGATTTGTAATAAAATAGGCATTTCGATGTGTAAGTGTTGGGCATGACTGTATTGGAACTAGTAGAATATCTATCCTATATAGACTATACTAGCTGTAGTGTATCTGTATATAGGTAGATAGATAGTATATCTATATAGACTGTACTGGAAGACTAGTGAAGTAGCCGGATGCCTGTGACCTCCTTCAACAAGTGAGCTTCGGTTTAAGGGAAGTGAGGCAAGAGTTGCCTGGTGGAGGCTGACTGCTTTTCTCTGACGTCTTGAAATCAGGGTGAGAGCATCCTTTGCAGTGGGTGCGCTCACATGACTGTCACGCACACACGTGTGCTGACTGTCCCAGACGTGTTGCAGGATTCACATGTCCTGAGTGGCATTGCTGTTGGTAGAATAATCTTCTGTATTGGTGAACTCAGGTTTTAGATTTTTGGAGAAAGAGAACAGAGTTTTTGCAATAGATGTATTTTTGGAAATACATAAGATGGATGGACACAGATGCAGTGTGGCTGTCTGGAGGGGTGTGGGAAGGTTTGGTGGGCCCTTGACTGCGCGGGTCTGCCTGGGCGCCGCAGGACACTGCTGTCCTGTTCCTCCCCCCAGCAGCAGCTCCTCCAGACCTCACGTCAGACAGAACACCCACATTTAATTTTGTGAGATTCTCAGAGTTTCTGTGACCTGTGAAGTGTAACATATCCCTGCCTGACGCTGCTTCCAGCTGTAAATCTGGTTCTTATGCTTGTGGTCATTAGTACTTGGTTATTTTGCATTTTAACCCGGAAAATGGCTTTGGACTCTGAACTGTCTGTTGGAAGCAACCCTTATTGAGAGACCTGGGAGGGACACAGTGGTGCAGAAAACCTCAAATTGATTTGTTAGGTGGGTTTATTACAGGTAATTTTACATTTGACTGAGAGGGTTAACCTATTCAGGTAAGAATTTGGTTTTAGTGAAATTTTTTTCTTTTGACATATTATTTTCATCTTTAGAGTTTGCATTTTCATGTCTAGAAAGATCACAATTGGTTAATTTAAGATTTATATTCCTTGATGTGCAATCTAAAATGTGAGTACTGTTTCAGAATTCATATGTTGATGAAAATTGACGCATGGTCATTTAAAAAATCAGTTTAAAAAACCAGTTATTTTACCTTATTTTGAATAGTTGGCACTTTTCTCTAAAATTGGGGAGATTTTAGAACTTGAATTTAAAATGACAAGGTTACATAATTATGTTATGAAAATACAGGATTGTTCTAAATTAAGATTCATAAAATTTTAGCTATTTTACTGAGAAACTTCTGAAAACAAACTTTTAAAAATTATACTTAGCGCTAATGTTAAAATCCTAGTTGAAATAATAACATAAAAATTGACATGTTCTCAGTTACTTGTAGTAACTTGTGGATTTTGAGAATGTTAGGAAATGGGACCTGTCTCTCTTAAGATTCATAGTTTTGCCAGTGGATTCACTTGGCAGAATGCACCGCTGACGGCTTTCCCCTTGCTCCTTGGGTGGGGGTGTGGGGATGGGGTGTCAGCTGCTTGTCAAACGTGCAAGCAGCAGCAGTGCTGGGAGGAGCAGCAAGGATGAGAGATAATATGCAAATGCAGTGGGGGACTCGACTGTGAAATTAAAGTGGGCTGCCCAAGAAGTTGTAGTTCTTGTGTGTAAAAAAAAAAGCCCACTTGTTGATTTAAATACCTATTTCATGTTAAAATTTTTTCTGTAACTGCTTCTCTGCCTTTGTGTTTTCTTCTAATGTTCTCTTATTTCTAGCTCCTCCCTCTCATCCCAGTTTCAAATCTTTGTTAGAAAATATAACTCAAAAACTTTTAAGCACAGATTAGAATTAATTTCTCTCCTTGGATTTGAAGTAAGTGCTTTTCCCTGGCCTTTGATTTGAAGTCTCTCTTTTCCTCTCATCAGTTTGGCCTGCTTTCCACTGCCCTCTGCACACTTGTCCATTCGCCTGTGTGTGTGGTTCCCCTTCAAGCCTTTGTCTTAGATAATTTCCCACTACTCAGCAAAATGGGAGACTTTTGTTTGGCAGAGTTGGGGAATTTTCTCAGTCTGGGATCCTTACTAAAAACATTTTAAAGCATACTAGAAACATTTTAAAGTTCTAAATATTCCGGTTTATTTAATTTCAGCCTTGAAATTTGATTTCAGACTTCTAAAGGTTTTTTTTTTTCCTTGTTTAGAGACCACTTAAAATTGCTTTTGGGTTAGTGAGAAGTGTGTGGTTGTTGCTTCTCATGGGGACATATTTTTCAAGTTTTATCTTCTGTCTCCAAATTAACCGGTATTCAGTTTATTGTCTAAACCTGCGTACAGTGTCTTTAGGCTTTTCTTGAACCAAGAACTGTACTGTTTCTCCGCACCCCACTCTCCCGCTTTTTTAAAAACAAAAAATGGTTTTAGATTTACTTAATTCAGGCAGGACTGCATCGCCGTTTGGTTTCTTTGTTTTGCAGTTTTATGTTTGGGTGTTGAACCAAAGTTTAAAAAAACCTTTGTATGTAGACCATTTGACACAGTTATCTTAGTAAACCTGTGATGAACATGAGTGAAAGAAGGAGCGAGTGAGGGGGTCAAGGCTGATGGAGGTGGGACGGGACCACTTGATCTGGGCCTGCTGGCTTTAGGTGGAGAGACTTTGCCCTCAGCTCGGTCAGGTAAGCCTGAAGACGGGCTCTGGTTTGCAGAGCACTGGGGGACCGATCTTTTCAGTAATGTGGTAAGCATGTACTGGGAGAATACAGTTTGGGGCTTATTTCGTAAGTTGTGAAATTTTCAGAACACATTTTACTTGATGGAAACAAGAAAAGTTCAAGTAGGGATTTTATGGGTTGGTTAATAACAAAGGAGAGAGCACAGCCCCTTTGTGAGTCCCCACCTGTACACGGACTTCAGTACATACTCTACATAAGAGGTTATGTTTGTCCAGTTTTGAATTCTGTTTTTATGTGGTTGTGAATCCAATTACATTTTCCCCCGTTTTTGTTTTTTTAACTTACAGGCCCCTTCACAGATGTAGTCACTACAAACCTTAAGTTGCGAAATCCTTCAGATCGAAAGGTGTGTTTCAAAGTGAAGACGACAGCGCCTCGTCGGTACTGTGTGCGGCCCAACAGTGGGATCATTGACCCCGGGTTGACTGTGACCGTTTCAGGTAGCAAATGTTCATGCTGTCCTCCCTGTGTGCAGACTGCTGTAGAAACTGTCTGCCCCTTCTGGTGGGGTGGAGTGGGGGTGTGTTTGGGGATGGGGTGGGCTGAAAGCCCTGTGCAGTCTAAAATGTTACGCTGTTCTTTATTTCTGCAGCTTACTACCACCACATCCTCTGCCCTTATTATTTGGTCTTTGAAATTTTGTATCATTTTTGGCTTTGCTCATTCTCTCCCATAGATCACTAGCTGTTACGCTTTACATGCAGCTTCATGCATTGGAGAAGGAAATGGCAACCCACTCCAGTGTTCTTGCCTGGAGAATCCCAGGGATGGCAGAGCCTGATGGGCTGCCGTCTATGGGGTCGCACAGAGTTGGACACGACTGAAGCCACTTAGCAGCAGCAGCATGGAGGGATTATTCTCAGTCTTTTGCTTAAGAATGTACGGTGTATATCTTTGGGCAGTAGCTTTGAATAGTTGGTGAGGCTTCTGTCTTTACTGTGAATGCTGTGTCTGTTTTGATCCCCTTCTGTGTTTACTTGAAGTCCGCGTGCGCTTGGCTCCTTCCTCACACGGATTACTTGCTCCTGCCGTGCAGCACAGTCAGTGCCCCAGGACTGTTCCTTCTTCCCTCATGGCACTGGCTCACAGTGGAGGCAGGAAGGTAGTCGAGGGTACAGTTTACTTAATGGCAGCGCCTCTCAGGCCCCACACCAAGACCAGTTACTCCCGTTTTCTGGCCGTGGTTCTCACCTTTGTGAAGGCCTGTTGTAGCAGCACGGGCTTCTCCAGATTAGAGTCTCTGCGGATACAGCCCAGACGTGTGTGTTAAAGCACACAGAGTATGCCTGGGTAACCCTGACAGGTATTACTAAGATAGTAAACAATTCTGTGTCAGTGTTCCAATTTTCAGGCCCACAGAGCCGGCTGGGGGCTGGCTCCTTGAGATGTTTCACGGTGGAACCTGACGCGCGGCAGTTGAGGCCAGACTGCAGTTAGGGTTTGTGGGGCACTGAATCCTCCCTCGGTCACTAGCCCCGGATGCAGAGCCTGGAGGCCCTGCAAAAGGAGTTTTATGGTGTGGTGGCCGGGCAGGCTTGCTGTCGTGTTTGTCTGAGCTGTCAGTTCTTGGGAAAGGTGGCGGGCAGTGAGAAGAGTGAGCAGTGGGCACGTGTGTTCTGGAAGTTGCTCTCTAAGGCCACAAGCCTGCAGCCCAGTTGGAAGAAGATAAAATAATTTCTATCCACATGGTTAAAAATGGATTTTGGCGCAAGGAGCTGTACCCCTAGGATTCCATGGAACTATTCAGAGTGACTTTCTTGGAGTGTTCTAATTCACTGTGCTCTTCCGGTATTAGTGTTTTTTAAGAATGTGTATATACTTCTCAAAGCACTTTCTCCCACATAAGCTCCCCTTGTATTGAGCATCTGAGTTAACTAAGACCTCCAGACACACTGGTTCCTGTGTCCACACGCATCCTTGACGCCTTTCCTCCACTTGGAGCTTGGCACTCCAGCTTAGTGCAGCACCTCAGTGGGTGAGGGGTTCTCCAATCACACTTTCTCCAGCAGCCCTCCTTGATTGTCTGCATATTCACTCTAGCACGTACTAGATTAAGATTGTCTTTCTCTTGTTATGAGGTCTATCAGCAAGTCAAAGTCACATCTTTGTTTGAAGTTTTCTTTTTATTCAGTTTCTAGTGAATATCCTGGGGTGGTTGTTCAGTGAAAGGTGTTCCTGGAGATACATTGTGCGTTATCTGGATAAACACACATTTATCCTGTGCGTTTCTTTTCTTTCTCCACAATTTTGCTGATTCATGTTTTTATGGGTGCTGGTTCTTTGTTGCTGGGTGGGCATTCTCTAGCTGTGGTGCACAAGCTTCTCATTGCAGTGGCTTCTCTTGCGCAGGTCACAGGCTTTAGGTACTTGGGCTTAGTAGTTGTGTTTCCTGGGCTCCAGAGCACAGGCTCAGTAGTTGTGGCGCAAGGGCTTATTAGTTGCCCTGTGGCCTGTGGAATCTTCCCGGATCAAGGATTGAACCCACGTCTCCTGCATTGGCAGGCAGATTCTTTGCCACTGAACCACCAGGGACTCCCCCTGTCTTGTGCATTTTCTACTGTTGTATATTTGGCTGTTAAATTTTTTTTTACCATGATGGGAGTTAAGGATCTCTCAGACCTACCTTATAAAGAAGAAGTTCTTATATAATTGCTATTTCTTGCATTTGCTTAATTTCATCTGAGTTTTTGAAAATGTTGACATCTGTCTTAGAAATAATCTAAATATTAGCAGGAAAGTTAACTCCACAGTATTGTGTACATATTTTGTGGAATTGCTGATTCATTCTTTATAATCTCTTATTAGATTTATATTACATAATTTAAACCATACAGAGCCTCTAAAAAACCTCTTGTAGGCCATTGAAAACCATAAATGCTTGGTAAAAAATTTTAAATATAATTAGTAGGACAGTGGAAAAAGTTCAGAAATCATGAGGCTGTATGGTCTCCTTCTACACTTTGTTGTCTTAGGCTCATTTAAACACACTGATAAACTCTTGAATAGGTGTTTATTTAAAATCTATTTTAGAAAAAGCTAGTTATATTGAAGCACTAATGAATGGTAGTGAGTTTTAAGTTACCTAGAATTTCTCCTATAAATATTCTAGTTGTCTGATTTTAAGAGCTGTTATCACTAAATACTAATGTGAAAACTAAATTTATAAGTGGTTTTAAATACAAATTTACTAGATTTTGAGTTTATAGGCATTGTAATAGTTAATGTTAGCAAAGTTTTGAAAATTTTCCAAACTTAAGTTTAGAGAGGGCACTTATAGATACTTATTTTTTAAAATAGTCATTTGTTTATTTTGTGGGTTGTTAAAGATGTAGCAACTTAAAAACGTAGACAAGGTAAAAATAATTGAAAATCATAAAATTGATTCTGAATCAACTTCAATAATCCAGTGTTTCTTGCAGCTTTGCTGGTTTTCTTTAAATTTTCAAATTAGAGAGTGAGTGCTGGGAATGGTCAAAAGTCAGTGATATGTCCTTTCTTCTTCAGTAATGCTGCAGCCTTTTGACTATGACCCCAATGAGAAGAGTAAACACAAGTTTATGGTACAGACCATCTTTGCTCCACCAAACATTTCAGACATGGAAGCTGTGGTGAGTAGAAAAATTGAACAGAAATCTTTTGGGGGAATGTTGTTTAAACTTGGGTTTTGTTTAGTTCTTCGTTGAGAAACCTACTTTTTAAAATTAAAAAAATATGTACATCTCTTTACTATGGATAATCCTAACTCATGTCAAGAATGAAGGAATTTTGAAGTCATATTTGTTAGAGACGGATTAGAAGTCCAGTGCTAACAGTGAAGCCCGGTCATCTCTAGGGATGTCAGTGAGGTTTTAATGGTGGTGACAGTAGCTCTTATAAGGTTCTGTAGAAAGTTCTGTGGCACCTGGAAACCCCCCAACCCCTGCCTCCAGGCAGCTACTCTAACCCTTTAGTCCCTCGAGAGGAAACCTAGTTGTCGCAACTGTATTTCCTCTGTCTCATTGTTTGGTTTCCTTTGTTTTTAGTGGAAAGAAGCAAAACCCGATGAATTAATGGATTCTAAATTGAGATGTGTATTTGAAATGCCCAATGAAAACGATAAATTGGTAAGTAGGAAAATTTAAGAAACTTGGAAGCTGCTCAGCTCTTACACTGAGACTTAACTTCTGCTGCTGGTTTCGGCCTTGGTGGGTGTGTGATGTAGGATACAGCTGTTCCAGATTCGGTGCTCAGGCTTTTTCTAAAAACATGGTGTGGACGTGCTCTTTTTGTGTTATAACATTTTATTTGTTCAAGAGGAAAAGTACTTTTAAGGTAACTTTTGATTAAAAGTATGATTAAAAAAGAAATAGTTTAAAAAGCTGCATGATGGAGAAGAACCATCTCTTCCTACCAAAATCTTACCACTTAAACCACTTCAAGTTCTTCGTTAGAATAAGATGTGTGTATACATAAATATAATTAAGTTACAGACATAAACTCCCTTTTAGCAGCTATATACCTGCAGTCTGCGGGTAAGATTTAATTTACATGGACATTTAATTTACATTTATTCCAGATTTGGCTATTCCCAGGTATTTTGTTCACTATTGTTATTTGTCAAAATAACTCTGATTTTATCCCTTAGTAAGTGATTTTCATGTTGCGTTTTGATTAGTGTGAAGCAAATAAAATTTGAGAGAGAGTTTGAAAAATAGCCTTAGAGAATGGGTTGTGGTCACTTTCTCTGTTCCTTTTGTGAAATTCAAATTTAAATGTTTTCTGTGGTTTTAGGAGGACTTCAGGGGTCTTTAGATTTGTGTGCATGTGATTTAACGTAAAGTAATATGAACACATAGCATGGTTTGGCACAATTAGGTTATAATCTGACATGACTGTTGTCTTTGCTCTGGAAGCCGTTTCCCCTGTTGAAAAGTAAACTTGCAAGTTAAATACATGGGCTCCATTATTGTGTTTCTCTTTGAGGATAAGCTGAAATAAAAAAGTGCCTGAGTGGCAATTAGGTGTTGACCAAATCATTTATTGTGTTTTTAATGCCTTTTTAAGGTGGTTTTGAAATATTTGCCAAAGATAGAGAATGTGAACACATGTTCTTACTGGAGAGCGAGGTTCTGATGGTGTAGTAGCACTGATGAAGTTTTGACACTTCCCACATAGAGTTCACTTTCTTTTTTGCTGAGGCTGCCAGGAGGCTAAGAGCTTGTGTAGTTCTTACCGGAACCAAGAAAGCACAGTAGCACATTGTCTGGGTTGACTTGTTTTATTTCTAGTTTTATTGAGCTGTAGTTGACATGCTGTATAAGTTTAAGGTGTCAGCATAAAGATTAGTCTTCCATACATTGTGAAACGATTACTGCAGTAAGTTTAGTTAACACTCATTGTCTCATACAGCTACCAAAAAAACACTGTTTTCCCCTGTGATCAGAACTCTTAGGATCTGCTCTCTTAACAGGTGTTGAGTGTACCGCACAGCAGTGTTAACTGTAGTCACCATGCTGTATGTTACATCCCCAGTTCTTGTTTATCTTGTTTATATGGAAGTGTGTACCTTCTGACCACCTTCATCCAGTCGCTCCTCCCCATACCCGACTCTTCTAGCCACAGACCTGATCTCTGTTTCTGAGAGTTTGGGACTTTGTTGTTGTTTTAAGATTCCGTGTATAAGTGAGCTCATCATACAGTATTTGTCTTTCTCTCACTTCGCTTGGTGTAATGCCCCTAAGGTTCATCCATGTTGTCACAAATGGCCGGGTTTCCTTTTTAATGGCTGGGTAACATTCCATTGTATACACGCATTCCGGTCCTTGCATGTACACCACAGCTGCTTCACCTGTTCTCTTGGTGGACACTTAGGTTGTCCCCATGTCTTGTCTGTCGTAGATGATGCTACTGTGTGAACATGGAGCTGCAGATATCTCTTCCACACAGGCTGTCCTTCCCTTCAGATGTGTTCCAAGAAGTAGAGTTCACTGGAATAGGGTTAACTTATTTTAAAAACACATTTGGGTATTTTCTCACTTTTATGAATTTTATGATTTTTACAATTGTTTAATAAGCACAGAGCTGTCTTTGAACTGGGCTTCTCTTATGCTCTGGATTGGAGACCATTTGAGATTATAGTCTGAAAAGGGCCGGGACCCAAGTAGTATTGGAAACCAAACCAGAGATTGAGGGAAATGACATGACTATGATAGATGGGCCCAGCCATCTTCCACCTTACACAAGGAAGGAAGTAGCAGGTGCCCCAGACAGAGGTGTGGCCCAGATTATCCAGCAGAGTGGCTCTGGATCTGCGAAAGGCTTGAGCAGATACTGCGTGGTGAGCTCAGGACCCCGTACCATGGAGCTAAAGCCAAAGTAGTTTGGTCCTAAAAGTTTTTCAGAGTAGGTTGTTAGTAACCTGGAGTGTGTTCAGCAGTTTCGAAGTTCTCCAGAGAGTAGCTGATCCTGAGCTTGATATACTGGCTGCAGAAGGATATGCGCTTATTGAACTACTTGGACTTGCAGTATAGTTTTTACTGACCGATTAGATTATAGGGAATACTTGCTAAAGGTAATGATTTTTTAAAAGCGATTGATTATGAAAAACTTGAAATACCTAGAAAAATGAACAGTAAGTTAACCCCTGTGAACCAGCTTTATAAATAATGACCAGTTTGATTTTATCTCATCTCCATCACTTCCCATCTCATTTACTGTTTGAAGTCACGTCTCAGACATAATTTCAATCCGTTATTGTTTCAGTATATATTGTTCAGAGCTAAGGATGTTAAGAAAAGTAGAAGAGTGAAGACAACACTGTCATTAGTCTTTGAAAGTTTAATGTATCATTAGCATCACACTGCCAAGCAGAGTCACACGTGTCATCTGGACATTTGTAGTTTGTTTGATTTGAAATCAAACATACTGCTCTTGGACGATATGTTTCTTAAGACTCTTAAACTGTAGATTCCCTTGTTTTCCTCTTGAAAATTGTTTAGTAAATCAGGTTTGTCCTGTAGAGCTTCCTGTAGCTTGGGTTTTGTTGGTTGCATCCTTCAGGTGTCATTTAGCTTTTCTGCTGTTTTTGGTATTTCCCATAATCGAATCTAGAGACTGGATTAAATTGAGGCTTATTTTTTGCTGGTGAGGGAGAGGGCAGGACTGCTGTATAGATGCTTATCTGTTCTTTCAGGAGGCACATAGTGTCTTCTTTGCTTTGAAGCTAGCAGCTGTCGGTGTGTAGACAGTGGCTCCCAGCCAGGGGACATCTGTCCGTGTCTGGAGGCATTTTTGGTTGTCACAGCCATTGGGGTTGGGGGGAGGTGCCTACAGACAGCTAGTGGGTAGAGGCCAGGGACGCTGCTTGCAGAACCATTCCCAGAGCAGAGATTCTCTAGCCCTAAATGTCAGTAAAGTCAAAAGTGAGAAAGCTTGGTTCAGGCCCATTAATTCACGGAAGGTTGCGTAGTGGTGATTCTGTGATTCCTGCTTCATTGTGTTAGAAGTATGTGGCGCTCGTTTGATACTTGCTGATACCGGCAGGGCTGGAGTTCTCAGTCTTTCTCTTGGTTAGAAGCACCCACTCACTGTGTCCTGGGGGCGGTACCCGGTAGCTTTGCACCTCCTTCCTTTTCTCCTCTTTGCTGTCTTCTGTGGACTCACAGACTTAAACTCATTTGTGTTTCAGCCCCTCAGAGGTGCCATGATGGTACCAGGTGTTCTGTAAAATACTCTCTTGGAAACTGTTTCTGCTTAAACTCATTCTTGTGATGCTGCTAACCTGCAGGTTCTACAAAAAACCTCTGTGACACAGGGGTCACTGAAGTGGGCGCTGCCTGCTCCAGACCTGCCGTCTGAATTGTTAAGTAGTGACTTCCTGTTGAGTCGTCAGCTTTCCGTTGTGTCAGAATCTTTATAGAAAATGTGAAGCATCAAAGTAACCAAACCTGGAGTGTTTATAATATAAAAAATACAAAGTTTTTGTGTATTTGTTATAATGGTTAAGGATGAAACCTTATATATATGTATGGATACACACATGCGCGTGTAAAAATACATTTGAAACACCTCTTTTCTAATGCTTTATTCATGTAGTGATAAGACCCTGTTGGTAAGACCCTAATGGAATCTTGCCACTTCCAGTTCAGTGTTAACTACAGACAATGTTAATGAAATGGCTCTAAGATCATAGTGTCTTTGACATACTGCTTTCTTTCTAACATCCATAGGTAGAGCTATGAAATTACGTAATACCCCATTTCTGTATATGTGTCTTCACTTTAGTGAGAACTTTGTTTATTAGGGAATTAGGGCATCGTTGAGTCGTGTTTTGCATAGATAAAGTTTGTCAGTTTACTACAGATAAATTGGTTAGGTGCCATATGAAGCTGAATGCTGCCTACACAAACTGATTAAAGAGGACACTCCCTTATTCAAGGAAAACATACTTCTAAACAGTTAGTAGCATGTATTTTTAGAAGTAAAGTATGAAACATTTTTTAGTATATAGTTACGATTATTGTGTAGTAAATTCCTATGGTGACATGGTTTGACCTCTTATTTGTTTAGTTTGTTCGTTTATATGTTTTTTAAAGTGTGTTAATTTCAGTAAAATTCAATTTAGTCTTGACCAAGTTGCTGGTGACAGCCTGTGGTTTAATACACAGCTCCGTCCAGACGGCACTCGCATTGTGTTCAGCTGAAGAGAAGCCCATGCCAGTTAGCGGTCCCTTCCACATTCACTCTGAAGAGTTGCCCATCTGAATTTAGGACCTTTAGTAATCATTTGGAAAGCTTTAGTTAATATCCAAAGCTGATAGATGGTGCAGTAGCTGTCATAGTTGTTTTACTTTGGTCTCAGGGTTGGTGTAGGCAGCAAGTCTCAGCGTTGTGATGTTGACTCAGTGTTTCTTAATGTTTGGTACCCCATCCCCTTCTCACCCCTGCCCGCAGCCCCTCACCCACCTCCCTGAGCCACCACAAAGAAGTAGACAGTCAGTGAAGCGTATTAGGAAGGCGCCCAGTGTGACCTGTGTTTGTTTAGGTGTGCTGTTATTTCTTGGCGTTTACTGTTCCTAAAGACAGTTGGAAGAGAGTGTGTTATTATGTTGTTGATTTCCTTAGGGATTTTAGAACCTTGATGACAAATATATAACTAAGAAAATGAAGGTGTTGGTTATCTTGTAGGAAAGGTGCTAGTATAGTGGTTGAGTCCATTTTTTTTTTGTTGTTGTTTATCGTTTAAGGAAGTCATTTTTGTGATGAAACAGTCATAATGTATTTGAACCATCATTAGAATATGGGCTTCTTTTTGGGAAATAGGTCTCTGATTTGGATCGTACATAGAATGGCCTAGGAGTCGAAGAAACCTTTCATTTTAGAATGAAAAGAGGTCCTGTTACTAACACTTTCTGGGCAGCTCTGCCTTTAGGTACTGAGACTTGTGGCCCCCAGTCCTCGGGGCTGTGAGCATGTTGTTGGTGCGTTTTAGTAAGTTCATGGCAAGCGCAGTTCTCTGAGTTATTAACTCTTGTTAGTTACGATTATCTCTGTATTATGAAATCTGACGTCCAGTTAGTGTTCGTGGTTTTTTTAGAATGAGTGTGGTTTCAAATTAACTTGTTAGTAATGGTATTTGATCACTTACTCAATTCTGTTGAAATAAAATTTTTTTGTGTTTTTTTTAGGCCACCAACTCTACTTGACATTTTCCAAATTTTAAAAAAGTATTACATTTCATTTATAAGCCCTCCATTTAACATCTGTTAATGACTTTTGCTTTATGATATAATGTTATTTTCAAGGAAAAAATACTTATCGTAATGAAGAATGAAGGGCAGTCAAGAAAGGGAACCTTAGGGGTCCTGTGTATAAAGATTTTCTGTGATTACGTGTGCATTATTTTCTGTTGAGATAAAGAACAGATTGACAGCAGTGCATTATCAGATAAGATGGAGAGGTCTTATCATAGTTATGTTTAGTGACCTGGATATCAGTAAGTATTATTTGATCTGCTACAACATTTTTTATGGTATTATCTTTAAGTGTGTTAAAGGAATTTGAGAAGATAGAGAACTGTGGAGATACAGTGGTGTACTAGAATGTTCTGTGTGTCTGTGTCTTGATCCTGGGAGGTAGGTAGGGGGGTGTGTGCGCATGTTTGTGTTTGTGGGAGGGGTGTCTGTGCTGAATACAGAAGTGTATAAATTATTGTAATTTTTGAACCCTTGAAAAAATTCATTTAATTTAAACATTATTCGAGTGTTTTCAAAGGTAAGAAAATGGAAGTGCTTGTTCTTCAGGTATTGACAAGTATTCATTAGTAACAAAAATTAGGAGCCATGCAGGTAGAAGGTCCTCATTCTAGGACACCATGAGGCTGGCCTAAGGTTAATAAGGTTTATACATTTAGTTTAGTGAATGTAATGCAAGATGATTGTAGCTAATTCATAGAAAAAAAACTTCAAAAAGGTAGTTTTTGCTCTAACATAACTATTATTTATTACTATTTCTTATGTGTGACACATCTTTATAGAATAAGTTGAATGTTGAGAGCCTAATGATCTCTGTGTTAGTCATCCCCAGTCCCTCGCAGGAGTGGTCAGAGCTCGGTGTGAATCTGAGACTGTGTTTCCCCTGCACCTCAGGGTCTCGCTCCTCCAGGGCCCGCCGTGGCCGTCGCTCCGCTGAGCAGCATCAACAGCACAGGCACAGCACCTACCACTTATAGTGCGAAGAATGAGCCCAGGGGCTTCAGTGTGTTCAAACAGGAGAAGCAGAAGGTTTGTTTCAGGGAGCTGACAGATAGACGGGTCTGCCAGTGTCACTGATCACGGTGACATAGTCACTGAGCACGTGCGAGGTATTTATTGTGAGTGTTTTATGTGCAGTAACTAGAACTGAAAATTTCAGCTGTTTAAAATGACAGCAGAACCACAGTCACTTAAAAACCATGCATACAAATTCTTCTGTTTAAACAGCAAACACAGCACTCGATAACATCCCAGTCGTGAGCAGAACAGTGTAAATGGGAGCATTATTATGAAATGGGCGGCTTTTTCACTGTCACTGAGAGGTTTGGGGAGCATCTTCTGGGAAAAATCTGACGGGGGCAGCAGGTGTCAGTCAAGGGGGAGGAGCTGGTGGATGTCACTCTCCAGGCAGGTGTTTATGTTTATACATAAGAAAGATCAATGAGATTTCTGCCTTACATCTTCTGTCCCATGCAGCTGACAGTCACTGTCTTTAATTGTCTGTGCCCCCCAGGGAGAATGGTAGCAGGAGCCCTACAGATCTGAGGTCACATTTGAGTTTATTAGTGTCTCCGTGTGTGTGCCTGTGTGTATGCTTGTGTGCACCTAACATCCATTGAGTCACTGTCGATGACCTTGACCTCCTGGGGGTGTCCTGGATGCTGTAGGCTGCCTCTCTTTCACACGTCCTGCTTCTGGGGAGCTCTAGCTTTCAGAGAACATGGACACTAAGGCTTCAAAAACCTACTCCTTTCTCTAAAGGCCTGATACTTCTAACAGTTTTGTGATTTTAGTTTAGACTGCAGATGTATTGATACTTTGGTCACTTTATATTCAAACACCGCCTCCTCTCAGCTGAGGTCTTATTTGAGCCTCCTGCGGTTCTCTGGGCTTTGCCCTTTACCCTCTGCACATGCCCTGGACCCCTCACTCCCCCAAGAGCCACGAGTGTTGCCCCGGTGTGCGTTCTTTCCCTCCTCTGTCCGTCCCAGGGCTTCAGTGCAGAAACCAAATTTGCCTTTTATCTCACCTTTCCTTTTCTGGCAGCCCCTAAGCCCTTGCTTTTTCTAATTATCCCTAAAGGGAATAATTCAGAGTATTGGAACTGAAATTCTAAAGGAGGCTTTCTAAAAAGTACAGCAGTAAACTCATCTCCTAGGTGGAGGGGCTTGCTGCTGATAGGCTGAGTCATGTGGAGCAGGGCAGCGTGGCCTTGACTGCCGAGTCTCTTCCGAGTTGCCGTGTTAGATGTGCGCAGCGTCACTGCTCCTTGACTGCTCGGTGTCACAGCTTGTTGAATGCCTCCAGTTGGTGTCCATGGCTCTTAGAAGAACCTGTCTCCTCTTTGGGAAGCGTCTGAAGCAACTTTGGAGGAGGGACCATGCAGTGGAGCCTGTAGTTAGGTCCCAGCAGCCTTGGGGTCTCCAGCTTGTCCTGCACCAGTGACGCCCCCACTCAGCCCTTCTTTAGCCACCCCGAGTTAGGTTCTGTATGCTTCCACTATAAAGTAGTTGATGAGTAAATTGGATTTCCTTGCCCCTGCTGTGTGTGCCAACTGGTTTGCAGGGACCTGAATGCTTGTGAGCACAGGGTGTGTATGCACTCACTCAGTGTGACCATCTCATGACCTGTTGGGCTCACTTCTGACAAGTGTTAGGCTTCACTGTTATCCTGTGCATCCTAGTCTTAACGTGTATGCACCACAGATTGGTCATGACATTTCTTTTCCTTTTCCTTATAAAGGCAATATAACTATATTAAGGAAAATTTTCACTTAAAAGATCTCATTCTGTCACTGTGAGATGCTGTTAGTTGACGTGGTATTTAAAATCCCAGAGTGGTAGCTTCCCATCAGATGTTAATAAGAGTGAAATGTTTAAGTAACTTAGGTAAGGCACAGAATAGTATTTAGTGACATCATGTCGTTTAGAATGACACTTAAAAGATGTACATATAAATGAATAAAGAAAGATTTAAAAGTTACATGTATGCTGAGTTTATAAAACATGCATATGAAAGAATATTGGAAGATAATATGGGAATAATAGTTATGTTGAATTAATGAGAGAATGGGAGGTAATTTCCTCTCTCATATTCTCAATTTTCTAGAATTTCAAAAATTTGTTCAAAAATAAAAAGCCATTTGGGAAGAATTTGATGAGTCCTCGTGCTCATTTTGTCTTTGCTTGGTTGACCTTTTGTATCTCCTCTTAATTTCTTAGTCAGTTTTCTGGCACGAGGGTGATACTCTTTCCCCAGACCGGGAGTGTGCAGAGTTGTGGTATTGTGGACCGTTTGTCTTCACGAAGGAAAGAAGGCCGTGTGCCATCCTGGTTCCCAGACGCTGGGCTGCTTCTAGGTGGAAAGTGAGAAGTCACTTGGGAAGCCGTGCCGAAGTGAACTCTAGTGACTGTGAAGGAAAGGAAGAGAGAAGCTATTGGTGGAGGGTACCAGCATCTGAAACAGGATTTTTAGCAGACCTGAGGGGCTTGGCTGGGAAGGAAGAGAGGGGAGAAGGAGGCTCGCACGGAAGCAGAGAGGATCATGAAGCAAGCTTCTTGTACCCGGCCTGGCGGGGATGCTTTGGAGAGAGATGGGGATCTGAGTGTTGACTGGGACCTCAGTATGATCAGTGGTGTTCATTTTTACATGGATCTAGACATAGCAATCAGAGCACAACCCCTTCATAGGAAGTACATCTTGTCCCCATTTGTACTCAGTGTGAATTCCAGAACTGGGATGCTGTGGCAGGTGTTGACTGTAATTAAATCCTCTGATGAGTACTGTGGAACCTGCCATAAAGTTGATTTTGAAAATGTTTTTGGTAGAATTTTATATCTGAAGCAGTTTATACCTTGCTATCTGAAAAGTTAAATTTTTAGCAAGTAAAATTTTAATTGAAGACAAGACTTGCTGTGCTAGTCCTGTTGGGGTGCTTGAAGGTGGAGAGGAGGTTCAGGGCACCTGGGGGCCCGCCGGGTCACATGGGTCAATGCTGGCCGGACTTAAGACATGGGGCTTGTAATTTAAAGTGCCAGAGCACCACGTTGGCTCTGCACTGAATTTCATGACTGACAGCAGGGAGTGTTACTTCATAAACGGGGGGGTCACTCATGTTTGAGCGCAGTTGTCAGGTGGACTCTCCCTGCCTGCTTTTTCCCCATGACATGTGTTTGTGCTCATTATCTCCCCTTCAGGCTCCAGGTCCTCCAATGACTTTTCTGTGAACAGAACTTGGGTTTTCTCTCATGCATTTCTCTTAGGTGGTCTGATTTCATTTGAGTGGTTTCGACCGTGTCCCCCTGCCCTCCGGCACCTTGCTTGGGCTGCAGAATCAGCACTGACTGTGAACTTTATGGATCCGGGCAGGCATCCCTCAGTGTCCTTGTTGAGTGACCACTGGCTGGGGTGCTGGGTTTTAGGGGTGAACGCACAGACGAGTGACTCTTGCTCTCCCAGACTTTGAGGTGTTGTAGGGAAGAATCTTGGAGGACGATGTGAGCTGCATGCTCGCTGCTCTGGGGTGGGAGGTGGATGCAGAGCAGGGAACCATGTGTTCGGACCTTGGTGACCACTCATGCTCACTGTTGTCCTGTAGAGCTGGTCACTGGGGACCAGATGTTGGACATTTTAAAAACTTTAATAATGAAATTGAAACCTGTCAGAACTTTCTGTGTAAATAATTTCTTGGACAGGGATGTGGAGTTTTAAGTTTTGTTTAAAACTATTAAGGAGAGTTGTCAGTTGACGAACTCCCTGCCTGCTACCTTTGTGATGCAGAACGACATGGAACCCAGCAAAGCCATTCCGCTGAACGCTGCGAAGCAGGACGGGCCCGCGCCAAAGCCGCACAGTGTCTCCCTCAGTGACACCGAGACGAGGAAGCTCGTGGAGGAGTGCAAGCGGCTGCAGGGGGAGATGATGAAGCTGTCAGAAGAGAACCGACTCCTGAGGGTGAGTGCCCGCCTGGCCCCACTGTGCAGCGGCCTCGGCGCCCCTCTCGCCCTTGGCCTGGACGCTGGGGGCTGGCGTGCCCTGGCTGCTTCCTCACTCGCTGGTGCAGCCTCCGCGCCCGGGCCTGGCATTATCGGCTGCAGCAGCAGTGCAGTCCCTGCGAGGGGGCCCCCGTTGTCCAGGGCGGGCCACCAAGGTGTGCTTAGTCAGAATTAAGATGTGCTGTGAGTCACATAGTGCAAGAAAAATCCCTGTTTTGTATTGTTATGTTGAAATAATATTGAATTCTATTAGATTCAGTAAAAGATACATTATTAAAGCTAATTTTATCAAGTTTAGTACCTTTTTAATGGGCTTAGAAAATTTTAAATTTCGTGCATGGCTCCCATTGAAGGCCCCTGTGAGGTGGCTTGACCTGTGCTGAGATGGTTTTTCTGGCTGTTTCTTCCTCTCCCAAGCCCCTCTCCAAGGCCCCTGCCCTGAACACCTACCTGGAGGGTGGAGAGATGCCCTCTGTTTCACAACCACACACAGCTCCATCCAGTTGTAAGGGGGCTGCTGTTTGCCCTTTTCCTTTACCTGCCATGACCTCAGTTCTGTGTTTGGTGGACGGTGTGCTCCCTGGCTGCTGAGCCCAGGTGTTCAGAGAGCTGAGGCCTGAATGCCAGGAACTGCCAGGCTGGGAGACAGGTGATGGAATTGACTGATGTTCTCTAGGAGATGCTGTTTGAAGAAGCATCCTACTTTTTAAAAGATGAAAGAACCCTGAAGACCGCTGGTGCACTGAGTTGACCTCTGGCCCTTTAACAGCTCACATCGAGGCTGGCGTTGCGGCAGCCTTCCTGGGCAGGATCTCCCCACTGCCCTTCACCTCCCCACCCCCGCTTCCTCATCCAGCCTGTTCATCGAGTGTGCTGTGAACTCTTACCCCATGTCCGGGCCACACTCCAGACCCAGGGAGGCAGAGTCATCTGGAGTGCCTTTTACAGTTCTCTCTGGGACCGAGAGTCATTGTGTCCACATAGGACTAACCAGAACAAGACCCAAACCCACAGCCCCTCCGAGCAGCCGGTCATGCAGGCAGACAGCGTGGCGCCCAGTGCATGTGGTGTTACTGGAGAACGCACCGGGGGTGCAGTGCGAGAAGTGAGACCGGCCTGTGCTGAGGAGGTGAAGTGGTGCCCCCGCTCTGGTCACGGTGGCAGGCCAGGTGGAGCCGGCTGCCTTGGCGCACAGGTCATTCTGAAGCTGGTGAAGTGTCGTAACAGCCTCCTGCTTTGAGTGACTGCTGTCATGTTACTGAGAACCTTGTCCCCTAAAGTCCCAGACTGACTGTCAGAAACTACTGTGTGAGACAGCATCAGTCAGGATGGAGCGGCCGCTCTGGTCTGGAAGTGGAGATCACCTTGCAGAAAAGCGGTCTCCAGTCCAGGCGCAGAGCCTTGGGGCGGGGTCCTGCGAGCAGCTCTCCCCCTCTGTTGGGTCCCGCCTTTCTCACAAAACAGGGTCCTGTGTCTCCTCCGTGGTCCAGGCCGGGTGCCAGCCCTTTACTCACACCCTCCCTCTCCCTCAGTCCCGCAGGGTCCCGGCTCTTCCTGTGTGGGGCTGGCTTGCCATGTGTCTGTAAGCTGGACTCTGACTAGCACTGACCTGTTTCTGGTCGTCTGTGGCTGAAGGGCCCGTTGTGAGGACACTGTGGGCCCCCCAGGTCACCTGCATATGGCTCTGTTGTCTGCCTGTGGGTTTGTAGCTTGTGGTCTGATGCACATTTGTCTTTGAAACCTCTTTTTGTGCCTGTGTTTTTTCCTAGGATGAAGGCTTACGGCTCAGGAAGGTAGCACATTCGGATAAACCTGGATCCACCTCAGCTGTGTCCTTCAGAGAGAACGTCACCAGTCCTCTTCCTTCACTCCTTGTTGTCATTGCAGCCATTTTCATTGGATTCTTTCTAGGGAAGTTCATCTTGTAGAGTGGAGCATGCAGAGTGCTATTTCTTTTTTTCCTCTTGACCAGAAAAGATTCGTTTACCTGCCATCTCACTGGTAGTGTGGCCCACGGTGACCATGTGGCCCACGGTGGCCATGCTTTGTGTGTACAGCGTCATGTAGGCCTCGCCCGTAACGGTCTCACGGTTAGAAAGAAACGCGTAAGAGCAGAGTGCTGGGCTCCGGACAGCGCCACCGCCATCAGACCGTCCCTAGCAGGCGTCATTGCACATTCAGTCCTTTATGAAATTCATAAATAAAGAATTGTTCTTTCTTTGTGGTTTTAATAAGAGTTCAAGAATTGTTCAGAGTCTTGTAAATGTTATTTTAATAATCCCTTTAAATTTTATCTGTTGCTGTTACCTCTTGAAATATGATTTATTTAGATTGCTAATCCCACTCATTCAGGAAATGCCAAGAGGTATTCTGTGGGGAAATGGTGCCTCGTACAGTGTAAATTTTCTCCTTCACCTTTGCTAATATCATGGCAGAATTTTTCTTATCCCTTGTGAGGCAGTTGTTGACTGAGTTTTTCATCCTTCCAATCCTGTCCAATGGTATTTAACACAAAAATAATAAAACTGTTAACAGATTCTTGCTCGATAGCTTGTTGTGTCTGTCGTGTCCTGAGGCGGGTGTCAGGGAGCACGCTGTGTGGCGATGTGGGTTATGAAATGCATGACTTACGGAAACCCCTGCAGGTGTCATGGTGTTTGTGGTTCAAAGGCCTCATTCCTTTAAGGAAAGGAATTGATAAGATTTCAGGACATTTTTGGTATTTTGGAAGGTCATAATCCGCTTGTCTTCAAGATAATACAAAATAAGCAAATACCATGAGAATTTTAAAAAAGTGCTGTAATGTCAGTTTACGTGTCTGCCCTGTGGCATGATTCTGTTTACTTTATCCTGTTCTTAGGTTCTTTGAGTATCTATCTTCTCAAGAAAGACTAATTTTCCTTGGTTCTAATCACTGCTTTTTGACCAGCCTAGTGATTTTGTAGCATCTCAGAATAATACTTAAACGTACCCCCGCAGCTCCCCCCAGCCCCGGTCCAATTTGACATGTGAGGTAACTTCCATTATGGAATTTTGGTATTACCGAGTAAGCCTGGGGAATTCCTTTGTGAAAAATGACCGTCTCTGCAGGTCTCTGTGTCAACCACGTGAAGTGGGTTTTTGGTGTAACTGCGTGGCAGGGTCTGGTGTACTTCCCTGCACTTAAGTCTCACTTAGTTACTTCTGTGTTGGCATAGAAAATTGTGAAACTAGAAAAAATAGATTCACTTTTTCTACTGAGTACAATCTAATCCAAGCAAATGTTGATTTTTGAAAATAGGTGTTGGTTTTGTAAAAGAAGCACTGATATCTGAAAGGGAAGTTGGACTTGGGGACCTGGCATGCAGTGAAGGATGTTGGCCCCGCATATGTGTGCATTTCATGAAGGAGAGAAACGGTCTGAAGTATTTGGTTGCATTTTCACTTCATATGTGTTTTGGGCTTGCCAGATCCATGTGCTGTATGGTGTCTTCTAGAAAACCCCTTGCCTGTGTGCATGAGTTATGAGAACATACGCATGTCTCTGGAGCCACCCGCCTGCCCGGGGCCCAGGGTGGGCGCTCCTTCTACTTGGAACCTGGGAACACATGCCAGCAGCACCCTTGCCATCCCACCCCGTCAGTGCAGAAGCAGGCACTCCCTGGCCTAAATCTCTCCTGTGATCAGTGTTACTGGTGATGAGCATCAGGCCGGCAGTTTCAGAGCTGTCAGTTTTCAAGCTAAATTTAGCAGAATCCCATTTGATGGGAATCCTGTGTAGTTAGGGTTCATTTTGTTCAGCCCCCTTGTTTTCTGGTTGAGGGCTCTGAGGCCTTTTGAGGGGCTGAGAACTTCCCTCGTGTCTCATGGGAGGTGGAGGCAGGGCCGGACCAGGAAGCCTGCTCTCCGGACTCCAGCTTCCTGTCTGTTTCTGATAACTTTGACATGACAGGAATAGTGGACATTAATACGCTGTTTAATAACAGTGTGAAACTTCCTGGCCTAAGATGAAACCACAGGCCGCCATGGATAGTCTCACCTACATGTCTGGCTTTAATGTTTAGGCTAGGATTACCCCCTCCCAACTGGTAAGAAGTAAATGCATTTTCTGGTAGGCATTTCACAGACTGTGTGATACAGTGGTTGGTCTTAGCTGGGAACCATCTACGACATAAAAGTCCACGTGGGCTGCTCCTCCGCTTTACATTCCAGGAAGCGCTCTGACTGTATGGGAGGCGCCTCATTGCCGTATGAAGTGTGATTTGGTTGCTTTATGACAGTTACTTGAGAAGAGTCCCACTGTATTAATTGACTGGTAATATAGAGGTTAAACTGTCTTTAACCCTTACACGTTTAGAAATCTTTGCTTTGCCTGCCTGCTTACTTGGAATGTAAGTGTGAGGGGAACGCTCTGCTGACATCACCGAAGCCACAGCCACGTAACTAAGGCCTTAACGTTCCTACGTGATGCTAAGTGCACCGCCTTCCTACGTTCTTTCTGTAACTAATGTACGTAATTTTGCCCATTCTTGTATTTACAAGAGACAGATTTAAGAGTTTCATTCTGAGTGTGTCGTATGTCACCTTAAATGATATTTGGAAAACAGTATGTATCAAAGTTGGAAATTCTCATCAGGGAAAAGTAATATTCTTAATTTCTCTTTCTGTTATCTTAGCTCAGAAGTTTCCCTGAAACGGATGTTGTCTGCCATGGGATTTAGTTCTGGGTTGTAATCACCGAAAATATACCACTTTGAAAACAAGTTTTACACATAAGGTAAAAAATATAGTTCCTTACAGGGTTTATCCCTGAATTGTGATCTTCTGCCACTTTAAAAGCATTCAAGCACTAGTTTTCCCGGAGCTTTGCACATTGCTTTCGGTGATTCTGGTATGTGCATAAATTTTAAAACATTGACCTTTATGAGAATTAGGGGACGATCAAGGTTTTACCATGTGGAAAAACAACAAAACAAGGTAAATAAGTGATCTCCATATGCTAGCTTTCAAAGGAAGATAAACTATTGTGTGAATAAATAAACTGTTCAAAAATGTGGCAAAGTGTCATTTTCCTTTCTAAAAAACAGCAACGGGATTTGGTCTCCACGGAGTAGGGCCATGCTGTGCTCATGCTGCGTCAGGGAGTGATGGCCTGTCACTCACTGGGACTTGAGTCTGCTGTCAGGTGGTCTTCTCAGTGACCTTGACCTGGAGGTCAAGGGCTTTTGGGTAGGAGATGGGGACAGCTGCACTCCAGTCCCTCCCTGAGAGCTGAGCTTCTGGAGAGCTCTGGGCAGCCGTGGCCTCTTGGGAACTCCTAGCCTGTGGGGTGGGCGCAGATAAGTGAGAACATCACCCTTGAAGGCAGAGTTTAGTTTTCCTGCATTTCTGATTGTAGAAGTCATGAGGTGCATTTTAGGCAATTTGGAAAATATATTAAAAAACTAATGCTGAGTTCTGCCATCCAATATCAGTTTCTGCGAATATTTCCCTACAATAGTACTGATCAAGCACAACCATAAATTGCATACAACTTTTCATCTTTTTTTTAACTTAATCTACTTTCTCAGGTTTACTGAAAACCAAGTGACTACAAAAATGCTTTTTGTGATCCTAAAGTATCTTTATGATCACGTTCTTGACTATAAGGTTTTGAGCGTTAAAATTACAGTGTAAAGGTCGACTGGCCAGGTAAATTCCCTTTCTAATTCCCTATTACCACATTGCTCTCCTTTTAAAACTGATTTTCTTGTTTTCCAGTTGTTTGGTGTGTATTAATAACACCTACCTTTGAAAAGGTGTAGGAAACTATGAAGATAGCTATTCATTATGTTAGATTTCAGTGGTGGGTGACCAGACCCATGCATTAGCAGGTGTGATGCACTTCAGAAAGTGTCCTGACACTTGACTGGTACCTGCGGAGATACCCCTTAATTGGTGGGGAATGGAGACCTGGCATGGTCTTTTATTTTTAAGCTCCAGTGATTTTAATCTGCAGCCAGAAAACTGCTTTAGAGGCTTTAAAATGCCAAAGCAAGGTACAAAACTGGTTTTAAGTAAGACTGAAGTCTTAACAATATAGGTAACCTGCATTTTCAGAATTCTTAGTATGTTAACCTTTATTAAGTTTCAGGCATCACCTTTAGGGATTGCTACTGCATGAGCTGTCTTTGTGAAGTTAGGTTGGTTTAGAACACCAGTAAATTTTTTTAGCTTGCAAAAGGATCAAAATTGTCCAAAAATGAATGATTTGACTAATGTTTTGAAGTTCAGCTTTAATAAGCACTTTGCTAGCAGACGCCCAAAGTGATTACCCACCTGAGAATTGTGTTTCACCTGTCAAGTTTCTCAAAGCATGGAGTCGTTTTCAAGATCTTCATCACAGTGTGCCAGGTGTTATTAGGTCAGCTTGTAGTCCTCACCCCGGTCCCGGGATACAGGTACTGTTCTTTGCACCTTTGTTGGGGAGGGCCAGACAGGCTTAGGGAAGTGAAGGATGCTCAGGCTTACGGGCTCTAGGTAACAGGTCAGGCCTTGGGTCCTGGTGATGTGGTCCTAGAGCCCAGGCTCTGGCCCACTGAGGTCCACCTCGTGGAGGGGGTGCCTCGTGTCCTGTCCTAGTCAGCGCCGTCTCTGGTGGTGTCCTTCTGTGGTGCCTGTGGCTGACTGCACAAACAATGCAGCCCTCCCTTTGTGCCCGAGGATGGATGGGTTCCAAGATTCCCCCAGGAAACCGTGACCCAGGGGTGTCCGACAGTCAGTTGTATGAAATGACTGAGTCCTGTCAGCTCTTTTGTATCCGTGATGCGCAGCCCACACATGCAGAGGGCAGACTGGAACCTTGGAACCTCGTGGTCCTGAATTTTCTAAGACCTTTTTTGTTGCCTTTATTTCCCGTAGAATTGAAAAGAAATAGCTGGCCACTAGCAATCTCAGCTCTTAAAGCCAGGATGAGCATAGCCAAACACGTTTATCAATGTCACATAAACAGGAGACGGTGGGACTCAGAAACTGGTTTATGTGTGACCTTCACAGCTGGAGGAACAGAGTGTGACCTCAGTCTTTAATCTACAGGGTCCTTAAATACTTAATGATTAAACCAAGTATATGGATTGTGATCATTCATAGTCTAAAACTGTGATGCTGTGTATAATCCTGGAGAAGGAAATGGCAACCCACTCCAGTATTCTTGCCTAGAGAACCCCATGGACAGAGGAGCCTGATGGGCTACAGACCGTGGTGTCGCAGAGTTGGACATGACTGAGCGACTTCACTTTCACTTTATAATCCTACAAAGAACAAAAGAGATCAAGTGATGTACACGCTTAAGGAATTTGAGGGAAAATGTAGATTTTGGAGGGGAAAGAGGACAACTGAGTTACAAAAAAAGTTATGAGGAATTGCAAGTACTTGTCCACTGGACATTTCTAGCGGTATGAATTCCTCATTTTAGTGAATTCCTTGTTTTAAGAAGTAGAGGTTTGTCAGGAGTTACACGAAGAATTTAATGTAGTTTTGGGGGCAAACTTGCTTTTTCATCGTGTGCTGTTTTAATCCTGTGTATCCTTAAATGTGCAGTTTGTAGATAAATATACAAGGGTGTGTAGCAAGCTACTTTGATTTAAATTTAGGGAAATACTTGATTTGAAAAATCCAACTTTAACTTTTGAGAAGCAAAGGGAAGCTTTGTTGCAAAGTATTTCTTCGAATGCCCTTCTGTACTTTGCCATCAATTAAGTTTTGTGAAATAAATAAAAATCAGAATTTCTTGTAAAAGTTTAATGATCATGTTTAATTTATCAAATTGAATTCTCATCTTCTCAAGGGAAAAATGCTCTTAGACCCTGAGCACTGCCCCACCCCCATGGAATTTGTTAACTGGGGAATTTCCTTACACATTTTAAGAAATTAGTTTCTTACCAAGATCCTACATTCTACAATGAGGAAATGGCTTAAGAATCTTAATTTTTAATTGGATAAAGTGTTCCTTTGTCAGACAAGTGGTGGGTGGAATTTTAGGGCGGTAAGTACATCTGAATATGTGCTTAGGTTCTTGACAGTGAACTTTATAAAGTGCTCAAAATTTGTGTGTGTGTCCTTTTAGTGTTTGCACGGAGAGACCATAGGAGGGACATGCTGTTCCAAGTTTTTAACAATGTAACATGGCTGTATCTGTTTGAGGCAGTAAAGGTACAAATGTTTCCAAGAAGTAGGTTTCAAGCTATGTAAATAAACATTTCTTTCCATCCGATACTTAGATCCCTTAACTCTAAAAAGTACCTTGCGGAGAGAGGCCTGGTTAGATTGCACCGCTGACTCAATGGACATGACTTTGAGCAAACTGGGAGGTAGCCAAGGACGGAAGCCTGGCACGCTGCAGTCCGCGGGGTCAGAGTCAGGCACGCCTGAGTGAGTGAGCAGCAACAGAGGCCAGTGGGAGACAAGGTGTCCGTGTGCCTGTGTCCCCACCCCAGGGTCGCGGGACTGGGATGGGCATGCCTGCAGGATGGGGTCGCCTTTCCCCTGGGCCTTTGTTGTGTTCACTGTGAACTCTTCCTCAGCTTTGGCATTTCATTTCCCCATGATTTCCTTTGATTTCTTGGTTTCTTTTAAAAATAAATCATCTACAACAGAAACTAGCACGTCAGTGGTAAAGCAACTGTATTCCAACAGAAAGGAAAAGAGCAAAGGAGCTCATCAGAGAAGGACTGACACCCCCTCTGTGCCCTCTCCTGAAAACAGGTCCCTCAGGCAGACTGCTGGCCCGCGGAGTCCAGGGATCCTCCTCATCCTTGCATCCAGATGTCGCTCCTCTAGGACGTCACCATTAGCACGTAGTGTATTTGCCTGTTATAATCTGTGACATAAATGCCATCCTTTACTCAGCGTGCTATGTCGAGTTCTCCCGCCCCAGAAGTTCTTGGAGGCGTGCACACGTCCGGGAATCTCCCTGGGCATGTCTCACACTAGTTCCAGGGCCTGACACACCACGTCCTCCTCTTCCCTGCCAGCTTGCACTCATCACAGGGATGTTTTGCTGCCAAGGCTGGCACTGAAATTGTCACAGCAAGACCCTGAAGGTCCTGGCCCTTCTGCTAAAGCCGCATCTCTCATGGTTTCATTGTAGGAGGGAGATAGGAAGGTGGGCAAACACTGTCTTACAAGCTGCCTGTGTGATGTGTATACATGGCCGCACAGAACCTGAGCTGTAAGGAGTGAGTCTATGGGGAGGGAGGTGAGAACGCAGGTCTGCAGGTGGGACCCTCGTGTGGCCACACTGCCTTGCTATCTGCTTAACGCACATGCTGCGGACTGTGTGTTTGTACGTGTGTTGGATGGAGGTGGTTTTTCTTGCATGTTTTGAAAATGGAGGAATGTAAACACTGGGGCTTCTCACTTTGGGGAAACGCGAGGCGTGGACTTGGTTCCCCCATGTGATTCACTTCTGTTTGAAGGCTCTGTCTGCCTTCTGGGTTGGTGGGACGAGTCCTGGACTCACCTGGCCCGGTGAGCCAGCTCAGGTCCTCATCTCGTGGGACTGGCGGTGGCCACTCCCCTGAGCTGGGCACTGGCGGGTGTGGGCTGAGGTATGATGACACCAGGTTGGGATTGAGTTCTGGGTGGTGGGATCCAGGGGAATCTTATTCTCAGGGGACAAAAGATCCCTAAAGACACTTGACCTTTGTCAACAGGTGGTTGGGCCCAGACGGTCCAAAGTGTCATCAGCTGAAACACCCTTAAAGTCTGAGGATCAATGGAAGCCACTTCTAGGAGGAACCGTTGTAGGTCAGAGCTTCCATAACTCCTCTCTGGAGCACCTTTTAACAGAGGAGAACTGGGAGGACTGGCTTTTCCAGGCTAGTGTGTTGAGCCGAGTCCTGGTCCCAGGCGTGGGTCTGCATGGGCCCCACTGTCTTTGAGACGAAGGTGGATGAAGCTGCAAAATTGGCTTTTGTTGTTTAGTCACTAAGTCGTGTCCAACTCTTTGTGACCCCAGGCGGTGTAGCCCGTTGTCCACGGGATTTCCCAGGCAAGAAGACTGCAGTGGGCTGCCGTTTCCGCCTCCAGATCTTCCTGACCCAGGGATTGAACCCAGGTCTCTTGCATTGGCAGGTGGGCTCTTGATCGCTGAGTCACCCGGGAGGCCCCCATATTGGCTTAATGACGTTCAGTTCAGTACAAATGAGAGCACGCTTTGGTCTCAGTCTCTCAGTACTGGATGTATTAAGTAATTTTCTGCTTTTGAAAATCTTGGCGTCAAGACAATATTCCACACTTATTACACACTGCATTAGTGGCTAGAAGCTTGTGGCCACGATACGGTTTCAGAGTTTGAGCATTTTGCAACCCAGGCTCTTTACAGCTGGCCTTTCAACCAGTTAACTCAGATGACTAGCTATATATATGGTGTTTAGTGTTACAGTTTCGAGTATGAAGCATGAGCTGCTTGGGAAGGAAGCATGTCAAGGGTTTACTAGCCTGGGACCTGGGCTGCTGTGGCGTGGGTTATGTTCTGAGTTTGGTCACATCCCTGGTTATGACCTGGGGTGTTTTTTCTCTGCGCCCCATTTTTTCTGCTTGTAAGAGGGCATCCTACCCACGCCTGCTTCACTGAGCATGAAGGGGGTGGGAAAGCAGAGCCTGGTGCCAAGCATATGCTCAGCAGACGGAAGCAGATGTTGTCCACATACAAGCGAGGCAGAAAGTGGGCCATTGTCTGATTATTTGGGTCAAGAATTAAAGTGCAATACCCAGAGAGGGGACTGGCTTGACATTTTGAAGTCGTGAACCAGATCTTCTGAATGCAGTGCCTGGTCGAATGCAAACACCTTTAACTGACCCTGGCTTTGGAGAAGAGATGAGCCTGGGTTCAGGTTTCAGCTCTGCCCTTGCACATGGTGCGACCTCCGCAAGGCCCCCTTGGCAGCCACACGCCTGCTGGTCACATTTCCCATTCAATCCAGGGGGTGTGGTAAGGACTGATGGGTACTTTAAAGAACCCAGCATAGTTTGGGGTACATAATAAGCATATTAAAATTGACGTTTGTACTCTGTCCTTTGATCATGTATCGGAAAGAAACAATAAGTATTTAGAAGTTTCTAACAGCTGTGTAATGGAAGTGAGGACCTTGAGTTAGAAAATGTAAAAACACCTTAACATTTAGAGAAGGGGGTTGTTCCTACTGTGTTACACATGATGCATTTTGGTTTTTTATTTCCATTTTTTTTCTGAATATGAGGGTGACACTGGCTTTAGAAGCTTAGAAATTATAGAGATGCATATAGTAGAAAAGAAGTCTGATACTTCTCCCCAGAGATGGTTTATCAGCAGCTTCTTGAATGCTGAGCTAAGTATCAAGTACGTTAGAGTTAGTATAATATTTGATGTAAATATACATTCATTACTGAAGTCCAATACTTTGGCCACCTAATGTGAAGAACCAACTCATTGGAAAAGACCTTGATGCCTGGAAAGATCGAAGGCAGGAGGAGAAGGGGAGGACAGAGGATGAGATGGTTGTATGGCATCACCGACTCTGGACGTGGGTTTGAGGACACTCTGGGAGATAGTGAAGGACAGGGGAGCGTGATGTCCTTGGAGCCCATGGGGTTGCAGAGTCAGACACAACTGAGCGACTGAACAACACGAGTCTAGTTCTGTGTGGTTGTACTGGGCTGCAGCGGGGTCATCCTGGGGAGAGTTTGGGGTCCTGCTGAGCGCACCCCCAAAGCCCTTTGGCTGAGAGGCAGCAACGCATCCTCTTCCTGTCCACAGCTCGTTAGCTATTGTGCTAAACCACTTGGTCTTAGGAAATGCTCCTTAAAATCTCAGCCTCAATATTGTAACTGCTGTGACATGTTTGAAATGAGAATCACCAGAATTCATTGGTTTCAAGTAACACCTGTGCTCGTAGCTTCATTAAGGTTTTCTACAACTAGGTCACTAACTAGTAGGTTTCCTAACCTCCAGAGCCTTGCCATTTGGCTTTGGCCGAGAGGCTCAACTGGGTTTTAAAGCAAACAGGGATATTGGAAGTGTAGTGTGACCTCCACGGGGCACCTGGGGGGATACTCATTGAGTTCCAGGTGTCAGTGGAGTTGGGCTTTGTTCCAGGGGATAGGTGGGGCTAACGGCTTTTAAGAAGATTTGGACATTTGGTTAAATTAGGCACCTTCAACCTCGTGTCCCTCAGACCCTTCCATTTTTTTTTAAAGTTAAATGATAACCACCTTTTCATTTTTAAAAGTAGTAAACCAAAGGCTGTGTGTTTGGGGGTGTGTGTGTGTGGGTGTGGGTGTGTGTTCAGTCACTAAATTGTGTCCATGTCCAACTCTTTGAGACCCCATGGACTGCAGCACACCAGGCTTCTCTGTCCTTCATCATCTTCCAGAGTTTGCTCAGATTGATGTACATTGAGTCAGCGATGCCATCCAACCATCTCATCCTCTGTCACCCTCTTCTCCTTTTGCCTTCAATCTTTACCAGCATATTGGTCTTTCCCATAGGCTGGCAAGCTCACAAATGAATTGTTGTCAAACTTAATTCCGCCACCAGGCGGCAGTGCAGTCTCAAGTCTTGAGGGGGACGGGCCACCCCAGTGAGCTGGTTTATCATCTCAAACAAATCAGACTTTCATGTTTATTATGCAAAGTGTCATTACCAAATGAAGGAAGTGTTTGTCTTGATTCTAAGGATAGATATGAAACTTCTCCCCTCTCCTTCAGAAGATAACAGGTAGCTGATGTAAAGTTTGTTTTTCCATTATAAAATTGGGATAATTATAGCAATAATGTGGGTAAACGCTAGTGATGTCTTTAATGAAAAGATGCTATAGAATAATACCTTTAATTTCATTACTGACTTTCAATGTAAGCTTTAATTTTTTACAATATCTGATAATTGCGTAAGGCGTTATGTGCTTTTTTATCTGATTCTTGATGAGCAGCTTTTTAAGTTAACAGTTGAAGTGGTTGAATTCTGGGTTCCATGTGCACACCCTGCCCACCTGGCTAATGTGTAAGAGGCCTGTGTACTGACTTTCAGGTTGAACCTTGGCAAGGGAAGAGGAAAGCTTCAACATGGGCTTGAAAACAACAGAAATTTAAAAAGTAAATCTCCTAAGCAGAGACATCACTTTGCTGACAAAGGTCTGTATAGTCAAAGCTATGGTTTTTCCAGTAATCATGTAGAATGTGACAGCTGGACCATAAAGGAGGCTGAGTGCTTAAGAATTGATGCTTTTGAACTGTGGTGCTGGAGAGACTCTTGAGAGTCCCTTGGACTACAAGAAGATCAAACCAGTCAATCCTAAAGGAAATCAACCCTGAATATTCATTGGAAAGATTGGTGCTGAAGCTCTAATGCTTTGTCACCTGATGGAAAGAACCGACTCATTGGAAAAGACTCTGATTCTAGGAAAGACTGAAGGTAGGAGGAGAAGGGGGTGACAGAGGATGAGATGGTTGGATGGCATCACTGACTCAATAGACATGAGTTTGAATAAGCTCTGAGATGGTGAAGGACAGGGAAGCCTGTGCTGCGGTCCATCGGTTCACAAGGAGTCAGATACAACTGAAGTGACTTAGCTTGCACACACATCTTCACAGCAGAGTGTTTCCTGACAGTCTCAGTCTATGACAGTGATGCTCCTGGCTAGAGATGCCTGTGGTGCTCACCTTGATCATCCCACCTGCAGTAGCCCTTACAGACATCTCCCTGACCAGGGTCCAAGGATGTGGCTGGATCAGGCCTTGTGGGTCTTATGACTGCAGAACACACCTCAGCAACAAGCACCAGGAAACTTTGGAAATAAGAAGAGTTACGACTCACCAGTCCTGGAGGACGTGCGGCACACCCGGACCACACACCGAGGTCAAGGTTGAGGGAGGGAAGGAGTGAGGACCTGGGGGTCGGCCTTTATTAGGGTCCCGGGTGGGGTGCTCTGTGTTTTGTAGGTTCATTCTTTATTGGCGAATTGAAAGCATAAGGGTAGGAACTGGGGTGCAGGCAGAGAGGAGTGGGTCACTCGACGGGTCAGTTATCTGGGTCACCCAGGGCCTTCTGAAAGGGGACCTTCCTGAGTGGCTGGCTCCTTGCCAAGTTGTATACCTGTTGTCTTTGAAGAGGGTGCCTCCACAGTCACAAGCTGATGGTCAGGAACTTACTGTCCCGGGGGTGGAGCTGGCCTTGAAGCCTGGATCCTGACCTCATCTGTGCAAACCCTCCACCTGGGCAAGTGGGCAGAGGGGATGATGCCTCTGGGTGAGGAGCTCTGGTCCCATGGCCAGTCTGGAAGTGAATGGCAGTGTCTCCCCTGTGATGAAGGGGGCATCTTCCCCTCTGCCTGGCACAGTGCACCAGGACGAAGGGAAGGATTGTCCTGCTCCACAAGCAGCTCCTTCTGAAGCTGCCAGCCTTGAAGGGAAAGGAGAGGGCGGGGGCCACTGGGACCGTCTGCTTCTCGTTAGGCTGTGCAGAGAGTGAGGCGTGGGTGGAGTTCATTATCACCAGTATATGGTTTATCCTAAGGATGAATAAATACACTTCCTCGACCTACCTCAACAGAAAGGAATGATGCCTCAGGACACTTATCAATTAAAAAAGATCTGATTTGAACTTTTGGGGAACAGTTTTAGATTTATTCCTTTGCATACCATTTCTAATGATGTTCTTTGACTTCTAAGAAGACATTTTTGATTGACCGTAAAGAATAAAACAATCTTTGTGGTGTCCAAACCATGTTCCACAAATTCAGCCTGGAAGCATCTGTAAAAAGGAAACAAACAAACCAAAAGATGCCACACAGACTTTCAGAGACTAGAATGTAACCTTTAAGAAAATGTTGACTGCAAAGCAGGCATTCCATTGAGTTTTGACATAGTTTGGATGGTGTATTTCCTGTGAAACTGACTTAGCTGTGAAGGCCCACCTGCCTTTTCTCCACATCACTCCCTTCCTTCTGCCATTGGTTGGGGTGGCATTTGCCAGGTAAAAACATTGACACTGCTTGTTGGGGGGATGATCACGTGATATGAGCAGTCAGAAGTAAGTGGGAGACTGCTGGAACATTTCATTTTCTTATTTTTGCTTATGTCATTTTTTCCTTGATACTGTTTTCCAGATTGAAACGTGAATTTGGTTGGCTTTGGGACCAAAGTGGTCGTCTTGGGACCATGAAGTAAAGACTGAGGATCGTAGACCTTTTCTCCTGCCAGCGTTCCCACCCCTCACAATTGACCAAAGGTGTCCATTCTACTTCCAAAACCAGGCAGAGAGGAACTGGGAAACCTGACTGCCATTGGCAGGGTCTGCTGCTTCCCAATAGCTTCTGCTGTGTTTGAATGGTGTTCCTGAGCTCTGATGTGTCCTAGACTGCCCTTGCTACAGCCTGTCTTTTAAATAATTTATCTGAAAATGTCATCATTTCATCTATATCCTGGGACGAAATTTCTGCTGGGTATACCCTCTAGGTTTGCAGTTATTTTCTTTCAGTCCTTTAAAAATATGCTTCCATTGTCATTGGCTCCCACTGGTCCTGTAAGAAGTCAGCCATCAGTCTATTTATCACTCCTTTAAAGGAATTTTGTTTCAGGTTGTTTGGGACTCTCTGTACTTCCTGGACCTGCAGGTCTCTTTTCTTCAGTAGGTTAGGAATGTTTTCAGCTATTATTTTTCCCACTAGGCTTTCTTTCCCTTCATCTTTCTCTTATCTCTCTGGGACCCTTATATGGCAGTGTTTGTAAGCCTGATGTCTCTTAAACTATCTTCTTCTGTTTTTTCTTTTTTGCTGGTTCTAATGGGAGTGATTTCTACCAGACTGTCTTCCAGATCCCCAGTCTATTCTCCTGTATCATCTAATTTGCTCCTGGTTTCCTCTAATATATTTTTAAATTTTTAGTTATTCTTCAGCTCTGATTCAGTTCTTTTTAATATTTTATCTCTTTGTTGAAGTTCTCAATGTGTTCCTCCATTCTTCTGAGTTCAGTGAGTAATTTTATTACTGTTACTTTTTAACATTTATTTTTATTTATTTGACGGCATTGGATCTTAATCACAGCTTGTGGAATTTAGTTACCTGACTGGGGACTGAAGCCTGGCTCCCCACATTGGAAGCGTGGAGCCCCAGCCTCTGAACCACCAGGGAAGTCCCTACTCTTGACCCTTTACCTGGAAGATTGCTTATCTCTGTTTTGTTTAGTTCTTTTCCTGAAGTTTTTTTCTTGTTCTTTTGTTCGGGACGTATTCCCTTGTCTCCTCATTGTGCCTAACTGTCCAAAACATATGGACACTGGGCTTTTGCAAAAGCTCCTTGTGATTTTAATGAATACTGAGATTGAGATTTTCCCAGCATAAAATATGATAATTGCTAAGTCACTTCAGTCATGTCTGACTCTGTGTGACCCTATAGATGGCAGCCCACCAGGCTCCCCCGTCCCTGAGATTCTCCGGGCAAGAACACTGGAGTGGGTTGCCATAAAAGGGAAAGCAACAGCCTAATCTCACACATGGATATAGCTGCAAAAATAAAATATTAATATATAAAAGTCAACTGTCATAAAAATTTCACTAAATAGACTTTATTACAGCAACACATGAATGGGTCCCCCACAGAAAAGTTATGAGCATAATTTATTACTTTGCATTTCCTATGGAGAAAACCCACAAGAATCTATCAATACATGTTGAAATTTTAACCATCAAATAAAACCTTTTTAATACGAATGGAAAGAAATTACTGAGATGTAATAAAATCTGTTTGGTAGATATTATACTTCCTACCAATACCTGGTTTCTGCCTGCTTCCAGCCATCCTGGTCGGTCGCCCTGAAGCTCTCTGGGTGGAGTCGTGGTGCAGGTGGGGAGGCAAGAACCCTGTGTGTTCTTCTTTACTCGGTGATCCAGGAAGCTTTGTGTTGTGGTGGCAGAGTCATGGGATCGAGACGTTGTGCTTTTCCATGGGGAACAGCATGCCTGGGGTTTATCCAGACCCAGTGTGTGAATCCACTGAGATTTTGGAGTTGTTTGTTACCACAGAGAAGATAACCTCTTTTGACCAGAGGTTTTGGGAAAAGTTTTCCTGCAAAGGGCCCAGATAGTAAATATTTCAGATATTACAGGACGCGTGGTCTCTGTCACAACTACTCAACACATCCGTTGTAGCAAAGAGCCACCATAGATAATATGTAGTTGAGGAAGCGTGCCCTGTTCCAGTGAAACTTAACTTATGAAAGTAGGCAGTGGTTGAAACATAACACATACAGCATTTCTTTCTGGGTCTGACTTACTTAATCAACAGAAGACCCTCCTGGTCCATCCGTGTTGCTGCAAATGGCAATGTTTCTCTCTTCTCTATGGCTGAGTAGTGGTCCATTGTGTGTGTGTGTGTGTTTGTATTCACACGTCCAGTTATCGGTTGATGGACACTGAGGTTATTTCCACGTCTTGGCTATTGTCAGTAATGCTGCTGTGAACGTTGGAGTGCAGGTACCCTTTCTAGTTAGTATTTTCATTTTCTTTGAATACAAACCCAGGAGTGGAATTGTAGGTTCATATGGTAGTTCTGTTTTTAATTTTTTGAGGAACCTCCATACTGTTTTCCACAGAGGCTGCATCAATTTACATTCCCACCACCACTGTATCAGGGTTCCCTTTTCGCCACGCCCTCGCCAGCATTTATTACTGTCTCTCTGGTGGTAGTCTCCTGATAGGTATGAGGTGATATCTCATTGTGGTTTTGATTTTCATTTCACAAGCCTGTTGACCATTTTTGTGTGCCTTCTTTGAGGAAATGTCTATTCCTCTGCTCATTTGAAAACTGAATTGTTTGCTCTTTTCATCAACTCAATGGACAAAAGTTTGAGCAAACTCTGGGAGCTGGTGAAGGACAGGGAAGCTGGAATGCTGTAGTCCATGGGGTTACAAAGAGTCAGATACGGCTGAGTGACTGAACAACAATGTGAAAATATATATGAATATATAGAGATACATATGTACATGCATGTATATTTGGCCATGCCTCGTGGCCTGTGGATCTCGGTTCCCTGACCTGGGTTGAGCCTGGACTGCAGCAGTGAGAGCTCTGAATCCTGGCCACTAGGCCGCCAGGGAGCTCCCTGTGTGTTCGCTTTCCAGTTGTTTGAGGTTTTAAATATTTTTTGGATATTAGCCCCTTATCATATATATGATGTGCAGACATTTTCTCTTATTCCATAGGTTGCCCTTTCATTTTGTTGATGGCTTTCTTTGCTGTGCAGAAGCTTTTCAGCTTGACCCCACGTGATCATTTTCGTGTTTTAGGTGAGCACAGGGGCTCTTGCAGTCAGTTGATTAACAGGGGAGCTGGGCAGTTGGGCGTGCAGACTGCCCTCTGTGCACATCCCGTTAGGTGAGGGCACAGCGCATGAACATAGGAGCTTGGACGTCATGAGAGACAGGAACGAAATAAGGAAGCTTATTCTTCTGGCTCCGCCACGGCTGCTGGAGGAGGTGGGCCGGGAAGCTGCGGCCGACGCCTGCCTGCTGACCTCGAGGGCCAGGCTGCTGCTGGCATTGCCTAACCATGATGCTCGATGAACCTGCCTCCTATAGAGTCTGCAGGTGCTCTCCTGAGAAGCGTGCAGAATGCATACCCAGATGATTTTGTGAAAAAACTAATTAGGTTGTTCGGTACAAAAGCTGCACATGTCGGGAGTTTGTGAAGCTTCTGAGGTCCCAGAGAATCAGGCTTCCTGGTGTCATTATTGAACACCATCAGTTTTCATTTTTTCCTGAGGGGCACTGGTTCTGAATTGAAATCCTTCAATCACCTCAACTCATCGAGATGTGCAGAGCTTGGACTGTTTGCTCCACACCAGGCTTAGAGCCTAGACGACAGGAGCTATGTATGACACAGTCCTGACCTCCGAGGAGTTGAGAGCCCGTGCTTTAAAGAAGAAGTCCAAGTTTCTTAACTTATGTGGGCTTTCACGTCCTGGCCCCGCCTCCTTCTGCCCCCTCTTCTCTGGGGCAGATTTTTACTTTTTAAGCAAATAAAACGTGGGGCGGTCTGAATCTCCCTGTGTCCACGGAATTGGGCCCACGGCATGTTGAGTGACCGTGTCCTTGTGCTGCCTGGGGGTCTTGGGGACGTCACTGTGCTCCTGGAGAGCTGGTGGCAAGCTCCTTATGGCTGGCAAGACCTCCAGGGTCGTCCCGGTTTTCTTGTCATCTTCACCGCTCAACTGAGAAAGCAGGAGGGGAGGAGGGGGTGGAGGCTTCAATATTTGAAAGCACCAAACCCAACAGAATTTATGTGGACATTGTAATTATTACTAGGCTGAATTAATGAACTCTGTCCTCTCCTTTTTTGGCTGGAAGAACATAAAAATCCCAATGAAAGGAAACAGATGTCTTTGCTCTGAGCATTTCCAAAGGAAACTGCAGTTAAAAACTGAGACGTCACAGAAAGGCCTGCTGAATAACGGAGATGCTCCGGTAGTGTTTCTGCTCCCCAGCTGCATGTGAGCGGAGTGGGTGCCTCTGGCCGGCACTGCCCCCCCATCAGAGCAGCCACACCAACAGCGTCGTGGACACGTTTGGGGAAAAGCTTGAGCCGTGTTTCTTGCTGCACTTGGTTTTCCTTTCAACCAAAAGCGGAGTCAAAGAAGTCAGTCCCCAGGAGAACTCGTGGGCTGGTAACGAAGCGTGATTTATGGGCCGGGAGGAGCAAAGACTGCCCGCAGGGAGGGTGATCCTCTGTGCTCAATCTCTAGGCCCGGGGGTAGCTGGTGAGCGCTCAGGGTCCGCCCTCAGTGGACGAGACCCCACATCCCCAGCGGGAAGGGCCTTCGCCCAGGGTCACTGCTGTTAGGGAATTCGAGGCCGGCCCTCCTGCTGGACTCTGTCCAGGGTGCGACCCTGGCTGGTGGCTTGGGTGCACTGGGGAAGCCCCCTTTCTCCATGCAGGCTGGAAGGATGAATTTCTTCTCTCCCCAAGCAGGGAGGTTGGTGCACATTGTCCCTCTTAGAGTCTGCTTTCCTGCAAAACATCAGAGTGCAGAGTTCTGTCCAGGTTTTCAAAGAGGCCCAGGACTCACCTTGTGTCTCCCCATCTTTGCCTTCTTCATGCTCTCTTCTCTTCCTTTCCTTCTACCAGTGCTGTTCAGAGACTGAGGCTCAAGGAAAACAAGAGGGAAGCTTGGCACATCCCGCTACTGTGGTGGGGACCCCAGAGGTGGCACTGGTGCTTGTTGTTGGCGGAGTCTAGTCAGGGCAGCTGGCATGCCAGCCGGCATGATGGGCCAGGTGGGAGAGCACTGGTTTGCTTGGCTCTCTGGCAGCCCCTCTGGGACCAGGAGGCCTCAACTTCGCTGGGCCCCTCTGCTGGCCCCGGCCCCAGGCTGTGTTCCACGGGCTGAAGAGAGAGAAGGGCCCCATGGCTCTCGACATCAGAACATTTGCTTTAATAGATGCCTTTGTCCCTGAGGCCACTGGACCCCGCAGGGCTTAAATGAATCACCGACTAAAATGGATAGGGCATCAATTGTCCAGAGGAGATACGGCCTGGGCTTCAGGTCCGCTCTACCATTCTTGCTCTCCTGTTGGATCTTGTTTGTTGGATGTTCTCAGGCAACTTTCGCAGGATGTGGGTGGGTGTGCCCTAATTTTGATTTGTGGTTTAGCTGTCTACTTCTAAATTAAAATGCCTGGCAAACAAAAGGCCTGGCTCTTGGGTCCAGGAAGTGAATTGTAGAAGCTTGGGGAGGGGTGATGGGAGCCAGTGGACACAGGCTGAGATGGGCTGAGATGGGCTGGGATGGGCTGCAAGCTGGTTGAGGATGAAGTTAATCCTCAGTCCTGGAGGATCGTGTCTGCCAGGAATCTGAGCTGCCACTGCGTTAGTGGAAGTGCGCTGTTGAAGGCACGAGGGCTCATCCCACTCAGGCTTTGCTGGACCACCGAGCAGTGCAACTGGTCCTGCAAGGGGCGCCTCTCTCCACATCAGGGGCACATCTGATGGGGAGCTTTGCCAAGAGGAGAACTGGGGCCTCGTGGGCCCGCAACCATGCTGTATGAGAAATGAGGGAGGGGACACACACCTCGGCTAAGAGAACTGACGAGCCTCTGGACAGTGTAGGTGCTGCTCCCGTGAGTCTGGGCCAGCACACGCTGTGGGGGAGGGGGGCTCAGCATGAAGGGACCCCCCAGTCGAGCCCCTGGGGGGCAAGGACCCCACATTGGGGAGATTGTGTACCTACCTGTGGTGCGAGGGTCCCAAAAAAGTTGAAATAAGTGACTTTAAAGTCTTCTCCAGCTGGGAGATTTTTATGATTTTCAAATGGACAAATTTGTATTTTTCATGAGTTTGAGTGAAATCCGGTAAGTGTGTCAAGAGGAGTCAAGCTCCTGGGTGATCCGTAAGAGCCGCTGGGAACAACTGGAGTGGGATTTGGCTCCGTCTGTGCCCAGAGCCCACATCCTGTGTGACCCTGGATTCTCCCTGTGGTTTGATGCCCTGGAGGCGTGCCTGCCTCAGCGACCCTGTCCATGCCCCTGTCCACGCCCCTGTCCACGTTGAGCGTGTCCCTGGGAGCAGATGGTTAATTGTCCATGACATTTGCTGGTCATCAAGAAGCTGGTAGGGAGCATGGAACACAGGATTCGTTTCCCTCCTCTGACGCTGCCGTGCAAACCCATGCATGTTCCAGGAGAGGCTGAGCCAGCCCTCTGTCTGGGCTGACAGCGAGGAGACAGGTCCAGGCCGCCTCCAAGGAACCCAGCACATGGGAGAAAACTGACAGCCCCGTCATTCTGAGTTTCCCATCTGGGGCCAGAATGCAGGCTATTCAAACCCTGAAGGCAAGTCCTCCTGCTTTTGCTTCTTGCAAGAGGAACAGAGGGTCAGTGCCAGTCACCCTGGTGGGGCTCAGGGCAACCAGTTAGGAATGTCTCTGAAGGCCGTGTGTTAAGGCCATGTTTCTAAAGGCCCCCAGAGAAGAAGGGGTGACAGGGAAACTATAGATCACCCCCCGGACCTGCCTTCCCCCACCTGCTTAAAGCAGGTCTCCAGGCTGCTTGGAGGGGAAGAGTATCAGACACCCAGGGGCCTCCTCACACCACCCTGCTGCTGCTCCGAGGATCATGGCACCCACACTCCCGAGGCTGGATGTCAGCTGCCTCCCTGGGTCCCACCGGGCTCTCGGTGGGCACTGGGACGCCCAAAGGACACTGTTCTGGTCTGAGGGTGAAGATGACACATGAGCCTGCTTGGTACTTACCTTTCTTATTGTTCACCATCCACTTGGGGTGGGCAGGACCTTCTAGAAAGGCTCTGCGACTCTGGTTGGTGTGGACGAGCTGCCAACGAAGGGACAACAGGTGTCTGAAGACCCTCAGCAGGGGTCACTCTCCAGGCTGACATCTGAGACCAGGGTTCCCAGCTGGGTGACAGTCCTGGGGCATGGGTGGCCAGTGAGGGAGACACAGATGCGAAAACAGGGGCATGACCCAAGTGAGCTGAGGGCAGTGTGTGTGCTGTGTGTGCCTGAATGTGCATATGTGTGTGATGGAGCAGACAAGGAGGGGCTGAGGGAGAAATAACTGATGAACTTGGGGAGAAATTGAGCTGGACTTATTCTGACCACATGAGGCCCTAGAGCGGTCATGTTATAAATCATTTTCTTATGAGGAATTCACTTCCTGAGCTTCGCACAACTTCCCAAGCCTGGCCTGTGCATGAGAACAGAACCTAGAAATCCGAGAAAATGATGGTTTGTGCAAATGTGGTTTGAGACCACAGCGGGTGATCCTGCCAGCTTGGGGGAGTGGGGGCTGGATGGGCTTTGGCTCTTGCTCCCAGAGCCTCCAAGGCGGAACTTCCAAGAGTACTGGTGACCACAGGGCCTTGAACACTGGACTGAAAAGGGAATTAAAAGGAATTGGGGCCTGGGGATGTTCCCTGGGTTGGAGCATCAGTATGGCCTCTGTTCCTCAAAACTGAGGTGTCCAAAGCCTGCCCAGTGCTCTCTCTGGTCCCATCTGCAAGCACATCCATGATTCTGACACCCGTGGGCACACACTGTGTGCTCGGAAATCGTGACTGATTTAACTCGTGAAAAACGAAATCCTCGAACAAATGATTGCTCTGGTCCTGAGTCAACAAGAAAGGTTCTTTGTTGAGCGGTGTCTTTTTCCTTCTGCCCCTTAGCTGCTCTATGGCTGCTCTGTGTCGTCCGGAGCTTTCTTTGGGCAGGTTCTGTGATGTCTCAGCCCCTGGAGGGCGCAGCTCAGAGCCTCCCGTATATCCTGCCCAGGTTACAGTAAAGTTGACCTGGGTGGATACCTAAGTGACCGTCTGGTAAGGTGTAGCAGGCAAATGGAGGGAGAGGCTCTGAAACTCTTCTGAGTGAGGTTCTGAGATGTGTCATCGCATCTAAGGCACTACAGTGATCGCACTGTGGAGATTAAAATGAGTTTCACCAGCACCATACGAGTGGGTCCGCTAACCCCGAAGGTCTGAGGGCCCGGGGTCCCCTTTGTGCTGCTCTGCAGCTCAGACCACACCCGCCTGCCCCCTGGGCACTGCTCTCGGATGGCGGGGTGCACCCAGGGTTCTCACCTTCCCCCCACCAACAGCAGGATGGCAGGTGCTGAGCAGACCCTTCCTGGGCGAATGATGACTGCCCCCCTGGGGCCGGGAAACCCCTACTGCCACATGACCCCGTGTGCAGTGCCCTCCCCGAGGTTTCCCCGGATGGAGGCTGCACAAGGGCCATCTCCAGGGCCAGGCTGCAGCTTCCAGTGTCACCATAGTCACTCCATAGTCACCATAGCTCTTCCTCCCAAACTCTGCAGGGAGGCCTTGGTTTCCATGGACAACCCTTTAGGAGTTGTGGCACGTGGGTGCAGTAGTTACGGCTCCCGGGTTCCAGAGCACAGACTCAGTAGTTGCACCTTGAGGGCTTAGTTACTTCACAGTATGTGGCATCTTTCTGAACCAGGGATCAAACCTGCATCTCCTGCATTGGCAGGTGGATTCTTAACCACTGAGGCACCAGGGAGGTCCATGCATAGTATCTTGCACACTGTTGCTGCTGCTAAACTGCTTCAGTCGTGTCCAACTCTGTGCGACCCCATAAACGGCAGCCCACCAGGCCCCCCCATCCCTGGGATTCTCCAGGCAAGAACACTGGAGTGGGTTACCATTTCCTTCTCCAATGCGTGAAAGTGAAAACTGAAAGTGAAGTCACTCAGTCGTGTCCGACTCTTAGCGACCCCATGGACTGCGGCCCACCAGGCTCCTCCGTCCATGGGATTTTCCAGGCAAGAGTACTGGAGTGGGGTGCCATTGCCTTCTCTATCTTGCACACACTGGACACCAAGTCAAGGAAAGCTGTGCTTCTTCTGCACTAGAGACTGAAGGGCGAGGCTGGCTTATGTATTTCATTTCTGTTCACTTTAGGATTTAAAATTCCATTTGACAGTGTGCAACAGAGACCAGTGGGATAAGCACTTACCTCTTGACTGGGTATTTAGGAGTCATCAGCTGGCTGAACAGACAGAGCCCACTCTCAGCTCTCACCGTGGTGGTGGTTTAGTCACTAAGTCGTGTCCGACTCTTTTGTGACACTGTGGACTGTAGCCTGCCAGGCTTCTCTGTCCATGGGATTCTCCAGGCAAGAATACTGGAGTGGGTTGCCATTTCCTTGGTGGATGGATCTTGCCATTTCCAAGATCCAGGGGATCTTTCTCACTCAGGAATCAAATCCTGGTTTCCTGCACTGCAAGCAGATTTTTTACTGACTGGAGCTACCTGGGAAGCCCCACTCTCAAGGCAAGCCCTTTAAGAGAACAAACAGTGTTCTGGGCTCATGTATTATGGCTGGAAAGAGCCACAATAGGAAACCAAGGAAACGTCAGGCTGGATGGTTTGCATCAAAACCGCTAGGCATTTTACAAAGCATCTCAATAGAGCTAATTATAACCCCAGCATCATTCTGCCCGTTCCTGGTCTTCAGAAGGCAAAGCAGGCACTGACATCATGTGCTCCCTTGTTTGTTTAGCTGGTTTCTGAGGCACGGAGGATTTATCCCGCTTAATCTGTGATCCACAAACCCAGCCTGTGATGCCTGCTTGCAGTGGGCAGTGCTGGTGCTACTGGCCAGGTGCTCAGGACCCATGGAAAACACATCTGCTGGGCACCATGCACATTGTTCTCTCTGGGCATTGGGCTACCTTGGCATGATGGGTTCTAAACTCCATGAGACCAATGCAGTGGGAATTTCCCAGCCTCTAGGACTTGTGTTCCCAGCTTGTTCTCTCTGTGACTTTGAATCCACGTGGTGAAGATGCCAAACCCCCTCCAGAGCTTTATGGCCAGCAAAACGCTCTCACACCCGGTGGTCTATTTGTCCTCAGGGCAATCTGTGGGGTGGCCAGGACAGTGTGATCAAATGCAGGGTGATTAAGTGTTCTTTGGTAGCAAGCAACACAAACCAGTTTTGGCTAACGTCAGCCAAAAAAAAAAAAAAAAAAAGAATTTATTGGGAGGCTATAGAGGGGTTTTATTTATAAACTTTCTTACTCCACAGATTATTTTGCATCCATTTATAAACATGGGACAATGCAGAAGAAAAAGCAGTTGAGGGAGTCAGAGTGAATGAAAAATAGAGGGTGGAGTTTGGGCTCCTGAAGCCAGGAAAGGGTCCACATCTGTCCCTTTGATGGGAGAGTCTGAGGTAGCAGCCCTTGGTGGGCATGGGCAACGGGAGGGTGGGACTGTGTTCTGGGCTCTACTGGTGAGGCTCTTGTCCAGCTCTCTGTAGTTTTTTCAGAAAAGAGAAATACCCCCAGCTCTATGCTTATTGCCTCGAGCCACCTCTTTTTCTCTGCCTACTCCCCCGTCCTGGCTGAAAGCAGCCTCGCCGTGGCTTCAGCATCTTTCCTGAGCTCCGGCCTCCAATTTCAGACTCCTCACTGGATGCTCCCACCTCCAGGCCCTACACACGCTCATCCTTATTACGTCCAGAACAGAAGAGGATAGTGTTTCTCCATCTGTATTTTTCTAGCTGGCGCAGGAGTGCATGACATTTCCCATCTGGGATGCCTCAGGCCCTTTCTCTTCTGTCTGGGGAATGACTATTGACCTTTTAAGTCCTGTTCAAAGGTCACCATCTCCAAGGCTCCTGCCAAGTCCTCAGGATAGAGTGGTCGCCGCCTCCTCGGTGTCCTGGCATCTGGCCCCTGGTGGTCATGGGCTATTGCCACCCTCTGTGTGTCTTGTTCTAGGCTCGCTTTGACCAACATGTACACCGGCATCAGCACAGCTTTGTCTGTGGGAATTGCTCCATAAATGCTCCCTGATGAAGACGGCTGGGGTAGCTGAGGTGAACTCTTTCCTGACTGCCAGGAAGACAGTCCGGGTCACTGTATGCGAAGATGCGAGTGCTCAGCCCAGCGATGAAGAGAGACCCTGGAACTTCTCACCTGGTAGGTCAGGGCCTCTGCAGGAGAAAGATGCAAAGAACTCTTGCAGAGGTGACAGTAACGAAAGCATGATACAGTTTTTGGTTTCTGATCTCTGGGAAGAGCTACAGAAAACAGAGATTATGCTATGAAACAGCAGTCAGAAGCATTCGCCTGGCTGCGAAGCCAGAAGCTTTTGCCTGGCTGTGATAAAAAGTTTGCCTGCTGCTGACTTAATGCAAGACTGTCTTCACCTCTAAAACATCCCAGAAATACTTGAAAGTGGCTGTGTTCTGGGAGATTCCTCCAGGCAACATCTCCTTGAGCCTGGGAGACACTAGGGCTTAGTTAAGTCTGGCATCAATAGATAAATCTGTCAAGGAAAAACTGAGAACTTGATGTGAATGATTAGATGTTTCTTTGAAGCTTGCCCCTCTTATGATAATAAGCTATAGTTAGTTACATGCTTGCATCTCAAGAGGATGTGGCCAACGATGAAACAAGTCCCTGAAATAAAAGTATCTAAAGGCAGAATCATCTTGAAAATATCAACTATGACTTAAAATATTTAAGCTGTCTCACAATGTTTATGATGTGATTTTAGACTTTGGGATGGGCAAAGGCGCCAAGATGAGCAAATAAAGCCATTAAGACTTTTGCAGTGTGGAATGAAAAGATGGGAAAGGGTGATATTATATAGTTGATGCAATCATAAGATGCTTCAATCGGCCTAATGCTCAACCTAGAGACCAGAAGGGAAGTTCAGGACTGATCAGATGTTTCAATGTACTGAGCGAAGTAACCTTTTGTAGAATGTGAATCACTATAAATACACAGAAGACTAACTCAGCCAGGAACTGAGCTGTGGGACGCTGGGGTAGGCAGTCCTGTCCCTCTGCGTCACTACTCCTCCTCTGTGGCCAGTGAGCCTTTCCAGTCACTCCTCTGTGGCAGAACCTCAGTGCAGAGAGGCAGATGGGTTTGCTGACCGGCTTGATTTCCTGTCTCAGATCATGGACCCGCAGCACACGCTCCTCTGTTCACTAGCGAGCTCCCTGGTGCGCAGGATTTCCCTTTCTCAGCTCTGAAAGCTCAATCCCAGCACGGTTCCTGTCAGACACAGAGTTCAACATTTTCCGGACTGGATATACATTTATTCAAGCACGACTCAATTTTCACCTTCTCTCCTCATTTATTCTTTCAGAGACCACACCTGCAGGTCTGGTTTGCAGCTAGAATAGGAAAGGATATGGGTTTCCATGGAATGAAGACGTGTCAGAGCGAGCAGCCAGGTGGCAGAGAATAAGGGAAAACAGACAAGGACCTGAGAAGCTCTCTAAGGTAAACCAGCTGAACAGAACACTCAGAGATAAGAGGTGTGGTTAATGCAGAAACTGCTGAGCAACGTGAGAGTGCAAGCCTGCAAGGAGCTGACACTGGCACTTGGACTGTGTCTGTGTTCGTCCATGGGGACTGTAAACACATGATCTTATTAAGAATCTTCCATTTCTAGCCTATTATTTTCTCCCTTGAGTGTCACCTTTTCTCTCTGCCTGGTGTCCCAACTCCTGGGTACCAGCGTCTAGGGCATCTGCAGCTCCTAGCTGGGATGTTTATGGGGTGTCCGACGCCCAGGCACCAAGAGCTCTTCCTGTCTCTAGGGTTAGATACTCAAAGACAGAAAGCCGAGCGCCAAGACCTGTGCATGTGACTGAGTTAGAGCATTCAAGAGCTTTGTGCCTGGACCTTGTTACCTTAGCTCCCCACAGAAAAGCAGTCGCTGAATTAAGATTTAATGTCACATCTTCAGTTTTCACAGAGGGCAGCTGACACAGAAATGCATGTTTGAAGAACAAACCGGGGTCTTTCAGAGAAGCAAAGAGGAGGACTTCATCACATTACCCAAAGTACACGAAGGTTTACTTAAGAACTTGCAGAGCAGAGAAAGCTCTGCTCCCAAGATGAATCTTCTGTTCACCTAACAGTGACAAGTAGATCCTGCATTGTCACAGGGGACTCGGGACTGGGTGCCCAGTGGCTGCATCCCCACGCCCCATGACCTGGTGCTGTCTGTCTGTCTGCTCTTCAATCAGACTTTGACTCTAATTTTACTATTGGTTTTTCTGTTGTATATTGTGTATACATCCAGGAAGATCCCCTGGAGAAGGAAATGGCAACCCTCTCCAGTATTCTTGCCTGGAGAATTCCATGGACAGGGGAGCCTGGAGGGCTATAGTCCCTGGGATCGCAAAGAGTCGGACACGACTAAACAACATGTATTAATGACAAAACAACAAGCAACATATGGTGGTTAATTTTCCAAGTTGTCTCAGATGTTCACGGCTATGTGCGCATGTGTTCTTTTTCCAATTCTCTACCCACCTGCCTACCTGCTTACCTTCTTACTTCCTTACCCACCTGCCTTCCTACTTAACCACCTGCCAACCTGCTTACTTACTATCTACCTTCTTACTCACCTACTCACTATCTTCCTAACCATATGGTGCCCCAGAGGTGCTCAGCTGAATTCAAGGAAGAACATGAAGAGATTGTGCCGTGCTGTGCTCGTTTCATTCGTGTGTGGCTCTTTGCGACCGTACAGACTGTAGCCCATCAGGCTCTGTCCATGGGATTCTCCAGGCAAGAATACGGGAGTGGGTTGCCATGCCCTCCTCCAGGGGATCTTCCCAACCCAGGAATCGAACCCGTCTCCTGCATTGGCAGGCAGATTCTTTACCACCAGCACCACCTGGGAAGCCCTATCCACCTCCAGGTATAGCAGCCCTATTACCTCCAGGTAATTCCAACATGTCTTCCTGGGGGTGGGGGTGGGGCTGCTGATCTGTTTGTCTTCCAGTGCAGAAAGATAATATGACGGAATGCATGGCAGAGGCCTTTGGAAACAAATGTGAGTGTTCTCGCTCTTATCTAGAGGGAAATGCCAGCTCCACAGTGTAATCAGCTTAGAATACAAATCAGATAGTCACAGGCATGCCTGAGCCCTTCTACAAGATTGAGACAAATCAAGGTCAAAGAGAATGAGTAACAGACGTTCGAGAGATGCTGGGGCCCTAAAAGTGCTTTTCATCTCTGACTCAGAAAAAATTATCAGCTGGGATGAGAGAAGTGGCCACTCCCAAGGAAGCTAGTGCCCTTGTCCTAAGGTGACCGCTTGAGCAGAAGGAGCCCCGGGAGCGGCCGCCTCCCACCGGGGGTTCTGAACTCGCTTGCCTTCCCTTGTCAGGACAGGCCCGTCACGTGTCACTGCACGACCGTGCTGCTGGGGGACAGACATGGGGACGGGCGTTTCAGGGAGTGAGTCCTGTTAAGGTGGGGATGCTGACGTGGGGAGAGGGCTACCAGATTTAGAAACAAAGAAACAAACTCCCCAAACCAATAAAGACAAACAAAACTCCCCCAGACCAAATGCCCAGATACATTGATTTCAGATGAATGATGAAAAGTTTTTAGGATAAGTATATCCCGTGAAACATTTGAGATGTGCTTATACCAAAGCACTGTTGGTTGTGAACCTGAGCTCCACTCCCGTGGGTGTCTGCATCCCATCTGGTGGCCCTGTTTGGCGGGGAGCAGGGCAGACTCAGTCTGTGAAGGAACCCCACACTGGCAGGCAGGACCGTGTGCATCTCTGTCTTCCTCACGGAGCGCAGTTCCCGGCAGGGCCTGCCCACCGTGGGAGGGCAGCACCAGTCCCAGCCTTCTGCTCTCCTTCACGGGGAGCTTCCTGGGGAGAAGCAATCAAAGGACCGAGCCTTCGCTGCATGGTGTGTGGTTGTGGGCTTGGCCTGTGGTCTATCCAGGCACAGCTGACCATCTAAAGGGATGCAGACAGTTCAGGGGCAAGTGGGGTCCTGCACTCCAGGGCTCTGCTGTCGGCCGCCTGGGGGCAGCAGAGGGCAGTGGACGCCTGGCATCTGAGTGAGGGGTGGGGTGCCCCCAGGCCTCTGAGTGACCCCGTGGATGCCTGGATGGTTCCAGGCAGCAGGGCAGGCCTGTGAGCCTCTGAAGGACTCAGAGAGCTGGGGGTCTAGTGGACAAATGCAGAGCCCTGGGCCCACGATGGGGCATCTCTGCTTTGACCTGACCCCCTTGGCGCAGAGGAGCCGGAGAGTGCTACCCAGTGTCCAGTGGATGCTACGGGCCCAGGGGGCCCTCTGGGGAACGTGGATGGTGTGTGTGAGGGAGGCAGGGGTGGCCCCATGCAGGGGAAGGAGAGGGGGCAGAGGGGAGAGGGCGGCCCTGGACTCGGCAGGTTTGTAGGGTTAAATCCTGAACTTTGATAACTTTAGGAAATGATGCATTTTATGGACAAGTTAGGGGATATGCATAAGCAAAGGAAGACGGAAGGAAAGTCCATCCAGGCCCTTTTCTCCGTCATGACCACAGCTGTGGCTGGAATCACTAGTCTCAGACTTCCTCTGTGGACTCAACTTGTTTTATTTTTACAAAACTTTAGTCACTCCACCCGTGCTGTTAAGATCCCCGTTTTATCCTCAGTACTACAGGATGGGCGTTTTCCATGGAAGTACTCATCCTAAGATAACTTTCACGGTTATACCCAGTTGCACGGCCACTGTGCTGATTTGTGTCACCCCTGCCGCCATACCCTGCCTTCTCTGGTGTTTGGATGGACCGGGTTTCCTGGGGACTGGGTTTCCTGGAGACCAGGTAGGAGCTTTTTCTGGAGGAGGGGCCGGCAGAGAAGGAGGTCTGGACGCCACGTGGCCACCGTAGGGAGAGAGGATCCTACAGCCAGACCTGGGGCCATGGTCAGCTTCCGCTCAGCGTCCGTGCCTTTAGCTCTGTGGGGCTTGTTCACCTGACCGTGCCCTACAAGCTTAAGGTATGAGTTCACATCCCCACTCAGAGGAACATCTGATGGGGACTCAGGAGGGAAAAGCTGTGTGTGCTGGCCAGGCGGGAGGATGCAGACCTGGAGGAAGAGATAAGGTTACACGCCCCAGGCCCCACCGCTGGCGTGTGGAGCCTTTGATAATCAGCTCCAGCATCTCTTTCATGTCACTGAGCACAGAATGAGGCTCCATCAAAAAGCCTCCTTCAGAGAAGAAACTGGAACAGGCTGGACGGCGGAGCAGAGCTGGGAGGGGCAGGGCTGGGCAGTCAGCACGGGGTCCTGGGCCTCCATGCGGCTTTGGCAGCTGTGCTGGCTGTCCTAGGGTCTCCTTGGGCCCCTCTCCACTCCCTCCAGAGCCCGGCGACCCTGGCCTTGGAGTCCCCGGTGCCCGGGAGCTTCTCAGGCTGAGCCTCGGAGCAGCCACAGAGCATCAGCTCCACAGCCTCTCTCTTTTTCTCCCCAGTCCTGACTTTTCCTTCACATTAATCTGCTCCGAGATATGTGTCCGTTTTTGGAGACACTTGGGCGTCCAACAAAAACAGGCGGAAGAATAGCCCTCTGTTTGCCCGCCTTTAGGAATCCCGAAGGCCTGTGGTGACTCACGGGTCTCTTGGCTGGAGCCTCCCAGCGCCCGGGGCCCCCAGGGCCCACTCAATGCCCAGGGACATGATTTGACTCTCAGGTCACCCATGGGAACCTTGAGCCTCTCCCTGCCAGTCGCCTCCTGACCTGCAGTGTCACCAGCGTTTGTGACAACTTCATTGAGTTTTCCTTTCCCTATAAATGTTTACATTTGACATGATGTAAAGGAGAAGGCAATGGCACCCCACTCCAGTACTGTTGCCTGGAAAATCCCATGGACGGAGGAGCCTGGTAGGCTGCAGTCCATGGGGTCTCACAGAGTCAGACACGACTGAAGCGACTTAGCAGCAAAGTGAAGAAAGTCCTGCTGAGAATTTCCCACCTGAGATGAGCACACATGACGAATGAGCACATGAAATGGATGAACACACGTGATGTGCTTTAAACACAGGATGGGCTTTAAACATGTGAAACCCAGGAGTGAGCCACCAGGAAGCCTCCAGCCGCTTCCCTGGAAGGCAGTTAAACAGGGTGGACAGTCCTTGCTAAAATTCCTGCCCATGGTTTAGAAATGAGCAGACACTTGGCATGAAGGCTCATGGTGGGGAGGTTTACGGCCCTTTGGAGATATTTTAGGATGGTAGGTTCTGACCTCTCCTGACGATGCCACCGCAGCTCCAGCCTTCGTCGTCACTCGCTGGTCTCATTCACTCTTTCCCTTCTCACCGAGTGGTGACACCCGGGCAGGAAGCCATCCTAGAAAGGGTGGGAGTGGCTGTTGGGCTGGGCCAGGCTATGGACCAGCCGCACCTCCTGTGCCATCTGCCCTGCGTGCTCAGTCAGTCTAGACCTGTGCTTGTCACTGGGAAAGAGGGGCTGACCTTCTCTCCACTGAAGCTTGAGAGTCAGAGAGAAGCTGCTTGGAAAGCACGTTCGGGGCTGCTGAGGATTTTGTCAGCTATGATCCATACCTTAGAGTCCAGGTTTACAAATCGGACACATATTGAACATGGCCTGGCCTTCAGCTATCATAGGGTCAACTGCTTGACCGAGGGACTAACCTGGACTGCCGTTTCCAAGCCAGCCGTTTCCAAGCCAGCCGGCCCCAGCCACCTGATGCCAGGCAGGTTTCTGACCTCGGCTTGTCCCCTCGGGGCCAGTCCTGGGCAGCAGCTTTCCTGTTGACCTGGCTCTTCTTTCCCACACTGACCATCGGGTGCCAAGCTGGGCACTGGCCCTCGCCCTGGCCCTGCTTCATCTGTGGGTGTTCTTGAGCCTTGAGTAACAGGCCTGTCCTATGTGGGTTGGAAGAAGTCTGTACCGGGAGTGGAGAGGGGTCTCCCCATTACCTCTTTTTCTTCTTCCCCCTCCTCCCTCCACAGACAGGTCTTTCTCGAGGTTCTGTCCTCATCCTTGTTAATATTAAAAAAATATATATACTTCCCATGTCAATCCTGTGACTGTAACAGTTCCCTTTTATGCATAGTTGTCCTGCAGGAGCTTTAGGATGATCCATGTTTTATTTCACCTTCATACCCCGATGGTGCTTAGCATAGTGCCTAGTACATACATAGCTGGTGCTCAATGAACATCCATTAAATATGTTAATACATGATGGGAAAAGATGACATAGAAATGAAGTTTGCCAGGAGTGTGAGCTCCATCTTGCCTGGTGGTTTTCCCTAAAAGAGCTGTGCCGCTCCAAGGTATCCAGTTCCTGGCCTGGAAATCATTTTTCTCAAGATCCAGACATGTAAAGAGTTGGGCAGTGAGAACAGGAGTGGGCTGTGCTCATTTATTGAACACTTTATTGAAATCAAATATTCATTGTTTCCCCAACCATGAATGGAACGAATGTCATTAAAAAAAAAAAAAATCCTACCGAGGAGGAGAACAAAATCTCTAATTCTAAACCCCGGTGTATCAGTTTGAAACCAAACCTGTGTGTTTTAAATTAATTGAACTAGAAAAAATAAAAGCATCAAAACATTTTAAATTCAAAATATTTTAATTTTGAACGGTTTAGTTGTTAGGGTCCCTGGAAAAGCACATTCTCTGTGCTGGGTGTAGTCCTCCTTGGTCGAATTCAACAAGTGTTTGTTAAGAGCAGGACATTTATGTATAGGTAACATGTAAATATAGTTCACAAACCCAGGATGCTCAAGGCACTGAAGACGTTTCATTTGGTTTCCTGGAAGCCCAGAGGCTAAGAGATGTTATAAGTGGGAAAGAGATAAGAGAACATGCCTGTGAGTGCTAGCAGTGATACCCAGGCTGACTTCCCCTGTTCAGTCTGCTGGGGACTCTGAAAGTCTGCTTGGGACTCTGAGAGGTTGGGCGTCCGCTCTGGCTGTGGACCTGACGAGTCGAGTGGCCGGGGGACAGGCTGTGCGTAGCCTTCACCGTGCGCCTCTCTGACTTTGCCGGGTGCGTCACCCTGTTTGACTGGACCAGGGACCGGTGTCTTTGGCTCCCACGGGAGGACGTCCAGGCCGAGCTCTCCTGGAAACAGACTGGGAGAATTTGCCAGATTCCTCCAGGAAAGCCAAGAAGTCCTAGTTGATTTCGTGGTCATTTCTACACCGTTTATCAAAGATTCTCTGCTTCAATGTAAAGCTCCCAAATATGGTATTTTCATGAGCCAGGCTGGAATGTGGCCGAGTGCCTGAGCATGTAAATATTTACCAAATAAGCAAATACGTTTGGGGATGTGTTTCCAACGTAGCACCAGTGCAGCAGCTGTGGCCGTTAACTCTCAAAGGGAGACCATTTTCTGGATTATTCCCAGCAGGGCCTGAGGAAGTTTATCAACCTACAGATTTTTTAAGGTCCACAGAGCCTGTGGAGGACAGTCTGCGTTTTCCGAGAAAGGTGACGTTTTATGTGCCAAGAGGCTGTGGTGACCGCTTTCTGAGCTGAGAGTTCTGGCAGAGAGAGATGGGGTGAAGGAGAATCCAGAGGCATCAGTTAGACTGGGGTTCATCTGAGTCTGAGCTTGGGTGCACTCTGTGACTTCCTGCAAGCAACTCACCCTCTCTGAGCTCCGTTGCCTTCTCTACAAACAAGGCAAGCAGTCTGTGTTTTGCGGGGGTGTTGAGGGTCAGGGGGTGATGAGTATAGATGACTAGTCAGACCATGCACTCATTAGTACTAGTTTTCCTTTCCTCTGAATTATTGTATTTTTTTTAAACTTTAGGGTTCTCCCCAGCATCACATTCTGCCCCACAAGGATATTTTTTGCAGCCCTAGAGGCAGTGACATTGAATCCACTTGTTCCTCATCTGTGGATACTAAAAACATCAAAATGTTATTCCAGGAGATGGTTTGATGTTCAGAAATCCTAAAGTGGCAGGACTGGGAGGAAGTCTGACAGCTTGAGTTCAAGGCCATGTGAGTCACTGCTGTCCAGGCCCTGTCCACTTAGACAGACCCCGAAGACAACCCATCTGTGTAACAGTAAAGAATGACATGTGATTGCATTTTCTTTGCTCTCTGATATGATCACAAATATCTTCTCATTTAATCATCAAAACAGCCCTGTGTGAGCAAGTGTATGTGTCTGTGTCTGTGTGTGTATGTCTGTTTGGTGATGACATCGTTATATGACTTCACAGATAGGTAAACTGAGTCTCAGAGGGATCGAGCAACTTATCCAAAGGCAAAACCCCCCACTTTTGCCAAAAGTGAGTTTCAGACTGTGTTTTCTGTCTCCACACCTGGAGCCTGGAGCCTGGAGCCTGGAGCCTCCACACCTACCGCAGTCTCGTGGGGCCTGGACACCAGAGTTTGTTAAGCATGATCCATTTCTCCCTTGGCTTAATTTTGCTTGATTTTCTCTGGAGACCACCACAGAGGTCTCAGTACTGAGGCAGACCTTGTGGACTCACTGGGCAGTGAACAAAGTTACCGAGGGTCATGCTCAGAGCAAATTTTGCAGGCTGAGTGATTTGAAAGAAAAGCAACCTGGCAAGAATCAGAGTTCAGAACACAGGGGACTTTTAGAGGTTGTTTTATTTGGGCAGGCATTCCTTAGTTCATTCAGCAATTTTTATCAAGGTCCTGCCATGCAGCAGGCACCATGTGAGGTGCTGGAGGGCCATTGTTAGTTGTGATGGATAGAGGCCTTTTTAAGGGGTGCAGTGTCAGCCCTTCATCCATTGCTCTAAGCTCACAGGTGGAAAATGGGTTCAGCAATGGGAAATCGAGGGCCAGATGGCTGGTCACTGATGGCCCATCCTTGGCCCTACAACTCTTGACTTCAATCCATTGCCCGTGCGGTCACCAACTCAGAGGAGAGCAGGCATCCAACATCCCTCTTCTCTCTCCATCAGCAGGAAGAACATGCACCGTCTTCGTGGAGAGTGGTTCCAAAGCTCTGCTTTATGTCCTATACTTCTGGCCTGGGTGATAGTGTCCATTCGATGGATCCGTTGGGAGGAAAACTGGAATAGAATCCCTGGAGGGGGACCAGCAAGGGCCTGTTGCTGATGCCACGGCCCCCAGACCTGGGTGCCGGGAGAGCAACTCAGGGCTCATGTCCCTGCCTCCCTGTGCTCAGGACCACCAGCCCTGGTCCTGCCTCTGAGGGGAGCACTGCTTCCCACAGGAGGAGGACCAACCCTAGCAGAGCCCAGATTCTTTTCAATGGTGCCTCATAAGCCCAGGAAACAGGCAATCAACCCCAAATACATGGGGGTCTAGTCCTGATGTGTCAGGCCTTGTTCCCCTGAATCAAGACATCCAGTCACTTCGTTTCAGTGGGACAAAGAGTCTTTTATTCTTAAGCCAGGATTTCATGTCTTTAATCTTTTCCAGAAGAAAAGAGTTCTCATTACGTCTGCGTCTTATCATATCTCTGTGTATCATAAAGATGCTGTTATCGCCTCTGCCTTCTGATTAACTGTCCTTGAGTGATTCTGGCCAATGCTGTGAGCTGTGCTCAGAAAACAACAGCTCCAGTATCCCCAGCTGTCAGCAGAAGTCGAGCCATGGGCACTGTTGAGGAACCTACCAGAATTTTCGCAGGGTCTTCATCACGAACACTGACAGCAACAGTTGTTTGTCCAAACCACAGTGAAGAGAGCCTTCCTGGGCAGACACACTGTGGCACCTGCAGCCAGAGCCCGAGCTGTTCCTGTTGTCCAGTCACTAAGTCGTGGCTGACTTTCTGCGACCTCATGAACTGCAGGATGCCACCTTCTCTGTCCTTCACTATCTCCTGGAGTTTGCTCAAACTCATGTCCATTGAGTTGGCGATGCCATCCAACCATCTTATCCTCTGTCCCGCACTTCTCCTCCTGCCCTTAATCTTTCCCAGCATCAGAGTCTTTTCCAGTGAGTTAGCTTTTTGCATCAAGGGATCAAAGTATTGGAGCTTCAGCTTCAGCAGAGAGCAAGACTGGAGCCCTGCAGTCCCAGGAGGCCACGGCTTTGACCCCGTGACAGTAACCAGACCTGAAAAGAGGGGATGGTGGTGGATCCAAATTCTGGAGCTGGCAGAGGTGGTGACTGAGTGGAAGAGAAGGGACGCGGAGGGGCTGAGGGTTCCCTGCTCCTTCCAGCTGACCTGGCTGCACACCCCTCCTCCCAAGCCCAGCAGCTCCAGGCCCCAAAGAGTCCTTTCCTGGCCAGCTGCACAACCACCAGGCCCGGCTGCTCTTGCTCAGCGGCTCCCCAAGAAGGGGATCCATTCCAAACCAGCGTGGCCGAGAGCCTGTGTGGTCCTCCTCCAGGAATCAAAGAGTTGCACTCTCTTCCCATTCATTTTGGGGGTCCCAGCACATGGGTGGCTGGTCTGGAGCTCTCCCCTTTCACCCATGGGTACGACTCCACCTCTTCCCAAGCTTCAAGGTGCCCTCCGCCCATCGCTGGCCCAACCATCCCTGCCCTCCGCTCTTCCTGACAGCAGCTGTGTGGGGATTTGGGAAGCTGCCTCGCTTGTGAAAGCATGCCTGTAAGTAGGCGGCGCATAACTCACAGGCCATGCAAAAAGCCTGGCTGAATTCGGTTGCTTCTGGGACAGCTGGTTCTGTGGCCTTCGCTGGGCTGACTCTGTTTTTCCATCTGAGGTCCAGTCATCTTGGTGGCAGGTGGTTTTCTGAGATCCACCTGCTGGGCCATTTCAGGCCACTGAAACTCCCTTGCTGGGATTAACTCCATTTAAAGCTTACACTATGTTGTTTTTGCAAAATCCTCTTGGTTTAGGAGAGACTGAGAAGATTCTTGGTGAAAATTGGACAAATAGCTGAGTTATTTGCGTCCAAAGGTAAATCGTGCCCGGGGGCAGGCAGCCAGGAGAAAGGATCAGATGACACACTGAGATGCAGCCGCCACCAGCGCTGGTCCGTGGAGGTGATATAGCAACACCTGATGCTTTCACCCGGTTGATCTGATGGACGCAGCCGAAGACTTTCGGCAGCACAGGCCTGGGTTCTGTGAGTGAAGGCAGGGACACTGGTGGCATGGTGGGGTGGGGTGGTGGAGCTGCCTGTCCACATCCTGGGACTGCCCAGGTGTTTCTGCTTCTTGGAGATAGGCTAACAGAACCAGGGCCAAACCAAACCTGCTTCTATTGCCATTGGTCATGGGCGTGGCAGAAAGCAGAGATGCTGGCTTGGCATTGCAAAATATGCTAATTTACCCATAAGCAAAGAGATTTCAGTTGCTCTCTGCTTTGTTTTTCCTTCCTTTCTGTCTTGTTTGAATGCAAGTATTATCTCTGTGACTGGATGAAAAACAAAGCTGCACTTTGGAGGGGACTGTGGATGGCATGCTCCTGAGAGCCGTGTGAATGACCTGGGTCACACTGAAGGCGCGTTGAGAAACGGGGGTCCCGGGGAAGTTGGGCACGAAGCGGCCAGGGGTGCAGGACCCCAGAGAAAAAGGACTTGTCAAGTTTGGCTGGGAGTGGAAGTAAAGTACAAAATAGAGAAAGTGGGTATTTCTTGTGGAATATGTCCCAAAGGGCGGCAAAAGTGCTGGCTTGAGTGAATGGAGAGCCACTGAGCCCCGAGGCCACGGTGGGGCAGACGGCCCCTGGAGATCTGTGTCTGGTGTATTCCAGCTCACCTCCCTGAGTGCTGGAGAGCACAGGGAAGCATTCAGAAAGCATCCGTGCTACTGCCATGGACAACCACCTCCTCTGGCCCGAGTGTCCCCTTCAGTTTTATGTGGAGAGCTTCCTGGGCTGGCGCCGGGTCTAGGGTGCACTGTCCGTGTCTCATGGTGAGGATGCTAAGGGCCTCGGATGTGCTGCTGGGTCCTCATGGCCAATCAGGTGTGGGCCACCCCTGTGTGAGGCCCTCAGGACACTCCTGCTCCTGACTGTGTGGCCCAGGATGTCTTGGAAGAGAACCCCAGCCCCCGGTGTATGTCCTGGGCCCAAGCTGGAGACAGCTTGTGTGGCGGGCACCTGGCATGGCAGTCCACCTCCTTCTTCTGGAGTCTGCCCTGTTCCTTGTGAGCCTCCATGTGCCTTCTTTCCTTGGAAGGAGTTTTCACTGCTCCTTAGGCCCAGAAGCACCCTGTCCATCAGCTCATCCTCACTAGGGACCAGAGAAACAGATCACAGGAGCAACACAGCTCGGGCATCCGGGGGGAGGGTGGGGATGCCTGCCACCCAGAGTGTCATAAACAGCCTCCTGGGAGCAGGGGTCAGAGGTCACATGAAACCAGAAGGGTCTCTATCATGGAATCATTGTGCAGGTGCAATGAGCTCTTGTCACAGGCCTAACACAGCACAAGGTGCCAGCTTGATACACGGCAGGTAGATGCTCACACGGCCCTCACCTCGGATACAGCAGGGCGTGTCCTCTGCGGGCACCACTGCCACCCTCCCGGCCACCCCAGCATCGCTGCAGCCTGAAGGAGGGGTGCAGAGCTCGCGGTTCACAGTGGTGGGACCAGCCACCGCTTCTACTCGGCCAGGAAGACCTGGAGCTCGTGCCTGGCATTTGTCAGTGACGCAGCACACGTGTGATACGTGAAAATGCACACTTGAACTTGAGCTTTGGTGTCTGCTTCACCACCTTTGCTGTGACAAATGGCATGGAACCACTTCACAGGGAAAATGCGTCTTTTCAGAACAAACATCCAAAGACAGAGAAATCAGACTGATAACTTGGGGCTGTCGCTTGGCCATCAGCCAGTTCTACTCATTTCCTCCCTTATCAGATGTGGCTGCTCCCCTGTAGTGGGCAGTAGACGCCCAGAGTGAGAGCGGGCGAGTCTGGCCCTGGGGCCACCTGCCAGAGACGCTCACAGCTCAGGGACCAGTGCCCACGCTAGGGTCTGTCGGGCTTTGGCAGGGGAAAGTGGGCATCTCCACCTCCTCAGCTCTGCCTCCAGGGCTCCGTTAACTGGTCCCTAGGATGAAAGTGGGAGGAGGACGTTTGGAGCAGTGTTTACCCTCCTTCTGGAAAATGGCCTCGAGCTGCGGTTTGAAATAAGAGATGCTCTTTAAGGATTAGTTGTATTTTCAAAAACCACATCAAACGGAAAACCCAGAACCACAGAAACTCTGGGCTTGGCCTTGAGTCGGAAGATGTCGCAATGGTGTGAACCAGCAGTGACCTGCCGGGAGGTGCCCGGGGGTCCGGTCTCACCTGAGTCAGCCAGAGAGATGACACCCTGATGGAAAAGGATCAGCCTGGTTCCTGAGTCTAGGAGTGCCCCAGACTCAGACGGCTCTCACAGGTACCCTTCTGGGAGGCAGGCCCGTCCCGGAGTGGGCTAGCGTGAGTCTTGGCACCTGGGCTTGGAGTCCTTCCCTGGTTCTGATGGGGTTTAGGGGAGCTGTGTGAGATGTGACTGTGTTTCTCCTTTATCAGGAGGTTCTGTAGGGACAGGCCATCTTACAGTCTGATGGTGAAATCCAGTTGGCCGAGCACTTGCCCTACCAAAGGGAGTTCTTTCTGGGGAGGTGGGGGGCAGCCTCAGAGATCAAGATGGGGGCCTGGAGGCAGCTGAAGTCCAGGGGTCTGTCCAGTGCCATGGCCACGAAGAGGTCTGGGGGGTGACTTTGCAGGTTGATACTGTCCTCACTTAAATGACGTGGTTCCAGGGTTGTTTCTTATCTTCCCCATCCCCCTTCCCAGGGAGGCCACCAGTCACCTTGCTCGTCTCTCAGCCTTTGGGGTCTCAGAGCATTTTGCTTGCAGCTCCACCTCCACACTCTGATCACTTGGAGGAAAATCAAACGAGCCCCCCAAAGTGCTCTGCATAGGGAGGATATGAGTATTCACAGCCCCTGGATCCAGCGTGGGCAGGAGGTCTCTCTCTGCTGGTTCTGGCCCGCCCTGTCCGGTTGAAGCAAGTTGAGACAGCCAGGTGGGTGGGGCTCTGCCTGTATGAGATCCAGATGGGGGGTGCTGGCAGGGAAGATGGGACATGGAAGGGGGGAATGCTGAGAAGGAGGTGGGCCAGAGGATCGTAAAATGCTTTGCTGTGAGTCATGAATGAGACCGCCCTTTGCCGTTTCCCCAGTAATGGCCCTGAGGGTTTCGGTTGCTGTTAAATATTTCTGGTTGTCAGCCTGACTCGTCCTTGAAGAGGAGGGCAAGCAGGTGTGCTGTGTGCTGTGCGGGGGCCTCACGAGGCGGCCCTCATTCCCCAGCTGCCCGGCCACCTGCCTGCTGTGCCCTGTGGACACTTGGGCAGTAGCACCTGACTGTCAGCGGAGGCCCCTCAGGTCATGTGATGTGTACAATGAGATTTTAATAAAAACTGTTTAACCCAGGCTGCCTCCTTTTTCTCCCCCCACTCCACACCTTCCCTACCTCTTCTTCCTCCTTGTCCTCTTTTTTCTTCCTTCTCGCTCTCTCAATTGTGGTAAGATATACAGAACATGAGTGGTCTATTTCTAACCATTTCTCAGTGCACAGTTGGGTGGTATTGATTACACTCACACTGTGCAGGTACCACCACCATCCACCTCCAGACTCTTGTCATCTTCCAGAACTGAAGTCTGAGGTTGCACAACCTCTCCCACCCCTCCCCCAGCCATCGGTAAGTAACCCCCACCTGACCTCCCATCTCTGTGGACTTGACAACTCTAGGTCCCTCATGTGAGTAGAGACATGAAGTCTTTGTCTTTTGGGACTGGCTTACCAGGGGTCAGAATGTCCTTCTCGTTTGGGCTGGATAATTTTACACATATGCACAGATCACATTCTATTTACCCGTTCACCTGTTGGTGGACACCTAGGTGGTTCCTACTCTGTGGCTACTGTGGATAGAGCTGCTGTGAACATGGGTGAGCAAATATCTGGTTGAGTCCCCGCTTTCAGTGGTTTTGAGGATAAATACCCAGAAGTGAAATAATTGGATTACATAGTAATTCTACTTTTCATATTGTGCGAAGATGTCGTACCGTACTCCATAGTGGTGACTACACCACTTCACGCTCCTACCAACAGTGAACAAGCATTCTAATTCCTCCATATCTTGGCTAAAACCTGTTCTTGTCCGTTCTTGTTTATCTCTAGGACAGTAGCCATCCTCATGGGTGTGAGATGGCGTTTCAGCATGTCCTACTCTCTTTAGACAGAAAGTTAGATCACACTGCTTCTCTGCTCACATCCCTCTAAACAGCACCAGCTGCAGTCTTCCTCACAGGCCCCTGGGCTTTGAGGGGGTCCTCTGAGGCCTCTGGCCTCGTTTCCTGGTGGCCCCACACTTTATCAGACCGACCCTGGGACCCGATGTCCTCCCTGTGAGACTCCCTTCTTCTCCAGCCTCCCCTGGACCCAACTATTCTGCTCTGCTGGGTTGAGGGAAGTCAAAGGAGCCTAGATTTCAGTTTCAGTTGCTGAGACCGCTGCCTCTCCAAGTCAGCTCTGCAGAGACAACTTGTCTATTTTTCCTGCAAAGACAGCAGCCTCTCACCTGGACATGCGATGCCTCACCCAGTCTCTAGATCCCTCACCCTGTCACTGGATCCACTCACCCGGTCACTAGATCCCTCACCCAGTCAGTGGATCTCCCAGCTGGTCACTGGATTCTCCACCAAGTCACTGGATCCACTCACTTGGTCAGTGGATCCCTCACCCAGTCAGTGGATCTCCCAGCTGGTCATTGGATTCCCCACCAAGTCACTGGATCCCTCATCTGGTCACTGGCTGCCTCCTTCACCCTATTTTTCACCGCTGGAGTGCCACCCCCTGGACTTGGGGTGCCTGCTGACGCCCTTGTTTGCCGTCCAGCTTCAGGAGGTATCTGCACAGGGGAGGCGCGGGTCTGCTCTGCTCTGTAAATTGCCAGCATCCAGGCCACCATGGTCAACCAGCAGGCGCTCAGTAGTTGCCAAATGAGTGAAAGAAAGCAACTTTGCTGAGCCAGAAACTGATTTCATAGACTTATGAGTTTCTAGGTACTGACTTGCGAGGAGGTTTTTCTAAATTCTAATTTTTAATGAATTCTCCTGGATTTTCTGGTATGTAATCATATCATCTACAAGCAGGGACCATTCTGCTCTATCCCCCTCTTCTTCGTCTGTTTACATCTCCGGTGTAATTCTGGACACCAGGGTGGCAGGAACTCACTTGCTTGGCTCCTTCCTCCAGGTATACATCCGATCATATCAAGGACGTGCCACCTGTTCTGATTCTACTTAGAAGTTTTGGTTACATCAAAAAGGAGGGATAACACCCTGAAACACCTCTTTGGCATCTCATGGGCTGACGGTTTCTCTGGGCTTCTTGATGTAGGGGTTATATTAATGGGTTTCCTAGAACTGGTCCATCTTTGCACCTTTACCTTTCAGCCCCCAAATCACTCTGTGGTGGATGCTGGAGGCAGGACCCCTCCTCTCCAGGAGCCGAGAAACCCCCACCCCCCCCGCAGCCTCACAGGCTTCCCAGGGAGGACTCAGGATGGCTTCTTGCTTCTGAATCAAACAAATGAAGAATGTGATTCAATTAGAGGCCGCACAGTATAAACCCAGATGGATTTATATTCAGCCAGGCAGACATGTGGGGCGAGGGGAACTTCCTTCACTGCGGGGTGGGAAGCTGGCTTTGAAGTCCGGGGCTGGGCCCCCTGCACTGTCGTCACCTCCCGCAGATGCCCCCCAGATGGTTCCCACCAGATATTTCAGGCTTCAGTGGAGAACAAAGCTCCCAAATGTTCATCTGGAAGCCCCTGGCTCTTTGCTATGCTGCCCGCAAGGACAGAAGCTGTTGTCCCCATTTCTTCGCTTCTGAGTGGGTTGACGGCACCTCCAAGCCCACAAAGTGACTCTGAAGAATAGATAAAATTGATGAGGAGGTGAATGTACTGAATCTGTGTCTCCAAACCGGTCTCTAGAGAGCATTGAACAGAGAAACAAGATCCCCTTTGTTATAATTCTCTATGGCTTCCCTTGGGCAGGAAGATAAGCCGGGAGGAGGACGCTGTATGATTTCTTGGTTGAGAAGGATGGACGTGTGTGGGACCAAGCTCATCGGGAGGGACCGCCTGCCACCCTGCAGCCCATCCAGCACTGAGCTGTCCTGTCTGCACTCTGGTCCCTGCATCTGCTCTGCTCCTGGGTGGGTACTAAACGCTGGTCCCCGCATCTCCTCCGCTCCTGGTGGGTGCTGGCTGTCCGATAATGCTGCTGTGTTCAGAGCAGGGAGCCAGGGGTCTAGATCACTGCTCTTCGAGGACAGGCACAGAGCAGACTGTGTCTTTCTCTCCCAGACCTGCAGCTTTGGGACATTCATCCTGTCCTCTCTTTTGCTTGGGTCTCGTCTTTTTCTTTCCTTCTTCTTTAACTATTGAACCTACTTTGTATTTATTCTAGGATTGAGCAAAAGAGCAAATATGTTGTAGGTAACGAGAACCATGTTTCTCACAGTTGGAAAAGATGTGAATAAGCTGAGGGGTTGGCTGGAGCAGGCCCTGCAGTGCGGGGTTGGCTTCTGAGATCTGAGAACAAAGTCACATCTTTGGTATACAGGCACAAAGTTAGATACTTGTGGGCAGAAACTTGGTAGGTGACATAGAATTCACTGCACACAAGGTTGGACTATTTAACAAAAGCAGCTGGGACAGATGGTTATCCATATGAAAACAAATAAAAATCATGGCCTGTTTCATATGTAACAAAAACAAATTTCAGTTAACACTTAAATGTGAATTTTAAAAAAATTGGAAAAGATTATAACAGCACATCATTATGTCCTTTGGAGAGAAATTTTTTTTTTTTTTTAAATCAAGACACAGAAAAACACAAGCAATCTATTAAAAAGTGGCTCAGCTGGTAAACAATCTGCCTGCAATACGGGAGACCTGGGTTTGATCCCTGTGTTGGGAAGATCCCCTGGAGAAGGGAAAAGGCTCCCCACTCTAGTATTCTGGCCTGGAGAATTCCATGGACTGTGTAGACCATGGGGCTGCAAAGAGTCGGACACGACTGAGCGACTTTCAGGGCTTCCCTGATAGCTCAGTTGGTAAAGAATCCGCCTGCAATACAGGAGACCCCAGTTCGGTTCCTGGGTCGGGAAGATCACCTGGAGAAGCCAGAGGCTACCTGCTCCAGTATTCTTGGGCTTTCCTTGTGGCTCAGCTGGTAAAGAATCCACCTGCAATATGGGAGACCCTGGTTTGATCCCAGGGTTGGGAAGATCCCTTGGAGAAGGGAAAGACTACCCACTCCAGTATTCTGGCCTGGAGAATTCCATGGACTGCACAGTCCATGGGATTGCAAAGAGTCAGACACGACTAAGCGACTTTCACAATACATTTGATCCCAATAAAATGAGAAATTTGAATTATCAAAAGACACTAAAAAAATGAAAATAAAGCTACAGCCTGGAAGAAGATGACTGTGACACACTGAAGTAGCTAAGGACAAGCATCCAGCATGTATGGAAACCACCGGGGCTGACCATCCTAGGAGGACAGTGTGTTCCACAGGACAGCTTGTGTTGGGTGGGAGCTGCTCTGGGAGGGAAGGGGGGAGGTCAGGTGGTGGGGGATTGACGACTGGTTGTGGGCGGCAGAGCTTACAATAGTAAGAAAGTCAGGGCAAGTCCAGGGCCTGCAGAGCGCTTAGATGATGAGGCCTCTGAACCGCAGCCTGGCCGGCGTGGGAGGCAAGAGGTGGGGGGGTGGGGGGGGGGAGAGCAGGGAGGGGGCAGGCCCCGAGGGGGTCCTGAAACAGTCTTTAAGGGACAACAAGTCAGGAGACCGCCCTCCAGGGAAAGGGACCATCCTAGATGAGCAGAAACGGAAAGTCTTCTTGAAACATCATTTGGACTCGGGTCTTTGTATTCCTTTGCTCCCTTTAACTGAAAGAGTTATTAGGTTGCTTCTGAAAAGGAAGAAGAAATTCGCTCAAATGTGTATTGTTTTTTCCTATTAATTATGCTTTTCTAAAAGTTAAAGCATCCTGACCTGGCCTCAGATTCCCAACCATCCCCCCCATCTTGCCTGCTTCCTCCCCTTCCCCCCTAGAAGGCCAGCTGCTGCAATCAGGGGTCTGCTTGGTGGGGGCAGAGCAGGGGGAGGGTGGAGCCTGTGGATACCACTTTGTCTCATTGTTTTTTTTTTTTTTTTTTTTTTTGTGGCTTAGATGGTAAAGAATCTGCCTGCAATGCAGGAGACACAGGTTGAGTCCCTGGGTTGGGAAGGTCTCCTGGAGAAGGGAATGGCTACCTACTCCAGTATTTTTCCCTGGAGAATTCCATGGACAGAGGAGCCTGCTGGACTATAGTCCATGGGTTCGCAAAGAGTTGGACACAACAGAGTGACTAACACTGCTTTACAAAGATTAGGAGAAACAAATAATTTCCTTTAAAAAATTGGTTCTGTGGCTTGTTTTCTTCTCTAGACCTTTGGAAAAAAATTCAGCGGTACTGTGTGAAGGGGAAAAAAAAAGTTAATAAAACTCTTCCCAGCTTTCATTATTTTTATATCCAGGAGAGAGTGGAAAAATCAGCTTTTCAGGATCACTGACCCTGTGGCAGTTTGGGCGTGCTCCTGTCTGTGTTTAGAAAGCCTGTCAAGACTGATTGAATTATCTAATTAAAAGAATGGCCACAAAGGGCCTGTTTACTTTGGCCCAGGCAAGGTCAGCCCAGCCAGCCCCTCCCCAGTCCTGCCTGTCCTCCCTGTCTTGCGAGGGTCTCTTCCCCTCAGGCCCCCCAAAGGACTCAGCTCTGAATAAAGATGTGATGGTGGGACCCACATCCACTGATGGGGTTAGGACTCACTCCAGTGGGGTGGAGGCAGTGCTTTAGGTCACTGGGACCTTGTGCTTGTCAGGATCTACTCACTACAGAGAGGTACCCTGTGAAAAATGGAGACAATCATGACATTTATTATTTATTTATTTACTTTTTAAATTTTTAATTGAAGTATCATTGATTTATAAGGTAATTACTGATACACAGCAAAGTGACTCAGTTATACATGCATATACATACACCTTTTTTTTTTTAAATTGGGGTATTATTGCTTTATAATGTCATGTTAAGTGAAAAAGCTAGCTTAAACTCAACATTCAAAAAAACTAAGATCATGGCATCTGGCTCCATCACTTCATGGCAAATAGATGGGGAAAAGTGGAAATAGTGACAGATTTTATTTTCTTGGGCTCCAAAATCACTGTGGATGGTGACTGCAAACACATAATTAAAAGACGCTTGCTCCTTGGAAGAAAAGCTAGGACAAACCCAGATAGCATATTAAAAAGCAGAGACATCACTTTGCTGAAAAGGTCCCTATTGTCAAAGCTATGGTTTCTCCAGTAGTCATGTATGGATGTGAGAGTTGGACCATAGAGAAGGTTGAGTGCCTAAGAATTGATGCTTCAAATTATGATGCTGGAGAAGATTCTTGAGAGTCCCTTGGACAGCAAGGAGATCAAATCAGTCAGTCCTAAAGGAAATCAACCCTGAATATTCATTGGAAGGACTGATACTGAAGCTGAAGCTCCAATACTTTGGTCATCTGATGTGAAGAGCTGATTCATTGGAAAAGACCTTGGTGCTGGGAAAGACTGAAGGCAAAAGGAGAGGGGGGACCAGAGAATGAGATGGTTGGATGGCATCACTGACTTAATAGACATGAGTTTAAGCAAACTCTGGGAGATACTAAAGGACAGGGAAGCCTGGCATGCTGCAGACCATGGGGTTGCAGAGTCGGACATGACTTAGCTATTGAACAACAATAACGGAGCCCAGTCTCCAGAGCCAGGCTGCTAAGAAAAGACTCCTATTGTCCCAAGCACTTTGCAGATGGAAACCTTTGGAAAACCAGGTCTTACACGCAGATGCTTGAAAAACCTCCCTCTGTGTGGCAATGGCTTATTCTTACCTCGGGCAGTCCATAGTTCATAAATAAAAGGCATGATCACTGATTCAATCAAGTAGCCTCAAAGATGAGCAGATGCAGTTGGACATGAAAATATATATTATATCGCAATGTTTGATTTTTACTCATTGCTATTAATATAAAAGTTCTGTCACTGATGGTTACTCTCAAAATTACATTGGAAGTTAATTTCATTTTGAAATAATTAAGGGTGGTTTTATATAATATCTCTTAAAGTGTTGGAGGGCAGGGAGAATGAATTAAAACAAACAACACCTGGAAATATTCAGGTTGGTCTAAATGATCAGAAAGATGAAGCAGCATTGGTTCCTTTGGTCTAAAGCCACACAGATACGTGCAGTTTCTGAGGATTAAGAAATACAAATCCATACACTCCACAAATTCCACTGAGGTTGAACCTCACCTCATAAATAGATGTAAGGCTTTTAAAACTGATGCTCGGACATTCCAGCTACATGTGATAAACCCTCACTGCCCATGGCTCTCCGAGTCTAGTGGGCATTAAGGGAAAAGCCCCGCCTGCTTGGGTTGCCCCGTCAGAAAATCCATCTTCCTCACAATGAGGGGAGGCAGCCCCCCCCCAACCAAATCTTCCCTCCTTTTAGTGAGGCCTTGAAACAACTGCCCCCTGGAGAACACAGTAAGGCCCTGATGGCTTGGGAGGACTCAGAACTTCCTGGTCTGAGGGGAGAGTTTAAGCGGATAAGACCCTCAACTCCTGACCCCCATTATCACTCACTGTCTTGTTGTGAGTCCATGCACAGCCAGCCTGGAGTGTTCCCAGGCGGGAATCTGCTTCCCTAACCCCACCTTCTGCCCCCCTGCTCCCCTCCCCCCTCCCATCACCCCTCCTGCTCCCTTCCCCCCTCCCCTCCCCTCTCCTGCCATCCCCCTCCTCCTGCCCACCCCTGCTCCCATCTCCCCTCCCATCCCCCCTCCTTCTATCCCCCTCCTCCTGTCCCCCCACTCCCCATCCCCCTCCCATCTACCCTCCTGCCATCCCTCTCCTCCTGCCCCCCATCCCCCCTCCTGTCCCCTCTCCTGCCATCCCCCTCCTCTTGCCCTCCCCATCCCTCTCCTCCCGTCCCCTCACTCTCTCAGGCCTTTCCAGTGGGATGAAGCTCTGCTTAGGACATGCAGGGGCCATGTAGTGACCCAAGCAGACATCCCCAGGCCACTTGCATGAGGTGGGTGGGGGTGGAGATGGGAGGAGAGTGTGGGCCAGGGCACCACAGGGGACATGGCTGGGATGAGGAGCAAAGCCTGCAGAGACTGGAGCAGGACTGGGCAGGGTGCCTGCCCCTCTGGGCTTCTCGGTCATGGCATGAGGTGACCGGCCTCTGTGGTCCTGGAGAACAGGGACCTCAGCTCCAGCAGCGAGTGCCCTGGGGATCTCAGGGAATCGTTTTCTCTCCGCAGGACTCAGGCTCCTTCTCTGCCAACAGATGGAACAGAACCTATAACCTTCGAGGTTTCTGCCGGTTCTGCCCCTCTGTGTACCCCATCCTGACTCAGGCCAACCTGAAGAGCCTCCTTCCTTGGTTTCTTACTCAAGGAGGGAGGGAGGGTGGGCCCGGACTTACACATACAGCCGCACAGTCTAACTGCGCACGGAAGCCTGGATTCTGGATGCAGTTAGTGTGCAACCATGGCATGAGGGGCCAGGTGGTCCTGGGACCATGTGGAGCTGTAATCCTCATGCCTCTTTGGAGCAGCTTCATTCATCAACGCTCAGTCTGCAGTCCCTGCTAATCCTTAAATTCTGACTCACCTGGGCTGAGACCTTTCTTCTTTGGATGGGGAATTTCCATTTGTTTAAGCGGTTGCCTCTCTCAATATTTTGGTGCTTAACTTTTGAGGATTTTTCAGCTTTTAGGAAAAGCAGAAAAATCCTCTTTATGAGCTTAACTCTTCTGGGAAAGATCAGAGTTACCACCTATGCTGGGGGAATGTCAGGTCCACCTCTGATCACAAAAAGCCACCACCATTGCTGGGGAAAATTAGTGTGAAATGTCCTACCTCCCTACTTCCCTGCCCTGACTCTGCACGGAGGGCAAAAGTTACAGCGGAAACCACAATATTGCCCCTAGTGCTAGAACATCTGGGCTTTGTCTTCCGACAGCATTTATTACTGTCTTGGGATTCGGTGTGCTGATTTTTGCCCAGCAAACTGTGTCATGGTTGTGAGCGAGGTAACAGGTAAGGCTGTGGGGTCATCGCTCGCCTCCCCACCACCCTCTACCTGGACCTCCTGGAACCTCAGGCAGTGCAGCCAGGGCAGGTAGGACGTGGTCACCCTCCTCTGCTAGTTTCGAGCATCTTGGATGAGCTTTGAGCTTTCCTCACTGGATTGTCAGCTCCTTTGGATTTTCGGCCTGTCCCATCATGCACAGTATATAAACTCTGATCCTGCCCCCCAGCACGGGGTAGGGGGCTGTGGATCACGAGCAGGACCGCCAGCTCACTTTGCAGAGCCCTCATTGTCTCATTTATAAAATAAGGGTAACATCAGTCTCCTGGGGTTAATGTGAGGGTCCAATGGGGGCTGTCCTGCACATCAGAGGCACATCCTCTCTATCAGAGAGGGTGCGGTTTGCCAGGAAGCAGAGCTGGGTCCCCAGGGCTCAGGGGTCCCTCTGCACACCTTGTCTGGTGTCTCAGAAGGAAGGCTCAGGTAAAAAGTTCAGGGACCAGGACTGGCTGCTATTCCCCCCAACCTTGACTAGGATGGGGGTGCTGACAGCCAGCATGACACAATGGCCAGAGCGATGCGGACTCCGCAGTGGGCGGCCCTGTGAACCATCTACTCCGTCCCCCACCACAGTGGCTCATCACCCTGCACATTGCACCTCGGTGGGTGTGGGGATCTCCTGGTGGACCATGTGTTCCCTTACTCAAGCTATCAACAGGGAGCAAATCAAGTCAGCAAGTTTCAGCCCAAACCCTCACCTAGTTCTCTTGCTCATGACCTGTGTCTAACCGTGCAAGGCTTTTTGCATTCAGTCATGGATAGTGCAGATGGGAAAGACTTTCAACTTTGGTCAGTTTACACACAAAGGAAATGAAGTCCAGAGAGGTTGGACCACTTGCCTGCGGTTACACAGTGTGTTACTTACAGAACTGAGATTGGACCCTTTTGGCTTTCAGCCAGTCTCTCCCACTTCTCTGTGTTTCTGGATCGAGTGATGTGCACAGTGAGGCTAATTCAGAATTGAATATATCCTGTGCACAGTTTGTCAGCACTGCTGTAGGCAATAAGGTGTGCAGTGCAGAGCGGGTACAGAGGCTCAGGGATTCTGAGTCCCAACCCTGCCTGCCCACCAGCCGGGCTCCCGGGCCAGTCACTCTGCCTTTCTGGGCCCCATTTTTCTTGTTTTAAAATAAAAAAATCTGGATTCTAAGGCCTCTTCCAGCTTCAGAAATTGGAATCTGTTCCTAAATTGGCTTGAGCCACACTTAGCGAAAGCTTGTGATTTAAATGTGTTACCTGATGAACACTGGGTCTTTCTGGAGAAGGGTTGTTACTCACAGAAGAGGTTGCTCTGATAATTTCAGGTTTCCCATGTCAGTCTGTTTGGAGGTGAGCTGGTCCTCTGAGGCTGTACAGCCTTGGACCACAGAAGCAGAGGGCGCTGGCAGCATCTACACAGAGACCCATGACTTGCGTCCCAAGCAGAATGGCCTGTGGACTTGCCCAGGAGCCCGGCACACCCTCATCCATGCCGGGCAGAAGGAAGAGATGCTGGGGCCTGAAAGGACAGTGACCGTAAACACAGGCCCTTGCCCTGCAGGAAGGGTCCCCCCACCTTCAGCTCCTACCTCCGTCCACCTCCCCCACAGACCGGCCAATGCTCCAGGGCTTCTCACTGTCCACAGGCTGAGAGAAGGCTCATGAGCACGGATGGGCCAAAATGAGGCCCACGCGGTCATCCATGTTCAGCAAGGGAGCGGTCTTATGAATAATTCAGGGCTGCTACAGATCCACGCAGCTTCCCCACATCGCCTGCTTACAGGGAGTGCTCCATAGATGTTTAGTGAATGACTGAATAAATTAACATAAAAATGAGTATTCTGCAACGGGTTTTGGTATTTCTATTTGCACATCTGTTTGTTGAATGGTCTGAGGATCCACAGCCGCCCTCATAAAATGGTGAAGGCACGCACCGCCCAGAGACCACGCCCACCAGAGCTTACATGGCTCCCTGCTCTTCACCCGGCAGCAGCAACTAGGGGCCTGAGCCCTTTGCCTGAAGCCCAGCAGCTTAGAGCCCTGAGGCTCCTGACACACATACTCTATGCTGAATCTGGGTGGTTCCACACTCATTCTGGGTTGTGACTGTCTCCCCTGGCCTTGGTCAGAACTGCAGAGGGCATGGCCCCGGTGACGCTCACACCTTCCTTCCTGGGACCTGTAACCACACCATGCGTCATGTTTGCAGACGGTTACTCACCAGGGTTCTTGGCTTCCTTAATCAATGGGATTCCATCAGAGACCTGACAAGAAATTTAGGCCAGTCTTTACCGGGGCCCTGGCTCTGGGGCTTTCCTGGTGGCTCAGATGGTAAAGAACCTGCCTGCAATGCAGGAGACCTGGGTTCAATCCCTGGGTCAGGAAGATCCCCTGGAGGAGGGAATGGCAACCATTCTGGTATTCTTGCCTGGAGAGTTCCACGGACAGAGGAGCCTGGCGGCTATAGTCCATGGGGACACAAAGAGTCAGACCCGACTGAACACGCACACACAAGATATAGAGCTACTAGCCCACATTCAGTAAAGTCTTGGGAGATGCAGCTGGAAAATTACTTTGGGAAATATACAGTCAAGATATCTCATGGCATGTTAAAAGAAAAATCTTAATATCAAAGCAAAGCAAAAAAAAAAAATGGCATCTGTATATCCATCAGCTACACAGATGAGGAGGTTCGAATTTTAGCTGGAGTCTGGAGGGAGGGGATTTCCTTCAATGTCACTTCCTTCTCCCCGGGATTTAAATGTAGAAACTGTCCAGAGAACAGTTGAGTTGGGGTGAGACAGGGAATACTGAGTCTCCAGCAGGCTCAGAGCCCACGCTGCCATCCAGTTCTGGCTCTGCCCTGCTCAGCTATGTGGCTTTGAGCAAGTGACTTAACTTCTCTGTGCTTCACTGTCCTTGTTCTCAAGTGTTGTTATGAAGATGGAAAGGATTTAAATATATCCATATGTATTGTTGGAGAAGGAAATGGCAACCCACTCCAGTATTCTTGGCTGGAGAATCCCATGGACAGAGGAGCCTGGCAGGCTATAGCCCATAGAGTGGCAGACAGAGGAGCCTGGTGGGCTACAGCCCATGGGTGGCAAAGAGTCGGACACAGCTGAGCATGCATACATGCATATGTAACATGTTCAGAGTTTTGCCTGGAACAAGGCAAGTGTGTTGTGTATGTGTGGGCTGTTCCTGTAGGGTCGTATGTAACAGGGCCTTCACACTGACTGGGTGATGCTGACTTCCCAACAGTCCTCTCCATCAAACGAGCCGGCAGGACCGGGTTGGGGGTGAACCCTGGGACCTGCTTTCTTACCTGAGGCTCTCTGTCTGGTACCTTCCACCTGACTCAGCCCTTCTCGGGTCTCTCTGGAGCCTGTGGGCAGTGGAATTCTTTGAGCAGGTGAGGCCATCGCCTTCTTTCTCATGAACCAGGATTGCTGTTACAGATGGATAGACTTTAAAAGAAAATACATCTTCATTTAGTGCTCAGTATTTAAAAATTATGCCAATTGCTTTAGTGGCTCAAGATCAGCCAAAGACAAAAGGGGGAAAAAATTTGCCTTTCAACAGAGTGATCCAAAAAGCTGAAATTCCCCTTGCCCCACCCTGCACCCATAGGCTTATTTATGGCTTTCTTTTCGGAATTCCTTCTTTTGGTGGTGAAGACAGGCACGGCGCCTTTGAAGTGGGCCAGACATGTTTTCTGCACGTGTGAGCGGCTGTGGTCTCTGCAGGCCTGGTGCAGATAAACCGGTTCCCCTACGGTTTCCAGCCATTGGTGAAGGATCCACGTCCTGCAGGACTGTGCAAACGATTTGATCATGGCGGACAAATAAGGGGGTTTCACATGCAGCCCCTCAGCCCCTGGGAGGGCTGGCCTTCAGGCTGCTGCCGGCTCTGTGGCCCAGGACCCGCTGCACTGGCCCGCAGGCTCAGCATTGCTCTCCGTCCTGTCTGTGCCAAAGTGGCTGCCATGTCAGAAGCTGCTCTGCATCAGTTCCAAGTTGAGGAAGCAAGTGCCACGGCGGAGAGGAAGGAGCACAGGGGCTGGGTCCCCACGTGTCAGCCTAGGTCCCAGTCCCAAACAGAGCGTCCACCTCGGGATTCCGTTCCCATCGTGGTGATGGGTTGGTCCTACTGAACTTTTGGCCTTTCCTTTCCTGCTCAGAGCAGAACCTATGATTCTGTAATTACATGTCAATTAATGTGACAACTCACGGACCAAGTACAACCAACATGCAGGAGGCCCTTGGTAAACTTTGCTGCTGTGACTATCATGATCACACGTGGCTTTAAACAGGGATTTCAAAGGAGTTCCCTGGTGGCCTGTTGGTTAGGATCCAGACTCTCACTGCTTCAGTCTGTGGTCAGGAAACTGAGATCCTCCAAGCCACGTCCAAAAAGACTCAGAAAACCATGATTTCAGAGAAAAACAGCCTCTGAGATGGCATCAGTGACTCTCCTCTATGCAGTCTTGTCCAGGACTTTTCCTTTCTCTGAGTTAATATTCCTAACACTCTCCCGTCTGCACCCACTGAGGCCCCCATATCATGTCTCTCCTTCCCTACAAAGTCAATATCCAAGAAGTTGGCTTGGCTGACTTTTCCTAACTTTCCTTTAACCACCGACCCTCCACTGCAGTGTCTGCCACTAGCAGCCACTGGAACCGTGGCTTCTTCCCACAGCCATGCCCTTGGGAAGCACCTTGGCTCCTCTACTGCTCCGGGTCATGTGGCCCCGCGGCTCTGTCTGCCCTGACCACTGTGATGTCCAGAAGGGTGGCCCCTGGACAGACAGTTAGACAGTTATGCATTGTTCATTTAATTATGTAGCACTTAAATTTAAAGCAGCTATCAAAAAAACTGTTCAGTATGACTGCACCACCTGGGTGTGTGTATCTAGTGTTTTCAATTGGAAAGGGTATGAAATCTAAACACAGAGCAAGAATTTCTGATGAAAATTCAGCATCTGAAGGAAGATGTGCTGAAGGGTAAAACACACACCAGGTTTCTGCAATCTGTTTCGAAAAGAAGATCGTAAAATCTCCCAGTACAGTTTATATGGATTACATTTTGAGATCATAGTATTTTGGCTGTGTGGGATTAAACACAATTTATTATTAACATTTGTTTCACCTGTTTGACTTTCTTTTTAATGTGGCTACTAAGTAGAACCTTTGTGGTTGGCATTTTATTTTGAGAACATTTAAGATCTAATCTCTTGTTGTTTAGTTGTGAAGTTGTGTCTGACTCTTTGGGACCCCAGGGACTAGCCCGCCCATCTCCTCTGTCAATGGGATTCTCCAGACAGGAATATTGGAGTGGGTTGCCATGCCCTTCTCCAGGGGATCTTCCCCACTACCAGGGATTGAACCTGAAATTCTTATGTCTCTTGAATTGGCAGGTGGGTTCTTTACCACTAGGAAGCCCCTTGTATTAATTATATACAAACAATTAATATATTCTATTGAAATTTAAAACCATGACAGTAAAATTGTTCTGGTGAATATCAAACTTGTACGAAAGTCCTGTCAACCAGATGTGGAATTTTGCTGGCATTTCCTGGGATAACGAGACTCCTGGATTCTCCTCCCCTCACAATGGAGCTTCTGCTCCATCCATCAGGATGGCCTGGACACTCCAATCAACTAAGGAAATAATCAGCACCACGCTCTCAGGGGATCTGTTGATTTCTGGTCCATTTGTTATTCATAACAGATCAGACGGTTTCCACCCATCTGGACAGGTTTTATTCATCAGTGTGTGTGTCACACGTGTGCACAGAAAAAAGACTTGCCAGGTTTCATTAAGCAGAGTCTTCAAGGAGCACATGAGATGTTTTGTTTCTTTTAGGAGAAAACCTGGTGAGCACCGCCTTTGATCTGGGCACGAGATTAGTGGGGAGTCAGATGGAGCAACGTTCCGATGTCACAGGTGAAATCGCTGAGGCCGGGCTGCCCAGGAGTGACGTTAGTTCAATAACCTAAAGCCACATGCAGGAAGAGGGAAAGGCCTTCGCATTGAAAGCCTGTCCATAGTTTGCTGGACCAACAACAGGAGGTGAATTTCAGTTTGTCAATTTTGTAAGTGTGCTTCAGGGCAAGACTCGGTGACTGGGCAAGAAACAAGCATTATTTTACTCATGTACACGTCTCTGAAAAAGTCCCTGAAGTTGGTATGAAAGAGGACAAGATAGAGAGTGTTAAAGAAGTCATTCAAAACAGGCCATGGTGCCCAGACCTGGACCTTAACCCGGGCAGGCATCAACTCTCCTTCAACCAGGGAATTCTTTCAGGCTGTGTCTGAGGGGATAACTGTGGACAGACAGGTCCCAGGGGTGATGGGTGACCCACCGTAGGTGTGTTTCACTGAAGGAGTGACCCCTGTGTGACTTGAAAGGAGGCGCGAGGTGGTGGCTGTTTCCTTGCTCATCGGATGGTGTAGGTCAAGCCAGAGGCCATCACCTGCCGGCTGCCTTGTCAGGGGGCAGCTGACAGACCAGGGCAGCTCTGGGTCCCAGGCATCTCCTCGTCATCAGTGTCTCCTGCGGGTCACCCACGTGATCCCAGCTGGAGAGACAGTGATGCTGTCCCTGTCTGTCTCCCTGGCAGGGCCCTCTTCTCTCCCTGGGGCCCAGCCCTGCTGACCTCTCGCTGAGCACCAGCCCCAGAGATGGCTCACTGGGCTCTGGGCCCCGTCTTGCAATTAACCCCAATTTCCAAAACAGCTCAAGTAGTCTGTGGCGGGAACACACCTTTGATGTTTCTGGGAAGAGTGCTCTGGGGAGAAAGGCGGTGGGCTTTTCTCTGCCCCAGAGATAATGACAGGAGGCGAGAGTGTGCACTGGAGGCTGGTCCAGGAACATGCCGCTGGGGTGGGTGTCTGACCTTGGTTGCCATAACTGAAGACCACGGGGCGTCTGCCTCGAAGAATCTTGGAATCAGGTAGGCTGTCTCTTTACCACGTGTATGATGTTGCTGCTCGGCAGCTCCTAACAGGAGACCAGATCTCAGAACAGTGATGGTCGAGGCAGATGACCCTGGTTCAAGCCCCAAACCCACCTGCTGCTGACAACCCTTGACCTCTGACCACCCACTTACTCATCTCAATCAAAATATGAGGGAAAGAGCAATTCTGGTGTTACTGGTTATTTGGATATTTAAGCCACGTGATTTTTGCTTCAATGCCATGCACAAAGTGTTACACAAATGCTCTCTTTGTTGATGTTCTTTAAAAGGGCTTTCCTGGTGGCTCAGATGGTAAAGAATCCGGCTGCAATGCAGGAGACCTGGGTCCAGTCCTTGGGTGGGGAAGATCCCCATGGAGAAGGTAATGGCAATCCATTCCAGTATTCTTAAAATAGTAGAACAATGGGTTCACACTTATCTTTCTCTAACAATGTTGTGGAAGGAAAGTCATGGATGCACTGAAAGTCAAACCACACTCAAAACAGCAGGTGAAAATCACCACCATTCCCTGGTGACCAGCCATCGAAGACACTGGGGTGGATGTTGCAGGCTTGTCTCTGCCTCATCTGAGGCAGGCCCAGCCTGGACCAGTGGGAACCTTCAGAGAGAAACAGGCAGGGACCAATACACACCGATCCTCATGCAGAAGGGAGAGAAACTCCCCAGCTCAAAGCTGGGGAAGCCAGGTCCTCAAGGCCTGCCCCACTCCCAAAGAGAAAGGATGGGATCTATTATTTTAAAAGATAAAAAGACCAAACTCAAGCAGGATCCTGCATGGAAGTTTCTACCAGGCTGTATTTCTCAAAGACTCCTTCTCACGATCATTTCAAATCAGCTGAATTCATAAAACTTTACTGTGCGGTGCCGACCTCCACTCATTCAGAGGTGTTCTGAGCAGAGTCTGACACTTATCAGAGTGCTGTGATCTGAGGACGCAGGGCAGCGCTGTGGACTTTGTTTGGTGACTGCATTTGCAGACGAGGTCCAGTGAAAATCTGTCCTGTTCTTGAAGGCCCACCTGCATGGGGTGGGAGCACTTTTACCTCTGAGGGCAGGCCTGATGGTGTTCCAGCTGGCGTGGTGATCTCAGGACAGGCTGGTCTGCACCAGGAGGGTGGGGAGAGGATGTGAGGACAGGTGGCAGAGGGTGGAAGCAATGACTCCAGAGGTTTGGGGGACAGCAGGGCCCCATGAGAGGCTCCCTGGAGCGGGCAGTCATGAGACAGGGAGGCTGCTGTTTCAGACATGTGGCCCCCTGTAAACTGGCACCCACCCCTCAGAACCACAGTTTCTGGGGCCACCAGTGTGCAGATTCTGCTGTGGCCCCTCCCCGCTGGGAGGGGTTCTGACCAGTGTGGCCTGCGGCGGGCTGGGACGTCAGACAGTGCTGGGGGTCAGTCGAGGGGTGCAGGTGATGCAGGGGGTGGGGGGTCATTCAGGAAGGTGCTAGGGGGTCAGACAGGGGTGGGGGATGAGGCAGGGATCAGGGGGTCAGTCAGGGTGTGAGGAGTGAGGCAGGAGCTGAGAGGTCAGGCAAGGGGACTGATGCCCTGGGGAGTCGTGGGTCCTGAGGAGGCACCAGTCTCCCTTTCTGTCTCCAGTTATCCTGCTGAGGAGCTCTGCAGGGACGTCAATGCCAGTCCAGCCCGAGGAGACACTCCAGAGACCCCCACACTTTGCACACGGTAGGGTCTTCGTGGGCGTTTATCCATCTGAGCTGTTTATTCCTACGTGGTGGGTCCTATCTCAGCCCGGCCATCCCAGTGGATAGGAATTGACTCCTTGTGCCAGAAATGCTCATGGTTAACAGGTCCCCTGATCTTTTTCAGTCACTTGAGACACTTTTCGCTTTGTAATTTAAAAAGCCCACAAGTTCAGTCTAAAGAGCCTCTCAGCTGTGCAGGCGGGAGGAGCCCGGGGACCCCACCTGCTCACAGGCTCCTTGGGAGAGTTCGGACAAGAGGTGAGAACCCACGTTCAGGGAGGCTGAGAAAGCATCTTCCTTCTCCCTGGGGCTGGGGTGGGGGCACGGGGAGCAGAGCGGGGAGCCTCATTTCCTGGACCCCTGGTCTCCACTGCAGGTCAACATCAGCTCCTGGAGGTGACCTTGTTTCTAGTCAGGTGATTGCTGCCAGGAGCCCAGGAGCTGGCTCCCAGGTGGATGAAAGCTGGGCAGAGGGGGTGGAGGGCAGGGTGGAGGAGGGCTAGGGTGGGAGGGCTGTGAGCCCAGGCTCCCTATGTGAGCAAATGTTACAGATTTGTGTGCAAATCACCGAGACCTTTTTCTTTTTTGGACTCTGAGAATTATTTTTTTCTTAATCTATTAATTTTTAATTGAAGGATAATTACAATATTGTGTTGGTTCCTGCCATACAACATCACTGAGATTTTAACTATGTGTATTTCAGCAGTTTGAGTTAAAAGGTTAGACCAGAGTCTGGTCTAGTGTGCTGGTCTAGTGTGTGTCAGCCAGCAGCTGGTGTTGCCCCAGTGGGTCAGATTGTTGGATTTGGAAGTGCATGTATGGAGATCGCTAGATCTAACCCTTCACTGTTAGATGTGGGATGACCCAGGCACAGGGAGGGGAACACATCCTCTGATACAGCGTCCCCTGACTCCCTACCCCCACGCCTGGCTTCCTCAGGGCTGTGGTCCTGCCCATGCAGGTGGCCTCCTGCCAGAGTGATCAGAGATGCCTGGCATCAGGGGGGTGCCTTTGCTGGAAGCTGAGCTGGAAGAAGCGAGGGCGGGTCAGGCCCTGCTTCCAGGGCGGAGATGGGGAGGTGAGAGCCTCTGCTTGTCCCTCTCTCTGTGGCACCCGCCGGAAGCAGCAGGAGAGCTTTCAGCAGCTGTGGGGAAGCACACATGGGCTGGCGCTTTGTGTCCTTTCCAGGGCATTTGATTAGCTTCCTCGACTTTATATATAGTTTTCCAGGAACAGGCTAATGAGCTTCTCAACACAGGGATATTAATACCCCAAGCAAAGCACATGAAGGAAAACAGCCACCAGGGTGGGACTGTCGGGAGATGGGGAGGGGGAGGAAGAGAGGGACTCATGGCCATGGAGAGAAGGGCACCTGCTGCGGATTGTGAATGATCTGTTTTATAAGCTTAGGATCCCAGGATTCTCTATAGCCCACAAGGTGACAGGAAAAGTTACTTCTGATGATTGTATTTCATATAATGTCATAACTTTATATATTAATGTCTGATACTCAGTGGACAGGAGTTTGAGCAAACACCAGGAGATGGTGAAGGACAGGGAATCCTGGAGTGCTGCAGGTCATGGGGTCACAAAGAGTCAGACGTGATTTAGTGACTGAGCAGCAGCATCTGATACTCAGCCTATTGGGGTCAGCAGTAGTTTCCACTCCCAGGTGGCACAAGTGGTAAAGCACCTGCCTGCCAATGCAGGAGACGTAAGAGCCTCAGGTTCGATCCCTGGGTTGGGAAGATCCCCCAGAGGTGCGCATGGCAACCCACTCCAGTGTTCTCGCCTGGAGAATCCCATGGACAGAGGAGCCTGGTGGGCTACAATCCATGGGGGTAGCAAAGACTTGGACATGACTGAAATGACTTAGCATGACTTAGCTCCTGCAGGTTGCTAACTCTCCATCATGGCATCGAGAGGACCTGAGATGGAGCCTCAGCTCAGCCTGTGCAGAGGCCGAGCCATCCCTGGAGGGCAGGGCACTGTTTTAGAAAGACAATTTGGAGGCAGCTCCACAATGGAAAATCCCTGGTTCTGTGAGCATCCAGGGTTTAAAAAAAACGTGGACTTATTTCCTCTAGGAGGCATGAATGAAAAATATGGCCTTTATTGCACAACTGGAAAACTAACTGACATGGAGCAAAGGAAGACTGTCTTTTCTTAACTGAGCTTGTCAAGAAAACTGTCAAGCCTCAGCTTCGGGTAAGCGGCTTTGCTTTTATCCTGGGTGAAAACTTGAAAGTAGCAAGTGAGCTTGTTCTCAGGGACACTTCGTGTATTTGTGTGTGTGTTTGAGTTTGAGCCCCTACAAATGGGATGGGGGTTGTGGAAGCTGGATGAGGCAGGAAGGTGGGGCCCTGGCTATGCAGGGGACATGCAGGTTTGTGGGACTAGCTGGAGAGAGGAGGAAGGTCTGGGGCTGCGGGTTGGGAAGGTTTGGGTCCCACCCCCCAGGGGTCACCCTACCCTGAGAAATACTCCAATGAGGGAGCAGGAGAAGTAAGGGGGCTGTGTCTTTTGGGGTCACTGTAACTTGAGTGGCTGGGAGCCCAGGTGACGAAGGCTGGGCCATGTGACGTGTGGTCCCTCCCCAGAAATGCACTGCCTGGAGCGCTGCAGGGATGACCCAGAAGAGATGCCCTATGTAAGCCTGGGGCCAGGATGAGGGAAGCTGGGCCCAGCAGTGCTTATGTTGTGTAGGGCCAGACTCCACACATGTGGACTCAGCGCCCTGTATTCTGTAGGGGAAAAAGTAGGGTCCTGACTGGAGATCTTATAAAATCCCTGTGGACCAGACCGGGGACTATTGCAACGACTGGGGGTTTGAGGAGGGTCAGAGACCAGGGTCCTCTCAGGATCAAGGTGGGTGAAGGTGCCCACACCATGGGGACCATGGGGCTACAGCCAGGAAATTGGCCCACCCAGTTGCCCTCCCAGCAGGACTGAAATGCCGCAGAATCTCAGGAGGGGAGGGGGCCAAGACGGCAGGGGTCTCGAGGGAGCCGCTGGGTGAGGCAGGGGCCGAGACACATTGCGACAGGCCGTGTTCCCCGCCCCTGCTGCCTACATTCATCTGCTCGCAGACTGGCAGGTGTGACCTTATTCGCAATCAGGGTCAGTGCAGACGTGAGCTAAGCTCACATGGGCGCAGGGTGAGCCTGGAGTCCAGACACCATGTCCTGTCAGAGCAGGAGAGGACGTAGAGATGCGTGTGGAGGAGGCCGCCTGGCCGACCGAGGTGCAGATGGATGCCACACGAGCCGAGGACCACCTGGAAGGGGCAGGAAGGTTCCCCCCTGGAGCCTTCAGAGTGGGCACCACCCTGGCCACCCTCTGATTTCTAACTTGGGGCCTCCAAGGCTGGGAGAGAGTACATCTCAGTTGTTTTAAGCCCCTGATTTGTGGTCGTTCATTCCAGCAGCCCCAGGAAATGAGACCAAGGGGTTTATAACACCCGACTCCCGCGGCCTCTTTCTAAGGTGTCAACAGATTTATATCCAGACACTCACACAAGGGGAGAGGAGTCCGGGCAGCCTGTTCCTCTCTGGAGGCTAAGGACCAAAATTCACCAAATAGCGGCACCTTGGGGATTGCAGGGCTACATCAGGCCTGGTGTGAGGGGGTGCTCACTGATGGTGGGGGTGTCTGGAGAGGAGCCAGAGTGTTGGGGCGTGACCACCACTCGGTCACTGAGAGAAGGTCTGCAGTGAGGCAACTGTGAAGCAAGGCTGTGACTGCATGCCTCCCTCCCCTGCCAGTCTCCCTCTTGGTCATTTCCCAGGGAGATAGTGCCCTGGGGGAGGGGGAGATGAGACCTCGACGGGGTGGGGTGGGCATGCAAGTCTAGCTGGGACTCACGTGCCACCACAGTCCATCAGCCGGGGGGGCGGGTGTTGGGGTCAGTCCTCCCGCAGCCAGCCAGGTGTGCGTCTGAGTCTGTCCCACGTGTATGTCTAGTTCTTGACTCCATCGCCTGGATGGACACACTTGGCAGAATTCCCACATTGCTCCTCTGACACATGGAGTGACCCACAGGCTTTTGAGTGGGAAAGGCCAAGTGGAAGACTCCAGAACAGCCTCTGGGTGTCCCTGGGACTGCAGAGCTTGGGGCCACTACCAGGGATATGAAGGTCAGAGCCGTGCCTGCCATTTTTCCCCTTACCTTGCCTGTTCTGCCCATGCAGAGGATGAGTGGGTTTGAGGAGCTAACCGTGGATCGCTGTGGACCCAGTCAGATGGTGGTTCAGTGCAGTGGCTACTCCAGGTGCGTGTTCTCCGTGTCCTCCAGCGTCTGGTGGTATGCAGTCATTAGGCTGGTGGGCGCTTTTTCCTCTGTACCTGCTGCTAAGGACCACGAGAAGCAATTTGTTTCCCAGCAGGGCTGGTGACATACCTCTGCCGAACTGACCATCTGTCCCTCCGCCACTGTATGATCCATGGGGCTTGTGATCCACAGGGCTCCTGCTGGTCTCTGCACCAAGCAGGATAGTGCGCTGGCCTAGAACATCATGGTAACTGATGACCTCATGCTGACCGGACTCTAGGGACAGAGCTGGAGAGAAACAACCCAGACTCGATAAGACCTGTGTGTGGCAGAGGGTGGATGTTGATCTCACAGAAACTCTGTGGACATCTTAAGGGGCCTGGTGCTCCAAAACTTGTCAGAAGGTGAGTTTTGCATCTCACACTGCCTCCGCTAAGAAGAAAACACAAAGTCCAGTGGGTTTTCTTGGAGCTTGAATGCAGCAAATAATTCCTTTGGCCATGTCACTCTGACCCATTTGCTGAGTGACCCTTGAGGCAGCTAGTTTTGGTGGGTCTCTTGGAAAAAGAAGGTTCTGCAGCTGATGGCCATTTAACTGGAAATTTAGCAACAAGTGAGGGAGGTAGGACCCTTGGGGAAACTGATAAGATGTGTCTGTTGTCTCCAAAGGCCACGAGGCAACCCTTTTCCTATTTCATCCCCTAAGCAAATGTTCATGGAACTGGGATTGAGCAAACAGGCTTCTAAGATGAATCTGGAGATATTTGTTATCTGGATCCCTAAACAAACAGACAGACCAGCCAGCCAACCCCAGAACGCTGTAAGGTTTACTATGGCGTTCTAGGAGTCTTAGTTCCAGAGATCCTTAAGGCTAGAGCTTACAGAAAATTCACTGAGCACCATTAAGTCTGTCTATCTCTGTAGGGCAGGGGGACTTGTTAGTGTTTATATCATGGAGGGAGCACAGTCATGAGACCAGAAGTTTGGTGCTTTCATAAGAGCCCTGATCAAACTAGGAAATCTAAGTTCTCATCTGGGTGTTCCCAGAAGAGTCGCTTACTCACTCTCTCTAATTCAAAACTTCCTTATCTGCAAAACAAATAGGCGGGTTCAGATCAGTGGAGAGATTAATCTCCCGATTCAGTCCCAATCAACTGGAGACCAGTGGGGCGTGGGGACTGATGTCTGCCTGGAGCTCGTAGTTTAACGTGAACCAGCTCTTCAGACCACGATCTCTGAGGCTCAACTTGGCCAGTTTTGTGTTTGCGTTCCCATTCCCTCAGTTTTTAAGTGGAAATGCTGTAGTGTAATACCTCCGTGATGTGGGGCTCAGGTGAACAGGCGTCTGTCAGGTGCTGAGGACCGTGCCTGGCGCCTGGCCAGAGTTCAGGGAGTGTTAACCGTTGGCATTAGAGTCAGCGACAGCACTGCCATCGTTTAGTCCCTGCGTCCTGTCCCCAGGTGCCACTCTGTGCTCTGATGGCAGAACCCACTGACTGCATTTTAGAAATGCCAATTCCTGGTTCCAGAACTGGAGATTTTGGTTCCATGGATCCAGTTTGGGAACAGGGATCTGTATTTCTGGAAAGCTTTTGAGATTCATGATGACTGGGAGCCTTGTTTTGAGATCCAGGCTCTTGCCAACACATACATGTACACACACACACACATGCACACACACTCACACACCTCAGGTAAACACTCCTACATTCACATCTGTGTAATAAAGTCCATTTAAAAACAGTTATAATTAGAAAATTCCTGAGTCTCACAATAAAACACTTCCTTATTTGTACCCGGCCTCTCCTAAAGGGTTGTGGTGGCCGAAAGTGCCTGGGTGAGGAAGCCCTAATTACACTTCTTCATCTGACTTGCAAGAAGGCTTTGGGGAAAGACTCGCTTGGAGGAATGTAGGGGATGGCCGGCATCTGGACACTACTGCAGGGCGATGGCACGTATCTGGCGCTTGGGACCAGTGGAACATACTCCCTCCGCCTTTCCCTCCAGATGTCGGAGGATGTGAGAGACAGCCCAACAGTGAGCACTTGATCAGACTCTGGCTGATTAGAACCCGCAGCCCGGCAGGGCTCTCCGGCGTTCACCGCAGATGTCCAGGTGCTTCACGCTGCCCAACAGGTCTTCGGTCAAACAGGCTATGGACCTTCTCGTCCCCTGCCCCTTACACACACGTGTCTTGGAGGCCCAGAATCAAGTGTGACAGCTGCACATGTGTGAGTGGGCATCCTGGAGTGGATGTGGTGGACACTGTCTGGCTTCCATGGAACCTGAATTAAGCAAACACCCTTCACATTCCTGCTGGGCTCTGCTGCGCCTTCTCAAGGTTCCTGAAATTGAATTCAAAAGCCAAACACATGCGCTGGCTGGGCTCATAGAGCAGCTGCCGATTGCAAACACATGGCTTAGCAATGCATGAGGTGCTCGGGGTGACGTTTGGGGTTGCTGATTAAGTGGGATAATCACCAGAAACATCATTCAAATCCCTTGCCCTGTACACAAGCACACTTACAAATTTTTCTTTCTTAAAAGCACTAAGTGAAAAAAAAAGACTCAGATGAAAATGCTTGATGATCTTGAAGATGGAAGCTAAATTTTGGATTTGAATTTTACAGACATCAGTGGAAGATGCCACATAAAACAGGACGCTGTGCAGTTAGCTTCTTGCAGCCTTGGGTGCAATTTCTGAGACAAGGGAGATTAAGATCCATGACCATAAAGAGTCTGATGACGGTATCTTCGGGTCACAGGCAAGAAAGAAATCCAGCAGGAGACAATTCTGTCCCATCAGTCAGGGTTGCCTGTGGGTACCAGGTGCCGCCAAGCCACATGCTTGACTCAGACAACAGTCTTGGGCATAGAGGGGGCCAGAGGAGGGGGTCACAACCTTGCATCCCCTCCAGAATCCTGGGTGGAAACACTTCATTACTGGCAAGTGTCCAAGTCCTTACCTTTGCCAAGTGACTCTCTGAGGAGGTCTGGTCTTAGCAGCACGGGTGAGGATGGTGTGGGTGGAGTTTGAACAAGGATGGTGGTCCCACCACATGGAGGAAATGGAAATCTTCTGTGCAGAGACCCTTAGAAAGGCTGCTGATGACCGAGCCACTTCACTGTTGGGAGTATTTCCTTTTGCTGTGTGCCGCTAAGCTAACACCCAGCTGTGGGAGGTTGTACGGGTCAGATGGGCAGAGTGTGCCCAGTGCAGTTTGGAGGGCAAACAGTTTGTGTTACCTGTGCCCACACCTTTTTTGAAATGACAGGGGTGTTGAATCCCACAGTGGGTCTGTCTGCCCAAGTTTCAGGGTTCCCAGTGAGGCCCCGGTTATCAGTGAGGGCCACTCTGAATTAAAGCAGGGCACCACACATGAGGATTTGTGTCCTGTTATGCAGACGATTTTGTTTAATTTCTCCCCACCTCCAGGGCAATAGCAGGGTCCATGGCAGCTCCTGGTTATCCACGACAATGGGATGAGGACGGGCTCTGGGTTTACTAGCCTGTGGTGAACTGGCCCTTGGCTTGTGTGGTTCTCCAAGAGACCTCTGCATAACCATCATCTTTTATGTTTGCTAACGAAAGATTACGCCATTGGAAAAGACCCTGATGCTGGGAAAGATCGAGGACAAAGGGAGAAGCAGGAGGCAGAGGATGAGACGGTTGGATAGCATCCACCAACTCAATAGACTGAATCTGAGCAAACTCTGGGAGATAGAGAAGGACCAGGAAGCCAAGTGTGCTGCAGTCTATGGGTCTGCAAAGAGTCAGGCACAACTGTCAAACAACAATAAAAGTTTTCAGACTCTTGGTATCGCCTTTAGCTTTTAGGTGAGAAAAATTAATCTCTGCTTGAGTGAGAGCAAGTTCTAGTGTTTCAGATCATCAGATTTTCAAAGTCTGGTATCTTCTAATCACCTTGTAGTAGTGCATTTAATGATGGATTTATTGCATTTATTACAATCATGGACTGCTTCACAGTTATATCAGTAAAGAGTGTTTCTCCAGTTTAAACAATTCAAAGCTCTCCTGTAACTGCTTAGCAGCTGTGAACATACTCATCTTCCAATCTCAGCACAGCGGGTCACGTACTCAGCAGTGGTAGATGGTTCTAATTGCTTTTTGCCAAGTGTTTATTTCTGCATTTACTTATGCAGTAAGCATCCAAGTGTCTCCTGTGTATATGGCCTCTGTTCCAAATGTGCCAAGCATGCCCCATCCAGTTCACACACGATCACTGCTCCCTGAGATGTGTGAGACCTCATGGTCCCAGGAGCTGTCAGATCCAGGGGGGACCCTTCATGTGCCCAGGACTTGGGCGGACTGGGTGCTGGTGGTCAGCAACTTGGACTGCTTCTCTTGACCTCTGTGATAGTTTGCTGTCCTTCTAACTCTCTGCTGACTCATCTCTTAAATGTCAGAATTCCTCAGAATTCAGCTCTTGGTCTTTTCGCCCAGGCTGGGCCACCTCGTCCTGTATGCCAGTGACTCTGGCATCTTTCTCTCAAGGCTGACATTACCCTGGAGACCTGCCCCCACCCCCACCCCAGGGGTGTCTATCAGTCTCTGTCTGAGATTGATGTCAGCCCCCTGTGTTCCCATGTTCCACCTCCAGGAACTGTGTCTGTTTTGATCATGAGGGGGTCAGAGGTGTTCAAGATCAAACACTGAAGGTTGGTCTAATGTATTCGAGTGGATTTTCCCTGAGAAGCACAAATCCCTTACCTTGAGATCTTTCTGGAGTGACTGAGAAAGGGTGGCGTTAGGGCCACTTTCTTGGCAGGCTGTGGAGGGCGTTTGCCTCTCTGGGTGACCCATCCTGGGTGTCAGGGACCAGGAGAGTATGGGAACCAGTCGTACCTTGTCCTGTTCCTGGTAGCTTGTCAGGCTGGGAGTGAGTGCACTGAGAAGATGGAGACGATGGGGTTCCAGGAGGGTCCCCACCCCTTGGCCCCAGGGCAGCCGTTGCACGTGGCGTCGGCTGGACAGAGTTCCCCAGCTGTGCTACGTCCTGGGGTCTGTGCCCAAATCCACGAGGCTGCTGGAAACCCTCACTCATTCGTTCACCAAATGTAAGTGAAGGGGTGACCTGGCAACCCCCCACCCCTAGGTATTTACCCGAAGGAACTGAAGCAGGGGCTCCAACAGGCACGTTCACAGCAGCCAGGAGGCGCAAGAAGCCCAGATGCCCACTGATGGATGGATGGATAAACAAAATACAGTACACATATGCAATAGAGGGGCTTCCCAGGCAGCTCAGTGGCAAAGAACCCACCTGCAATTCAGGAGATGAGGGTTCGATCCCTGGGTTGGGAAGACCCCATGGAGAAGGAAGTGGCAACCCACTCCAGTATTCTTTCTTGGAGAATCTCATGGGCAGAGGAGCCTGATGGGCTACAGTCCATGGGGTCACAAAGAGTCAGACACGACTGAGCACGCACATATATGATGGAACAAAATTCCACAGTACATAGAATGAAAACACAGACAGATAAACCTTAACAACTTTATGCTCAGTGAAATGAACCAGAATCAAAATAACAAATAGGAAATATTCGGAAGAGGCAAATTCATAGAGACAGAAAGTAACACAGAGGTTTCCAGGGGCTGCGGGGAGAGGAGAGAGGGGAGTTGTCCTGAAGGGGGGACAGAGTTTCTGTCTGGGGTGATGAAAATTTTGGATACTCATTGTGCTGATGGTTGCACAGTACTGTGAATGTAATTAATGGTTGAAACAGCTAATTATAGAAATATTTCACCAGAATAAAAAGATACGTAAATGGAGGGATGACATTTACCGTTATGGTTCCTAGTATGCTTCTGCACACCTGTGAGGGGGCGATTCCGGGGTAGGAGTCAGGCCTGGTGGCACCGCAGCTTCCAAGTCCAGCCCCAAGGAGGATCTGGAGGTGGGTCTCAATGCTGAGCTGTGAGAGACATCTTATTAATAATACTTGAGAGAACTTTTTATTTCCCTGGGACTCAGGTGCCAAATTGGTAAGTCCCTTTTCACTCTACAAATGTGGGAGTTTATCCCTTCTTTTCAGAGAAGGCAATGGCACCCCACTCCAGTACTCTTGCCTGGACAATCCCATGGATGGAGGAGCCTGGTAGGCTGCAGTCCATGGGGTCGCTAAGAATTGGACATGACTGAGCGACTTCACTTTCACTTTTCACTTTCACGCATTGGAGAAGGAAATGACAACCCACTCCAGCGTTCTTGCCTGGAGAATCCCAGGGATGGGGGAGCCTGGTGGGCTGCTGTCTATGGGGTCGCACAGAGTTGGACACTACTGAAGCACCTTAGCAGCAGCCGCAGCATCCCTTCTTTGCAGAGGGGGCAGAGAGGCTGGCTGTGGGCTGGGTGAGTGTTCCCTGGTGACACACTTTAGAGGGCCTGGCTGCAGGACATGGTGTGGAGGACCCAGGACGCGTGTGGAAGCTGGACGTGGAAAGTGGGGTGGAGGTGGTGGGGAGGCCTTGACTCTTGGTTCTGAGTGTGTGGAGGAGCCCAACAGGCTAAGGGTTCCTGAGCAGCGTGGATAGGGAAAGCTGACCTCCTGGGGCCAGGTGGATGCTTCCTGGGTAGGCTAGACTGTCCGGCAGCTCCCAGGAGGCCCATGTGGCCCACTTGACTTCATTGCGGGACAGGCACTGGCATCCGCAGGTTGTAATTATGTTGATCATGACTCTTTTCCACCCCGGGCTCTCCTTTTTCTTCTTCATTTTTCTCCCCTAAAAAAAAAAAAAAAAAAAAAAAACGCACACACACAGAAAAGCACTCCTCCCCGTTTCCTTCAAAGCTCTGTGGCATCTTCAGATCTGGGTACTTGAAAGCTAAGACTGATCTTAATTTCCGATGGACGTAACGTACGTTGGAAATTCTTTTCCACATCAAATTAAGTCTGTCTTGGACTGATTTCCTGGAAGTGTTTTTCATTAGAATAATAGTCCTCAGCTGAGAGATCAGAAGACCCGCTACTACAGAAGGGGAAACAGAAAAAGAGACAGGGTATCGTCAAGTGCGCCCCCCAGGAGGCACCCAGGGGACGTGGCCAGGGAGAAACGCTCCCATCTCCAGGCTGGTCCCTGGAAAGTGGCTCTGGGTCTGGTGGGCTACCGGTAACTTCAGTGACAGTCTTTTTTTTTTTTTTTTTTACTGAAAACAAAGAAGAGAGAAACTGAATTCAACCAGCCAACCCACCAACCGAGTAGCCAAGTTCACTGTGCACCTACTGACTGCCCACCCATCTGAGGTGCCAGGCATCTAACCATTAACAAGACAACGGGACTTGACTTGGGTATGAAGACAGAGGTCCCTCGTCTGTGGTGGGTTTTTTTCCTGGTGGAAACATGCCCCTCTGTGCAATGCACACATGCACACACTTGGCCTTGCCTACAAGGGTTCCAGGAGGGCGGAGGAAATCCTTGAGAAATTCTTTCCTCCTCCTCCCGTCTGAAACTTGACTTGTTTACTGCAGCCTGTTAACGGCCTTGAGAGTGTCTTTAATCCCTAGCCAGGGTCTTTAAATGTAATACATCAATAACAGGTAATTATTCACTTTGACCTCCTTGCTCTTTCCCCGTACCCTGCAGTGTGAGCCTTGGAACTTCCAAGTCCTGTAGCAGATTCTTCCCATCAAAGTGTCAGAGCTTGGAAGGTGCACATTGGGGTATTGGTGCGCTGGCTTTAATCCATCCCCCGCCCCCTCCTCTCGTTCCAGCCTCGTGGTCACTGTTGGGGGCTGGCGTTTCACCTGCAGATTTAAAGTCAGCGCCTCTGCAGGCCCAGACGAACTGGCCCCGTGCACCCAGCTTGCTGCCCGGAAGGATTGTATGCGGCTGGTTAGTTGCTCCCAGCCTGTCAGGTTGTTCCAGTTTTGTATGTTCAGGAAAATCCTGTTAAGTTCAAAACTTCCTTTTGCCCCAAACCGATCTTTACTTTGAGAGGCCTGAACACAATAGTCCTAGGTGCTCGCTCTGAGGTTTGCTGCCTGGAGCTCCTGTGGCAAGATTCCCAAGGCGGCACAGTTTGTTCTGTGGCCAGCTCAGGGCGGGATGTCCTGGTCCCTGGCTCTGGTGAGCTGCTGGATCAGCCCTGTCCTGAGGACAGCTTTGTGCACCATCTATGGGCGAGGATGTGTCTCCCCCATGGAAGCCACGTGCACAGCCTGCCTTCCCTTCCTGGCACGTGGGAAAGTGAAAGTGTTAGTTGTTCAGTTGTGTCTGACTCTTTGTGACCCTATGGACTGTAGCACACCAGGCACATCCATCCGTGAAATTCTTCAGGTAAGAATATGAGAGGGGATTGTCATTCGCTTCTCCAGGGAATCTTCCCAACCCAGCAATCGAACCCAGGTCTCCTACATTGCAGGCTCATTCTTTACGATCGGGAAATCCATACATGTGGGAATAGCCACACAAATGCTCTAACTTTGTTGCTAAAGCATTGCCGTAAATGCTGCAAGCTTGGTTCTCTGTTCAAATGACATCCTTACTGCCCACCCCAGGCTCCCTTGTGTGGATGAAGGGATGTCCTGGACATCAGCTGAGGCAGGGACCCTAATGTCCATAAATGCTGATCACTCAGAGGATGTGAAGTCTTAGGGTACAGAGTCCTGTCAATACTTCCTACCTGGGGCTCCTGCAGGAGTGACGTCAGCAGTGAATGAGGAACTCACTGAAGGTTTAATGGTTGGCCCCACCAGGGCTTCCCTGGTGGCTCAGAAGGTAAAGCATCCTCCTGCAATGCAGGGGTCCTGGGTTCGATCCCTGGGTCGGGAAGATCTCCTGGAGGAGGGCATGGCAACCCACTCCAGTATTCTGGCCTGGAGAATTCCCATGGACAGAGGAGCCTGGCAGGCCACAGTTCATGGGGTGGCAAAGAGTCAGACATGATTGAGCATAGCACAGCACAGAGTTAACTTGAGGGGAACAGTGAACGTATTTCCTGACACTGGAAGCAATACCTACGTTTCTAGACCCAAACAATCAAAACTGCACAATTGAATCCTGTGATGTTACTCAGAGAGTTTCCGCACTTGCTAATGATAGAAACTCACTTTGAAGGTAGACACAACAAGGTCTTACAGGATGTTCTGGAGTTTCAGGGGGAGCTTGTGGAAACTAACAGAGTGGAAGCTTTCACTTTTAAACCTGATTTCATCCTTAACCTTGCTGGTGACCTCTGGCCTCTCACCTACTCTTTTGGTGCCTGTTTCCCCGTGATTGTGATGTCTACACCATATCAAAGGGGCCTCTACATGTCATGGAGACCTCACATGATAAGAAATATGTTTATACTGAAGAGTGCTGAGGACGTCAAACTCCGTCTCTATAGCACATCCTTTATTTCAGTGGTCCCCAACCTTTTTGGCACCACAGACCAGTTTCATGGAAGACAATTTTTCCATGGACTGGGAGTTGAGGGGGGATGATTCAAGTGCATTACATTTATTGTGTACTTTATTTCTATTATTATTAAGTCAGCTCCATGTCACATCATCAGGCATTAGATCTGAGAGGTTGGGGACCCCTACTTTATTGTGATCAATGTGGTAAAAAGAAAAGTCACTTTTTGGATGTTATGGAGCTCCACATGCTTCTGGGCTGAAGCCCGCTTTCCACAGGCTGACCGTCAGCTCCCTAGCATGCCCTGTCCAGTCAAAGACAAGCAGCCCAAGAGGCACTGGGGGCATTCCATGGGAACGATGACCAGTAGTTTCTTCTGCCCATTGCAGAATCTTCTGTAATTTTTTCCAGCAGAAATTAAAATAAAAGAGGATCTCCCTGGAGTGCCTGGCAGATGGTAAGTGCTCAGTAAACACTATTTATCACCATATCATTGCTGTGTGTTTTTTTTTTTTTTCCCCAAGTCCTGGGCAGAGGAACAGCTGGTGGTTGATGTGAGGAACTCTTGGACCAAAGTCCTGACCACCATTTTTTCCTTTCCTTTGGAAACAGACAGATCAAGCCACCAACGTTCATCTCTCACAGATCAGTGCTTTTTATGTTAGGAAATATTTTCTCTGATGTGCACACAAAAATCCTCCTTTTCCTTGATCCCTTCCAATTCTCAGTTCTCCATGGAAGGAAAATTTCTTTCTGACTCTAACTTGTAGTTAAGTGTAAGAAAAACTAATGATGTTCCTCTGTTAAGGAAAGAATAGTCTGTAAGTTTTAACTAAAATTCAAATGATAAAGTTTAGATTTAATCACCTCAGTGAATAGAAGCCAAATATTCATTGCTCTGAGTAGTTGACTACTCAAACATTGAGACAAGAATAATGTAAATTAGAAGATTTAAATATATTAATATATTTAACTTGCCTTTATATATTTATCTGTTGTTGTTCAGTTGCTAAGTCATGTCCAGCTCTTTGTGACCCCATTGACTGCAGCAGGCCAGGCTTCTCTGTCCTTCACCATCTCTCAGAGTTTGCTCAAACTCATGTCCACTGAGTTAGTGATGCAATCCAACCATCTCATCCTCTGTCGTCCCCTCCTTCTCCTGCCTTCAATCTTTCCCAGCATCAGGGTCTTTTCCAATGAGTCGGCTATTCATATCAAGTGGCCAAAGTATTGGAGCTTTAGCTTCAGCATGGGTCCTTCCAATGAATATTCAGGGTTGATTTCCTTTAGGATAGACTGGTTTGATCTCCTTGCAGTTCAAGGGATTCTGGAGAGTCTTCTCCAGCACCAGTTTGAAAGCATCTATTCTTTGGCCTTCAGCCTTCTTTATGGTCCTATTCTCACATATATTTATTTATTGTTAAAGTTTTTTTTTTTTTTGACCATTTTTAAAGTCTTTACTGACTTTGTTACAATATTGCTTCTGTTTTAAGTTTTGGTTTTGGCCCTGAGGCGTGTGGGATCTAGTTCCCTGGCCAGGGTTTGAACCTGCACTGCCCGTGCTGGTAGGTGGAGTCTTAACCACTGGACCACCAGGAATGTTCCAACTTACTTTTCTATATCTCTGTTACGTAAAGGCAAGCTAAGCACGCAAGCAGGTGAGACTCGCCATGCCTGCCTGAGTCCTGTGTCCAGGGTTCTGAGCTATTTCTGTATTTTGAGGTACTGCTGTTCCTGACAACTATGGCTCACAAATGACTTGTGTCCAGCCTTTCTCAGAAATCTAGCCCTGGTCATGGGGAGGCCGATCTGGAGGAGAGACGGAACTTGAGAAAGTGTGGGCCCTGTGCAGAAACCACCGCAACCAAGAACTAAGCCTGGGCTTCCCTCATCATCAGTTTGTTCTGAGAGAGACTACTGTCGATCGTGATGGAAACTTCCTGCTACTAAAAGAAGTGAAGTGCTTGTCTGAGGAGCGAAACAAAGCTGACCCAGCTGGGTGGCCTGGGGCGGTATTGGCCATGGCTGATGATGACTCAGCTTTTCACTGTCCCAGAGCAGCAGAATTGAGCCTTACCTGTGAGGTTTTTGCAACCACCTGAGAGGGTGGAGGAAAGGACTGCCTTGTTCTGTTCCAGCCTAGCTGTTGGAGGCCCATAGCCTGCCTCATTGTTCACACAGTCCAAGCCAGGGTCCCTCCCTGGTGACCTTAGGGGACGCTCTGAAACTGGGGAGATGCTAGAACAAACTGTAGGAACCTGTAGGAATGATGCATAATCATACCTTACAACATTTAAAACATAAGATAATTAAACTCTTCATAATCCACTTGTGGTTTAGGACGTATGCCTCCTATATACATGGAAAATGTTCACTAAACATCTTCAATCAAAATCTCGCACAGAAGATTCTCTGGGTCCACGTCTGAACTACAGTCCATCGCCACGTGGGTCAAGTGTGGATTTGTTTATGGGAGAGTCTGGGCTGCTGTGCATACAGGAAACAGATGTGTGACTTGGTTTGGGGTGACTTAATGTCACCTCCTCACTGTACTCCACTGTGTATGAAGAATCACAGGATTAATTTCTGGGTGTGGACGAGGGCCAATGGAGGGTTGCTTTATTATGTTCACTCCAGCCTCTCCCCGAGGGACAGTGTGAGCACATGCTTGCAGCAGACACCGAATGCCAAAATGCATCCAGAAGTGCCCTGGGACTCTGCCGTCTCCCAGAGAAGCTGAGACATCTCTGTATTCTTGGTGAATGGTGTTTATTTGCCGTCCCAGCTCCTCTCCTGGCCTCAGCTCCCTCTGTCTTTAGGGCTGTCCGTGTCATCCCTGCCTTGGTCTGCGGCGCTGAGCACAGAGCATCTGGTCGCACAACTGCTTCTGGTGCCAACACACGTTTTGTCTCCCATTGCTGTTAACTCTGCAGTAAAGAGGGGAGCTTGGTGGGGAATGTGTCCCGGGTCTTTCAGGTCTTACTTTGGTTTCATAGTCCCTGTAATCTGAGCTCCCCAAACTGAGTGCTTGAGTGATGACTGTCGGATGATGGCTTTATCCTAACCGGTTACTGGACAGTCACGTTTGGAGATGTGTTGATGCTGTGATTGAAACAGGGGTGCTCAGAAGACCCTGGGGGAGTCTTGCGTGGACAGGCTGTGCTCCTGCTGCTATGAGGTCAGCTCCATGTGATGCCTGCCCCCTGCCCTGAGACCCCTGGTGCAGCTGACCTGTGGTGGGAAACCCACAGCTCTGTGTGTGTGAGCCACTGCTGCTGCCTGTCTGAAATAACCACGGCTGTCATGGGGGCGGTGGGAGAGGGTGGTCATGACAGAAGAAGGGCGGAGGCTCCCCTAGTGAGGCCTTGCGGCTACGGAAGAGGCAGACTGTCCAGAGGTTCATGGTGGCAGCTCTGACTCCACCCACTGTGGGCTGGGGGATCCAAGAGGTGCTTGGAAGGCCTCACATTCCTCTTATTTAAGAGGTGTGTGAGCACATTTCTGGTGCAGCTATTTATAAGCACACTCATGTCTCAGTCACCATGCTTATTAAAGGCACAAATACTTTACCTCTTAGCAAAGATGAAAATAGTTTTCACAGATTTCCTGGCAGGCAGTATCACAGCCTCGCCAACCCCTTTCATCTGCAGATTTCAGCCTCATAAAGTATTGATCTGGGAAACAGAGCTCATTTCAGGGCCACATTCCCAAGAAACATAAAACCAGCTCCCCCAGGAACGGAGTGCCTGCCTCCACCCGAGGAGATCATGAATGTAAGCTAAGTTGCTCAGTCGTGTCCAACTCTTTGCGACCCAATGGACTGCAGCACGTCAGGCTTCCCTGTCTGTCAGCAACTCCCAGAGCTTGCTTAAACTCATGTCCATCGAGTCAGTGATGCCATCCAACCATCTCATCCTCTGTCTCCCCCTTCTCCTGCCTTCAATCTTTCCCAGAATCAGGGTCTTTTCCAATGAGTTGGCTCTTCCCACCAGGTGGCCAGAGTACTGGCGCTTCAGCTTCAGCCTCAGTCATTCCAATGATTATTAAGGGTTGATTTCCTTAAGGATTGACTGGTTTGATCTCCTTGTAGTCCGAGGGACTCTCAAGAGTCTTTCTGAGCACCACAGTTGGAAGCATCAGTTCTTCAGCTCTCAGTCTTCTTTATGGTCCAACTCACATCCATACGTGACCTGTCATAGCTCTGACTTACATGGACTTTTGTTGGCAAAATGCTGTCTCTGCTTTTTAATACTGCTGTCTATGTTTGTCGTAGCGTCTCTTCCAAGGAGTAAGCTAAAAGAAAAAGTGTTAGCTACTCAGTTGTGTCTGATTCTTTGCGACTCCATGAACTGTAACCTACCAAGTTCCTCTGTCTCTGGGATTCTCCAGGCAAGAATACAGGAGAGGGTAGCCATTCCCTTCTTCAGGGGATCTTTCCGACCCAGGGGTCAAACCTGGGTCTCTTGCATTGCAGGCAGATTCTTTACTCTCTGAGCCACGAGGGAAGGCCTGTGATAAAAGAGACCGGGAGTCAACTCCTGGTCTGTTCATTATCATTTCTTGGGGGGTTGGGGTGGAGTGATGGTTTCTACTTCTCAGGGGTGCTCTGAGGATGCAACAGGAGTTCAGCGCAATGCTGGCCACAGAGTAGGTGCCCCCAAAACAGTCAGTCAGTTCAGTTCAGTTGCTCAGTCATGTCCGACTCTTTGCGTCCCCATGAATCGCAGCACGCCAGGCCCCCCTGTCCATCACCAGCTCCCGGAGTTCACTCAGACTCACGTCCATCGAGTCAGTGATGCCATCCAGCCATCTCATCCTCTGTCGTCCCCTTCTCCTCCTGCCCCAAATCCCTCCCAGCATCAAAGTCTTTTCCAATGAGTCAACTCTTCACATGAGGTGGCCAAAGTACTGGAATTTCAGCTTTAGCATCATTCCTTCCAAAAGAAATCCCAGGGCTGATCTCCTTTAGAATGGACTGGTTGGATCTGCTTGCAGTTCAAGGGACTCTCAAGAGTCTTCTCCAACACCACAGTTCAAAAGCATCAATTCTTCAGTAACTACAGTTAATTAGTATTGATTGGTTCATTAATCACATGAACAAATTAGCAGGGACCCATGAGATTTTGGCTATCTCCCTTCAGGGTGTGTAGCCTAAATGCCAGCTTCTTTCTTCCCAGATCATATTCGTTAAATTCTCACTGAAGTGAGTACATGCTTAGTGGAGAGCAGCTCAAGAAGAAGCCTACAGACCTGGCCCCATGTTGCTCCCCTCACAGCTGGTTCCTAAGCAAGTGTCCGGCGAGGCAGGCTCATGAAAAACAGGCTGGCCAGGAGAAGCCTCTCATGTTTAATACACGTTTAACACACTGTAGACCCAGGGAATTGTAAAAATAAATGAAAGGCTGTGATGTCACTGCTTTTTGAAACCCTTAAAAGTTCTTTCTCTTTCAACCATGGGATGAGCAAGCATGGTTGAAAACTCTGTGATGCTTTAAAGTGGATGGCATCTTCTTATGGTTTTTCTGATGACACCTTTAGAAAGATGGCATCTTCTTGTGGTTTTTCTGATGACTTGCACCCATCTTCAGAGTATTGCAGGCATTTTCATTTGTTTTTCCAACATGATGATTGCCTAGAAGAGAAACTTTGACACTAATAAAGAGCTTTAATTGTCAAATGCATCTTCGATGATATTTATGGGCAGAAACAGAACATTCTGGTGAGTGAAACAGAAACCTTCTTGGGGGATGGATGGTGGAGGACTGGGATGGAGTTCCAGCATGGAGGCTGGAGGGGACCCCATTGGGTAGCAGCCTCCGACTTTTCCAGGTGAAGCTCCCCTGGTGGCTTCAGACAGTGGGCTCAGCACCGTCAGGCCCTTGACTTCAAGGACATGCTGTCCAGGATGGCAGCTTGGCTGATTCGTCCCCAGACCTGGAGAGGCACCTACTGCCACACGGTAATAAAAGTCCTTGAGCTGTGCTGCTTGCTGATGGGCCATTTTAACTTCCTCGGCTCCCACCTCTCCTCCACAGCCTGCCCGTGTCTCCTATCTCCCATCCAATCTGGTCCAAGCTGTGGCTCAATTAGACGCAGCCTGTGAGATGCACTCGCTATGGAAGCTACTGAATAAATGAACACTGCTGACACTGCTCCAGATCCAAGGCCCCCTCTCTCCTCCTCAGCTTCCTTCCCATTCCCCCTTCTCCAAACACAGGGCTGGCGTGAGCGATCGGATAGCTGATGGAACAGAGGACGAGAGCCAGGACTCTACAGGTCATGCTCCTCCCTTGGACAAGGGAAAAGGGAGTGACAGCAGGGGGAAAGGCCTAAGTGTCCTCTGGTCAGCCTCTGCGTGTCTTTACAGGTAGTCCAAGAGAGGGCTCCCTGCTTCCCCTTTCAGACCCTCCTCATAGCCTCTGTGTGCAGTCCGGGACAAGCTCTTTCCTTCCTTCACTCCATCTGGTTCAACCCCATCCAGTTCAATCACCTGGAAACCAAGGCTGATCTGTGCTGGGCACCAGCCACTGGGGCCCTCTCTCTGCCTTCGGGAGCTCAATTAACTGCTGTAATAATTTGTTATTATAAATGTACGCATTTATTTTAGAAAACCTGAAAGCTAGAGCAAAACACAAAAACTGCAGGGAGGGGGAGAAACACCTTTGATCACACTCGAGAGATTCTACCTTGATAATTTTACTATGTGTATGTAGGTACATATATAGCATATACTCCCACACAGTTGACTTCTGTGTTTTAATTACACATTGCCTTGAATCTTGGTTTATTTACAGGAGCTCTGTCTGGGTACTCTCTGCCTACCCAGGGTCTCAGTGTCTCCATCTGTACCCTTGGTGGACGGCAGCGTTGGCTGTTTCCCTCATGAACATGTTGAAAGGCTGATGCAGAAGCAGATCATTACCTGTGGTCCATCCATCTTACTTCACCTGTGCCTTGTCTCTGCGGCTCCTGAGGCTGAGTCCACAGCACAAAGAATGACTCCACTTTCAGTCCAGTGCATTTTGTCCATGGGAGACCAGCCATCCCCAGCCTGGCTTGTTGAGAGGACACCCTGTGCTCTGAGACAGGGGGTTATTCAGAGCCAGGAGTCAGAAGGCAAGCAGAAATGCAGCCCCTCTGCAGAGGGGCCTCAGGACCTCTTCTCAATGGCAGGCAGTTGAGAGGAGCCTTATCTGCGAGGGTAATCTTCAGGAGAAGCTGGACGTTTTCTGTACTACAAAGGCGCTGCTTTCTTCTCAGCCCTGACAGGCGCTCTGGAGATCAAGAAAACTGTTGGCCACAGTTCTGAAAACTCCAGATAAAGGCTTTGATTTGTTAATTAAATTTTTGCTATCTACATTTGATATCTCAGCCAAATTGTATCCGCTGCAGAAACATCAAGAAAGTCCCCTACTTCAAAGGGGCGCCCACTCGGTGACCTGTAATTACGGAATTTACTGCTGGGGAAGTGATGTCTGGGGCTCTCCTGCTGCCCTAGCGCCCCGCACACAGCCCCCAGGGTCCGTGCTGGGCGGCTGATGCCAAGGGGCTGGGCTCCGCGCAGGCCAGAGAGGCAGGGAGCCCACCTGCCTGCTGGCCCCGCCCATCGCACCCAGCCCCGCCCACCCCAGAGAACAGGTATGTTTATTGAAATTAGAGAGGGGTCACCTACTGGCTGGGCTTCCCAGGTGGCACTAGTGATAAAGAACCCACCTGCCAACGCAGGAGACTTCAAGAGATGAGGGTTCAATCCCTGGGTGGGGAAGATTCCCTGGTGAGGAAATGGCAACCCACTCTAGTATTCCTGTCTGGAAAATCCCATGGACAGAGGAGCTTGGTGGGCTCCAGTTCATGGGTTGCAGAGAGTCGGACATGACTGAAGTGACTTAGCAGCAGCAGCAGCGGTAGCTCCTGCTGTCTTCTGGCTCCAGCTAGATCTCTGTCACTGGTTCCCTGTGGGTGTGGATTTTATTAAAGGATATGTACGGTCCCATCACTTCATGGGAAATAGATGGGGAAACAGTGGAAACAGTGTCAGACTTTATTTTTTTGGGCTCCAAAATCACTGCAGATGGTGACTGCAGCCATGAAATTAAAAGACGCTTACTCCTTGGGAGAAAAGTTATGACCAACCTAGATAGCGTATTCAAAAGCAGAGACATTACTTTGCCGACTAAGGTCCATCTAGTCAAGGCTATGGTTTTTCCTGTGGTCATGTATGGATGTGAGAGTTGGACTATGAAGAAGGCTGAGCGCCGAAGAATTGATGCTTTGAACTGTGGTGTTGGAGAAGACTCTTGAGAGTCCCTTGGATGCAAGGAGATCCAACCAGTCCATTCTAAAGGAGATCAGCCCTGGGATTTCTTTGGAAGGAATGATGCTAAAGCTGAAACTCCAGTACTTTGGCCACCTCATGCAAAGAGTTGACTCATTGGAAAAGATTCTGATGCTGGGAGGGATTGGGGGCAGGAGGAGAAGGGGATGACAGAGGATGAGATGGCTGGATGGCATCACTGACTCGATGGACGTGAGTCTGAGTGAACTCCGGGAATTGGTGATGGACAGGGGGGCCTGGCGTGTTGCGATTCATGGGGTCGCAAAGAGTGGGACACGACTGAGCGACTGAATTGAACTGAACTGAAGGGCACTTATGCTTCCCTGGTGGCTCAGGCAGTAAAGAATCTGCCTGAGAACCCAGGAGACCTGGGTTTCATCCCCGGGTTGGGAAGATCCCCTGGAGAAGGGAAGGTCAGACCACTCCAGTATTCCTGTCTGGAGAATCCCATGGATGGAGGAATCTGGTGGGTTACAGTCTATGGGATCCCAAAGGGTCCTTATATAGGGCTGCTTTCCTTATATAGGGGGAAGTGACTTAGCACGCATGTGCATGCTCATTCAGAGTCCATGGGCAGAAGGCACCCCAATCTAGCCAGGGTGGAGCCTGCCCCCTGCCCTTTATCCTCACCTGTTCTCAACACGCTCAGCGCCTCTCACACCTGCTGTTCTAGTGTCTTCTGCTCAGATCAGGGGTGGACATCTTGCAGCTGGTGGGTGTGGTGTTGGACGGCACCCGGGAAAAGGCAGAGCTCATGCCACCAGGAGCCATAACAGTAATTAATCGCCAGGGTAATAATCATCTCGCTGTAGTGGCAGTGCACTTGAAAGAATGTTCTTTGGGTGTATTTTTTTTTTTTTTTTAATATCCTAGATGAGCAGGAAGATTGGGCTTTTGAAGACATAACAGAAACCTGAAGAGGACCAGTCTGGGATCCATGTCAAGGGCAACTATTGTTATTCAGTTGCAAGTCGTGGTCAGCTCTTTGTGACAACATGGATTGCAGCAGGCCAGGCTTCCCTGTCCTTCACCGTCTCCCGGAGTTTGCTCAAACTCATGTCCACTGAGTCGGTGATGCCATCCAACCGTCTCATCCTCTGTCATCCCCGTCTCCTCTTGCCTGCAATCTTCCCCAGCATCAGAGTCTTTTCCAGTGAGTTGGCGCTTCACATCAAGTGGCCAAAGTATTGGAGCTTTAACTGCAGCATCAGTTCTGAGGGCATTGGTGGTAGTCACTAACTCGGCACCATTGACTTTTCTGGGCACTTTTTTCTTCTGAAGTGTTTGAAAAGTGTAAATCTGGGAGACACAACAACGAGGACGAGCCCAGGGCCCTGCTTCATGTGTGGACTCTGCCTTTGCCTGCTCTTGAGATGGGGGCCAACTGACCTCTGCTAACTCCAGCCTTCCCGGTTTTAAGGGTCCACACAGATCCTGGGACAATTTTGAGAACCATTGTCATGGACTCTGGGTTCTCAGGTCTGGCTCCTCAGGCTACCAACAATTCCATGCTGCTGGCCTAGCTCCGACTTCTGGGCACTGATGGATGGAATGGGACTCTCCATTCCCTCTGCTTCCTGGCTGCCCTTGGAAGCTAACACTTACTCTAGTCTCTCTAGCTCCCAGGCCCTGTCCTTGCCCTTGCAGGGTCCTTGCAGGAGTGAGGTCACCCTGGAGTTTGCTTGTTTGCAGGATGAGAGCTGGTGCCAGGCCCGTGTGTGCCCTGCTCACTGCCCCTTAGCCCCTGCAGCCATGCTGCGTGCAGGCCGAGGTGAGTACCAGCTGGGGTCAGGGCCAGCCTCTGGGAGCCCTGAAGCTGCTCCTGAGCCGGACACTGGGCAGCTTCGGGTCTCAGCCAAGCACAGGCCTCAGAAGCCCAACTCTCGGGTGTTTCTTCTTCTGGGATGTTGTCTGCCTGAACACAGCACAGGGAGCCAGAAGCATGGGAGGCAGGCAAGTGTGCCCCACATTCACCCAGTGTACCCAGAGACCAGAGAGGGCCATGACGGCCTGCCACCCTGGGTCCAGGCACTTGTTCCTGAGCCGGCCCTGCTCTCAGGCCCTGGTCTGGCCATTGGGCTCAGCCTTCTGCCCACTCTGCCTCCACGTGCCCCCCCACGCCTCCACCCCTGGGATTGGCAGGTGCAATTTCTGTTGCTTCCTGGCCCTGAGCCCTGTCCTAGGAACATGCCTAAGGGCAGGGCCCCTGGGTGGTCAGCACCCCGCTGAGCAGCGCCTCCTCCTAGTCATAGGAGGTACTTCAGAGCAAAGTAATCCCAGGCGTGTTGCTGCTGCTGCTAAGTCGCTTCAGTCGTGTCCAACTCTGTGCGACCCCATAGACGGCAGCCCACCAGGCTCCCCCGTCCCTAAGATTCTGCTTTTCTGTGGCTCAGAAATCTTCAGTGCCTTCCCCGAATCAACCAAGTAAAGCCAAAGCCCTAGGAATCAAATGGCCGAACCACTTGCTTTGTGTCACTATGCTCTTTGTCTCGCCCGGCACCAGCTATAGCCACGTGAGTGCCCTTCGCATGGGTCTAGGCTCCCTGATGAAAGCCCCAGGGCAAGGTGCATCTCAGAATTCTGAACTCCTCATATTTCAGAAAGGAGATGATGTGCACGTGGCGTGTACCATACTAAGGAGGAGACACAGAGACTGTAAATAGCTTCATGGCCACTCAGGGCAGGTTTTGCTGCCAAATGAGCTTGGAAACCTTTGTGTTTCTGTGCTTTGTGAATTTCAGGCTGGAGGCAGAAGCACCGTGGGCTTGTCTGTCGTCATCACCCTGAGCTGGGTGGCCTCAGAGGGATGGAGGGACCTTGGCTGGGCCTGGAGGGACAGCAGGTCCCAGGTGATGGGTGGGGTCAGAGGACATCCTGAGGAGCAGGGGCCAGGCATCACCCATCAGGCAGGGACCAGGAAGGCGCCCCAGAAAGCGCATTGTGCTGGTAACGAAGGTTACCCTGGGAAGGACAAACACTGGCACAGCTGGGCCCTGTGGGAGACGCCTGCAGTGAGAGACAGAGCCAGCGTCTCCAAGCGACCCTTGGCCACTTGATGTCTGACTAATTCCCATGGTGGTTGGGAGCTTCTCTGGTGGCTCAGATGGTAAAGAGTCTGCCTGCAATGCAGGAGACTTGAGTTCGACCTCTGGGTTGGGAAGAGCCCCTGGAGAAGGGCATGGCAACTCACTCCAGTATTCTTGCCTGGAGAATCCCGTGGACGGAGGAAAACCTGGTGGGCTACCATCCATGGGGTTGCAAAGAGCTGGACACGACTGAGTGACTAACATTTAACACACATATAGTGGTTGGAATGTTCCTGTGGACACTGGGAAGACTGGGTGGACGGGGAAGCCGTCTCTGGCAAGACTCGGGGAGGCCACATGTGGTGGTGCTGGCACCATGCTCGTCTTCCAGAGAGGATGCTGCCTTTCAGTGACTCCCCCAAGATGGACAGACAGCAGATACCCAAGGCTGGCTCCCGTAATTGATTCTGAATTTTCCTTCTCTACTAAACCATGGCCCCATGTGCTCTGAGACTCCATGCCAGAGGGGAGCAGGAAGGAGGGGGAGCATGTGTGAGGGCCGCATGCCCCCAGGGACTCAGCCTCAGTGGTGTAGCTGATGGCCAGTCAGCAAAGCCCCTCGTATCATAAGCAGGGTATTTCTTCTCAGAGCCATCTGTCCCCAGAATCTGAATAACCAGCTGCATGGGACTGGGAAGCCACAGAGAAACAGTATTTCTGAAATAATGGACTTTGGCTCCTGCAGCTTTCGCCGGATGCCTTGAGTTCTATTCCAACTACATTATTTTCAAAATTGGCGTAGAGCATTTTCCTCCCCCCCCCTCAAGTTTGCTATGTACCATTAAGGATATTTTCATGAGATTGTTTTCACACATGCTTTGGGTTTTTAAAAAATTGCTTCTCCCTGTATTGCCAGAAAATAGAAAGACTTCAGGATAACTCAGTCCAACGAGTGTTTGGATTTTCTAGGCTGGAGCATTCCAGCCTCATACTTTGTATGAACCCAAAAGGGAGGAAAGGATGATGAACTGACTGAAGAGTTCTGTGCGGAAAAATGAGGAGACTCCTCACAATGGGAGGCGAAGGGACAGTTAGGTCATTTTGTCCAGAGTGAGAGAGATGGCGCCCAGTGCTTGTGGACTTTTTGTTTGGTTCCATGCTACGTGACTCAGCTAACGAGCTTTCCATAACCTGCCTTTGGAAAAGTATACACAAACATACAAGGTTTCCTAGATTAGGAAAAACTCCTATTCTCATGAATTTTCTTTCAGTTCTGTGTCCTTCACTGATGATTCTTTTCATTCTGGCTTGGTGGTTATACCCTCCCAGTAGGACAGTTGACAACTTTTTTTTTTTTCCCCCAGCGGCACCTTGCAGCCTGCAGGATCTTAGTTCCCTGACCAGGGATAGAACCCAGGCCCTTGGCAGTGAAAATACTAAGTCCCAACCACCGGACTCCCAGGGAGTTCCCAACATTGTACAGCTCCTGGTTTGTGTCTGTCTGGTGTAGCCCCATCGTGTAGCCTCAAAACACCTTCAACTTGCTGCAGGCTTCTCCACTTCCTGAAGGCTCAGAGCCAGGTTCAGAATTTGAGGTGATCTGAGCTGAAGTTCAGACCTGGCATTACATCTGAATCTGAGAATCAGGGAACTATTGGTATTTTCCAGTGAGGAAGGACATAGGACCTGCAGCTCCCCCACTGGACCTGTGGTCCGTCTCTCAGAGCCTCATGACCTTGAGCAAGTTACATGACTTTCCCGGCCTCTATTTCCTCATCTGTGAAATAAAGAGCCTGTAGGGCAGGGCTACACAAGTGAAGTGTTTGGCACGTGCCTGACTGTTGGCCACCGCTGGTGCTGGGAAACAGAGCTCAGGCTCCCAACAAGTCGTGGGAGATTTAAAGTAGATTTCTCAGAGTTTGGATACTTGGCCCCCTCTCCATGGGGCTTGATCTGCTTCTCCTGGAGTGGCCGTCATCCCGGGCTGGCCCCAGGTCCCAGAGTGGGGTTGGCACCTCTCACCCCTGGTCCTTCACAGCTACTGGGAGTGTCCTTTGCTCTCCCTGCATCACCTCACCAGGCCCGCTTCCTCCACAGTTCCCAGGTCAACGCCCGCAGGGTCCCTGCAGGGCCACCCTGGAGGATGTGTCTGCATGGTCGTTAAGGTAACCCCGAGGTGAGTGAGGACCAGAACGCTCCTCCCTCCCACTTCAGGGATCTTGGTCCCCCTTCTCTCCCCCTTCACTGTCACCTTCTGCTCTTAGGCCACCAAGCCTGCAGCAACCCCCCACCCCCACCCCACACACCAGTACAGTCCCAATTTTGAAGCTTCATGCTTTCAGACATCAGCACTACCCTGCAGGGGACACCAAGTAAGCCCTCACCGCAGATCCAAGCACTGACCTTATATCAGGAGAGGCCTCCCCCCCCCGCCCCCGCCATATGAGGCTGGCAGGGACAAGAACTCCTCAGGCCTAGCCGCTCCAGGCGCTTAGATGCAGAATGGAAGCAGCTGGTCCCCAGGCCCCAACCACCCTCCACACGTCCGTGTTTGCAGAACGGTCGCTCCTCCTAGGCCCCCAGTTCCACCCGGTCACCTTACACAGGAAAGCCTTTTCTCGTCCTGAGTCGACAGGGGCATCTACAGGAGAGTTTTCCTCTGTCTGTGGCAACAGATTTTCAGATTTTCCTGGTTGTGATGCAAATCAGCCAGGCAAGATCCCTCTAGATCTGGGCACGGGTCGCCGTGGCTGCAGGGCTTCCCTGGACCTGGCCCCTGGCTGCGATCACTGATCACATTACCGGGCAGTTCCCGGCTCAGTCATCACTGAGAAAACCAGCCGGACACCATTAGTGGTGTTTGGCTGTTTGGCTAAATCTGCCACCATTTCCTGTGTGACATGCCAGGTCTGTTCTGGTCCCATTATGGCCTGTGCTTGTCCCCACTTATGAATGTTCATTCTTATGGGAGGAGTCATGGTAACACCTCGGTCATCTCACCTGGCCGGTGTCCAGTTCCTAATGGAAACACATTAGGAGTATCTTTTGTATTTGAAAAAGCAAACAAATGTGCACTTTCTCATATTAATCTCTGGCAGGACAAAAACTCATGTCAGGAAGAGCAAAGCGCTCAGAATATCGTCTGAAATGTAACTCACATCTAAGGTGTTTCTGTCTCAGAGGGTCGCAATCTGGCTGTCTCATGGAGGCAGTTCTCTGATGCTGACACCCCGGATGTGATGGATGTGAACGGTGAGAGCAGGTCGTCCCTTGAATGCTGGAACGTGGCTCTTAAATCCATTTCTTCCACTTGGGGGCAGGACAAATGGTATTTCTCAGACTTTTTCTCAAATACATGTTGATACTACTGTGATTGATACATGCAAACCCAGCTGAACATTACTGAGTTCGTGGCAGCTTTCTGTTCTGACAGTCAGCACATATCTTTCTAATCAGTATATCCCAGGCATAGCCGCCACTACACAGAATGGGCAGACTCATCATTCAGGTGGGACCTTTGGGCTTGGAAAGTTCTGGAACCCATGAGGACCTTCCAGGGAGCAAAGCCTTTGTAGCTGTCTTGTCCAGGCTGCCCCTCCACAGAGCAGGCCTCTACTGGGGCATTTGAGTCACTCAATCCTTGCATCAAAATGATACATAAGGGACTTCCCTGGTGGTGCAAGTGGTTAAGACTGTGCTTTCACTGTCAAGGGCCCAGGTTTGATCCCTGTGGGGAACAAGGATCCTGAAAGCTGCATGGTATGGCCAAAACCTGCCCCACCAAATGATTCATAGAACAGCCCTCAACTTATATCTTGATGCACATTTAATCCAGCATCAGGATTTGAGCCTTGGGTGCCCAGGATGGGGTGCTTGTGGAGGACACAAGGTTCCTGGCTGGCCTGGGCAGGTTTCGGGAGGGTCCAGCCCTGGGTGTCCCCCATGGGTCCTGGCCTGACTCAGAGCCCCCAGAAACCCCGCAGAGGGTGTCAGACCCTAGGGTGGTTGAAGCAGGGGAAGGCCTTCCTGACCTGGTTCCTCCTCCAGGTCCCCACCCTGTGCTCCGCCAGCCCTTCCAGGAGACCGGGCAGGCTCACAGAGCTGCTGCTGCTTACTTCAAAAGAAAACGTTCCTTTTATCTCTGCGGTGAGATTAGGAGTCCAGGCACACGGACTTGTGTCTGAGCGCTTTAAACACACTCCTGGGAAAACATAAACAGGATTTATACGAAATGCTTTAATCCCCCCAGAGAGCAATGAACTCTCATGAAAGGACACCAGCCGGCCAAGAGTTGGGCCAGTGGGTGTTTGCTTGTGTCTGTTCCTCACCTGGACCTTGGGGGCGGTCCCTCACCAGCCATAAATGCCGCCACATATGCTTCTCGAGGCAGGTGCCGGGCGGAGGAGACAGGCCAGCAGGAACGGTCTGGGGCTCAGGGCCTCCTGTTTATAAACAAGCCTCCATGTTCAGTTTCAATGGCTCTTTCTTCTGCTGGGGAGTTTCGACGGTCCTCAGGAAGTTCTGCTGTCCACATGTTCCTAAAAATGTGAAGTGTCAGTGGGGTTTTGGGGACACTGAATCATCAGTCCACACGTGTGTTGGGATGTGGCCATGACCGTGAATTCTTCCAAAAACAAGTAGCTGATTGGTGAATCGTCAGAGTTTCCGCTTCAGTTCAAGAGACCGAGCAACTTACAGACTTTGTGGTAGGAGAAAAGATACACAGCTGCTCACATACACACACACACACAAGACACACATGCACACACCTATACAGACACACGTGCACACACACAGACACACACACATATACACACATACAGAGACACACGCACACTTGTGAGCACATTTTATTTTTGCAAGGGAAATTGGGAAAAGAAGTGTTGATGCCAACTCCCACATCCTTAGAAGAGAAGGCAAGCCCTCTGTTCACTTAAAGTGTCTGAAATATTAATTACGTTTTCTTAAAACTACTTGAGTTCTTAAAGTGGAGAGCGGTTTTAAAGTCAGGTGGGACCAAGAGGAAATGACTTAAATATCTATTTCTCTTCCCTGTGAGTTAATGTCTCTGTTGTCTGTGTTCTATTATGTCTTTGGAAATAATGACTCTGCAGGTTTATTTTCCTTTTATTTATTTATCAATCCACTTTTTTGGCGCTGTCTGGCCACAGGGAGACCGGCTCTGGGCCTGTCCGGAAGGGCTGTGTGCAGGGTATTGTTTGCCTTCTGTGTCTGAATGAACATCTGGCTGAAACTCTGAGCCTAGGGCCGTCAGCTTGTTTTTAGCGGGTGGGAGTCTGGGGGAACTTATGAGTTTTCTGCCCTTTCACCCCCATTGGCCTGAGAGACTCTTGGCTGCACTCATAGGTGGAAAAGGACCAGAGGCCCCAATAGACTCAATATTTTCTTCTGTTGCAGGGCCTCTGAGCTGTCTGTGATGGAGCCGCGGTGGTCAGCAGCCCCTGTTCCACTGCTGGAGGGAAAGCGGGAGGACCCCAACTCTCAGGATCACAGCTCCCTCACTGTGTTCCCAAGGACAGAGCACACATCCCAACAGGACAGGCAGTGCCACAGACGTGCCTGGAGGGGTCGGCCCTGGCCAGTGAGGCTGAGCCCCTCAAGTAGGGGGCTTATTTGCCTCTGTCCTGGCCTCTGCATTGCCATAAATGGGACTTGAAAGCCAGGCTCTCAGTGGATTAGGCCTAAAGATTAGCAAGAGTGTCCTGTGCTGAGAGGCCTGCATTCTTCTCTCTCTCCTAAGACCCCAAGGGTTAGCGAAGGACCAGTGTGTCCAGTACTCTGGCGGCAGCTGTCAGATAGGCAACCTGGGTGTGAGAGGTGGGGGATGCAGGATGGGGCTGTGTCTGCTCACTCTGCTCTCCCCCACCCCCCGACCAGAGCATCCCTGTGCCCACCACCCCCACCTGGTGTGTCTCCTAGACAACCACCAGGGAGTCAAAACCTGGAAAAGAGGGGCAACAAAGTTCTCTTCCAGAAACAGCTGGGCTCCTGAAGCCACTTAGTGCAAAGGCTGGAGGGACCGTTTGATGTTGGGGATCATGGGTGAGAGTCCCGCTGTTGGTCTGGACAGACAAGCAGGGTGGGGAGCAGCAGCCAAGCTCCTTGAGGGTCCACTCCCCAGACCTCTTCAGGGGCCTCTCCATTCTTGGGGCCTTTCCGTCCTCAGGTGCTGGGCTCTCAGATGCCAAGGGGACAGATGTCATTCACTGAGCAGGAAGCAGCTTGCAGGCGCCCTGACGTGGACGAGGCCCTTGTGAGTGAATTGCATGTTGTTTTCTGCGTCCCCGTGGGTAGAGCTGGGAGCCAGCGGGCAGCTAGCTTCGTGGGTGCTGTGGGATTTTCTTGCGAGGATTCTCTATGTGGTTCAGTCCTCTGTTCTCACAGCAGCCCTCGAGCCCCAGGGACTGACCTGGTGGTGCAGCTCCCCCGGGAGAAGGGGGAACTCGCTCAGTGTCACTGCTGCTAATGGGTGGATGGAGGATGGAGGATTCAAATCCAGAATTTCCAGTTTACTGGGGGTGGCGGGGTCGGGGTGGGGGATGCCAGGGCCACCTCCCATCCCCCCGTTAGTGGAGGAGGTGGATTTTCCACTCCTTGGTGGGATCTACACTTGGCTCAGGGGAGGCGCCCCCTCAACCCCACGCTGCCTGCTGCACGTGGTGACCAGCTGCGCTCCCGCCAGCCTGGGTGGGGATGGAGCAGAGCCAAGACCGCACATCAAAGACAGACAGGGGTGTGTGCAAGCCTCCTTCCTGGCTCCCTCCTCCCTCGTGCTTTTCTGAGTGTCGGTGTGGACAACCATGGCTGAGCACTGGGGATCCCGTGGTGCAGACAGAGTCTGTTCTCCCAGCTTCATCCAGTCCAATGTCAACTGGTGACAGGTGGGCAGGTGGCCAATGGTGGAAAGAGTGACAGAGGCTTCTTTTTAGGATGTTCTTATGACTTTCACTGGGAGGTAAAGACCAAACAGTGAAAACTGCTTACTTAAAGTAAGAAAAGAAAAAAAAAAAAAAAGAGCAGAGATCAAAGTGCGTTGATTCTTAGTCATTTAACAGTGCAGGGAATGGAGTGATCTGACCAGTTGTTCAAAGGGTCAGAAAGTATAAAATTCCTTTAACAAAACCTATGAGGCACCTGAGTTGTGAACAAGCTGCGCAAGACCCGTGGATAGGTTCTAGTCCAGCGGGGAGACTGACCTTCAACAGTCTCGGTCCCAAAACCATACAGAACACTCTGGACCAGAGAGTGGAGGTGGGGGGCTTTTGGGGGTGCAGACACCTCAGAGTCTTCACCACAACAACAGTATTTTGGCTGAATGTTGAAGGGCGCCTGGGATGTCTGTAGGTAGAGCTGAGAGCAGGGCACGGGCTGAGAGCAGAGCACCCATGGGTGTGGAGGTAGCAGGGGCCTGATGAGCTTGGGGGCCGGCTCCAGGACCATCATTCTGGAAGTGAGCTGTGCTTGCTCTCCATTTGGTGACAGAAAGGGACTCCGACTCATCAGAAGGTAAAATGCCTTTCACTGTGTGGTATGAGGATGCCCCAAGCTATGGGGGAACAGACTAGGTTGAGGTCTTGGCTCTGCCACGCTGTTCCTTCATTTGAACCAGTGGTGTGAGAAACAGAAAGAACAAGCTGGAAACACTCTCCCACACTGGAGATGGTGAGGCCTAAGCTGGGGCAGCAGCTGTAGAGGGAAGACAACGGGGAGGAGGTGTTTTCGAGAAGCAGGAGGTGATGGATGCCGCAGATGTGAGGTTGAGGGGATTTGAGGCTGGCCCTTTGGTGGGACCGTTGGTCAGACAGACAGACACCCAGTGACACCTGCATTTCAGGTAAATAAGGAATGGCTGCTTTTAGTATCAGGATGTCCCATGCAATATTTGACACAAACTTATAAATGTATGGGCTTCCCAGGTGGTGCTAGTGGTAAAGAACCTACTTGCCAATGCAGGAGACATGAGTCAGACGTGGGTTTGATCCCTGAGAAGGGAAGATCCCGTGGAGAAGGTAGTGGGTATGGGCCCCACTCCAGTATTCTTGCCTGGAGAGTCCCACGGACAGAGGAAACTGGCAGGCTATAGTCCATGTATACATTTTTTAAATCTGACAGTCTTTCTTTCTGGGCTTAAGGTGGAGAAGTCAGCTATACAGAGAACACAGAAAAACAAGTAGTATTGGTGATGAACCCAAATCTTTGCAGTGAGCAGGAGGAGACGTCCAGTTGGCTGCTGTTGGATATGTGTGTCTGAAGTTTGCAGAGCTATCCGGGCTGAAGTCACCAGCATATTTCTATAGAGGCTGAAACCATGGAATGTGGATGAATTTTCTTAGGCACTAGAGGAAGTGAGGGAAATTGTAGCTCCAGGATGGAACTCTGCTTTTTAGGTGACTTCGAGAAAGTCATTCATCTTCTCAGAAATGTTGTTCCCCACCTGTAAATGGAGAAAAATAAAACCCATGTGAGACCCTTGTTATCTTCAGGTGTGACACCATGTGAAAGGCCCTCAGTACTTTGCCTGGCTCTTACATTTATCAACATTATCCTTGTCATCATAAGTGTTGCTTAAATGGATCACACAAACCAGTGGGCAAAGATGAACCAGTGTCTACAGAAACAAGTAAGTCAAAATATTAGCAAAATAATACTCTTATTAAGAAACAAATGCAACAAGAATAACCACAAAGCCCTGAACTATGGATTATTTTATGTAGTTCAAATAGTAGGAGAAATCAGAGGGATACATTCTTTACTGCAATAATCTCAATTTTATTAATTATATTCTCCAAAGAATGAAGTGAAAAAAGATAATTTGCACCACCCTAAACACGACACTAACAGTCTTTAACAAAGTGTTTCTTTTCTTTTTCTTTGGCTTTTCTGGGAAGAAAATGTTTCAAGATGTAAGTAATATTCATTTTCTATAGCAGGAGAAAGAATGTTAATTGTCTGAATTGGCCCACAAATACACACAGACACACACACACACATACACACACACTCAAACCCCTACCTGATCTGTCTTCAGATTTTGCCTGGACACGCCAGCCCCACAATGACTCACTGTTTGTTCTGTACACACGGAAAGAAGCAGGACCACCAGGGCTTTTAAATCTTAAACTAAAGGTGGGAAACTAATGCCTCAACGAAAGGAAAAGGGAACATTGAGATGTTTAGAAAAAACTCAAAAAGCTAATTCCTCAAAGGATTCCCTGGACCTCATCTTGGGTACTGTAAGCAGTTTTAGAGCAATCTATGTTCATAATCTATTCAAACATTTATTTCAAGCTTCTGTTTGATGCACATATTCTGTTTGTTTCCCATTGGGTGTCGAAGTAGCATCCTGACATGTTCCACCTGTCAATTAAGCCACCAGAATTTATAAAAGAGCTCCCAGGGCCTTCCTCTAGTGTAGTAAATTGTCACTAGGAAACCAAGAGTTATAACGATCAGATGAGTCTCTGAGCTTCTAGGTGGGGAGTGGGGCAGGGATGGAGGGGAAGGCTCCGGTTTAAAGACACTCCTTCCACACTTGCGCTCAGAGAGAAACACTGAGGAAGCAGACAGCCCCTTGTTCATTGCCTCGTTCATGTCACACCCAGAGGCTTTGCAGCCCATGCAGGAGTTTGGTTCTGTGAGATGGGAATGGGGCAGACAAGCTGACAGCCCACTTCCTGTTACACGATGCTTTAGGGCTTTGCTTAACGAAAAGAACAAAGTTCCAGGAAGGGAGACCCTGAGATTAACTCTGCCTGAGTGGGACCAGAGGGCTTTCCCTGAGGTTTCCAGCTGGTTGCTCAACCAGTCTTAAATGTAGAGGCTTAAGAACAGAAACCTATAGCCTGGTTTGTCATGGTCCAATGGTCTCCTATAGAACTAGCTTGGCCTCCCCTGGACAAGCCCTACACTTACTCCAGCCTCTGTGTGGCTGGGTCCCCTCGTGTCTGTCTGCACGACTACAGCCTAAGGCACGGGCTGGCTTCCCAGCGCCGGGGTCCACCATGCACAGTGGTGCTTCCTACATGTTTGCCATTGATGTGACCAGATGCAGTGGCTCTGGAAATCACGAGTGCCCTGGAGGATCCTCACCCACATTGTCTTTTCTAAATGAAGGGCTCCAAGTGTTTGGTGCTGGTCGTTCTGCGTCTTTGTCGGGGCGATGTCGCCCACGGGGGAAGAGGGGAAGGCAGATTCCAATATTGACAGCAAAGTGTAGAGATTGATACCTCAACCAGTGGATTAGAATTGCAAGGGCTTTGTTATTGTTATTCCTATTATTTCAAACTGTCACAAACCACTGATGGGCCTGTTAAGAAGACTGACCCAACTGACTGATTCTTGGGACTATGAACTGGCTTCGCTGAGAAGCGATGGTCCTGTTGTGAGCCCAGGAGGCCGTACAATCACTTTTCTGCTCTTACTCTGCTGTCTCTTCTCATCTAGGGCCCTACGCTTTCTTTGGAAACAAAAATTGTAATAAGTAAGCAGCATTCAGTGAGGGCATACACACATTTTAAAAACAAACCGACCAGATTTCCTTTCATGTATATTGGTATGGAAAGGTCTGCTATGAGAAACCTTTTGGGAACTATAATCATGTCAGCAATCATTTCACTTAGTTCAGCAGAGAAAGAAAACTCATACTTTTTTTTTTAACTTTAACCTTTTTATTTTGTATTGGGGTATAGCTGATAGTTTCAGGTGAACAGTGAAGGGACTCAGTCATATGTATACATGGATCCATTCTCCCCCAAACTCCCCTCCCATCCAGGCTGCCACATAACATTGAGCAGAGTTCCCTGTACTATATAGTAGGTCCTTGTTGGTGATCCATTTTAAACATAGCAGTGTGTACTTGCCTTTCCCCAACCCCCTAACTATCCCTTCCCCCAGGCAACCATAAGTTCATTTTCTAAGTTTGTGAGTCTCTTTCTGCAAAACACATACTCTTTTAATTTGATTAATTAAGGCCTATGGAAGAGAATACCAGTGTGGGGGCAAGGTGGTGGGAGACACTTGGACTGCTTTGTGCATCAGTTCTCTCTGGGTGACGTGTCTGTCTTCTTTCATTACTCACCTGACGGAGCCCTGACAATGCTGGGTATGGAACCAATAAACAGTTTCCACATATCATCAGAGCCGTGGTTTATTCTCCGGTCCATCATCTCTGATGCTCTGTGCTTCTTTTTCAGCAGAGTTGCCCTGGATTCCAGTTCTTTGCAGACCTTCAGACACAATTAAACGCCGCTCTGAGGGAGGAGGGAGCTGGACTTGGCACTGCGTGTCAGATCTTCCCAGACTCAGATGAAGGAAGGCGGGACTAGTCCTGGGCCAGACCTCAACCTCTCCATCTCTTTCCCATCTCACCACCTTAGAGAGAAGGACTTCCCTGGTGGCCCACTGGTTAGGGCTCCAAGCTTCCACTGCAGGGGTCATGGGTGTGATCCCTGGTCAGGGAATTAACTAACTTAATAAATAAAAGAAAATACAAAAAGAACACCTAAAACACTGAAAACAACTTTGCACCCGGGGAGGAGGCCTCATCAAGGGGCCCCACCCACCACCTTTGTATTCAGCATCAGGCCTGTGAATCTTGGATGTCAGTTTGCAGGGTCACAGAGGGTCTTCTTTACCCGGTGTCTATATTGAAACCACCTGGATGGGCTTTCATAAATGAAGACTTAATTAAGAAAGCCAAGACATTTGTTGTTCATCAATAGCTGAATGAGCAAACTCAGGAACTAAAAGCCAACCAGGAACAAATGAATCACCAGCAACAGACTCATGTCAGAGCCTCTGAGAGTTTTCTAGGAAACAAGTATGTTTAATTCAGAATTGAAAATGCCTTTTGCCATCACTAATAAAACATTTTCTAGTGAACAGAGGAAACGATGGTTTGATTCTCCACATGTATGTATACACGTTATATATATGTATGATATAAACATGGATGTATATGTACACCAGCAGGTACGGCCATGTGTTATAAGCTTTCTGTATGACACACTGGAGACTCCATCCCGTGGGAGATGGAACCCGAGGTGCCTAGGGGTGCACGCTGGGCACATACACCCTCTTTCTGGTCCAGATCAGCCTTTCCACTCCTGAGCCAAGTGACTCAAGAGAATCGTGTGTCCAGGATGTGGCTGTTTTCTGCAGCTTTGTTTGAAGTAGCCACAACAGGAAACAACTCAAATGTTCATTGTAAGGATAAAGGAGAGTCATTTTCTCCATTTATGCAGGCCCCCAAGACCATTTTTCCTCTCTTTAGAGTATTTTCTGGGAGAAACAGTGAATCTGCATCCTTGCTCTGTTGGAAATGCATGTGTGTCTCACCAGGACCGAGCCTGGTTTCCAACCTGAGTGTAGACAGACTCAGGAATTAGTGCCAGGCTCCCTCCCAGGAAACGTGGCACGGAGCAGGAAGATGAGAGAAACCATTGTTCTTTTTGCACCTTTGCTGCATAAATGTGTCGCGTATTCCCCTCACTTTGTAGTTGTTTTTGGACCTCCTTTCCTGCAGGTAAATCTGTTGTTTCCTCCACAGTGAGGCATGATCCCTGTGCTTTTATGGGTCCAGAGGGTCTTTCTCTCGGCCTGATCACTTTGTGCCCCCACCTACCCCTGCCTCCCACAGGTGGACGGATAAGCACTCAAGCTGGTAGGTGTTTGCACCCAGCTCTCTTGTCCTTCTTATGAGCAACCGTGACCCAGAACAAGTGGTCTTAACCGCCCTCAATTTTCTGCATCATGAAACTGGACTGAAGAGTTAAGATGTTTAAGATTCAACGATTTAGAGAACCTTGGTGATTTTTATCTTCATCTGAATGAACAGTTGGTAAGAGGGTTTGGATGGGAGTTGGAGAGAGGGGACATCTTCCCTGACAGCCCACCCCCTCCCTGTGGGACAAGTGGGCCCCTGACTCTCCCTCAGACATGGAACTGCGGCAGTTACAGCCATCTATTATCCTTCTCCAGGGCAAGGACCATAGTTTATTCCACTTTGTCTCCCTAATACTTAGTACATAGCTTCGTGGGCCGGTCCTCAGTAAATACTGATGATGAATAAGTGGGTCTAGGATAGGTGGACACACGTTGAAAACAGATGGAGTGAAAACCATTAACAAAAAAGGGCTAAAATTCTACTTCAGCGATTCTCGAGGAGGGGGAGCCAGATGGCATCTAACAACTCATATGGGTTTTAGTCACAAACTGTGTTTTGATATTTAACAAGCCTTAAAGAAGTGTTCCTTTAAGTGGGCTTCCCCAGTGGCTCAGATGGTAAAGAATCTGCCTGCAAGGCAGCAGACCCAGGCCAGGCTCGATCCCTGGGTCGGGAAGATCCCCCTGGAGAAGGAAATGGCAACCTACTTCAGTATCCATGTCTAGAGAATTCCATGGACAGAGGAGCCTGGCAGGCTATAGTCTATGGGGTCTCCAACGAGTTGGATACAACTGAGCAGCTAACACTTTTACTTTCACTTTCAAAGGCGTGCAGGAGATGCTGTGTCCTCTACAGGAAGCAGGTGCTAAAAAGAAGGCATGTTCTGGTTTCTTCAACTCTACCTGGGACTGGACTCACATCCCCTCCACCCTGCTCAGAGAACAGAGGCCATCTCAGATCATCGGGAGAAAGCTTGGCTCAGTTCATCTCATTAACAAGTTGCCTTAAACACTCCCAGGCAGAGGCCCAAGGGGGCTTGGCCTGGAACAGATTTAATTCTTTTATTTAGTGCCCCTGAGGGTGTGGGAGTGGCGCTCACCTGGCCTCCGATGTCCAGGAACCACGTCACAAAGCCTTTGGGTTAAGGCTCTCCTGTTACCCTGAAATGAATGGAGCGTGCTTGGCCCCACTGTCCTGAAAGGCCACGTCAGGCCCGTTGAGGTCGAGTGCACTTAATTGTTGGGGATTTCCTGTCTGGAGAGTGAGGGGTGCAGCTCTGCCAAGTGTAATTAAACCTTCACCCTCAGATGCTTCTTAACATTTATCCACAGCAACATGTGGTTTGTGTCCTGCCGGGACTTTTAGGGTTATTGCATTGAGACAGAGAGTGGGGAGGGGGCGCTTTTTTCCCTTGAAATTTCCCACTTGTCTCTGAACTGTGCAGTTTTCCTGAGGAAGAGCTGACCTTCCCAATACCCCCAGAGTGCCACCCTGTTCTCCCCCATTTCTCCTCCTTACACGTTGAGGGGCTCAAGGGTTCAAGGCTTGGTTGCTTCTTTTCAATCGTCCAAAAAAGCCTGTCCATTCTTCTCTGATGTGGGTTTTCATTTCAGATTTATTCAGGTGTTGGAACACCCTTCCCTTCTGAATTCTGAGATGATCAAGTGCACATTTCATCTCTGTGTTTGTTCTACACATAAAGCATTTTGGACCACTTGGACTTAAGGCATTTCACTCATATTTGTGTGGAATAGTCCCTTCTTCAAACTATGCTCTCTCATCTTTGCTGAAAATAGAAGCCAGTCTATTTCTGTGAACTGTAAATACAAATCCATGATAAAAGACAAAATATACTGATGGAAGGAACTCAGGCGATTCTCCTGTTTGATAGCTTTCAACTCAGAAGGTGGAAAAAGTAAGGCAGATGGGACTGGTTTTCTGGGAGAAGATTCTGACTTCAGCTTCAGCCCCTCCTCTCCGTCCCCCCATCCCCCACCCGCCATTGGATAAAGGTTGGCCTCGCTGTTTTGTGTGTGTATCCTTTTGGGCAGAAACCACTTTCCCGACTTCTGAAGGCTCCCGGATGCCCGTCTTCTTAGTCAAGTTCCCAGGCCGGGACATTAGCGGGATTGGGTGCCTGGGCACCCCTGGAGAATGCTTGCCCTGAGATGCCTGCTCACATCTGGTGTTTAGAGAGGATCCAGAGCAGTCTGCATCCTTCTTGGCCTTGACAGAGTCCATAGTGCATTTTCCCAAGCACTTTGCCCCTTCGTTTTTAAAGTGGTCTGTTTTCTCAGGGAAATGCAGTCCGTATGTCTCTGACTCACGCTGAACTCAGACTGCTGTCAACCGGTGAAGTCCGGTGGTGTTTGCAGCACCCAAGGGAGCTGTTGCCAGGCTTTGCAGGGTATGGAGTGCACGGCCTGTACTCGTCCCGCTTCAGACCACGTCTCCTCCCACAGAACCTTACGGGGCCAAAGTAAACGCAGCTCTCCATGCCTAGAATCTGTGAAAGATCCCCCTAAACCTGCCTAAGGACTTAATAAGAAAAACCTGGGCTCGCTTCTCACCTCCCATCTCCTCTCTGCTTCCCTTTCCTTAGAAAGTACTCAGCGTTGTAAATGAATCTGGGGAAGCAGATAACTGTAGGGAGTTCTGACATTACATCAGTCTGATGACAAAGGGCCAGCCTGGCCTTGGGTTCAGCTGGGTGCCTGCCACTGACCTGACTTTCCTCGCCTGGGGAAGACAAATGAGCATCCCAAACAAAGAGCAAGCAAAACTCAGATTCTCTAGAAGCCGACCTTCCACTAGGAGCACCACCAACCCCAACAGGCTTCCCAATCTGCTGTGATACGTGGACGGTGGACCCCGGTGAAAGGCTCTAAGACCAGAGGCTGACTGAACACAAACGCCGACAGTGGTGCCCACCACTGAGGCTGCACGGCTGAGGCTTCTGCCCCTAATTGCTGCCCAGGGCTCAGCAAGATGCTTCATCATCGCAGAAAATGCAGCTATGTTCAGTTCTGTGGGAGGAATGTAAGTGCCTGCACGTGTTTAGACATGACTTCCACATGGTCGAGGGAAACACCTAGAAAATTCTGGTAAAACAAAGTTAACCCCCAAAGTTGAGTAACCATAACGTACTGCTGCCTCTAATATTTAAAGGCAGAGGATGACAGAAGTCACCTTTTGTTGGTTGTTTTCTGTGAGCCAGGAATGTCACGTACTTTACGTGCAATCCTACCCCGTCCAGGTAGGACGTCACTTCCCTTGGCTTCTCCCAGGACATCATCCATCAGAGATGCTTAAGGGTCTGCTTCTCTCAAAAAGGGAGTCCGCGTTTTCTCTCAAGGAGGCTGTAGTCCAGCCTCCCTCCACAGGTCAACCCAGGACTGAATCAGACACCACCCAAGCCAGGAATCAAGGCTAAACTCTTCCTTCAAGGAGAACCATGTGGCAAGAAGGGATGAAGAAACACTCACTGCATCTGGAGGAGACTGGAATTTCCCTGATATTTTATTGAGAAATGATTTTGGAAAGCCAGAGGTGGAGTCAGAAAGCAGGGCCCCCAGATCCTGGGGGCACACACACATGTGCTCAAAGAGTCAGCTGGGCTTCAGAGGGGGGGTTGAAGGTGGGAGACCACCACACCCATTTCCCCACCAGCTGCCTGATGGGGCAAATGAGACTCGTGTGAAGTGCCTTATCCTAGTATCTGCTCATGGCCATGGCCTTGTCGTAGGTGAACTTGAATCTGTAAACAGTTTAAATTTGACCAAGGCAACATTTTCCTCAACACAGAATGGCCATCTTGGTTTTTCAACATGGCACCTAGAGCTCTAATCAAGGCTGGTCTGCGGGCAGACTACTGAACAAGATTGTGGTTTTCTCCTTTCTGTTTGCTGGGTGTGGTTGACACCAGAGATGGGGTTATACTGGATTTAAGCACATCTCAATGCACATAGCTCAGCTGGTAAAGAATCCGTCTGCAGTGCAAGAGACCCCAGTTTGATCCCTGGGTTGGGAAGATCCCCTGGAGAAGGATAGGCTACCCACTCCAATATTCTTGGGTTTCCCTTGCGGTTCAGCTGGTAAAGAATCTGCCTGCAATGAGGGAGAGCTGGGTTCAATTCTTGGGTTGGGAAGATCCTCTGGAGAAGGGAAAGGCTACTCACTCCAGTATTCTGGCCTGGAGAATTCCATGGACCATATAGTCCATGAGGTCACAATAAGTTGGACATGACTGAGCAACTTTCACTTTCACTCCTCCCAGAAACTGGTCTTCAGAATCAGGCCAAACCCAGGTCCTGTGGCTGGTTCTCAGCCTTCCTGCTTCTGGTCAGTCCAGAAATTCTGGGGTTAGGGGCGAAGCCCTGTCCATCCTGCTTCCAGGCCCCTTCAGTTCAGTTCAGTTCAGTTCAGTTGCTCAGTCGTGTCCGACTCTTTGCGTCCCCATGAATCGCGGCATGCCAGGCCTTCCTGTCCATCACCAACTCCTGGAGTTCACTCAGTCTCATGTCCATCGAGTCAGTGATGCCATCCAGCCATCTCATCCTCTGTCGTCCCCTTCTCCTCCTGCCCCAAATCCCTCCCAGCATCAGAGTCTTTTCCAATGAGTCAACTCTTCACATGAGGTGGCCAAAGTACTGGGGTTTCAGCTTTAGTATCATTCCTTCCAAAGAAATCCCAGGGCTGATCTCCTTTAGAATGGACTGGTTGGATCTGCTTGCAGTTCAAGGGACTCTCAAGAGTCTTCTCCAGCACCACAGTTCAAAAGCATCAATTCTTCGGCCCCTCAGCCCTCTTCACAGTCCAACTCTCACATCCATACATGACCACAGGAAAAGACCAGATATTCAGAAAGATGTGCTTCAAAACACAGACTGAAGGAAAATCTTTCTGGACACTTTTCAGTCACTTAAAATGTGTGTGGGTTTTGAGACAGTAAAGAACTGGCTTTAATCTTGGCAAAGCTGAGGGAAACCAACATGGTTCCTTATCAGCCCAGTTATTTATCAGGAGTGAGATAACTTGGAGAGAACTTCACAACCAGCGGAAGGTGCTGGGAGATTGCTCACAAGTCCTAACTCTGAAGTCCTGTTTGAAGCCTGTCTTCCCCAGCCCAACGTGAAGCCAAGGCCTCCCTGATTCCCATGTGTGGGTGGTGGGGCCTCTGGCCATGTCCAGTTAGAGGAATTCAACAAGGAGGCAAAGCGGGAATTTGTATTGATTCTTTTTAAGTTTTCCCAGTGCATTTTTAAATTAAGTTTTTATTTTATAAGAAACATCTATTGGGTTTTGGATGTTCTATTATAACTGGGGGAGGCTGAGCCAACTGTAATGTGTGTGTGTGTGTGTATGTGTGTGTGAGCAAGAGAAACACAGAGAGCCAGAGAGCCAGAGATAGACACTGAGAGACTGAGAGACAGAAAGCACAGTGATTCTCCCGCCCGGAAGCTCCCAGAACACATGCTCGCCAGCCTGTGTCTCTGAGCCAAGCTGCGGTTCCCACCACCCTCTGGCCTTTTCAGATGTGACCCAGATGACAAAAGCACGCAGGATTTGAACCCTCGTGAAAACCAGTGTGACCCACTCCCTCCAACGACAACACACGGAAATTAAAATTCCCAGAATCCATGACCCCTCTCAATCATCGGGAAAGTCCCATCTCAGCCCCGACTTGAAGGATGAATGTGTTAGTCCCCCGCAGCCCTGAACAGGGCTCAGAGCAGGGCTTTGATCTTCCTGCATGAGAAGAGTGACTTTAAATTATGAAAAATTGCTTTTGATGATGGGAATAAAACGGGTCTGCTCCCACCATGCAGGCTCCTCGTCCTCCCCTCTCACATTCCTGAACTTCCCATCTGGGTATCCAAAAGCTGACAGCTCGGGGGAGAGGCGGGGAGGTGTGTGTGTGTGACAGCTTTGCTGGAGGGGGTTTGTACAACGGGGGTGGGCACTGGGAAACGCCAGTCTGGGTCTGGTCCTCTGTGCCTGGTGCATGGATGTCCAGCCCACATGAATAGGTGCCAGCATGGGCTTGCTGCTGGGATAGGGGGAAGGAGGCAGGAAAGGATACAGGAAAGGATGCGGGGGGTGGGGAGGCTGTGGAGGGGAGATGAAAGGACAACTTCTAAGGCTCCTTTAAGTTGTACCATCTTGAGCAGAGCCCAGCCTGAATCATGTAAAAACTGGCTGCACGCCCACATCTGGCGATGTTTGAATGGTTTCATAAGCAAGAGCTCTGCACCCAGCATGCGGGTTGGTCGGAGGTGGGGGAGAGGCGCCTGTAAGGGGTCCCTGGACTGGTGGCCAGATGGATGCCCTGGGCAAGAGGGAGTCTTTCTGGGCACTTGACCTCCTGGTGCGGCCAGGTGATAGGGTCCTGTCCTCCCCACCAGTACATGATCTGCGTTGTTTCAAACCCTCTCCTCCCCTCCCCTCCTGAATTGAAAGCCACGCCTCTTCTCTGGTGTCAGACTGGGAAGTGAAATTTCCTCCAGGTTCTCTGGGAAACACGATGACCTTTTTCTGGAGCTGCAATTCCATCCATTCTGCCCAGACCCCTCCCCCACATGCCCTCTGCCCTAGTGGGTGATCTGAGAGCCTCAGCACCCCTGGGGCCATGGTGTTAACTCGCCTTCCTTTGCTGCTTTGGGGCCCCAGATGCCGCAGGCTCGTGGCGGCCCTGACTGGGTCTGAGGTCACAGCTGACCATGCTCCTGTGGGTCCTGTGTGTCGGGGTCCCTCCTACAACAAGGGCTAACCTGGCCTAGTTTCCGCAGCTCCCAACCCACCCGACACTGGGGAAGCATGGAGATGTGGACCTGAGTCCTCTTCCCAGAGGAACAAAAGAAGCGAATGTGCTGGGTGACACTCGAGGGGTGGGATGGGCAGGCATTCAATGCAGTCCCTGGCCTGGCATTGCTTCCCGGAGAGAGACCCAAGGGGGCCGCGGTGGGATCGCCCTGCAGTCCCTGCCGGCCCCGAGCGTGTGGAAGTACTTGGCTCTGTCAACTACAAATTGTCACTTATCACGCTCCATAGAGAACCAGGTCTGGGGGCCCCCAAACTGGACCTGAAGTCCTCGGCCTGATTTAGGTTTGCTCATAAAAACAACACAGGTGTTGGTTCCTGTTAAGGCAATAGCATGTGGGTTGCTTCTCAGACTGCTGGCTCTGGCAGGCAGGGTCCTGTAAGCACCGTTGCATGCACACAGCATTTCACAGGCCTGGCCAGCTCTGCTCTGCTTTCCATAGACAGGAGGAAAGAGAGAGGAAAGACAGAGAGAAATGGAAGTTGAGAGAGTACCTGTTGGACACGGGTTTTGCTGATTTCATGTTTTCACGGCGAATGAAACTACTCCTTTTAAAAGACAGCCTTCACCATACATCAACATTCATCAGCCATAGGTGTACATATGTCCTCTCCCTCCAGAAACTTCCTCCCACCTGCCACCCCTCTAGGTTGTCACAGAGCCCCAGGTTGTGTTTATATATAGGGCAACACAATACTATGAAGCAATTATCCTCCAGTTTGAAATAAATAAATTAAAAAAGACAGCCTCTGAATGTCCTTTTTCCTACAGCTTCTATTTCCTATAAAAAGTGGTTTTGGAATTTGACTTAAGCTTTGACTCTGTAGGCCGACGCCCCAGGGACAGTTTTCAGTGGCCTGTAAAAGCTGTCACCCCCCGCCATAGTCCAGCCCAGTGGACCACAGCCACCCAGCTCAGAGAACCGGGATCTGACAGGTGTCACTTAGAGGGTGACAGGTCTTATCCTCACAGGAGGCCAGGACCAGGGCTGCAGCAGACAAAGTTGTCCATGTCTCTGTCCTCCCGTGACTCTGGGTTACAACCCACTTGCATTCAACCTTGTGCCCTGGAACCCTGGAGTGTTGACTCCAGAAACGCAGTGAGAGACAGACTGCAAAGCTCCGAGGAGAGCGTGGGTAGGCATGTGTTCTTTGTGGTGGGCCAGGCTTCTTTACACGTGGCCCTGGCTGGGATTGGAGGTTGCCTGGGGGAGGAAGTGATAAAATGACTAATAAAATGATCAAGTCTCTAGTGTTGAGTGCTGACTTAATCTGGGCACTGGTTTAGGCAAAGTGACTTGCCTTATTTGCCTTCAGCCTCCAACGACATCTTCCTGACATCCCCCTCGACCAGGCAGAGGGAGATGGACCACTGCCTTTAGCCAGGACTGACCTGGGCCGCCCTCTGCTTCCACAAGCTGTCAACCTACTGAGGGGGTTGGTGCAGATACCTATGAGATATACACAGCAAAATACATGGAGCAGGGGCCTCACACCTAAGACAAGAATCCTGGCTCTGCTGTTGGTAAGCTGTGAAACCCCAGGTAAACCATTTACACTCTAGCCTTAGTTTTCTCATCTATAAAATGGACATAATAGTACCTATGTCTTAGGGTACCTATGAATGTTCATTGATTACAAAGCACATGCGATGTTTAGCATAAGAGTTAATGCTTAATAAAGAGTGGTCATATTATTACTATTATAACTCCAGGAATCATTATTACATGGTTTGAACCAGGAATTAATAACTTTTTCCAATATGGTATTTAAAAATAAAAATGAAGTCAATCAGATGTCTAAAATCTTGCCTTCTCTAAGCCTCAATCATAGATCTGGATTCTGACATCCAGCATCTTGAAAATGGGCCTGAAAATGGGTTCCAGGGGGCTCACCAGCAGAGTCCCCAGGGAGGTGGCATTGGAAAGACACTGCTTAGCAGTGACTTCCAGACAAGGCGCAGAGGATATTACACTTATACATTTGGAATCTGACATTCCCAGTCAACCCAGGGCCAAGCTCTGAAGATGACGTCGGACCTCACAGGGGGAAAACTGGATCTTTGGCCGGAATCCTCTGTGAAGCGTGGGAAGAATTCCCTTTACGGGAACCCACAGCAGAGGAGAGGGATGAGGAGATAGGCCACGCAGAACCAGAGACTGAGCTGGAGGGCTGTTTGGCAGACCAACTCAATTAGAAGAACTCTGCTCAGTGGAAGGTCTTGGAGTGTCTACAGCATGACCCAGTTTTATTCGTAAGGCTTAGAGCCTCTGGTGGACGCTGTCCACAGTGAGCTCATTCCAGTCTCTAGAGAGACAAGAAACAGCAGAAATGGATATATAATCTTACCTGGAAACTCCTATGGACAGAGTCTGAGCCTGGTGTGCTACAGTCTATGGTGTCGCAAAGAGTTGTACTTGACCTAGCAACTGAGCACACACACAATCCTCCAAAACTCATTTGTTTCGGGCATATGCTTAAATTATGATTGGCTTATTTTGCATGGAAATCTGTGGGTTATCTTAATAAAGCCTCTCCCAGCTTCTCCAAGTTGGCTGTGAAGGGAGGTCAGAGGTCACTGTCTCCAACCTTAACCTGTCCTCGGCTGTCTCTCTCCTCACTGGTCTGGTCAAATCATGGCTGTAGAGATGCAAACACCTCTTGCTTTCTTCAGTAATCTGGAAACAGACAGTCTCTTATTTCCAGGTGTGTGGAGGAGAGCAGGGTGTGATATTTTCTAAGACGCAGGTCAGGTTGAGGGGTAATGGAAGAGATTGAAAGATAACATATAACTTGCTCCAGAGGGGATTGCACCCTGCTTCAGGAAGACCTCCCACCCATCAGGGGGAGGTCGGGTCCTCTTAGAGCCCCCGAGAAGCAAGCCCTCATGATGACTCTGGAGCCCAAAGTGTGTGGTGCTGTCCCACACACGGGGTGACCCAACACGTAGCTGTGATGGAAGGGTGCGTGGAGAGGGCTAGGGGGAGTGGGCGGCTTCCTCGAGACTGTCACGCTTTGTGCTCTGAGCTTCCTCAATCTGTGAAAAGAGCATTTCTTCTCTGAAGGAGTTTTAAAAAAGAGTTTGACACCTTTGCCACCAGCTACAACATAAAAATCATCCGGTAAAGTGTGGACCAGAGCTACGGGGACCAGACACAGGGAGCAGCATTTTCTCAGCTCAGAGAGATAGTTGGCAGACAGAAAACCCACTGAGACCCCTGCTAGATTCTCCTGTGTCCACAATAGTGCTTTATTTTGAGGCATCTAGAGCCACAGAGATCTATTTCGATAATTAGTGAGTCTGAGAAATATTGTTGTGTTGTTTAGTCGCTAAGTTTTGTCTAACACTTTGTGACCCCATGGACTGTAGCCTGTCAGTCTCCTCTGTTCATGGGATTCTCTAGGCATGAATACTGGAGTGAGTTGCCGTTACCTTTTCCAGGGGATCTTTCTGACCAAGGGACTGAATCTACGTCTCCTGCACTGGCAGGTGGATTCTTTATGGCTGAGCCATCAGCTAAACCCTTGCAAAATACTAGCAGCAAGTATTTTCCAAACAAAGAAAACAAATTGCCTTCAGGCCCTGCAGAGGACTTCAGCTATTGTGAACTTTTCATCGTGTGAAATCTCGTGACCGAAGGCATGTGGCAGAAACTGCCCACTGGCCCCCAAGGTCCATTCCCCACTTCGCTCTCTTAAGGACAGTGTTTACTGAGCTTGTTTTAGGCATTTGGCTGCCAGGATGGAGACTCACTGGGGCAGGCTTTGACTGCCTCTTAGGCGGGCAGTGGGAGTGATACGTACAATGTGCCATCACCCCAAAAGGAACCACCTGATCCCACTTCTGTATCCCCCTCTGAGTGCTGGGGGATGGGGTGGTCATCAGTGTGTGTGCAGAGGGGATGACACACAAGTCGGGGCTCTGAACTCGGGTCCACCTCCCTTTGGGGCTCATGAACTCAGATGGCAGAACTCCATCCTGACTTCCACTAATCCCTGTCTGACATCTAGCCTCTCCTTCATTGTCAGATGTTGCTGATAGACAGCTGTTGTCAACAATCTGTGATTTTTTACCACCATAGAATTAAGGTTATTTCATATGGCAGTTCCGTTTTTGCAAATGTCCTGGAATACCTCCACTCCTTCTATCCTCAAAATTGTAATTGACGTGAGGTCTGTTGGGAGACCTGGTTACTTAATGTGCTCGCGGGTCAGTGGTAAAGAATCTGCCAGCAATGTAGGAAATATAAGATATGTGGATTCGATCCCTGGGTCAGGAATATTCCCTGGAGGAGGAAATGGCCACCTACTCCAGTATTCTTGCCTGGAGAATCCCATGGACAGAGGAGCCTGGCAGGTCATGGAAAAGTCAGACACGACTTAGTGACTAAACAGCAACAAAGATTACAAGGGAAATCAATTACACTGAAGAACAATTATCAACATAACTGGTTCTTTTATGATCTTATGAGTCTAATTTCATGCAAGTAAAAACATTATTCTAAGGTGGTATCCATCACCTTTATCAGACTGCTGAAGCTCCTGATGAACAGTCAGTTGTTAGGTTTTGGAAAGGTCACCTTTAGCAAGGTAAAACTCCATGCAAACCACCTTCTGAAACCCTTTGCTACAGTCACTGCGCATCACCCTCTGGTTCAGCCCACGAGGACGTAGCTGACCTCTGCGTGCTGGCGCCTGCCCCTGGGGTCCCCTGTTTAATTTCTCTTGGCTTGCTTCCCACTCAGGGAAATTGCCAAATGCTCTTCTCCTTAAAATGTTTTTCCATGAACTGCGCTGACTCGCCCTCCCATTAACAGTGTTTCGTGTGTCCTGTGTCCACATTCCAAAAAGTCTCCCTTGGCTGAAGGCCCTGCAGAGCACAGCTAGTTCCGAGGCCTGGGGCTCGCTCGGCTGGCGCCTTCTGGCCGCTGCTCCCCCCCGGGCTCAGCTCTCTTGGCTCCTTGCACAACCATCTGGGGAGCATCGCAGAACGCTTTTGAGGGTTCCAAGAGAAGGTTTTCCAAGAAGGGCAGGTCTGCCCTGGTCGGGATGTCTGGTGAGCTTTCTGTAGTTTGTAGCGTCTGCCAGTTAAGACCTGTTTATTATTTATTATACTCTGTTGCAGGGGAACTGGGTGAGCTCTCATCCAACCAGAAGGGACCCACGTGCACCGTTTCGATGGTCCGAATGTTATGGACAGAATGGAGGATAGCACGGCCGACCACAGCTGCTGTGAGAGGCCTGGGAGAGTCAGGGTGACGGGGCCACAGCCCCCCAGAGTCAGACCTCGGTGCTTGTCTGTAGCATGGCCGGGATGGACTGTTTGGGTCCCTGGCAGTGAACTGTCTGTAATCCTACCTTTCATTCCCCTGGGACAGAGCAGCCACAGACAGGAGCCTCAGGCCCGGGCAACAACACTCAGAGTTAACGTTCCCCTCTTCTCCGCCTTGTCAAATACAGGTTGTCTCTCAGTTCAGAGGCAGCTGGGACTGAGGGTCCTTGCAGAGAGCAGTCCTCAGATGGGGAGGAGGGTCCAGGCTGGGAGGAGCCGGCCTCACAGGAGGTGGTTCAGGTTCACTGCACACTGGTGGGGCCGAGGCCCACACTCTGCCCCTCCCTCTCCAGCCCACATCCTCCTCTGGCTTGGCACTGCTTGCCCAGTGGTGGGGAAACTCCCCCTGTTGGTCACATGGCGAGGGGCCAAGGGAAGGAGGGGGCTCCTGCAGAAGGACCAAGAGCCGTGGCCCCGGGGCACTGATGGGAGGCTGCAGGGTCTGTCCAGAGCTGCCTGCATGAGCCCAGGGCTGTGCACAAAACAGGCTCAGGCTCTGTTCCCCGGAAGACACATGTGGCTCCACTCAGGTCGCTCTGGATCATCACGCAGTTTCCTCTTGTTGCTTGCTTTGTTTTTGTTTGTTTTTGAAGAACTCACATTTCCTGTGCCCAGGGTTGTCCAAACACCCCCGTGCCCTGCCCTTTCCAGATGGGACATCCTTTGAAGGCGCCCCTGGCCCCCTGCCTGCCCTCTAACCCCCTCCCACCCCGAGAAGAAGCTCTCAGAGGCCTAACACTGGGGTGTTTGGAGCATTTTCTGTTTTTCAGAGCCTAGGGCCCTTGGGAGTATTTCTCCCAGTGGGAGGGCAGTCCTTTGAAGGTACTTTTGTTTTGAAAGAGAAAACTCAGCTGAAGAAAACAGTGCAGGCTCTCTGGGGGGAAGTGTAGGGGTTCAGAGACATCAGATGAGAAACGCGGAGACTCCACCTATGGCTGGACAACACTGGGGCACCTGGGGTCACATGCATCCAAGTACATATGTGTCCAGGGCGCTCATGTTCATGTGAGGGGGCTCTCTTTGTAAGAGAGACTGTGATGTACTTGTCCTCTGCCGGGAGGACAATAAGCAATAAACCCAGGCCCCAGCAGAAGAGGGCCTCTTCCCCTCCTGGGCCCCTGCTCACCCACAGAGGGAGGTACATCCCATGAACAGGGGAGCCTGGGGCTACAGTCCATAGAGTCGCAAAGAGGTGGACATGACGTAAATGACTCAGCACGCACATGGTAGTTCTACTTTTAATTTTTTGAGAAATCTTTGTACTCTTTTCCACAAGAGCCGCACCAATTTACATTCCCACCATCAGTACATTGTCTGGAGAATCCCATGGCCAGAGGAGGGTCCCTTCCACCCCAGGAGGATGCACGGCTTAGCTCTTTCTGTCTCTCCTCACCTTGAATCTACCTTCTGGCTACAAACCTCCCCTGTCACGTGTGTTTCCAGACAGTAGATGAACTTGGGATTGCCTGACCCATGAGCTCTCTCCCTTTCTCCTCTCCTGGGAGCTCTGTCCCCTGGCAGGTGCAGGGCAGGTCACAGTATCCTTGTGTGGTGGGCAAGCACCACTCTACAGCCCCAACTCTCTCCTTCAATGTTTCCCAAAGTCTCAACTGAAGAAAACGGAGTTGGGAAATGTGCTTTGATCTCTGTTTGATCTTTGTTTGGGTTTCTATCTGACACCCAGTGCCTACTTTTCCATTTGATTCAGAATCTGCAGAAAGACTGAAATGGATAACAGTTGAGGTTTACTGAGGATTTACTATGTACCAGGGAAGTAAAGTTTTGCAGAACTGAGGTAAAATGCACCAAGTCTCCAGTTGGTCAGTGCTGGACTGACCGCCACTGGTGATACTGAATTCCCGTACTTCCAGGAGTTCAGAATTCAACAAGTGGGACCCTAACACCTTGAACAGCTTCTGCAGAGGAAAGGAAACTATCGACAGAATGAAAAGGCAGCCTAAAGAGTGGGAGAAAGTATTTGCAGGTCACGTATCTCATAAGGGTTAATATCCAAAAATATGAAGAACTCACTAACTCAATAGCAAAAAAAAAAAAAAAAAAACCCGAAAACTAAACAACCCAATTAAAATACAGACAGAGGATCTGAATATAGATTTTTTTCCAAAGAAGATATACAGATATCCAAGAGATACATGAAAAGATACTCAGCATCACTAATCAACGCACTAATGCAAACAAAAACTGCAAGGAGGTATCACCTCACACCCGTCAGAATGGCTGTTATAAAAAGGACAAGCAATTAGTTTTGGTGAGGATGTGAAGAAAAGGGAGCCCTCGTGCACTGCTGATGGGAATGTAATCTGGTGCAGCCATTGTAGAAAAGAGTACAAAGATTTCTCAAAAAATTAAAAGCAGAACTACCATGTTCTTGCTGAGTCATTTCAGTCATGCCCAACTCTTTGCAACTCTATGGACTGTAGCCCACCAGGCTTCTCTGTCCATGGGATTCTCCAGACAAGAATACTAGAGTGGGTTGCCATGCCCTCCTTCAGGGGCTCACCCCACCCAGGGATTGAACTTGTGTCTCTTGTGTCTCCTGCATTGTGGGCAGATTCTTTACCCCTGAGCCACGGGGGAAGCCCAGAACTACCATAGGATCCAGCAATTCAACTTCTGGGTGTTTATCAGAAGCAAATGAAAACACTAACTTGAAAAGATACCTGCACCTTCATGATCATGGCAGCACTATTTATAATAGCTAAGACATGGGAAAAACTGAAGTATCCATCAGTGGGTATAATGGATAGAGAAACTGCAGTATACATACACAGGAGAATATTATTTAGCTGTCTAAAAGAACAAAACCCTACCATTTGTGACACGGATCACAGTAATGCACCCTGAGTGCATTATGCTGAGTGAGATTAGTCTGAGAAAGACAAATGCCATATAATCTCACTAATTTGTGAAATCGAAAAAAGAAAAAAAAAAACTAATTCATGTAGAGAACAGGTTGGTGGTGGTCAGAGGCTGGAGTAGGGGGCGGGTGACCTGGAGGAGATCAAAAGGTACAAAGTTGCAGTTATGAAGTAGGTCAGTCCCGGGGCTGTGACGTGCAGCACCAGTATGGTGATTCTAGTCAGTAATACCGTTTTGCAAATTTGGGAGCTGCCATGAAAGTAGATTTTTAAAGTTCTCATCACAAGGAAAAAAAAAAGTTCTGCAATTATATGAGGTGATGGATATTAACTAGACTGTTATGGTGATCATGTTGCATAACATACAAATACTGAATTATTATGTCATACACCAGAAACGAATACAACACATGTCCATTATGCCTCAATTTTAAAAAGAATAAAGTTTAGCAATTTAACTAGAAAAAACTTCCATGGGACAGAGAATGAGGGGAAAGACAAAGGCAGGAAGCTGGAGAGAGACCCAGAGACGGTTGATGGAGGTGGTCCTCAGAGCGCTGACAGGTACAGAGAAGTCCCCACTCCCCATGCCCTTGCCGGCCGGTGCTAGGGCGCACCGCTGCAAAAACCAGAGATTTGTTGACCATACATCCTGGATTTTCTGGGATCTCCCTGATTTCAACTATTTTTTCTTCCTGCCAGCTATTTCCAACATGACTCCAAAAATAGAGATGATGTAAGTGTGGAGGTTTTGGAAGCTTGAACCATCTGTCCGGACTTTGAAAACATCCTTGTTCATGGATGGAGAATCATAAACACAATTTCAAAACAGGACTTTTTTTCCCTCTCCCATGTCTCCTTTACCAGTATGTGAGGTAAAGGAGAAAAAGCAAGAGAGTTCCAGAAAAACATCTACTTGTGCTTTATTGACTATGCCAAAGCCTTTGACTGTGTGGATCACAACAAACTGTAGAAAATTCAAGAGGTGGGAATACTAGACCACCTGACCTGCCTCCTGAGAAATCTGTATGCAGGTCAAGAAGCAACAGTTAGAACTGGACAAGGAACAACAGACTAGTTCCAAACTGGGAAAGGAGTACATCAAGACTGTATATTGTCACCCTGCTTATTTAACTTATATGCAGAGTATATCATATGAAATGCTGGGCTGGATGAAGCACAAACTGGAATCAAGATTGCTGGGAGAAATATCAATAACTTCAGATATGCAGATTATACTACCTTATGGCAGAAACTGAAGAAGAACTAAAGAGCCTCTTAAAGAAAATTAAGAGGAGAGTGAAAAAGCTGGCTTAAAACTCAACATTCAGAAAACTAAAATCGTGGCATCTGGTCCCATCTTCATGGCAAATAGATGGGGAAACAATGCAAATAGTGAGAGGCTTTATTTTTGGGGCTCCAAAATCACTGCAGATGGTGACTGCAGCCATGTAATTAAAAGATGCTCACTCCAACCCAGACAGTGTATTAAAAAGCAGAGACATTACTGCCAACATAGGTCTGTCTAGTCAAAGCTATAGTTTTTCCAGTAGTCATGTATGGATGTGAGAGCTGGTCTATAAAGAAAGCTGAGCGCCGAAGAATTGATACTTTTGAACTGTGGTGTTGGAGAAGACTCTTGAGAGTCCCTTGGACTGCAAGGAGATCCAACTAATCCATCCTAAAGGAAATCAGTCCTGAATATTCATTGGAAGGACTGATGCTGAAGCTGAAACTCCAATACTTTGGCCACCTAATGCGAAGAACTGACTCATTGGAAAAGACCCTGATGTTGGGAAAGATTGAAGGCAGGAGAAGAAGGGGATCATCGAGGATGAGATAGCATCACTGACTTGATGAACATGAGTTTGAGTAAGCTCTGGGAGTTAGTGATAGACAGGGAAGCCTGGCATGTTGCAATCTCTGGGGTCACAAAGAATCAGACATGACTGAGTGACTGAACTGAACTGAAGGGAGATGGTGCTAAGAGAGGAAAAAATGAATTAAAACATATATAAAAATCCACCAGAACATTTTAAATGCAGTGTTTGTTTTCTCTCTTCAGCTCCTGTGGAGTCAAAAGGCAAGGCCAGTGGCCGACATTCCAGCCAGGAGCTAGGATCATATGGGGCCCAGTGGTCTGCTTTAGAGTAACCACAGGACAGCTGGGGGTGGGGGAGGGGAGCCAGGGCCAGGGCTGGGGGCCTCCTTCTCTTGGTAGTTGAGGGGGTTTCTGATCTCACCTGCCCAGGGAATGCAAAGTGTTATTGGGTACATGCATGCTAAGTTTCTTCAATTATGCCTTTGTGACCCTATAGACTGTAGCCCATCAGGCTCCTCTGTCCATGGGATTCTCCAGGCAAGAATACTGGAGTAGACAGCCATGCCCTCCTCCAGGGGATCTTCCCCCCCAGGCATTGAATCTTTGTCTCTTGGATTGTCTCCTGCATTGAAGGCAGATTCTTTACCACAGAGCCTCCAGGGAAGCCTGGAAAGTGTTATTAGATTTGGGCAAACCCCACCAGAAAGTTCTTCTTTTCTGGGCATTGTGCTTCTTCCACTTGCATCCCCTTGGACTGAAATGCCCTCCCATGAGCCTTTGTTTGCAGGAGGGAAGGTTATCCCTGACGGTGAAGACAGTCTCTGATGATGCTCTCATCTTAATGAAACAGAGGAAGCACTTGGGCACCGGCAGTGAAGGTGGGTGGGGGCAGGAAGTAGAGCCAGTCCCTTGGTGTTTCAGGCCAGACTTGGGGGTCTGTCTTCTGGCACCGCCTCTTTAAGCGTCTTGCGCAGGGAAGCTGGTGTCCTCCCCAGCACTCAGGGCTCTATGGCCATGAGCTGGATTTTGTGCGGCTGCCTGAAGGGCTCTGGAGCCAGCAGAGTCCTGAAAGCTCACTGCAGCCTCTTAGGCAGAATCCCGTGACCTTGCATATCGCTCAACAGCCCTCTGCTTCCCCAAAGGCTCCCCAGCCTTCCTTGCAGCCTCGCCGTGGCCAGCAGCTGGTTAAGTCACTTTTCCTCTCCTCCCATCATGATGGCCGATCTAAAGTCTGGGCAGGCTGGGGAAGCAGGGAGCGCCCAGCAGATACGAAATTTCTGCTTCTTCCTGTAGGTTCTCCCACTGTCTACTGCTGCCGACAGCAGCTGCTGCCAAGCCACTCTCTGGCTCCTGCAGAATTTCTGTGGATGTCCACCCCCTCATCCAGGAGGTCCAACCCTGCCTGTGAGACACTGAGGGGTTAGTGGGACGCTGCCATGTCCACGAGATAAAGTGAGCAGGTTACACACGCAAGTTCTACCCACAGTGAGCACTGTGGCAGTGTCTTTGTGAAGAACCTTTGAGGGGAGCGCCTTCTACTAGGAAGCTCGTTCTGGATAACGCCACAGAAAGGCTTACCTCGGTGCACATGCCAAATCCTTCATCAAATAGCGACGTACAGTGGGAGCTGCCAAGACTCACTGGATGAAAGCCAGCATGACTTCTCCCTCCAGGGCTATAAGCAGATGGAATTCAGTGTATTCCACACAGTATGAATGAATGAGGCAGGGAAGAAAGTGCCTCAGAGAATCTGCTGCAAATACCTTAGACGATAAAAAGACTGTTTCTCCGTATTAATATTTTATTGTAGAGGGTCATTGCCAGTTGGCTGGGCTTCCTGCTTGAATGAGCAGAGCTGTCACTCTGACTCCAAATGCTGCTGCTTTTGAGAAACCCCACGCAGGCACGCTGTCAACCAACCACAGACCAGTCCTAACTGGTGCCAAGCAGGCGATGCCTCTAACCTGAAAAAGCCAGGCAAAGTGTCCAAGATCATGCCAGAGGGGAGGGAAAAATGAAAAAAATTGTACCTTCCACGAAAATATTATCTCAGACTGAAAATGCAGATGAAACCTAACCAAACTAAATTTCAAATTAGACTTTTCAAAATTTCTAAATGAAAAAGATCAATGTTGCATGAGATCATTCATTATTTGATCTTTTCCCCTGATAGTTCCATATTTATGAGAAAGTGGTGTGTATGGTTTAGCTTGTGCCCGGTAACATACATTTCTCAATGGGGTTCCTTGTCATGTTGGTTGGGAAGCACAGTTGACCATTTGGAGAGACAACTGGTCTTAACTCTAAACTCCTGAGGCATAGCCTCTAGAGGCCCACAAAGATTCTGAGATTTCTAGCGTTCTGTTGTATAGAGGTAGAGGCTACTGAAGACCAGCATCCACCTATCCTCCCATCTATCCATCCATCCATCTACTCATCCATTTTTCCATCCATCCACTCATTTACCCATCTACTACCCATCTTTCCATCCATCCACCCACCCATCCATTTACCCATCTACCCATCCACCCATCCATCCATCCAATTACTTACTTACTTATCAGGAAAGGGTTTTGCAGAATGTCTTTGACTTTCTGGCCATAGAAAAGTGAGCTATACAGGAAGTTAGAAGTGACCCCTTTACTGTCAGGAAGTACAGCGTGACATGTTTATGAAAGAGCTGTACTTCAAGGGATCAGGACAAAGGCTCCCAAACCCAGCAGGAGGGCTCAGCATATGACTCACATGTACAACATTAGAACATAAGCTGACTTGAAGCTGAAAAAGGCCCATGATGTAAAAGCTGCTTGGTCATCAACGGGATGATCACTGTGGGTTTCCTGAGGGGCTGCCATGTGATTATGGAGAAGGAACCAAAGGGGATTGTTCTCCCATCTTCTGTCCTTGTCTGAGAGATGAGGATGCTCCAATGATGGGGAATTTGGCAGCTAGTGAACAGGCTTAATACACCAACTTCTTTGTCAACGCTGATGTATATTGTTTCATGTTAATTAAATAATATCCTGTGCCAAAAGATTTTTATAAGAAATGGTGCACAGAGAAAGAAATACTATCTTATTCAATTTAGTGTTTAATACAAGTAAAACAGGTAGCAAACAAGGTAGATTATTCATAAAATAATGAATTATGGCCTTTCACGTCTGCAGAGTTGGCACGAAGGTCATTCATTCACTCAGCAAATATTTACTTCCAATAGAGCTTTTTCTGTGCTGCTCAGGGTAACTCATGCTCCTTCAGCAAGGCTGATGCCATGTGAAAAACGGCCAGTGGTTTCGGTGTTCACTCTGGGAAGAAACACCAGTTTGTGCCAAACAGAAGAAGCCAATGGCTGCACATTCCCATCCTTATAACCCTCTGAGCAGTTATGCTGAACCCAGCCACTGTGACCTGCATTGCTGAGACGCCCACAGCCAGTGGATTGAAGTCTGCTCATCTCTTGTGCCAAAGTCCCAAACAGGTGATCCTGACCAGTGACCAGCTCTTCTCCAAGCAGTGGTTCAAACTGTAGCTCTTTTCCTTGTACGGTGCTGTCATCCTCATCGCCTGGCTCATCTTCATCTCGTCCATGCAGAAGAAGAGGGGCAGGAAGTCTTAAAGGGCCAGGCCCACTGTCACACATCCACCCCACCCCCTTCCCACTGGTCAGAACTCAGCTCATTCAACCTCCAGGCCTCAGGAGACACTAAGACAGTCTAGCTGTGGGCCAACAGGGAAACTGGTACAAATACATTTCTGGAAAGTTTACAGGGTGCTGGGTGATGTGCCAGGGTAGCACGTTTCCACGGTGTCCAGGCGTGCACAGGGCTCTGGTCACCTGTTGAGTTCACAGGCAACAGGTTCACGGGCAGGGCTGGGAGTAGGACCAGGGGGCCTGGACCAGCACGCAGCCCACTGTATCCCAACCTCCGACCTCGGCCTTGTCAGAGACCAATGGGAGCTGCTTCGAGCTCACACCCCCAGCACCATGGACTGAAGGAGGACCTGGCCTCGGCAGCCAGCACATGGGGGACACGGGCACAGCCATGTCTTAGCTGAACTTCTCCTAAATTGTGTGGATGTGTCAAGTGACATGTACTGGGAAGAGCTGCAGAAGAGAAAGACACCTCTCTAAAGACCCGCACGAGGCATCACTACCACCTCCCATGACGGCATGTTTCTCTGCATCCAGATGTACAATTTCCTCCTTTCCCCTCCTGCCTTGTGCAGGGACCTCGATTCTAGTTTGCTCTTCACTAAGGACAGAGACCAGCTGCTCCTTTTCCAGCTTCTTAGACATGACGTAAGGTTCGCTTAGGTTGAATTTCACCTTTTTACCTCTCCAGGCTGAAGCCATGTTGGTTCCTTGCCTTGTTCCCTGTCCAGGGGCCCCAGGCCAGAGCTGGTAGTGCTTCCTGGTGGTCTCAGAGGACACGGCCACCTTGCCAGGGGAACTGAGGGACACAGAATGCTGGCCGAGGGCCTGGATCCGCCTCTGCCTCTGACTGTGGGCCCTGACTCTGGGACCAAGTCTTCTGAACTTGAGTGCCTTGAAGGACAGGGCCATTTATTTCTAAATTTCTTCAACACCTAAGCTTCTTAGGACTCCTAATAATTCTATTTCTTTTTAAAAAATCTTGACTTAGAGTGCACCAACCCCAAAAGAAAATCTTTGTTAAAAGTGAAGGGACACTAGTTGTATTTCTGGGCTGCGCTTGTCAAGTAAGATTCACCAGTTCTGATACCTGCATTTGATCACCGTGTGTGTGTGTGTGTGTGTGTGTGTGTGTGTGTGTGTGTGTGTGTGAACTCAGGACTTTCTTTCAATTAAATTCTTATGGAAGGATCACTATAGGTATGTGATTCAAAAGTATAAAAACTATGTGTGTGCAAGTTCTTAGTCGCTCAGTCGTGTCCGACTCTTGCGATCCCATAGACTGTAGCCTGCCAGGCTCCTCTGTCCATGGGATTCTCCAAGCAAGAATACTGGAGTGGGTGGCCATTTCCTTCTCCAGTAAAAACTATAATAAAGTGTAAAAAAATCACAGCCTGAGGGTCTGACTCCCACATTTCTCTCCTCCCACTCTATTCTCTATTACCTCTTTTTTTTCCTATTTGCTTCTTGTCTATTATTCCAGTATTTCTTTATGTGAATACTAATAAATACATTCCTGCCCTCTCCCCAGTTCTTATTCTGTCATCTGCTTCTTTGCTTTTTCAAGATTTATTTTAATTTTTGTAGTGAGATAGACTTGACATATAACATTAGATCAGTTTAGGTGTGCAGCATAATTTTAAATCTGTATCTGTTGTGAAATGATCACCAAAGTGTCTAGTTAACATCACCTCACATAGCTATAATTTATTTTCTTACAATGTGAACTTTTAAAATCTGCTCTCTTAGTAACTTTTAAGTGTGCAGCACAATATTATAACTACAGTCCCCGTGCTGTACATTACAGCCCCAGGACTCCCTACATTATAAGTGAAGTCTGAGCCCCCTGCACCCACTTGCCTCCCCCCGCCACACCTCCCCGTCTCCTTCTGTCTCTGGCTTCTTCCCACACCTCTCTTCAGACCATGTCCGCATCGTTTTTCACAGCCACATAGTATTTCAGTGTGTAGAGCATCATAGTTCATTTACCTCGCCTCATGTGGATGGATACGGGGGGTGTTTCCAGTGTCTCTGGATCACTGCAAATAGTGCTGCAATGACTAGCTTTGTAAACATGCCATTCTGTATGTGTGCAACTTGTTCTGAAGTGTAGATTCCCAGAGACAGAATTGCTGGGTCAAAGAGTGTGTGCACTGGAAATTTTGCCAGTTGTTTCCAAACTGCCCAGCGTGGGGTTGTGTCATCCTTACACTTTCACCTTCAGTATATGAGCATTCCACTTTTTCCCAAATCTTAGGATATTTGCCAAACTGGTGTGAAATGGCAATTCAGGACAGTCTGGGTTTTGTTTTTCTTGCATTAACAATGAGGAGCTAAGGGCCCTTTGAAGGTAGCAAAAGGGTTTGTTAAGAGTGACTGAGCCTCTCCAGGGCAGGAAGTCTGTTTAATTCACCACTTTTCTCTAGAAACCCCTGGTAGTTCAGATGGTAAGGAATCTGCCTGCAATGCAGGAGACCTGGGTTCGATCCCTGGATGGGGAAGATCCCCTGGAGAAGGGAATGGGAACCCACTCCAGTATTCTTGCCTAGAGAATTCCATGGACAGAGAAGCCTGGAGGGCTACAGTTCATGGGGTCGAAAAAGGTTGGACATAACTGAGCAACACCCACTTTCTCTAAACCAGCAGTTCTCAACCAGGCTGCACACAGGAATCATCTGGGCAGATTTTAACAGGTGCAGAGCCTGGGTCGGCCCAGACCATGAAGACAGAACCCTGGGGACATCGCTTCCGCTTGTCGCTCCACACCGAAGTCCTCTAGGTTGTGTGCCAATCTTTTTCCCGTGGTGCCCCTGTGGCTTCTGAGGCCAGTTTCTGTCTTCTGCTTTGCCTTAGCCACATGGGACATTCTAGGTCTTGTTTGCAGTGAGCAGTGCTTCCTGCTTGGGAGCAAAGCTGCAAACAGACTCTCTGTCATGCGACAGGTCACGACAAGCCCCACAAAGCATACTGAAGCCCTGGCCTTGGAGGCGGGCAGCTCCGCCCCCCTGAACAGTGTCTGCAGGCTCTGCGGCCCTACAACAACAAGGTCAGGCTCAAGTTCACGAGCATGCTATTGCCCTCTAAGAATGTGTCCAGCTTTCCTAGGGTAGAACTGCTCTGGCTTTTCGGAGACTAAAGCATGTTCCAACTGCAAATAATCTATACTGAGAGCGTGTACATATTAATAAATGTAAACAGATATTTCAATAAAGTGTAGAAATACGATGGTGAAACTCTTCTGCACCAGTTTCAAAACCGTCTCCTCTCACTGACAATTATAGCTGAAGAATTTGGCAGAGGGATGAAATCTTGGCTGCACCTCTGATTTGTCTTTCAAAAACCACGCAGGCTGCAGGGGATCACGTGGCGTGAGGGCTGTCAATGGTGCAGTGTTCCCACCACTCTGCTGACACCCCAGAGAGAGAGCGGCTCACTTCTTTCTCTTTCAAGCTAGAAGATTGACTGGCTTGAGTGTGGGAGGTTCTCAAGGGGTCGTGGGGATGGGCTGGGGGTGTGTGCCTTCAGTGTGGGAGGCAGCTGCCCTTGAGGTTAGAGGTGACCACCAGGGGCTTGCAAGGATGCCCTCAGTCAGCCGCAGAGGTGCCTGGAGAGAGAGCGGATGGAGTTTGCAGAGGCCGCTTCCTGACCGCATGGGCCTGACTTGGTCCAGCTGCAGTCACCGGACAGAGCGCCCTTTGATGGTGGGGCCAGTGCTGACCTGCTGGCCTAGTGCGTGGGCAAGTCAAGGAAAAACAGTGCATTTATCAGTGGACTTGAAGAGAGTGAAGGAGAACTAAATTTGCAGACAACTGATCATTTTCTGTTCTTTTTCTAATGTATTAATAATGCCAGCGTTTTGTTTCTGACCATCCGTATGGCTTGGAAAGGTGGTATTAAGAGTTTGAAAATGGGCAGGACTCTCTGTCTTCAAGGTCACAGACATAACTCCTGCTCTTCTTGTTCTCACCTAGAAGGAGTGGTTCCCTCCCTCAGGATGAAACTCGGGGGAGTCCGATAAACGGGGAGCTTAGCAAGTGAGCGGGACTCCTGCTGCTCAGTGGCCATCCTCTCGCCCAGAGCCGAGACCCTGGGCTTCTCCGCCAGCTAGTTTCCTTTCGACCCAAAACACCCATGAATGAAGACCACAGGTTTCAATCGGCCGCACTGTGAATTCAGAAATTTCTTTAAAAACAGGGAATATGGAAAGTTGTATCTGGGCATCATACCAAGAAAAAAAAAGAGAGAGAGAAGTTTTAAAATCAGCATTTTTGAAGTAATGGAGCACAGTTTACTTCCTCCATGAAAGTCCCCCAGAAGATCCTACTGAAGACAATTTCCAACGTGTCTGCACAAGTGTGGAGATAAGACTTTGTTCTCTATGAGGTTTCAGGGGAAAGCATCAGACAAGCTGGCTGTCCAGTATCACAAATTAAAAGCAGTTACACAGCGTGGATTTTAAACGTCTCACCTGGTTGTCTGGGTTCCCACAACGCCCAAAACTAACACTTGTCTGGTTTTCTTTTGGTGACATCTAGGAAAATCGCGGCTTGCTCTTCCTGGCCTCTTTCCCCCAGTGCTACTTATCTGACGGCAAACTTTTCATTCCAGGCAGTGACTTCGTGGCACCAGAAGTCACTGCTCCCCTCACAGCCTTTCTCCCTGTCTCCACGATTCTGAGACTCAGAGGCAAATGGCACTTCTCAGAAAAGACGAGAAAAATAGAATCCAAATACATGTGCCTCGTAGTGGCCCGGGCTGTTTCAGAAAGTCCCACATCCTCTGGGGCTCGCCTCTCCTGGTCTCCAGGGAGTGATCCCACCAGTGCCTTTCCTGCATCTCATCCCAGAGTCATGAAGGTTCTCATTATCTTTCCGATGTGAAACCTCAGCTTTCAGAACCAGTCGTTTCAGGAGGAAAATGAAAAGACGTGGGTGCCTCAGTCAACTGGAATAATTAGAGGAACAGAATTTCAAACCGGATGGTCAACAGTCCTCCCCTACAGAGTGAGGATGGTGCCTGGGTGGGTTGAGAATGCAGAACCTTCACTGGCTCTTGGCAGGCCATGCCCGTCCATCCTCTGCCCAGAAAGAAGCCTCTTTCCTCAGCAGTCCCGCCAGAGAAACCAGAGTCCAGAAACCTCCGCTGGAGACTGGCCAATGCCGATGACACATTTCAAGACCCTGCGTCTCCCTAGCACCCCCAGGAGCAAGCAGAGGGATGGTGCCCTTGAACTTGGTCCAAAGGCTCAGTGCGTCCTACTCTGGGACTCACGCTTACCCAGGTTCTCCCTTGTAGGTCACAAACCACTTGTGGGTCAGGAAGCTCTGAGAGCATGGTGACCAGCATTTACCAAAATAAGTCCCTAGAATAGAGAATAACCACGTGGCTCAGGTGGTCTGGCTGAGTTTTATTTCAGGGAACTTGCATTTCAGTTATGTGTATGAGTGTCTATGTGTGTCCTGGGTGTTGACATAAAGTGTGGTTCATGGTGTGGGTCAAGCTCAAACGAGATTGAAAGTTCATTGGGTTGGCAACAGATTCTTCAGCAGAGATGGCTGGAGGGGTCTGTAATTGCACAAAGGTCACGAGCACTGGGTTTTAAAAATATCAGAAAAATGGAATGCTGACCCTGTACTACATTTCTCCAACCGCCTTGAGCAAAATCAAGGAGGAAGACTGGGATGGTCAGAAGTCTGCTGGCCACGGAGACAGAAGCCACTAACAACTGAGAGCGGGGCACGCGGGCAGGTGTCCCCTCCCCCAGGGAAGCCTTCTCTGTGGGGGAAGGGAGGGCACGTCTTTTGATTTCTCGAGGTGGGTACTTCCACTCTTCATCTCAGTCCTCAGTCATCTGCTTCCTGACGTGTGCCTGAACACGGCGCTCCAAATGCTAGACGCCCAAACATCCTTCAAACTGTAAACGCAGATGCTCTCTTTGAATGTTAATATTTTCAATAAAATCCTGGAATAAAATAGCTTTCATCCCAGATATCAAGGTCCACCACCCTTTATCCCACATTCAAACAAGCTAATCGTCAAAGTGTGAACATGGTTTAGTGCCAGACCAGATGGGAGTCCCGGGGGCTGGCCTGGCCTTCACCTCTGCACCCCTTGCTGCGTGTCCTCCTGGGTCATCATCCCTCCTGGGACCTCTTGTCCAAGCCACTAAGTGTCTGAACCACTCCAGACCGTTGAAAGGACACTCTGCTGTCTCCAGTCGAGGGAACGCTGCTCTTTGTGGCTGAGGACAGCGTTGCTCGCTTGCATTTCTGCTTGCTGTGTGCTTTAGCTGCCCAGTCATGTCCGACTCTGTGTGACCCCATGGACTGTATTCTGCCAGGCTCCTCTGTCCATGGGATTCTCTAGGCAAGAACACTGGAGTGGGTTGCCATGCCCTCCTCCCATGGACTGTATTCCGCCAGGCTCCTCTGTCCATGGGATTCTCTAGGCAAGAACACTGGAGTGGGCTGCCATGCCCTCCTCCAGGGCATCTTCCTGACCCAGGGATCGAACCCAGATCTCCTGTGTCTCCTGCATGGCAGGCAGATTCTCTACCACCCAGTCACTTGGGAAGCATTTCTGCTTGAGGGGGTTTAAATCACAGCCCTCCTCCTGTCTCTGGGGCAAGATCAGCTGATAGTAGCTGGTCCTAATACATGTCTAATGGGCACAAGTCGGGGCCATATGTACTAATTTAAGGTTGAATAGATGCCAGGATTGATTTAACTGGGTTGTCTGAATGGGAGAGGTCATCTGCATTCACTAATTATTTAGTATTGTTAAAGCCACTTTTCTCCCAGAAACATCAACCATTTTCTGACCAATACTTCCATTGCCTCCTAAATTCACTTAATCTCATTCAGTGTAGACACACCCCAAGGCTTTTGACTCCAAGATATTAAAAGATAAGGATCTAATAAATGCCGTGGAATGTCAGGTCAGTGATCCCCCACACCCAAGCTTGTCTCTGACCCAGGTGAGGCGCAACGTGTGTTGCTTGAGTGTTATAGTTCTAATCTCGCCATTTTCCTATTCTTTTTCATTGGTCTGAAAGGAGTCATGAGCCCAACAGAATCTGCCCTCAAGATCTTCTAATAAGGTCTATTATGCACAAATGCATCTAAATCCATTCTGAATCTATTTACAAGTTCCCCTGACATCCTCAGTATAATTTGCCCCGTATGTTTATAACCTATTGTAGTAAACAATATTTCTTCTATTTGTCACCAGGATGACCTCCCTCAAACTCTAAGGGGTTTGTCCTCCAGCTTAGCGTTCTGAGATTCTGTAACAAAGCCGTGCCCTTCCTAGCTACCTCCATCCTGTGGTCTTGAAGCTTCTTTCCAGGCAGAGGGATCCATCCCCTGGTGGATACAGCTCTCTTTCTGAGACCGGGGACTTTTGAGCACTCATCTCTCTCGGAACTTTTTGTTCAATGTCCTCCTTGATACTTGTGGGCAGAATTATCCACAGAATTCCAGAGACAAGCTGTGGTTTTGTTGAGAGTGACTCTTTCAGAAGAATAATTTCCTGTGACCCAGGGTTATGTCTGGGTTATCAGTGAAAAATTCATCCCAATTATGGTGGTGGTGGTGGTGGTTTAGTTAAGTTGTGTCCAACTCTGCAACCCCATGGACTATTGCCTGCCAGGCTCCTCTGTCCATGGAATTTTCCAGGCAAGAATACTGGAGTGGGTTGCCATTCCCTTCTCCAGGAGGTCTTCCTGACCCAGAGATCAAGCCTGCATCTCCTGCTTTGCAGGTGGATTCTTTGCAACTGAGTCACCTGGGAAGCCCTATCCCAATTATACACAGACCAAAACAGGCCTCCTACAGCACCAGGGGGTGATCCAAGTCCATCCAATCAGCAGAATGACTCATGGAGGATCTACTATAAATCTGCTCTGAGAGGCCCCTGCTTATCACGATCTTACTCTAGTTAGAGGGACGATATACACACATACTCCAGAAAACAGTCGTGAGCAAAACAATACATATCTACACAGTGATATAAGTGTGGGAGAATTGGAAAACTGGGCTGTAATTTTATGAATTCAAAATAATTTGAAAATTTTTTCAGAATTTTTAGAGGAGAAAATGTCATGAGCTTCATGAAGGGGGCAGAGGTTTAACAGGGTCTTAAAAGATGGGGTAGAAAATAAATCAACAATAAGACTCGGATGGTAAAGCGTCTGCCTGCAATGCAGTGCACCCGGGTTCAATCTCTGGGCTGGAAAGATACCCTGGAGAAGGAAATAGCAACCCACTCTAGTATTCTTGCCTGAAAAATCCCATGGACAGAGGAGCTTGGCAGGCTACAGTCCACGTGGTCACAAAGAGTCGGACATGACTGAGTAACTAACACACACACACACACACAAGAGAACAAAGAGTTTGTGAGGTGTTTCCTAGTCTGCATGGGACTTGGACTTGGGAGAGGTCCGTTCCATGGGTCAAGTTGGGAATGCGTCCAAAGCCTGGTCCTGGCCCGGCCTTCTGGCTGGTGTCCCAGGAGCCTGCTGTCCAAGGCCCAACTGTGCAGGGCCTTGCTGTCTAAGACAATGGCACAGAAATCAGTGTGAACCTTCTGCCCTGACCTGCCCCACATGGAGCTACTCTCCTCCTGCCCTGAACTTCCCAGACTTCACCTGCATCTACTCTGGGATAATCTGGATTAAGCATCCTCAGTGAGCCTAGAATTTGGGGATAAAAAAAAGCCCATTTTGGTTTTTATTTTCCTAGGCCATGCCTAGCAACTTCTATTTTTTGTTTTTAGTTCTATTCTTCCCTAATGGGTCTGCCACCATGAGAAGCAAAGTACAAAATTTCTCAAGAAGTACCATACTGCATTAAATTGTTAATAAATCATTGCATTTTAACTACAGTGGCAGAGTTCTGGGAGTGGAGATAAGGGAAGAAACCATTTTCCTTTATTCAAGCCAAGTTGGCACTTCTGTCAAAGGCCTGGCATGGGAAGTACCATCGAAACAATTTGTTTAAGAGCAGAACCCAGCTGGGGCAGGCCACAGGAAAGTCGGCTCTCACCCCACACCAACCAGGGTCCAAAGCCACCATCCTGCAGAGCCTGAGGAAGAAATGCATATTTTCCTGAACTTTCAGGAAAGTTTCTTGGATAGGGGCAAAGGAAAAGTCACAGTCCACCACTTGGAGTAGCTGAAACTCCCCACTGACATCTCTTTGATCCCAAAGCTTCTCTCCCAACCAGCTGTTTCTCCTCTTACTGGGCCCTGGCCTGGCCCTGAAACCTGCCCCACTCCCCAACATCCTCTGCTTTCTGTCTCAACTTCATCCCTCACTCAACAAAACAAAGTCTTCTGAGTCAGTCCAACATGTGTCGCTGGGGACAAAGGGCTCTCCACCACGTGTGTGCGACTCTATGGACTGTAGCCTGACAGGCTCCTCTGTCCATGGGATTTTCCAGGCAAGAATACTGGAGTGGGTTGCTATGTCCTCCTCCAGGGGACCTTCCCAACCCAGGGACTGACCCCATGTCTCTTAGGTCTCCAGCACACCTGCCGCCCCCAAAACAGATGCTCTCATCGCCCTATTGTGAGGGAGGGCGGGACTTTTGCAGCACAGCCACCACCTGCTTCCTTCTTCCCTTTGGGGACTATCTTGTTGCCACTCATGTGGAGAAGGGGCACTGTCCCTGGGAGCAGCCACCCTGGGGTCCTCCAAGCCCTAAGGGGGTCTGATTTCTTGACTTGCGCTGGTGGTCCTCCTGCAGCCCCAGCACAGCTCTGACCCCAACCCAGGCCTGGGGGGAGGGAGGCTGGCTGAGCCCATGTCTCCACCCCCGAGTTCCTGGTCCCAGGGCTGTCCCCCAGCAGGTTCCCAGCAATAATCCTCCTTTGCTCCCATTTTGGAGTCCTGTTGCCTCCCTGTCTGTCCCTATTATCCTGAGCACCTCATTTTCCTCTGATCCAAACCAAACAGGAGTGTATCAGCCCTGGGAGGAATTTTTCAGGCTCCTGCCTGAGAGATACCAGGGGCTTCCTGTGAGCCCAGCCCAGCGTGGTGGATGGGCTCGGGCAGGTCAGGGTCATGGCTGGGCATCTGAACGGGCCCAGGGGACCCTGTTTTTTCCCTGTCCATGCCACCGGGGTCAGGAGAGCCTCAGACACAAACTCCAAAGCCTGGGGGCCAGACCTTTCCTGGGGGCCCAGGTTGAACTGAGGGAGATGCAGTAAAGAACACAGGAAGCCTGCAGCGGTGGGTCTGGGGGTGCTCTTCCTCCAGAGCTGATGGGATATGGGGATGTCCGCTCCCCCATTTTGGTGCACAGGTGCCTGGGACAGGGGTGGGGTCTCCTCCAGCTCTGCCCTTTGGATGCAGCACCGATGTGGACAGACTCCTTCCACCTCCTGGATGCTGGGGGAAGCTTCCATCCCCCTCCAGGCCCGGGACCTGGTCAGGCTCCCTCCCCACCCATGCATCAGGTTCCCCATCTGTCCATCAGGGAGGCTGGGACTTGGTGTCCAGAACCCCTGTGGACTCACTTGTGGTGACAAACTGGGCAGAAGGCTGGACTCACAGGTCAACGGCAGGTAGCACTGAGTCTTGCCCATGCTGTAGAGGTGAGCTGGGCCCTGGGGACACAGGATGGGTGAGCTGCAGTCTGCCCTGGAGAAGCTTTGGCCCAGAGAGGAGGTGCCAGTCACCCAGGCAGTCATGGTCCTCATGTCGTCACCCTGAGGATGCAGCTCTGGCAGGTGCCATGTTTGAGGGACACACAGGTGACCTGGGTGTCAGGTGTGACCCCAGAGTAAAGCACTGTGTTCACTCCAGCCCTGCCTGGGGATGCATCCCTTGGAGTCAGAGTTGGGGCTCTGAGCACCCCAGGCAGATCCTGGGCTCTGTGTCCACTGGGAGGGTGGCCAGCCTCTGGTGGCTCTTCCAGGCCCAGGGGCAGGACTCTGTCCCCCTTTTCTCAGCCCTTTAAGAACTGAGGCAGGAGCTTCATGCAGGCAGGTTCCACTTCTCTCATAGGCTGGTTCTCCCGACCCCACGCCTGTCTTGCAGGAGGGAGAGCCCTGGAAACTTCTGGGTGGGCACCCCTGGTTCATCTCTTACTGACTGCTCTGAATCTGAGCCTCTCATTCCTGGGACCTAGGGATTCTTCCCTTAGTATTAAACATGTATATAGACCAAACCCGCTATTTTATTACATTTCCCTAGATTCAAGACTGGGGGACCAGAAGGAGGGAAGTGGGTTGGAGTCTGCTTAGGCCTGGACACAGTCCAAGGTCATTGCCAGCCCAAGAGCTGTTGGCATCCCTGCTGAAACGCCCCTTCTCAAAGCTGGCTTAAGTCTCTGGACTTTTCACCTCACAAACTCTGAGCAGGATGGGTAGGATGTGGTCAGGGGAAGGTGGGATATCGGGGCTGGGGCCACCGCAATAACCCAGGTGAGAGGTGACGAAGTCCTGAGCCGAGGCAGCGGGAATGTGGGTTTTTAGGGAAAACACGAAACTGAAACTTGTATCTGGTCTGCCTCCCACTAGACATTTTCTACATGTTTTCTCATTTACTGTTTGCAACACTCATGAGAAATTTACACTAATTATTATCCCTGTTTTACAGATAAAAGTTTCAGAGAGATTAAGTAAATCGATGCAAGACTTCCCTGGTAGCTCAGACAGTAAAGAATCTGCCTGTGATGTGGGGGACCCCGGTTAGATCCCTGGGCCAAGAAGATCCCCTGAAGGAGGAAATGACAACCCACTCCAGTATTCTTGCCTGGGCTCTCTCAGGGACAGAGGAGCCTGGTGGGCTATAGTCCATGGGGTCAGCAAAGAGTCGGACCCAACTGAGCGACTAACAGACTAACAGTGGGTGAGCCAACATGTGGGCTGTTCTTTTCTTGACACCATGGAAATTCTAGTGGGAGCCAGTGGTAACTTGTACGTGGAAGATGAAGAAGGGGAGGGGAAGAACAGGAACCTGGAGGACCTTGGCTTGGGCAGCTCTCAGATGGGGATGGTGCTGCTGTACCAAAAGTGGCAGGAGGCCAAGGGGGCCAGGGAGGAAGGAGACTGGGCTGTGTGTGCAGCACCAGGAGGTCGAGGTCGAGCTTCCTAGTGGACGATCGGAAATAGGGCCCAGGGGAGAGGTCAGCTGGAGACCCAGCCTAGTCATGGGCTTGCTGCTCTTTATGGAAACTAAGGGGAACGATGAGTCTTCAGTGAGTTGGTAAAGCGAGAAGAGATGATCCTGAAAACATTAACATCTATGAGGGGCATGGGTGGAGCCAGGCAAGGGGCTGAGAAGGATGGCGAAAAGGTACCCAGCATATCAAAAGGAGAAGGGACTCTCACGTAAAGGAGTGATCTTTTCTTTTTTGAATAAAGAGGGAATTTTCAGTACTAACAAACAGAAAAAAGACTGGTAAGAAGACCTGGCTGGTTGGGAAGTCACAGACAAGCTTCACCACGACAGAGTGGAGGAGGATGAACCTTGAGAGGGGCCCAGAGACACAGCAGAGAAAGCTGGACACTTGAGCGGGACCTGGAGTGTGTGGGTTGTGCCCGGCAGAGGGAGGGAAAAGGCATTCGGGCAAAGGGAACAACATGAGGGGAAATCAGTTCCAAACCAAGACACTTGGAATCCAGTTAGAGCTCTTTGGGTTTTCACAGACAACATGAAGTTGGCAACACAAGTGTGTCAGGCCATGTGTTGTTTGCAACATTGTAGAGAATCTTACAATTTTTCTTTTCACTGCAGATGTAAGAACTGAGATTGGGAAAGGGAATTAGTGTTGTCCAAAGGGACATAGAGTTTATTTCTTTATGAAAACAGAGTTGGGGCTTCACTGGTGGTCCAGTGGTTAAGACTCCACATTTCTGCAGGGAGCGTGAGTTCAATCCTGATTGGGGAACTAAGATCCCACATGCTACACAGAGTGGCTAAAAGAAAAGAAAAGAAAATAGACTCGAGATCAGACTGTAAGTGGGGAGACTCTCCAGACAGATCTAGAGTTGTCATGATTTAGAAGGGTGACAAGTGTTGGCCACTGTGACGAATAACCCCAAAGATGGTATTAGCACCATCAGATCTCAGTTCTCTCCTAGATCCTGGGGCGAGGGGGGGGCGTCCAGCAGCCCTCCTCCACAAGGAGACTTGGGGATCTATGTCCCTCATCCCTCAACCTCGTCTTCCTTCACTTCCACCCACATGGACGGGACAAGAGACCACAGAGAAGTCATACTGGGCACATGAAGAATGAGATCCCGCCTTTGTGACATGTCTAAACCTAGAGAGGATCACACTAAGTGGAGTAAGTCAGACAGAAAAAGCAAACACCACATGCTATCATTCATACGTGGACTCTTAAAAAATAAAAACTGGACTCATACATATGGGAACAGATTGGGGGCAGCAGTCAGAGGTGGGGGGAGGGAGAGGGTGAAATGGGTGATGGGGTCAAAGGGCACAGCTTCCAGTTAGAGGATGAGTGAGTCCTGGGGACTTAATGCACAGTGGGTTGCTACAAGGTAAATCTTACAAGTTTTCATCACAAGAAAAACACTTTCTGTGAATTGTGTGTGGTGATGGATGCTAACTAAATGTACTATGGCGACCAATTCACAGTGAATACAGATATCAAGCCATTATGTCATACAGCTGAAACTAATATAATATTTGTCAATTGTATCTCAGTGAAATAAATAAAAATAAAACAAAGCCCCCAAATTTCTGTTCCTAGAACTCTTCCCTTAGACTGTGAGCACCTTGCCTACAGGGTTAAAGACAACAGGAGAGTGTTGAGAGGTGAGCAGAAGTGAAGCCCAAGTGAAGTGGGTTTTTGGAGTAAACGCAATTCAGGGGATGCCAGGGAAACCATTGCTGTGGCTGATGCTGTGGGGACACCACACGGAGGGACCCTGAGTCAACCCTGGAGCTGAGTGCACAGGGAATTATTTCATGTCACAACAGTGCTGTGTCAAGACCCTATTTTGGCATATTCAACCAAGGACTCCTTATTTTTTTGTAGGAATAATATTATAAACATATTAACAACAATTCTAAGAACAAAAACGATACCTGCACATCATTCTGCTCTAGTTTCCTTATTTCCTTGCAGTTTGTTTTAATCTGTGTGTAAATTCTTCATAGAGTGGCCCATAAGTGGCCTGACTGCCACAGCCAAGGCTTTTCTCAGCTGAATGTCATGCAGACGAGGCCGTAGGAGATTTCTGTTCATTTTGAGGTCATTGGGCTGAGTGGATAGACAGGCGATCAGCTTGCTAATCCTATGATATGGCAGCAGGCAGCCACATAGTAGGGATTCAAATTTGGCTGCTAATATTTTCATTTCCTTGAGTTAATGAAGAGGCTGGGTTGAGAAATTTAAAGTAATTCGAAACAGCTTAAAAATTCTCCTACATGCTCCGACTGATGTTACTGAGTTTCCCAGAAAGAGAGAGAGAGAAAAAAAAAAAAAAAATGGAGCTCCACCATCTATTGAAACGTTCAGTAACTTTCTCAGCTGTGACTGTGGCCTCTGGTCAGTCACAGGCCAGGCTGGTTCTCCTCTACCTTCAGGCAACTGACCTTGAATACCGGGGACAGAAACTTGACCCTGGTTCCGCTCCTCTCAGGACCCAGCAGTGAGGCTTGGATGATGCACTTGTGTTTGGGGGAAGGATGGAACCCCCGAAACGGGAGCCTGCTCAAAACTTGAAAGCAGAGCTGGGTTTTCATGTCGCCTTTATGTTTTATGAGTGTTGGGAACATGCTGGCTGTTTACTAATTATCAAAGCGGGTTTTATGACTTCCCTAAAGGAAAACAAAAAAGGAAAGGATCCAAGTGCATATTCTTCTCGGCCTGGGATGAAAGCTTGACCTTTTGTGCCCTTAGGGACGGGGTGGTTTGCAGCCCTGGAAAATAAAACTCGGGATGCATGTTCAGGAAGGCGGGAGCCTTTGAAGTGAGAAGCCAAACAGGAACAGCTGTCTTGATGGCGCTGCCACGCTGGCCTGGCGTGACAGACCGGTCCACGCACCGCTGCTGGCTTCCCACGGAGCTTTGCAGATGTCCCGTGGACACTCAGTGCCGATTAACAAAGGACACATTCAACAAGCCCCAGACCCCAAGGGCATCTCCTTGTCTCTCCCAGAGAAAATAACACGGCCTCATTCTCCCCACAACCAGAACCAGACTTGCATGGAAGCCTCAGAAACAAGGAAAATAGAAGCAGAGAACACGCTGTTACCGCTGAAAATCTCATTATGATGATTTAAGACTCAATCAAGTTTGACTGGAACAAAAACACTTCTGCCTCTTTAAGCTTCTGAGGCCTTGGAACTGGCATAGAGTGGAAAAATATCTTCTGTGAGGAAATTTTTATTTTCTCATTGGGATCTACGTATTAGGTTAAGTGCCATCAATCACCATCGAAAAATTAGCATAAAACATTCTTTTCCCTGGAGAGGATGTGGAAACCCTTGGAGCTCGTCACTTACCATAACCACTGGGCCGCAGTATTTATTTGCATTCTTACTTTGGTCTCTTTTCAATGGACAGGCCCTTTACGGCTTCCTTCCTGTTTCTATCAGCGGAAATTGAACAGTCGAAAAATGGTAAATAACTTAGCTCTCTCGGTTCCCAAGGCTGAGGTCCTTTCTTTTATTTTCTCTTAAAAATTAGTTCGGCTATATGGCTTTCTAAAAATAAAGTTTAGGGTTGCCTTTATTGTTCTAGCTTTGTGTTATCCTGTTTGAAGTCTTTATGACAATATGCTATTTCCAGTGAAAAATACGATCTATGGGAAGTGAGTTCTATAAATGGACTCACAGGAGTCGTGACACATGAAGTTCAAGGTGGCCTCTTATCACTGTGATGGCAGGTAACATGTGGCAGTCCCTCGCCTCTGGCCCCTGCTCCACCTGTATGGAGCCGCTAGTCTCAGGCAGACATGTCACCTCCGTCAGGTCTCCCTGTCTGGGGCTGGAGTTAGAGCCCCTCCTCCTTTCCTCTCCCGCTTCGCTTCACTCTGGGTTACAAGCCTTTCAAATTTGCTTGTGGTTTTCTCAACGTGCCAGATTCCCACCTGCCTCCATGACCCCACACACCACAATCCTCCTCCTGAGAAAAGTCCTTCCCTCGCTGTTTCCTTGCGAACATTCAAGTTCCCAAATCTGTTCTCTCAAAAGTGCTTCTTGCAAAGCGGATGTTTAAGGACATCCTCCCAGTTGGCTGCAGACGTGTGAGTGGCAGTCGTGTAAGTGACGCAGAGAGTTTGGTCTTGGGGTTATCACCAGCTTTAACTCCAGTTGTTTGTGTGGATGCATTGTCCTGAACCGTGAGCTCCTCCAGGGCCAAGACTGTGTCTTAATCACCCCCTCCCAGCTCTGGTGGACACCAGGTAGTCAACAGGTGCCTCGTAAATGTCCAATGAGCAGATGGGTCATGTCCACCAATTATACCTCTTGAGGTTGGTTCCCAGTGGCAGGTTTTGCAGAATCGCACTGGAGCAGACTCTGCATGGACAGCCTCAGGGGATGTTTATTTTAACAAGCACAGTGATCCAGGGATTAGAAGACACCAGATCAGGGAGATAGCCACCTCCTCCCCCCAGGGATTCTGGGCATAGCTGGTACGAAGGAGGCTCAGAACTACACCCTCCTTCCGTGACCACACCCAGGAGGGAACCAGAATTCAAATCATTGGCATTGCCGAGAGAGGTGAGTTCAACCAGCAAAGTGGATGTTTAAGGACATCCTCCCAGCACCTCCCAGTCACCAGCACCTGGGTGACCTGGCTGCAGACGTGTGAGCGGCAGTCGTGTAAGTGACACAGAGGGTTTGGTCTTGGGGTTATCACCTTGCAGAGCAGGGACCAGTGGGGGCGCTGTGCTGTGCTGCTAAGTCGCTCAGTCCTGTCTGACTCTTTGAGAGCCCATGGACTCGAGCCTGCCAGGCTCCTCTGTGCATGGGGTTTCCCAGGCAAGGATACTGGAGTGGGTTGCCATGCTCTCCTCCAGTGGATCTTTCTGACCCAGGGATTGAACCCAAGTCTCTTACATTTCCTGCAGGTTATTTACCACTAGTGCCACCTAAGCTGTCAGAAGACAGGATCCTGGAGATTTTTACTTCCCACAAATGATATCGACCCCCTACCCCTCCTAATTCTAACCTTTGCTTTGTTGCTGTTGATAGAAATGATCTGTGGATAAGACTTTGCCATAAAATGGGCTTTCTGCATCCTAAGCTTCTTTGTGCCCAACCCCCAGTCTGGGAGATGGCTGCTCATTGTATCTTTTCTTATTACTTGGTGGAGCCGCCAGAATTAGCCATGGGGAAGGATCCCTTTCTGATTCGTTTTCAATTATCAGAAGATTTGCCAGGCTTTCGGGAGGGGACCTTGCTCATCCCTGACGCCCTGGGAAATCCCCGGAGTGAGCCTCTTTTATCTCTTTCTGGATGTCCTGCTTCCCCGCATGCCACACTGCGCTGGCTAAATAAACGGGTAAGTCCAGCTTTTGTGTCCTGCTAATCCTTTTATTTCCTAAATCTTATTTAATCTGAGCAGCTTCCTTTTATCTCTTTAACTGTCCCCAGGGTCACCCTCGCATCTCATCAGCCATCCTTGAAAATGCTGGGTAGAGTTGAAAGGGTTCCCGTAGTGTCCCTGAGTCTCGATGGATTCCAGGCAGGCCAGGCCACACTGGCCAAGGGGCAGAGTGGGGACAGACCCCTCCTGGGCGCCCATGGCCCTGGGTGATGCCCACCAGTGGTGGAACCAGCCACTGAGCTCTAGGCTATGAGAGAAAGAGGCTGTTTCTGACCTCGGAGACATGAGGACGTGGCCAATGACAATATTAAGTTGGGCTCGAAGAAACACAGTAGGGCTAGTTCATGCTAATGAATTTTATTTTTGTCTAACAAAGTTTGGGTTTGAAGGAAATAGAATAGTGATTAATATAATGCCACTGCTTAAAGACACCCAACAAGCAACTCCACATAGATCCAGAATGAACATTTCTGTTCCGGGCCTACTAAATGCTTGTTCGGATGAAGGATGATATAGAATCAGTGAAACACCTGCCCCATTGCGTTTATGATGTTTATCATCACAGTCTTTTTGCTGAACTTTGTTTTGGTTTGACCCTCGGGTACACGGGCCGTCTTCCCGGTTCTGAGCCTCTGCCTCGTGGCCTGTTCCTGGGTTGCTGGATTTATTAGTTCTGCCTTCGGGAGAGTAGCTGGAAATTTCTGAACTAGGAGGTGGAAGTGTTGAGGTTTCACTGAACTTTGACTTGGTCTGTCAGCACCTGTCTGGCTTTAGCTAAGCCTTGGTGACTCCCAGCACTTTTGTAACGTAAACCAGGAAAATTATTTGGCCCTTGCAGGACTGAGTGAGGATTAGAGGGGATGAAAACTGGAGCAGCTGAAGCGAGTGACACACAGGAGGGGAAAACAAATGTCAGTTCCCACTGCCTACAAGGTTCTCTTGAGGGAGGATTCATGAGAGATGTGTGTGTAAGAGACCCATACTCCGCACGGACAGTAGGGACACCAGTGGTGTTTGCACATGCCTTGTGTACAAACGGGGTTATAAACTGCGTGAATTTTAAGGATATTGGTGAGGGTGTCCTCGCCTTGCCAAGAACCTGGAAATAATCATACCAATACAAATGTGGAGGAAAGGTGTATCTCCAAGGCTAATGTGATGAGCGGTTGGATTCTAGTTTAATTAACTCATATTGGGGTCAATCAAGAGAGAGACTTTCTTCCCAGATGAGTCAGTGCAGTAGAGAACGTGAGGGAGGTGGAGAGGCAGATTGGCATGGCAGCTGACTCCCCGGGAAGCAAGATGCTCTCTGTGAAGGGCATACGCTCTCTGCCCTGCAGCATCAAGGCTCCATCCTGCTCCACTGTGTCGCCAAGCACCTTTGCTTCCAGAGAGAGAAGGGAGATGCCGCTGGTGGAAATGACACATTTACCCAAATTCTCTGGGTTCTTAAGCTATGGAAACTTTCCCCAGGAGAATGGTTCTATTCTGTGAGAAGTTTTCAGAAGTCTACTTTAATCTCAGTGTAAATCCAGAAAAATCACTTGTTTTAGAGAATTTTAAAACATCTGAATTGCCCTATGACAAGGCTTAGTCGGTAAAGAATCTGCCTGCAATGCAGGAGATCTGGGTTCGATCCCTAGGTCGGGAATATCCCCTGGAGGAGGGAATGGCCACCCACTCCAGTCTTTTTGTCTGGAGAATCCCATGGACAGAGGAGCCTGCTGGGCTACAGTCCACGGAGTCACAAAGAGTCGGACATGACTGAAGTGACTTAGCACACACGCCCGTGGGAAAACACATGACATTGGGCCGAGGTCTGGGGACCTAGTTCCGTGGCAGCATCTGCCAGCCCAGTGCTGGACCAGCCTTTAGAAACGGCCCTGCATTATCCGGGATGGGAACCAGGTATAAGGAGGGCAGGAGTGTGGTCTGGAAAAGGTCTTCCCTTACAGCTGGCCTCCGGGATGGGCCCTTCGTTCCTGACCTGGAACTGAGCCTCTGTCTCCTGCTCAGGTCTTGGGACGGCAGCCATGTGGGTGCCAGGGAGCCCAGCCCAGCTCCCACCTTCCCATGGGAATGGGAGGAAGAAACAACAAAGAAAATGCCAAGAAAATCAGCCTATCAGCCAGGAAGCCCCGGGGCCTTTGCTCAGCCACACAGGCCACCACAGATGCGTCAGGTGTTCAGAGGACCCAGGAAGGGGAGGCCATTGCTCCACCTGGCGGCCCAGGGGAGGAGGCAGGAGAGGGGGCTGAGAAGTCACTCAGAGGCTGTCCTCAGGTGGAGGTTTACCGGGACCACTTGGTGTGTAGGGCAGGTTCATGGAGGCCCAAACAGCGACCCCCACCCATCTGGGGATGCTGTCTGCAGACCAGGGGGCCCTGGGCATGTGGTCCTCTCCGAGACCGAGGACCACTGTCCACACCTGCCCTGCCACACAGAAAGGACCCTGCCAGCTCTGTGACAACACACAAGTGCCCAGTGACTCTCCACCTGGATGGGGGATGAAGGGGGACAGCCAGACAGTGGACTGTTATGGAGACACCCCGGAGCAGAGGTGCCTGGCAAGGAGCGCTGGTGGTATTGGGCTCCCCTTCCCTCTGTGCGGCACGTCAGGGAGACTGACTACAGAAGAGAACCTGCTCAGCTGGCTCTCAGAAAAGGAAAATGCTGGGATGAGGTGGATGGTGGGGAAGAGACAAAGAGGCTGTCACTCCTGGCTGGGGGTCGGGGGGTGTCCTCCGGGGAGCCGCAGGCCCCTCCTCTTACCCTCATTACCGCTGTGGCCACATCCCCAGCGGGGTGCCCACATCACTGGGGTCTCTCGGGAGCCCAGCCTCCACTCCCCTCTCTGTCTTGCCTTGTGTGCCCGCCTGGCCGGACAAGGGCCTTCAGTGAGGGACTTGGCCACCAGCCCCCTGTGGCAGAGAGTCCGAGAGGGAGGCGGGATCATTTCCAGTAAGAGAAGGAAGTGGTGAAGCAGCTCGTGACGGTGCCCGCCCTCTCGGAAGTGTCTGAGGGTGGAGGGCAGCCTGGCCTGGCCGCCTTCAGGTGCCCTTTGGAGATCCCGGTGCAGATGTCTGTGGCGGAGACTCTGAGCAAGACCCGTCCCAGGGCACTGGCTCACGAAATTTCAGGCTGGCTCTGCACCCACACTGTTGGGAATTTGCACCCTGAGTTCAAGGATGCTGAGATGTTAGAAGAAAGTGAATCAAGGATAGAAGGTGCTGGGTCACTTTGGCTGGGCTGCATCCCTCTCGTGGTACATGTCATCAGAGTGGCTGGCAAACTAGTTTTGAAAATGGATCAAACAGGATTAATCCTTCCAATAAACCCTTCTGTGAATGTGAGAACTTATACTCTATGAAGTTTTATCCAAAGTGGTGGGAGCAGCGCCATCCATGGGAACACACAGAATTTCTCCTGGGAATGAACAATCTGGGTTCCAGGTGACCCCATTATGTAGTCTTGGGCTCGAGGCCAGGTTGCCAGAAACAACAGTGAGGTTGGAACTTCAGGGGTGATGCAGGGCTTGCAGCTCCAAAGGGGCCTGCCAGTCGGGGATCCGTCAGCGCCAGCTGTGGGGGGCTGGCCAGGGACCCAATTTCTAGGCACTAGGCTCGTGACTAGACCCTCGTCCATTTCTTCCAGCTCCCTAGGCTGCCAGCACCCAAGAGTGGATTAGAAAGACTAAATCTTGGTGCATTGGATAAGCAACCAGCGCCTGAAAGACCCAGGATACCTTGGTCTCCTAGACCTTATGAATTTTAGGATGCTGACAGAACACTCACACACATTCATATATATATGCACAAATATTCACACACACTCTCACCCATGTACTTACACACACCCCACATAGACACACACGTGACAGCCACAGACACGCAGCTCACTCACATACCCACAGCCTGCCACCAATGCTGCAATCAGAACAAAATGGTCTGCTTGCGGGGAGGGGACAAGGGTGTTTGTGGAGATGGGAGGATGCCAACAGAGCAAAGAGATTCTGAAGCCTCTTTGTTTTCCACATCCCGAGAAGGATAAATCATATCTGCCTGGCAGAAAACTTATTTTCCATGAAAAAAGAGGGAAACCCTGTTGATAATCTAAGTCATTGATGGGTTGTGGAAAGTATGAAAGCAGGAAAGAATCTTTGGAATCACACAGGCATGCACACATGCACAGACACACGCACACACACACACACACACACACACACACACACATCCCTCACTCATGCATTTGCAATCTGAGACTACCCTCAGATTTCTTTCTCTTGATAAAGAAGCTCTTTTATTTTCTACAGAAACCTAAGAGCAGGGTGGAAGTTAGCAAACTATCTGGTCCAGTTCAAATTATTTTCCCCTTGAACCATAATTTTACAAAAACATCTTCACTTTCCTATATTAAATATAGGGCAGATTGTAAGGAATGTCCAACCCCATACTTCACACTTTTCCAAACAGCTTATGTTTACCTGTGTTCTGTGTTTGCCCCTTTGGAAAGAAATATTTCTCTCCAAGACCAAGCCTGAGATGAGGGAAGGCCTTGAAGCGGGGTTCCTGGTGAGACCTTAAATGTGGGCAGAAAAACCCCAGAGTGACCCCGGTTAGATGCAAGCTGGTGCAGAGGATGGTGGTCCTTGGAAGTGAACCTCAGAGAAAAAGTGGTTCTGGCCTCGGGGTAGCCCTGCCAGGGGCCTGGGCCATGAACAGGAGCATGAATCATACCCTCGATTCACTTTCCTCCATCTCAGCATCCTTGAACTCAGGGAGCAGGTTTGCAGTCTCTTGGTGAGACCACTGGGCTTTTGCACAAAAACGCTGATCATCTACTTTGGGAAAACCCTGTCACTTGGGTCCCCGAATCTTTGGACTTTGAGCTCGTGGTGGCGGGGTCCTGGCCGAGGGACAGGCAGCCTCTCCAGGAACCATTCAGGTTGTAGTGACCAGGCCCACATGTGCCTCCGCCTGAGGAAAGTGGCCGGAGGGGTCCTGTGTCCATCAGACTGTGAGGCCCTTGCTCTCCACTCGACTTCCATTCTGGGGCCCCGAGCTTCTGTGTCTACTCAAGGTACCACGGAGCAGTGGTGGATAAACTCCCCCTCCTCCTGAGGCAAGTGGACAGCAAACTCTGTGTCCATCAGACTGTGAGGCCCTCACTCTCCCTTCAGCTTCCACCCTATAAATCTATTGGATTTCTGAGCTTCTGTGTCCACTCAGAGTACCCAGGGAGCAGTGATGGATAAATTCCCAGACGTGGCCCCTAGAGCTCTGAACCCAGTAAGCCTTGAATTTTTAATAAACACTGTGCACGTTTCTGAAATAGTCTGTCGAGTTCCCAAATCTGACACGTTCCCTTACACATAAGGAGCATCCTGAGGAAGCGAGAAAAGACATAGATTCCAAACTGGTGTGCATTTCCCCTGTTGGCGAATCTGAAAAGGCAAGTGACTGTACCTCACTACGGATTTCAGTTCCTAAGGGTTTTCCTCTCCTGTCCATCTCTAACTAACACATTGGCATTAAATTCATCAGTCTTTGTGTTTTAGCCCATATGTTTATCTTGGGCTTCATTCCAGAGAGAATTTCAAAGCCTCTCACAAACTACATCGTATATAAGCTGAAGTAAAATAGATAATAAAAGACTGGGGGAAATACAGACTAAAAGTCAACACTGCTCAGTTTGAAAAGAGAAGTGTCCATCATTAAGTAGAAATGTCTCTGTCTAATTCTCACACTTCCTTCCCTCAGAAAAACAGGATCCTATGAACCCTTTACAATCATTCATAGCATCATTAATGTGACTTCAATGTTCTAAAAACTTTAAAAATTCAGAAAAACAAATTTTTGATGGAAAACTAACACATTATCAGGAAAATGAAGACTAGCATAAATGATCGAAGACCATCAACTTTAATATTTAGGTGAGCTTCCTTCAGTATGGAGATATATGTGAATATCCATGTAAGAAATTGGATGTATCATAACTGAGGTTATGCCCTTAAACTTTTTCAATTCTGCTTCATATGAAATGTTCAGAATAGGCAAATTTATAGAGAAAGAAAGTAGATTAGCCATTGTCTACAATGGGGAGTTGGGAGGGGAAGTGAGGAGGGAAGACAGGTGACTGCTGATGAGTAAAAGTTTATTAGAATGAAAAAAAATGTTCTAAAATTATTGTGATGGTTGGGCCACCCTGTAAATCTATTGAAGATCATTGAATTGTGCACTTTAATTGGGTGAACTTTACAGTGTGTGAATTATATATCAGCAAAGCTGTTTAAAATGTTTCAGTTTCACAAAATAAATTCTATATTTTCTTTGCAATTTTCTTTCACCACCTTATGTTGAAATGAATAACAGTATATGTTAGTTTGTTGCATAAATTGTGAGATTATAAGGGTGATTACTTTGATATAGTTTGAAAACTTTACAAAATATTTTAATAAAATGATATGTTCTTCCAGAAAAGAAAAGCCATTTCCTGAATGAACATATATAATAATAGATATGGACACATCCATCCATACACCTACCCATCCATCTATTCTCCCACCCACCCATCCATCTATCCTCCCATTCATGCATCCACCCATCCACCCTGCATCCATCCAACTATCCATCCACTCATCTATCCATCCTTCCATCCACATATACATCCATCCATCATTCCTTCCATCCTTCCATCCATCCATCCTTTCATCCAAGCATCCACCCATCCACCCATGTATCTATTTATCCATCTATCACTCCATCCATTCATCCATCCATCTACCTGTACATCTAACCACCTATCCACCATTTATCCATTGATCCATCCATCGTCTATTCATTCACCCGCCTATTCATCTATCCAACCATCCATTCATCCACCTATCCATCCATCCAGCATTTACCCATCCACCCACCTATCCATCCATCCATCCCTCCATCCATTCATCTATTCATCCATCCATCTATCCATTCAATAGTCATCCCCCGTCTAGCCACCCAGAACCCAGCAGTGAACACAAGGCATGTGGCCTTGCCTTCACCAGATGACGTTCTCAGGGGCCACAGCAAGTGAAGCTGTGAACACCTGTCCCTCCAGTCATTCTTCTACCATTCACTAAACCAATTTGTTAATAAAACATGACAAGTATCTTTGAAAGGAAATGCTTGAGGCAGGTATAGAGTCATAGAATTTCAAAAGGTCCATAGCAATTTCTGTAATTCTATCATTTTATGGACATGAGAATTGACCCAGAGTTGTTCAATGATTTGATCGAGGGAGTAAGTATGAAGCCAAAATGGAAACTTCTAAATTGCACAAACTCATGTACACGACCCAGTGAACAAGAGTCATTTTTCTCTCTGGAGGCATATTTATAAGGCAGATTTTCTGGGAGAGTCCCAAACTTAGGTACTTTTATTCTTTTCCAAAGGCCATTTAAAATGTATAAGTATATAGATTTATTTCTTTCCTTTGTTAAGACTTATAAAAAATAAATTCCAAAGTCAAGAGTGGTGTTTTTCTACAGCATGGTTTTGATTCCTTCGTCAGGCCGTATTTTTGGTTTATAAAATACAGTCACTATAACCACATTCTTCTCAAAAAGAGTAGGTGGCTGAGGCTTTGGAGTGTCCTGCCAATGTCATTAACTTGCTAAACCTGAACTTCTGCTTTCTCCAAATCTTTAATTACTCCCTGCCTCTCGCAACCCTGTCAATATTACAAGCAATTAAATTGCAGAGGTAACGTCATCTTGTTGTCATCTGGAAGGCATTACCACTTGCCGTTTTCCTCCCAAGCAGACCCCAGGCTGAGGCTGAGCAGGACCCCAACACCAGTGTCTGTGAGGGACGGATGTCCAGCCTTGGGTCTCTGGGTCACTCCAGGACTGAAGATGGTGGTGTCTGGGGAGGTTGTCAACACCGTGGGTCTCCAAGAAATAGCAGGGTGATTCATCAGTGATGGTGGCCAAGACTTCAGGCAGTAAGAAGTACCAGCAACTCACACGGAGCCTGGCCATTATGCTCTAACACAAGATCCAGGCACCAAGGAAGGATTTGTTCAATGAAAGGATGGATAAATAAATGATTCTTTAGTGGTAAACTTTCCAGCATTTTGTTGGGCTGGCCAGGAAGCCACCTAAGGGTAACATCTTGGATGACATTAATAGGGGCACATATGTAGCCTGAGGTTAGACACCCGGTGACGTGTGGGGGCCATGAGAGAAACAGGGGTCTTGTGACAGAGTCCCTGGAACTCTCCACTTTCCTCTGGCCTTTATTTGGTACGCTGGCAGCTAAGCCTTGTTGCACATGTGTTTATCAGGTGCCCATAGATCCTGAGCTGAAAACCCATCGTGAAGATGCTGGAGCCTCTAGCTTGCCCCCTGCTTCTGGGATTTCTCCTCTGATGCTCTTCCAATCCTGAGCCTGTCTTCTTCAATGGGAATCACTGTCATTTAGAAGAACCACTTCTTTCTTAAAAAATAAAAAGGGTCAAACTGTGTTGTTCTCAATGCCAATTGTCTTAAACACGAGCCACAGCTGGGAAATAGAAGAGGAGCCCTGTCCAAACCTTTCTGGCATGTTTTCCTTCGAGGACCCACACTTTTCATGGGTCCCATGTGAGACTACATGCACAGACAAGGAAACAGGCTGGCGGACAGCTCGGGGAAAAGCCCACTAAAAATAAACACAGCTCATCCTGCTCTGTATTTTTAAAGACTCCTCCATGTAATTCAAGAACCATCATTTAGACGCAGCCCTGATGGAGGCCACAGAGCAGGAGCACACGGCCGCTCCTCCTCCTGGGTGAGTCAGCCCTAAGAGCAGGTTAGACTAAGGCTGGGTCAGGAGGTGCATTTCTCTCCAAAATCTGTTCTCTCTCGATAATAAGGGGGTGAAGAGTTTAAAGCCACCACTTATGATGTTCTGAAATGTTCTCTTAAAAGAGAAAAGCCCCTTGGAGAAAGTTCCCAGGGCTTCAGAGATGGCAGGGTGGGGCTGGGAGGGCTGGGCAAGAGCCTCCTCTGGGTAATGGGGTTGGGGATCTTCTCCTCGACTTGGGAACCTAACTGAAGAGGAAAAGAAGCAAAGGAAATCTTTGCTTCAGCGTTAGGCATGTGGTTGGCATTCGCCAAGTGTTTGTTAATAATAATGACTGCTTGATGCCAAACCCCCTTTAGAGCAAATTGTCCCAGATCCAAATTCCACAACTAGCCTGAGGATCCACGGCCCTGGCAGGAAGCTCGGAGGGTTTGGAACGGTTCACACATCGCACAGCCGCCCGCCCGGCAGTGCGTCTCCTCCCAACTCCCGGCTCCACTTCCAGCACCTCCAGATCCAGTGGGGTGCCAACTGGAAGCCATCTCCCATCTCCTTAGATAATAAAGGGGTGTCACTTTTCACCCAACTGTACCAGGCTTTCTGCAGCGCCTTCACAAGATAAACCAGGTTCTACTAGGTTCCTCCTCTGGAGAGCATGAATCAAGACAGACTTCATGAAAGCAAAGGACCCCCGGTGAGTGGGAAAGGGTTGGGAGTCTGGGGTTAGCAGATGCAAACTCTTACATATAGGATGAATAAACAACAAGGTCCTAGTGCAGTGAACTATATTCAATATGCTATGATAAACCACAGTGTAAAGAAATATGGAAAGAATATATATATGTAACTGAGTCACTTTGTTGTATGACAGAAAGTAACACCACACTGTAAATCAACTATATTTCAATAAAACTTCTTTAAAAAAGAAAAGACAGTAAAGGAGTTGGCAGCTGCTCCAGTGACCAGGTGATGGGGTTAAGGCTGGTCACTTCTCCAAGTCCCTTCTCCTCTGCTTCTCTGCAACTAACAGGATACTCTCCTGCTTCCGGCCCTGGTCACCTCAGGAAGCGTCCAGCGCTTGGGATAATGTCATCACCAAACACATTTCCCCCATATTTGCAGGGAGCAAAGAAGTCACACTTTCAAGTCTCTCAAAGACAAGGTCATGAGCCCCTGGCTTAATGAGGCCACAGCATGATCCTGACCACTCAGCCCGGGGAGCCTGCACCCCAGCTGCCCCCAAGCGGCCTCATCCAAGAGGAATGGAATCAGATTCTCATTGTGGCTCAGCTTGCCAGAGTCATGGGGTTTGCCAACTTTGGTGTCTTTTCTGCCAACACACAGAGGTATTCACACCATCCTGACTGCCAGGATGGGAGGGTCCAGGTGGCTCAGCTCACAGGTACAGTGCAGAGAAAGAGGCTGAGTTGTCCGTTATTTGAATTCACTCTCAATAATAGTAATTTTACTGAGCTCTGTTGTGTATTAACATACATGGGAGAAGGAGATTCGTAACAGCAAAGGGGAAAGGGATTTCATGTTTTACAGATGGGGCTCAATTTCTTTCCAATAAGAGCATAGCTCCACTTCCTCCACGGCAGTCAGCAAATGTACTCAGCAAGCTAGGCCCCTCATGTGGGGTGGGCGCTCTGATGGGAACCTAGAAACTCAGAGGAGAGGCGCAAGACACAGTCCTGTCCTCAGGGAGCTTCTGACAGCTTAGAACACAGAACCCCAAGCAAAATATGATGAAAATGAAATTTCAGCGTTGTTTCTTGATTTTGGTGTTGGCTGTATCAATTCAGTTCAGTTCATTTCAGCCGCTCAGTCGTGTCCGACTCTTTGCGACCCCATGAATCGCAGCACACCAGGCCTCCCTGTCCATCACCATCTCCCAGAGTTCACTCAGACTCATGTCCATCGAGTCCGTGATACCATCCAACCATCTCATCCTCGGTCGTCCCCTTCTCCTCCTGCCCCCAATCCCTCCCATCATCAGAGTCTTTTCCAATGAGTCAAGTCTTCGCATGAGGTGGCCAAAGTACTGGAGCTTCAGCTTTAGCATCATTCCTTCCAAAGAAATCCCAGGGTTGATCTCCTTCAGAATGGACTGGTTGGATCTCCTTGAACTCCAAGGAACCTTCAAGAGTCTTCTCCAACACCACAGTTCAAAAGCATCAATTCTTCGGCGCTCAGCCTTCTTCACAGTCCAACTCTCACATCCATACATGACCACAGGAAAAACCATAGCCTTGACTAGGCAGACCTTAGTCGGCAAAGTAATGTCTCTGCTTTTGAATATACTGTCTAGGTTGGTCATAACTTTTCTTCCAAGGAGTAAGCGTCTTTTAATTTCATGGCTGCAGTCACCATCTGCAGTGATTTTGGAGCCCCCCAAAATAAAGTCTGACACTGTTTCTACTGTTTCCCATCTATTTCCCATGAAGTGATGGGACCAGATGCCATGATCTTCGTTTTCTGAATGTTGAGCTTTAAGCCAACTTTTTCGCTCTCCTCTTTCACTTTTATCAAGAGGCTTTTTAGCTCCTCTTCACTTTCTGCCATAAGGGTGGTGTCATCTGCATATCTGAGGTGATTGATATTTCTCCCGGCAATCTTGATTCCAGCTTGTGTTTCTTCCAGTCCAGTGTTTCTCATGATGTACTCTGCATAGAAGTTAAAAAGCAGGGTGACAATATACAGCCTTGACGTACTCCTTTTCCTATTTGGAACCAGTCTGTTGTTCCACGTCCAGTTCTAACTGTTGCTTCCTGACCTGCATACAGATTTCTCAAGAGGCAGGTTAGGTGGTCTGATATTCCTATCTCTTTCAGAATTTTCCACAGTTTATTGTGATCCACACAGTCAAAGGCTTTGGCATAGCCAATAAAGCAGAAATAGATGTTTTTCTGGAACTCTCTTGCTTTTTCCATGATCCAGCAGATGTTGGCAATTTGATCTCTGGTTCCTCTGCCTTGAACATCAGCTTGAACCAGCTTGAACATCAGGGAGTTCACGGTTCACGTATTGCTGAAGGCTGTATAGGTGTGTTCCATTAGTGAAAATTCAATGAATTGTACACTCACCTCTGTGTGTATACCTTGGAGTGTGTACACATATATGTATCATCGGTCTCAGATGGTAAAGAATCCACCTGCAATGCAGGAGACTGGGGTTCAATCCCTGGGTTGGGAAGATCCCTTGGAAAAGGAAATGGCAACCCACTCTTGCCATTCTTGCCTGGAGAATTCCATGGATGGAGGAGCCTGGAAGGCTACAGTCCAAAGGGTTGCAAAGAGTCAGACGCAACTGAGCAACTAACAGTTTAAACAAGCTAAAGACATGTTTGAAATCTAAAGACTGGTTCCAACATGTGATCGTGTGCAAGGGGAATAGACTTTTCCCCCAATTCCGAGGATCTTTCCCCTAAGAGACCCTGTCCTTTGGGGAGGGGGTGTCTGAGCCTAGGCAGAGGTCTGCTCACCAAGGGTTGGAGCATCTCATCTGGTGAGAAGCTGCCCTGGGCAGATGCCCAGGTGAGTCCAAGTGCAGCCCCAGGAGTCCTGCCATGGCTCAGGGCTGGATTGGCCCCTAAGGGTTGGGGTGATGGCCAGATGGTGGTGAGATGTTCGCGGTGGGGCTGGTGGAGAGGGCGCTGCCGTGTCATCTACACTCCCCATGCCCGCAGCTCTCACATGGGCGGGGCATCTGCTCGTGTCCCTTTGGTGGTTCTCACTGACTTCCGTAAAGGGGGTGGTGAAGGAGGGGCCGTGACCACCCCAGCTCACTGCCTGCTCAGGTTTCCAGCTGCAGCTCCAGGCAGGACCACGGTGGAGGCCTGATGTCTCTGGAACAGAGCAGACAGAATGAGACAGGCTGGCTGGACTTGATGGAGCAGGATCTTGGGGAGAAAAGAGCTGCATGGACAGAGACCAGCTCCCGGTGCAAGGTCAGCTGGTCAGCTGAGGCTCAGGGCCCTGGGGAATCTGAGAGATGTGGGGGCCTATCCCTCATTTTCCTGTTCAGAGGGGCAAGGAATCTGGAGTATTTACCACCACCACCCCCCTCACTCATCAGCAGGGGTGAAGGCTGTGTCGTAAACATCAGCCCTACAGCATTTCTGACTTACTGTTTTCCCAGGGTAGAAAAAACCCTAGAGGGAGGGTCACAGCTGGGATGAGGGCAAAGCACTGACAATGCCACATTGCTTTTCCATTTCTGCTTTGCACGGAGTTGTTTGTTTTTCCATGAATTGGTAATGAACTTTTGAAAATGTATTTTATACATCTACCTTACGCGATCCTGATTTTTTTCTCTTTTATTCTCCTGACATAGTGAATGACATTGATTCATTTTCAAGTGTGAAACCGACCTTGCTTCCCAGAACAAACCCAGTTGTTTATGATGGCTGGTCATTTTTATACACTGCTGATATTCATCTGTGTACCATAAGCATATATGATTTAAAGTAACCACTAGCACTTTGTTTAAGACTTTTGGATCTTTGCTTATGAAGATGACTGGCCTACAATTTTCTTTCTTTCTAGAGTCCTTGTCACTGGATTTTGTTATAAGTTCTTCTGGGTTCATAAAATGAGCAAGGAAGTAGGCTCTTTTTTATATTTTCTGGAAAAGTTTATGTAAGACTGATGAGAAGAATCTTCCAGTAATCCTCCTGGGTCTGGAGATTTTGGGGAATGTGTTTAATTACAAATTCAAGTTCTTTACTAAAAATAGTACTATTCTGGTTTTCTACTTCTTTTAGAATCTGGTTTTGGCAATTCATATTTTTCAAGTCATATTATCTAAATTGAAAAATAAGTGCAAAGTGAAGGTTGGGAAGATATCAAAGATAATTGAATTTAATTATTACTATAAATGTCTGAGTGATCCATTGATAGGCTGGTGATGACTCATGTATTTAATAAGTCATTTATGTCATTTTTTGTGTATTTATTTCCTGAAATTTATTTTCTTGCCTTCCTTCCTTCCAATGGAGTTACTAGTTTTGTTTTCGTAATTGAAATTTTTATGTAATTTGTGTTCTGCTGTCATTAATGCTTAATGAAGCAGACTTTCTCGAGTCATTGCAGTTATTACACTGACTATAATTTCAATTTTGAGAAATTCTTCTGCCAAGAGAACAGCAACTGGAATGTCAACAAAAGTGTTAAAGAAATTTTTAGATTCAGATGAACTGAAAATGTGACATCATAATATATACACAATGGGTTATTTGCGAAAAATTGTCTCTATCACAGAAAATTTTATGAAATATCTTAAAACTTTATTATATAAATTGTTATCATTTATACGATGACTTTTCACCACTGATATCCACACAGTATGTTAGTTTTTCCTCTTCCAAATTTTAAAATTCTGGGTTACGATGAAGAAAGTTGAAAATAGCAGTTTTAATGCTCAAATTTTCAATTTCTTGAAATCTCTAATTAAGATTACACTGTAACTTGATCTTTAATGGCCAGAATATTGTCTCTATAGAAATTGGGTTTGGCATTCTTTGTATGTGAATCTTTTCAGTCATGTGAACATTTTCATTTTAAAAACTCTCCTATAGTTTATTGGAATGCCACTCATTGCAGATTTCATATACCATTTCTCTTTTCCCCAACACTTTATCATGAATAACTTTAAAGATAGCGAAGTCAAAAGAATTTTCAGTAGGCACTTTGTGCCTACCACCTGTTCTCTGCCTTTGACATTGTTCTATCAATTTCTTCATTCCATATCTATCCATCTCTTCATTTCTTATACGTATAAAAGTATACATTAATACCCTCACAGCTGAGACCATATCTTCTTGATTCAGATTCATGCTGTACATCTTTACTGACACAAGAATCCTTTGGGATTTCTGGTTGGAATTCTGCTGACACCTCTTTCTTTACCATCCTATGGTTATTCACCCTCACAGGCTCTCTGAGAAAGGCTTTTGAATCGCTGCTTAATGTTAAAAGTTACTTTTTCAGCTCCTAAGTCAAACCTGTACTTCCTATAGCAGGTGTGAAAGCAGTGAGCTGCTCACAAATCCCAGCTTCCTTGTTTTCGTTCTGAAGGCAGATCAACAGTATAATAAATATTAGTTGCTCAATGTGCCTTTCTTATCAAGTATGACCTAGTCGAAGTAAGTAACACTCAATTTTGTCATTGTTATACATTTTTTTTTCTTTCACTTTGTTATTGTTGTTATTTAGTCACTAAGTCGTGTCCAACTCTTTGCCACCCCATGGACAGCAGCACGCCAGTCCTCTCTGTCCCTCTCTGTCTCCCAGAGTTTGCTCAAACTCATGTCCATTGAGTCAGTGATGCTATCCAACCATCTCCTCTGTCACCCTTTTCTCCTCCTGCCTTCAATCTTTCCTAGCATCAGGGTCTTTTCCAGTGAGTCAGCTCTTTGCAACAAGTGGCCAAAGTATTGGAGCTTCAGCTTCAGCATCAGTCCTTCCATTCAGGGTTGATCTCCTTTAGGATTCACTGGTTTGATCTCCTTGATCTTTTTCACTTTATCATTCCTCGAACTATTAATCTTATTTTGAATTCTCCCTCCCACAGATCCATCATTTGTTTAATCGTTTTTATCTGTCTTTCATGTTTACCATTCTAGAATCAAATTCTGAACATGTTCCTAAAAATACCTTATTATGGTCTTTACATATTGTGCTGTGAATGCCTTAAAAAGCAATTTAACGCTCAGTTAAATACTGGGCATGTAACTTTCTCAGAATACCACACCAGTGTTCTCTGTTAGTGTTTTCTTGCCATTGTTGAATAGTGTTGTTTACTCCTTAATCAGCTTTATTAAAAATCATACTTGGATGGCATGTACAGGCTTTCCTGGTGGCTCAGATGGTGAAGAATCTTCCTGCAATGTGGGAGACCCAAGTTTGATCCCTGGGTCAGGAAGATCCCCTAGAGAAGGAAATGGCAACTCACTCCAATGTTCTTACCTGGAGAATCCCATGGACAGAGAAGCCTGGCGGGTTACAGTCCATGGGGCTGAAAAAAGGCAGATAACGACTGAAGCGACTGAGCACACCATCTAGCTGCGATTTGGGGGTAAGGGGGTACAGCATTTTGTGCAGGTTTTATAAATCTTATCTGTAGGAGTGCTCAACCAGCCAAATTTCCAGCCATTAACTAGAAGAGAAAGCTAACTTCTAATGTGCCATGTTTACCCAGGCTGTCTAGAATCAAATCTCTTTTTCAATAGAAAAAGAGTCCTTACTGAAAAGAAGGTAAAACTAATGTCTTTTTTTAAGCTTACTGACCTTGAGGCTGTAAGAGAATTGGAGGTCCCATAGACGTCCCTCAGAAAGGGACACAGAGACTGCTAACTTGACCCACATCCTACTGCCGCCCGGACTCTGACCCTGGAATTTGATTTGGCCGCAGGAGAATGAACAGTTAACTGTGGTGAGCATTGCAATCTGCTCAACAAAGACTTCCCTCCTTATTATTTTTCTCCTACTTCTCATAAACCTTCCCTCGAGGACCATTTCAGCAGGAATATGATCAGAGCGTCCTATGAAATGGCTGTACTTTGGTTACTGAAGCACTTAGGAAATATGGTTTCCCAACCACATCTTGGGAACAAAGAGGTCAGATGCAGTTTTCATGTGTGATGTTCTATTGTTTCGTAGGAGAGGAATCCTGAGTTTGCCAATGTTTTCAATGGCTAAAAGAACAAATAAGACCAGTCCACATAAACCCGCCTTACGGGTTTCACAAGCACACAGATGCACCATGGGGTGAGGGCCTGGAGCAGACGTGCCCTGGGAGGAGAGGGTCCCAGTCCAGAGACGTGCCGGGTTTGACTTCCTGCAGTTATTTGTGTGAGGACACAATGCTCTGGGACTCTGCTGAGAGGCTTCTCCCCACCCTGATCTCTTCCGATCACGCAGAATGTAATGAGCCCTCAAAGGGAAAACAACTTCCATTTCGGCCTGTGGAGCGTTTGTTTATAGCTGGGCTTGCAAAGAAGTATCTGGAATTATTTATTGGTAATTTGCACATTACTGAATAACAGATGGTCTGCAGAAGGGAGTCTCTTTTGCAGCTTAAAAAATGGTTGGATTTCACATGCCTTCTGTGGAAGGCGACTCGTGTTTCACGAAAAGTCCTTCCAGGGCCGCCGAGGCCAGGCGAGCACCCTGAAGACGGCAGACGTGTTCAGAACCAGGGAGCCTCTGGGTTGGCATGGTCCCGCACTGGTCTGAGTGATCGTTGAGACTCCTAGTGACGCGTGAGGACAATGACGCACCAGAGAGGGTCAGCATGGAGCTTGTGACCACGTTTCCCCAAAACAACTGAGTAATAAAAACAACAACAGTTTCTTGTTATTTCTGAGGATCTGCTGCACTCAGTGTCTTGGCGCAAAAAAGAGAAGAGAAGATGGGAGAGGATGAGATGGGGTGGGGGTGGGGAGGATCAGAATTGGGGGAGGGGAGACTGCAGGACCTAAATCCAGGCAGCTGCCTACACTCCCTGTTGCTGTTACCAACACCAACGTCCTGTGCAGACACATGTGATGTTCGGCGTCCTCTGAGGCCCAGAGACAGCAAGGCCTTGGGAAGCCCCAGCGCTGTGTCCTCACAGGGTGTCGCTTCCCCCTTAGGAGCAGCTGGGTGAGTCCAGGCCTCAGGCTATGTACCCTGGGCCCTGGAGCCTGGGGCTCTGAAAGGGGGCTGGAAAGGTGACAGGCCGTGCTGGAGGAGGTCCCCAAGCTGGCGGGGATGTGGAGGGGGTGCCAGGACATGCCACTGCCCAAGACGTGGGACCCCTTTGCTCTTGGATGAGGAGCCAGTCCTGCTGCTCACTCTTGGGGCTCCGGGCCTGGCAGGTGGGGGCTGGACTCGGGGGGTGTGGAAGGATGAGGAAGGGCCGGGCCCATTTTCTGTACTCAAACTGAAGATGACAGAGGAGGGTGAGCTGCCTCTCAACCAGGAATGCTTAGGGGCTCAGCAGTGAACCAAGCTGGTTTGTTCTGTTCTCAGAAGGAAGACACGCGATGCTTCCCTGAGAGTGTGAACTACTGACAGCTGGCAAAAGGCCCCTGGGTTCCCCGTCTACACTGAAGCCCTTCAGACCCCAGGAGGGGGAGTGCCTGAGGTGGTCATAAACACACAACACACTTCCGGGGCTTCCACTTTCCAGACGGAATCTGGATGGAATTCGCCCTGTTGAAGTGAGGTGGACTGACTCTAAGGCCCGATCTGACCTTAGTGTGTCCTGCACCCCCAGAAGACCAGTTCTTCAATAATATTGTGACAGCTTCTGTTGGTAGAATATTCATAGTGTCCAAAAGACTTCTCTGTCCTCTGTTTCACTGATTTCTATAATTAAATTAAAAAATTTTTTTCCAGAACACATTTATGAAGTTATTGCCAAATGGAGTGGTGCTAGCAGTAAACCCACCTGCTGATGCAGGATACATGAGATGCGGGTTGGACCCCTGGGTTGCAAAGATCCCCTGGAGAAGGAAATGGTAGCCCGCTCCAGTATTTTTGCCTGAAGTATTCCATGGACAGAGGAGCCTGGTGGGCTAAAGTCCATGGGGTTGCACAAAGCTGGACACGAATGAAATGAATTAGCACGCACACATACCAAATGGAAAAGGGCTAAAAAACACCAGAAGATCAGCAGAGGATGCTGGACTTTCTTTCAGAGGTACATCTAAAATGAGGAATAGGAAAGTGTATAGGAAGGAGGGAAGGGCGGAGGAAAAGACCCTGAGATGAGTTCTTTTCTGTAATCACTTGGGAAGCAAGTCCCTCTGGAGGCATCAGCCCCGTGAGCTGAGGCCAGCCAGAGAAAGTGACAGAGAGGAAAGGGGACTTGCCCGAGAGACCACGTTCCTTGGTGACACAGCCATTGAGAGGGCCCTGCAGCTGCTCAACAGAGGAGACGCCCCAAGGAGGCCTGAGGAAGCAGGAGTTGCCATCTTACTAGGTGGCTCCCCGAGAAACCCTCACTGGCTCTGTGTCTGAAGACTTGAAGAAAGCACCCTCCGTGTGCCTGGATGTGGGGCTTACAGCCTCAGCCCCGCAGCAGATGACGTGACAGGCCAGTTGGCTTTAGTCTGGGCTGGTGTCATGCCCCTCAGTGCCGTGGGTTTAATTGAGGGGGAGTCCACGAGAGGGAGAGTGAGACCCCAGCCTCATGCCATCTGGCTGCCTATGGCTCACTTCCGCAGCACCCTGCCTTATCTTGTCTCTCTCTCTGGCTGGGTTCAAGGGCTCCTGACTGTGTGGCTCCCTGGCTGGGTTCTCTGTCACCAACTCTCACCCCCTCCCACCAGCATGTCCCTCCATGTCCACCCCAGCACAACCCTCATCCTCTTCTGCTCCTCACCCTGCAGCCGGGGCCCCCTTCTCCAGCCCCTGCAGGCTGTAGCTCTAGATTTGTGCAAATCGGGGGTTCCCCTTCCTTCCCCATTTCCCGTGTGCTCGCACAGGACAGAGTTCATAAGAGGGCCGGTTAATCTTGTCCCTCTTTATCAGCCCCGGTCAACAGAAGGGAGGCCTGACTTGGCACAGGGGGAATTTAAACTGGGAGGGCAGAGGGAGGTTTGGGGATTATCTGTGGATTTCCTTTATTTGTTCTCTTTCCTCCTTTGCGGTGGCTAATCCAAATTTGATGGGAAGTGAGGCATCAGCTGTCTCAGGGGCCTCGCGGGACCCTTTGTGATGTGACTTCTGTCACTTCTCGCCTTTGTGTCCCAAACCTACATTTCTCCCACCCTCCAGCCCCACACATTGTGCTGCTGTGTTTCCTGAAGTTCCAAGTGGTTTTTGACCCAAAGTTGGTACTGCAGGCCCATCTGCAGGACCTCAGCTGGTCTTTTCAGGCTCAGAGAGCAGGTTGTAGGTGTACCCCTGGCCTCGGGCCGGATGCCTTCTGTGTTTGGGGGTGCTCTGGGGACCAAGCACCTTCATTCTACAGATTCTGTTCCCTGCCTGTTAGCACCCCAGTCCCGCAGGGCCCCTGAGGAGAAAGGGACCCCAGTGCTCACATTCTCCTGGGACTTGGGAGGCTGGGCTGGAGGCCCTTGGGAAGCAAAGCCTCATCCCCCAGCCACCTGGGCGCTGCATCGGGAATGTGCCAGCCCCGCCACCTGCTCTCTCAGGAGTTCCACGCCCGCTGCATGAAACAACAACCTGAAGAACGGTGTTTGATCAGAGGCAGAAGGCAAAACCCATTGACGGATTTTTCTTAAACTTTAAAATCCCCAGGGTTGGTCTTTTCTGAGCCTGATTCTGACAATTCTGACAAGGTTTTAATCAGTACCACCATCAACTCATTTACAGCAAACATTTTCCTTTAGGACTGGGTCTTGCGGTCCTCTGGGCCTCCCCTGTTGGCTCAGTGGTAAAGAATCTGCCTGCAATGCAAGAGACGTGGGCTTGATCCCTGGATCAGGAAGATCCCCTGGAGAAGGAAGTGGCAATCTGCTCCAGCGTTCTTGCCTGGAGAATTCCGTGGACAGAGGAGCCTGGTGGGCTATAGTCAATGGAGTCACAAAGAGTCAGACACGACTGAGTGACTAATACTTTATAGTCCTTTAAGCTCTGTGTGAATACTATGATTTACAATATCTGAATTTTTCTTTCAATTATCAGGAAGTCAAAGGCAAGTTTCATAAAAAAAAAGACATTTTATTAGAAATTAGGAAGTTGGATTTACATCATTTAAGAATAAAAGCTATATGACCTCACTAATCCCATGGTATATTTGAGGGCCGATTTAATTGAATTAGTCAAGAGAAGACAGAGATAAAAGGAATTATTCCTCTGCTAACAAATGAAAATGAATTGTGGGTAAAACAAACCAGACCATCAGTTAACTTCAGAGTCTGCTAGTTCAAGTTTAGGGGGAGTGAGTCAGCAGGGCCTGTGCCCAAAACGGGTGCAACCCCAGGCAGGAGCAGGAGGGCTCTAGACTCTGAATTAACTGTGTCCTCCCACCCCCGCCCCGCTCCAGGAAATTGGGCTTTCAAATTCTAAGAGTGAAAGTTAAGTTACACAACTGATTTTTGAAACCAACTTTTCTAGAACTTCAAACAAACAAACAAAAAGTTAAGGAGAGTCATGAGATTTTTTTACTTCTAGTTACAAATTTGTCCTCAAACCTTTTTGACTTACAATTGCATCGATGGATTTAAAGTAATTGCAGCCTGTTTGAGTGTGTCGTAAAAACCTAAGCCGGTCTCCCCAGCTGACCTCTGAAGTAAACAAATGCACTTGGAGAGATCTTTGACCACAGAACTTTTCTTTCGCTTCGGAACAAAATAAAGTGGACTTCTTTGAGAAATAATTTAAGCAGCAGGAAAGAGTCTAGGAGTCAGTGAAGGATTCGCAATAGAAATATCCTCGTAACGCATTACTTATTCCAGCTCACGAAGTTCCAGTCTCCCCAGCACTGGGAATGTCAGCTAACAGTTTTGATTCTCAGGCTGTGTGTGCTTACTTTACCATGTTCGCTAATAACTCCCACTCCTTCCCCAGGGGCCATTCTGAGCGGCACCTTAAAGAAAGAACGTAATGAAGTTTTACATTTTGACCTATTAAGACCCCTCTGTGTGCACACATTTCGGGGATTTGTTCATTCCACACATTACGCCGACTGCCAAGGGCAACTGGATGGGAAGAGCCGCACCTGTTAAAGCTGGGGCCCCACCTCTGACACAAGACTCAAGACCCCCAGGAAGGGCCGGGAACGGTTTCTGTAACTTGGAGAAACATATGAAATCACTACTTCCTCTTTTCCTGTCTTTCTGCCCCCAAATCCAAGGACTTGGGGCATCTAGAAGTGGGAGACCCGCGGGTTTGCTGGAGGGACGGGTTATTGAAGCAGCTTTCTCACTGACCTTCTTTCCTCTTTCTCAAACCACCATATACTCCACTGCCTGAGCAATTTTCTGAAATGCAAACAAGTTCACATTAACCCAGTGTGTGAAGCTTTCAGTAACCCTCTGTGGCTTAAAATCGTTTCCAAAGATACAATCTTTCATGATCTGGTTCCATTCCAGCTGACCCACCTGGACACCTACGATGCTAAGAATGTACCGTCAAGTTCACTCAGTAGACCAAGGCTATCTTATGGTACCTACAGTGCTCTTTTTGCAAAGGTAGTGCTGAATTACAGACGGTGTGTAGCGTGGATAAACCGTGTGGCTGCCAGAAACTTCAGAGAAAGAGGCCCCAAAGAAAGGCTAACTACACATTTCATTATTACTTCATTAGCTGAGTCATATCATGTCTGACTCTTTTCGACCCCATGGACTGCAGTCCACCAGGCTCCTCTGTCCATGGAATTCTCCAGGCAAGAATACTGGAGTGGGTTGCCATTCCCATCTCCAGGGGAATCTTCTCAACCCGGGGATTGAAGCAAGGTCTCCCGCAATGCAGACAGATTCTTTACCATCTGAGCCACTAGGGAAGCCCTCATATCTGTGTTACGACTACTCAAACATTTTTGAAAGACAAAGAGCAGAAATGCATGCCCTCTTAAATCTCATGTGTTGATTGCACATTATATTTTAGGACTCCTTTTGCTTTTGGTTTTCAGTGGATTAGGCAGAGTCAGTGATACTGTGGATGCGGTGAAGAGGTGGCTGCTGAAGTTTTGAGGAAATTTCCTGTGCCACTGTTGGAGGAGTTAGGGGGCAGGAGAGGTAGAAGCAGAGGGACTTCTCGTCAGATGTCCCACTGCAAAGTTCTCTCTTACTCTCTCCACTTCGCTGGCCAGTTCCCTTCACCACGTCTTCAGAGAGGATGAAAATTTCACCCATATGTCCAAACTCAGCCGGAGTTCCACCCAGTGCAGCGAGGGAGCTGTCCCTGTGCTGGCTGCTGGTCTAGAAGCACGGGACCCGGTCTTTATGTCACAGAGACCAGAATCAATGGTGGCACCAGGTATGCAGACAAGTTACAGGGCTGGGCATGCATGTAAGTCCTGTAAGGATGCAGATGGGGAGGAACTGGGAGGAGATGAAGGAGGCCCCCAAACGCCTCTGGAACCAGCTCTGGCTGTTTCCTTTAGCTAAATTAGCCCAAACATGCACACATTTCTATAAACAGCAGTGTTTCTCTCAGTGATTCTGTGGGATTTCTAAAATGTGCATCTATTTAGTCTAAGATGAAATACTGGTTATAGGATGAAAAAAAAAAAAAAAACTAAACATGCATTCCTCAGGGCCCCGAGCCCCAACCACAGACTGAACTCCCAAAAAGAGTCATTAAATCACAATGTGTGCTTAAAATAACCGATTTGAAAGAAAAAATGTTCCAAGACATTAAACTTCAAAATGATCTCTGACTGTAATCCCTTCTGCTTTTTGGGTCTGGACAGCATTTACCCCCCTCCCCCTGAAACATCAAGGGGGAGACTGGCCGGGCTCCTGGGAGGGGACGCACTTGGCCTGCTGAGTGAGAACACGGCATCTGGGCTCTGGGTGTCCCAGGGGATGCGATGTCCCAAACTAATGGCGTGTGTGTGGACATCAGTTCGGAATCAGCTTCAAAGCCCTTGGTGGTTTAGTTGCTCAATTGTGTCCGACTCTTTGTGACCCCATGGACTGTAGCCCACCAATCTCCTCTGTCCATGGGATTCTTCAGGCAAGAATACTGGAGTGGTTTGCCATTTCCTTCTCCAGGGGATCTTCCTGATTCAGGGATCGAACCCCAGTCTCCTGCATTGGAGGCAAATTCTTTACCAACTGAGCTACCAGGGAAGCTCATAGATAACTTTTTTCTCCTGAAGATTCTGAGAAAGTGGAGAGGTGGATATAAGCAGGCTCCCTTGGGCTGGTGAGTAGGAAATCCTCTGAGGAATCAGGAGGGAAATCACAGGTGTCTTTCTTCAAGGGGCAGCCTGATCCTCGAGGCAGGGTTCTCAGATCTGGGAAGGGACACGAGCTTCCTGTCAAAGTCCCTGGGAGGCTTTGCCTCCATCCCTTGGAGAGATGGGGGCGTCTGACCTTCACCATCTGCTCCCCAAGAACCTCTGCCCCAGAGAAAGGCAAACTGGGGCAGCCACACTAGCCATGCAGGAGCAGAGAGGTGTGGGCACAGAAAGTGTGCCCAACTCCAGAATCCACGTCTCTATCCCACCCGCTGATGGAGCAGACCCAGAAGGTCAGATACGTTTCCACTACCTTACAGTAAAAGCACGATGTTCAAGAACAGTTGCTTTCTGACTTTCATCAGCAGCCGGGTTCTTACAGTCTATCAGAGGAAGTCCACAGCCAGGGTGGGAGCGAGTGTGAACGAGATACCAGGGGAGGGGGCATCGTCCCCTCTGTTCCAGGTCAAGCCCAAGGGCAGGGCGGGACCTGGATGGGGAAAGAACTAGAAGCCATGTCTTAAAAGGAATGTTTCAAGCACTAAATGTTTACTGGAGACAAAACACAGAGCATAGATGACAGGGTTTCCTCCACTTGTTTGAAGCACCATTGTCTGGAGGAGGAAGGAGCTTTGTTTTGTTTGGCTCCAGAGGATAGAATTAGAACAGATAGGAAGAGGTTGTAAGGATCCAGACTTCGCATCAATAGCAAAGAACATTCCAACAGAGCTGTTTAGACAGAGAGTGGTCGTTCTTGGGGGAGTGAGGGGCTCTGTCTTTGAACCTGTTCAGGAAGGGCTGTGAAAGCACCTGTCAGGGATGCTGGTGGAGGTGCCTCTGATTTGGGAGGGGTGACCGGGCGACTAGGGGGTTCCTTGTAAGAAGGGAGTTCTCCAATGCAGAGCCCTGGCTGCTTTCCCTGCTGGTGCTCCAGGGGAGGACGGGGGCTTGATGCTTCATTGCATCTGCAGGATGAGCTGTTTCTGAGTTGGCAAGTGGGGATACTGTAAACATTCTCCTACTCTGCTCCATGTTTGTACAAACAAATGTGTTTTTGCTGAAACTAATGTAAATACGTGCTAACTAATGAATGTACTCACCCAAGCACTGATGAGCCAACAGACCTCTCTTTTCAACCCAAATAGCTCAGCCCAGTTGTTTTATACATTAACCAATTAAAAAAACAGAGTCCACATTTGTCTTCCTTCTTAGCTACAGAAATTACTGGTAACAAATCTAAAGTCGCAGAAGCTTCCAGGGAAGCAGGGAGGTAGAAGTGGGTGGAAGTGGAAACATGAGGGCACACAGCAGAGATGGAGCCCCAGTGTTTTGTGGGAAACCCCCACAGGGTCCAGCCCCATTGCAGGAACGTGACCGCTGGTCACCCATCCCTCTGAGAAGCACAAGAACAAGCAGAAGGCTGGGTCCTTGTTAAGCTAATGGACACTCTAGTCATTGTGGAGCCAAGAGTGGTTTACCCAATGATACCCCAGTCTACAAAAGAAAACAGAGTAGAAGACTAATACACCAGAAGTATCCACACCTCAGGGCCATCCCACAGGGATTTAAAAATGAGCAGTAATTTAAACTTTGCATCACCAACAGCAGCAGAAGGATACGGGCTGTGGTTTGCGGTCCATGGTGATGGCATAATCCACAGGCTACAAGTGACCATCTCAGTGCAGCCACAGAGACCGCTCAACGAGGGATACACAGTGGCCATGGTGACTCCATCAGAGACCTTGTTGCGTGAGCATTTCAGGATTTCATTCAACAATCACTTCCTACTGAACTGAGTCTCATTCCTGAGTCATTCCTACAGAATGAGACTCCAGAGTCCTAGAGAAAAGCAGAAATTTGAAATGGGAAGTTGTAGCAAAAACAGGCTGATGATCCTGGCAGATCTTTTCTAAAGAGAAGTTCAGTCATTTTCCTCAGACATTTTACAGCAGTTCCTGATGACATGGTCTTGCCAAAACCATCACTGCTCATTGCAAGAGTTTCCCGGTAAATCACATTTCATGCATCCTCTATCACTGCAGGGTGTTTGGGGGCCATGTTTCAGGAGGTGAGTGAGAATGGCATAGTATGATGTTCAGATAGAAATCGACAGAGCAGGCTTGCTTGTGGACTTGGTGTGGGAGAGGGCATGTACTACATACACTGGTTTAGAAAGAACTCTTGCCTGTAAGTCAGTGAACGTGGATGCAAGCTCAGGTTCCCCAATTCACTGGGCAATGGGCACCTAATTAAATTCCCCATCTGCGCACCAGAGGGGAACCCCCGGCTGCCCACACCTGCAGACCAACGTAGACCTATCCAATGTGAACTCGGAAGCACAGGTGAGATTTTGTGGTAGTAGGGAGAGTGTGGACCCACGTAACCTGGGTCGGAATCCTGCCACTCTCCACTTACTCACTCAGGCTTTATTAGTTAAAGTCCCCAAGACTCAATTTTCTCAGTTCAAAAATCCCTAATTTTAGGGCGGGATTCAGCTTTCAATAAAGTTCTGTTTAACTGCTCCCAGGGGAGGGACTTGAGAAGGGGAAGTTCTAAACAACCATCTCTCTTGGCCAACCTTCACGAAGCACTTCGTGCTTTGCAGACACGGTGCTGAGTAACTTTCCGTGTTCTGTCATTTCAGCTTCAGGACAACCTCGTGAGCAGTATTAACCCCACATCCAATAGGGCAGGTGACCATTAAAACAGCTCCATAACTTGCTGAATGCCACATTTTTTCCATTTTTAAGGAAACACCAGAAATTCATTCACTTTAGTTACTCAAGGAGCTGGCTGGTGTCTGACAGTTTCCCTGGCTCTTTTTTGGGAAATAGCATCACAGCTAGCATATTAACCATCAAAGATAAGAGCGTCTTATGACTGTAGACTTTTTCATCGCTTTTTTTTTTTCTCAAAATACTATTATCCAGACCGATCACCTACATTTGTTACTAGACCCAGCTCAGAATGATTTTATTTTATACACAGATCTCAACACCATTAACACTTGCCAGTATTTTGGGCCTTTGACAGAACCCGCTTTAGAGTCTGAAGACTTCTCCACATGGAAAGTCTGGCTGATGAAGTCCAGCTGGACGAGCAGAAGGCTTCGCCCTTTGTCCATCCTCTCAGATCCCACGTTGAGTGTTTCCTTTGTGAGATGCTCTCAGTGGCTCCTCCCTGGAGGGCATCCTGTCCACGCTTCCGGACCTGTGGCTCTCTGCAAACCTCAAAGTCAGACAGCGAGACGCTCCTGGCCGGGGTGAGGCGGGGCTCACCCTCGCCTGTGTTCCCCCTGACCAGGGAGGGGGGCAGGGCTCACCCTCGCCTGCGTCCCCCGCATGCGTTACATCTCTGGGTGTGTCTCCCTGAGAGTCTGACACAGGCCTCGTGTATCTGTCTTCCTGGTGCATGTTCTCGGCACCAAATGTTGCAGCATTTGTCCCTGTGTGCCATGCCCCTCAGACTACCGTTTATCATCTCATCTCTTTCCTACGGTCGACTTCTCGTCCTTTCCACGTGAAGTGGCATTTCACCATGATTCCAAGTGAGGTTGGATGTCGGCTTCAGAAACACGCATTGCTGAGGGTGAGTATGGTCCCTTCATTTTCCAGCTGGAGACTTGAGTCTCAGAGAGGTTAAGTGATCACTCCGGGTCACACATCTTCTAAATTGCAGAGCCAGAGTAAGCCCTTGTTGGGGAATAAGGAAGACCTGAGCAAGTTGAAACTCACCATCTTGTATCCTGTTCCTTCAGAAGGCTCCCCAAGCTCAAGTGGAGCCTCAACGGATCACCAGTTTTCCTCTGCCTCTGCTTCCCAGACCTGAGGGCTGCCAGCTGCTGGGAAGGGATACGGATTCATCATTAGCTGTGGGGCCGTTCCTACACATTGCTCTACATGTGGGTGGTGGTCCATGTTCTTGGTCTGCCTTCCTTGTTGCACGGAGGGTCTGCTCTCTCTTCTAGCTGCTTGATGAGACCTGTAGCACCTGCCCCCACCCCCCGCCGCATTTCTCTTGTGTGTGTTCATTCTAAGTCGCTTCAGTTGCATCCAACTCTTTGAGACCCTGTGGACTGTAGCCTGCCAGGCTCCTCTGTCCATGGAATTCTCCAGACAAGAATACTGGAGTGGGTTGACATTCCCTTCTCCAGGGGATCTTCCCAACCTAAGGATCAAACCCGAGTCTCTTACATCTCTTGTTTTGGCAAGCAGGTTCTTTACCACTAGCACCACCTGGGAAAACCCTTGTTTCTCGAAGGGGGACACATTGTGCTTTGGCTGCTGTAAGAAAAACCACAGGCTGGGCAGCTTAAACAGCAACCAATTATTTCTCAGGGTTTTGAAGGCTGGGAGTCCAAGATCAAGGTGCCAGCAGATTGCGTATCATAGGCAGGAGGGGAAAGCTCCCCTGTCTATTCTCTCAAGGTCACCAGTCCCGTCATGAGACCTCCACCCACCAAAATCTAACTACTTCCCAAAGGTAATCACCTCTTAATCACTTTTAATTACCCCCAAAAAACCACCCCATGGGGTCAGAGTTACAGCGTTTGAATTTGGGAGACACAAGCCCGTGGTCAAAGTGGATCCCAAGGCTGCACAGTGCCCTGGGCAGGGGCAGCTCCAAGCAGGCATGTCTGCTGAGTGCTGGAGGGTTTGAGGTTGGCTGTGATGGAGTATTTAAACAATGGAGACCAGCAAATTCCATAAAGCAGGCCTTTCTTCTCTTAGAGAGATGGTCACCAGTAGACCCTTAATTGGGCGACTTAATCATCTTTTCTCCCATGACCTGTTCTGCTACTTTGTCATATATTAAGTTCCCCAAATACAAGGATCTGTGTCTGAGCTCTCTATGCCATTCTGTTGGCCTATTTATGTTCTTATGATGAGTGACATCCAGTTTTTAAAATGTGCCTGTGTAGCTTATCTTAATAGCTCATGGAACATAATTCCACTCTTCTTTTTCAGAGTTGACTTAACTTTTCATAGACAATAGACATTAGAATATTATGCCACATATATCTCAGAGCCAGTTCACCAACATCTCTGACATTTGATTGAGATTGTTTCAAAATTGTAGAACAGTGTTGGGAGAATTAATTTGTCAAAAATTTGTCATTCTATCCAAGAACATGATTAATTCTCCATTTACATAAAGTCTATTTTACAAAATTTAATTAAATTGTGACATTTTCTAAGGAGATTTTATTCAAAATTTGTTAGTTTCCGATGCTGCACAGATATTGTTACAATTGTGAATGGCAGCTTATTAATTATTTTTTTTCTGTTTTCTAGCTCAAAGAGTGCCGTTGAGTTTTAAAATTTGATTTTTGGTAAACTCACTCTCATTGCTTCTGTTGGATATTTTGAATTTTCTATGATCACAGTGTCTGAAAATAATGATATATTTATCTCTCCCCTTTTAACTGTTACACTGCTTTTCTTTCTCTCTCTTTCTTTCTAATGACTACCACCTACAGTACCAGGTTCAGCTGTAGCAATAATAATAAACAGTTAACAGATCTTGATCTAGAAATGACCTCAATATTGGAACTATCGACGAGATGCTAAATATGTAAAATATTTCAATAAAGACATCAAATGTGTTAAAGAATCCAGTGCAACAGATGGACAACATGCATGAACAGATGGAGAATTTTGGCAGAGAGATAGAAACTATAAAAAGAATCAAATGGCAATGCCAGTAATTAGAAAAAAAAAAACATACTGTCAGAGAAGAACTCCTTCAATGAACTTATCAGCAAACTGGCCACATCAGAATAAAAAAAAATTAGTGAACACAGATAGGTCAATAGAAATTAAACCAACTGAAACTCAAAGAACAAAGAGACCAGATCAACCAAGCAAAACATGTAAGAGCTGTAGGACAATTTGGAATCCATGTGATTGGAGAGGACAGGGAGAGAGGACGGGCAAAGGAAATACGTGAAGAAAATTGTTTTAAATTTGAGAATCAACAAACTACAGATGCAAGACACTCAGGAAAATGGAAATCAGAAAAACAAACAAACCTAGATACATCATGATCAAACCCCTGGAGACCAAAGAGAAAAGAGAAAAATCTTGAAGGCAGCAGCAAAAGAAAACGTACATAGAGGGGAAAAAAATTATAGCCAATTTCTCATCAGAAATTTATCAAGCCTGAGGAAAATCAAGAGATGTCTTTAGAGTACTGGAAGAAAAAATCAATAAACCCAACGTTCTGTGTCCAGGGAAAATATCTTACAGAAATGAAGACAGAACAAAGACTTTTTAACAAAAGCTGAAAGAATTCACTGCCAAGAAATATTGAAGAAAGTTTTTCAGGAAGAAAGAACAGGCTAGCAGATGGAAATGTGGTTGAACACAAAGAAAAGCAGGATGATGGAAATAATAAAAATAATGTTCCATATAATAGGCACTTTTCTTACTTTTAATATCTTTGAAAGATCATTGAATACTCAAAGGAAAAATATTAACAGTGTGGGGCTTATGACATCCACAGAAATAAACTGAATGACAACAATAGCATTACACACACACACACACACACACACACACACACACACACTTGCTATAATAAAAGACTTAAATAGATCCAGAATCTTCCAACGTAATAACCAAATATCCAAGACATAATTGAAAACTGCTCATCATGCCATGAACGAGGGAAATCTCAACTTGAATGAGAAAAGACAATTTAATGCAGGCTAGCCCTGAGGTGACACAGAGGTTGAAACTATCTAACAAAGATTTCACAGCAGCCATCACAAAAATGCTTCCACAGGCAATTTTGAACATGTTTGAAACAAATGGAAAATATAGTCTCAGCAAAGACATAAAAGAAGTACAAAGAAAGAAGGAAGAGGCAAATGGCAATTTTGTTATGCGTGTGTGTGCTCAGTCGTGTCTGACTCTTTGCAGCCCCGTGGACTGTAGTCCACCACGTTCCTCTTGTCCATGGGATTTCCCAGGCAAGAATATTAGAGAGCATTGTCATTTCCCACTCCAGGGGATCGTCCCAACCCAGGAATCAAACCCAAGCCTTCTGCATCTCCTGCACTGGCAGGCAGATTCTTTACCACATGCCATCTGAAAATGTAAAGTATATAAACTGGAGGGCCACTCACTGAGTCTGCGATGGTGGTTCTCTGAGGAGGGGCAAGCGAGTTTTAGTTGGGGGTCAGGGTTTAAGTTTGTCATCTTCTACATATTTCATTTTAATAAAACCCAGAAAGAAAAACTAAATACTAACTTTCTTGTCTTTTATAGGGAGCATTTGGATGCTTGTACATGCTTCTGTTTTAAATAAAAAAAGAAGAAAGAATATCTTTAGAATAAAGGCTGGTGAGAACTTGTGCCCTGCAGGTGAAAGGTGCCAGGTCCACTGGGAGGACAATCTCAGTGATGCTAAGAACTGAGAAGATGGCCTTTTAGATTCTTACATAAAAATGGTCATAAATCTGTCCTTTGATTGCTCTAAATATTAATAAAACCGTGTACTCTATACAAAAAAAGCTCTGTGCTTACAAAGAATTAAGTATGTGCAAGAAAAATGTTGAGTCTGGATCCTGTCTAGATTAAAAATTTGTACTTACTGGAGTGGGTTACCTACCATCCCCTTCTCCAGGGAATCTTCCTCACCTGGGGATCGAACCCACTTCACCTGCATTGCAGGCAGATCCTCTACCACGGAGCCACCAGGGAGGCCCTAGAGCACTCACCACAGCAAAGGCTGTGTGATTCAGGTAAGAGGCGCTTGTTGCTATGGAAACTTTGAAGACTCAGTAATGACTTTGGGATTATTTTATCATCTGGTTGGTAGGGTTATAGGAGGACCAAGTGATGTATTTGTAGAATCTACTGCATTCTTTTAACTAATATGAGGGTAGGCCACTATTTTCAGTGTACTTACTAAGAGGTAAGAAGTTCGCGGTGATGCAATAGCCACGTCCCTGGTTTTGTTTTCATCTGGTAGTTTTATATCATGGCCTGAAGATAAGTATAAAGCACAGGAAGACTAGTGTCTGTTTGGGGCAGAATATCTGACTAGTTTTTAATCAGTTAGTGGGAGAGCCACTGGCATCTCTGGGCTCCTAAGAAAATGCAATTGGAAGTTGGGATGTAAATGAGACGGGAACCGCTCCACACATCTGCGCCAACTTTTCCTGGTTGAATGGTTTTCTAGAATCACATTAGAGCCTATTCATTATTTGGAGATTGAAGGCCAGCTTCTCACAGACTCCTCCACCCAGGGAGCCCTCACCCTTGAGAGCTCTGAGAGGCTCTCCTGGCAAAACACGGGCTGCTCACCATCTGTCTCTTGGTGTTGAGAGGGGGCAGCCGAGTGGAGACGGGTGTCACCATGGATGGATCTGTGGGCATCAAGCAAGAGTGGGACCACCTCCCCTCCCCCATGCCCTGCCCATGGGAGGTGTTAGGGCCCCTTCTTGGCTTGGGCTACTCCTGCTGAGAAGGGGGCACAAGGCTGAAATCACTCAGAGCAACAGCCGATAGAAAATCAATTTATACTTAGGTTTAAAGTCCTATATATACTAAAGGACACCTGTGCCATTTCTTCCTGTGCAGGCTCTGCACATCTGTGAGGACAGAAGATGCCAACATCGTCTAAGTAAGGATGAGGAGGAGGTGAAAATCTGGAGACTTGAATCCGGAATCGGGGTCTGGTTGAGGGAGGGAGGGGAGTGGGGGAAGGGGTGATCAAGAATTTGCTTTTCTGATAAAAGTTAGGCTGAAAATGCTCTTGGCATAATGAGTTAGATAAATTTATTATCATCTCTTTTTCCTTTTATTTGAACAAAAATGGCCCATTTCTTAGGGCCCTTTTCTTGGAATTGTTTAATCACAGGCATCTGTGATTTGAGAAACCAATGCCCACCCATCCGTTTAGTTCATGGTTTTAGCTACGAGGCCCAGAGAACTGAAGTGAGAACTCTGGGTTCCCAGCCCAGGGACCTCCATTATGGGGGAAGTCACTCAGACCACCAAGTTCTCGGTCCTTTGATGAAAACTGGAGTCAGCCTCCTGGGATGACATTGGATTCCAGCGTAGAGCAGCCGGAGACAGCTGAGGGGAAGGACCTGCATCCTGCGTCACCTCCCCAGCCTCAGGTGTCCTGAGTGGCTGCCTGTCCTGTGCCCTCCTCACCCCTCGGGGCCCCTCAGACCCTCAGGTGCGGCAGGAAGGGGCTCAGGCAGACACAGCTCCACCTGAGTGTGCAGCCCGAGCCTCCTGCTCTTTGTCACGACACCAGCCTTCAGTGGGTCTCCCAGGGCATTGAGGGACAGCAGAGCAAGAGTGCTGACTCTGGGGACATGTCCACAGCAATTCCTGGGATGGGAGCTCAGAGACATCATCTGAGAACAAAGTCTGTTCTCTGGGGGCGCATCTCAGGGGTCAGTGGGGTACCCAGGTCCGCCTCGCCCTGCTGTTCACAAAGCAGGAGCAGCCACTCCTTGGACTTTAAAACCTAACTTCTAAAGACCCACAAGTTTCTCTCCATGTGGCTAAAACTCAGTCATACCCAGTGATCGTCCTGGAGCCGTCTGGTCCGCACGGGTACAGAGGGGTGCAGCCTTGTATCCTGGTCGCCTAAAGGCACAGCATTAAGCAGGTCAGCTCTAGAACAAGGCTCACTGTCGCTGTCTCCCTTGGGTGAATGTTGGTAAGATTTAACATCTTCCTAACATGCAAAACCATGTTCATCCACACACACAGAAGGGCAAGTGCATGTGCGGTCAGTTGCTCAGTCATATCCGACTCTTTGAGACCCCATGGACTGTCGCCCACCAGGCTTCTCCATCCATGGGATTTCTCAGGCAAGAATACTGGAGTGGGTAGCCATTTCCTCCTCGAGGGCATCTCCTGACCCAGGGATTGGACCCACATCTCCTGGGAAGAACAGAGAGCGCAGGAAGGCCTAAATCCTAGCCAAGCACCCAGCAAGAATTTGCACATCTTGTAGATATATTAAAATAGTTACTGTTCTTCAGGCTGTACTCTGATGGGTTGTCTTCCCCAGGGGATAAGCACCTTGAGATGAAAGAAACAAAACAGGACAGAAGAGGACAGATGAATAAACTGAATGTCCACACGTCTCTCGAGCGAGCCAGTGTGTCTGGGGAGGATGGGTGGTCCCCCGTGGCCCACCCACATCCTTCCTCCTTCTGAGATGATCCTGCCCCACCTCTCCTGGCATCCCAGGCCAAGGGTGGATGGACTGCAGTGTCCACAACCCCCTGATGATACGACCTACCCTCACAGGCTCCTGAGAGGTGCAATTATGCAGCCGGGGTTCTGAAAAGGCTGGTAAAACATTAGAAGCTTCACAGCAATATTTCCACACTAAGAGAGATTTGCCATTGTGAAAAAAAAGAGGTTTCTTCATGTGGTATGGCGCCCTCCTTGGTGGTGGGGTCACTGAATGCATAAATTTGATTTTCAGACTCAAAGGTCCTGATGCCTTTTGTAACTGGCTGGGTAATCCTCGGCCACCCGGCTCCACTGTCCACTCAGACTCCCCATCACTGGAGGGCAAGCCCCTTTCCAGGAGTTCTTAAATTTCCGCAGAGGCTGAAAAAGCTCCCTAGCAACTCGGACAGCTTCACATCCATGCTGGGTGGCGGGGTGTGGGGGGGTATTTGCTCGGCCGGTCCCCACCCCCACCCCAGCCCCGGCACACAAAAAGGCTTCTATTTTTTCCAGGGATTACATGCAGGGCAGAGAAAGGAGCAGCGAGGGCACGTGATATGTGTGTGTGTGTGGGGGTGATGGTGTGAATGGCTGGCTGAGCGGGGCTTTGAGCCTGCAGCTAATTTACTGCCTGGGTTTCCTTTCCTGTGGCTTTGAAGGGGCCGTTGTACTCCACCCACCAGAGTCATAATCGCCCTGCCTATCCGCCCAACCGCCCAAGGAACTCCAAAGCACTCTGATTTATTTGCAATAAAATTGAATAAAAGGGGTGCTCGAGAAATCCTTATCCTTAAAGCCCATTGCTTCAATGCCAAGTTTCTGATAAGGCCTGCAAAAACACCTTATTCCAGCCTGAGAGGGGCTTCTGAGCTCAGCCCCCAGGCTGGCCTGGCTCTGCAGGGAGTGTGAGGGCCCAGCCCCAAGTCTCTACCCTCCTATCTTACGCCTGAAAGACCCCCAGTGTCTCTCCTCCAGCCTTTTCTCTGATTGTGGAGTCCGAGCAGGACAAGCCGGGGTTGGTCTTTCTGCTGATCGGTCTGATCAGAGCCAACGCCTTCCTCTATTCCTGGAGGTTCGGGGCAGCCCAAGAGAATGGGGCCCTAAGAGGATTAAACACCCGTTGAGGAGAGAAGCTGTGAGCAAATGGCAGGAGTGGAAGAGGCGGAAATGGCACAGGGGATCACAGAGTCTGAAAGCCATGAGTACGTGTTCCTTTCTCTCATCCCCAATTCTAGTGGCAAATTAGGAGCAATGAAGTTGCTAAGTTTTGACTCTAGTTTTAAATGGTGCAGGGTCACCAGTCTGCCAGTTTCTCTGTGCACTCACAGACCTGATAACTAGAAAAAATGGCTTAAAAACACATCAGGATTCAAATGTGCCTTCAAATATGATTTTAAGAACCATCAGTTTTCAAACTGGCACTTTTATGACTCTGAACAAAGTTAAGCTTCATAACACTGCAGTATGAGAATCAGTTAAACAAAGATTGCGTATACCTGAGATGTGGGGTCCTTCCACACCATCCCTGCCTCAGAAACAAATTTTAAATACAAGACGATTTATCATTTATTAAGGAAAAGTGAATCTGGAAGTTAAAGATGGCTGCATTTGTGTGATGTTAGTGGTATAGAGTAATCAGGCGTGCTCTTTGATTCCATTCTTCTCGTCTGTAATCACTCACCCTATGTCTCAGTTCTATGACTATAATTTGGACCCAAATGGACCATTCAGCCTGATGACAAACGTTGCACAGTGTCATTTATAGCTAGGAGGTTTGAATAAAATTTGGCAACATCATTGTGGACCCTCACAAATGCTCCCGACCCTCCGCCTCATCTCAACCCTGTCCCATGATGTGAAAATGGATTCTGGAAATCAGAGCAGGACCCAGGGCCCTGGTCACGGGGTTGGGGGAGATGAGGGTGGGGTTGCAGGGTCCTCAGCCTTGCATGGTTCCCCTGACAACTGCCTGCATCTGGAGCACATTAAATAATCTCATCCTTTATGTGGGCCCATTATGTTCCATCAAAGTCATTATCAAAGATCAACAGAGGGCAGAAGATGTTTGAAATAAAAATTTAGAGGAAATATTAATACTTAACAACGAAGAAACGGATTTACATGAAACAGTGTTGCCGGTGACAGTGACAAAGAAACAGCTGCTGGGCCTGCTGTGCGTCCCGTAAACTCACTGGTTTGGACGATACTTTTTGAATCAGGTGAAGATGGGAACTTTAGCTCTCACACATTAGAGAAGAGGCACAGCCCATGTGTAAGCTGGTGTGTATCTTCCACGACCCTCAGAACGTCACGGCCACGAAGCCGAGTTTTTGGCATATTGTTATCGATGAAGGGAAAACGTTCACAAGAACACCTCTCTGAGAAAGAGGCCCCAAAACAGTGCGGATCTAAAGGAAAATCTTTCCCACAGGACCCAGCCCCCCCAAAAATCACTGAGAGAGGGGCCACAATGATCCCACCGTTCATAGAGGGCTGCCTGCCAACCTGGGACAGGCTCCACAGGACAGTGACTCCTCTGGGGACCCGCCCCGGGTTTCTGGAAATTAAGCCTTAGACACTGAGGCTCCAAGTGTGTTTCTACCTCAGACAGAGAAGGTAAGGGATAGGTACTTCTATGCTGCAGGGATGGCCCCTGCCCTGATGTGACTCCCAGACACAGAGGCTGAGTCCATCAAACCATGCTGGCCTCTACCTGCGTGTAGCAGACAGGTGTGCATGTGCTCGCTTGTGGGCACTGGAGTGGGGAAGGGAGCCAGCATGCCCCCTCCTCAGCCGGTCAGGAGGGAAGATGAAGGCACTTCCACCCTTCCTGCCAAAAAATGCAAACTCCGATCACGTGCACGCGTGAGAGAGGACTCTGGGCTCAGGATCCAGGTCTTGCTTCGCGCTAGCACCAGAACAGAGATGTGGCCGGAAATGCTGGCCTGGAGCGAGCTCCACAGAGGAGAGGCCACCTGGCACCTGTGTAAATGTCTGCCCCAGTGAGAGTGACCCCACCGTCACCTCCACGTTGTTCGAGCCCGAGCTCCCCCTCAACCTGAGCCTGTTTCTTGGCACATCTGCTGGCCTCTACCTGGCTGAGCCCCCTCTTCACTGCAGGAAACTTCCCCTGAGGTGGGGTTACCCCTCACCCCGACATCAAGGGCTCGGCGTGGAAATAGCCCAGCTGGGCGCCTTCTCCAGCCAGGATACTAGCCAGCCCACGTCCATTGTTTGTAGAGTAGACGCAGAGTCCACGGTCAACATCCAGAGGAAAGGAGGGGCTTTCCCAGCAGGCAACTCTGGCAGCTCTCAAACACCCCGGCACCTTCCCATCTGCCCCCACTTTCTCACTTGCCCCCTACATTTTCACCTACCCCTCACCTTCTCATCTGTCCCCCACTTTCCCACCCTCCCCCTACCTATTCACCTGGCTCCCCCCTTCTCACCCATCTCCTACCTTCCCACCTACTCCTCTCTGTCTCACCTACCCCTCCACCTTCTCACCTGCCCCCCACCTTTCCATGCTCTCCCACCTGTTCACCTGGCCCCCACCTTCTCACACATCCCTCACTTTCCTACCTGCCCCCACCTTCCCACCCTCCCATCTTCCCATCTGCCCTCACCTTCTCACCTGTCTCCCCATGCCCACTCTCCAGCCTCCCCAGCCCCGGGGAGGCAGTGGGTGCTTTTGGCAGGTATGACCAGGTGTTGTCATGCCCCCAAACTGATGCAAGAAAGCACTCTCGTTAGGTTGATTGATGAACAAGTGGCGTGAGCACTCACGGAAAGCATACTCGCATGTTATCCCCAAGGCTTTAGCTTTCCTGAAACCCAAGCCCACATCCAGCTCTATGGACCATATCACAGAACTGACTTAGACATAAGATGGATAAATTATCCATAGATCTTTATAAAGTTCCATAATGTTGTTTAAATAAGTACATGAAGAAATGAACTTGGAAAGTAAACACGTCACCCCACCTGTGGTGCACACTCACAGCATCACCAACAAGTGTCAGCCCTCCCAAAGGTACCATGATCAGCATCAAAAACGACAAAAACCATCTCTGAGTGACAAAGCCCGGTCCAGGTAGGCCTGTGAGGAGACTTCCATTTCCCGTGGCGAGGTGAATTATTTCAGTATTTCTGATGCTGTGCATATTAAGAGTAAGCTCGCTGTTCAGATTTAGCCTTTCCCATTCCAAATCATACCCCCCAGAAATAACCTAAAAAAAAAACTTTAATGATTTGTGCAAAACAGGGGGAAATTGAAATAAACTCAAATACCCTCAGAATAATTTGCACGAAAGGGTTGTCTTAGATCTGTCAAAGTCATGAGAGTGTGGGGTTCAAGGTGATGAGAAGGGATTTGGGGGGTCTTTCCAGGTGTAAAAGCCCCTCTGTGTCCTGATTCTCATTTGTAGAAAAAAAGGCTTTTGTCTCCCAGGCCTTCCCCAAATTCCAGAGAGCAGGCTCCAGAAGTTCATGATTAGGATAAGCACGTCACCTTATGTCTGAGCTCCTCCTGAAGGAATGCAGGTTGTTAGACCCTGATGCATACGTAAGATGTTCTGTAGAAACTAAGACCCCGACCCAGGGGGAGGATGGTGACCACTCGCTGACTGCAGCATGCAAAACCCAGACTGATTGGAACATCACCCCATTACCTCACAACAACCCATCAGAAGGTCCACCAGCCACTCGTGCTGCCTTCAACCCTCTCCCCTCACACCATCTTTAAAAACCCTGAAAGCCATCGGGGAGTGTGGGTCTCTGGAGTATGAGCTGCCTGCTCTCCTTGCCTGGCGCTGGCAAATAAACACTTTGCTGTGAACACCCACTGTCAGAGTCTGGCTTTCTGAGCCATGAGTGCTTGCCATGGGGCTGGCTGCACTCTGAGCTCGTCCACACGGGCTCGTTCGCTCCTGAGGAGACATTTCAGAGACAGAGCAGTAGCCGCTGGGGCTGTAGAGTAGGTGGGGGGCCGGCGCTTCAGTGGGGAGCGGGGCAGGAAGGGGCGGGTGTTCCCTGTTCACTGAGCGTTGAGGGCTTCAGATGCCTGTTTTCTCATCCAGTCCTAAAACCTTAGGAGGCAGAGACTCTCACCACCAACATCCGCACATCCAAACCCACACCGCCTCCTTCTGCCCGTCCTCTGCCTCACCTTTCTCTCGAAACTTATCACCACATGGCACAGTGGGCGTGTCACCTAGTTCTCTGCTCTTTCGTCTTCCTTAGGGCTTCCCTGGGGGCTCAGATGGGAAAGCATCTGCCTACAATGCAGGAGACCCGAGTTTGATCCCTGGGTCAGGAAGATCCCCTGGAGAAGGAAATGGCAACCCACTCCATTATTCTTGCTTGGAAAATCCCATGGACAGAGGAACCTGGTAGGCTACAGTCCATGGGGTCACAAAGAGTTGGACACAACTGAGCGACTTGACTTTCACTTTCTTTTGTCCTCTCTAGAATGCAAACTGGGGTTTTATTTTTTCCTGTTTTCTCTACTCTCTGGTTGCCCATTCCTAGATCATGGCATGTGATGGGTGCTCAAGAAGAAACAATTGAATCAATTTGGGAAATCAAACAGAGCTGTCATCCTAACTTGCCCAAGGCAGTGGAGCTGGTCCATCATCGCCCTGGAGTTTGAACTCTGGGTGTCCCTACCTGGAACCCATAGAAAACATGCATGGATGCTGAGTGGAACTTTTTTTTTTTTTGCAGTCTCCCCACTTCTCATCCCAGTGACTAATGATTCTCCTCAACTATTGTCAACGTTTGAAATAGTTCTCCTTCCATCTGCGTGTCCAGTCCTCACAGGAAGCAGCTGCCCCATCTCTCCCCTGAGCCCACCTTAGTTTCTCTTTCTAAAGACGTGATGTTCATCTCCTCACTTGGGTCCTTGGATGTAGAGGGACAGGTTAACAGAAGACCCTGTGGCTGCTCCCCCATCACTGTCCCCACCTTTGCCCTAACCTTTCCCCATCTTGTCAACTGACACAGCAGATTCAAAATCACAAATTTTGTCTGTGCGTCCGTTGCAAAGATGGTGTTATGTGGGCAGAGGGTGAAAAACTGCCTGCAGCCCTGCAGCCCCCTTGGTGAGGCAGGAAGCCTGCCAGGCTGTTTCAGCTCCTCTGGGGCTGGAATCAAGACCCAGCAGGTCTGAGCCAAGGTCCCAGCCTCTCTGTTCAGACTTGGTGATGGCACATTCCTCATGTGCCCTCCCGTCTGAGTGCCCATGGGGCGCTGCTGACCTTGGATGACCCAGCATCTCTTTTCTGGGGATCCCTTTCTGCCCCCAATACAACGTGAAAGGTGCTGATGGAAAGAGAGCATCACAAGCAGGGGATGAAAAGTGCTCACTCACACCCCAGCTCCAGCAAGTTCCACCCCCAAGAGTCTGTCTTTCTCACACATAAGAAAGGCTGAGAAAGCTTCCTGCGCTTTCCTCTTGGGAGGCACCGTTGGAGTTGGCTGGTGATGGGATCCCTTCTTATGACTTGAAAGGAGCAAGTTGCCCACACCCAGCTCCTGAAAGCTGGCGATCCTCCTGGTTCAGAACGCCCTCCCTGCGAGTGTCATCCTGCAGGGCTCCCCCGTCCTGCCGCAAACACCAGCCCCCTACCCCTTCTGTTCCCAGTGACAGCTCTGCAGGGGCATCTCTGTGATGCTGGCTTTCAACTCCGAGCCCTGAGACTGCACACCTTCAGTGAGTTCTGATCCTTGGAGACCTTTCAACTGGAAATCTCTAGAACATTCTGTGCCTGACGGAGTTGTAGCTTGGCAGACATCAATTACCCACTTTTCCAACGGGGATATAGGTTCTTTGAAGTTTAACAGCGTTCAGAAGCGTCTTGGAAATGGCACCAAGGTGATTATTTTGGTACAAACTGCTGCCGTGACCTGGGCGTCACCCAAGCAGGCTGGTTTAAGACATTCAGAGAGGAATCTGAGCCAGCTTGTCTGATACTTTTTCTAGGTTTAAGGGAAGGAACAAGAAATGCCAGGTTTTCCACATACAATCTCGTTGGGTGGTTTGGAAGAGCCGCCAGGCCCCTGGGGGATCAGTGTCACTCCTGACTTAGGAAGTGAGTCCTGAGACATGTGAGAACCTTGCACGCAGTGTATGAAGGGCAAATTAAAACGTCCAAGCAGCTGGGAATCAAAGTCTTCCCAGAGGAAAGTGAGCAGGACAGACAGGCAGCATGAAAACCCTAAACCAAGGAAGGGCTGGAACCCATCTGGACGGCAGTGGCGGCCGGTCCCCCTGGGTCACATGGAGGTGTGCCTTTCTCCTTGGCTCCCCTGGGTCCTCGACAAGCAGCCTTGGTGTTGAGGGACTCCGAGCCTGCTTGCCTGACTTAGAATGCGTGCCCTATCTCCACCCCTGTCTTTCAGCCTGTGAGCAAGTCACTCACATTGGGAGCCTCCCTCCCACGCGGCAGGCCCCGGAGCGCTGCACCTGAGCGGGGGCGGAGGGGCTGCGCGCCAAGACCAGGTGTGGTGGCATCAGCAGGGCTTGCCCCTGGGCTCTGACTCTGAACAGGCAGGAGAACACTTCAGTGGAACCGAGTGTGGGAAGTCCTTGCACGAGGGCTGGGGGAGGAACGGAGGGGAGCCCAGACTGCGGGCAGTCAGCCAATTGAGTGGAGAGCAGGTGGACTTGGAGGAACCCCTTGAGCCATCAGGGCACATCCAAGGCCAGGATGGAAAGGTAGGATGCACTAGAACAGGGCAGAAATGGTAGAATGGGATCAACAGGGCAGCATGGAGCAGGAGAACGTCCCATGGAGCTAGGGTATGGATGGTCCTGTGATGTATGTTGGAGGACCAGGCAATGACGTAACATGTGGCACCATTTGGAGGGGGTCTTGGTTAAGGGAAATGGGCCGAGGGCTTGTGAAAACTGCCTGGGTTTGCAGTAACCAGCCCTTAACCCATCTTACGCAGCTCCACTTTTTGAGGGCTGAGTAGCAGCCTACACTCAGAGCTCTATGTGCATCCTCAGTCAGCCTTTGGAACAAACTTACTGAAGAGGAACTGCTGATTGCTACATTTTAGAGACAAGAAAACTGAGGGGTAGATGCTAGTTAATTTGCCCTTGACCACATGAGCAGCAACAGGCACAGGCAGGATTCAAAACCAGATCCGTCTCACATCAGAGCTAAGTGGTGATATAGGCTGTCCTTTCTCTGTGGCCTCGCATGTCCTATAACAAGGGGTCACTCTCCTCTTGGGGTCAAGAAGAGGCTTTCAGGGCTTAGAGGGTAAGGGTGTGACTCCTTCTCAAAGATGCTTCAGATAACAATAAACCTCCCCAAATGGGACCCTCAAAACCACTCCAGAGCGCCCCCTGCCCAGCACTCATACAATCTGAGGGACTGCAAAGCTGCCACAGCCCTTGTCTAAGGAATACACACAACCTAACTCTGCAGTAATTTGCTGTGGAATTTTGCCATTAGCCTGTTTCCCCTCTTTTGAAAGTTGAGACGATTTTCTTCCCATCTCCAGCCTGTGACACTTCTCCCTTGTTTTTGTAGGATATTGTCAGTAACGTTACCAGGAGTGATGTCAAAATCCTACCTTCAATTCTTGGGTTTTATGAATCAAGTTGTTGAAATCATGGGGGGAAAGGCTCAAAGGAGGACTTCCTCTCCATTCAGACACTTCAAGCATTTCTAGTAGACTTCAGTAGACTTCCTATCATGTCAATCAACAGAGCAGATGAGCGATACTTATGCACGAACTATTTCTTCTCAGTTAAATATTTTAACATATACTTTACTACAATTTCCACTCAAGAAACATGTTGTAGACCAACTGTAGTTTTGTCACTTTAGTCTTACCAGGACTACCAGCCGCTGGCAGTTACGTGGGGACCGTGGTAAAGGAACCCACAGTTTTCATCTGGGGACAATTGCTCCATCTGCACTGGTTGGCCCCTTCTTATCAACAGCATCAGACAGAGAGGTTGGTATTTGGAGGTTTTGTTAATCCTCAGGAGTCAGGTCTTGTCCACAGTGTGTGGTACAAACGGGACCTCCGAGAACATCTGATGAATCAGCGGGGCCCTGGGCCTGGTGCAGACGATCAGGCTTCCTCTGACGAATGGGAGGGCCAAGAAGCTCTTCTCTGGGACACTGTAGAGGTGGTCCCACGTCAGTCTACGTTTGTCAAAAGCCCATCTGATGTGCAACACAAAGCGTGAACCCTACCGCAAACTGTGGCTTAGTCCAGTAGTAATGTGTGAAGATGGCTCATCAGGTGTAACAAACGGACCACACCAACACAAGATGTCAGTCACAGGGGAGATGTCGGGGGGAGGGGTCCGAGGGTTTACTGGGGCTCTCTGCACTTTTCCCTCAATTTTCTGTAATCCTAAACAACTAAAAAAGTGTTTTACATAAGAACAAAAGCCTCCTCTTAGCCAGTACACAGATCTGCTGCAACAAAATTAAAAACAAAGAGCGGGGGTTAGGAGTGGGGAGAGAGAGAAAGAGAGAAGGAAGGAAAAAGAAGATAAAAAAGAAGGCATTAAATGACAAAGGACACAATTAGGAAGAACACATAACCTAAGAAATGGAAGAAGTTCAAACATAACTTGAGGGAAAGAAGAAATTTCCCAAGTGCTTCACACTATAGGATTTTGAAAATGCAAGTTAATAAATGATCATGGGATGTGGCTGCGATCTAGCCAAGAGAAACGTAAAGTAATGCCATATCCGCCGCAGCAGGAGCAAGGTTAACTAAATGTACCAATATCGCGTCGCAGAGTAAACCGGCAGTAACACAAGCACCCGCAGAATGCCGGTGTCCCGGTCAGGGATTAACACCTACGGGACAGCGCTTCCAGAAGCCGGGCCGTGCGCTCAGGAGGGGCTGACTGTGAAACCAAGCCCCCTCCTACCACCACCTCCAGAAGGGAGGGTGGGTGTGGGTTCTCCACTGCCCTAACCCTGACTGTCAGAAAGGTGAGCATGTTTGTCCGGGGCTCGGGGCCACTGCTAGCACTTGGGACACATTAGAAAAAGGCGCCAGCTCCAGTTAGAATATGTTGAAGGATAAAAAGACACCGTCTGGCTGGACCAGTCAGAGAAGGTACCACCTCTGGGCAGAGACGCTGTTCAGTGTCCTTCCCTCCCTACCCTGTCTGGGGCCACAGCTCCGCAGACAGCAGGCTGAATGTCACTCCCCTCCCGCCCCAGTGCCTGGTGCAGGGCACAGCCTGCACCCCCGTTTCTGGTTCTTCACTCTGAAGGACTCGCACACTGGAGTGCAAATCCAGTTCCCGAGCCCTGGGTGCCAATCCCCCTTTGATGCAAAAATGCACTGATGCTCTAGGAGTTTTTGTCCAGGAGACCCCAGTCCACCTAAGGAGGCAAAACCATTCCTTCCTGTTCAATATGGAAATGTACAATACACGCATATGTGCTGAGTCACTTCAGTTGTGTCCACCTCTTTGTGACCCGATGGACTATAGTCCACCAGGCTGCTCTGTCCACAGGATTTTCCAGGCAAGACTACTAGAATGGGTTACCTTGTCCTCTTCCAAGGGATCTTCTGGACCCAGGGATCGAATGTGCGTCTTTTATGTCTCCTGCGTTGGCAGGCGGGTTCTTTACCACTAGTGACACATGGAAAGCACCAGCACATGGGCTTCTAAAACTATTAATAAATATAGAGATAGACTAATCAGATTAAACTTATTAGATTAATTACTTGTATTAATTTACATGTACAAACAGAACAATAATATTTGTGGGTTACACCTGAAGTCTTAAAATAAGATGTTAATATTTACCATTTTAATCAGTTGGATATTCATTTGAAGCCGAATAGCTCATAGATCATCTTTTCTGCACATAAAATCACTGCTCTAACATTGGAAAGCACCCCATAAAGCAATAGGCAAAATAAGATTAGAAAAAAAAATATAGAGGATTATGGAATTGTACAGTTGCAAAAATAAATTGAGCATGGAAATAATACCATCACATGATCAACCAGTAGATTAGAAACAGCAAGAAACACAATAGCTAAGGTCAGAAATCAATGACCAATGTAAAAGGGTGCTTTCATACGATCGCAGTCAAGGTAAAAAAAAAAAGACAAGTCGCTGACAACAAAGACAATGTAACACGTAAAAGCTAATGTCCTCAAGAAAAAAGTCAGCCAAAGAAAAACTAACAGTGCTCAAAAATATTCATCATAAAAAGAATTTTCCTTAAGTTCAGAGAGAAGGAAAACTCCGGATCACAAGGCACATTTTCCAGAAAATTGATACCTAAATTATGATTCTGGTTGTTATTTAATTCTCCAGAAGAAAATCAGGAATTCTTCAGTTGTCTAAGTTAAGAATCTTTTAGGGAGTATTTGGCCAAAATCAGGCTTGTCCACAGCAACATTTGAAGCCAAGAAACAGTGGAGCAAAGCTGTAAGGGAGAGAACGTGACCCAAAGATGTTACACCCAACCAAGATGCGTTCAAGTACAAACATCCCTAGCTTGAAAGTTCTTGAGAAATACAGCACCTTGGAGTCCTTCCTAAAGAACTACTTGCTGGTGTGACCAAGGAATAAATGGAGAAACTGAAGTGTAGTGTTCAATGCCAGAAGATAGTGAAGCAGCTTACAGGGCTCTAAGCAGAATCAGGAGTCTCCCTTTTCAGCATTTGAGAATGAAATCTAGCCAACCAAGCAATAAATCAAAAGAAACAGGGCATAGAATAGCCTCGTGAAAGAACGGGGAGAAAGAAATCGTTCTAAAAGGGAGCTATGCTACAACGTGAAATAGAAATGTTCTAGAACTCTGGCTCACATCACAGGCTCAACTCATGGGTCTCTGTCCCTGAGGAGTGTAGTGATAAGGTTGGAATATGAGGCATGTCCGAGGTGGAATAGCTTGGGTGGGGTTGCCTTGTAACCTGGGAGACCAAGAAGGTTTCCGTCTCCACCAGGAGTGGGCACAGCACAGCCTTGAAGGGGGAGGGTGTGTGGACAGGCAAAGTAGGTAATCAAGCCCCGAAGACCCACCCGCCCATCCTCACCCTGCCCCTGGTCTCCGGCAGCCTTGCAGGACACACCTCTTCTGATGAACCAGGCAGGAACCCCTGGAGGGATCTGTCCAGGGAGCGAGCGGCTGGTCTCCTCTGGTTGAGGGAAGGGACTATCTCTGTGATGGTCACCCCACACACCACCATTTCAAATACCTTCACCTGTTCCTGAATTTTGAAGCAGTTACCCCTAGAGACTCTGATGCTGGGAAAGACAGAGGGCAGGAGGAGAGGGGGATGACAGAGGATGAGATGGTTGGCTGGCATCACCAACTCAATGGACACGAGCTTGAACAAACTCTGGAAGATAGTGTGAAAGACAGGGAAGCCTGCTGTGCTGCAGTCCAAGGGGTTTGTAAACAGTTGGATGTGACTGAGCGATTGAACAAAAACAGCAACCCCTAGAGAAAAGCCAAAAGCCTGATTGGTCCATTTGCAAAGCAGTCGTTCACAAGTGGCACTGAACTCCTGTCCGGCTGACTGACTCACACTGTCCAGTTAGCAGGAACGTCCAGGAGGAGATGCTCAGGCCACCAGGAAACACCCCTGGGTCAGCATCGTTCACAGAGACCATGTTTGGAGGGGCTGATGCTCAGTGGGCCAAAAATGAGAAGGGATTCATTTCAAGCAAAGGATATTCATTTAAAAATTATAATTAGTCCCTGTAGGGTACACCTGAAAACAGGCAGAGGCCAGGAATGTACCCAGCCTCACTGATGTGGAGCCCAGAGCAAAGACCAGAGAAACCGGGCATGCTAGGGCCAGGGCAGGGAAAAGCCACGAGTGAAACAGAGCGGATGGCATTTGCCTCTGACTCAGGCAAGACGCCTCCCTGAAGGAAACCGGGGACCAAAGAGATGCTTGGAGCACAGCTGTTACAAACAGGTTCTCATCAAGGCTGGTCCCCACGGCCCTGCAGAGACCACAACATGCATGCTGCTTCTCACCAGCCAGGAAGAGGTTTAGAACACCATGTTATTGGTGAGTAAGGAGTTAGAAGAGTTGAGTAGGAATGTAGACTCACAGCCTCTCTGCTGGCTGACCCTCAGGACTCAGCCGGTCATATAAGCTGTCACTGTCTCGGCTCCCTCATCTGTGAGAGGCTGGTCCACTTGTTCAACCCCTCAGGCACACCAGGCATCACCCTGAGCCCTCAACCCTGCGTACTTTAGGGCCAGCAAGCCCAGTGGATTCCACCTCTTAGCATACGAGCATCTTTTCCATCCACGTGTCACACAGCAACCACTTTGCCTTTCTCCCTGAATTCAGCAAGTTCCCCAGGCAGCTCCCTCTTCTTCTAATCTATCATCCACACACCTTCCGGAATGATTGTCCCAACACACAACCTTACTGTGCTTCTCCTCTGCTGAAGCCCCTTTGATGGCTGCTGGCGGCTTCCTAGTCAGAGTCACAGCCTCTTGACCAGATGTGAGCGATGCCCACCTGTCTGGTCACATCCCCAGTGTTTTCCAGGTGAACAACCTTCCAGGTTCCCATAGGACAGTCCTGTTTCAGTCATGCATCCTGGGAAACTTCCAGTCCCTGGCAAACCAGGACAATGGGATGGGTCTCGCTACCCGGCCTCTTCTCTGCAGCCCTCTGCTCACCCAAGGCTCCCTCTGGGCCATCATTCCTCATATTCTGTGGTTTGAGAATGGTCTTCTTATCTCCTTCCATAAAATCCAGCCTACATCTCATCCTCCAGGATGGTGGGTGGGCACCATCTCAAAGGGTCGCCGCCAACCAGAAGCTCCAGAGACCTTTGTGACCTTGTCAGAAATGCATATCTATGGGCCCCACCTTAGACCTACTGACCCAGAAACTCTGAGGTGGCCCCAAGTGCTCTGGGCTTTGGCAAGCCCTCCAGGGATGCTGTTGTACCTGGAGGGTGAGAATCAGTTCCCCAGAAACCTCTCCTGAGCAGGGACCACTCCCCTGCTAGTTCATGAGCCCCCAGCCGTGTCCACATCACCATGAGCCTGGTGGTGTTTCTCCTGTTGATACTTGAGTGCATTTATTGGCTGACAATCCATTTCCTGTCCAGCAAGTTCTCTGAAGACAGCATTGGCACTTTCTGCTGCTCTCCAGATAACATCGGTCTATCTTTATAAATCCTTGGCAGTTTTATTAACTCTTTTATTAACAGAACAGACTTACTAAGTTCTATTTTGTTCCCCAGGTCAAACCATGTTACAGAGAAGTGTGTGATCCCAGGGGAAAGGATGTGGGGAAATGACAAAGGCGCAGGTGTCCACATGTTGCCCGGAAGCATCTGTAAGAGTGAGTTTTGCCCTAATTCTCACTAAAAGCCACAGGTCTTGGTTTCCCTCATTTTGTCATAATGATAGACATTCTTTTCCTGATCAAAGGATCATCACTACTTTTCATAATATGTTACTCTTGAGCTCTAAGGCTATGCACTGAAGTTTTAGACATTAAAAAAAAAAACCCTCTGGGGAACTAAAATTTGATTTTGAATATTTTACAGCCTCTGAGCCTGCACTGTCTTTGTACACTTTTGGTCTCAATTAAAACCCCCGCCACATGCCTGCTATTAATAATGACAGCAATTTACTTCTGTTGAAATTGAAAGCCTTCAGGTCCCTTTGAAAAACCTAAATGCAATTCACATGGTTTACAGACATGTTTCAAAGCTTTCTTCTCTTTTATAGCTTTTTTCCTTTGTGTTTTTTGAAATAGACTTAATCTTCAAAGTCTGTGATTGCCATTGGGTGCCTGAAGACAGAGATCTGAGCACACACAGCTGCACACGTGTGTGAGTGCATTTACATGGATGCCAGTATGTATATGCTGTGGTCAAATCGTTCTGCCTTCCAGGACAACTTGTTATTGTTCATGTAAATGTGATTTAATTGATTTTTTTTCCCTAGCATTTTTCCTTGACATTTTAAAAGTCAGTGAAACTATGGAAAAAAGAAAAGAAAAAAAAACTTTCAATGAAGAAACATAATTGTTTTCAGCAAGCCACATGTGACATTTCAGATGTCTGTATTATACGATATTGTCTTGAAAGAGTAAGCATTTGGGAAGATTTCTTGAAGTAAATCACTAGAAGGAAACCTAAAACAAATCATTAAGTTTCATCATATACACGAGAAGAAGAGATGGGCTTTGGACCACATCAAATGCCCGAGTTTTCATAGTCTAGTTCCATATCCTGAACACTGAAAAAAAAGATTCTGGTACAAAAAGATTACGCCCCTGTCCAAAAGAAGTGCACATGTTGGTGAGTAGCTGGTGTGGGTGAGGGGAGATGTCTGGAAGCAATTGGGGCAAGACGTTCCCAACACTCAGTAGGAAGCAGACCCCATACCAGGGCCTTTGGTTTCTGAAGGACTTGGAAAAGTTAGGGTCAAAATTAAATAGAAGGTTTTTAAGTCAACAAGTAAGAAAATGCATTTTTAAATTATCTCCAAGCTATTAATGGCAATGTCTGAGATTTTGCTTGGAATCTGCTTATGTGACCCATCTTCGTTGATTAATTTTGTTGAAATAGCTTATCTGTGCCATTTTGCTGAATAGACACACAAAAAAACCCAAATACAATCATGCAGCTATCTACACTATAATTCATGCAGAAAATGTCTATATTTACAGTGCATCAAATGAGCAATTTCACTTATTTATGTGTTTGTTCATTACTGAAACAGCGGTGAGTTCATTATAGATAGTTGAAATATTTTAGTAATTGTTCAGTAACACTGTAAATTACTGTATTATCTCACATTATGCTCATTTCCTTTTAACTTAACTTTGTGCTTAGGAGTTGAACAGACCAGAAATTTCATGCCTCTCCAATTCAGCTATATTCAGCCGCAATGTGAAGAGTATATTGATATGGGTGGTGACTAATGAAAAACTTGCTGGAGGTGACAATATGTTGATGGATCAAGAGTGAGCAGGTAAATAGACCAAAGACACACACACTGCTGTATCAGAAGCTCCATGCTGCTGCTGCTGCTGCTAAGTCACTTCAGTCATGTCCGACTCTGTGCAATCCCATAGATGGCAGCCCACCAGGTTCCCCCATCCCTGGGATTCTCCAGGCAAGAACACTGGAGTGGGTTGCCATTTCCTTCTCCAATGCATGAAAATGAAAAGTGAAAGTGAAGTCGCTCAGCTGTGTCCGACTCTTAGCGACCCCATGGACTGCAGCCTACCAGGCTCCTGTGTGGAGTGGAGTGGGGTGCCATCGCCTTCTCCCACTAGCTCCACTCTAGTTAAAGTCAAGTATGAGGGTTGGGAAGGAGGTTCAAGAGGGAGGGGGCATAGGTATACTTATAGCTGATTCATGTTGTACAACAAAAACCAACACAACATTGTAAAGCAATTATCTTCCACTTAAAAATAGATTTCAAAAGAGAAAATAATTTTAAAGAAAATCTAAAGAAATCATGTAAAACAGTACTCATAGAGCGTTAAATTAAATTAACTAGATTTCACTGAACATGCAGAATATGTAAATCTTTGTGATAGAGCTAACGTGGCATAAACATTCCCCACACTTCCATTTTTGTTGTTGTTGTTGCTGTTTAGTTACTAATTCGTGTCCTACTCTTTTGCAACCCCACCAGGCTCCTCTGTCCATGAGATTTCCCAGGCAAGAACACTGGAGTGGGTTGCCATTTCCTTCTCTAGGAATTTTCCCCACCCAGGGATCAAACCTAGGTCTCCTGAATTGACAGACAGATTCTTTACCACTGAGCCACCTAAGAAGCCAAAACTTCCACTTTAGAACATACCAATAAGAATCCTTTTTTTAAAAAAAAAGCTCCAATATTCTTTAGTTAACCTTTTTGTTAGAAAGCATCACTATGAACAAAGCTAGTGGAGGTGATGGAATTCCAGTTGAGCTGTTTCAAATCCTGAAAGATGATGCTGTGAAAGTGCTGCACTCAATATGCCAGCAAATTTGGAAAACTCAGCAGTGGCCACAGGACTGGAAAAGGTCAGTTTTCATTCCAATCCCAAAGAAAGGCAATGCCAAAGAATGCTCAAACTACTGCACAATTGCACTCATCTCACATGCTAGTAAAGTGATGCTCAAAATTCTCCAAGCCAGACTTCAGCAATACGTGAACCGTGAACTCCCTGATGTTCAAGCTGGTTTTAGAAAAGGCAGAGGAACCAGAGATCAAATTGCCAACACTCACTGGATCATGGAAAAAGCAAGAGAGTTCCAGAAAAACATCTATTTCTGCTTTATTGACTATGCCAAAGCCTTTGACTGTGTGGATCACAATAAACTGTGGAAAATTCTGAAAGAGATGGGAATACAGACCACCTGACCTGCCTCTTGAGAAATCTGTATGCAGGTCAGGAAGCAACAGTTAGAACTGGACATGGAACAACAGACTGGTTCCAAATAGGAAAAGGAGTACGTCAAGGCTGTATATTGTCACCCTGCTTTTTAACTTCTATGAGTACATCATGAGAAACGCTGGACTCGAAGAAACACAAGCTGGAATCAAGATTGCCGGGAGAAATATCAATCACCTCAGATATGCAGATGACACCACCCTTATGGCAGAAAGTGAAGAGGAGCTAAAAAGCCTCTTGATAAAAGTGAAAGAGGAGAGCGAAAAAGTTGGCTTAAAGCTCAACATTCAGAAAACGAAGATCATGGCATCTGGTCCCATCACTTCATGGGAAATAGATGGGGAAACAGTAGAAACAGTGTCAGACTTTATTTTTGGGGGCTTCAAAATCACTGCAGATGGTGACTGCAGCCATGAAATTAAAAGACGCTTACTCCTTGGAAGAAAAGTTATGACCAACCTAGACAGTATATTCAAAAGCAGAGACATTACTTTGCCGACTAAGGTCTGCCTAGTCAAGGCTATGGTTTTTCCTGTGGTCATGTATGGATGTGAGAGTTGGACTGTGAAGAAGGCTGAGCGCCAAAGAATTGATGCGTTTGAACTGTGGTGTTGGAGAAGACTCTTGAAGGTTCCCTGGAGTGCAAGGAGATCCAACCAGTCCATTCTGAAGGAGATCAGCCCTGGGATTTCTTTGGAAGGAATGATGCTAAAGCTGAAGCTCCAGTACTTTGGACGCCTCATGCGAAGACTTGACTCATTAGAAAAGACTCTGATGCTGGGAGGGATTGGGGGCAGAAGGAGAAGGGGATGACCCAGGATGAGATGGCTGGATGGCATCACGGACTGGATGGACATGAGTCTGAGTGAACTCTGGGAGATGGTGATGGACAGGGAGGCCTGGTGTGCTGTGATTCATGGGGTCGCAAAGAGTCGGACACGACTGAGCGACTGAACTGAACTGAAACTTTTTGAAAATGTGTCCAAATTAGAAGTTGAAAATGAGTCTTTTAAGAGATACAGAAATTAAATGAAACAGGCTAGAATTCCTTTTACTATATTTAATTGGTCAGCAGTTTTTGCTTTATAATTTTTAATTGACCACTAGCAGCTCTATTTGATCATTACTTTTTCAGGTAATGTTTTTTAAAAATGTAATAGTCAATATGTTTATGAAGAGTTCAACAGGGGAAATTATACACACTTTCTCAGGTTAATACTCTAACCTTTGTCCTTAATATTTTATTTTGAGACCAAATGAGCAGAGTTCAGTAATCCCCTTGAGGTTTTAAATTTAGCTTTATATGGTGTGAAGAAAGCATCCTCTGACCAATGGCGACAAGATCATCTTCCATTTTCCTTGCCTGAAGGAAGGGTTCCAACTTCCTCCAACTTTAAGAAAAATCTAAAGCTGATGGCTCAACATTTTTGATTACATACCCCTGAGTTTTTTTTTTAATCACTCTACTATATCCTTAAAAATAATACACAAAGACTATGATTTCTAAAAGGATAAAAAGAGGATAAACTGAATAGACTCTTGAACACTATTAATGGCATTAAATGATATCTTTTTGCAACACGCTGGACTATGCTTCTTTGAACATCTAACATAAGAATAAAGTAAGCAAAATGCCACTGTTTTCTTTCCATCCCCCGCAGGCATGGGGTGGACATGCGCCCTCTGAATGGCTTTCCCAACCGTGTTTGTGTCCATCTTCCTGTCTCCGATCTCAGGTTTGGGAAGAGGCATCACCATGAGTTGGGATGTAAAACCCACAGGTGCCAATTATACTTGAGACAGACTTTCCTCTCTGTGTCTTGGGCCTGGGGACAGGAGGGTGCCTGGCCTTGCTAGACCACTCTGGGCTTCAGCAGGAGTACCGGGGGCATGAGGGGCTTCTTCAACCCTCCACAGCCACCAAGGTGGAGGCCCCAGGATGCTGGAGCCATGGGGCTAGGACCACATGCTCTGGGCTGACCTCCCAGTGACCAGACACCCAGCTCCTCTCGGAAGGAAGCCCCCAGGGCTGAGGGTTTCCAGCCAGTTCTTCCGGGGCCTCTGCCCCCCACACTTGGGGGTGTTTTCCCTGTTCAGACTTATGTGGGTTTCTATTCCCAATGCATGTTCCTTCATCTAACCCTCAGCAAGGTGGAGGCCACCCCAGGTAGACTGGCCAGAATATTCAGAGCCCAGCCACCCGCAGTCCTCAAACACTCCTGCTCCCTGGGCCCCACCAAGAGACACTCAGTTTGTTCCTGAGTGTCTGATCCACAGCACCTAGCCAGTTCAGCCCAGCCAGGGGCCACCTGATGAAGCACGTCCTTTGTCACCTGCTTGAGGCTGGGCAATGCCACCATGGAGTTGGGACACAGAGGATCAGGACACAGGAAGCTTACTCAGTGCAGACATGAAATCCAACCCTGCCTCCCTGCCCTGGGCTTGTTCAGCACGTGGTTTGGTTTGGTTTCACAGAACCATGTTGTCCAAGCTACTGATACCATCCACCCTTCATGAATTTCATAGGACAAGCTGGTTCTCCCTGATATGGTTTCAATATTTTCCTTCTTTGTATAAATGTGTCAAAATGCTCCCAGGAGATTGTCAACCGGCTGGCAGTGTTCACTTGGCCCAGTTCTGGTTTGTTTTTTCTCCAGTTTATTCATTTTACCATGGGTATCCTGGGAATGTGGGAAGCAGGCACCCCCCACACCCCTGCAAACACACACACACAGACCCACACACACAGGGCGTGGTTGTTTAGCAGCTGCCTGAAAGATGGCTCCATTGTGTAGTAAGAATAATGTTATTTAATACAGCTATTTTTCTTTGTGTGTGTAATTTTAGGCTGGTTTCTAGCCATTTGGTATATTTTATGAGCTGTAAGTAAAACTACACCCCTCAAAAAGCAAAGGAGCTAAACGATTTCATTTTTCCTTTGTAACAACTTCTGTCTCCACTTGAAATGAAATTAACGGAATAACTTGAAGACCATGCATCTTCATATTATGAGAAGTTGTTCTTTGTGCTCAGTTGCTTCAGTCATGTCCGACTCTATGACCCCCATGGACTGTAGCCCGCCAGTCTCCTCTGTCCATGGGGATCCTCTGGGCAAGAATACTGGAGTGGGTTGCCATTTCCTCCTCTAGATCTTCCCAACCCAAGGATAGAACCCAGGTTTCCTGTATTGGCAGATAGATTCTTTATCGTCTGAGTCAAAAGAGTAAACTTCTCAGCAATGAAAGAAGGGATCTTAAGGCATCAATTAGGCTCTGCCCTACTGGTTTGTTTATTTGAGCCAGGTACACTGCTTTTCATAATGAGCTCTAAATAAGTCTGTGATAGCTGACATTTATGTTCAAGTCCCAGGTGTAAAAATAGCCTCTGTTTTCCTTAGGTAGTACGGAACTAGAACAATTTTCTTGAGTCCTGGGACAGCCATACCCTCATGCAGTGTAGTTGACTTGCCAGGTCCATCATGACACAAAGTATCATTGCTGGGTGACATCAGCATTTTCCCATGTCATGAAGCATCCTTGGACAACACAAAGGCCGTGTGTCAGTGTGTTCAGTAACCGAATCACAGTCCAGTTCTTGAAATGCATCAACTGCCCACCTATCATGGGAGGACTTGTGGGTGAAGCCACTGACTAACAGAGAAGAGGGACCAGGAGTCCCAGGTCCCTGGCTTGCTGATGATGGAGAAACTGCCACCAGAAAATGGTGATCCGGGGCAAAGCGTAGAATGAAAAGCAGACAGAGCTTTTGGTGACTGTCCTGTCTATCAAGTCTCTTCCCCAGGGGTGGCAACAGGCCAGGGGGAGCCATGGGTGGGAGGGGGGGCCCAAAATGTAGGGAGGAGAGGAGAAGCCACCAACCCACAGACCTAGAGATCTGAGCCACATCTTCCCTGATCTTCCTTTCACGTGGGAACGGGGAGGGTTTTGCAACCTGATTCACAGTTCGGATAATTCAGGTGCTGAGTTTATGTTACATAAGGTGGAAAACAGAACAGAACTAGATAACACTGATGAGTCAGAACAGAACCTGAATACAACGCTCCCAGTGGTATTACCAAATTCTCCACCCCCAGCTAAACATCATAAATAAAACCACCAGAGCCACCACATAAATCAAAGAGAAATCTGGCTTTGCAGAGTTCAAAATAAACACAGTGAAGCCAAGTCCTGCTGCCCCCTCACCCCCACCCCCACAAGAAGCTGGGGCCCCATCCACACAAGCGCAGAGGCTCCCAGGTGCCCAGGCTTGGGTGGCTGCTCCAGACCGTGCTGGGGGAGCTATGCTTCCACCGTGCCCTGGAAATCCTGCGTCTCTCACTCACCTCTGGGCTTCCGTATAGTAGAACATCTTGTATCCATGCATCGACTGGGGGTCCATAAAGAGTTACTAACTTGGGCACTGGGCTAAAGCTGATGAGAAAGCTAGACAAAATCTGAGAAAACAAACTAGAGATGCATATAGCTTTCTGAGGTGTATAGGGTTAACTTATTTTCAGCTGAATTCTTGTGCTTTTTGAATGATTGTGTGTGTTTAGAAAAGGTTCCCCCCTGGTGTCTTTGTAAGGAGAGAGGCAGCAAAGGCATCGAAATCTGTATACGAAAATAAAGAGGTGCTAGGTTAGGACGTGATGTGATCTGAGATGAATGAAATACACAACGTCTATGTGCAGAGAGGCACCACCTCAGAGTGCCATGTATCAGCCAGAGATATTAGCACAGAAACAATAAACCTCTCCAATGTCAGGCTTACGTGTCCAAGTCAGGGCCACCCTGGCAGTCCTCCGGCCCACACAAAACCTCACAAGATCAAGAGGGACCACGCATCTAAAAGCCTTTTGAGGATTATAGCATGTTACACAAGTGTTGAGATTAAGCATGACCGTGGACTTGGCACTGTTCAACTTGGTGGCCCAGAGCACTGTTTTGTTTCGGCTCACCTGCTCTGGAGACCTGAACTTCAGGTTGCTGGAAGGTGGTGTGTGCGGCCAAGCCTGCACAGCTCGTCACTCTGACACGTACACCCGAAGCCATGACAACAAAGACATGCACTCTACAGCTGGAAATTCACAGCCACAGGGCAGCACGGCAGTGGCTATCTGGTCAAACCGCCAGTTTCACTGATTGGAGTGATCTGTTCTAAAAACTAGGCTGTTTGGATATTTTACACATAAAACGAACAAAGCTAGTGGAGGTGATGGAATTCCAGTTGAGCTGTTTCAAATCTTCAAAGGCGATGCTGTGAAAGTGCTGTATTCAATATGCCAACCAATCTGGAAAACTCAGCAGTGGCCACAGGACTGGAAAAGGTCAATTTTCCTTCCAATCCCAAAGAAAGGCAATGCCAAAGAATGCACTTGTTCACATGCTACTGCACAATTGCACTTGTCTCATGCTAGCAGAGTAATGCTCAAAATTCTGCAAGCCAGGCTTCAAGAGTACCTGAACTGTGAACTTCCAGATGTTCAAGCTGGATTTAGAAAAGGCAGAGGAACCAGAGATCAAATTGCCAACATCTGCTGGATCATTAAAAAAGCAAGAGAGTTCCAGAAAAACATCTACTTTTGCTTTATTGACTACAGCAAAGCCTTTGACTGTGGATCACAACAAACTGTGGATAATTCTGAAAGAGATGGGAATACCAGACCACCTGACCTGCCTCCTGAGAAATTTGTATGCAGGTCAAGAAGCAACAGTTAGAACTGGACATGGAACAACAGACTGGTTCCAAATCGGAAAAGGAGTACGTCAAGGCTGTATATTGTCACCCTGCTTATTTAACTTATATGCAGAGTACATCATGTGAAATGCCAGGCTGGATGAAGCACAAGCTGGAATCAAGATTGCCAGGAGAAATATCAATAACCTCAGATACGCAGATGATACCAACCTTATGGCAGAAAGCAAAGAAGAACTAAAGAGTCTCTTGATGAAAATGAAAGAGGAGAGTGAAAAAGCTGGCTTAAAGCTCAACATTCAGAAAACTAAGATCATCGTGTCTGGTCCCATCACTTCATGGTAAACAGATGGGGAAACAATGGAAACAGTGACAGACTTTATTTTCTTGGGGGCTCCAAAACCACTGCAGATGGTGACTACAGCCATGAAATTAAAAGACGTTTGCTCCTTGGAAGAAAAGCTATGACCAACCTAGACAGCATATTAAAAAGCATAGATATTACTTTACCAACAAAGGTCCATCTAGTCAAAGCTATGGTTTTCCCAGTAGTCATGTATGGATGTGAGAGTTGGACTATAAAGAAAGCTGAGCACCGAAGAATTGATGCTTTTGAACTGTGGTGTTGGAGAAGACTCTTGAGAGTCCCTTGGACTGCAAGGAGATCCAACCAATCCATCCTAAAGGAAATCAGTCCTGAATATTTATTGGAAAGACTGATGCTGAAGCTGAAACTCCAACACTTTGGCCACCTGATAGGAAGAACCGACTCATTGGAAAAGACCCTGATGCTGGGAAAGGTTGAAGGAAGCAAGAGAAGGGGACAACAGAGGATGAGCTGGTTGGATGGCATCACCAACGGGATGGACATGAGTTTAAGTAGGCTCTGGAAGTTGGTGAAGGACAGGGAAGCCCGGCATGCTGAAGTCCATGGGGTCACAAAGAGTCAGACATGACTGAGGGACTGAACTGATGCATAAAACAGTGAGCTGGAGACCCAAGTACCCAGATATTAACTGCAATAAATGTCCAGATAACCTGTCTAGCAGCCCCTTTGAGTTTGAATATCTCGGAACAACAATGGAAATCAATTTTCTACTTCTGAGAGATAAACAACATTTATTTATTTATAGTACAGCCTTAGAGCACTGTTGACCCAGATGGTAAAGAATCTGCCTGCAATACAGGAGACCCGGGTTCCATTCCTGGGTAGGGAAGATCCCCTGGAGAAGGGAATGGCTACCCACACCAGTATTCTTGCCTGGAGACTCCCACGGACAGAGGAGCCTGGAGGGCTACAGTCCATGGGTCGTAAAGAATTGGACATAACTGAGCAACTAACACTTTAGAGCTGAAAACAGGACCTTGCTGGGAGTTAGAAAACCTACTGCTTCTACCCTCCAAAAGTTGTCTGATTCTAGGCAAACTGTTGAATCTCTCTGGCCTTCATTTTCCCCTCTGTAAAAAGAGATTAGTAATAGCTGAAGTATTTAAATCAAAGATAAACAATATTAAATGTGATGTTACGATGATGTAACCAGATGGGAGAAGGCCATCCAGATGTCCGGTTGAAGTGAAACATAATTTGGTTTCATATAATCAAAACGTACCCAGTGAAATAAAGAAGTTACTGTACAAGTTTAGTATATCCTTAATTATAATAGCAGTCATCTTATAGTTTATTCTTTTAACACAGTGTTTCTCAAGTTGCCCCTGAGAACTGCTTTGGAGAAGGCAATGACAACCTACTCTAGTACTCTTGCCTGGAAAACCCCATTGACGGAGGAGCCTGGTAGGCTGCAGTCCATGGGGTTGCTAAGAGTCAGACACGACTGAGCGACTTCATTTTCACTTTTCACTTTCATGCATTGGAGAAGGCAATGGCAACTCACTCCTGTGTTCTTGGCTGGAGAATCCCAGGGATGGGGGAGCCTGGTGGGCTGCCGTCTCTGGGGTCACACAGAGTTGGATACGACTGAAGTGACCTAGCAGCAGCAGCAGGGAACCGCTTTAGACAATTCTTCTTAATTTCTCCCCCATTAAGTTGTAGGTAACGTGGGTACACATTTCACACTTTGGAGGGCCACAAATTATTGCAGTAGCTGCATCTTTTTCACACCCTCCCTCACCAAATGCAATCTGGGATGGGGGGTTGCCGTGCGGTTGCACCAGGTGGTCCAGCGGCAGGGCTCAGTGTCAGCAGGTTATTTTTAGGGCATGCTTACAGAGTGCTGGACCATGTGCAGGCCCATAACCTTATTCCTCCCATCTCACAGCTGTGTTAAACAGCTTGCCTGAGGCCCCAGAGCCGAGGGATCTGAGCCTCGTGACTCTGGCCCCCTAAACGGAGCGCCATCCCGCCTCTCATTTGTCAAGCGTGTCTGAGTGTTGCTACGAGTGCACTAACAACCTAGGGCACGCTGAGGTTGACTGCCAGAGCTTCTGTGTTCTCCTCCTGCTTCTGTCGCCTTGTCCTGCGGTGGCCAAGGGTCGTGTCAGCCTCATAAAGACTCTTTCTTGATGCTCTGATCTTATCCAGCCTCATCAACCAGCACAACAAACGCCCATTATGGAAAGTCTTACGAAGGAGCCAGGGGAGGAGATGTAACATAATACCCAATTTTCTTCCTTTCCTCAAAGAGCCAGATGATCGAGTGGAGCAGATAAAGCAATTCGCGGCCAGCCAGCCCTACAGGAAAGCATGTTATAAGAGGATGTGAAAGTACAGACAGAAATGCTACTCAAGTCCTGTATTGCCTCCTGCCCCTGGAGGATCTCTATTTTCTTTCAGTGGGTAGGGCTTTAGTTTGTCAGCAGCTCCCCAAACAAATTTGTGACACAGGGTGAAGAGACTGTTAGACTGAATCAGCCTTATCCACATCTGCCCCTGTTTTCAGATGCACGCATGCCTCGCTTCAGTCATTTTGGACTCCTTGCGGCTCTATGGACTCTAGCCCACCAGGCTCCTCTGTCCATGGGATTCTTCAGGCAAGAACGCTGGAGTTGCTTGCCATTTCCTCCTCCAGGGGAGCTTCCTGACTCAGGGATCTTAACTGCATCCTCTTATGTCTCCTGCATTGGCAGGCGGGTTCTTTATGGCTAGCACCACCACTTGGCAACTGATTAACACATGCTAACGGATGGGTGGGTGCGTGGATGAAGGAACGGTTGCTAAGCTCACAAACATTTGAATGCTTTTTCTGATAACTATGAATGTAAAATGGAAAGTAAACTTTAATTTCTCAAGCTCGGAAGACTGCTGTTCAGAGATGCATCTAAATGGCATGTTATTTTCAAAATAGAGTTTACTCTAATTAACATGACTTAAAGATATAACCCAGAAGGCCATTCCTTTCTAAGGACTCTTCGGAATAATTTTATTAGCTCTGCCTCTGAGGAAGATGTGTAGGATTTTTCAATTTTATTGGCTTTACCAGTGAAGCTCTGCTGTGGGTGAAATACTGGAAACACTGGCTCAGATGATCAAAGGGGTAGGGAGGTGACCCGGCTCCGTTTCTGTCCTCTGGGCTCTTATGTACAGAGGAATCACTGTGGTGTCATGGGCTTGGCATTGATATCTAATAGCAAATTATGAGGGAAGTCTATTCCTGGAGACCTTGCCCATCCTCTGAGGATGTGGGATGATGCTTTCAACCACATTCACGGTCAAACAGGTTCTGGAATTGCTGCTTTAATTTCTCTGACTTTTCTTTTTGTTAAAAAAATTTTTTTTTCTTATTTGGCTGCAGCAGATCTCAGTTGGGACACGTGGGGTCTTATTGTAGTGCAGGCTCTCTAGTTGTGATGCACAGGCTTAGCTACCCTCTGGCCTGTGGGATCTTAGCTCCAATGGAACACTGGAGAAGTCCCCCTCTGATCCTTCTTAAAACTGTCATTTTCTTCAAGAACTGAAAGGCCTGGGATCTCTGAAATTCCAAATGATTTGCAGGATCGCATGCCTTTAGATCAATTTCGCAGACATTAGGAAACCAAATTGCGGCCAAAGCTTTAAAGGATTTTGGTCCTTCCGTTTCCCAATATAACACAAGTGACACTGAGCTGCTCTGTGCTCCCTGAGATATGAGACACCTTCTGTGAAAATCCAGCCAAGGTGACCATCCAAGCTCTGTGCCCAGCACAGTCCATTCCTGAAAAGCTGCTCATGATCCAGGGTTACTGGGGGAGAGCAAAGGACTGGTTTTCAAAGACTGAGCCAGCTACAGAGGCTCCGAGGATCTTCAATGCTCGTGGGAAAAGACCTCTTGGTAAACATGTGAGCGGCCTTGTGAGTGGGTGACTGAACAGTCCTGGACTCCAAGTGTGCCTCTGAATTGGAGCAGCCGCTTTGTGTTTCTTCTTCCCCATCAACTTGACAAAAGTTATTTATGAGTAGCTCCAAATAGTCTAACATGCTTGCTTATTGACGCTGCTAAGGGCATCTTGTCTAGCTGTGCTTGCCTGGAACTCTACCAACACACCCCAGGACCTGCTCAAGACTTGGTCCTTACAAATGTCCCAGGGAAGTTCCTTGTGCTGGTTTCAGGGGGCCAGCTTCTGAGGTGCAGCCTATAGTCACCTTATTACCTGCCTGGAAATGCCTCCCTTCCAATTCTGCAACTCTAATCATCTATCCAAAGAATTGATGCTTTTGAACTGTGGTGTTGGAGAAGACTCTTGAGAGTCCCTTGGACTGCAAGGAGATCCAACCAGTCCATTCTAAAGATCCAACCAGCCCTGGGTGTTCTTTGGAAGGAATGATGCTAAAGCTAAAACTCCAGTACTTTGGCCACCTCATGTGAAGAGTTGACTCATTGGAAAAGACTCTGATGCTGGGAGGGATTGAGGGCAGGAGGAGAAGGGGACGACAGAGGAGGAGAAGGGGACGACAGAGGATGAGATGGCTGGATGGCATCACCAACTCGATGGACGTGAGTCTGAGTGAACTCCGGGAGTTGGTGATGGACAGGGAGGCCTGGTGTGCTGCAATTCATGGGGTCACAAAGATTCAGACACGACTGAGTGACTGAGCTGAACTGAATCATCTATCCACATGTAATCACTCTAAGACAAACTTAAACCATTTGTTTGTTTGTTTGTTTATCACTGTTCTCTTCGAGAAGTGAGTACGCTAATATCAACTGCAAAAAATATTATAGAAAATGAGCCCTATACGGAGAACACTCTATCTTTCTAGACCAGCGCAAGGTGGTGAGGGAATTTCTGGGAGCAGCAACTCTGGCTGGATGTTGAGGGTAGAGCATTTTAAGCGATGACATCACATGTGGAAAATAAACTGGCAAAACAGATTTGACTGGTGACATCATTCTGGCTCTGTTTCTACCACACTAGTAAGACCAGTTGGAAAGACAAAAATGGTCTCAATTTGATGGTTATGATGGCTGACCTGTTGGTTTTCTTCTCCTTTTAAATGACAGGATCAAATAATCATTTAAGAAAATTATCACCTAATTGTTTTGCTAACATGCGATGAATGACCTTCACATTTCAATGACCAGTTGCTTGTACATAAACACACCATCCTAACACTCTCTCATGTCATTCGCTTGCTTCAAATATCTCCTGATAGACTAAAAGGCATCCAATGACAAAAGGCATAGAGAAGCTAGACACCTCCCAGTGTGTGTTGTTGGTGACAAGGCTAAGTCCTGTTTAAGCAGTCAAATATGCTGTTTATATCATTCCCAACTGGCCAACATTCACGAAGAAATCAAGTTCCTGCTTTAAACCCGGTTGACCCATGGGCAGCATTCAAATCCCACAGGTCATAATTGACTGCCCAAACCTAGAAACAGACACAAGCAAGGGATGAAGAGTTGGTCCAGAGAGAGATGCTGCAATGCAAGCTCAACTCAGCTATGTTCCAGCTCCGTGGTTTTATGACACAACTGTCCCTTCTTTCACACATGAGAGTCTTTCATCCTCTCGATTTACAAACATAGTCACATAACCCTCACCACGTCCTCGTGAGGTAGGCAGGTGGTGCATATTATGATCCCTCAAACTAAAGATGAAAGGTGATAGTGATGGTGATAAAAATTAAAGTACATCAAACAGTATCAGCACCATCACATCAAAAGACCTGTGGCTTTCTCAGAAAAAAAAAAAAAAAAAGAAAGAAACCGTCACACATGCCCTCATCTCTTTTACCAAGTTTTACGAAGATGCTAAAGTCCAACTAGTGCTGAGAGTCTATAACACAAACAGTTGAATTATTGATGCTACTTTGTTCAAAGGGGCAGAAAACTCATGGAAATCACTCCTTCTGTTTTAAGTGTTTTATTTATGAAAAACACCACCAGAGTCCAGAATGTCCTCCCGATTCCATGTGGTCCCTGCTTTTCCTCAGCCAGTGTGAGGTGACATTCAGTCTCCTTTACTGACAAACCTCCTCCTGAGCACCCAGAAGCCTTGGAGGAGCTCAGAAGAGAGAACTCCAGGCCCACCAGAATGAGCCCCCAAGTCAGCAAGCAAGGCAGCCGCCTTGACCAAAAGCAGCTCCTGTCTGTCCCTGCCTTTGTATATTCAAAGCCCAGGAAAAAACTGAACAAACTCCCAAGACCCACAGACCTTAAACAGAACCAAGCTTTGGGCTGGGAGGCAGGAGAGATAGGGGGAGACCGACAGGGAGTGTGCCCCTGAAATTTTCCCCAGTCCCCACAGGTCCTCCTCTCCTGGAAGGAGACTGGAAGAGGGGTCTGCATCCCTCGCAGCGCTTGCCCGTGAACCCCCCAGGGGGAGGCTCTCAGCATCCTCACCGGGGTGGGAGGAGCCTTTTCTCCCTTGTGCCACCTCTCCTCTCCTCTCCCTCAGTCGCACAAACACCTCAAGCTTGGAATGCGGACCTCTCTTGGAACCCACTGGAGACCCCGGCCTTGCAGCGCCCCACTCTTTGTCCCCGACTTGCACAAGTGGGGAACCCTTCCCGGTGAAAGGAGGGAAGACACCAGTCCAGAGCTGCCCGGAGTGGGGCGGGCAGGGACGGGGAGGAACATGTGTTCCCCCTTTCGGGAGGGGGTCCCGGGCCTAGAGCTGTGAAACCCTTGCAGGAGAACCTGTCCTAGAGTGGGAGTCGAGGAGGAGGGAAGGGGGACAGGCCTGGGGGAGGAGAGGGGATGAGGTTTGAGAGGAGGAGCGCGGCAGGGCCGCGGGATAAGAGGAGGGAGACGATGAGGGGAGATCCGAAGGGACAGGGGAGGGGAAGGGAGCGAAGGGGCGGCGATGGGGCGGAGCAGGGCCTGCGGAGCCCAGCGCCCTTCTAGTCCCCAAGGGATCGGGAGGCTCCCCGGCCCCCAGGCCCCGCCCATCGCCCCGCCCATCGCCCCGCCCCATTCAGCCCCCGTTCTCGCTCCGCCCTCCAGGCCCCGCCCCATCCAGCCCCTTCCAATCGCCCCTCCCCGTTCAGGCCCCGCCCCAGCTCCGTCCCGCCCCTGGCCCTTTCCAGGCCCGCCCCGGCCCCGCCCCGTTCCCGCCCCGCCCCCGCCAGGCCCCGCCTTGCCTCTTCCCGCGGCGGCGCCCTGGAAATATGAAGAGGCATAGCGGCGGCGGCCAGTGCAGCTCGGAGCGGCGGCGGCGGCGGCCGGGCGGGCGCGGGGCGGCCGGGCGCACAGGGCCGGTCGCGGGGCGGGAGGCCGGGAGCGGAGGGGCCAGGCCGGGCATGAGGCGCGCGGCGGCCGCCTGAAACGTGCCTGGCCCTGTCCCCGCGCCGCCGGGCCGCGCCGCCCGGGCTGCGGGCGGGTCCCGGGGAGCTGGGTCCCCGGACGGCGGGCGGTGCGGCGCGCGCGGGCGGTCCCGGAGGAGGCCCGGAGATGTCCTGTGTGCGCCGCCTCCTGCTCACATCCCTGTTCCCGGCCCTCCTGCTTCACGGTGAGTCTGGGGTGGGGGTGGGGGGACGGCAGCCGAGCGTGTCCCCGCGGGGACTCCCTAGAATCGAGATGACCCCACGGCCAGGCACAGCCCCATCCTGGGCGCCCTGGAAGAGGCTCGCGTTCCCGGCCGTCGGCCGCGCTCTCTGGGAGGGCGCGCTCTCGGACTTTCCGTCCAGGTCCCACGACACTTGCTACCACTTCGCGGGGCTTCGGACTACAGGCCGTCAAGGACCCGCTGGCTGTGCGCCCTTCACAGAGTGTCAGAGCGCAGGGGGCTCGCGCTGAGCTCCAGGCTTTGGGGGGACCGTACAGAGGACTGTGATCAATTCAGGGGAAAAGCAGCTTGGGTGTTCTTGCGCGCCCCTCGGAGAACGAGTGTCTTAAGGGGCTGAGGAGGGGTCTGTCCCAGGTGGACCGGTAGGTTCTCTGGAGGCACTTTCAGGGAGTGGGGTCCTCGCAGCAACAGAGGGGCAGTAATTAAAACTAGTCCCTTAAGTTCTCCGGAACCTGAGCTTGCTTCTCTCCTGCTCTCCTGGGTTTTGTTTCTGCTTCGTGTGTCACATGTTCTCAGCGGACCCAGTAAACCCCCAGCTAGAGAGCAGCAGGCTTTACAAGTGCTCCAGAAATTGCACTAAAGAAAGTAAGACAGCATTGCTCCTGGCTGGGAAGGCGGACTTGTGGGGCTGGGTGGTGGCAAGCACGTGTGCTGATCCAGATGTCTTGGGTCAGCTTTCCCTACAGGTGAACGCCTGGCCCTTTAGTTGAGTGTCCACCAGGAGCAGAGCTCTCCTGTCTCCACACCCACCATGACCTCTGCACGTCAGATCAGCAGGTCAGCACCCTCGCGGCCTCTAGGTTTCTGATCCAGCTTCAGAAGGCGGTCAGGCAGTGACCCCTCAGACCATCTAGCAGAGGGAGGGGCAGCACCCTGGGAGCCCTAAGCGGCTGTTTTCTCTGTCATCCTGCTCAGACAGGCGGCGTGGGCAACACAGCTCAAAGGACCCTGTGAACCAGTTGGGCTGGGCCAGACCTGCCAGATGGCCAAGGTGTACCCAGAACCCCAGCAATCCAAGACTTTCAAAGTCAGGTTGGAAGACTCGCAGTTCGAGGGCCAGAGAAAGAGAGGTGTAATTACAGGGTTGCGCTCCTCGGCCCATCTGCTTGGAATTACAGAGCAGTCTTCATCTTTGGCTGAAACATGAAACAAATCAGAGCCCACGGGCAGATCAAACGGCAGCTGCCACCCACACCAGAAACGAGAGGCAGAGAGAGACGATGAAGGGGAGAGTGTCCCCTAAAAAACCTCTTATTGTAGTTGAAGGAAATTGGGCATATGGGTGAATGCCTTTAAAGTGAAAAAAGTACTTGAAGTTGGCATGAACATAATTTTTTTTTTTTTGCACAAGGCCATTTGCCTTTTGGACTACAAAAGCCATCCTCAGAGACACAGCCTAGGCCAACCTGTCGTGAATTTTCCCTCCTTGTTTTGAGGGGTGGAAGTTATAACCATACTTCCTGCACCACAGTGCAAGCTATGATAGTGCCAACGGGTAAAGGGAGCCCAAATGCAGCCTCAGTGTGGCTCGAATCTAGCCCCAGATCTCTGGACTCCTTGGGGTCGGGTTTATCCAGACCCACAGTGTGCCAGGAGGGAGTCAGGAAGGGGGAGTAAGCCAGTGGGGCCAGCCTCTGTGCATGTGTGCACGTGAGTGCATGTGTGTGTGCACGTGTATGTGTAGGCATACATATGATGAAAGGATGTAAGATTAAAAAAACAAGGTTTGCCAAGTTTAAGGGGATGACGAGGATAATCCTACAAAAAGTCGTCCCATTTCAAAGTGAACCTCATGTGGCAAAATTATGTGCACTGATATTGCCCACAGACCAGCTGTGCTCATGGGGGCTCCAGCACAGAGGAGAAAGTGAGGGAGTGGTCCTTTTGGGTATAAATCTCTGTGATCTGAGAGAGGCTTGCTTGTTACAATGCCTTAGGGTAGTGTAGAGCAAAGAATTGAGTATTCTCCCTTTCCCCTTTTTCTGACCTATTTTTACTTACTTGAAGTACTTTTAACAAAATATGGGCATTAATCCATCTAACCCAAGGGAGTGGCTTCAGAGTGTGTCCTACTCTGTAGTTAGGGGTCTTGCAAGTATTTAAAGATTCTGTAGTAACAGATGGAGCTTGATCGTTTATCTTAAGAGAAGTCATCAGTCTGAAGGAAACTGCCTGCACTCTTTTAGAATGGCTTAATGATTTTTCTCCTGGTATTGGAAAAGATCCTGATGCTGGGAAATATTGAAGGCAAGAGAAGAAGGGGGTGGCAGAGGATGAGATGGTTAAATAGCATCACTGACTCAATGGATATGAGTTTGAGCAAACTCTGGGAGATAGTGGAGGACAGGGAAGCCTGGTGTGCTGCAGTCTGTGGGGTCACAAAGAGCTGGATATGACTGAGTGACTGAATAGCAAAAACAACCTTAGGATGCCATTTGTTTATTTATTAATATGGTAGCAATTAGTAGATTAAAATGTATTTTCTATGGTGATGTAGGTACTTGGGGCCAACTTTAATTAATTTAGTTCCTGACATCATTTATAGATTATTTGTTCCACCAAGAAGTCTCATTAGTAAGATTACAGAGTGTACAAGACCTTCAGGAAGATTCCAGGTGAAGACACTGGAGAAACTATTGTGTTTGGCATCTGATCTTTGTTCAGTTTGGGGGTTACTTTTATTTCAACTCAGGCAAGTCATAAATCACCCCTAGATCCTATTGGTGAGTAAATTAGGGTCTGGCAAGACAGGAGCCTTTTGTTTATTTTAGCTTTTTTTTAAAAAAACTGTATATGTGGTGAGAGACCCAAGTTCAAAATGTGACGATGTGAAAGCATGAGTGTCAGTTTTACTTTCCCCTCCTTCACCTCCTGAGAACAATTGCATTTCTTAGTCCAGATAACGCTGGTTGAATGTCGTGAAGGTCTGCAGCTGAGGGATGTCCCTTGTTGCTGTTTTCTTTGTTTTGATGAAAAGTCACAAAAGTCATCTGGCTCCAGAACACAGATTAACACAAGGTATTTCAGAATAAGTGGTGCTGTCACGGGCCCCGAGTGCTGATTCTCTCTGCTGATGGAAACAAAAGGTTTGGGATAAGTTTTGGAGCCGATGTTGGGGAGATGGTCTTCTCAACACCGTTTACTTTGTAGCATTCGTTGACTTTTCTGAAATGGGAAGACACTTTTGAGCTATTCTTTTTCACTGGAATGTAGTCTCTTAAAGTTAAAACAAAAACAACCAAAACTGTGGATTACCAAAAGATTGTTTAACCAACAGAATGCAAGGAAACATTGCAATAGGGTAAAATAGAATCTTTGAAATATGATTTTTACTGAAGGCAGTTCTTGTGACCAAAAAAACATTGCCTTTCCTGTACCTTTTCCCCCTTAGTCATAAAATATAATCTTGAAAAGAAATAGGACTCAGCTGCTCATAGCAGGGAGCAAGGGTCATAGGCAGATGGTAAATATTCTTTTGTGGAAGAAACCGACCGGCCTCAAACATGTGGCTGAGCTGACTCGTTGTAGCTGTGTTCCTTCTTTTTCTCCCTAAGTGAGTAAAGAGCTCAACACCAGTGGGAGACAGGGCTGTGCAAATGGACATCGTTAAGGGACTGATGACAGCCTGATAGAATCGACTGAAGGGAAGCACAAAACATTTGGGATTAGAAATGTGAAAAGGTACGTTGGTGATTGTGAGCATCTGCTGGAAGCTTGCGTGGCGTGAGTGTCTTTAGGAGCCTCTGCGTGGGGTGGAAGTGATCCCAGGGAAAAGCTCAGGAGAGTCTGTCACCATCCCAGGAGGAGCGCCTGCTGTGTCCTGACGGTGTGTGCACAGGCCGTTTAGTTCTTCTCACTTTGGGAATATTGGAAAGTCGTGTAATCGGAGGAACCTAGGTCAGAGAAAGGATGTGAAGTCACCCTGCAGTGACTGAGGGTCTCCTGTTCTCGAAGGGTTTTCTAGCCTCCTTCCTTCAGCCATTCAGTCACCAGGTCTGTCTACCAGGGCCTCCTGGTGCCTGTGTCCTTGCCAGCTGGAGACAAGGCTGGGAGGAGGGGCAGCCCCTTCCTGAAGATTCCTGAGAACACCTGGGGAAGGGGAGAGCTTATGGAGAGCCCAGAGCCAGGAGGTTGGCGCGCTGCCCTGACTGCAGTGTTTCTCCCTTCTGGGAGTCCCACACTCCACACACTCACACACCATGCACATAGACACACCATCCACACACACACACACCATAACATATACACTCACACCATAACACACACACACACCACATACACACACTATACACATATATGTACACACACCATACATACACCACATATACACACGCCACACACACACCACACACACACACACATCACACATACACATACTATGACATATATACACACACCACATACACAGTAACACACCATACATATAGACACACACACCATGAACACACCATACACATATACATAGCATGTATACACACACCATACACCACACACACACACATACCATACATACACCATGTACACACACACCATACACACATACACCATACACATATATACACGTGCCACAGACACGTTCACACACAGACACACACCACGTATACACCATGCACATATACATACACTATACACAAACACATACATACCACACACACACCATACACATAGGTACCACACACACACACCATGTACACACCATGTACATACATACTGTGAAGACCCCACACGCATACACACACAATGCCCAAACACCACACACACACACCATGCACACACATACACACAGACACACACCATATACATAGTCACACACACCTCACACACACACATGACTGTGGCGAGCAGTCTGTGGTGGCAGCCATCAGCTCCAGGCCCAGCAGGCAGAACTGCCATCTGTGGTTCAACCCCAGCGTCTGGCCCGGACACCGAGGCCTTAGAAGAAAACGACTTAGAGAATTACCTCGTTTTCATCTGAAGTTAAATGAAAGCAGGAGTTTGAAATCTTGACTTTATTGTGTTTCTCATAAAGGGAAAATGCTTTCAGATAAGAAAGTTTAAAGACTGGCAAAAGCAACTCTCTCAGCTTTGAACTCCAGAGACATGGAAATAAAAACAAGAGCATGGTGAGTGTAGGTGCCTGTCTGGAGTGAACTCCAGCTTTTGTTCCAAAACATGGCAGCCATGTGGGCGGTGGAGCAGCCTGCCGACCTCACGGCCCACTCACCATCTCGAGGGCCCCCTTCATGGGCTGGGCAATGTCTTGGTGGAGTGATCACTTGCATGTTCCCCGTTGTCCCGTCGTCTCTCCATGGATTTGTCTGCATCACAACACTCCACCCAGAGAGGCATCCTTGCTCTTGTGCAAAGGGATGCAGGTCACATTGCATCCAGGACACAAAGGTGCATGGTGAGCGGGGATGGGCTTTCAGAGACCCGCTGCCCTCCAAAACCATCATTGTGCATGTCTTGATGTTATACTTACTTGGCTGTTTTGATATAATTTTTTTAAGCATTAAAGCACCTTTGCAGTGACTACCCAGGTCAGAGGTGACTTCAGTCCCAAGTGTCCAAGTGTGCCTGGAAGTGTTTCCTTCCCAACTGATTCTCACTTTATTGTGTGGATGGTGGTTTGGAGTGTTGGGTCCTCAGTCTAGATGGGCAGGTGAGAAGCTGCAGAGTATATCGAGGAGACTCAAATGTTTTAAATGTTACTGAGAACTTGGGGACGTGGCCACACACCATATTTCCCCCCATGCTTCTCTTCACGTGTCAGTGATAGGGCCAGCCTCGTATAATACAACCTTGCACCCAGTAGGCCTGCAGCCACCTGCTGAGGGGTGAAGGTTGGCTCTGAGTCACTACTCTGTCCCCCACCACGCCCGTCCTTCACCTTCTGTCTGATCCTGTCAGTGGCCTCGCTCACTCTTCAAGAACACCATGGGTTCAGGGATCAGCGTGGGTGATGGAGAAATACTGCATTTGTCCTTGTTGAAGCCAGTGTTCAGGGGTGCTTACTGTGAGCAAAGCCTGGCAACTTGGAGGCTGTAAACAGTCACCTGGCCCCATGGGCCTTGAACTTAGTGCACAGATCCCTGGGTAAATGGTTAATCCTGTGTCTCCTCTCATTTGGAGAAATTCGGTCTTCTATTTGCTATCTCTGGTAGGTTTCACTGTCTGAACAGTAGACTGTCAATCATGGTAGAATAAAGGTCATTCTGGAGTCATTTAGGATCTCTGTTGTGAGTGATTTTGCCTGTGGGAATGAGTCGTTCTCACACACACACATGCAGGAACACACATGCACGCACACACCCAGGCATGTGAACACACCCTCCAGAGCCCAAGGAACTCGTGTAGTTCTCTGCAAGAGGTCATCTATGAAGTTGTCCCCTGAGCCTTCAGGAATTAATTTGTTTTCAGCAAGAGAACAGTCTCCTTTCAGGGTCCATGTTTTCCTCCCTCCTGTACTTGAAAGAAGCTGCCCCGTTGTCATAACCATTTGATCTGGGCCCAGGCCTGAGACTTTTCTTCCAAGGAGTAAGCGTCTTAATTTCATGGCTGGAATCACCATCTGCAGTGATTTTGGAGCCCCCAAAAATAAAGTCTGACACTGTTTCCACTGTTTCCCCATCTATTTCCCATGAAGTGATGGGACTGGATGCCATGATCTTCGTTTTCTGAATGTTGAGCTTTAAGCCAACTTTTTCACTCTCCACTTACACTTTCATCAAGAGGCTCTTTAGTTCTTCTTCACTTTCTGCCATAAGGATGGTGTCATCTGCATATCTGAGGTTATTGATATTTCTCCCGGCAATCTTGATTCCAGCTTGTGCTTCTTCCAGCCCAGCATTTCTCATGATGTACTCGGCATATAAGTTAAATAAGCAGGGTGACAATATACAGCCTTGATGTACTCCTTTTCCTATTTGGAACCAGTCTGTTGTTCCATGTCTAGTTCTAACTGTTGCTTCCTGACCTGCATATAGGTTTCTCAAGAGGCAGGTCATTACCATTCCCATTCTTCTAATTTTTAATTTGTACTGAGGCACAAAGGCACCTGTTCAATGACTGGCCAGAGTCACCTTGAAGCCTAGAAACAGCCCCTTTCTACCTGTGCTGGTGCTGTTTAACCCTTGAGATGCTCTTTTCCTTGTAGTCATTTGCAACAAAACTTAACGAATGAGACCCGATGAGCTAGTCTTCTCAACTGACCAAAACATCTAGACTCCTTAGTTCACCAAAACCTTGATGTTACTTGTGTGTGTATCATACGTGTGTTTCCTCGCTCATATGGGAAACACAGAGAGGGGGACCCTCTCATGGCCTAAATAGGACTGTCACCTGCTCACCCATGACAGCTGCATCCAGAGCACCACCCACAGGCACTGTTGTTCCTGACAGTGACCTCACCGTGCACCGCCTTAAGAACCTGAGAGACCGTCATGTCAACTGCACTCAATGTTCAATGGCAGAATTGTCAACAACCAAACATGGCGATGGGGCTTCCCAGGTGGTGCTAGTGGTAAAGAACCCACCTGCCAATAGAGGAGACTTATGAGACTCAGGTTCGAATTGGGTTGGGAAGATCCCCTGGAGGAGGGAATGGAAACCCACTCCCAGCATTCTTGTCTGGGAAATCCCATGGACAGAGGAGCCTGGAGAGCTACAGTCCATAAGGGCCCAAATAGTTGGACACAGTTGAAGCGACTTAGCACAGCACAACACACAGCATAGCAGATGTGGTGATTAGCCAATGCACTTCTGATTATACCGATGATCTAATAAAATGGAGGGTTTTAAAGTTATTATGTATGCTAAGACATTCACTATTATAAATAATAAGTACACTCAGGTAGGAACTGCTATCACAATCACCACCTTGGAGTTGGATGTTGATTTAAGCTGTTGAAGATGGGTGAAAGTGGACCCTTAAGTATTTTGCAAGAGTTTGTTTCCAGACTTAGTGCTGCGTTAGTAACACTCCTGGTTTCCTCTCTCTGTCTTTCCCTCCCTCTTTTCCTTTTTAAATACCTTCTTGGTGAGACCTCTCCCTACCACATGCCAGAGATGGTCTGTGCCTCTCTAGAACCACAGAGAAGGTTTACTGCTTGTTGAAAGCAATTCCCTTCTCTCATCTTACTCACGTATTCAGGCAAAAATGATACACTGAGCCATGGCAGAAGCTTCATAATTGATCCTCCTGCTGCTCATCCCTCCAAAAAAGGGAAAAGCAGTCTTTCCCAAATGGAATCTTTATCCTGTGTTAGTTTGCTTAAAAGCTTTGGGTTCCTCTTCCCTGGGCCAGCCCACTCCATGTTCAAGGTGACATACATACACAGGGCTCCGTCCTTGGCCACACCGGGGTCTCTCCTCCATGAGGCCTCTCCACCCTTCCTCCTTGTGTTGGGCTTGGGCTGCAAACTGCCTGGACCACGTCCACTGTCTTCAGGACACAGCGGCCCCTCCAGGAACCCCCAAGGCTAAACTCAGAGCCTATTCCCCCTCACGAGCCCCTCCATAAGCCCTGGGGTCTGGTTTCTCCCCACAACTGTAAGATGTGCCTACAGAGTGAATGCCTGGCCCTCCGGAGCCTTTCTGATGGTGTGAATGAGTGAGTTGCTAGTTTCAGTCCCAGATTTGGAGCTGACACAGCCCTGGCAATGCAAGAAAATGGGGGCCTTGGTTGGCCAGAAGTCTAAGACTGGTCTTGGAGGGTACCCCATGGCTGATCCTGGGAAGGGAGTCCTGGGGTATAAGGAGTGGGGAGGGGGGTCCACATGGCCTCCCCTACAGCTGAACTAGGTGCCTCTCATGGCCTTTTCACTCCCAGCTGTTGATTGAATATTAGACGGAGCCTGGCTCAGATGCTAAAGAATCCACCTGCAATGCAGGAGACCTGGGTTTGATCCCTGCATTGGGAAGATCCCCTGGAGAAGGAAATGGCTACTCACTTCTGTATTCTTTTTTTTAAATTAAAGGATAATTGCTTTACAGAATTTTGTTGTTTTCTGTCAAACTGCAACATGAATTAGCCATAGGTATACATATATCTCCTCCCTCTTGAACCTCCCACCCCATTCCGCCCCTCTAGGTTGATACAGAGCCCCTGTTTGAGTTTCCTGAGACATTCAGCAAATTCCCATTGGCTATTTATTTTACAAGTGGTAATGTAAGTTTCCATGTTACTCTCTTCATACATCTCACCTTCTCCACCCCTCTCCCCATGAATCAGTTCTCCATGTCTGTTTCTTCATTGTGACACTCCAGTATTCTTGCCTGGAGAATCCCACCGACAGAGGAGCCCAATGGGCTACAGTCCATGGGGTCACAGAGTTGGACACAACTGACTAACACTTTTCACTTTCACATGGGGCAGGTGTCCACGACTCACACCAGGCAAGCTGGGTGAGTGTTGGCAACCCCCATCCAGAGCTGACCCTTAGAGACAGCTTCTCCTGCCTGCTCCCACTTGACCCCTTCGGTTTTGCTTCCTAAGAACCATCAAGGTGATAGGTACTTTGAAGGAAAAAGATAAAAAGAGAATAAATTTCAGTCCCATTTCCCACCCTAAAGATTCATCCCCACCTGGTGAGTAGCCCTGTGTCCCAGGGAGGGGTTGTCTATTGAGTCCTCAATCCTGCTGGCCTCCTGGGCAACACCTCACCTGGCCCCCAGTGTGGCTCATTGTCCAACAGGAGCAGCAGCAAGATGGAGACTGGTCTCTAGAAGTCCTTTGCCTGCTCTCTAATGATGTGCAATTGGTAGTTTGGGGGTTTTCTTTCTTCATTCCCTGGTTATAAAGCTGCCTGTGGGCACCCTCCCTGGGTGGCCCCTGCCTCCTGCACAACCACACAGTTCTGAGCACCATGCCCTCTTCCCCTGCCCCTGAACCGACCTCCTCCCCAGACCTGGCCACCATCCACACTGGTCCTCGGACGTCCAGCCCAGTGAGACCTTGAGAGTCTCCATGTTGGAAAAACTCAGCTTCATTCTTCTTTGTGCTTCCAGCCCCTATGCTGCACAGACTGGCAGCACGTGGGCACTTGCTACGGTGAGTAGTGCTTGTCACCGGCCTTGGGCCCCCACGCTCCTCTCCATCTGGGTCACCAGTGAGTCAGCTGCTGGGAGCCCAGACCTCTGGGCACTCTGTCCATGCAGAGCTCAGAGTGCACCAGGCTCAGGGGGACTCTCTCCATTATGGTAGCCATTCTGTTAGTTAGGAAGGGCTTTCTCAGGGCCTCTAAGAGCCTGATCATCATTTAAAATAAAAGCATGCATGCATGCTAAGTCGTTTCAGCCTTGTCCGACTCTTGGCAACCCCATGGACTGTAGCCCATCAGCATCCTTGGGATTCTCCAGGCAAGAATACTGCAGTGGGTTACCATGCCCTCCTTCAAGGGATCTTCCTGACCCAGGGATCAAACCCACGTTTCCTGCGGCCCCTGAATTGCAGGTGGATTTTTTACCACTGAGTCACTGGGGAAGCCCTAAAATAATAGCAACTAATATCTAATAAGAACCATGTGCTACAGGAAACGCTCTTGGCGAGTCCTGAGACTGACTCCAGGACCCCACAGTACTGTCACCTCCTCCTTACAGGTGAGCGCACGGGAGCTTGTGGGGTCGAGTGATGGGTTTGTAGTCACGGTGCCGTCGTGTATTTCATCGGTTGTAGGACTGATATCTTTTCATAAATAAGGTCTTTACAGTGGGTGTGCATCTTCCAGTCGCCATGAGCCTGTGGGTGGCAGTCATGCTGGGGACGTGGGTCTTCACCTGCATGAGCCTGGACCCAGCTGCCTGTACTGTCCTCACCTCACTTCCTCTCTGTGCGCTCTTGTTACTCTCCATCTGTGGCATAGTTGCCAATAGCTGGGTCCTGAAAATAGAGTGAAAGTTTGAGCCAGGTGTTAGAATTCACTTGTAAATTCCACTCTCAGTGCTGAGAACAAAAGTGAAAGTAAGTGAAAGTGAAGTCGCTCAGACTCTTTAAGACCCCATGGACTGTAGCCCACCAGGCTTCTCCAACCATGGAATTTTCCAGCATGAGTACTGGAGGGGGTTGCCATTTCCTTCTCCAGGGGATCTTCCCCACCCAGGGATCGACCCAGGGATTGAACCCAGGTCTCCCGCATTGCAGGCCGACACTTTACCATCTGAGCCACCAGGGAAATCCACTCAGCACTGAGAACAAAACCAGGGTGGAAATCAGGCAGACCAGTAGTGTGGGTCAAGTGTTTATCTCAGAGTGAGGGTGGGAAGTAACTGCCCTTACATGTTTCCTCACTGAGAAACAGTTATGTGGAAGGGAAGATGCCCATGAAAAGACGAGGCTGTGTTTGAGCTTTGTTGTCAAGATCCTTGTAGAGCAGAGCCATCACTGTCCCGAGTGAAGCTTTGCAGCTGAAGGCTGGATCTCTCTGCAGAGATGAAGCCATCAGAGGCCGTGCTCTGAGGGTGTCTGGGCACTGCTGCTAAGGCCTGTGTCTTCGTTTAAATGCAAGTGCTTTTTGTCACTGGTAATAAAATAATGATGTATCTTAACAATCACTGAAGTCTTGGGTTTGATGAGATCTGTTAAGTGGCTGATTTGGTTTCAAACCCAAGCAGCCCAGCTCCGGCATTTCACCCATATCCACTCCCTTCTAGCTTTCCTTAGCTTTACGGGAACACATTTGCAGAGTGTAAAGGGGTTTATATAAATCAGTTTTAGAACAGAGCTTGGCTTGGTTGATCTGAGAGTATGGCATCTTGACGGAATGCTGAGTGTCACATTTAAAAGAGAATCTTCCCCAGTTTCCAGTGTCTCGTGACTTGAAGACTTGAAGTCTTTTTTTTTAAGCCACGTAACAATTGCTCACACAATTGACTACTCAACAGATGGCAAGTTATACTGTATTATTTCTTTGTTTCATTCCCACCAGGGGACTCAGGAAGTGCTTCCTATTGTCTGTATGATCACGGCTTTTGGGGCTGGTGGAGGCACCCCCCTCCAGCCTCAAGTTCAGAGCCAACTGAGAGAGGTCCACACAGGTGCCAGACAAATGGGGACTAAAACCCTGGAATTGGGATAGATACCCCACCAGAAGACACAGTGCGGGTGGGTGTCCATGTAGGATTGCTAACAGGTCACCCCTGACTTTTCCAGACTTTCCTCCTTCTCAGAGCCACAGCTTACCTATTGAAGGGGCCTAACTGTGGGGCTGGCAGAGGGGCTAATCAAAGTGCATGTGTTTTGAAAACAGGCTGGCTTTGCAAAGAGAAATAGCCAGGTTAACAGGCTTGTGTCCTGCCTGTTTCCTTCTCCTCTCTGGGGAGGGTTGGGAATGGAGTACCCAGGACCATCGCTACAGCAGAAGGGCCTTCACTGGGATGGAGTTCAAGGCCACAGGAAAGGGCTGCTTACTTAACAGCCCTAACCATTGGTGTCTACACCACCTGATGCAGATTTCTGAGTGTTTAGCGTCACCACATTCCCAGGTGGCACTACTGGTAAAGAACCCCCCTGCTGATGCAGGAGACATAAGAGACATGGGTTCGATCCCTGGGTCGGGAAGATCCCCTGGAGGAGGGCATGGCAACCCACTCCAGTATTTTTGCCTGGAGAATCCCATGGATAGAGGAGCCTGGTGGGCTACAGTCCATGGGGTCGCAAAGAGTTGTGCACAGGTGAGCACACATACATGCACACACTCTAACTCGGGTGTGATTCACATGGTTTGGCCAAACAGAGTTGGTGGTGACATAGCATTTAACATTTATTATGAAATGATTACCACAATCAGTTTTGTTAACACCCATCTTTTATTATTGTATGTTTGTCTAATAGTGGTTTTTTGGTTTTGTTTTTTGCTAACACAGCGCTAGTGGGTCCACAATAAAGACCCATAAGATCATGAATTACTTCAGGAGTGACTCTCAGAAGGAACAGCAGGCTTTCAGAAAGACAGCTCCATCTGTTTTCATTGCCTTTTCCTGAACACACGGTGGTATGCACATTTTGGCCAACCTGGTCCACCTGTATTAAAGAGACGTTTTGTCCGAGGTCCCCTCTACCCTGGAAAAACATTTACAAGTGTTCAGTCTTCTTGCAGTCACTCTTATTTTAAACCATGTAACATATGTTTGTTTGTCACCAACTTTGAGCGGCAGCTTTGGAAAATCACTGGGGGAAGTGTCACCCCTGCCCCCTTGGAGGGCGAGTGGAGGACTAGCATCACCTTTAGAGGGTATCCACTTGGAGACCGATGAGCCCCAGATGCATGAGGTAGCGTGAGCAGAAGGGAGCCCCTATGGCATGGTGTCTCCTGAGCTCCATGGGCCTCTCCCATCATCTCCTTTCACCCTTTTGCTGAGGCCACTGCTGTCTGTGTGTCACTGGCCTGTCCACCTTCCCAACCTCCCTTCCCGCCATCCTTCCAGCCTTGTCTCCAGCCTCGGTGGCCCTGAGGCACGGGCTTCTCTCCCCTGCAGCCCTGCAGAGCTGCTCCCAGAGGTATGGCCTTGTTGACTGGTTCAGGAAACTGGCTTTGGGCTCTGGCTTTGCTAGGGACTCTTCAAGTGACATCATGGAAGTCACATTCATTGTCTCCCCAGCTCCCATATTCTCAGCTAGGCAAGGATCTCCTGAGACCCTTTCCTATCGAGGCGTGTGAATTCCAGGAGAGCAAGAACAGCCACAGACCCGGCGTTTCCCACCTGGGGGACATCCCTGCCTCGGGAAGTTCCTCTGCCAGCCTCACATCTCTAGGGCTCCACTGACACCTGCTTCCACGTTTCTGTTTCAGGGCTGGGAGAGGGCTCTGCTCTCCTTCATCTGGACAGCAGGACCCATCCCAGGTCCTTGGAGAAAAGCGCCTGGCGGGCCTTCAAGGAATCCCAGTGTCATCACATGCTCAAACACCTCCACAATGGAGCCAGGATCACCGTGCAGATGCCACCCGCCATCGAGGGCCACTGGGTGTCCACTGGGTAAGCGGCTGGGGGCGAGGGCCCAGCAAGTGCACTTCTTAGGGTTTCTCAGGCTCACAGAGACTTTCTAGAACCCACAGTGATCCTGGGGTTGTCTGAGTTCTCACTCAGAGCCAAGTGACTCTTGGAAGCCTGGGTTGATGAAGAAACAGAGCTCGGTCCTGCAGAAATCTTAGCCTGGGCAGTGGGGATATGGTGCCACTGTGAAGCCACCTGGGAGTGAAAGCGTCCTTGTTTACTGAACCTGAGGACCACTCGTGTATGAAAAGAAACCATTAGCAAGTGAAATTAGCAAGGAGTCTGTTTCACCAACCCTGAAACATGACGTGCAAGCTTCTGATGGTCTAAATAGTCTAGCGGTATTCTGGTAAGTTGATATCCAACTTCAGAGTCTGAGAATACGTTAAAAGGGATCCACACCGCCTGGACCAGCCAGGGCACAACTCTTGGCTTCTTTTCCAGGCTGTGGAGCTAAGATTTATCCCGGTTTGAGCTCTGGCTTATCTTCCATTAGAGCATTTAAAAATAGCCCAGAGGCAGACCTGTAGTCTTCACCCTACCCATTAAATTGTTGCAAATTCACATGGCTAACTAGGCTAAGGAATAGTGGGATCTGACGCCTTCTGTGCAGACCCTGCCCAGGTGCCTCAGGGAGGGTTCACAGGCATCCGGAGAAGAGAGAAAAAAACGAATAAGACAAGGAAGACCCAGAGGTTTTTTTTTTCCTCCTAAAAATGGGGTTTCTCAGAATAACCTCCTCATCAGTATTGGCACAATCTTAACGCAGTGTACTTTTAAATAATTTATCATTTTGTTCAACAAATACTTCTGAAGTGCACAAATGTTTACTGCGCCTGAGCACAGTTCTAGATTTTGTGTGTGTAGCAGGGAGTCAAACAGACACGTCTTCAGGAATTTCACAAATAAACACACAAAGAAGTGTTAGGAGGAGGGAAAAAAAACAACAGGTGCTCCAGGAGAATTTCAGGGCCCCTATTTTAGGACAGGCTGGGGTGGGAAGGCCTACCAAGATGAGGACACTTGAGCTGAGATGTCCTTGGCTGTGCAAGACTGGGAACAGCTCTTGCTCTGGGTCAAGCAGAGGCTGGACTGAAGAAGCACCATGGTAGCCCTTGTGCCTGGGGTGAGGGCGGGACAGCCCCCAACAAGCCAACGAGGAGGCTAAGCTGGCTCCCAGGGCCCCTGCAGGCCAAGTCTCTGTGAGTTTGGCTTTTAATGTAAGAGAACTGGGGATGCCATTGAAGAGATTTCAGCAAGGGCCCTGCTAACAGCCTGATGCAGTATGACTGAAGGATGCTCTGGCTCAAGGGGATGGTGGAGTGACTGGGGATAGTAGGGTTTTCGACCTCCTTAATCAATAGAAATCAATCAGAGACCGGACAAGAAATTCAGGCCAGGCTTTACTGGGGCCCCAGCTGCAGCAGAGGGGAGCAAAAAGAAGTAATAGGTTGCCTTGCTCGCCCAGGTGGCTCAGTGGTAAAGCATCCGCCGGCCAATGCAGGACACTCAGGTTCGATCCCTGGGTTGGGAAGATCCCCTGGAGGAGGAAATGGCAACCCATCCCAGTACTCTTGCCTGGGGCATCCCATGGACATCCCATGGCAGGCTACACCCCATGGAGTCACAAGAGTCAGACACGACTTAGCGGCTAAACAAGGATAACAGCAACCCCCCAAGGGAAGGGCGAGCTTGTTCCTTACTTGGGATGAGGGTAGGGGGTGTGTCCAGGGGTTGGCAGATGGGATGGCTTAGGTGGTCTGCCCACCCCTTAAGTGGTGTTCAGTGCAGGGGGTATACACAGTCCCCTGCTTTTGCTCCCGGCTCTTCAGAAGGCAGTGGGATTTCTGGCCTTTCTGTATCTTGTTGTCCATAATTTGCCCAACTGCACATGCACACAGTTATTTTTAGTCTCATAGTTTCTGTGTATCCATTGCTGGAGGAGAGGTGTGTCCAGGTGCAGGCACAGCAGCCAAGGGTCCTGGGTCCTGGCCCGTCTCAACTTGGGGATGACCAGTTAAAAAGCTGGAACTAGTTCCAGCTGGAGATGGCTGAGGGCTGGGTGAGGGGAGTCAGAGTTGGGGGGCTGATGCAGAAGCAAGTGGATACGAACTCAGAACCGGATCAGCAGATTCTCAAGTGAGATGAGATGTGAGAAGTCAGTGGCTGCTAAGTCGCTTCAGTCATGTCTGACTCTGTGTGACCCCATAGACAGCAGCCCACCAAGCTCCCCCATCCCTGAGATTCTCCAGGCAAGAATACTGGAGTGGGTTGCCATTTCCTTCTCCAAAACATGAAAGTGAAAAGTGAAAGTGAAGTCGCTCAGTCGTGTCTGACGCTCAGCGAGAAGTCAGTGGTGCTCTTGTCTAAACCACGGCAGCAGACATGAATGCCTGCTTACACAGAAGGACTCCTCTCTCCCTGGGGGATGGGGGGGAATGTGGGTTTCCTCTCCCTCTGTCACAGAGACAGATGCTCAGAGGACCACTGGGTGCCGTATGTCCACTCAGCACCTGCTGGCAGGTGAAGGTCTCTCCCCAGCGAATGGTACCCGCTTCCAGTAATGCTCAGTTGTGTCTGACTTTTTGTGGACTGCAGCCCCCAGTCGGTGGGATTTTCCAGGCAAGAATACTGGAGTGGGTTGCCATTTCCTCCTCCTCTTCCTGACCCAGGGATCAGTCTCACATCTCCTGCATCTCTTGCACTGCAGGTGGATTCTTTCCAACTGAGCCATGGGGGAAGCCCTGATGCCCACCCACCAGTTTGTAAACAGTTATCTTGAGAACCACTGGCCTTTGGGATGTCGGCTTCACAGCTTGATTTAGCCACACACGGCTCAAACCAGATTTACCATACCTACTAGTTTATATATAAACAATAGACACAAGCAGGTTAAAGGCCAAGACTGGTGAGAGGAATGTCCCAAGGTCACCAAGACTAGGATCTGACTAGAGGTGATGAGTGGACAGATTCTCTGGCCAACCCACTGACTGCCAGCTGTGAGGTGTGGGGTTGGACCCCTGTGATGACACCACCCCCACCCCCACCCCCTGCTGTGCTCACAGGATCCCTCCATTTCTCTGTAGCTGTGAGGTGAGGGGTTGGGCCCCTGTGATGCCCCCCTCCTGTGGCTCCGGGCTCACTGGGTCTCTGCCCCACTTTCCTGCAGCTGTGAGGTGCGGTCGGGCCCCGAGTTCATCACCAGGTCCTACCGATTCTACCACAACAACACGTTCAAGGCCTACCAGTTCTACTATGGTGGCAACCGCTGCACCAGCCCCACCTACACGTTGGTGGTCCGCGGCAAGATTCGCCTGCGCCAGGCCTCCTGGATCATCCGCGGCGGCACCGAGGCCGACTACCAGCTGCACCGCGTGCAGGTCGTGTGCCACTCAGAGGCAGTGGCCGAGCGGCTGGGGCAGCTGGTCAACCGCACGTGCCCTGGCTTCGTGCCTGCCGGGGCCGCCTGGGTGCAGGACGTGCCCTACGACCTGTGGCGGGAGGAGGGCGGGCGCGAGTGCACGCGGGCCGTGAACTTCGCCATGCACGAGCTGCAGCTGGTGCGCGTGGAGAAGCAGCACCTGCCGCACAGCCTGGACCGCCTGGTAGAGGAGCTCTTCCTCGGGGACGTGCACACCGACACCACCCAGAGGATGTTCTACCGGCCGTCCAGTTATCAGCCGCCGCTGCAGAACGCCAAGGTACTGCGCCGCCGGCTGGATATGGGGGGCGGAGCTAGGGGTCACCGCAACACTGATGGGCTGGGCGGTTCAGTGATCAGCCGCTGCTGCAAAAGGCCAATCCCTGGATAGGGGATGGAGGGAGGGGAGTGGCGGGCTGCATCATGGAGGGACTGGGGGGTGCCAGCTACCAGCCGCCCCAGAAGAACACCAAGGAACCCTGACCCTCACTGTGCTCCAGATGTTGGGGGGGCTCTGTCACAGAGGGACCACTGGGGGTGATGGGACGGGAGGGCCGCAGGCCAGGGGAAACGAACCTGGGTCAGGGCATCTGGTGATGGGGCCTGGTTTTCCCATCTGATGAGGGTGATTGTCCTGGGTTGGTGGCTCAGAAGGGCCTTGGTGGCCATCCTTGAAAATTTCTAAGTCTTCTTTCTGTCCTGACCCTCTGGGAGCTTCTTCTATGAGTCCGAGAGGAAAGCTTGCAGGAAATGGAGAGGCGTTATGATCTTAGCACCTGGGAAGACAGAGGGGCAGCCAGGTGGGGATCCCCTGGCCCTGGAGGTGGGCGTAGGGGTGGGGGCTGTGGACCCTTAGAGCTTCCTGCTCTGTCTTCACAACCCTGTGAGGCCTCCACGACCACCCTCTTAGCAGAAGAACAAGCAGCTGAGGTATGAGGGGTGGTCTCCTGCCCAGGGTCACTGGTTAGTGACTTTCAGAGTCAGAGCTTGAACCCAGATCTTTCCCGAGACTCCACCCTCTCCTGGTTGGACTGAGTGAGACCTAAGTCACTGTGACGCTGGGGAGGATGTGATGGGGACAATGAAAATCTTGATTGCTGACCCCCTAATTACACTTGGATTCACCAGGCACTTCCTTCCCGCAGGCTCAGAGTCTGTGTCTTTAGTAACAGGATGGTTTCTGCCACAGAATCTGGGGAGGCAGGCAAGGGGCCTGGGTTGGAGGGGTGGGGCAGAGAACCCCTCCCCCCCCCATCAGACCAGCTTTTCTGGAATCCTCTTTAGAACAGCAGCTCTTCAATCTCAGGGCTTGTCTGACTTTTGCTTGGTGGTTTATTTGTTGGATTTTTATTTTTCTGTTTTTTGTTTTTTGTTTTTTTAATTAAACTGGGGAAAAATTGGGCTTCCCTGGTGGCTCAGCTGGTAAAGAATCCACCTGCAATGTGGGAGACCAGGGTTCAATCCCTGGATTGGGAAGATCCCCTGGAGACGGGAATGGCTACCCACTCCAGTATTCTGGCCTGGAGAATTCCGTAGACTGTATAGTCCACGGGGTTGCAAAGAGTCGGGCACGACTGAGTGACTTTCATTTTCTTGCTTTACAATGTTGTGTTGGTTTCTCATCCGGTTTGTTCTCTACCCTCTGAGGGCGCTTATGCCTGGTGAGGGTACCGCATGGTATTGCCCCCCACCAGACTGCAGCTGTTTGCTTTCTGTGACTGAGAGCTTGTCCCATGAAAGTTGGGAAAGTCACCTTTGTGATGACTGTGGGACATCTGCGAGGAGGCCAGCCTAGAGATGCTGCTTCCTCTGGGTGTGCGTCTTGGGGACATCCCCTCCTTGGGCTCCAAGCAGACCCAGCTCAGGTCCGTGTGCTGTGCTCTGCAAGTTCCTGGGCTATCTGGAGCAAAGATGGGACAGAGTCATGTGGCAGAGGGTGGCCCACCTGCCCCCAGGACCCCAGGCGCCCTCACAGAGAGAGGGCAGGAAGGGGCTCTGCCTGCTCCGCAGCTGATGGAGGGGCCCCAGGCCCAGCTCCTGGGAAATGAAAGGACGTCGTAGGACCTCTGCGGGAGGCTGCCACATCCAGACACTGTGGCTCCTCTCCAGACTCCTGGTGTTGAGACACTGTGGGAAGGGGGTTTGCAGACGTGCACTTGGCGTCCTCTGAGCCCAGTCGAGCTGACATTCACATTGTCTCTGGGAGTGAGTGTGTCACTGGCGAGGATGGCAGCTCGTCTGGAAACTCAGCAGGAGCCAGAGTCCTGACCCGGCCTGGCTGAGCCTATGAGAGGATCGCCTGGGAGCAGAGCCTTTATTTCTGCTTATGGTCCAGCGAGGATGCTAGTGAGCAGGATGGTTAGGGGCCAGGAAGGAGAGGGAGGCCGCAGATAGCCTGGACCTGACCTGGGCTGTGTGTGCACATCGTGGGGTCCAGGCCCTGCTTCCTCACCTGAGGATGCCCATATGGGCTCTTTGATCTCCTGTGCTCTCCTTATACCTGGAAAAGCAGGGAATGCCTGCACCCAGCTCTCTCTTCCCACCTCTGTCTCTGCCGCTTCTCAATGCTCTGTGGCTCTTAGAACAAAGTTAAAGGGTAAATCCTTGCTCCTGAGCTGGTGGCTCCAGAGAGGCACCCCCATTCCTGTGCTCACTGGGCTGACTTCCCTCACCCAGCCCCGCCGTCTGTTGGGAGAGCCAGGCTCATACCCCAGCTCCTGGAGCACACACATCTCGGAAGTGAGTCATGACATGTCAGTGTGGGGACAGAGGGTGGCAGCTATGAGGCTGACCTTCTTAGGATTTTCATAAAAAAGTCGAGGCTTTGTTTTCTGACAATGTTGGACAGACTGCAGAATATGTGGACCTTGGAGATGGAGCCAGTCCCAGGGTCCAGGCCTCCCGGGGTCACCAGCTGTGGGCTTGACAGTGTTTTTCTGACCTCTGGAACTAAATCTTTTCTGTAAAAGAAGCAGAAATGATGGGGTTGACATGCAGAGCACTGTCAGACACTGGGAGAGGCTGCCCACCTGGCCTGCAGCAAGGAGCCCTCGGGGCAGGTGGCTTCTGCAGGGACGGTGGCCAAGGAGGGCCACCAAGCGATGACGAGGCTGTAAGGTGGCTCCTCCTGTTTTCTCTTCCCTTCTCTGCAGGGAATGTTTCCCCAAATGCTTAAGAAGGTAAGGTGAAGTCGCTCAGTCGTGTCCGACTCTTTGCGATCCCGTGGACTGTAACCTACTAGGCTTCTCCGTCCATGGGATTCTCCAGGCAAGAATACTGGAGTGGATTGCCATTTCCTTCTCCAGGGGATCTTCCCGACCCAGGGATCGAACCCGGGTCTCCCGCATTGGAGGCAGACGCTTTAACCTCTGAGCCACCAAGGAAGAAAACCCCAGGCTACGATCCCTCTCCTCCTTAAAGAAACGCTAAGGGTGGAGAAAGCCTTGGACCATAGAGATTACCTAGGACACACTGTTTTGTTGTTTGTTTTGTTTCAAAGGAAGGTATTTAACAATGTGAAGAGTGTGATATCGTGTGTAAAACTAGCAACAGAAGAAGAAGGTAGCCTGACCAGGGACCTGGTGTTTCTGCAATGTAGGAACAAGGAGGAGGGGACAGTATGGCCAGGGACAGACGTGCTGAGATCTTATGCTATCCAAACTCATTACCACACTCAAAACAAATTCTAAAAAGGCAGGACTCCGAGGCTCGGAGGAGCGCGGTGGCCGCAGATGAAGTGGTGGCGGGGCTGGGCGGACGCGGGCCAGTGTCCAGGGCCTGGGCTGTGCTCTCTGCGGAGGTCGGCCCGGCCCCGTGGCTCGGGGAGCTGAAAAGGCCCGTTCTTCTCCCGTTGTCCCTGGCGCGTGCGTCTGGGCCCGCTGCTAGCGAGTGGTCAGGAAGTTTTGCTATCCCTACCCAGGCGGGCCAGGAGAGCAGGTCAATGGGCTCAGCCTCCAGGGCCTCTCCAGAGCCCTAGGTGCTGCCTGCCCACTGGCTCCCGCAGGCCTGCCCTCCCACTGCCTGGGAAAGGAGGAGCTAGGGGTGCTTCCGGACAGACCACAGGCCCAGCCGCCCCCCATCTGAACCCTTCACCTCCCCTAATCGCCAGTCCTTAGAGACCTGGCTGAAAATTAGCTTAAATGCTAAATTGAGTTTAAAACCACTCGTTTCAGCCCCTCTGGAAACAGGACACCGTGTAAAAATAGAAATTTTAAATCAGCTTGTTTTTCTTAGCTTTATACAACTTTGCTGTGAGGTTCAGAGCCCTCGGCAAATACGCGATGTTTGAAGAGACTCAGGTGAGCCTCCTGGGAGGATTCTTCCGGATGAAGTTGGCTACTTTTCATTAAAAAGAAAAACAGGACCCCCTAAAGTAACCCTGAAAGAAGAGGCTCAGCCTGAGTTGAGTTCAGCTTCAGGGCACGTTCCCCTCTGCCTGGATTCCTGGGCCGCGGAGGGTTAGCCAGGCGCCTTCTTTCCTCGGCAGAATCAAAAGTGATTAGAGCAAAGACTGCTGGGGTCGCTGGAAACACCAGGGCCTCAGGATCAAGCTTGCAAGCAAACGGAATTGGGCTTTTTCCAAAACCCTAGGCCGGTGAGGCCACAGCATCGTAAATCAGAGAGGTGTCTACAAACCAGACCACTCTCCCCAGCCACGTGCCTGAGGTATTTGACCTGGAATGTGATGGCAGGGCTGCCTGGCAAGGAAGAAGCCCAGCAGCATGTTTTGGGGCTGCCTGAGCCCTGGGAGGAAGCAGGGGTTCCCATGTACTTTTTGTCCTGCATTCTCTGAAGACCTCTGGGCTTGAACAGCCATTTGTCTGGAAGGAGCTTATCTTTCCAAGGCTCTTCAGGGCATGTGAGAAATACAGGTTTACTGTGACATCTGTGACATCCCAGGGACCTTGGACCATGTGGCCGTGGACAGCAGGTGTTCTGCCCAGCTCCGGGAGGCGGGTCTGTGGCAGGAAGGGTCTCTCCTTAGGCCTGTGGTTGGTGTGACTCTCGGTGGGGCGTGAGTGGGTGTCACAGGTGCACTGGTAAAAGGATCCAGAAGCTCACAGAGGAATCTGAGTCCCTGCTCTTTTCTGCCAGTGCAGGGAAAGGAGAGGGGTTTGCGGAGGTGATGGGAGTTGGAAGAGGTAGTCGAGGACGGGGCATTCAAGGAGTAAAGACTGAGACAGTGTCAGAAGCCGGCTTACCTTCAGGATGCTGCTGTAAAGAACCGTGACCCTGCCCCTGGGGCTGGGTTCTGCCAGTGGTGATGGGATCAGCTGATGGGCTCTGGACTCTGGAGGGCTTGCTCAGGTGGACACCCCGGGGCCAAGAAATGCGTTATCACACAACGGCCACGACGCATGGCTGCTGGCCTCCACTGTGTCTGCAGAAACGTGTTTTCTTTTTCTTTTTTTTTCTTGATTCCTGAGTGCAAGATTGCTTTATTCAGGGAGTCAGCAGACCAGGAAGTTGTTGTTGTCAGGGACCATGCACGCAGTAAGCATTTCATCCCTTAAAAGGCCAGGAGGCTGGGAGGACAGCATGAGCGCCCGGGTGCAGGAAGTCAACTGTTGGGAAGTCCGGGGCGAGTCCTGGCATTCAGGGTGTTGGCCAAGCTGCGGGGAGAGGACGGAGCAGGGGTCAGACGTGGGGTCTACTGCCTTCATGGCAAACTCGACGATGAAGATGAGTCGCCTTCAGCTCTTTAAATGCTCTAGGACACAACCAAGTAAATGTTAATTCAGGGTTCCTTCTGAAACCTCCCCTACAGTCATCTGTATTGAAGAGCCAGCCATCTTCTCAAGGATCTCTCTATCTGGCTGTTGGGTCTGGGCGCAGTGTGTCTGCAATGGCAAGCTGGAGGCAGGATTCTCTCTTGTGTGATTTACAGGAAAGGTCCTTGGGAGCTCACTGCTCAGACTCTAAACCTCCTAGAAAATTGTTTCTAGGAAATTCAGTGTTGTTCCCCAGGGGACACACCCAATGCCCCATCCTACCTCCAGGACGCAGTGTTCCCTCGACTCTGCTCCAGAAGCGTCCGGCAGCCACACACAAGACTGAGGAACAGCCGAGCCTCTCTCGCCATCTCCCATTGTCCTTCCAGCTGGGCACCTCCATGGTGCCTGCATCACAGCTACAGGGTTGCCAGGCAGCATCTTTGTGCGGCTGAGTCCTCTTCCCTCAGCACCCGTGTCAGCTCCTGCCCGGCGGTAACCAGGCTAAGTGGGGTCTGAGCGCTGCTCCGGCCTGGCCAGACAGACTGCCAGCCTCCAGGGGTGGGGAGTGGGGCCTAAGGCTTCAGTTACAGACACCCAACCCATTTCTTGCTGCAGGTCACTCCTCATGTTGAAACGCTCTTCCCCCTTAGTCATTGTGAAAGCCTGCTATTTAAGAAAAGCATCTGGGGGACTTCCCTGATAGTCCAATAGTTAAGAATCCACCGTGCGATGCAGGGGACACACGTTTGATCCCTGGTTGGGGAACTAAGATCCTACATGGCACAGAGTAGCTAAGCCTGCCTGCCGCAACTAGAGAGTCCTGTGCTGCAAGGAAGGATCCCAAGTGCCGTAACTAAGACCCGACTCAGCCAAATAAATAAATATTTTTTTAAAAAAGAAAAGCATCTTGGAAAAGAGAAATTTCACACCTGGGGCAGTATCTCAGCCTTAATTTCTGCTTCCCCATGGTTGTTGCAATAGGTCTTTTGAGTTTTATTCAAGTGAAAGTGAAAGTTGCTCAGCCATGTCCAACTCTTTGCAGTCCCATGGACTTCCCACCAGGCTTCTCTTTTCCATGAAATTCTCCAGGCAAGAATACTGGAGTGGGTTGCCACTCCTTTCTTCAGGGGATCTACCTGACCCAGGGATCGAACTTCGAACCTGGATCTCCTGCATTGCAGGCAGATTCTTTACCATCTGAGCCACCAGGGAAGTCCAATATTCAAGCCAAGGATGGTGGTAAAAAAAATTAAGAGCACACTTAACAGTGCAAATCAGAACTTTTTAAAAAATCCTGTCCACAAGACAGAAAGTTGTTCCCCTTATCCAACCATGACTGAAACTGTCCCCTTGTTGACAGTGTCCATCGAGAAGCCAGAAATCCCACACTCATTTGTGACATTTGGTTTCTTAATACCAACTGCAAGAGTTGTTTAAAATAGTGACTAGTCAGCTCAACAACAACAATAATAAAAGAAACCCAATTAAAAAATGAGTAAGGGGAGTTCCCTGGGAGTCCAGTGGTTAGGATTTCAGGCTTCCACTGCCAGGGCCCGGGTTCAGTCCCTGGCTGGGGAGCTGAGGTTCCGCAAGGCATGTGGCACAGCCACAGAAGATGTGCAAACTAGCCCATAAGCGCATGAAAGATGCTCAGCATTTCTAATCCTTAGGGAAATGCAGATCGGAACTGCAGTGGGTTACCACCTTCTCACCTATTAGGATGGCTGTTACCAAGAAAGGAGAAAGTAGCAGTTGGTGAGGATATAGAGAAATGCGGACCTTTGTGAGAAGGTATGATGTGCAGCTGCTGTGGAAAACAGTATGGCAGGTCCTCAAAACGTTAAACACAGAGTTATTGTTGTTGTTCAGTCGCTCAGTCATGTCCGACTCTGCGATCCCATGACTGTAGCCCACCAGACTCCTCTGTCCATGGGATTCTACAGGCAAGGATACTAGGGTGGGTTGCGATGTCCTCCTCCAGAGGATCTTCCCAACCCAGGGATCAAACCGGTGTCTCCTGCATTGGCAGGCAGATTCTTTACCACTGAGTCACCAGGGAAGCCCAAAGACAGAATTACAATCCAGCAATCCCATGTATTGACCCTAAAGAATTGAAAGCAAGGTCTGAGGTATATTGGACAGCCATGTTCACAGCAGAATCGTTCACTGAATAAGGGAAAGCAGTGCAGATGTCCACCAGCGGATGATGGCTCAATCAAATGTGCACACACACAGTGGAGTACGACTCAGCCTTACGAAGGAGATTCTGACACAGGCTGACATGTGAATGAACCTTGAGGACATTGTGTTAAATAAGCCACTTTCAAGAAGGACTATATGATCCCACATATATGAGGGACCTCAAGTTGTCGTACGTATTCTTAGAGACAGACAGTAGGATGCTGGTTGTCAGGGGTTCAAATGAGGGGGGACAGAGTTTCAGTTTGGGAAGATGACGTCTGGAGACAGCTGGTGGTGATGATTGGACCACTATGTGAATGCACTTTGATGGCAAATTTTATGTTATGTATATTTTACTACTACAGGGGCTTCCCAGGTGGCACTAGTGGTAAAGAACCTTCCTTCCAATGGAGACGTAAGAGACATGGGTTTAATCCCTGAATTTGGAAGATCCCCTGGAGGAGGGCATGGCAACCCACTCCAGTATTCTTGCCTGGAGAATCCCATGGACAGAAGAACCTGGCGGGTTACAATCCATAGGGTCGCACAGAGTCAGGCATGACTGAAGCGACTTAGGATGCATGAAGTCAAGTAACTAGTTTACAAATTTGGCAAGATCAATACCCAAGGGCCAGCTTCCTCCCACTCCCTCCCAGCTGATGGATGACCAGCTTCTCCAAAACTACCTAGCCTGCCTTTCTCTGCTGCCAACCAGAAATGGTTCAGTCAGGACCCTCACTCACATGTAGGGACCAGAGTTTAGCCAGGTCCTCATCTCAGAGTTTAGGACTGTCGTCCTTAAAGAAAAACACCGGACACCACTGTGCTGGGCATGGACCAGCCTGGGCCCCACAGTAGTGCCCCCTCCTCTGAGCTGGTTCCTTTTCTGAAGAGCAGTTGATCCCTTGTGTCATCAGAGCAGTGCTTATAAGAATGAAGACCCCTTGTTCCCACCCCATCCGCCCAGTCTAGGAATTCTGGGCACTTCCTGAATGGTATTGGTGTTTGAGGAAACAAACAGATCTTTTCAGGGATTGAGGCTCATGTCTTCCTAGAATGGCAAGAAATGAAGTGGTCACAAGTGATGTTTTTAAATTCCCAGATAGCAAACCAAATGGTGGAAGCAGGAGCAAGCAAGTGGAGGCTGGGTCAGCCTATCGGGACCTGCAGTGCACGTGGGCTGCGTAGGATCTGGCTCTTAGGCAGGAGTGGGGGAGCAGTCAGCAGGCTGCCAGCTGGTGAGCTCCCAGGGGAGTAGCCAAGCGATCGCTCCCGCGTGTGTTTTGGAAGCAGCCTAGTGTGTGCTCTCAGAGGTTCTCTCTCTTTCCAGGGTGTCTCCTGCACTACTTGGCATGGTTGCTAATAGGCACCAGCATCAGAACATTTATGAAATCTTAGAGACTTGAGTCTGAATACTGGGCTGGTTTCACTCAGATATTGTGGACTGGAGTCGGGGAGCAGGGACAGCAGGTATAGTTTGATCAAGGTGCTGCTCACAATAACGCTTACTAGCCACTAGAGGGCTAACTTCCTGGATGCGGGAGCTCATATGATGTTACAGGCATTATATTAGCTTTCCATCCCAGACTGTGTATCAGAACCCCCTTTGGGGGTAAAAGAAATTTGAAATCTTCACTTCCTAGTAATTTGCAAGAAAATACATTGTGGCAAAATTACTGAATTCAGTGATGCTTTCTTTCAACTAAATTTATCTTTTTCATCCTATCATGCATTTGAAAGATCGTAGCACATATAGCAGGAGACATGCTATTTGTTTGGTCTTCCTACCAAGGGCCATGCACGCACACAGCCCCAACTCGCCGAAACTCCTCTATGTAGCCATTCTCAGCGTACAGAGTGGGACCTGCCTTAATCTGTGCTCATTTCCTACAGCATGTATGTAGGTATAACAGTCCTCATTTTATGTGTGGGGATGTTGACATGGAGATTGGTAACTTTCCTACAGTCCCCAGCTGCAGTCGCTGGCCCTTGGATCTCCTGCCATGGTTGGAATCATCATTTTTTGTGCAAAGAAGCCCTCGTGGGCTGTGTGCACGTGTCCTTCCGGTCCGTGTCCTTGTGGTGGCTTGCAGACAGCCCCCTGCTGACCCCGGGCTGTAGGGCACCTTCTTGTGTGTCTCAGAGGTCTGGGCAGGAAACCATACGTGCACACACATGTGGAGCCTGGGACAGAGAAGCCTCTGTGCTGCCTGTTGGATCTCCTCCTCAAGCCCCAAACAAACCTCTTCTCCCGAAAACAATGCCTGGCTCCACTGATGAGCACAAGGACTGTCAGTGGGCATCATGCTGTCCCGGAAGGAGAGCGTGGAGGGGGTGACTGGAATGCCCTGGTCCCCTCCTTTGCCCGCCCGCTCTCAGGGGCAGCCCCTCTCAGAGTCAGTGTGAGGGATGGAAAGGCCTGGAGGTTGGATTTCTGCCCAGAGAACAAGTGCCTGCCTGCCGAGTGACCGACCACCTGTCAGTCCTGCCTGCAGGCTAGGAGCTGTGCCTGGTGGGCCCCAGGTGGGAGCCGGGCCAGGGTCACCCTCCCGCCACAGGGCAGTCACGTGGGCGTGGGCTTCTAGCGTGGCTGGCACCTGGCAGCCCAGGTGGGTTTATAGACCCGTGTGGTGGGAAGAGGGGCAGAGAGGATGCCCATTTTGGGGGGGCAGCCCTGGCCACGGGCCTCCTGTGCCTTGGGTCCTGCAGCCGGCGATGGCCATCTGTCTGGTCACGGAGCTGCCCTCCCAACTCCCAGACCTCAGCTTTTTCTATGAACCCCGAGCCTTGCTCCAGGCAGACAGCATCCACATGGCTGACAGTCTTGGGGCCCCTACTCGGAGGGGGTTTTCTCAGCTGCAGCCCTAGACAGCACTCGTGCAGGATCCATGTTGGTGCCCCAAGGCAGGCCCAGGCAAAGAGGCACTCCCCACAGACAAGTGGCTGCTCTCACACTAATTACATGGCTTAAAGCCATAAAGCAGGAATCACGAAGAGCTGGCACACTGTCCAGACCTCGGGCCAGCGGATACAGGTGGGTACAGGAGTGCCCACAACCTCCCTGGCCTCTGCTCTTGCCTCCTTGAGGCCAAGCCCTCATGCCCTCCTTCTCGGAGACTCCTCCCCTCATGACACAGCACCCTGAGTCACCCACGGCAACTGGAGTGCTTTTTTCCTTTTGTGTGTATGTTCATGCTAAGTCTCTTCAGTCATGTCTGACTCTTTGCAGCCCCATGGATTATAGCCTGCCAGGTTCCTCTGTCCATGGGATTCTCCAGGCAGGAATTCTGGAGTGGGTTGCCATTCCCTTCTTCAGATCTCCCCCACCTAGGGATCAAACCTGCGGTTCTTATGTCTCCTGCATTTACAGGTGGAGTCTTTACCACTAGCGCCACCTCGGAAGCCTTTTTCCTTCTAGTGTCTCATAATTATTTTCAGTGGAAAAATCTAACTGTGGTAAAATAGAGGTAACAAAGTGTACCATCTTAGCCACGTCTAGGCATCCAGTTCCGTGATGTCAAGGACATTCAGGTTGTTGTATGACCTTCCTCTCCATCCATCCAAGCCCCCAGTAACTTCTGTTCTGTTTTTGGTCTCCATGGATTTGTCCACTTGAGGTCCCTCTATGTGGGATCATACGGGGTTTGTCCTCTGTGACCAGCCCATTTCACTTGGTATAATGTCCTCCAGGTTTATCCATGTAAAAACCTGCATGTGTCAGAATCCCCTTCCTTTTTCAAGGCTGAATCCTATTCCTTTGCATGTCTGGACCACATTTTCTTTATTCAGCCACTGATACACAATGTTGCTTCCGCCTTTGGATTATTGTGAATCGTGCTGACATGAATATGGGTGAACAGATTCCTCTTTGAGGTCCTGATTTCAGTTCTTTAGGGTATAAACCAGAAGCAGGGTGCCAGGTCCGAAGTGAATTCTTTTCTGAAGCAACTACATCATTTTACATTCCCACCAGCAGTGCACTGGGGTTCCAGTTTCTCTGCGTCCTCACCAAGGCTCATTTTCCGCTAGTCTTGATAGTGCGTGCTAAACTGCTTCAGCCCTGACCCTATGGACTGTAGCCCAGCATCCTCCTCTGTCCATGGGATTCTCCAGGCAAGAATACTGAGTTGCCATGCCTTCCTCCAGGGGATCTTCCCCACCCAGGAATCGAACCTGGGTCTCTCATGTCTCCTGCATTGCAGGTGGGGTTCTTTACGGCTGAGTCACTGGGGAAGCCGGGTCTTGATAGTACCCATCCTAATTGAGCAAGGTGATGCCAGCCTTTCTTTTTGACATTAAGTGTCCAGGACAGGTGGTATGGAATAAGATGTAAGAGGATTTTCAAAGGGCTTTCATATCACAGCTGAAATATTTAGGCCTGGCTCTACCATCAGCCAACACAAGCGTGCACTGGTGAGAACAGGCGGGCACACACGCCCCCAGGCGCCCTGGGGTACCCTGGTTACAGGGCACGGGGCCCCAGGGGAGGCAAAGGCTGTGCGTTTGCGCTGCCCTCTTGGACACCGTCTCTTCCCACCCTTTGTCTGGGCTGCAGAACCACGACCACGCCTGCGTCGCCTGCCGCATCATCCACCGCTCGGACGAGCACCGGCCGCCCCTGCTGCCCCCCAAGGCGGACCTAACTGTGGGGCTGCACGGCGAGTGGGTGAGCCAGCGCTGCGAGGTGCGGCCCGAGGTCCTCTTCCTGACGCGCCACTTCATCTTCCACGACAACAACCATAGCTGGGAGGGGCACTACTATCACTACTCGGACCCCGTGTGCAAGCACCCCACCTTCACCCTCTACGCCAGGGGTCGCTACAGCCGCGGCGTGCACTCCGCCAGGGTCCTGGGTGGCACGGAGTTCGTGTTCAAAGGTAGGGCCCGCCCCGCCCCGCCCCTGGTGGTGCCTGCAGGGTGCCTGGGGTGGCCACTGGTCACGTCCATACGTGGCACCCTTTCCATCTGAGGGTCCCTTCTGTGGACCATGGTCTGCGGGGTGGGCTGACAGCAGGGGCCTGTGAGGCGTGGTGCCGCCAGCAGCCGCGTGTCATGCCGTCTTGTCTCCTTGGCAGTGAACCACATGAAGGTCACCCCCATGGACGCAGCCACGGCCTCGCTCCTCAACGTCTTCAGCGGGAATGAGTGTGGGGCCGAGGGCTCCTGGCAGGTGGGCGTCCAGCAGGATGTGACCCACACCAACGGCTGCGTGGCCCTGGGCATCAGGCTGCCTCACACAGAGTATGAGATCTTCAAGATGGAGCGGGACACCCGCGGCCGCTACCTACTGTTCAATGGCCAGAGACCCAGCGACGGCTCCAGCCCAGACCGGCCGGAGAAGAGAGCCACATCCTACCAGATGCCCCTGGTGCAGTGCGCCTCATCGGCGCCCAGGCCTGAGGACTTCTCTGAGGATCCCGGGGGGCACGGGCACCGCAGCCGGGCCCCCGGGAGCAGCCCAGGTCCCCTGCTGCTGGCTGGGCTCACCGGCCTCTGGACTCTGTTACCCTGGCTCGGCCTCGGCTAGCAGTGCTGAAGGTGTGATTTTTTTTTTTCCCCGCACCAGGATGCCTTACAATTTACAGACTTTCTTTATGAAAAGAAGAGACACTTCTTCCTCAGATGCACTTGAGCAGCTGAGAACGGTGCTCCTACCCGCCTGCCACCCCAGCCCCCAAGCCCGCCCAGCCTGAGTCATGAGCTGTTTGAAGATTCAGCTTTGAACTCCATCCAGTAGGGTCTCGGGCCTGGGTGTCCTCACTATATAATTGCACTTTAAGACCGCAGAGGGTTTCAGGCGAGCATGTTGGCAGAGGCAGCGGGGCAAGGGCTCCACTGTCTTCTCTTCTTCCTTTCCATCGTTGTGCGTTTTGGGGTGGAGCTCCGGCTTCAGCTTTTCCTGCTGCTTCTCTGCGGCTGTTTCCTGCTCCCGTGAACCTGCTTTGCTCTCTGAGTTCCCAGCCAGGGATGCAGAGCAGAATTGGTTGGGACTGTGATCCAGACATTTTTTTTACATAAAGAAGAGAGAGGGGAGCAGGAGAAGACATGGGTGTAAGGGAACAACTGTGCCAGCCTTTCCGAAGAAAGAGAACAAATCCACACTTTCAGATGTTGAAAAGTATCTGTAATTAAAGCTTCAGAGTCATTTAAACAATGGTCATTTTAGCTTGTTGGGAAAGGAGGTGCTGGTCTGTGCTGGTCCCTGGTTGGCTACCGGATGCTCATCACTCTTACCGCCCAGGCATGGGGTGGGGCGGTGTGGATCAGCACCCTTCCCACTGCAGACAGACAGGAGCCACAGTTCAGGGAGGATGACCCGGGTGACACAGTGCCCGTTTGGTCTGGCCTCCTCTCTGGGGGACCCTGTCCTGGCTCACTGGTGCCTGGAGCTTTACTCTGTCATCTCTGCTGCTTCAAAGACCAAGACTCAGAGACCACATGTGGGTGCCATGGCCCTGTCTGTCCAGAGGAGGCAGTGGGGGCGTCCTAGCCGGGTCCCCAGAAACCATTCACCCTGCTCAGGGTTCAGGCTGGGCTGACCCAGCTCTGTCACTGCAGAGAGTCTCAGGGCACTGTTGACAGAGTCTGTGAGGGTGCACGAGTTGCACCCTCGTGCTAAGTTGTGGCTTATTAGGAAATGTGCCCTCTGAACACTGAAGGTGGTGGCCAGGAGAGACCCATGGAGGGAAGCACGAGTCACCGAGAGAAAGCCTGGACATAACTAGAAGCTGGCGTGCAAACCATGATTGAGGTCAAGAGTCCCACCTGCACTTAAGATCTGCCTTATGAGACGCTGTGGTGATGTTATAAGCGGGCATGGGGGACCACAGTGCTGTGTCTTTAGATGATATTTTACATTGTGGTTGAGGGGGGTTATTCCAATGAAAGTACTAACTTAATGTCTGCCCAGTTTAATAAACAGAGATGTCAGAGAGACTCCCACAATAGACATTTTACCTGTGGATCTATTTAATTAACACTAATGCTGTCTTTAAAGGATATAATAAAATTATGTAAAAACAACAAACAAAACCAAACTACGTTCACTACAGAATACCTCTGTGATTTACTGTAAAAATGTTGGCTTTCTAGTCACTCAGCTGGACTCAGCTGTTCACACTGTTTAAAAGTACACTCTATGTGTACACACACACATATACACACACCCATATGCACATATACACCAATACACAGGTTTTAATGTGTGTATAGTGTGTGATATGTATGTGTCTTAGGGACGAGATGACATTCATGTGGTCTTGTCACTTTCTGACCCACTACAAATCATGACAGAGAATGACTAGTATAATTTATTCACAAATTGTCATCAGTTGGATTTGTGCCTGTCACTCACTGTCTCACCCACATACTTCACGTCCTAAAACTAAGCTGCCTGGGTAGCCTACGAAGATTGTCTTATTTTAGGAGATTCTCCATCACCCTGAAGAAACACAATGGCCTATCCTTTAACAGTCATTCTGTTTCAAAAACTGGAAATTTTAACTTAAGGCCAAGGTGCTGTTTCTGAGGAAGGAATGGCTGACTTTAGAATATTCCATAAAAGCTGGAAATACTCCATAATCTGCACTCAGGCGCTGGCCAGTCTGCCTGGAAGTTAAAAGCTGGTCATATTTGTAACTCCGAGATTGGGGCAGGCAGGGCATGAACACTGGGTGGCTCTCCTCAGCGTCGCTGGCCTCTGGGAGTGGACATCTCATCCTGGGCAGCAGGCTGGTCACAGGCAGCTCGGAGAGCTGCTTCTTGGACAGCAGTACAATATGAGTGTGACTTGGGCTTCAGACTGTATAAAATCCGAGTTGACCCAGGACTCAAGAAGGAGCTTTTAGGGTCCCAGTGTCCCCAATACAGAGCAAAGGGGGTTCGTTCAGACATGACAAGCACCACTGTCTGTCCCAGAGGCGCAGGGTCCAGCACTGCTGGGATCGTCCACCCTGAATGGTCCATCTCAGGGTTCCCATGCCTAGCCGCCCATCGGGGTGACCCCACGCTTCCCGACACGGAGGAGCTCTGTTCAAAGGGCGGGCAGCCCAGGACCTCTCTGATGGGGCCTCGCACACACACACCAGGTGGAAACAGCCTGAGTGCAGGCCTTGAGGCTCCCGGCTGAAGGAAAATTTTATGGCAGTAGAAGTGTGGTTCTCTAGTTATCAACTCTAAACATCCTGCTGAAAACAGCGATGATGTTCACAGCCATCCACACAAACCCTGTGATGTTCTGTTGTAAATGGTACGTCCCACCCCTGTAACAGCGATGATGTTCACAGCCATCCACACAAACCCTGTGATGTTCTGTTGTAAATGGTATGTCCCATCCCTGTAACACATACTAGATCCCTGGTATTTATTTTGGAAAATAGGAAAACCAATCCTTAAATGTATGTGGAAACCATAAGGGACCCCGAGTAGCCAGAGCTATCTTGAGAAAGAGCAAAACTAAAGGAATCACATTTCCTGATTTCAGAGTATATTGCAAAGCCACAGTTCAGCGTGGCACTGACACAAAGCCAGATACACAGAGCAGAGACTGGAGATAAACCCACACTTCTGCAGTCAGCTGATCTTCTGTTAACACGAGGGTGCCAGGAAGATGCAAGAAGAGTCTCTTCAACAAATGACATTGGAAAGACTGAATATTCACACACACTAGACTGAAATTGGACCCTTACACCAGAGACAAAACAAACAAACACCAAGTCAAAATGGATTCAAGGCTTGAACATAAGGCCTAAAACGGTAAAATTCTTAAGAAGGAAATATGGGGGTAATGTATCATGACATTGGCTTTGGCAGTGATTTCATGGATATAATTCCAAAAGCACAGGCAACAAAAGCAAAAATTTAAAAATAGACTACATCAAACCAAAAAGCGTCTACACAACAAAGGGAAAAAAATCAATAGAGGGAAAAAGCAACCCATGGAATGAAAGAACATATAGCAAACCTTTTATCTGATAAGGGGTTAATCTCCAAAAGGAACTCCTACAACCCAACAGCAGCAGGAAAAAAAAAAAAAAAAGGCAAGAAACTCTCTTTATAAAAATGGTCAAATGGAGACTCCCCTGGTGGTCCAACGGTTAACACTCTGCACTTTCAATGCATGGGTGCAGGTTCAATTCCTGACTGGGGAGAAAGATCCCACATTTCTGGGGGCAAAAAAACACCCAAAACATAAAACAGAAGCAATATTCAATAAAGACTTTAAAAATGGTCTACATTAAAAAAAATGGGCAAAGGATTTGAATAGACATTTCTCCAAAAAATATTCTATTTTATATTTTCTTTTCTTTGAGTAATTTTGCCATGGAAACAAGTGGATGATGTCAGAAATGGATGGCATAAACATGGAAGGGCAGGCTTCACAAAAGAGCTGGTCAAAGATGAGAAATAGCTCTGATTTCCAAACAAAATTCATTTCGGTAGCCAAGAAAACAGAGTCCCTGGTGCGATAAAGCGCGTTCTCTGAAGAACCCCCTTTGAGTGTGCTCCAGCACGAATGTCTACCCACAGCATTCACAGCAACCTAGCCAACCTCTGCATTTCCTTATTAGCTTGAAACTAAATAGCAGGAAATAGCCAGGGGCACCAATAACACTGCAGAATCTTGTGCCAACTTCCAGCTGGGTAGACGGCCCTGTGGAGCTAGTTTCTTAATACTTTGAAAAATTCCACTGAAATGAGAGATAACAAACTTGAAAGGCAAGTCCTTTGTGCATCAATAAATCAGACATCAAAGTGATGATTGGGCCAGAGATCTGAAGAAGTCGTGTGTCATTTTCAGCATAATAAAGCCGTGAATATGAATTCAGATGAGCGGCCTGGCTGGAAATACAGCAAACCATGTGCTCTATTTCTGGAGTAGCCCTTCTCCCCAGGGGGTGATACAGATTTCGATTCCATGGTATCTTGCACACTTCTTCACTCGTCTCATCACATTTCCAGACCACAGAGAGCCGTAAGTTACCCGTTCCGTTGCAATTCACTCCAAAAGCATTGGAATATTGAAGAAAATGGTGATGATTAAAACAACTAAAAACTCATAGGAGCTCTGTGCAAAATTCTGCCACACAGGCAAACAACTATGAACAAACAAGTTTAAAAACAGTTAATTCATGCTGTCCACCTGAAAGTAACACAACATTGTTAATTAACTATGCTCCAGTATAAAATAAAGAAATGAAATGAAACAGGTATTCAACCTGTTCTTGTTAGGTCCATGAGGTCCCAGCGCCCTCCTCAGGCTGACTGCATACCCAACTGCTCCTCTCTGGGGGTCCTGCCACAGCCCCGGGCAGGGCTATGACTTACATCAGTTACTCTAAGCTTCAGACACTTATTTTGCTTATTCTTCACTTATTTTCGCATGACCAACATTAAGTAAACTGATCATTAGACTATGCCCTGCCACCACTTAGGAATAACAGTTATGTTGCTATAAATAGAGGATTTTATACTCAAAGAAAGTTTTGAATCTGTCTCATTCCATCATATACTCAATGTGGTGACCCTTCCCTGCCCCTAGCCAGTGCGGTAACTCATGAGGACATCCGGGGTCAGCCTGAAAGTTTCCAGAGTCATTGCTGAAACTGTTAGGGCATGTCATTCCATTTCTCAACACTTATAATTCTTTAAATATTCTAACATTGGGATGAATATTAGATCCTAGTTCCACCCATGATCCTAAGTCTCTCAGAAGGAATTACTCTTTCTCCACTTGACAGGCTTCCAAACAACTCTTCTCCCCAGGTCTCTTCTTTGGTAGAGTTTTGTTCACATTTTCCTAATATGATTTGGACCCTGTGCTGCAAATCATTGCTTCGTTCTTTCTTATTTAGTTAAGTTTCAGTTTCTATAATTAACAATTCTCTAAAAATACTGAATAAAATATCATAGATACAGATGGACCAATGAAAATAGTCTTAGCACCAGTACTTCCCCTAGTCTAGACCAACTCTGAAAACAGCTGAAAGTGTTAACAGCTCAGTCATGTCTGACTCTTTTGCGACCCCATGGACTGTAGCTCACCAGGCTCCTCTATCCGTGGAATTCTCCAGGCAAGAAAACTGGAGTGGGTTGCCATTCCCTTCTCCAGGGGATCTTCCTGACCAGGGATCAAACTCGGGTCTCCTGCATTGCAGGCAATTCTTTACCATTTGAGCCACCAAGGAACACCAACGCTGGTGGAACCAATATGTTAGTTTGTTTTTTTTTTAAGACATTCATTTTTGTCACTGAGATCCTTAAATATTTAGAAGTTGAAACTGTCTCTTTTATGCTGCATGGTGTAGAAATGTCAGGACTCAACAAACCATTTGGAGAAAGAAGTGGCAACCCACTCCAGTACTCTTGCCTGGAACATCCTATGGACGGAGGAGCCTGGTAGGCTATAGTCCGTGGGGTCGTGAAGAGTCAGACACGACTGAGTGACTTCAGTTTTGCTTTTCACTTTCATGCATTGGAGAAGGAAATGCAACCCACTCCAGTATTCTTGCCTGGAGAATCCCAGGGACGGGGGAGCCTGGTGGGCTGCCGTCTATGGGGTCACACAGAGTCGGACACGACTGAAGCAACTTAGCAGCAGCAGCAAACCATTGCTATAAGAACCTCGACAGAAATCACAAGTTTTTTAAAAAGAAATAATTTGTGTACATATTGGTTGTGTGTGTCTAGAAGCTATTCCAATGTCTGCTTTACCCCCCCTCGCTTCTGGCATCTACGGCCGTCATCAAATGTAATCCACAAAATAACAGATGCTGCATGAAGATACTTGTTAAAATATTTTACCATTGACAGATTCCTTGCTCATCACAAGCTCACAGAAGACACTTAATTGCAAGGCCTGTTTGGGAATCACTGGAGTCACCTCCACTGGATTTCCTTTCCATGTGGAACCAGAAGCTTCAAGAATTTAACATCTTTCCGGAGAAAGATAAAAGAGGGAACATCACCTGGGTCTGATAGCAAGTGATTGTACTTAGCATAGAGGAGTGGTTATAAACTTAGATTTTGCTTATCTTAGTGCTTCATTGTTTATGCTTTTGAAAATCTGTATTCTTGGCTTTGCTCTTACTGCCTTAGCTTAGATTTTACTGCATTAGGTTAGCACGGTTAAATCGTTTGAGTTCTTTAACTTGCAATCAATGTTTCTTTATTTACTTATTTTTATCCCACTTTATTCCAAAAATGAGTCAAGGCAGTTTACGGAAATACCTACAATTCAAGGGGACCGAATAGAATATAAAAATAGCTGAGTACATCTGGGCAAACAAAATCGAAGGCTACAAAAATAAGAACAATCCAGATGTGACCTGGTTGTTCTCAGGATGTGCTCGCAAATCTTAGCCCCTCACTAGAGGGGAGCTACAGTTAATGTCAGGCTTTCTAGAAGCCAAAGAGGTAATGTGACAAAATTTCATGTGACTCGAACAAATTAATTACTCAGGAAAAAGAACAACCTTTTCTGGAAGCAGAGAAAGAGAGAGAGATTCTCCTCATGACACTTGTTCAATGAAGAAGAACCACACACTCATCCCCCAGTTTATCTAGCACATTATTCTGACTCAGGGCTTCAGAAGCTCCACAATCTTTGCATGCTACCTGCTGAGCTGGGTGCCCCTTTGTGCACTGTTTAGAAGATACTCCAGGTCTGCCCCACATCTAGTCCCAGCATGGAAGTCTCTTAAATTTAAACCCCTGAGTCCATCTGAAATTACCCTCATGGGCCCAGGGATCTTTAGAAAACCTCATTTTCTTATTTGTGTACCTTTGAAGTCTATGGCTTTCATGTTCGATTACTGTGTTAAACACAGGGGTCTTCCTTTCCTGGGCTCTGTGTAGCAAAATTGGACTTTCATCCTTCAGTTAAATCTAAGGAAGAAAAAGGAGTGAAGAAACCTCTCATAAAAGTGAGATGTTATTATGTGCTAATGAAAACCAGACTGTCTCCTGGTAACAAAAAGTCCAGTTTTGCTACACAAGGCTGCGTTCCCATCAAGGACCCCTAATACTCGGTCCTCAGAGGGGACCCATAATCATGGGATCCTGTTACTAGGTGTGTCAATAAATGCCCAAGCATGCAGTCCTCTCTGCTAAGCTTATCCAAGTTCAAATCCCAGTTCTTGAGAGCAAAACCATTTAGTGTGCAACCTCAATGAGAAAGTGTCCCCTTTTTTTTTTTTTTAATATCCAAGGATGTTCTTGCTTAAACTGCTGTGGGGGGGGGCGATCAGGGGGTCCTCACAGTCCCCACCACAAGGGGGTCTTGATGTGGTCAACCCCAAGGGTCTCCCCTCTCCAATCCAGTCAGGCACATCCTTCACCCCAGTTCTCACACAAGGTGGTTGGCAGTGGAGAATCTTTTCTTTTTTTTTTTATCTTCAGGATGCTTCCTGCCCAGACAGTCCCCCCCCTTTCCCGTCAATATATCAACCCTGGGCTTCCCTGGTGGCTCAGATGGTAAAGAACCTGCCTGCCAATGCAGGAGACCTGGGTCTGGAAGATCTCCTGAAGAAAAGAATGACAACCTACTCCAGTATTCGTGCCTGGAGAATTCCATGGAATGTAACCCACCAGGCTCCCCTACAGGTGGGCTACATTCCATGGGGTCGCAAAGAGTTGGACATAACTGAGAGGCTAACACTCACTGGGTGGTGTTTCTTTCTGAAGAGTCAGCTGACTCTCAGATCAGAAACACCAAAGAGAGAATTTTTAGTTTATGTGGGCACCAGGCACGCCCCTGAGCCACCCTGTCACCGATGGGCCTCCTGGCTCTGACCCGAGGATTCCCCTCTCTCTCCCACTTCTCCCTCTTCCTGCAGCTCTTCCTTGTTTTCTTGCAGAGAGTTTTTTTAAGTCTTTCAGTGCAAGCCACTTCTTCTCTGGGAAATCCTTGTTCTTCCTAAGAGGTGTGTGTGTGCACGTTTGTGTTTTGCATCTCAAAGTTTTCTCTTTGCCTTACAAGGTACTGGCCCAGGCTTTCCTGGGAGGTAAAGTTCCTTCTTGGCTGGATTCCAGCTGATTTCCAGACTGGAGGAGAAGGCAGTGGCCCCTAAATGAGTTCAAAGTGAATTTGAAGGAGCGTCTACATAGCCTCCTCGCACTCTGCTCCCGTGTGAGCTGGGATGGAGGTCATCACTAGCAGCAAGCCCAGGACTGCAGGGTGGGTCTGCTTGTTTTTCTGCAAACTCTGAGAAGCAGTCGGCCCTCCCCGGAACTGGCTACAATCTGCGAGTTAACCCAAATTAGACTGTTTCTCTATTTGCAGCCATCCCCCTTTCTCCATTTCCTTCTCCCAATAAATGTGTTTCCTCGCTGCATCATACTTGCAGAGCCAGTCCCTCTGTGCACACACCGCTCACCCATTGTGCAAACACCGGTCATTCTGAAGAGCAAACTTCACATGGGAAAAACACCAAAGTTACCCAGATGCTTCTTTCCTCCTAATTATGACATTATTATTATTATTTCTCCATCTTTTCCACTAACTTTGAGGATTCAGACGGAGCCTGCACCATCTTGAAAGCACCACTGCTGAGTGCCCGGGCCACGCCCACACCTGAGCACAGGTGGAGCACACAGCGCTCTGGCTGCTTTGGAGGCTGCCTTACCCATCATTTATCCTTGTCCTTAGGATCTCGTCTCCCTAACACTTTCCTGAGCTGTTTGAGATTACGTCCACGCCCAACCCACCTCCTGGCAAGTTCTGTCTCCCCAGTAAAAGTGAAAGTGTTAGTCACTTGGTCATGTCCATGTCCCACTCTTTGCGATCCCATGGACTCCTTTGTGACCCGCCAGCTCCTCTGTCCATGGGATTCTCCAGGCAAGAATCTGGAGTGGGTAGCCATTCCCTTTTCCAGGGGATCTTCCTGACCCAGGGATCGAACCCAGGTGGCATTGCAGGCAGATTCTTTACAGTCTGAGCCACTAGGCTCAGTAGCACTTTCCATATTTGTCATTTTTCTAATGTTATTTAACAGCTGTCACTTCTGCTACTGAAGGAGGCCCTTGGCAGAAGGGGCTGGGCTGATTGGCCCACACTGTCCACACCTGGATTCCCAGTATTTTGCAAACATTGCTGGATTAGAGAGTAAACAGTGAATGTGCCGTCTGGTTCCCCCCACCCACCTTAGAGCCTGGTTTGATTCAAAACTGCCCCAGATGGAATTCAAAGTTACAGAATATTACAGAATTTGAACATCGTGTAAACAGATTTCATCATGGCCTTGGCAATCGGCAGAACCCTGGCTTTAGAAAGCTGTCTTTTGTTTGAGTTCAGAATGTTTGGTTCTGTGTAAAACATCCAGACATTATTTCTAAGACAAATGTTACCCTCATTCTCGGTCTAAAGCTATCGTCAGGAGCAAAGACGGTAACTGTAAGTGCCCCTCGGCACAGGGAAACCCAGTGCTAGCCTGAGAAACAGAGGGGACCCCTCACCCAGGAGGCAGAAGGGGGATCTCATCTTGCAACTGTGTACAGATCATCATAGCAACATGGTGAAGATCTGTGTCTTTTCTGGTCAGTGCCTGGACAGCAGGGTGACCAACGCTGGGCCCCGAGGGCCAAGAGCACGGACTCAGTCCCACTTGACCACAAGGCAGTCCTTGTGGGGTGGGGCGGGAGAAGAGGGACAGGGCAGAAAGGGGGCTGTGCTTCCGATGAGGGCTTCTGTCTACAACCCAAGAGTCTTGGTAAACTGAAAAAGGGAAAGCTTAAGTTGCTATCTCTTTAAAATAAATAAGACATAGAAGATTGTAAGTCAGTAAGAGGGCTGATTTGAGAGTCTATTTGGAATATCAAAGATGCAGCCTGTTGTTTCAACTACACACTGCTGGCTGGTTGATGCTTATCTAAATTATAGGTCCCGTCTTGGACTTAAGATTCAAAACCACAGAATTTCAATTCTACAGCAATAAATGCTACAGCTTCTGAAGACAGGCTCTAGAACTGGAGCGTCAAGGCTGCTCCAAGGGGCCTCTGTGTTCAGGCGGGTCCCTGGGGGCTCTTCACACACCCCCGCCTTGGGCATGGGATCGTGCTGGGTTCACCAAGGGTCAGCACCGACCCCTGGAAACAGGGGAGTCAGAGTCAGTCGATCATTGCTAATGTGAAACTCTTCCTAGAATCATCCACAGACCCACTCAGTTCTCACCAGGGTCACAGCTGACCTGCAGGCTCTGAGCAGGGCCAGCTTACTTGTCCTTCTGTCCCCAGGACGACACCTGGTGGGTGGTAGAAAGCCCACCAAGTCTGTAAGAGGCTGCCCTGGAGCATCCTTCCAGAGGTAACAAGGCCGGGGGAGAGGACCAAGGGGAGCCGGTCCAGAAGCAGGTCAACACAGAGGGCAGGGCTGGGCCTGTGGGGACACTATGGGCATGCTGTGGCCCCCAGGGAGGTGGGGAGCTGGAAACAGGGAAACCAGAATCGTGGAAAGCAAGAAAAGGGTGCAGATGTAGCTGGCAGGAGCCTGCTGTCTGAGTGGTGGCACACCAGCACAGGAACTAAAGCCCAGGTCCTGGCTCTGCAGAGGGTCCTGGAGGCTTGGCTGGCAGTCTTTCCCCTCCACCTTTTTGCTTTTTTGCTTTTGGTTTTTCCTCCCTTTTTCCAAGCAGCTGCAAACCACAGGAAAAGCATGTCACTCAAAATTATTTGTCCCAGTTGTGGTGACTTTAACTGCTCTGGAGACTCCAGGTCAGGATCCAGAGACAGATTGTGAGAAGCTCAAGTCCTCAAGCAAAGACCCTTGCCTGCCCTCCAGGCCTGGCTCCTCTGTTTCTGCTGCCCCTGGGCTGAGCCATCCTCACCTTCATCCCCTTCCTCCTCCCTACATCCCCCTACTGCCCCATGTTCCCCTCTCTGGGTGGCACAGCATCAGCAGAGCAGATGGAGGGGGAGGGAAGGTGGGTACCCAGCCCCTGGAGTTGCTACATTCTCCTTTGCCCACGGGCATGTGCTGGAGCCTGGTAACTGCAGTACTTACAGAGGATTTGCAGCCCCAAAGCCCTTGGCTGCCCACAAGGTTCAGCTGCGAGGAATTTCCATGTCCTATCATTACTTTGCCAACAAAGGTCCATCTAGTCAAAGCTATGGTTTTTCCAGTGGTCATGTATGGATGTGAGAGTTGGACTGTGAAGAAAGCTGAACATCGAAGAATTGATGCTTTTGAACTGTAGTGTTGGAAAAGACTCTTGAGAGTCCCTTGGACTGCAAGGAGATCCAACCAGTCCATTCTAAAGGAGATCAGTCCTAGGTGTTCATTGGAAGGACTGATGCTAAAGCTGAAACTCCAGTACTTTGGCCACCTCATGTCAAGAGTTGACTTATTGGAAAAGACTCTGATGCTGGGAGGGATTGGGGGCAGGAGGAGAAGGGGACGACAGAGGATGAGATGGCTGGATGGCATCTCCGACTCGATGGACATGGGTTTGGGTGAACTCCGGAAGTTGGTGATGGACAGGGAGGCCTGGCGTGCTGCAATTCATGGAGTCACAAAGAATCGGACACAACTGAGTGACTGAACTGAACTGAACTGATGTGCTCTGGGCGGAGAGTCTCAGCTGATGGTTCTGAAAAGCTGTGCGTGGAAAAAGCATGGGAATGACAGGAATGACAAAGGCTGCTATGGACAGAGCACACAGCGTGTCAGCCCCAAGTCACAAGCTTTGGACCATCAGCTGTAAAACTGACTGTGGCTCACAGGCCAGGCTGTTGGTGGGCTTGTCCACCGCGGCTCAGCAAATGGTCTGGAAGCTCAGGGGCTGAGAACGAAAGGCTATGGATGTCTTTCTCCATGGTGCAGACTGGATCCTGGGTGGGGCACATGGGGGCCCCCCTCTCTCTGCTTCATGACATCTGGGATCTGCCCTGCAGTGACTGCCAATGGGCAGGAAGAGCTCCATGGGCCCCTCACCATGAGCTCAGGCTTAGACTGCCCGGGGCTCCCGGGACCACAGCAGGTGGGTGCTGGAACCGCCCCTCCTCCAAGCTCTACTGTCCACGCAGTCACAGGTGGTCGGGACCACCTGGGGGCAGCCCAGGGACAGACCCCACCTCTCACTGGGACAAGTGTCCAAGATTTGGTTGCTACTTTCAATCCACCACCAGTATTATTCCCATTTTACAGATGAGGAAACAAACGTTCAAGAAGCCAAACGATTTCTGTCTTATAAGAAACAGAGCCAAGGCCGGAAGGGATGATGAACCCCAAGCCTGCTCTTCCCTCATCCTGCAGACCTGATTCAAGATGGGACTTGGTGAGTGGCTGGCAGCTCTCCACAGGGTTTGCAATAAAGCAGAGCAAATCATTCTGCTACGATCCTTTATACTGTGTATTACTCCCCTAAGAAGCCCCTTCTGTCTGATAAACAGCTGCAGAATCTACAATTTCCATTCCGTTTGAGAGGTTGTTCAAGGTAAAAGAGGTGGAAAAAATACCGAGAGGTAAAATCACCAATTTAGATGAGTGCTACCTGGCCCAGGGTAGGTTTCTATCCTCAGAGGAGGGAAATGTATTTACATTTAGGAGAGGAGCCGGGTCCAATGGGAACCTCGTGTTATTATTAGACTTCCTCTTGAGAAGGATTTGTAAATGAAAACGTAACTTGCTATTTTAGTATTTTGTTTTTCAGGGAAGAAAAACCCTTTGCAAAAACAAATTTAAAAGGAAAAACTTATCCATTTAGAGCACTTGTTTGTTTTCTTATTTGCCAGGCTAAATCCATCTTCTTTCATCTCTGATTTCACTAGGGACTGGGGAGGATGAGAGCTTTTCTTCCTTTTTTCTGAATCTGAAAGGACTCTTCAAATACTAGCAGGATTGAATCCTTTGGCATCCACGGCCCTTCTGCTTGCCTGGCAGCAAGCAGCGCCGCTCAGCGGGCAGCAGCGCCGCTCAGCGGGCAGACAGGGAAGGGCAGCAGCGCCGCTCAGCGGGCAGACAGGGAAGGGCAGCAGCGCCGCTCAGCGGGCAGACAGGGAAAGGCAGGCCGGGGGGGTTGGAGGACCTGGTGGGGTGGATGTGGCCACGGCCCCTCTGTGAACCTTTTCTTATTTTTTAGTGCGCGCCCTACCGTAGTGCTGCTATTCTATCTCCTTAGCTACCGAAAATCTCGAGAAAACAGGTCTTTCAGCTGCTTTTGCAATCCCAGTGCAACTGTGGGCTTGACATCTCCACCTTTGAGTGAAATCTCCTATGGTACATATTTTATGAGTACTTTCTTAGCTTCTCTGTTAACATGTATTAACTGTTCATCAGGCAAGTAGCTGGAAGTTGTATTTAAGAGAGAGATGTGTTCCTGAAGATTTTCAAACACAGTTCAAACTTTGGCTAGTTGTAGGCAGATCTCAGGAAGTTGTGTGGGCTCACTGGTGCCCTCTGTTCCTGGAAGGGCCAGGCGGCCTCTCCCTCTCCACGGGCTGCCAGCTTCCTAGCTTTACCAGCAGTGCTCCTGGGCCGGACTGACCCTGGCTCAGGCCTTCACTGGGCAGGTCACCTGCCTGAGAAGGTAACCATGCCCACCTGGACAGGTGCGCTTTTCCAGGTCCCTCCTTCTATTCTGTTCCTCCCCCGTGGCCGCTCCGACCACCACCCCCGCTGCATGTAGCGTCCCCTCCACATTGGTTTATTTAGCGTGTCTCTGCTCCCGGATCACACCTGCCCCCTCCCCGGGGGTGGGGTACAACCTGGAGCATCCACTCCACAAAGATTTGTTGAGTGAATGCCTCAAGAGCAAACAGGATAAACCCAAGTGGCATCTGCTTCTTCCCAACACCATCACGTTGAGGGCTTCTGGAGGAATTTTTCACTTGGAAGATGCATGTTATTTATTATTTTTTTAAACTTCATAGAAAAAAGTCGTGTTAATATTTTAAATTATATTATTTCAAATTTCTTAATTGACATTTGCACAAAATATAGCCACATGAATATATTCTCCTTGCAAGAGAGTTAAACTATTATAATTTAAGGCTAAAGTCCTTTTTACAAATACACCTATGGGATGCGGTATTAAAAAGAGACTTTTCACAGGGTGGAACTAGGTCATCTCCAAGCAGTCCAACAAAATACAGAGTAGGACTCCACGAAGCCAAGTCAGTAGGTGGTTTTATTCCCTTTTATTCAAAGGGAACAAGGGACTTCCCTGGTGGTCAGTGGTTAAGACACTGAGCTTCCAATGCAGGGGGAACAGGTGCAATCTCTGATTAGGGAACTAAGATACTTCATGCCACGCTGTGCAGCAGTTTCTTCTCCGTCTTGAGTGATGCTCATCAAGAGGACTGTGCTGGTTCAAGCACCTGCGAAAGTGACTTATGTTGGACATCAATACTGTAGATCGTCCCAGCTCTACTGCACTCAGAGCTCTTGGGCAGCACTGCATAACTTACCTACAACATAGTGAGAGCATCGCTTTTATGTGAAAAGTTCAGTAAGAAAGCAAAACCGAATTTGACCCTGTCATCCAATGTCATCATCTCTTTTGTTTGGGTACTTCCAGGTTGTAAAAGCACGTGCACGTAGTGCCACCTGGTGTTCCTAGGCGGAACTGCAGGACACAGAGCCCACAGGCCTCTGACCGCAGAACCTGAGAGAGGGGGGAGAAAGCCACTTGACAGCCCGCTTCAATCAAACCTAGTAAACTCTCAAGCCCAACTTTCAAATTATTAGTGAAATTTCAAAAAAGCCCCATATGCAGTAAAGTTCACTGTGATTTTTTCTTTAAAAACATTTGGAAATCTATAATCCGTCCATGCACCTAAATGGGCGTAATGTGAGTTATTATTAATACAATACACTTGACCCTTAAACAACATGGGATGAATTGTGTGGGTCCACTTATATGCTGGAACCACCGTGAGTCGTGGGTCGGCAGCTGGTTTGCTAGTATTTCTGCGAATCCCTTGCCCCCGACCTTCAACCGCTGCGCACTGATGAGCATCAGCCCGTGGTTACCCAGCAGTGACCCGGACGCACAGTCGAGTTTGCAGATTGACTGACAGACGTTTGGCCCAGATGTAGGATGAATGATCCAGACTGTTCCGGCCGAAAAAGGAAAGGAACAGATCGCAACGCCCACGCGCATTCTTGGGAGAGGGAGGTGAGGTCCACCGGCGTGGGGTCCGGCCTGTTGCACTCCCTGCAGACCTGCCGTGGTTAGAACCGCACCTGATACATAACAGGTGCTCAACACACCTGAGCTCAACCCCGGCAATAGATGCACGAACCTCCTTCTCTACCCACCGCGCCTGCGCAGGAGCCACGCGTGCGACCATTCCGCGCGCTCTGCGCCTGCACAACGTCTGCGTGCATAACGTCTGTCTGCATAGCGCCTACGCGGCTTCCGGGCCGCTTCGCTGCGCTAGGTTTGAGCCCTGTGAGCCCCGGTAGTACGGCGGCGGCGCCGTCCCGGCCTCCTCTTCGGCGTTCCCACGCCCACTCGGCGGGCTCTCGGCCTCCACGTCAGGGCCGCGCCGCGGAGATGGCGGCTCAGAAGATAAACGAGGGGCTGGAACACCTGGCCAAAGCAGAGAAATAGTGAGTGAGGGGCCCAGCGCGGCCTTGGGCGAGCGCCGGGGTCGGCGCCTCCTAGGCCAGTCTGAGTCAGCACCAGGTGGGGGGCTCTGCCGCGGGGGCGGAGCCGGGCGGACGGGGTGGGGCCGCCGCGCCCCGGAAGCGCTGCCTTCCGCCGCCGGAAGTGGGCGTGCCTTGGGCGGTGGGGGCGCTGCCGGGTCCGAGCGCATCTCTCTGTATCTTCGCGCAGGTGCTCCTGGTTCCTGGCTCTTTGGGCAGTTACCTGGCCCAACTATGTTTTAAAATCTCTAGCTTTTCCCAAGTGTAGCAACAAGATGACTTAACGGATGTGTCTTGTCTTTGGTGGAATTTTAAAAGTTCTGGTGGACAATGGGGCTTCCCAGGTGACTCAGTGGTAAAGAATCCATCTGACAGAGCTGGAGACGCGGTTTCCACCCCTGGGTCAGGAACCCTGGAGAAGGGAATGGCAACCCACTCCGGTATTCTTGCCTGGAGAATCCCAACGACAGAGGAGCCTGGCCGGCTACAGTCCATGGGGTCACAGAGAGTCGGACACGACTGAGTGCGCGCGAGCGCACACACACACACGGTGGAAAATATAATGAGGACTTCGGGGTAGGGATGGGGATTAGAATTTTGCTTTATTGCGATGCTTTCTCAATTTTGTGGATTAGAGTAGACAAGCTGCATTTTAACCGTTTTGTTTTTCTTAGCTTGAGAGTTGTTTACAAATTTGAACCTTACAGTAGAGTTACACAAACATAAACTTTAATTGGCAAATTAAAAGGAACACAAGAAAGGCTGAACGTCTGCAGGCTATAGGGGCTTCCCCCTCTCTCAGTTAAGGTGCCCCCCTGATTCCTTGGCTTTCACTAACTGAATTCAGAATTTAAGATGGTGTTTTATTTAGCAATTCTTATGCACACCCAGTGTTCTTGCCTGGAGAATCCCAGGGACGGGGGAGCCTGGTGGGCTGCCATCTATGGGGTCGCACAGAGTCGGACACGACTGAAGTGACTTAGCAGCAGCAGCAGCAGCAGCATGCATACCTAAGTTTGACAGTCACAGGGTTAGTTTAAGCTGTAAGTCTGAAGTTACAGAAAGCATCAACGGAAAGGACACGGAGATGTGGGCTCAGGATCGATTGGCCTGTGGTCCTGGAGAGCAGCTGCTCTTGTTCTCCAGTCCCGCTCTCCTCCCCATGTTGCCCTGCCCTCTGGTTGCCCTTGCTGTCCACTGCAGCTCATTGCAGACTTCCTGCTGCCGCCCTCTGTCCCTCTGAGGGTTTGTCTTTCTGGCCTCGCTCTGCAGTCTCCTTGGAGGATCTTAACTGGGCGCTGGTGTGGCCTGTGTTGATGGCTCAGGTTATCTGTGCCTCTCCTGAGCTGCAGTCTCAGGAATCCAGCTGCTCACTGCGGTACCTCGACTGTCCCAGGCTTTAGTGCACCTCAGGGCTTGTTACACCCTGGATGCTGCTGATGCTACCCTGTTTCCGGTTCAGCAGGGCTGGGGGAGGCTTAACAATTCATACATTTCTAGCGAGCTAGCAGCAAATACTGGCACTGCTCGTCTGGGGACCAGGCAGTGATTACCTCAACTCTCCTTGGATGTTATGTAGACATTTCAGAAGGGGGAGACCATGTCTGTGACAGTGGGAGGGAAAGTGATGAAGTGTGTCCAGGAACTTTGGATGGAGGTAGACTAATGGGGACTTTCCAGTTGATGGTTCCCCTCTCTCCCTATTTACAGACCTACAAAGTCCTTACAAGCAGGGTTCTGACTTAAGAATGTGGTTGATAACTTCTGTTAACTGTATCTTCCTTTCATTTAGCCTGAAAACTGGTTTTTTGAAATGGAAGCCGGATTATGACAGCGCTGCTTCTGAGTATGGAAAAGCAGGTATCTGTGACAGTTGTCCTGCCTCCTGCAGTGTGTTATGTTGGTCTCAGCATAATTCTCACTCTTAGTGTTTCCTGTAGCATCTTAGTTCTTAGAAAAAACAACCAAAGACCTGCCCAGACCCTGTGCTTTTCTAGGTTCTGTTTGCAGGTGTCTTGAGTGCCGAGTTGCAAACCCGGCTGCGTCCCTCTCCCATGAGGGCAGACTGTGGGGTGGGCGCAGCTGTGGGCTTTTAGCATCATTAGCGTGTTCTTGAAGTGCAGTCAGTTCATACTATATACTTCCAGGAGTTGTCATACTTTTCTCCCAGCTGTTTCTGAATAAAGACTTTTTTGGTTCACTTTGTAAAGCGCGTAAGCCTCATTCTCAGCAGTTGTTTGTGCACAGCGCGTGTTAGCCTCTTGTTCTTTACAGCCTTGGTCAGAGATGTGCTGATAGTTTTTCATCCAACGTTAAGTTTATAGGCATATTTTAATATCTTGGTTTGCATATAAGATAAAAGCAGTCTGAAATTTCCAACAGAAAGAGAACTTATTACAAATTCAGCATTTTCAGTTATGGAATGACAGCTTTCAGCGTATCTGTGATGATTTTGGACATAAAGCATAGTATGATTTTGAAATAGGCTGAACACGTTTTATTGTGTGCTTCTGCGGTGGTTGTGATCACATGTGTTAGCCTTGGGTAGAAATCACCTAAGAAATCTGCTTTTAGCAGACTTTAGTTTTAGTATATCACCAGGAATAAAGAAGTCAGAAAAAATTAAAACTAATTGGCACAATGTAGGATATAGTTTCTAGAGAATAATTATTAAAATAATTACAGGTTCACATTTTACATGGGTTTTATGGACGCTTCATACAAGAATGTTTTTGTAACTGGAGAGCATGACATTTTGCAGATCTCCTCCATAAGGGAAATTTAACATGAAACTGTTCTATATGCATCTGAGACCATTTCTGCTTTCAGAAATAAGTACTTCCAAGTCAGATTTTCCTCTTAAAACATTGTTTGTTTTCTTTAAGGGATTATGCAAGATACATTTCATCAGTAAAGTTTTATGACAGCAAAATGTAGAAATTCAGGGATAAAATAGTTTATTGTTTGTTTATTTTCAGCATTTTAAGATAATTTTAAGAGTGTTTTTAGCAAGTAATATTTTCTTAAAGCAGTATACTTTTCACTTATTTGTAAGCAACACTTCATGAACTTTCCAAAGTCTATAAAATAGTAATTAAAGATTGTGCTAAAAAAGATTATAAAAATATTGAGTGTGCTTATTGGACTTCAGTTTCAAAATAATTTAAATAGAATAAACTATAACTGAGTACCGTTTCTGTTGTAAACTGTGAAACTGGTGAGGAAAGGAGCTGTCTTTGTGATGACGCCTGTTTGCATTGTTGCTCGATTGATGTGATCTAAGTTCTTCAAAGTGTACGTGCTGGTGTTAGAGTTAAAAAAAAAAAACTTTTGAAAATACTTGTAGATTATTGATAACCAAAAAAGTTATAAGCAAATGGTGTAGAAAAAAGTAGTATTTATAATTTTATGAAATTTCCTAAGTATTTGATTGTTAAGTTTATTTTCTAATACCTTACATATCATGCAGATTTCAGTAGTGATTCATTTGAGGTTTTTTTTTAAATGATGGAAATAGAAAATCTGTTTTTATTTTCCTCTGTTTCAGCTGTTGCTTTTAAGAATGCCAAACAGTTTGAGCAAGCAAAAGACGCCTGCCTGAAGGAAGCTGTGGCCCATGAGAACAACAGGGCGTATCTTTTCAACCTTTGGAAATGGTTATGAGTTTGCTGCCTGTGGGGTACAGTGCTGTTAGCTTAGAAGCCTCTTAGAACAACTCTGCATGTCTAAACTCTGAAGGTGGTTTATGGAGACTTGATCGTGATCCACACTGCTTTGCAGAGCTGCCTTGGAGAGTTCATTGATTCTGGATTTGCTCGATGATGGTTTTACTTGGGATGAAATGAGGGAGATGCAAGAGACAGGTGCTGAAAAGCGAAGAGGTGGTGCAGGTCGACAGAGAGGCCGCTGTGTAACTATTTTCAGAGGATAGTCTTCCTAAAAAAAAATTTGAAAGAAAGTTTTTAAGTAGTTGAAAACAAATTTTCCTGAGGTATTTTATAATCTTCTTGACTAAAAAATGTTCGCTTTACTTCACGTGCAGATTACGGTTATAGTAATCTTGCATTTTTAGTAAAACATCAGATTAATGCATAATAGGAGTAGCTTAAAGATCTGTGTGGTGTTTTGTCAGTGTTTTTGTCAATTGCGTAGGTTTTAGTAGACATCCTCAGGCATTAAATGATCTCTTTACCTGGTTGACTCTGGGAGATGGTGATGGACAGGGAGGCCTGGCGTGCTGCTATTCATAGGGCCGCAGAGAGTTGGACACGACTGAGCTACTGAACTGACTGAAACTGACTTACGTGGTTTGTGGAGTTTGCCTTTTTGAACAGATTGGGGCAGTGATTTAGTTAGCCTTGCTTTTTAAAATAATGGATCTTTAGAAACTGGTTTGTTTTTTTTTTTCCCTTAATTGTGACTTTATTACATCTATTCAGCCTTTTTCACGCTGCCAAGTAAGTAAATTTCTTTTATGTGTTCATGTATTTGTAGGTTATTATGTTTTAAGTGTTGCTCCGTTCCCTTAGGTCAGTAAATTTTTCCTAGTTATAAGCCCAGAAATAGTGAATTCATGTGTACTGCTGTAAATAAAATAGTGCTTTACATTTGTTTCAGTCTTCACCTGAACCTTAAAAATGAAGTCACTCCTCACTAAGATATTCAGTGTTTAAATCACCATCATATTTTTAGGACCATTTTGTTTACTAACCTGTGAAAAAACAAGTGAGTTAGAAACCCTGTTTTTCCCCTCTTTCTTAATATAGCTACTGGTGCCTGTTCAGAGAAGCAGAAAATTTTCTTTCGCTTCTGAGGAGAAAAAAATATCTGTTTCAAAACTTGGATTTAGGTTTGTCAGGTAGAAAGTCAGTTAGCTTCTGTGAGCTTTACTTAATTTTGCATTGGCAAAGAGAAGTCTCTTTACCTTAGATGCCTGCTGTTTCTAAGGTATTGTTGCCCACATAGATAAATGGAAGAAAAATTTCGTTGTGTTGTAACAAGGGCCTAAAGTAAGTATGTATTGCCTGAGCCAGTTTAAACTGATGCAACTTCTCGTGTCTGGTAGGAGGTTTCTCCTCCCATCAGGATCTCATCTGAGAACTTGTATTCTCTCTGCAGAGCATACGAGCAAGCCGGCATGATGCTGAAGGTCAGTGACGTTGGGGCACATCTGCCCTGTAGGTAAAATGAGTTATGGTTTGTAGTCTTAAGGACGAGACCAGCAAGTGTGATATCCTCAAGGATTTGTCAGCTTAGTCAAAGATGAATGGGCAGGTTTGAAAACAAGCCCTGCAAGGTCAGCATGGAGATGCAGTGCGTCAGCCTAGAGTAGATAACACCTGTAAACTTTACACCTCACTTTTTCATGATTTTTTCCAGTTTTTAAAAAAGGTTTGGATTGGGGATGCTAGATGTATGGCTCACGTGATGCTGAGACTCAGTTTACTAGTAAGATACATAGAGTTACTCTGTTGACGGCACTCAGAGTAAGAGGGTTGCAAGCGCAAGTGCACACAGGGGTATGGCTGAAATGGAGGAGGCAGGCCTGGACGTGCTGGGGGTGGGGAGAAATGCAGCTACCAGGAGTGGGTAGGTCCCCACAGCTGCCACTCTGCCCTGCTCGCCAGTGCCGTGTGGGGGCATGAGCCTGCTGATGCTTTTGGTATTTTAATATATGAAGCCACCAAAAGACCTTCTATGGGCGTGTCTGATTATGAGATGCAGATGGTTAAAGCACAGTGACCTTGGAAATGAGACCCAGCCCTTGGGCTCCTGGTTTGCGGCCTGGTTCGCACAGGCCTTGTGTGTAGCAGTCACTCCTGAGTATTCCAGGAACTGTAGCTGCTCAGGAAACACTGAAGAGCAAGTGGGCTTCTCCTGTTTGTGTAGTTTCTCTGAAACCCCGTGAAGGACTGGGCTCTGCAGGATCAATTGGTGTGTTTCTGGTTTGGCAGAAGGCAGCCTGATGGGGAGAGTGACCTTGCAAAGGCGTTTCATTTTCAGTATGTGTATTGTGTCATGTTTTGGGTCTTTTGCCTTCTCCAGTTTCAGATTGTTAATTCTGTATTTTTTAATTTATGCATTTACTGCTTTGTGCCCTATTGTTTGCCTAAAGGAGATGCAGAAACTCCCAGAGGCTGTTCACCTGATCGAGAAGGCCAGCATGATGTACCTGGAGAACGGCACCCCAGACACGGCCGCCATGGCCCTGGAGCGGGCCGGGAAGTGAGTGTGGACAGGGGCTCCGCCTGGGAGTCTTTTTGTTTTGATGAAAGTCCAGTGAAAACAAGTTTTCTGTTTCGTGTATAAGTCAGGTATTCTTGTTTCATTTAGGCTGATAGAGAATGTAGATCCAGAAAAGGCTGTGCAGTTATATCAGCAGACAGCCAATGTGTTTGAAGTAAGTGAATTTGTTTTCTCTAAGTAGACTTAGACTGTTTAGTTTCGTGAGAAACACAGCGGCTACTTTGAAAGCTCACAAGTGAACTCTTCTTCTGTGAGCAGTGAGATGGGTTCTAGTGGCTTTGGTGTCACTGCCCCCACTTCTCCCAACCCTGTCCCTCCCCCATCCCCTCCCCCCATCCAGTGCTGTTACTTTTTAATCAGATGATTGTTGGGGGAGGAGAAAAATTCCTGCCTTAAAGCCGCCCACGCTCTCTTCTGTTGGATCGACAGAATGAAGAGCGCCTGCGGCAGGCTGTCGAACTCCTGGGGAAAGCCTCCCGGCTGCTGGTGCGCGGGCGCAGGTACGTCTCACACCACTGTGCTCCTGTGACCTGTGACCTCAAGGCCATGTTTAGGCAAGGGCTTGTTGATCGTTCGGGTGCAACCCGGGGCGCACCAGGCCCATAATACAGCAGCACCTGGGGTTAAACATGGAAAGGCCTGCTGCTGCTCTAAGACCTGGCTCGGCTGCTCTAGAGACGGCTGTCTGGTCTGTTACCTGGGTTGGGGGGAACGTCGTGATGTCTCTGGGGAACAAGTATCTGTAGCGCTCACCCAGGAACGTGGACGGATTCCCGACAGCCAGACAGTGTCATCACACAGGTTGTTTACCATTTTATCCTTCAGACTTAGTACCCACACACAGCATGAGTAGCTGGATCCCAGATAACTAGGATCCTGTAGAATTTCCTTGTTTTTACTTCACTGCAGTTTAAGCTTAGTAACCTATCTCCATTATTAATAAAGCTATGCAGAGGAGAATGTGTGCGAGTGGACAGGAGAAGGTGACTGTTGACGATCGTGGTGTCGAGGAGGACGTTTGCTCACCGCTCCCTGGCTGCCCACTCTGTTCCCCCTCCCCCATCACTGCTTGTTTTGGGCCCCAGGAGCTGTCAGGGCCTGACGAGGCTGGCGTGGGCGCTTGAGGATGCGGACACGGTGGGGGTCGTTCTTGCAGCAGCCAGTGCTCCTGGGGCATCTGCATGGACTTCCAAGGAAGGAGAGGGCTCTGTGATGGTGGAGTCAGGCCTGGTCTCTCCAGGGCTTCTCACAGCCGCTCGCAGAGCAGTTAGTTGAATCTGATAGATGCTCATTATTGGATGGTCCTTACCAGACCCGACTCCCATATGAAGCAGCCTGTCCTGAAGTCCTCTTGCTCTGTCTGCTGGGGGTCGGGGAGGGCAAGTCAGATGCAGTAGTCACACCGACTTTGTGGAGCTCTCGGAGGGCGCGGGGCGGTGGCTAACAGAGCCCGATGCCACCTTCATTTCTCTAGAACCTGTGACGTCAGACACGTCACACCATGGTCTCTGCTGTGGGGCACTTAGACCTGCCTTGTTCAGCATTTCTTGTTTTGTCTTCAGGTTTGATGAGGCGGCACTCTCTATTCAGAAAGAGAAAAACATTTATAAGGAAATTGAGAATTATCCAACTTGTTATAAGGTATGCTTTCAAAGTGCTTAGTTTTGGCTTTTCTTTGGACCATATTGGTATAAGTGTGCCTGAGACCGTGTTCTATGAACATTTGTTAATTTTTTAAAGTAATACCTTCTGGACCTCTGTTTTTGGCTGAGATGGAGTAATCCTACTGTTGCCTCTCTCCTGCTGGTCAACAGCCAGCACTGCTGGGCAGGGCACAGGAGACAGTGCCCTGAGGACTCTGAGCATTGAGCGGGTGGGAAGACTTCTGACTTCATGTCCCCTCTGCCTCTTAGCTTCGAGAGAGGCACCCCCCATCTTCTAACCAGAGGGTCTGGGGAAGAGGCCCCCATAGAAACCCTGTCTCTACAGCGGGAGGAGCTAGGAAAAGGGGCCCAGAGAGGAGGGCTGCAGGAGGGGGCTCCCGAGTGTGTGTGCATGTGTGTTTCGGGGGGTCGCCAGGCCCAGAGCAGAGGGGCTGAACTAAGACCAGAGCCACTGCCCAGGAAGCAGACCTAATGTGTGGCCTGAGCCTGGGATGGTGGGCGGGTTGGTGCAGGTGCCACAGGCCAGTGACTGGACAGAGGGAGTCAGGAAGATGTGGCGGTTGTCAGAGAAGAGACCCAGGTGTTGGCTCAGCAGATCTAGACCGTGAAGTGGCTGTGACAGCTGCTCCACGCGACCAAGGGCAGCACTGGTGGAGCTGTAGATAGAGGGACTTTTTTTTTTTTTTAATAGAAACTATAAATGAACGAAATGAGAGTTTTAGAGCTGAAACAGCGAGGTCCGAAACCCAGTAGCGGATGGGCCTCATCTGAAAATGGAGATGAACGTCAGATGCAAACCAAGTCACATTGCAGGTGTCGTGGAATCGGCTTTGGCATGGATGTGAACCTGCCCTAACCCTCCCTTTTGTTTCAGAAAACAATCGCCCAGGTCTTGGTGCACCTGCACAGAAACGACTACGTGGCGGCTGAGCGCTGTGTCCGCGAGAGCTACAGGTGAGGCCCGGCCGTGCGCCCTGCTGCCCAGCTCTGCTGGCGCGGGTGGCCCTGCCCTCAGAGGCGGGGCTTTTGTTTTCCGTGAAGTTCAGCACAGGGCGAGGACATGGCGAGCCTTTCAGCTTTTGCAGCAGGGTTTTTATGAGTTGGGTTCTTTGCTGTTTTTCTCCTGGTGCTTCTGTGGAAGTGAGTGACTTGAGTAATTTTGTGATGTTTGCCATATAAGAAAAGAGAAAGTCCTCAGGTGTATGTTTCAGGAAGGTCAGGATAAGGGGTTTTCTCACAGGTGATGTGAGCAGCCTGAGGCCAGGCCCCCCGACACCTGGGCCCCAGGTCCTCTGCTGGTAACCGTCCTGGGCGTGACCTGTGCTCGTATGTGATCAGACCTGTGCGCAGGGGTAGGTGTGTGGGGCCCACACCCATGTGTATGTCCCGGCAGCATCCCCGGCTTCAATGGCAGCGAGGACTGCGCTGCCCTGGAGCAGCTCCTGGAGGGCTATGACCAGCAAGACCAGGACCAGGTGGCCGAGGTGTGCAACTCGCCGCTGTTCAAGTACATGGACAATGATGTGAGTGCCCACCCCGCCCCCTGCCCTGGCCTCCGCCCCCTCCCCTGAGGCCGACACTTAGAAAGGAAGCTCACAGGGAGCACGTGGAGCAGGTATCCTGTGGTGACACCCCCCGCTCCGTCTGCGGGTCCCTCTCCAGGTCACTGAGTTTCTGTCAGGCTCATGGGGTCTTGGGGCCCCTCAGGCAGTGGCCACACTGGTCAGGGCCCCACCCTGCAGCCCAGCGGTGTTGGGTTTTATGGCGGTGTTTCCCTCCGAGTGGTGTCCAGGTTTTCAGGGGGCAGAGACCAGGCCTTGGCACACAGATGAGAGCCGTGGTATCGAAGGTCAGGCCCGGATGTCTAGTCTGAGCTGCACTTTGTCATTGACAGTATGCAAAGCTGGGCCTGAGCCTGGTGGTCCCAGGAGGCGGTGTCAAGAAGAAGGCAGCAGCTCCCCCACAGGCCAAGCCCGAAGGCACCGCTGCCCCCGCCGCCGAGGATGAGGAGGACGAGTACGCAGGGGGGCTGTGCTAGGCTCGGCCCTGCCGGCATGACTCACCCCCAGACTCCGCGGAGGGCGGCCGGACTCACGGTGTCCTGGCTCTGATGCTGTAAGACAAGTCTCGTTCCTGGTTCCCGGACCACTGTTCTGCCCCGTGCCTGGAAGCATTTCCTTTCTTTCCCTGACAAGAGCTCTTCTCAGACACCAGCAGGAATTAACAGAAACATCCCATCACGTCATACGATAGCTGATTTTAAAATTGGCAAACCCATTTCTCGACAGACTTGTTCTAAACAAAAGGGGTAACACGCATGGGCAGTTTTTTCTCTTGGGCTCGTGTCATTTGTTAGAAAAGTTGTTTGCATTTTATTTCATAATTGCTGCTAAAAGTGAAGTTTACTGGTTAAACAAAGTAATATTGTAAACATTTGTTTTCATAAGGAGATTTATGCCCCGTAATAATTAGAGACATTTAAGTTATTAAACCTTCAGATGGAGTGTGGGCCAGGAGGCTGTTCTGAGCCTTACGACGTTACTTCTCCCAGAACAAGACGCACCTGGAGTGTCGTGTGGGTGCCTGAACATTTTGACGGTGGCCTGTCCCAGGGGCCCTGTGCACATCTGCAGCTCTCCCTGGACCGTGGGCATTCCCTCCTAGAGCTCAGCGACAGGTCTCCTCACCCGCCAGCCTGTTGGCCGGCCTTAGTCCCGCAGACCTGTCCTCCCCCTGAGGGCCTCAGCTCAACGTGGAGGCGCTCTCCGTAAATCTCCCGCATGTGGCTGAGAGAGCAGGACTGCCTTCACAGGCGGGGTGCTGGTGTGCGGTTCCTTCCTGGCCTCTCCTGATGGGTTGTCTTCAAGGTGTTCTCTGCCTGAGCTCAGCCTTCTCTCCTGGTGGGAAGAAGCCCAGACCCTGCAGTGCAGCTGATGCCATCCACCTGGCCTCCTGGGCTCAGGTCTGCTGGCTTCCCGGGGACACAGAGGCAGTGTCACGGGAGGACAAGGTCACCCTGAGCTCTGGGAGAGTCCAGGGAGTGTCCTTGCAGGGCAGGTGGGCAGTAGATGAACTCTTTCTGGAAGGTCCGGGTCAGAACACTAACGAACATCCTCCTCGAGTGCTCCCCTACCCCCCAACCTGGCACCCACGTGGTCTGTGGGCAGTGGCTCCTTCCAGCCCTTGTTTGGGGACACTGGTCTCAGTAGCATTTGTGCTCGGTGATGTGTTAATAGTGCACACTTGTCCTTGCTGCTGTGCCCTCCACATCCAGCCACCCTCCAGGAGTCACCTTAATGTGCATTTGAGCTCGTTCACAGCCATCTCAGCAGATTCGGCCGCACCTAGAAGATGCTCTCAACTGCATTGTGTAGACTGTTATCCAGTGCAGCCTTGGAAGAAAGGCTTCACTTCTCTTTTCCTTCATATTAATAGAACAAAAATGCGTACTGAGCCGGGGGGTCCTGCAGGGCTTGGGGAGTGGGCCTTGGAGGCTTGGGGAGTGGGCCTCCCAGTGCAGGGGGCTGGAACCTGGGCATCCCTGACTACCGCCACCCCACCCCCACGGGTTATGGTACATGCGGGGCAGGTGGCTGTTCCCGACATCAGGGTTTCCTGCCTGGGGTCTGGCGAGAAGTGTCTCCTCTTCCTGCTCACAGAAGCTGTTCTCCTTGGGGGTGCTCAGGAGCAGGGAGTGGTGGTCACAGCAGGGAAAGGTGTCTGAGCTCATGTGGTCCCTTTCCCGGAGAGGGTCCACATGCGCGTTCTCAGAGCCCAGCAGTCCCTGTACTGTCCTGTGTGAGTGAATCAGTCTGCAGAGTCTAATATATTGAACTTAACTGTACATATGCAGAGTGTGGTATTTGTGTATGAAACTGTGCTTTATTCCTGTTTTTTTCCAGCTTTGATGAATAATATTAAATGTTATGGAAATGCTGATTATTGCTTCTATGGGAAGATAATTACAAAAATAAAATCTGAAACCATGCAGGTGTGGTGGTTCTTTTTATTATATTTTATGCTTGACTTGTTTCCTTTTTCCAAAGATACATTGTCAGCTACTGCCAGGCGCCCAGCTGTCCCAGACAGCACATTGCTAGACAGCAGTGTGTGTTCTGGTAAGTCGTGCTCTTGGGGGTCCTGAGGCCCCACCTGGGGGTTACTGTGACCTCGGGGAGCTTTTCAGGGTGCCCGTCACCAGTGACTGTCAGACCGTGCTCTCTGGCCTCAGGGAGGTGGGAGCCTTCAGCACACTTCAGTATATCAGGAGAGTAGTTGTTCCATTAAGTGAGGAGGTAAGGAAGCCAAAGTGACAAGGTTGGCATTTAATACCTGGTGTGCACCCTGGTTACCTGTGGACTCACATGACATCACTCAGATGTTTCCTGAGTGCGACTATGGAAGACCCCTATGTAATGCGCGCCCTGCCCTCCTGAGGGTGGGGGTCGGTGGGAGGATTTGGCCCCAGGACGGAAGTTGGGGCAAGATCCTGCAGGACACCTTGGGGGCGGGGGTAGCCACAGGTGAGTGAGCAGGGCAGGGAAAGTCCAGGGGAGATTGAGAGGTGGGGCCCCTCAGAGCTGAGGCTCCGAGGCCCAATGCCTCCGCCAGGGCCCCATCACACTTCCACTTCGATTACAAAATACGAAGATGAAACTTAAAGAATTCCGGGTGACCCAGGGATGCCCTTCAGAGCATAGGCACCTCTGGACGCTGGCCCTGTGCCGCCACGAAGACCCCACCACGGGGCAGTGCGCACACCTGGGCTCAGGTGTGAATGGTGCCTCCTGCAGCAGCAGTTCTCCTGTTTGGACTTGCGACCTACCCCCGCCCCCTCCGTCCTGGGGCAACTCCCCGGGGGCCTGGGGTCTAGTTCTGGGTTCACGGATGGGGGCCGGAGTTGATCCTTCTGCTCCGACGCCCCGGTGCCAGCCGGCCTCTCGGCTCTGGCCTGCCACTGCCCAGAAAACCGCATTTCTCCTGAGGGTGCTGATCTAGCTTCTCACTGAGCTGGCCGGGTTGGGGGGTGGTCCCCTTGGGGGCGGGGATGGACACAGAGTGGGAGGGGAGCAGAGAGTTGAGAGAAACCAGGCTCAGTTAACAGCCGGAAGGCTGCTGCGGTGGGAGGGGCAGTAAGCAAGTGGCCATCGGCCCCTACAGCGCCCCCACCCGTCCCAGACAGTGTGAGCCCTGAGGGGACACGTCGGACGGATGGTCTCTGAGCCCGGGATCTCGAATCTTCCCACACACAAGGAAGCAGAGGTCTGGTCCTCTGGGTGTGTGTGAGTCACTCAGTTGTGTCCAACTCTGCCACCCCATGGACTGTAGCCCACCAGGCTCCTCTGTCCGTGGGGATTTTTCCAGGCAAGAATACTGGAGTGGGTTGCCAGTTCCTTCTCCAGGGAATCTTCCTGACCCAGGGATCGAACCCAGCGACCGAACCCAGGTCTCCTGCTGCTCCCGCACGGCAGGCGGGTCCTTTACCACTGAGCCACCTGGGAAACCCCCTGGTTTTCTTAACAGCAATCATTTGCTGTTCTGACTACCTGGTCTTTGTGGCAAACACCTCCCCAGCCCCAGCTAGCTATAACCTGGCTCCCCGACTCACTCCTCAGAGCAGACCCTCAAAGCTGCCTGAGGAGCTGCCTCTGGACTTGAAGTCCTCAGAAACTCAGCTGAATAAAATGTAATTCTCAGCTTTCAGGTTGTTCTTTTTTTTTTTTTTTTCAGGGAACAGCCTTTATTTGTGGGCTGTCCCCTCTCTCTTTCCTTTCTGGCTTAATAACTTAGGTTCGTGAATCTGCCTGAAATACCTAGTTTCCTACGAGGACCTTGAGCATTTTTTTGTCAGTGTCTTATGAACTGTGTCTTTTAAAATTAAAAAAAATTTAAATCAGTCATAGAGCTGTGCAGGTCATGCAAGATTACAAGTCTAGCAGATCATCACTTTATGATTCCTGCACTTTTCACCTGAATTTGTGTGCTCTTCAGAATACGTGTATCGAATTCTTTATCTCATTTACTATATGTCACTTATAGACCTTACAATAATGACTACTTTTCAAATATGTTCTACCCTATTCTTATTTGCACTCTAAAATGAAAATGTGAATAAGCCTTCAGAGAAGTGAAGTAAAGATGCTGATTTTAATAATAATAATGAAGGTTTGTTAAGGAAGGTCTCCGCTCAAGGGCTCAGCACCCGAGTTCCCAGGCCACCAGGTGGCGCTGTGGAGCGGGTTCAGGACCGCCTCACCAGGACCAGCTGCAGGGTCACTGCTGATGGACACAGAACGGACCGCAGGATGGGCGACACTTGTCTAAACAGCTGATTGGACAAACACATGAGTGCACTCACTCACAGACACAGGCTTTATTAACCTTGTTTGTTGTGTCTGTCTGCTCTTATTCTTCCTGCCCCATGTCACACCTGACGCTGACTGGTGGACAAGGACCAGCTGGGCCTCCGGGGTCTCCGCTCAGCTTTGACCTGGCCCACCTGCCACATCTCGGGGGGGATTGGGGAATGTTACTGGCATTGCAGTTCAGCCAGCTGCCTGTACGTGCTGGTAGCGCCCCAGCACTGGGATGAATATGCAATGTCCCCACTAGCGTGGGCACAGAGTGCTGTCCCTTGTCAGGAACCAAGACTGTCCCTCTGCCCCACCCCCCAGCACCTCATGATGTCAGAGTAGCAGCAGTCCCGCCTCCAAGCCTGCTGCCCCACGGTAGCCACATGGAACTGTTAAAGTGGACACAAAGGAAATAAAATTCATTTATTTCATTCATTATCACACTGTCACGTCTGAGATGCTGGGTGGCCCTGGGTGGCCCTGTGTGTCCCTGGCCACAGAAAGCCCCTTGGACAGCGCTGGTCTGGGTGCCTGGCGGGTGTCGGTGAGTTGGATGGGGTGGGGGAGACTCAGGCAGGAATCACACCCGGAGGACATTTCCACACCAGTTTGGCGGGTACCAGGCGGCAGAGTCCAGGAGGTTCACGAAGAGGCTAGGCTGAGCTTTTAATTCCATGGCTCAGATCCCTCACTTCCAAAAGAAAACAGTGGTGCCTCCAGGAAACAGCAGAGGAGCCGCTGGTGTCATCCAGCCAGTGGCAGGTGGGATGGGAGGCGTGACTGTGTGCACTTCTGGTGTTTCCTCTGGACCGGCTCAGCGCCCGGGGCTGAAATGCCCAAATGTCTGCTGCCCACTGGCCCCCAGGTGCCCAGCCTGGCTACAGAGGGTGAGGGCATTTCCACCCTGGATGCAGCTCTGCTTCCCTCCTTGGGGTTTTGTTTCATAGAAATTATGTAATTTTCTGTTTTATGAAAATTATGTAATTTTCAGTGCTAAAAAAAAGCACAGCGAGAAACCCCAAAAGTACAAAGAATAAAATAATTCTCTTCAGTCTCATCTTCAGAAACAAGCATTTCCTCCATGACCATCACTCCAGGCCTCTGGACAAACTGGGAAAGGGACCAGCAGGTACGAATTCACTTCAGGACAGGCTCCTAGTTACTATTTGTAAATAAAAGTGTGACACTTAATCTTCATGGAATTTAGTGAGAGAGAAGGAAAGCTAAAAAAAATTTTGAAATTTAGATGTGTTTCTTAATAAGATATGTATTTCTAAAAGATCTCACATTTAAAATACATTGGATTGTTTATGCTTTCACATGTAACTATTTCAGCTTTTGATATTTTCTGTCAGTTCCTTGCTCTGAAATATGGGAAAATTAGCACCACCCGGACCCTTATTTCTTAATATTTTTCTGATTCTATTATTAATTTTCCATGTTTGAGGTTGTAACATTGACATCTTCTTCTTTAACCACAATCCCTGTTCTTTTTTTTGTCTGAAAAACTTACTCTTAAATTTATATTTAAATGCTTCAGAACTTATCACTACTAATTTTAAACCATCATTTTTCCTTTTTTTAAAAAAAATGATTTTGACTTATCCCTTATTAACTAAATTTCTCTTTTTCCAAGAAAGGCTCATGGATTTCTTGAATTATTGCCTACATAGTGGCATTTGTGTCTTTTTACTTTATGTACAACTTGGCTAAGGCTGACACTTCAGGGTGACCCTTCCCCTGGGTACCTAGTGGATGGACCTGAACTTCTGCTAATGTGATGAATTACCATGACTTTTTCTGATGTTAAGCCCACTTGATCATGAATTTTTTTAGTGCACTGCTGAATTGGATTTGCTAAATTGTGTTAAAGATTTCTGTGTCTGAGCTTGTGAGGGCTGTCTTTCTCCCTTTCTTGAAGCATCTGTGATGATGTTGGAATCAGGGTAACATGGGCCTTGAATTGAGGATTCTTCTCTCCTCTACTTTCTAAGAGACTTTATGTAGGGATTGGCATTTCTTTTTAAATTTTTTGCCACAATCCACAAGTGAATTCATCTTGCCTGGAGTTTTCTCTGGGAGAGTTTTCAATTATGAATTCAATTTATTAATTGGCATAGAACATTTCTGGGGAGGTTTGAAAATTTTATTTGAAGTCAGTTTTTGCAATCCTTATCTTAAAAGGATTTTTCCCATTTTGCGTAAGTTGTAAAATGACCTACATTTGTTCATAATATGTAACCTCTTTATCCTTTCAATGTCTGGAAAAGCTGGACCGATATCCCTTTTTGTGGTTCACTTCCTGGATCATTCTCATCAGGAGCCCACAGAGCAGTGCCAAGCCCACGCACCTTCCCTGTGGCCCTTGTGCCCCACCCCTGCCCCCAGCCTCAGTGTCTCTGCAGAGCCTTCCTGAGCCTGGCGCTCACTCTGGCTGGACCCCAGTGTGGGCAGCAGCCCAGGCAGACTCCCACATGACTGCTGTCTGCAGGGCCCCCCTGCCCCTTCTGCATGGGGGTTTTGTTTTCAGGACACTCGCTGACACCACAGGGTCTCTCCTCATTTTTCTGGCTGTTTGATATTTTCTGATTCTTTGTTTTATTTGGCGGGGGGTGGGGGGGGGTAGTTGATATGCTTTCTGGGTTTCTTGCCCCAAGGGCGATACAGGGCAGAGGCTGCTTGTCATCAGTTGCTTCAGACACAGGGTGGTGCTGAGCAATGAACCATCTGCAAGGCTCATTAATATTTCACCGCTTTGCATCAGCCTGGTGCCCCAGCAGCATCGCTCGTGACTGAGTAGAGCTCTGTGTGGCTCCCTGATGCATCCTTAGTGTTTCAGGAAGGCCTGGCCCTGGCTCACTCAGTGTATGTGCTGGCGGCCTCTGAGGGCAGGCTCCGGGCAGCCCCTCCGGGGTGGGGAGGGGCAGGCATGCAGCCTGGCCAAGCCGTCAGCCAGCCAGTCAAAGGCACTGGAATCCAGAGAGTTATCCCAGAACTTTCCACAGCTCAACCCGCCTCTGTTCTCATAAAGTCTTCCTACGCGGAGATGGAACAACATGATGGATGTAAAATTTTCCCTGAAAGAAGCTTGCCGTGATGGAGGTGGTACCAACAATCTAAACAGATGAACACATCAGAGAAAACAGCTAGGAGATGGAAACCAGTTTTATTTGGTGGGATCTTGAGTGTCTACACTTGCACACCTGGAGGTCTGTGTCCTGGGAAGGAGTGAGGGCCTGGGTTCCGCGGGCACATTGGGGCAGGCCCAGCAGTCCAGGCATCGGGTCAGTCCAGGTGTTCCAGGCTCTGTACCAGATGGTGTCTGTCCCTGGTGGCCCAAGCACCCCCCAGGCCCTCCCTTCTCCTCTTGCACCTCCAGATGCCATCCACTCTTCACAGAAGTTCAAGGCAACACACCCCCTCCCTTAGGGCTGCTCCTTTTAGGCTTCTCTCTAATGCAATTGTAGGTTTTTTTTGCAAAATAATTTCCAGTCTAATCCAGTGGGGGTGAGACAGAGGGGGTGTGATTTTGCCTGAGGTCTGAGAACCTCCTTGATGTTACTGAGCCCAGACCAAGTGAGGACTCACTGCCCCCTCTAGGGTAGAGCCCAGGCTGAGGGCCCCCAGCCACACTGCACTTAATATCATTTACTAGTGAGGCTGTGCAGATATTTCCAGTGGTAGGTTATGACTTGGTTCCCAGCCTAGAGACGTCCCTTGTCAGCCATCAATTTTATAAGGCTGCACAAATTCTTCAGTTTTCCCCATAGGCTTGACCTAGTTTTCCCATCAGGCATTTGACCAACACCTGAGAAAGTTAAGTGCTCAGGAAGCTGAGGGATGCGATGCGGGTATGGACCTTCCTTCTCAGGGCTTTCATCTCTCAGTTGCTTTTGACGCCTAGGGACAAGCATCCTGTCGTGGGGGTGGGGAGATGAAACGTTGGATCCAGGGTAGATGCCGGCTCGGCCGGAGGGCCAGCAGGGTTCACATTTACGCAGAATCTTCCGCCTGGAATCAGGACCGCTCAGCTCTGCGGGCATCTCCAGAGCACCTCTAAGGACCAGGATGGGGAGGCTAAGTCCTCCAATCTGGCTGATGTCAGCATCACCCAGAAGGTTTACACTTGATAGATCTTCGTCCGCGGCCCCCGAGTCTGACTTGCGGCATCGTGTGAGGTCCAGAAGTCTGTCTTTTTTAAAGGGAACTGGAGGCAATTCTGAAGATTACTCCACATCCGTGGCTTGGATGCCCTGTCCCCAAGTAGAGCTCCATGACATGAGCTGGGATGCCTCTCCCATCAGGCTGCAGCTCTTCGCTGAGTGAAGGTCACGGTCAGGGGCTGGGACTTTGCTCACCTGGCTGGATGGACAGGCTTCCCAGCCAGTCTGGGACCTGTGTGACTTCTCCAGCTTTACTCGAGCTTCTGCTCTGGGTTTTGGGGACACCCTTCATGCTTCTGAGACATGTGTTAGCTGTGCACAGCCAGACTGGCCGGGACTTGTGTGAAATGCTTTTGAAATTCGATCATTATGGGCACCCCTGTGGGTCTTACTGATTTTTGGACTATTAAAAAAAAATGAGGCCCAATCGGAACCTTGGTGTAGAGTGGAATTCACACCTGAAGGAGCAGAAGTTCCTGAGAAGACGCCTTGAGCCGCTTCCCTGAAGTGGCCTCTGTTCCTCCTGGGCAAAGAGTTGGGGACAGGTGAGAACACAGTTCTCTCTGTTACTTAGAAGGTGAGAGGATTTAATCCATGCTCTTTCATTCCTGGACTTTAAATTGATGTACTATTTTAACTTTCGTTTCTCCCTGGAAAAAATTGTGAAAGGAGGCTGGCATTTAAAGCTGGGGTATTTCCATGTTAGTGTTTTGCTTTGATATCTCAATGTTGTCATCTTATTTCTCTGCAGAGCCTCACAGACGTAACACGGGACAAAGTGCTGGGACCACAGTGTGTGATGGAAACAGAATAAGGGCTAGAAGTTTGGACTTAGGTGTGGTGTAGCGTAAAAACCACTGAACTGATGGAGTTTCAGAGCCACTTCAGAGTCTTCTGGGGACAAAGTCTAGACTGACCAGTGGAGTCCCATGAGGATGCTGGTGTTGGAGGATGGGCTCAGGGCAGTTGGGGGTCTCCAGGCTGGCTTCCCCCGATCTAGTGGAACAGTCACAGTATGAAATACAGTGAAAGTCGCTCAGTCGTGTCTGACTCTTTGCGACCCCATGGACTATACGGTCCATGGAATTCTCCAGGCCAGAATACTGGAGCGGGCAGCCTTTCCCTTCTCCAGGGAATCTTTCCAACCCAGGGATTGAACCCAGGTCTCCCGCATTGCAGACTCTTTACTAGCTGAGCCACAAGAGGAAGCCACATGCTGGGCTAATCAGGGACTAATGACTGAACTAAGGGGTTTAAAGAAGAAGGACTGGGAGGCTCTTCTCTCCGCTTTCCTGCGTGGGTTTTTCCACAGGGAGGAACAGCATCACCGGAACATTCCAGGTCTCTCTCCACTTTCATATTCATGCCCCTCACTGAGCTTTTATCAACATTACAGGTGCCTTTTTATTGAAATCATTCTATAGAGCAGTTTGGGGTTCATAGCAGAGGTACGAGGAAGATACAGAGATTCCCAATAACCCTTGGCCCCACACATGCCATTACCAACATCCCCCACCAAATGGGACACTTGTTATAAGTGAGGGCCCGACATAGACGTCATTGTCACCCAAAGGCCACACGTAGTTCACATTACAGTTCGCTCCCAGCGTGGGACGTTCTATGGGTCTGGACAAATTTCTAACAACAGGTATCCATCTGCCTGGTATCATACAGTATATTCACTCTCCTACAAATCCTCTGTGCTCCGCCTGTTCACCCCTCCCTCCTCCTCAACCCCTGACAACCACCAATTGTCTTACTGTCCCTACAGTTCTGCCTTTTCCAGAACATCATACAGTTGGAAGCACATGGTATGTAGCCTTTTTTAAGACATCATATAGTTGGAAGCCCACAGTGTGTAGCCTTTTCAGATTGTCTTCTTTCACTGAGTAAAATGCGTGTACATTCCCTTCATGTCTTTTCATGTCCCGAGAGCTCATTTCTTTTTAGTGCTGAATAACAATATTCTATCATCTAGGTTCTAACCTAGTGTATTTATCTGATCATCTACCAAAGGGCACCTTGGCTGCTTCTGAGATTTTGGCAATTGTGAATAAAGCATCCAGATGCTGGACCTTCACTGGGCACCAGCTCACCAGCGCCCCCAGGGGTGAGGCCAGCCTCACGGGCTCTCTGCCTAGTTCTCCCTCTTCACTGGCCAGGAGGGCCACCGCCCAGGTCCTTGGGGACACCCCTCTCCAAGATGTCTCCAGAGGACTCATTCTAAGGGACATGCGTCCATCATTCTCCGGGCAGGTCCTGGTGCTTATTTGTGGCTGGTTACAGCCTGCTGACGCCTTCTTGTTATCAGAGAATCCGGCTGAATGGGGTGGTGACAGGCTGGGCTGGGGTCCCAGGCAGCCACCTCCTTCTTTGGGTGAGTCCCCCTCCAACACAGGCAGGACGGGGCCTTCTACATCTCTGTGTCCTTCTGTGTCCTCCCTCCTCCACACCTGAGGCTCTTTCTTGAACAATGGGACTTGTCTTCCATCCTGTTGTTCTTGACCTCTGTGCCTGTGAGAGGGAGTCCCTCTCCCCTCCTCCCTAAATGTGCTGTATGCTCTCTCTCCAGATCCCCCGCCGATGTCTTTAAAAGAAAGAATTCACCAACTGGAACGTGCAGGAAGGCTGCTGAGGTCCCTGAGTGCTTGGCATTTATTGCTATGATGACAAGCATTTACCCTAAGTGGGGGGCTGGGGCGGCAGGTTCCGGGCATTCACAGCGGAGGTACAGGTCTGCACTGATTCTCTAGAAGACACTGGGCATCATTTGAACTCTGATATGTTTTAAAAGCTCTGTATTCACTGTAATGGTTTCCTCATGGGAAGTTTATTTTTTTACCAGTCGTTTCTGCTTTTATTAATCCCCTTGAGCACCCACATGAGAAAACCGACAATACAACCAACCCACCAGAAGTGGGTTCTTAGCTCTGGGCACACAGCACAGAAAGGTCGCTTCTCCTATTTCATGCAACAAGGCAGAAGGAAGAGTATTCTTAAAGTGACTTTGCAGGATGTGCTTTATTCTAAGTCAGTCCCGAACCCAAACTACAGAGGGTCAATTATTTGGGACATATTCTAGTCCATTCAATGATTCTTCTCAGAAACTGTCCTTTAATATGGAATGAAAACTACATGTCAATCATCAATTGTTCATGCTACATTGTTATTTCATGAAGACGTTGTATGACCCATAATAATAATTTAAGAAAAGGCCGTTTGTTTATTTCCCCAAGCTCAATATACATATTTCTTTCATAATTATGAACTTAAAAAAACCCGTCTCAGATGTAAAAATGTGAATTGGAATATGTAAACTTGTTGAGAGACCTGAAAAATAGGGAAAAAAATGTCACATACTGGAAAAACCACTGCTGTGAGTCATGGAAACGGGAGGAAGCAAGGGTGAGGGGGGCAGAGGGGAGCTCAGACCTCAGTCAGCAAAGGTGACAGCGTCCAAGGACCCCACTTCCACCGGGCGGCATCTCTGTCTGTCTCCCGGGTCGGGGTTTTACAGGAAGCAGGAACTCTCTGAAACCAGAAGAGCCACGGGGCCTCGGCAACACTGCATCCATGTCTTTATTTTGCTGCTTTTTTTTTTTTTTTTTCCTGAGAAGTCACTGGTGTTGAATGGAAAGAATTCGTATTACTCTTCAGTTAAGGTAAGGCAGTAAGTGTCACTAAGGTTATCTTTTTGCTTAGAATGAGGCTTATCCTTCCACTGGCGTCACCGTGGGTCACCGGCCCCTCCCTCCTTCCCTCTAGAAACATGTGTAGGGGCTTCAGCCCTGACTCTGCTGCATATTCGGAGTGCAGGCCCCTGGCCCCTCCCCACAGCAGTGTCCCCTTTGCAGCCGAGCACCAGGCGTGGCGTTGCAATGACCTGGTATCTCCAGGAGGGCACCGTCCACCCAGGAGGTCTCTCCTTCCTCCTCCTGCTGTCCTGTGTCTCTAGGATGAGACCTGTCAGCGACTCCTCCACACAGTCAATCAGGACGCGAGACACCATGGACTGACAGGCGAGCAGCCCCGACTTCAGAGGAACGGAATTAACACGAAGGATGTTTCAACAGCGCCTTGGCTCACAGCTCTGGGGGCAAAAGGGAGCCCAGCCCTTCTGCTCCCGTCAGCACAGAGACTGTTTCTGCCGAACTGGAAACGCTTAGCTCGCAGGACAAGATTGTGCTTTTCTTTTTTTCTTTGGAAAATCCCCACGTTAACTCGGCTCGCGGTCTGTGGCCAGGGTGTCAGTTTGTTTTCTCCCTGGTCCATTTGATCATGGTTTCTGGCGACCGGTATAGGAATATTAATTTGGCATAGAGATCCTCCTCGAGCTCCAGCTCTCCGGTCTCCCGGACTAAAAAAATGTCTGTGCACAATTTCAGAATCCGATCCACATTGGGAAGTTCTTCAAACATGATGGAGTGAGAAATCCCGCTGAAGAATTCCCGGACAAACTTCCCAATCACCAGCACCACGGAAGCGTAGAGGCCCATGATACTAGGGAAAAAAAGATGAAGAAAAAGAGGTAGAAATAGTATTTGGCAGTTAAATATGGTTAACAGAAACACACACACACATACACACACACACACACATGAGAAAACATAACAACACTTTCCCTCAAATGCCACAGAGGATGTGATAGACTTACCAAAGCTCAAATTATTCCACTTTGGTGAAAACATTGACTTTTTGGCTAATGAAAAAGGTAATGCATGCTCTCTTTCTTTTTTTAAATTACACAGTACAGAACTGTAAGACTTGAAAAATCAAAGTCCTTTGAAATCTCACCTTCTGGAGACAAGCAGTGTTAACAGTTTCATGTATGAACTTCTGGTGGTTTTACTGCATACGTCATATCCATGAGCTATGCAGTGTGCACGCATGCTCAGTTGTATCCAACTCATTGAGACCCCATGGACTACAGCCCTCCGGGCTCCTCTGTCCATGGGATTCCCCAGGCAAGAATACTGGAGAGGGTTGCCATTTCCTCCTCCAGGGGATCTTCCCCACCAAGGGATCGAACCAGTGTCTCTTGGTAGGCAGATTTTTTACCACTGAGCCAGCTGGGGAAGCTACATGATATATGTGGTAGAAATGCAATTGTTATTATACACACTTTCTGTATCGAGAACTTTTCCCTGCCTTTCTCAGAGATTCGTGTTTATAATAAAATTCCGAAGAGACAATGATTTCTTAAGAGGCTCTTTCTAGGAAGTGGAAAACCTCAGTGTCCTGTGGGGGGTGCCTGTTAGAGGACTGAAGCATCAGAAGGCGGAGAAGTGCATCAGGCACGTCCCAAATTGATTTCTGACTGACTCTCATCTGCTAAGGTCAGAAGGCAACATTAGCAGAAAAGAGAGAACTTGACCCCAATTTCTAGATTAAACCCCAAATTGCACCAAACTGTGTGGTAGCAGGAAGCAATAGTCAAAAAGCTGGAAATACAGCAAATATGGCTTTGGGTCCTGTGTTTGGTGGAAGGACCACCCAAAGCATTTTTTTACTTCTCTGGGACTCTGGTTCCTCATCTTTTGAAACTAAGTTCCCTGTGACAAACCATAATGGAAAAGAATATGAAAAAGAAATGCATATATCTGTATAACAGTCACCTTGCTGTAAAGCAGCTATTAATACAACACTGTAAATTAACTATACTTCAATAAAATTTTAAAAATATGATATGAAGAGCCAAGGATCTGTGAATTCTAATAACACAGCTATAGAATCTGAGAATTCTAGGAAGATAAAAGACTTCTGTCCTCAGCCTGGTGGGGTGCAGAGGGGGCCTCTCATGACCGTCGATTGCAAAACGGCTCCTTACCCGTAGCCGGCCAGGAACCCCAGGCTGGGGGGGCTGACCTTGTCGTTGAAGACCACCAGCTCCAGGGCCTGCGCTTCCTGGTTGTAGATTCTGTTCCCAGTCAAGTTGAGAACCCACCACTCACTGTTCGAGTTAGTCGCATTGTCTCTGGACAAAATGATGGTGATGTTCATGAAATTATTTTCTGGAGAAAGAGAAATATGAAATCTGATTAGCAGGAGAGTTTAAGGATTTAATGCACTTAGCAGTTCCGGGATGGCACAAGCTGGTTGGTACCCATGGCACTGGGTTCCAGGATGAGGGCACAGGGGCATGTCAACTCTGTGAGGAAAAGGAGTGGTGGGCCTGGGTGACAGGGGGTCTCTCTTTTTCTCCAAGAGGCCAGTCCTGCTGCTATAGGGAGAAGGGAACCCCGTCACTGGAGGATCTTTGCTGACAAGTCCCAACAACTAACTAGACATTTAAAAACCGCAATAACTGACTTGTGATGGAATCGACGGGCTCCTTCCTGTTAGCCCTGTTTATTGAGCATCTTCCAGGAAGAAGGTGCTGCAGGAGGGGCTCAGGGGTCACCCAATTGCACGCAGCCTGGTCCAGTGGGAAAGGCCACCTCTACAAGCCCAGTTTATGGGCACGTGGCAACCACCACAGCACCTGTACCAACAAGGTCTGTGAGCCTGGGGAGACCGCTTCTGGTCGGCTTCCCAGAGGAGGTGACCTCTGAGCTGAGTTTTGCTTGGTGAGAACTGTAATAGATGGAGCCTGACTACCAGCACTCAGTCACCCTTGGGCTGAATCACATCCATTTCTTGCCCTCCTTTTTTTTGTTGTTTGTTTTTATCATGGGGCCTTTGGCATTAACACTGTAGGAGGCAATTTTCTGCCAAAGATGTGGTTGCTAATAGAAGCAAGTAAATAGGTTCTAATAAATCTGTTAACCTGTCACTCAATATAGATTTCAGTCAATCACGTTCTATACTGATGAAGAAAGGAAGATGACGAACTTGCCCTGGGTGAGTAAGTGATCCCCTCTTGCTGGTGGATATAGCCTGGAGCCCTAGGCTTCTTGTCAACTGTGTCACATGAGAAAGAAACCTGGCAAGGAGCTTGAGAGAGGCTGCAAGGGCAAACTGTAGATGCTGATTGAAAGAAAGAATAAGAACTGTTTCGAAGTGATTCCTTCTCATTCTTACCAGATAAAAGCTGCTTTATGGGTTTGGAGTTAGAGTCACTGGGTGCTTTCACATAGTACGGGTAAATCCTTTCTATGGTCCTGGGAATTAAGAAAAAAAAAAGAGGTAATTAAGTTCTAGCTGTTTTGCATACTCAGTTGCTTAGTCGTGTTCGACTGTTTTTGACCCCATGGACCATAATCCACCAGGCTCCTCTGTCCATGGGATTTCCCAGGCAAGAATACTGGAGCGAGTTGCCATTTCCTCCTCCAGGGAATCTTCCCAACCCAGGAATCAAACCTACATCTCCCGAGTCTTCTGCACTGACAGGCAGATTCTTTACCACTGCATCACCATGCAAAAATGATTTTTTTGTTGTTGTTGCTACTTTTGACCTCATTTCAAACAAATAATGGTGAAAGTCTTCCTATAATTATGCAGTGTGCAGTCATCATAGTGTATTAAAATACACTATGTATATTTTACATAATGTAAATACACGTAGTGTCCCTTAAAATCGGAAGTCTCCAAAGCTGAATAAATTCACCAGGTTCTAACCAAATGTTCAGGCCACCTCTGTACCAAGCTAATTAATGGCTTAAAGATGGCTATACAGATTTTTCCACACCTGTGACTTTTCTGAAGCAAGGGGCTATCTTTCTTGCTAAGATCTGCCCACGCTTCCAATTTTAATTTTCAGGATTTCAAAATTGTCTCTAGTGGAATGGGCTGCTCCAGCTGATATGAGGATGCGGGTGGAGGGAAGAGAGGACTGGCACCTGAGCCCTCAGCCCATGGCTGCTCCATCTCTTTAGGTTGCTTTCTCATCAGAAAGAGATGGGGAGAGCCTGACGGGTCTCAGGGGGCCCTTGGTGGTCAGTGCCTGACATGGGGTACTTTCAGAACCATGTCTGAGGGTTGCATGGTGCTGGTTCTCACCCTCAGCGCTTTGACCTGGGTTGGGGCAGATGGGGACAGAGCTGGGCACTGGGCAGTTTGGGATTAGCAGCAGTTGTTTGCTCCTGCTGGTTCTCACATGAGACTCTAACATCACAGCTTAGATGTCTGGAGTGCAGTGTCGTGTGGCAGGGAATATATAAGATACAGCTTATATATAAGATCTTAATATAAAAGATACAGATTTCCCTCCTCAAATTTCCATCTGCCCCTTTGCCTTCTCACCCCTCTCCATTAGCCAGGGATTCAGTGCCCCAGAAGCAGGGGTGATGGTAGAAAAGGGTCTCCCAGGGACTCTTCTTGGTTTTTGGTGATTATGCCAGGTGGGAGCAAAGTCTGTCACCTGGAGACGAGTTCAGTCCTCCCCAGACATGCTGGGCGGAGGGAGTGGGTGGAGAACAGGTGGGGCTTTGATGCAGCCCACCTGGGGCTCTAAGCACAGGCTCACTCAAGTCACCCAAGTGAGTAGGTTGAGTTTCTTGCCCACCCATGTTTGTAGAGGAGACTCTGTACCAGATACACACGCCTGCTGTCATTGTGTTAACAACGATAGCCAACTCACACGGGCGTCCTGGAACTTTCCGTGTCGCCGCCAGCTATCATTTTAGCAATATTCTCTCGTGTCTTGTTTTTAAGAGGGAAAGAAAGCTTATCTGTTGCTATTTCTGCTTTTGCACCCAGACTCATGTTTCTGTGAAAGAAGAAAGAAGAGGCCAAGGTCAGTGGTTATTCACAGATCTGCAGGTGAGATTAAAACTCCTGAAATACTCATCTCACCAAGTTTCACTGGGTCCACGATTGTCAACCCCAACCTCTCTGTCCACCTCACCTGGACGTCCAGCCTCTCAGATATCCAAGGAGGCTGCAAGCACCTTCAACACCGATCACAGGTGAGGAGGAAGAGTGTGGGGACCCAAAGAGACGTGGACCTGAGCATCTAACAGGGCCCTGAGGCACGTTAGGTTAGCCCAGCGATGTTAGTCTCCACGAGGACTCACAGAATCCATATTTTGAACAGAATATTTGCAATAAGATGTCACCTCACATCTCTCAGAATGGCCATGATGGCCATCACTAAAGAGGCAAGAGACAGCAAGTTTCGGTGAGGATGTGGGGAGAGGGGAGCCCTGTGCACTGTTTCACTGGGATGGATTTGGTGAGGATGTGGGGAGAAGGGAGCCCTGTGCACTGTTTCACTGGGATGGATTTGGTGAGGATGTGGGGAGAGCGGAGCCCTGTGCACTGTTTCACTGGGATGGATTTGGTAAGGATGTGGGGAGAAGGGAGCCCTGTGCACTGTTTCACTGGGATGGATTTGGTGAGGATGTGGGGAGAAGGGAGCCCTGTGCACTGTTTCACTGGGATGGATTTGGTGAGGATGTGGGGAGAGGGGAGCCCTGTGCACTGTTTCACTGGGATGGATTTGGTGAGGATGTGGGGAGAGGGGAGCCCTGTGCACTGTTTCACTGGGATGGATTTGGTGAGGATGTGGGAGAGGGAGCCCTGTGCACTGTTTCACTGGGATGGATTTGGTGAGGATGTGGGAGAAGGGAGCCCTGTGCACTGTTTCACTGGGATGGATTTGGTGAGGATGTAGGGAGAAGGGAGCCCTGTGCACTGTTTCACTGGGATGGATTTGGTGAGGATGTGGGGAGAAGGGAGCCCTGTGCACTGTTTCACTGGGATGGATTTGGTGAGGATGTGGGGAGAGGGGAGCCCTGTGCACTGTTTCACTGGGATGGATTTGGTGAGGATGTGGGGAGAAGGGAGCCCTGTGCACTGTTGGTGGGAATGGAGACTGGTGTAGCCACTGTGGGAAACAGGTTGGTGATTCCTCAAAAAATTAAAAATAGAACTACTATAGGAGCAATCCCACTTTGGGGTATTTTTCTAAAGAAAATGAAAACACTAACTTGAAAACAAATCTGCCCCACCACATTCACGGCAGCATCTGTAATAGCCAAGATACAGAAGCAACGTGTGCACTCAGATACATGAATAAAGAAGGTATAACACATACACACGATGGAATATTATTCAGGAATAAAAAGAAGGAAATCTTACTCTTTGGGCCAACATGGATGAACCTTGATGGCATTAGGCTAAGTGAAATAAGTCAGATAAAGACAAATACTGTATAATCTCATTTGTGTGTGAAATCTAGAAATAAGAACACAAAAGCTGAATTCATAGATGCAGAGAACGAATTGGTGGTTCCCAGAGGTGGTGGTGGTGGTGGTGGTGGTGGTAAATGAAATGGATTATTTCATTTCAGGAATGAAAGGAAGTTAAAGGGAATGAATTTTCAGTTATAACATAATTAAGTCCTGGTTACATAATGAACAGCATGGTGACTATTTTTAATAAAACTCCATTGCATACTTGAAAGTTGCTAAGAGTAGATCTTAAAGGTTCTCATCACAGGAGAAAATGGTTGGTAACCACGTGGTGAGTGTTCGCTAGACACTGTGGTGCCCATTTTGAAAAGTACATAAATATCAAATCTCCAAGTTGCTCCCTCGCAACTAGAACAATGCCACATGTCCATTATCTCGATTAAAAACAGAATGTTCAATCAAAATTTTGGGGGGTGGCTGTTCAAAGGAAGGGCATTTTTGCCAACACTGAATTCCATGTGGGGAGTTTGGGACATTTAAAAGGAGAAAATAAGATTAAAGAAGGAGGTCTTTAAAGTCTCAGCAGCCCTCTCCCTCTCCAAAATCCTTCTTTACTATGTCCCTGTGAATTCAGATTCCAGAAGGCTTTCTTCCTTCCCTATCATGGTTCTCTCTTAATTCCAGCCAAGAAGCTGGTATTGTGCACCCAACAAGCCTACCCCACACCTGCCTGGAATCCTGAGAGAAACAAAGCTCATCAGCCAAGGTGCTGGGTCAGGCCCCCAAACAGCCCCACAGACACGTCGGGCTTTTGGATGCGAGAACTTTTCCCGATAAGCGATGTGGTGGCCACAGGCTGGCCAGAGGCTCATGTTGGGGGTGGGGGGAGGGTAGGAATATCCCTGCTCTCCCCCTCTGGGCCTGCCCAAGGGGCTCCCCCAGCTCAGGCTTGGAGAAAAGAGCCACAGGGGCTGCCCAGTGCTCGGGCCGGCAAGGGAGACTCGGGGTTCCGGGGGCTACAGGTCCTGTGTTATAAGACCAAACCCCAAGCTCAGGGAAATCTCAAGCTTCACCCGACTCAGTTTCATTCTATGAGTCATGACTCTATTTATTTTCTCTCCACCTCTCTCTTTTACTCACTGACCTCACTGTCAGAGGCTTTAGAGCTAAAGTTAGTAGAAAAAGGAAAATTGAGACGTTCTCGCTGGGCCAATGAGTCTCAGGCAAATCATTGTTTAATAACGCACAAAAACATTAGCTGTGGCATTGAATGGATATTACTTGAGAACTAACATAAACCCAGATCCACGTTAATCTGAGGTTTCTAACCTCCCATGCCCCCCACCCCCACCCCAAGTTCAGGTTGGGGAAAAGGGGGATATTATGCACGGAAATCCAGTAACTACCTCTGAATACTCCATGAAAAAACAACAGAGAAGCTACTATTGGGGTCCTTGAGTTCGTGTATCATTTTCTGCTTACTGGGAGGGCTGATGGTCCATAAAGAATTTGAGTTTCCTTCCAGTTCTGCGACTGTTATGTCTTCTTTTTCATAATTTTCCAGAAATTGCATAGCACCCTGTGTGCACACAAACACAGCTGCATAAATAGACCACACCCCCGAGGACATGCAAGAAGGTGACTACCCTTCCCTCTCTCTGGCTGTGCAGAGGGATTTTCATCCCAACGCGCTGTCTGGGCTGTTCTGGCGCTAAGAGCTCCAGTCACATCACCAGACCCCAGTGGCGGCGCTGCTACTCCCACGCGCACGGGTGCTGGGTCGAGTCAGTCGTGCCCAGCTCTTTGCGACCCTATGGGCTGTAGCCCGCCAGCCCCTCTGGCCATGGGTTCTCCAGGCAAGAATACTGGAGTGGGTTGCCATGCCCTCCTCCAGGGGATCTTCCTGATCCAGTGATTGAACCCACGTCTCTTACATGTCCTGCACTGTTGTGGCGGGGGTGGGGGAGGGAGGTTCTTTACCACTAGCGCCACCTGGGAAGGCCCCCTCCCCACAAGGCCATGGAATCACTCCAATTAAACAGTACAGAAAAATCAGATGATTTAGTGTCATCTTTTCCTTCCCACTAAAAATAAGAAATGTATCAACTATTGGTGAACATTCCTCTCATAAGAGAGACAAGTTTAATCCACCCTGGACATCTGGGCCCTTCCTCACAGCTGTGTATTCCTCAAGACTAGCGTGGACAGCGGGCATTACAGGCTGATCATTCCACAATGGGGAAAAGCATCTGTTTGCCTAATCACTGTACTTAAATTAAAAGTATCATTTGTAAAGCCGATTTCAACCACGAAGAGTCATGCTGTCATAGTATTATAAGCATGGAATGCAGAGAGAAGGATGACATCAGCCTCAATTCCACCATCAGAACTTGATTCCCATTCTATGCAGTTGAGGATGCATGTCTTAATTTTTAAAATCAATTTTAAAATAATGGCATCCTTTTAAATCTCTTTCATTTTGAGAAATTTTCATGCCATGAAATCATCTTCATAATTATCATCTTAGAAAGGAAGTTGCTTGGAAAATCTGCCATAATTGATTCATTCAATCCTACTTGTTGAATCCCCAAGCTGCCTAGTTCTTATGAATGGGGAGGATGCTGTCACAAGCAGGCACCTGCCTGGGGCTTCTCCCATATTCTGAATGACTTCTTTAGGATAGACTCCTGCAGGAGACCTCCCAGTCAAAGGGATAAATATCTACCACGATTTAAAAACTTTAGAGATTTGAAAAGGATCAGCACCTGTTGTGTTCAACATGAAGATTCTCTTAATTGGAATTATGTTCATTATCACTTATGTCCAATAATACAGACACCACATCTTAGATGATCAAAGTGGCCAGTGGCCAGGAACCTGCAGTGTAACAACTGATCATCCCCGGGAAGTCCTGCCCTCCAGCTCAGGTCGTGGCCAAGTGGTGAGTAAGGTGACGACAGTCAGCTGGCCAAGGTGACAGCTGTTCACAGAGACCAGCTCCACGCATCTACTTACAGTGTCCTTAGAAAAAGCTTTAATGAATTTATTAAACATTGGCTGGTCCATAACTTTCAGCTGGCTTTGCTGGGCACTCATTGTGAAAATAGGCTGGAAAACAAAGACACACGGGGTGGTTAATATTTGAAATTTCTTCTGTGCATCCTGGGTTCTGAGAACAATATTAGACTATGTATTACCCACAGCCAGTGCAGGGCTCTCTCTTCCCTGTCTCCTGTACCTTAACTCACATATTTGCAGAACTGTCAATATTCAGACAGGAGATGCGGATCCACAGAACCTCAGTAAGTCATCCGGTGGTCAGGGAGAGGGCTGCGCTCGACAAGGACCCACAGAGGGGAGGGGGATTGGAGACTCGGAGGCATGGTTACCTGGTACCCGCCCAGGGTGATTGTGACTGAGACGTCCAGGGGTTGGTTGATAACCCCAGCGACGGATTTGACCAGAGACATGAAGAGTAGCGGGAACCAGACGATGCAGATGAGCAGCACGATGATCATGCCCCCCATCCCGTACTTGACCACCTTCTTCTTCTTCTGCCCCCGGGGCTGCGGGTACCTCTGCAACGGGAGGGTGGCACGCTCAGGTGGTGTCCCCAGGAGGGGCGGGCACTATGACCACAAAGTCTGCCCGGGACTGCGTCCTGAATCTGTTCAGAAAGCACCCAGTCCCAGCCGGGGAACAAGGGAGGCAGTAATGCTGGGCTGTGAGGAGCCTGCTCTGTGACCCCCACAGGGTCCACTGGGGCCTGAGTGGTTTTTTCCTTAAAAGGACTCTGTGGGTTTGCTGGGGGCAGACCTGTGGACCAAGGGACCAAAGCGTCTGCTGAATAAACCCCTGGTTTTAAGGGATCAAGTGGGAGAAAGACATTTTACTTTAAATTCCTGAATATTTGAAACTGTGCCTTTCAAGGGGCTCCTCCCCGCCTTGGCGGGTGGAAAACATTTTAACTTCTTTTGTGACACATGTTGTCAGGACCACACTGTCCAAGCTGGAATCACCTCCATTTGCTGCATCACACGGGCTCCCCAGCCTGGAGCTCAGCCTGCAGGCGAGTGGAGGGCTCAGCTCTGCCATGTGTCCTGGAGGCTGCTTGGGTCTACACACCTGTTCCATACTTAGATGCTGCTTCTGTGGGACCTGTCTCCTTTCAGGGGTACTCTGGAGGCTGGACTACACACGTACGGTAAACTTTTGAAAAATCCCTTGAATAATCATGTTGTTGTTCAGTCGCTAAGTCATGTCCGATTCTTTGCGACCCCCATGGACTGCAACACACCAGGCTTCCCTGTCCTTCATCATATCCCAGAGTCTGCCCAAGTTCGTGTCCATTGGGTTGATGATGCCATTCAACCATCTCATCCTCTGTTGCCCTCTTCACTTTCTGCCTTCCGTCTTTCCCAGCATCAGGGTCTTTTCCAGTGAGTCAGCTGTTTGCATCAAGTGGCCAAAGTATTGGAGCTTCGGCTTCAGCATCAGTCCTTCCAGTGAGTATTCAGGGTTGATGTCCTTTCGGATTGATGGAATCATAATTCCATCCACATCTAAACCTTAAAATCCAGCCTAGCAGAATGAGCAGATATTTTCACTTTGATTTCCTTTGCACTCCTCTATCCCTCATCAAAGAGTGACTCAGAGGGTGAACCTGAGTCTCAGACACCTGGACCACTTTCCCTCCAGCACATCTCACCCCCTCCTGCTCCCAGATGAGCCATTTCAGAATGACTGTGTGGTCCAGCACTGTGTCACCTCTTCTCACAACAACACAATAAGCATCTGCCAGAAGAAGAATCATCTGGAGGCTCTTCTTGCTATGGCAGCGGCAGATCCAGATTCCTAACTCCAGCAGGATGAAGTCAATGGGGTGTTCATAGGTCCCAGCGGGTTCTGCCTCATTTATTGGGCCACAAAACTTGCAGAAGTTCTTATCAATCTTATAATCGGCCTGTATCTAAAAGACACAAATACGGCTGAGGCACTGCTATTGGCTTACTTTTTCCGACTCCCGCCAACACTTGAGGATGAAGATGTGAGCATAGATGTCCTCCACGCAGATCCAGCTGGACAGGCTCAGGGTCGTGTCTGTCCACACCCAGTCCATCACAGCCCTCAGCTCCGTCAGGAAAGGGACAAGGCGGAACCTGTAGAAACCAAGTCTTGTTAGAAGGACAGCTGTGGGCTGGCCCCATCGCTAGACAATTTTGCAGGCTCATGAAGGTCCTGACTGTCAGCCCTGACAACTCAGAAAAATTCTCAAGGTCACTGTTACTGTAAAAACTCTACATGGAATACAACTGCTTTTCATTATCAGTCAGTCTGTTAAGGAATGGTATTTGCCCTTCCTTTCTTTTTTGGCTGATGGTCTTAAAAAACTGGAATTCCTTTTATAAATACATTTGAAAGTGTCTTCAATTTCTTTCATTAAGTCTTATAGTTTTCTTCGTACAAATCTTACACTTCTTTGGCTAAAGTTATCTTGGAGTATTTTATTATTTTTGATGCTCTTGTGAATGGGAGTGTGCTGTGTGCTCAGCTGCTCAGTCGTGTCTGACTTGTTGCAATCCTATGGACTGAAGCTCGCCAGGTTCCTCTGTCCATGGGATTCTCCAGGTACGAATACTGGAGTGGGTTGCCCTGCACTCCTCCAGGGGATCTTCCCAACCCAGGGATCGAACCCATGTCTCTTACATCTCACACTGGGGGGCGAGTTCTTTACCACTAGTGCCACCTGGGAAGGCTCCCCTCCTGCCATGACCACAGAATCACTCCCATCCCTGGTGGCTCAGATGGTAAGCAATCTGCCTTCTGCCGCCCCCATACTCCTACTGCCCCCCGGCCCCCCACACTCTGTGCGTGGCCAGGATGGCATCGAGCACCCTCACCCCTGGAACAGGAAGAGGTTGACGTAGTTGTAACTCTTGGTGAGGAAGTTGCCGAGGACCCGAGTTGGGTAGCCGCAGCGGATCTGGTAGGCGGACAGCCCGAAGTACACGCACTTGACGAAGTACCACAGCTGCGCGACCAGGTTCTGGCTGAACTTCCTGGGTGAGAAAACAGAAAAGTACAGGGTGGGATGCTCTTCCGGTACAGAAGGACACAAGTTTAGGCTGAGAGAGAAAAGCCTCATCTTCCCTCTGGCTTCTAAAGGCAGGTCCTTATCACAGACGTCTCAGCCGCATTCGGTTGGCAGGAGTCATTCCTAAGCTAATGACATCCTCCACAGCTGGGAGGGCAGTGTGGTCACCCGAAGAATGCCCCCAGACCCCACCCGAAGATGGGCACGTCCTCACCCCCGGAACCTGGGAATGCGTGATCTTCCCCGGCCAAGAGGACTTGACAGACATGCTAGGCTTGGGGACCTGGAGGTCGGGAAGAAGTGTAGCTGCCCAGGGGGCCCCACAAGCAGGCCTTAGACGGACAGCCTCGCTCCACTGTGGGCAGGAGAAGACGCGGCAGGGAAGAGATGCAGGGTTTGGAGAAGGAGGAGGAGACCCTGGGCATCTCTGGAAGCTAGAAGAGGTCAAAAGATGGATTCTCCGGGGACTCTCCAGAAAGGACCGTCACCCCGCCCACATCGTAATTTCAGTCCAGTGAGGCCTGGGTCTGCCCCCTGGCCTGCAGAGCTGTAAGACAATGCACTTGCATTGTGTTAAACCCTGACTTTGCAGTGGTACTGATTAACCCCTATCCTCTCCTTCCCTACGGGCTTATCCTTACAAAACATTTCCTTCCCCTACGGGTTGCAGGAAAGTGGCCCCACAGCTCCAGTTCCCAAGGCCTCACCTCTCGGTCACGCCAGGCAGGATGAAGAACATCCAGAAGTGAATCCCAAACACCAGGATGACCTGGAAGATGACCTTTCCCAGGACAGTCTTCCTGAGGTAGAGCGCCCGGTCCACCACCATAGTCCCGAACTGAATGAGCACCATCACCAGGAAGGGCCCTGGCACCTGGTCCTCGGACAGTGAGGACGTGATGTCGGCTGCAGCCGAGTGTTTCTGGGGAGGAGACCGCAGGCTCAGGCCTGGACGCACCCGCAGGACAGCATCGCTCATCCCCGCGGTGCGGTGGCCTTGGTTCCCCACCTACCCCGAAGGCCCAGAAGCCGAAGACAATGATGATGAAGTCCACGGTGTCCGCCAGGAACATAAGCACGTACACGTCGGTGACGGCGCTGTAGTCGGGGTGGATGAGGTCGTAGAAGAACTGCCTGATGGGCACGTAGAGCTGCAGGGTCCTATGGGACAGACGCCCAGTGTGGGGTGAGTGGAAATGCAGGACCTGCCAGAGATCCCATCACTGTGCCCTCTGCTGCCCTCCCGCACAGCTCGCCCTCCCCTGCTCTGGTCTCAGGACACTTCGCTGGGGCAGGGCCCCTGCTCTGACACAGACTCTGCACAAGTTCAAGGCTTCTCTCCTGAAGCATAACGGAGTGGTAGCCTGGGAAACGAGGGGCTGGTTTGTGCCCTGATTCAGTTACTCTCCACCTGTGAGACTTGGATCCTGTTACTGAGCCCTGTGTGCTTTCATCTCCTCTTCTGCAAAAGGTGTAATGAGACCCGAGGGCCTGGGCTGCGGTGAGAGTGACAGGACCCCCTGGTCCTGCTCGGCCCCGGTAGAAGCTGGGAGCCCAGCTCCTCCCCTTTCCGCCCTCGCCCCCGGGGCTAGGCATCATCCTGGGCTCTGGGGCTCAGCTTCCTTCATCCCTGTGCTTCCACTCCGGCTGTGTGCCAAGCCTCTGCCCCTTCTCTTCATGGTTCGCAACTCAAGACCATGTCCAGGTGAGCACAGCCCTTGGTCTCAGAGCTCAGGCTCAGGGCCAGCCTTGAGGCACCGGCCCTGTTTTCACTCCCATCTGCTGCTGGTCTGCCTCCCTGATACCTGGGAGGGGGGCCCTGTGACCTTGGATGGTGACCTTGGGCTGCATGAAGGACAAACCACTTCTTGAGTGCACCTCAGTTTCCCTCTAGAGGGTGAGCATATCTCCAAGAACCTTCCAATTTGACTTCACTGCCTGTCTGGTTGGACTCATTCGTGTGCCTGGAATTATATACCGTCAGCTAGTGTGTTTAGAAGTGCAATGGATATAAAAACGAATCATCCTGTTGGAAAGTGAATCTTGAAAGCAATATCACGGTGGGGCATTTTGCTCTGCCTGAAGCTGATGACACTTTTGATGGGAGAGGTCACTTCTCAAGCAGGTTGCCTTTGGCTGATGCTGAGGAGGTGCCCCCAGCCCCCAGGTATCCTCACGCACTCACTCACTTCTTTATGGTAAAGGCCTTTGCTTTGATTAAGTGTTCCTGCAGCTTCTCCATGTAAAGTTCCCGTCTGCTCTTCTGCTTGACGCTCACGACACTGCTTCCTTTCTGGCTGCTGTTCCGGGTGCTCGTGCTGCCTGGAGACAAGAAGGAACCGAGACGCGCCCTGAGTTGTGCGTCAGAAGACTGCCACCTCCACGGCAGAGGGACAGTTGGAGGCTGGTTAGAGGGCAAGATGCACAGATGCCTGTAAGAACAGCGGCGGAGAACTCAGGATCTGTAGCCCCTACTCTGGTTCCACAGCCAAAGGCGTCCGTGGGCTTTCACACCCACCTGGCTCCTTAGGGTGGCTGTGGGACCTCTGTCCCAGGAAGAATTAGACTGGGGAGCAGTTTTTCTCATGCTCAATGGGGTCCTAGGTTCTGGTTGTGGGTTTTCTAGCCTAGGTCCAGGACCATGCCTTTTTTCAGGACCAAATTTCTCTAACTATAAAACCAATATGAGATGGCCTGCCAGTGTTGGCCAGAAAAAAGATGAATACAGAGGGTCTGGAGAGCTGCAGACAGGAGCGCTGTCAATACAACAGCGCAGTTACCCCAAGAGGGGCGACGTAACGCACATGTACTTTCCTGTCACTGGCTGTTCAGTAAGAGAGTAGTAACTAACGTAGGAAATAACTAGGTGGTTTGGCATAAAGTTCCTATTGATCAAATAGAAGTGTACTTTCAAAATAAATCGTGATGTACAGCACTCTGGGCACACCCGGCAGAATCTCTGGGTATGACTGCCAACTACCCTGTGTCCGACACTCACTAGGTATGAGGCAGCGTGCTGGTCACTTTTCACCAACACGTGAAATCTCTGTGCTAGGCAGGGGTTGGGGAATTCAGACAGACATCCTAGACAGGGATGTGAGCATCCCAGGCTATACACACAGCTCAGCCAGGATTTGAACTTGGTCTGGTTACAAAGTACATTCATTTCACATCACAGTATCTGCTGCCTTGACAGCACCCAGCTCCCTTGCCCCTGATCCCTGGCACCAGGGAGTAACTCTACTCAGGGGTCCTTACAGTGACACCGTGTGGCAATACCTCTCTTGGACCTATTCGAGGAAAAGCTGGACTCCTGTGATGTCTGGGAGCCGCTGCTGGAGCGCTTCCTCCGGACGGCAGCCGGCTGCTCTGGGAAGGTCACGTGTACCGACTCCACGGATGCAGCCAGGTTGATGGACTTGAGCGAGTCGGAGGAGGCCCTCCTACCATGGCCGAGGGACAGCTCGTCGTCCGAGTCCACCTTGTCCGAGCCGCTGTCCACGATGTCGTCTTCATCCCAGAGGCCGTGACACTGAGGAGGCAGGAAAGGGACAGCTCAGCCCGCTGTCCAGACAGAGGCTGGGACTCGGCCCCGTGACATCCAGGCCACCAGCGTGTCCCTCAGGATAGGAAACCACACGTCAAACAGGGCGACTGCAGCCAATGACACTGCTGGACACTGGAGACTGCTAGGAGAGCACGACCTAAGTGTTCCCACCAAACACCGACCAACAGGCAGGTGAGGAAGTGGTGGATGTGTCAACAAACCAGACGGGGGTCCTCTCACCATATATACGCGTATCAAATCACCACATATACACTTCTGATACCTTACAATTTCACTGGCCAATTATACATCAACAAAGGATCCTTCAGTTAAAGCTATGGTTTTTCCAGTAGTCATGTACGGATATAAGAAGGCTGAGTGTCAAAGAATTGACACTTTGAAACTGCGTTGCTGGAAAAGATTCTTGAGGGTTCCTTGGACAACAAGGAGATCAAACCAGTCAATCCTAAAGGAAATCAACTCTGAATATTCATCAGAAGGGTTGATGCTGAAGCTGAAACTCCAATACTCTGGCCACCTGATGGGAAGAGCCAATTCATTAGAAAAGACCCTGATGCTGGGAAAGATTGAGGGCAAGAAGAGAAGAACGTGACAGATGAGATGGTTTGATGGCATCACTGACTCAATGGACATGAATCTGAGCAAACTCCAGGAGATAGTGAAGGACAGGGGAGCCTGGTGTGCTGTAGTCCACGGGGTCACAAAGGGTTGGACATGACTTAGCAACTGAACAACACTACATCAACAATGCTGAAATTTAAAAAAAAGATTAGAAAACCAAAGCAAGGTCAGCTTTCTTAGGAAAGCTTATTATCTACCTATATGTACTTTTGCAAACTCATCACACCCCAATGACTCAGGAAAGACCCCCCTCCCCCAAATGGAGGGTTAGGGACTGGCAGTTTGCAAGGTGACAGAAGGCAGAGGGAAGATCTTGGTCACAGTCCACATAGATAAAAGCCTGTGTGAAACAGCCCAGCAAGTAGGATAGAGGTCAAACACACATGTACATGTATGTGAGTGTGCATGTATGTGTGTGTTGCAGCCTGGCGGAGCAGAGACCAGAACCTGTCCCATGTCTCGAGGGTGCGGCAAACTGTGCCCTCGTGATTGTCCTGGTAAGCATGCTGAATGGACGGTCTTGAGGCGGGACATGCTCTCTGCTCCACTTCACTGCATACCCCTGCATCCATCCCCGTGAAAATAAAGCAAGATGTTCCTGATCAACAGCAGAGCCTTCGCTAATCAAACTCCCCAGTATAGCTTTTCCCTAATGATCTCATGTGACTTTTGCCAATAAAAGTGCGGGCTGAAAGAAGCCATTTTGTCTTTCTGTCATGGAGAGCAAGAGGGCCCCCCCAACTCCTCGCTTGCCAAATTATATGTGTCTGTCTTTTCATTACACGCTCACCGCTGTTTCAGGTCTTTCTCACCCACTGTGCTGGGCGTGGCATGTGTGTGCCTTAACTTAGGCCCAGCTTGTTCTGAAAAGGGACTAACGAAGATACTACTTGATAAAATGAATGTAGGATATGTTATATCAGTACAAGGAGACACAGTTAAAACGAGAGGGAAAGTGAGATTCTGACCATAGGCACATCAATACATCCAAGGCATGCTGTATGACAATCTCTAACGTGTAGACTTGAGTGGCGTATCACAAGTTCAGCTTATATTTCACAGTGTCTGAGACAAGGAACCCCACAGGTGCTCAGCAGGATGACAGGAGGTGCAGATCCCAAGAAGGTTACCCTACAGGCCCGTCTTCCCAGAGCAATGCCGGTATGGCTTTCTCAGAAGCAGCCTCTCTGGGAGCACAGCCTAGGATCCCCAGGCCCATGGATTGGGCAGTCTCTCACTAAACCAGTGGTTTCAGAGCAAAAACTATGAGAAAAGCAATGCTTCTAAAAGGGCATGGGCCAAGGTCAGGCTGGAGAGGAGACCCCCAAATTCTAGCTCCCCAGTGATCTGTCTTCAACTCAGGCAAGACTTGATTTAGTGGTAAGAACCACACATCCTTCAGGCAATTTCCACAAACATGGGATAATCAGGGTGCCTTCATCCCAGGGTGGGCTTCACAGGTGGCGCTATTGGTAAAGAACCTGCCTGCCAATATAGGAGACATAAGAGGTGTGGGTTAGATCCTTGGGTCAGGAAGGAGAGATTGGCAACCTACTGCAGTATTCTTGACTGGAGAATCCCATGGACAGAGAAGCCTGGCGGGTTATAGGCCATAGGGTCGCAGAAGAGTCAGACATGACTAAAGCAACTTAGCATGCACGCATGCATCCCAGAGTAGAAATAGGCGGAAATTTCCCCCGATTGATCACAAACTCCATTATTGAGTACACAGTGTTGAGAAAAGAAATGAAATGAACAAAACTGTTAACAAAGAAAACAAGAGCACACAGACAGACCTCGCCCGTGGCCCCCCAGCCCCTCGTGATCCCAGCGCCGGGTTCTTGGAAACATCCCGGGGTGATGGGCGGGCAGTACCTTTAGGATGGAGCGGTGGAAGAAGAGTGCGAGCAGCTGGATGAGGTCGTAGAGCACGTAGGCGTCCTTCTTCTCCACCCCGATGATGTTGGGTGGGTGGTAAGGCTTGTCCTTGTTCAGTTCCACATTCTTGTTCCAGGGGAAGAACCCAAATTGGAAGAAGTACTTGACCACAATGGCCACCTGCACAGATGTGAGAAATTAGAATAAATGACGACCTTTAAGAATAGTTCTAGACGAAGAACAGTGATACAAAAATTAAGGGAAAAAGTCTCAGTTTTGGTGCTGGGAATGCACACAGCATGTGGAATAACGAATTCTCCTTCCACAGACACTGACTTCAGGACAAGGCCAGAACCACACCTCCAGGGCCTGTGACTACAGACACATCGGGGCCATGGAGGTTATTCCTGACTTGGCTCAAATGACTTCTGCTATTGTCAGGGAGTGGGCTAGATTCTGGGCTTCCCAGGTGGCACCAGTGATAAAGAACCCACTTGCCAATGCAGGAGAAATAAGAGACGTGGGTTTGATCCCTGGGTCGGGAAGGTCCCCTGGAGAAGGGATTGGCAACCCATTTCAGTATTCTTGCCTGGAGAATTCCATGGACAGAGGAGCCTGGAAGGTTACAGTCTATAGCGTCGCAGAGTTAGACATGACTGAAGTGACTTAGCACGCATGCAGGGGCTAGTTGGTGCTGATTCAATTAGATACTTATACAAATATTCAGCTATTAAATGAGGTCATTAGAACAAATGTGAACAGCAGGATCTTTATTCTGCAAGTATGGCTTTAGTTTGTAATCTTTAGGAGAAAACTGCACAGGCATTATAGACAATTTCCACTTTATTCTGCTCTCTTTCCTCTCAGCATTTTATTGCTCACTGTAAGTTCTCCTCAAGAAGAAATAAAAGCAAATGAAACAAAACCTTGCCAGCCCAGGGTATACATGTGGAGATGCTTGTAGAGACTGACGCTGAAACACCCCTCCAACGTCTACATCATCAGGGTTAATTGCATCCAACTGTGTTTCAAGTGCTTACTGAATTGTTTGATCCAATGTCCACTCACTGACCATGCACTGGCCCTGGCACCGTGCTTGTGTCTGCCTTGTACTTACTGTCTTGCTGGTCAATATCACAGGGCAGACACCAGACCTCCAAGGCCTCCCCCACCACTCACCAGCTGGGTAAAGTGAAAGTGAAAGTGTTAGTCACTCAGTTGTGTCTGACTCTTGGCAACCCCATGGGCGGTGGCCCCCCAGTCTCCTCTGTCCATGAGATTCTCCAGGCAGGAATACTGGAGTGGGTAGCCATTTCCTTCTCCAGGCAATCTTCCCAAGCCAGGGATCAAACCTGGGTCTCGTGCATTGCAGGCAGACTCTTGACCGTCTGAGCCATCAGGGAAGCCCACTTTGGGCCAATTATTTAATCTCATAAAGGCTGTTCCTTATCCCTTTTTTAAGGAATGATATCAGCTCCCATGTTGTGTGAGGTATGAGATATGAAAAGACGACTATAGTTCTCAGCACCAACAACTGCCGGTTATAATCACATGCTGACCTAAGATGATCCCTCTAACTGACTATGTATTTATGTGAAGCAGGGGTCAGGCAGGTCCACCGGAGGGACGCCTACCTCCGTGTAGACGATGGCCATCATCCAGAAGCGCCTGCTGGGCCGGGGGACGGACAGCATGGCCCAGAGGAAGATGAGGATGGGCAGCACGAGGGTGATCATGGAGGCGGAGACCATGTGGTTGAGGATGATCACAAAGTAGCACACCATCTCGGAGCGGGCCACCAGCGTGTTGTACAGCGCGTAGAAGAGCAGCAGGAAGCGAGGCTGCCCCACGTAGAACTTCTCTGACTCCTCCAGCTCGTCGTCATGGAACATCCTGCCAGAACACTGGCCTCAGTCCCTCCTGGGCACTGATTCCAGGCGGTGAGACCCTGCCCACCCCTCCCTGCTGCCTGGGTCCCCAGGCGTCCTGTGCTGTCAACCTCCTACCATGTTACAGAGACAGAGGTGAGCACACATGTGGTTCTAAATGTCTGGGGAGACCTTTTCTACATGGTGTCTGCACCCAGCAGCTCAGTGGACACTAAGGGTCACTCCCAGCTCCATTGCTGTGGCCCCAGCTCTTACTTGTTCAGCAGCAGCTCGCTGGCTGTCAGCTCGTGGGTCAGGGGTGGCAGGATGCTGGCCTCCAGCCGATCTGAGCGGCTGTCATCCGGGCTGACTTCCATGTGGGTCTGGCCAGCTGAGTCATCCCGGGAGTCGAAGGACAGGCGTTCAAAGCTGACAGCCTTGCTGTAGGACGGCGGGGCCTCCACGTCACCATCCTCCGTGGGGTCCTGTGGGGACTCGGCCTGCCGGGCCCCCTCGGATGTCTCCTCGTCCTGCTCAGCCTCCACTTCCTCGATGGTCTCCGTGGTCCCCTGGCGCGAGTACAGCATCGTGCACTGCGTGGGCTCGCTGTCAGGAGACACGGAGGGCACCGCCTGGCCTCAGCAACCCCTACAGCCTCCCGCGGCACCCATGGCCACGCACCCAGGCATGTGGCGGGGGGGAATGCCTCCTCACTCCCCACGTTCCATCTGCTTTGCTCCTTCTGGATAATCATGTCTGGGTGCAGAGACAGGGGAAGGGTGCTGGGTGGCAGGCCCCGGGGCACCAAACCCTCTCGTGCGTAGCTTTTCAGTCCCACCGATGGTCCTAGGCAGCAGGCCCACTGTTTATTTCCAGTCAAGACACAGTGAGCCCAGTGCACCCCCCAGAGCACAGACTGTAAAGAAAGGTACCCAGGGAAAGGCGATGTCTCAACTGGCTGGGTCCACAGAGATGCACTCTACTCTCAACAGACCCCAGACCTTAAGGGGAGGCCCGGAATGGTGGACCATTGGCAAGATAGAGCCTGCTTCATTGTTTATGCTGGCTCCTGCCTGCACTTCCATCCTGTGCCTTTTCTCACTGGTGCCTCTGACACCTGACTGGACGCTCACCATCGTCCTTTTCCTGGCTCCCCACCACCTGGCAGTGGAAGCCCCGCCCACCACTTTCTGCCCCAGGGTCTCTCCTGGGGCTGCACCCACCCTCCCCTCTGAATGCCCTCCCACTTTCTCCTCCCACTGGTTTTGCGCTGCCAGCTCCTCTTCCAGCTTCATTTTCCAGGAGCCCCTCTGCCTCTGTTTTCACTCTACTTCTGTGTCATGTCTTCCCTTTTGCATCTCTCCTCTCCTTCTTAACTCTCCCTGAGCTCGTGCAAAAAACACTGGAGACAAAAGTACAGCAGCCATAGCAGCAAGATCAAGGTCTGCCTGCTATGCTGTGTACCTCATACACCCAGCCCTGAAGAGAGGGGGGAAAGTCACCTGAAGATGCCAAGTATACAGGGTGTGCAGTGATCAGCTGTTAGGCTGCTCCCTGAATGGCATCTGTGAGCAGCTGGGGTCATATCACTGCGATGCTCAAAGGTGCAGACTGTACCCATTTCTCTTGTCATGGACACTGGTGCACACACATGAATGAATGAATGCATCTGGCTGAGCCTTGAGACTGAAGAGTCAGAATTGCATGAGCTCTTGATCCTAATTCAGGGGTGTTCAGGGCCCCAGGACTTTGGCCCTATATGTGCCTACAGCACAGTAATTAGGTTCTCAGAATGCCAAGACAATGCTTTTGGCTAAGACTTACCTTGATTAGAAATGACGGTAAAACTGACTGGTCACCCAGTTTTCAGACCACTGGAGCCAGCCCCACACCAGGTTCTAAGTTCCAGAGGGACCGTAACCTATCACAGGCATGCTCTTTATGGTTTTTGATGAGGTCTGACCCCAAAGGGATTCAGGTAAATCCTGGTACATTCAGCAATCAGCAGATTGGAATGGCATAGCATGTGCCCACCAGAGGACAGCTTAAATGGCCATGGCAGTCCCTGAAACGCCGGGTGCCAGCCTCCTGCAGCTCTGAATGTACTTACATGCGTACTCTGAATGTACGTACATAGCTGCTGGAGACAAGGACCTAACACTGGCTGACTTGCCGACTCTGCCCTTAGTTTCGGAGTGGGTTATTTGGGTGGTTGTTTGGTGTCAGGATAAGCACAATACAGCTTGTGCTTCTGTGCTCCTGTTGACTTTTCAAAGAAGAGCTTTTGGATTTTAAGCAAGTGATTTCATTTCTATGCATGATTATAGTTTTTATCGTGAGATTTAATGAGAAAGCCTAAGCCCAAAGTAATCTTTCCCAAACCAAACAAGTTAAGGTCTCCCAAGGTAATATATTCTACTGCATAATAATATTATTTTAAAAACAATGGTTGAATATATTCTAACTTGCATGTCAGTTGGGCATGTAGCATGTGGACAGATTCATTCTGTGTTGACCAAATGTGACTACATACAGGATTTGGGATTAACTCCTACTGTGTGGAACTTTGGACAAAATTATGAGAAAGTTTCCTACTCTTCCTGACCCATTTTTCCCCATGAGGACTGCCTACTGGTACCCTGAACCAAGGAGGAAACATGCTTGCTCCTTTGGAAATAGAAAGTGTGAAATACTTACAAAATGGAGGACAATGTTTATGGTAGGATTTTTAAGAAACTCCTAACAGACAAAAAGCAAAGAGCGGTTAGTTGAACAGAACGCTATCCTGGTAACAACCAGTTATGTCCCAGGAAGGATGCTGGTTACGCTTTCATTAGTCATGCACCTTCTTAAGACAAAAGTGAACGAAAACACACAGGTCACAATAACTCATCTGTGCAATGACACGGGCAGGGGCTGACACGGTCACGGACAAAGCATGCACGGGTGAGCACCTGGAGCCTAAGCTGGTGCTCTCGGCTGACGAGGAGGACACATCCATGCTGAGCATTTTACGGAGCCCGGGCCGAGCGCGCTCACTCGTTTTAGGCACAGTTTCTGGTCCATCTAAATCATCAAGGGTGGACTGCCTTGAGAACAGCATGGTTGCTTCCGTGTAGCAGCTAGCAGCGCAAACAGTTACAGAGACACAGTGTTAAAACAGCGCCGGAAACAGGAGTCACACACGTCAGAGACCCAGATACCGCCATGCAGCAGACCACACGCCACTCCAGCACCACGGACAGCGGCCACCGCAGCGGGGCTCCGGGACAGAGAAGGGAAGATGAGACAGGATAGCACTGGGCTGAGAACAGAACTGCTGATAAAGGATGAAGTGTTGCTCTCTGGGTGGGACAGGGAACTAGAATAATGACAAGTCCTGACCTGTCTCTCACAGAGCAAAATTCATCTTTACAATTGTACAGCTGAGGGTTGGTTTGTTTGTTTTTTCCCAAGACAGAAAATATATTTTATTCAGAGCCCCCCTTCCCCAATCCTGAGTTCAGTTCTTAAGCAGAAATACCTGCTCAAGTAAAATTTATATAAAAATGCCATTTAAAAAACATGGTTTCCAAAAGAAAAGAAGGAAGCTCAGGATTCACTGCAACAAACTGAATTTTCCACCCCATTTTCTGAGTGATATTCAGTCGAGCCAAACTGGATGGCTTGGAGAAGAGATGCTGGTTTGATATGCAACTGGATATAAACCAACATCGAAAAGAAAAGAAAAGAAAAGGTACAAAGGCAACATAGGAAGTCCAGCAGTGGCAGGGCCATTTGGTCTGTTAACTGTTTATTGAGCCTAATGAGTGGTTTTCTCTGTGATCACATTCTAGGTCTCGGCGGATGTCAGCAGGGTGAGATCCCATTGGCTGAACCCTCAGCATCTGTCACTCGACAGTCAGGGAGGAAACTGAGGCAGATTCAGGGCTGAGTTGCTACTGGGTGATCCCAGTAGCAGCCAACAGCTCAGATGGAGGCATGATTGCAGTTCACATGTGGAGTTTAACCCCAGAGAGGAACACCCCCTGAAGCTGTTGACATGGAGGCTCCTGGGGCACTGACTTCCAGCCTGAGAGCGAGTGACTCAGCCTACCCTTTGTGTTACAGACAGCTGATTTTGAACATCAGCCTCTAGTGATTGCACCAGGGGACCTATTGTGTGCCAGCCACACAGTAGGTGCCCTTAATCAGTGACCATGGGGGCAGAAATGGGAACCATTCAAGATGATGGAGTGACCTCTGGGGTCCCCTTTGGGGGTGGGGAATTTGAGGCACTCATGGAACTGTTAAAGGGCTTTCAGGTTCTCAGAGCCATAGCAGCTCCCACCCCTGAGTGCTCTGCGGGAGAACACCCTGACTGCATGTCACAGCCACATGGCCAAGACAGGACCCAGTAGTGGGAGAGGGAGGGGACAAGGCGAGCAACCAAACGGTCTCTAATAAGGATTTTAAAGAACAACCCTAACTCCTTTTGATGTCAACTCATCCTGAACAAAAAGAGGAGATGATGGTCAGATGAACTAGAAACACAGTGGACACTGACTACCTGCCGGGCTTTAGATAAATCCCTTCCCCCTCTTCTGGGTCTCAGTCTCATCCTTTATGAGATGAGGAACTGGATCTCTGAGCTTCCGTATTGTTTCATATTTTCAGAGGTGGATCCCCCAGCCTTTGGGGAGTTTGCAGCAGAAAGAGGCTGTGCACCCTGACCTGCCCGATTTTCTGTGCGGAATCAATGCTCTGACCACAAAGTCCTCTTTACCTTGTTAATTCTTGGGTGATTTCTGCGACCACGCAGCCCGCCCTCAGACCCCACATTACTGGGTTATTTGTGGTGGATTAGCTTGTTGTCCAAGCCAGGACAGTTTTAAAGCTGAAAGGGAAGAGCAGGAGCTTTACAAAAACAGGTGACAAATCTAATTGATGTCCTCGGGTCATTGGAGCCATCCCAGGGGCACACAGCACACACTTCCAATAATAGACACTCTGCATGTATCTAGGAATGTTCCTTGGAATGTCACCAATGTTTCCTGAAGGAACTTGAATTTATTTTCTGGGAAGGTAGAGGATATCTGCTTTTACACATCTGGATTTGAAAGATAGAGGATATCTGATTTCATACATCTGGATTTGAAAGAAATCGTGACTGTTCCAATAAGTCAAATGGAACATAAGCACATTTATTAGGCTCCTACCCCAACCCCCTCTATTGTCAGCTGAAGGGAAAAGTGGGTGAGATGGGGTGGGTAGGACCACTCCTTGCAGGCTGGGTCCTTAAGGGGCTGGGCCACAGAGAGCATGTGGGTCCCTGCATCCCTGTTGGGGGTGATGCTACCTGTCTCAGGGCATAGGTGTGCTGATGGCAAATGTCCACACTGGGGTCCCTCCCAGAGAAGACCACTGCTGCATCAGAAACCAGCGTGACTTCCTATGGACTCTATTCCAGACACACAATTGTTTGGAGATTTGAAAGTTTTCTAAACAAAAAAAAAAAAAAAAAAAAGGAAGTTTTCCTTGGCCTTTAAGAAGAAGGCAAATATGTTCACTCCCTTACTGAGGGCATAAATGACCAATAGTGTGTCTCCCTTTTCTTCACATTACAAATAATGAGTAAAAGGACATTAAAAATAATTTTAAAGGTGTTGGTTTTCTATTAGTAAATTCATTGATGGTTGACCATTTAAAAATGTTGGAATACTTTGACAGTCTTTGTTAAAATGCAATCAATGAATTTTAATATCTCCCACCTCACAGGTTTTGACTATGGGTGCAGATTTGTCATCTTGGATCAGATTTAAAGGCAGTTATTTGATTTTATTTTAGCCAGTCTTTGTTTTCTTTTTCTTCTTCTCCCTCCTAAAGTTGTGGTTTATAATATTTACTTACTTTTTTAACTGACCATATTATCTGTTGTTACATAGCTGAAAGTTACTAATACAGGAATCATGTATGTTTATTTTATGAACAACTGATTTTCAGTTCACGTTCTAATTTTCTGTTTGATTCACTGGGTTCAGAGTTTGGTTCTGGAGCCACTATTCTTAAGCCAGGCTCATGCATAAAATTCAGGAAGCCTGTGAAACGCCTAAGGTTCTATGGAAAAAAATGTGAAATTATGTGTGATTTTCCCCTTTGCAAACTAGTCTGCAGCCTCACGAACTTTCATAAGAAGTTCATGTCCCTGTCAAATGGGGATGATAACAGTACATCTCAAGGGGTCTGTTAAGGAAAAAGTGAGGAAACCCACACACAGTGCAGCCCCGGGGAAGGGTCAGTGCAGGGGCCCGTGTGAAGCAGGGGTGTGACCACAGCTCGGAAGGTGGGGCCCACAGAACCACTTCTCAAATGTTTATGATTCCGAATCATAAAGTAAAATTTCTGAAAGAAGAAGATGGAGACCAACAGGTGGCAGAAGACTCTAGAACAGAAGATACTTTGTGGAACAGCATTTTAAAGGCATTGAAGATGCAGTTCTTGATACAGTTACTCATTTTGTGTCAGGAGGCTCATCTGACTTAATTCGAGCTTGGAAATCCCAGTCGTGGGCCCGTGGGTCATATGGGCCTTTCTAATACTTCATTACTGATATCTGCTTCTCTCTGCTCGGACCAGGGGCAGCAATGCTCTGCTGGGCCATGCCCATGGAGTCAGCCCAGAGCAGCTGGGCACCCCAAGGTTCTGATTAGCCTGCACCTCTCCCCTCACCTCTCACCTCTGTCATCCCTGCGGGAAGAGCACCGCTGTGGAGCACGTGACATACCTGGAGATGCTGTCGTGGGAATCCAAGCTGTCCATCCTGTGGGCGGCCTGTGCGCCCGCAGCAGCGCCAGCATGGTCGTCGATGGTGTCCAGCCCCGACTCCCTGGACAGGTTCATGATATGGTTCTGGTAGTACATGTGGATGCTCTCCCGGGTTGGGACGTTGCCCTGCGGAGAGGGAGACACTGTCACAGCCCTGCACAGACGTCAGTGCTTCTCAGTATGGACAACCCTCTGCCATCACACACACCTTGAGCAGGATGAAAAGCCAAGTTAGTCAAGCTGAGGATTGACATCAGCTCACTGAATTAATGGTGCCAGATGCTACTGGGTCATGCTGAGCAGGAAACCCTTCCTAGTTTAAGGCTGAAGATGGTCAAATGTACAAACTTGCAGTTATGAAATAAATAAATAAATCACGGGGAGGCAATGGTGACTAGAGTTAACGATACTGTATTGCGTGTTGAAAAGTTATTAAGAGAATAGATCTTCAAAGTCTTCTTCACAATAAAACATTTATAACAGGTGCAGTGATGGAGGTTAACCAGATTTCCTGTGGTTATCATTTTACAATATACATAAATACCAAGTTATTATACTGCAAGCTTGAAATGAATAAAATGGTATATGCCACCCACACCTCAAAAAATAAAATTAAAAAATTAAAAAGAAATCCCTTTTCACATGTTGATAATTTTGCTAAGTGAGAGTAACCTTTCCAGCCATGAACTATTTTTTTTCAAATGTAATCTATAAACCACCTATGGCTATGTTTTGTCTTAGGCACTCAGTCACGTCTGACTCTTCACCACCCCATGGACTATAGTCTGTCAGGCTCTTCTGTCCATGGGATTTCCCAGGCGAGAATATTGGAGTGGGTTGCCATTCCCTTCTCCAGGGGATCTTCCGGACCCAGGGGTTGAACCTGGGTCTCCTGCATTACCTTCTGAGCCTCCACATGTGTATATTCCTAATTTTCCCTATGAGAAGTTTCAGGCCAAACTTCCCAGACTAAAGCACAGGATCCTTTATGAGATACAACAGAACCAGTGCAGCTGGGAACCGTGGTGATGAGAGGTGACAGAATGAACACACTAGCCAAGATCCTAGGACTGTGAGAGTGTGTGTGAGTGTGTGTGTGTGAGTGTGTGTGTGTGTGTGTGTGTGTGTGTGTAGTGTGTGTATTATCATTCTGAGCATGGAAAAGACTGAAATATGCCAACAAGCAGAGGGGTTATGCAAAGCCTGGGAGGAAGGATTTTGTCTGAGCCCCCGTGGAGGTCTGGAGCCTGGCTCTCAGAACTCTGGTGACTCAGCGAAGCAGGGCCTCGAGTAGGGCTACCTTCTTGATCTCTCTGGTCAGCATGCAGCGCTCGATCCTCAGGACAGTGGAGATGTCGATGTGCTCTCTGGAGATGGAGTTGAGCCACGTTGTGAAACTGTCCACGGTTGCCAGAAACAGGACCCAGGTGAACTTCAAAATATTAAAGATCCTCTTGATGATGTTGTCTAGGAGGAAGAAGAGAACTTGATTTGAAGGGACATTGCACCCCTGGTCGTGGTGCTGTATGTGGAGCAGTGGTGTTTTACCAAAGGCGGCCCTGCCTGGTTTTGTCCTTGCCCCTGACATGGAGAGACAGGGCCGTGGTGGGGGGGGGGGGGGGGCACAGGCATGGACGTGGTGGGCAGGATTTTCAACACCTGCAGCGGCAGCACCCAAACCAAACTTGAATAGAATTGTTAACCTTTGGTCAAAGCTTCAGTCGAAACAGGTCCATATAGAGACACCAGGTTTTATTAGAAGTACAGCCTGCACTCAAGGGTATTTGCTACTGGCCAGAAACAGTCTGAATCTATCCAAGTAATTGGTTCCTTTAATGCTTTTCTTGTTCTGTTGGTTCAGTATGACTGACGTTTCCCACTGCAGCTGAACTGTAGTTGAACACCTTTCAAAGGTATTTCGTACAGAATTCAGTCTGCACACTAAGATTCTATCCAAACCCCTGAATCATCTTCCTCATATGTATTTAATGACACCAAGCTGTGCTTCCTATAAAATTCTGACTGTGTGGTCAGTTCTCTCCAAACCACAGGAGCCCTGAGATGCTCACTGACCCTGGGCCACCTCCCTCCTCTCGGCTGTGACTGGGACCCGCCAGGGGAGCTGCGTGTGACCAGCTCACCTCCGACGCTCATCTCTGCCTCTGAGTGGTCGTGTAGATTTGGGAAACTTGGCTAGTTTTTCTCTGCCTTGGTTTTTTTCTCTGTTAAGTGGGGAAGAGGGCTTTGAGGGAGTTGAACAAGCTAATGTGTGTAAAGCTTATGGCGAAGGAGACAGGCTACTCAAAGCAGGGGCACTGTTACCAGGAAAAGGTTTGCAGGAATAACAGGGTGTTGCCCCACAGACAGAAAGCCAATTGTTTGGACATGGAGGCCTGCTTCGAGGACCGTGCCTCCGAGGGCTTGGAGAGCCTTTGGGAAGTCTCGTTTTGTGTCAACAGATGGCATCCATGGATGTATTTGTCTCCAGCACAAAAGAGCCTGAACACCTTGCTTGTGGGTAAGTGGTGCACCCAGGACTGCCAGCCCTGAAGAAGAGGAAGCCATGTGGCTGTGGGGCCAGAGAGGCATGTGGGTTCACTGCGTTCAGAGGCTTTTGTTTCTCTCTTTTATTTTTTTTCCTGATGGAGAAATCTTTCCCCCAGTCTCAGGCTCTGTGAAGCCCACATGGCATCGGTGAGAAGATGTGAGCTCTGTCCCTGACAGTGTGGAGTCCTGAGCAGATACGCTGGGATTCAGGTTTCTTCCCTAAAAGGAGGAGTCAGCCCAAGCCCTGGAGGCTGCTCATTTCCCAGTGTACTTAACTCTCATGCATGCTCAGTCACTTCAGTTATGTATGACTCTGTACAGCCTTGTGGACTGTAGCCTGCAGGCTCCTCTGTCCATGGGATTGTCCAGGCAAGAATACTGGAGTGGGTTGCCATTTCCTCCTCCAGGGGATCTTCCCCACCCAGGGACTGAAACTACCTCTCACTTCACTCCTTTTCCATGCCTTCTAAATGCCAATATTTTTTTGTGCCTCTATGCTGATGGTTTCCCTGGGACATTTATAATTTGTTCCCAACGTCCTTTCATAGACATTTGGGTAAAGGACTTTACACACGGACTCTAACCCGACATCTCATCCCACAATGCAAAGGTAGGTCTGATTTTCAGAGTCCCTTTGCAATTTCACTAGAGATGAGATTTCAAGGGATGCTGATGACTGAGTCACAGTCCAGAAACAGGATTTAATTCACTGTTTCCAGGCAGCCTTCCTCACGCACCATCTGGGCAAGAAACATAGTCCCACTCCCACTCCCTGCCCCCACCTTCCCTGCTGATGGGCGTCTTTACTTTGTTACCTGGTCCATCAGACTTCTTTTTGACTGGCTCATCTTCCCGGTCTTCCCACTCCACAGGACCTGCCAAGAGTGTCCAAGAAACATGAGTTAACATCCTTTCAGGGTAAATTAACACTGATGCTACACTTCTGGACTGAGAGGAATTTTATAATGAAATCTGGGACTTTCTGCCTATTTGAAGAGCTCCCAGAGAAGAGTTGTCAGAGTTCTGAGCTTTCAGATTCTCCTCACTTGACCTCAGAATGAGTATTATGGAGTTGGGGATGGTAAACAAAATTGTTTGGTCAAATCTTTCCTGCTTCCTGTTTAATGGCCTGTGAGTTGAGAGTGGTTTTTATATTTTCAATAGTTGAAAAAAAGTCTGAAGAAGAATATTTTATGCATATGAAAATTATATAAAATTCAAATTTTGGTGGAACATAGTCATGCCCACTTGGGGACATACCATCCGAATCTGCTCCAAGAAGGCAGGGTGAGTTGCAGCAGGAATTTACAGTGAAAGCTTATCATATTTACTATCCAGCCCTTTATAGAAAAAGTGTGCTGACTGCTGTTATATACAATTTTGAACACCTTGAGGATCAAAATACAGAACCCAGAAACATACCTAAGACTAAATGGGAGATTAACACTGTCAAAAGGAGCATTTAAATTAATAGAAAAAGAAAGATTCATTTATCAAAACAGGCTTCGCATAATAGATCTCTACTTCAAAGAATAATAAAAATTCAAAAGGTAAATAAAATTAAGAGGAAATACAAGAAAATATATGCATAACATCTGGGGGGAAGACTTTCTTAAGCAAGATGAAAATACAGAAATTCCAAAAAGAAACCTATTTGAGAGACCTACTTGACATCAGAAAAAAATCAAACCTTGCTTAGAAAACATACACTGTGAACTAAAAGATAAGCACTGGGCTGGAAAAAAAGATACTTGTAACACATAAAAAAGGATAATATTCCTAACATAAATATCTCCTAGTTTAATAAAGACAATCCAATAGAATATGAAATGTGATAAAAATGTTTAAATCTTGGATTTGAAAGTAAAATTTATTTACTTTTGTATTCAAAATTTTTTCATTTTAATACTTACCAAGAAAATATGAAATAGAATGTTCAACCTTATTAGTTCCATTTGTCCATGGAATTCTCCAGGCAATAATACTGGAGTGGGTTGCCATTTCCTTCTCCAGGGGATCTTCCTGACCCAGGGATCGAACTCAGATCTCCTGCACTGCAGGCAGATTCTTTACCAACTGAGCCACCAAGGAAGCCACCCCCCATCCCCCCACCCCCCACCAAAACCAAGAAAATACTAAATAAAAAATATTCAACCTTATTAGTTGGGAAAATGCAAATGAAAATAAAAGCCGTTTGTCATCCTTGAGAAAGACACATGATAAAAAGAGTAGTAACAGCCCATAGGACAAGGCTCCAGGGAAATAGACATTCCTACACCTCATACAGAGGAGTTTAAATTTCTAAAGTCTCTTGGGAAAATATTTATTAAAGTAAAAAAATAAAAGCACCCACTTTAACCCAGAAATTCCACTTCTGATCATCTATCTTGGGGAAAGTGTGTGTTCCTGCTTTTGCCATGCATTTAAACACACACACACATACACATACACACACACACATACACACACACACATGACTACATATGAATTTTTGTGTGAGGAAATCCTTGATAGTGTTATTTATTGTGGCAAAAATTTGGAAGAAAACCTTATATCTATTAGTGATGGAGGAGTTGGATAAATTATGCATATCCATATTACAGAATATTTTGCAGAGAGATGTTATGGGGCGGAGGTGGGAGGGGGGTTCATGTTTGGGAACGCATGTAAGAATTAAAGACATTAAAATTTAAAAAATAAAAAACTAAAAAAAAAAAAAACTATAGCAGATGAATTTCATAAGCAGCCAGTATTTTGAAAATGTCTTAAATGGCAATATTTTACTGACTCTTTTGTTATGTGGAATTTTTGAGGTCTAGTTTGAAATGCATTTGCAAAATATAAAGATGTATTTGCAATAACAACAGCAAGTAAATTTAGTTATATTATATTTGACACCAATGTCAACAATGGAAGAAATTATGGAACTAGTGGGAGTATAATTTAGGGACATTCAAGCTTAATTGACAAGATTCATGTTTATGCCTGACTTTGAAGAGGCTATCTTGGTTGTATTTTGCATAGCAAAATAAAGTTGAAATATAAAAAGAAAAAAAATAAAAATAAAAAAGGATGATATAGTTTTATAAATACTTAATTGGAGAAGTGTTCATGATATATTGCTAATGAACGTACAGGAGAATCTATGCAGCATGGACTCATTTTTGAATCAAAGGAAACAGTACCTGCCCACAGGTATGTATACCCAGGAAAGGGGTTGAAGAAAACAAAACCCCTGCAAAGATTTGGTGCCTTAGGGTAGTTTTTCAGGCCTATACTGCATCCACTTCCTTACTGCTTGACTTGCTACATCCTCAGTGTCTAAATTTTGCCTTTTTAAACCAATCAAGTAAAATAAAATGAAAGCCACAGGAGGTAGCAGGGAGCAGAATGGTCAAAAAAGAGAACAGCTTTGCAATTAGAGCTCCATTAGAAGTTATGTTTTCCTTTTCTTTTCTTGTTTGAATACATTTTTAATTTCACAAAGAATCAATATACACATTTCCTTTGTAAAGAATTAAAATATAACAAGCCTGAAGGTTTCTTTAATCCTACCCTTTACTCTCAGCCTCCCCACCTCTTCTGCCAGAAGTCACCACAGCAATTAACTGGCTAAGTTTTCTTCCCAGTCCTTTCCTTGTGCATTTATACACGATTACATGCATCCATTAAAAACACAAAACATTGTCTGGAGGCACTTTGGTTTCCTTCATTTCGTAAGTGGTTTCATAATGTGCATGCCAGCATGCTTTTCACTTGACAGTATGTCAGGAACTGTTCTCCATGTCAGTTCAAAGTAATTCATTTTGCTTTTTAACTTACTAAATAGTATGCTGTAATATACTGGTCACATAATTTACTTGGTTCTGCTTTACGTGGACATTTAGGATATTTCCAAATTTTCGTTAGTGATAATAATGTTTGATGAATATTCTTAGACACATGTGCTTGTGAATGTGAAAAAAGTGAAAGTTGCTCAGTTGTGTTCAACTCGTTGTGACCCCACGGACTGTAGCCCACTAGGGTCCTCTGTCCATGGAATTCTCCAGGCAAGAATACTGGAGTGGGTAGCCATTCCCTTCTCCAGGGGCTCTTCCCAACCCAGGGATCAAACCCAGGTGTCCCACATTCCAAATGGATTCTTTACCAGCTGAGCTGCCAGGGAAGCCCACGTTGTGCTTGTGCTTATGTGCAAATATTGACTCATGTGAAGCCACACACCTGGAGGTGGGATGGATCCCCGGTAGGAGACACACACTTAAATTTTCAGATCGACCTCTGCTCTCCAAAGTGGAGGTGCTGTTTACAATACCACAGACACAGACGCCTCCTCTAGTTCCAAACAGAGCTATGTTTACATTCTTGCTAATCCAATCGATTAAAAAGGCAGAATGTCAAAATATTTAGTTTACGTTTCTCATACTGAGATAATTAGTGAAACTGAGCTTCTTTTGGCTGTTTCTATTTTCTGATCTTGAATTACTTTTCATACCCATTCATTCACTGGGCTGAATTTTTCTTTTGCTGACTCTCAGAAGTTCTTAATATAGCCAGAACACTGATCTTTAGTCTGATATATAATGAACACATTTTTCCTGAGCTCCCACTTGCTTTTTAACTTTGTTTTGGTGTGTTTGTTGTCATTTCCTCCCCTTAGAAACATGTTTCTATCGTATGTTTTTGAATGAATTGATAGTGTTGAATACAGCACTGGTAGATATGTTCCATTTTGGGTCCTTGACTGCTCTCTAAGGGTGCTTCCCCTTTTTTTTCTTGATCAAATTTCTAAAGGTTCATCTTTCTTATTTTCCAAGAACAGATTTTCACTTAATGGTCAGGTGGTCTTCTATGTCTTTTCGACGACTTAATTGCCACCTAAAAATTATTATTTTGCTTCTACTTTCTTTAGGGTTATTTTGCTTCTGTCTCTCTTTCCATTTTATAAAATGCATCTCAGCACAAATTCATGTTTTAATTTATTCTAAGACCTGAGAAATTAAGGGCAAGTAAAAGTCTTTGTGCTTTTTAGACATTAAAAATTTCATTCCTCCCAAGCTTATCCTCTGTCCGATGCCTGTCAGCTGCAGCCCTCTTCATCACTCACCCTCCCCAGATACTTTTCTCCTTCTTTTCTGTTCTTCTCTTGCAGATCTTTTTTTCTCTTTGCGCCTCTGTCGGAGTGCTGTTTTAGGGTCAGTAATCCAGGCTTGATAAACAAACTGAAGGGAGAAAGTTTCATTATTTTCTGAATTTTTAATAAATTGAATTAAAGAAAAAGGGACCAACACCAAGCTTCCTGACTTTCAGAAATATATATATATTTTTCTCTCAACATGAATTAAACCTCCCTTTCTCATACCTCTCAATATACTGAGCTGATCAGTGCTCACTGGCCATGAAGTAAAATGCGAAAATAGATGTTATAGGCATGTATTTTGTTCAGTATCAGACAATCATGAGATTCCCTGGAACCATGAACACCCACTTCTCCCCCATCCCCCCATCCTACTATATCTCTGACACTTAGCTCCTGATTTCCTTGTGTGACACATACTAGACCTAAGCTAGAAGCCTGGCTAAGTGTCATTCATTTTCTCCCGACACATATAAAGTCTGAGTCAAGACCGAAAACACCTTTTGTTCATTTACTTTGGGAAATTACTTTTGCGTGTTTGATATTCTCTCTTGTGAGTAACAACTATTACAACAACTTGAGAAAGAGCTTTGTAGACTGATCAGTATTTGGAGAGGAAAGATAACGTGCTGTGAAGGTTAAGAGGTTATTCCAGAATGGGATGGAAGGAGAACAGGGGAGCTTTAGGTTGCCTTCTGTCATTTTCGTTCAAGAGCTGAAAATAGCAGCATTAATAAATGACAACAAATAACCACAACAGAGCAATTTTGAATGTCCCGCCCACCAACAGTGTCCCAAGTCATGCAGAAGGAACAGAAAGAAAACCCTGAAATGCAAAGTCAGCCATCCACAACCATGAAGCCGGGCAGCATGCTCAACATGCACCCACGAACACAGCTGGTCTCAGGGAAGCTGGGTTTCTATCATGAAGACAAAGGAGGAGGGGCACTTGTATACCCCAACACTTTCCTTTTATTCTATATTACTTTCAGATTTCTGAAATCCTTGAAAAACACAGTGTAAATAAACCACTGGCATCGTAGAAGTAAAGAGGAGTTCAACTTTTCCATCCATGGAAATGTAAAGGTTGTGGGTTATTAGGTCAGAGCATTTCCTCACAGGTAGAAATCTGAATCTTATGGGCAATTCACACACATACAAGATCTGTATAGTTTCTGAATAATAAACCCAGGAGTCAAAAAAGTTATCCTAGTTTATGCCAGAAACATATTTTGAAAAGGAAAAGGGAATTGCAATTTGAAGAAGAAGCACCAGAGAAAGGAATTTATGGTTGATGTTTATTGAGCATGTTAACTGGAGATTCTATTAACAATATCTCTGAGGTTTAGGTCATTAATAGGCAAACTTGCTTCAGCAAAATATTGATTCTTTAAAAGAATCTGAACTGCTAAATGAAAGAAATTTTCAGGCTTAAGAAATACATACTGTAACATTTCCTTAAAATAGTGGTATTACAATATTGTTTTTGGATAATGCAAAAATGCCAAAGTGGAAAATAAGAAAGTGATTCAAGATTTGTGAGTATACTAGGCGTACACTCTTTTGCTCTGAAGGAAAATGAAACTCCTGGGAGATGAGGGGAGGGGAAGAGAGAGCAGGGGAGGGTTCAGGACAGAATTGAGGGTATCTTGTAGAAAGGGCTCTGGCCACACAGATGATGCCTCATTAAAACGGTGTTCCTGGTTCTACACGTGGTCCTTTAGTGATTGATCCTGCTGGTGTTTCCTCGCTGAGATGAGTGTTTGAAGAAAGGAGGGGAAGGGGAGGATCTTAGGGCAAGTCCTCATTTGTAGGAAAATGACCTTCATGTCCATGTTTGGAAGTACAAATATTTTACAACTCCAGGAACACTGGACCGAGGATCAGACCACCTATTTCTGGGAAAAGTTGATGATGAAGGAGGAAGAGGAAGCATCCCGATTCTTACTGAGTTAAGACACTGAATTAAGCTTCTTTCTGAAATGTCTCAATTCTGAAGTCTCAGTGGTACCTACCACCCAGTGTGTCACGGGTATTTCTGGAGAACAGACACATGAAGAACTAATCTTGGGTAGAAAAACACACGAAAATGTGTATAAATGACATCGACTTCTCCATCTGCTGCTGCCACTAGCCTGTACCCAACTTCATCTCAGAGTCCACCCTCAGTGATTTTATCTTAAATGTTAGGGAAATGGGATTCCTTTTTGGGATTCCTTTTACTGAAAACTTCTTACACAAAAAGCATTTACTTTTTGAAACAGGAGAGGACTTTATTGAAGTGGAGATCTGTAACCGAAGTTGGTTAAGTTTTCTAAAATGTTTTTTAATCCAGTTGTGATCCGGAACTTTATGTTGTTGCTAAGAAGATAATTTTTTAAACTAAGATGGGGGATAATCACATTGTAATCTTTCATATAAATTCTTAAATGTGAATGGAAAGATACATAAGGCAGTCATAAAAGGGGAAAAGAAAAGAAACCCAAGGAAGTAGCAACAGAGAATATTAAACTAGAACTCAGAACCCTGGCATTTTAAAAGGGGAAGACTGTGCTATGCGAGGGAGAGCAGCTTTTAGGTTCACCTGAGAGCTTGAGAAAAATCTAGAATTGCAGGTCCCTCTGGACCTGATATAATTTAAATAACCTGCGTTTAAACAAGAACCCCAGGTAAAAGGTGAGAAGCCTTGGTCTCCCTTGCTAGCCATACCCTTGTGGAGCATTTTGCTAGTGTAAGTGTATGCGCCAGTTTAAGGCAGAAGAAGCGGCTTTCTATAAAGCACAAGAGTAGTGAGTCACTATTTATGGTTCGCAGTTATGAAATGACCACAGCAGAGGTAGCCAGGTACTTTCTGTTGTGTGTTGGGTGAATTAACAAATCACTGTAGCAGTTCATTCGGCAGAGTCTCTGATGATGCGGACTGTGGAGGCTGGTGGACCGTCCACAGCAGCTCAGGCCAGTGAAGAGAGACACTGAACTCAGGCAGATGATGCCAGAAGAGTCCAATTTAGGAAGATGCAGGCTTAACTGGGAGCCCGAAAGGAGACGGAGCAAAACGAGTCATTTTTTCCTGTCTGTAATTTTACCAGCTTTCTGAGAAAATGGTCATGTTTTGACACAACATACCTGATGCATGCAACCAGACGTGACCCTTTTAACATGAGACGTGACTTAGGCAGAACTACAAGAAGATTTGTATCTGCATTTTCTCCTTCTATTTTTTAATCAGCTCTGATGCTGACTGAAAAACAAGAATCACCACAATAAGGAATTTGGCTTCTCAGAACGATTTTTGGAAAAGTTTGCCCAATATTTTAAATTCTTCTCATTCCTTCATTGTAAGATGTATAGAACAGGGAAAATGCAGATGTGGGGCAGCGGGGGTCTGCCCATCTAAAAGTCTATGGAGCGGAGGGCCACACACCACACATCAGTAAAATGTCAAATACCTTTGCAGCTCTGATTAAATACTGAAGAATAGTTTTGGGAAGTTTAATGATAGACTTTGGCAAGGCTAAAATGGCTGATGCAAACTTCCCAATAGCTCTCTACAAAGAAGGACAAAGCAAGAGTAATTAGTAGGAAAAAAACCCAAAACCCGATCACTTAATCTAAGACATCAGTATGAGTTTGGCTCTACAATTATACTGACTGGGTTAAAACGTGCTCATCGCTGAATGTGTAATAAAACGTGCCCTGCTTGTAGGTTAGGAATAAAGAAAATGATTTATCATTCATGTAATCTGTAAAAATGGTGAAGACGACCCGCTCTCTCCTCTGCTGCCTGATGAGTGAGAATTAGAAGGAAACTCGTTGGAATAAAAATAAACAAGTCATTAGTGTTGAGCAAGCCAGCTGCATACATGCACACGCTGTCATCAAGAAACACACACGGGCAGCAATGGGGCAAGTGACAGAGCATCATCAGAGCAAAGTGTCCCCGCAAACAACTCAGTGCTTCACTTTCACTAGGAAGACAGGGTGGAGGTAAGCTGCCAGCTTGGGAAGACCTGGCCAGCAAGCCGACACTGGCCTCATGGACACATCATGAGACTGGCCGGATGTCCATCTGTGTGCCTTGTAGTCTAACAATGGGGAAAGAACAGCCCTATGTCTGCTCCCTTGTAATGGAAATCTACCGAGTTTTCATCCCATATGTAACTTTACTGACGAGCCCACATCTTTAACAAACACTGATGATACAATAGCTGGATACATGCTACCAGGCTGGTGACCCATGTCACCAAGAACGATATGGCAGCTCTGAAAAAGAGAGGCAGTTAAGTTGAGAAGGTCAAAACTAGGCTGGAGGTTTTTATGATTTTAATACAGTCTAAAATCTTTAGAAGTACCAAGGGAACTGATTTTCAAAATTCAAAATGACTGTTTTCAAAACAAAGCAAGGATTTTATTTTCACGGTCAGCTATTTCACCTATGGAACTGGAAGTCCACTCAAGTGATCCAAAGCTTGAAACGAAGTACACCCAGGGCAGCCTTAATTTTGTTTAGAGCACCAGAAATTTTCTTTATGCAAATGAACAGCTGGCTGGACCAGTGTCCTTGCAGGAATTCTGGCAGTAACAATTGCAATGCTGACAGCAAGCGGCAGGACAGGTCAGTGAGAACCACATGACTTCAGATGTGAACTAGAACCTCTGGGAGCCACCACGCATGAACACGGCACAGGAAGTCGAGGCCTGTGGTCAAGGTCTGTCAGAAAGAAAACCTCTTCAACCAACCAAGGCTGTGATGTCCTTATCCCCATAGTTACCTGGAAGGCTGACCTCCGGGGGGGCTCTTCGTCTTCCTTTTTTAATTCTTCCTCTTCCTCCTCTTCACTATCCGTTTCAAACAAATAGTAATCTCCACTCCTGACCACTAAGTAAAACAAAATATGTACTTATTTCTTGGAAGAAATATGAGACAGTTTGGGGTGTATTTATGAAATGCCCCCCAAAGACACATAAATTGTCCCTCATAGGCATCGGTGGGGAGGAGGAAACAGGAGATGAGGAGACCTCACTCTGGGCTGAGCTACATGGTCTGCGGAGCACCAGGCCTTGTCCAGGCCATGGAGGGGACCTGGCCGCTGCTGGGTTCATCTGGCATTTTCTTCCTTCTTCACAGGAAATTGTACATGGGTGCACCAGATCAAGCCTGCAGCAACCAGTTCTGTTACCAAGATGGCCCAGAGGACTGAAAACTATCGTCATGTCACAGTTCAGCACTTTGGGACCTCAGAGAAGGTCAAAGTGAAGCGGAAGCTTCAGCGTTGCCTGAATGGGTACAAATTGCCATGGCAAAGCTAATCGGGATGATTAGGGACCAGGAGTCACGTGTCACCACCTTCTGCTTCACTTTATACTGTGCAGACACAGGCCAAAACACAGGCCGCAAGACATTTGCAAAAGAGTTTTTCTTTATATCACACATTATCATGAGGAGGAAATGGGCAAATAACATAAAAAAAAAAAAGAAAGCACAATCACAAAAACACCACCACCATACTCTGGCTCTTTCTACTCGTAGGCTAGGACAGAAGGAGCCAGGTGGACAAGATCCATACAGTTTGGCACTGTTAGGCTTCTGGTCAACAAGGAGCCCTTCAGTTGCTTACTGAAATTTGAGGAGAACTGTACTGACCACAGACACAAAGCACAAACCGTATGGATGGTCCTTGCCTGGCATTTTCCTTGCAAAGACATATTGTGTCTTAAGCACGGAGGCAGTCTAGAGAGCTGAAATATTCAGAGAGCTCAAGAAGTCTGAGAATGGAATCTTTATCAGTTTGATGACTATTTTATCAGAGAAAAGAGACCCAGCATGTGCATCTCTGATGCTACAAAAACTGTACTGTCACTGCAGGAAAACATATGTGTATTTTCAAGTTATATTAGAATTTTCAAATGCTGAGGTGTCTTTTGGATGACATCATGTGTTGTCTTTAGGTATCTTCTGGACTTATCCACTGTAAGGTCACAGGAAACCTTGGCTTGTTGAAAATTAGTTGTTATCACTAAACATGATAGTGAGTAATTTTGCCCATGTTTTCAGACATATCTGAAACCTTCATCCATGAAGATGCAGAATGAATGAATTGGGCCTTATATCCTTGAACAGAAGCACTGTAATTTGTTATGTTTATTTTGAAGAAGGAACCAAGCCCAGAGAACTGGGCCCAGGCCTGAGGAAATAAATGCAATTCAACATAAGGTAAGAATAAGCAAGAACGAACCAAAGTCACAGCATTACGTTGGACCGAGATGGAGACCATGAAAGTAATGCTTCAGATAAGCTCAGAGATTTGCTGGAAAGTCACACGGACCTGACGTCACGTGGTCATCTGGTAAACACCGAGATTTCCAGGACTGAACATTTTACCCTCATTATTGGCTCTAAAATCAACAATAGCTTCAACTGTATTCAATCATACCTTCAAGAACTTTTGTTTACGGGGCCACTGAAGTCAGTTTTCATCGTGAGCAGTCATACATTGATTTTCATTGTTTGAAAGATGCTGCCAATTTGTATGTGACATGTGCCATTAACACATTAAAAAGGGAAGAAAATGTTTTTAAAATCTCCTATTCCTTTATAAATTGTCACTGAAATAAAACTTAGAAATAGATAATATTTCCTGAAGTTCTATCTGCTAACAATAAGTAGAGAAGCTCTTATATTTATGTTAGTGAGTTCTGATAGGGGTCCTGCCTCCAGCCTGGGTCCATGTATGTACCATGGACACTCATGCTGACAGCTGGCTTTTAAAATCCCACCACCTGTAACACCAGGGACTTGGTCTTGTATTTCAGTTATTTGACAACAAAGTGAGGCTTGTCACTGATTCTGCTGTACAGAACTGATGTGGAAACAAGTGCATCTCACCAGCATGGAAGGTATCATTGAACAGCAATGATGCGATGGTCTGTGTGCATATAGACATGGAACTGGGAGGATGTCACCTACAGAACATGTTAAAAGTGCAGATGCTCACCAACAATGTGAATAACACAGCAACATTATTGTATCATCAATAAGTTTGCAAAGGGTATTCCAAAGACACTTATTCTTACACTTGGCACCTCTAAGAAATATTTAAAAGCCCAATGACTCAAGAGATTGGAAAACGGGCCTTCAAAAAAGTGCTTCCAAATCTAAAGATAGGTTTTGGAACTCGTCATTGTCTATAAAATAAGCCACACATCAATTCCTTTCCTTTCCTCCCCAGCTTGTAAAAAGAAGTATCTGATTCCAAACTATGAATGACACACACCCCGGCATCATTGCACTGGAAGTTTTATAACGAGGCACAGGTAGTGTAATCCCAGTCTTTAAGAACTTGATATAATGAGGGTGAAATGACTCAGAAACTCTAAAGTCAACAACATTCAGAGGAAGTTCTTTCAAGGATAACCAACTCATAAGGTGGTGATCGAAGACCATATCCAATTCCTTCCAAAATGCAATGTTTACACGAGCAAAGGAAAGTCTCATGATAACCACAGCGGGCATATACCCCCAGTTAAAGGACAAAACATCAGTATGACACCATTTTGAAATGGATAGGTCTCTCTAAACTGGCAAAGGGCCCTTTAAAAACAGAAAGATTGGCACAGTGTACTTGTGACTTGATAGAAACTGGCACACAATGTCTGCACAGGAGACTGTTGGCATGACTGACACGCCAGCAGACAGTGGGTCACACAGAATTCCAGCTTGAATCTTTGTCTTTTGAGTTGAGCAGCAGATGAAATGAAACTCTTTAGAACTCATGGATTTTTTTCATGCCATAAGGCTAAATTTAGTATTTGGGATTACATGTTACTACATTCAGGTATATGGAGCAAAATTTGAATATCGCTTCCTGAAATTGGCTTGCTGATTTTAGGAAATTATTTCTTGGGTGAAAGGCCAAAACCAGATCTAAATGATGGTAAGAATTAGGTGAGAGAAAGGATTCTGACTGATTTCCTACTGATTCTGAACACCATCCTGTTGACGTTACGGACCTTGAGATATTACTTGTCTGATTACATAAACTGCAGTAATCAAGACACAATACAAGACATAAAAGTCTGAAGACATCATGAGTAATCTGCAAGATAATGAATAATTATTCAGTATTCTAACAAATTCAAAGCGGGCCAGACTGAAATGGATCATTCCGTTAGAATGCCATTGCCTAGAGTAAGTGCTACATCCCCTGCTAAGGGGAGCAGGCATAGCCGCTGCATTTCGCAATTACTCACTCTTTTTCTTTTTTTTCCTGTGATAGGGGTGAAGCATACCAACTCTGTGTGGCTATCGAGCTCTGCTTTTCCAAAACCATCATCTGACTTTGCTCTGAAGGGTCCTGTCTGAGCTCTGGTGACTCTGAGACCACCCACACACCAGGCATTGGATTTGGAGGGTAGTTTTAGAGCTTTTTTGAAACTGAGGAGGCAGGGTGAGAAAGTAACTGTCTTAAGGTATCCCCATCTTTGTGCTTAATAAATTGCCAAATACCCTTACAAAAATGGAATCAATGCTCTTGGAATGGCAGAGCCGTGGAGGTGAGGGGGGCAGGGGGCGGGGTGGGTAGGTTGTTCACATTCACACCTAGTGCTAGTGCTTTTCAAAGAGGGTCACGGACATTCCAAATACAGTGATTTTCTTTAAATTCAGAGTTCCAGGAGGAGCTGAAATGCATTTTCAATAAGGGTTTTCAGTCATGGAACAAACACACCTCAGCAGAGCTCTGGACCTCAGAATCCGATAACAAAGCCATCAACCCCTCTTCCCTCTCTGAGCCCGTGGGTGGTGCTCAGGAACACGTGAGCCACATGGGAGTCGGCTGACTGCTCTGGAAGAGTCCATCTGTCAGGCTCAGAGACCCACAGAGATTACAGTGTTTCTCCCCTCTGCCCCTCCTATCAAGTCACAAGCATCAAACCATGCATGGAACACACAGGTCACGGGGACGCCTGAATTCTGGTCAAGGATATAAGGGTTAGAATTGATGAAATCGGAAGAGGATCGAGAAAAACCTACTGGAAGCATGATCAACCCAAGGCCGCCACCACTGCTTTTTTTTGCCCTTGGTTTTCTGTTTGTCTGCTTCTCCTAAAATAAAATATGTCCAAATATTAATTCTCAGGAAGTGAGAAAACAAACTTTGAAAACCACGCTTTAACAACTCAATTGTCAAAATCTAGACATATTGCAAAAGTACACCCAAGGTCAGGAAAAGAAATTCTACTGACTGAACATTTATGTGGTTCAGCAGTCAATTCTACAAGGTAAATATTCAGTATTTGATTAACAGAATGCCACATTTTCACTTTCTTTTTAGTGACTGAAGGCATATAAAAAGTATAAGAAAAGGATTATCTGTCAAAAATGCATCTCACATTGAATTTTCCATAGAATTAACAAAAAGAAGCACCACCCAGATATTACAGAAAAATTTAGTGGCAAATAATTTGCTAAAATACGTACATTCCAATAACCAGAAATATCTCTTGTGATCATTTTAATGCATGGTTGGAAAATATCAATTTACTGTTGATAAATAGATACTACGCACTGGAAGAATACCATGTATTATTTCTTCATTCCTTTCAAATAGAAAAGCATGCAAGTGTCTTTAAGAACTTTTAAACTTAACTGGATATAACAAATCTATACTTAGATATAATAAATATGTATTTCATCTCAAATTTCATTGGAACAGATCATAATTGAATATTTTAACTACTGTTATTCAGGGGCCTATGTATTTAATTTTTGTATAAAACTTATGGAAATCAAAGACAACAGTAGACCACATATCTTCCCTAAAGGAACAAATGAAGCCAACTCATCCTATTTTTTTCAGGAGCACATGTCCGTGAAATGGAAGCTAGTTTATATTAAAGCCATCTTGCTAATAAATATGGTGCTATTCATAAAGTCATGGATTTATTAAATATGTACTTTCCGAAACAAACACATTCCACCCACAATTGGAACGTAAAACTAGAATGAACAGCAATTTTATTTCACAGCCCTACCCTAGATCATGTTTTTACTCAACATCAAGGTACCGAGTGAAGAAGGAAATATTTCAACATACTCTCGTCATCCTCTTCAGAAAGTTTTTGGAGATCTTGGCCTTCCCCCGACTCCTGGGTCAAGCTCAGCATCCTCTCCTTACCCTTTTTGTATTTCTGTTGCCTGGCCTTGATGCGGTCCATCCTGAACAACAAAATAGCAGCGGCAATGCCGAGAACACACCCACAGCTACCCACACACTTATGCACACAGCCCACACCCAGCTACCTTTACACTTCTATGCACACAGCCAAAATCGTGGATGGACTGGCAACAGCTGGGACTTGTGGATGGTTGCTTCTTAGCAACAAGTGTCTCTTTGTTTCTTTTATTCTCCCAGGTTTTGCACTTTTCTTTAAAAAAAAAATACTGCCTACCTCATATAGTTGTGACGATCAAGTGAAAAGATGTATAAATGTAAGAACTGTTTTGTAAATAGCAAGGTGCTACTCAAACATTCTCGAGTGTTCTATCAGACCCCACGACTCTTCTGTGTATCTCATCTAATCTCTTACTGGATCTGGGGAAACGTTGTGTTGTAGCTCTTTGTCTGTTTATTCAGGAAGTCTATTCAGAAACTGCAGTGTTGAGCTTCACCTCCCCCATATGTCCTCTTGAATGACAGCATTTCTTTTATTTTTTTTAATTAAAAAAATTTTTTTTGGCCACGCTGTGCAGCATGTGGGATCTTAATTCCCAGATCAGGAATCAAAACTCTGACCTGCCCCTGCAGGGGAAGTGTGCTGGACCGCCAACGAAGTCCTAAAGCATTTCATTTTTTGGTTTCTTAAAATTCTAAATGTATGGCCCAAGTTTTAAAACTAATTTAAGTGACATTTCTGCTTTGGGCATCTTAAATAATATTTTCCTTATTTGTTTGTCTTTAGAAATGATCATTGCTTTCATTCTTTTTTTTATTCTGACTTCTCATTTAAGGACATGGAAAAATCCAGTGATGTAAATTATACTAAAAGGTCTCACTTATGGGAAATTAGGAACACATATGACATATGGGTTCAAATTTGCTATTTCTCTAGAGCTGATTTAGATAGCTAGAAACAACAATAGCAGTAGCTATACCATACTGTACTTTCATTATATATATTTTATATAACTCATACCTTTGATTATGAAAATAACCACGCCATGGGGTAGTGTGATTCATACTGACAAATATATTTTGCACAGGGAAAGAAGCTGGGAGGTGAGGTCAGGATGGAATGAACTAGTCTTAGAAACTCAGGGAACTTTCCTGGTGGGCTGACAGAGTCTCTCCATTTTCCTGGAGAAAGTGGCTAGGTTTTCAATTCTATGGCCATCAGCTCTTAAACCTGGCCCCAAACATGTGAGGCACTAGCCTTCCACAGAAGTTCCACTTACTGCTAGAGATTTCACTCCAAGAAAATAATTATTTTCAGTGGGCTAATTTAAAACAAAAAAGACTTCTCAAATCTACTGGGTGGAGTTAGTCCATTACTTGAGTTCTCCAGGATGGCATGGTGGGACAGGAGGCCGTGAGCCGGACATGGAAATGTGGGTCTATTTTTAGTGCCAGCTCCAGTTAGTGTGGGTTTTAAGTCATCTATGTGCGTCAGCAGCTTCTCCCCAGACTGGACTATATAATCTCTAAAGATCCTTCTGAAGTAAGAACCCCATTTCATTCGCTTCACCCACAGACACGATGGACTTCTCTCCGAGTTAGAGTCACTGGGAACGACCCAGTCTCATTCACTAGCTTGTTTAATATTTACCAGGATCAGGCAGGACTGAGCCCTAATTTAAAACAGGAAACCAGAATTCAGAGAGTGCAGAAACATGCTGGGGGCTCTGGAAGAAGCATCTAAACTAGGACTGACACTGGTCTTGCCCATGGCAGCTCCTCCCCTTGCTCCCACTCCCCTGCATCCTCCTTCGGACAATGGAGCAAACACCTGGGCAGGTGTGAAGGTCACCACAAATGGCTTCCTCAGGGCTTGGGGCTCCCTGGGAGCCAGGAGCTGGTGGGACAGGATCAGGAGAACCCCAAATGAAAGGGAAGCATCCTTACTGCCTCTTCAGCTGGTCCATGGACTTTTTCTCCTCCTCGATTCTGGCCTTCACAGCCTTCACAATGGTGGCCTGGAAAAGCTCGGCCCCTCTAAAGGAAAGCCAGAAGCAGAATGAATGAGCATTTTTATCAGTACTGGTCACTTTCCCTGGCAATGGTTACTAAGGGAGAGAAAACATTTGCAGGGGGAGCGGGGCGCTGCTGCCTGGAGTCTCTGGGCTGGGGCTGGGGCTGGGGGCCCCAAGTCCCATCTAGAAGCCCCATCCCCATGGACAGACTCACACAGCCTCCAGCCTCCCCTGGGGAAAGGGGCTCCTCCAGCTACACTCTGGAAGGTAACAGATGAGTATGTTTTTCTCTATTTTCAGGAGTGTCTCCTTAAAGTGGAGGTGGCAGAGATTGGGGAAGATGCACTAGACTCTGGACCAACATGGTCTCTGCTTCTGTTCTGACTCAGGAGGTCCTAAGGAACTACTCCAGGACTGAGGTCTGGACTGAGGGACTCAATGTCCAGTCTGTCTTTGAACTTTGAGGGTATCCCAGTCCTGGTAAGGTGTAACTCCCTCCAGAGTCTTCCTCTTTGCTCTTCTGTTCTAGATCTTAAAGCCTTGGATCACTTCTCCTGGAAGGAACATGTCTTAATTTCTTGTGGGTTCTACAAGCAAGCTCAGACAGCTGGTCAGGTACAATGTCACTTCCTGGTAGGTTTCTTAGGAGAAATCCCTTGATTCCACAGCCTGACCCACCTGGATGCCAGGATCTGTGAGGCTTTTATATCTGCCACCACATGCAGGAAATAGTAACTCATGAACACTCTTCTCTGCAGCAGCAGGAAGGCAAAGCATATGCTGTCCCAAATGATTCCTGCCTCCCCACTGGGCAGTTTACAGGAGGAGTCATCATCAGCTGGGGGAGGGGAAAAGAAAAAGAAAAAAATTAAAATGAATACCCATTTTCATTGTTATTTTATAAGCTCCGTGATACGATCACACAGACATACGAGCAAACTTCCAAGGCACTAAGTCCCTGTGAGTGGATTTTTTCGCAGTCCAGTTCATAAGGCTGACCACAAGTGAGCTCTGGATACTCTAGGGCTCAGGAGGAAAAGTCAGGGAGAAATTGCATCTGTATGTCCCAATGCCAGAGGGAATCTTGGCACAAACAAGACGTGTTCTGGGAATGGGCCCTTCCCAGGGAAGCTAGCAGAGCAGCCACAGTCTACTGGAAAGAGAGGTGCCAAGACCATGTCTGACCCCAAATCAGAACAAGCTCTAGCACCTTCTTCATCCTCCTACCAGAAGGCAGGGCGGGACAGGGTGAGGATGGGGAAGCGCCAGGTTCCAGGCGCCATGGAGAACAGAGGACAGTGGTGCTGTCCAGGGTTCTGACGCAAGAGGCACAGGGTGGGAATGGGAGTCCCACCTCCAGCAGGGAGGGAGTCTAACTGCAGACACCCTGTTACTCCTCCCAGCTCTCCACCCGGTGGGGTCTCTCTGAGCTTCACGGTGTGGGGTCCGCAGGTAGAGCTCCTCTGATGACCAAGATGCCCACTACAGCAGCCACAGATGTGCGTGGGCATCTGTGACCCTTCCCATCATAAATACAGGAAGTGCAGGGAGTTGCTAAAGACCTGCTTGGGGAGGAGGACGGGACATTTGTCAAAGATCAAAGATTATCTTGAGGGTGGGGTGTTCTGACCACAGATAGCCTGGCAGCATCAGCCCACAGCTCCTTGAAGACACTGAGTTGGGTGTCCCTTCATCTCCTTCCTTCAGGGGCTTTGGCCCAGATATTTAAATTAAAACTCTACCTCTGCCCTCCCTTCTGTGTCCCTCCGTTCCCAAATCTGCTTTTCATACTCACGCATTTTGTAGCCCTTGACTGTACAGGCCAGGCTGAATGCTTGGATCAACCAGCAACTATTTTGAACCAATTTTTCAATATAGCCACACGCTCCTATCTGAAAAAACAAATGGGAAATGAGTATTCTGAGACTCTGTACCCAGAAAATAAGGTTGATGTCTTGCAATCCCAACATGTACAGGAATTCCCTGTGGCTCAGTGCTCTGATGGCTCCTAAAATCCAGTGCCACTCAAAAAAGCACTTCATGCTTCACTTCTGGGAGTTAAACCTGAGCAGCAAGGTGGAGAAGCCTCAGCATTGTGCTCTCTGCACTGGGAAGTGCTTCTCTTTTCAAACAGGATACTTAGAGCATCATAGGAACAAGCCTGACTCTGTGATAGCCAATGGGTGAGCACAGGACTCAGATTTGGGCAGAGACAAACCTAGACAGCATATTAAAAAACAGAGACATCACTTTGCTGACAAAGGTCCATATAGTCAAAGTTATGATTTTTCCAGTAGTCATGTATGGATGTGAGAGCTGGACCATAAAGAAGGCTGAGTTCTGAAGTATTGATGCTTTTGAACTGTGGTGCTGAAGAAGACTCTTGAGATTCTCTTGGACAGTAAGGAGATCAAACCAGTCCATCCTAAAGGAAATCAACCCTGAATATTCATTGGAAGTACAGATGCTGAAGCTGAAGCTCCAATACTTTGACCACCTGATGCGAACAGCCGATTCATTGGAAAAGACCCTGCTGCTGGGAAAGACTGAAGGCGGGAGAAGAAGGGGACAGCAGATGATGAGATGGTTGGATAGCATCACTGACTCAGTGGACATGAGTTTGAGCAAACTCTGGGAGATGGTGAAGGACAGAGAAGCCTGATGTGCTGCTGTCCACGGGGTCTCAAAGAGATGGACACGACTGGGCAACTAAACAGCAAAACAGCAAAGTGAAGACCAGGTCTGAAACCCGGGTTTGCAGAATAAATGAATGAACGAGTGGATTCCACAGTCACAACCCTCTCCAGGAACAGCTGTCGGGAGGGATCAGCTCCCAGGTGCCAGTCTCTGCCCATCGGACTGACTTCAGGAGAAAGAGTGACCTCCTGTCCTGCCTCACCCCTGCCCGACAACTCTCAACACCACCCCACAGGCAAACACGCACTGCTGGAGTCCAACTGAGGAATAAAAATCACTTTTACTACCAATTAGAAACTTACCATTCTCATGGACTGGAGGAAAAATAAATTCTTCAAATACACACTCATGGTTACATAGACTTGGCTTCACCAGACCTCTAAACACAGCAATGCACATGCCTCCCCCGACCCAAAGTCAAATGCTTTCCAGTAGAATTGCCTGGCGAGTTCATCTTTAAGTGTTAGGAAGGGGAGAGGTAGGCAGCCATTCTGCCTACATCACTACTCTTTTATTTTTATTTTAATTAATTTTTAAATTGGAGGATAATTGCTTTACAATATCGTGTTGGTTTCTGTCATACATCAACATGAATCAGCCATAGGTAAATGTATATACCCTCCTTCTAGAAACTACTTCTCACCTCCCATCCCATTCCACCACTGTTCTTCTAACACTCTGTCGGTTACAGCCATGAGGGGCAGGCCCTGGGATTGAGTTTTAATCAGAGCTGGAGGTAGATTAACTCCTTCAGATCCTGAAAGGTCACTGTTTAATTTCTTGACACAATAAATAGCTTGAAAGGTATCTTTGTGGCCTAAAAGATTTCACATGACTCTGGGATGATGCATGGGCAGTTTATCTACCAGGGAAGAGCCACACCGTGGCCTGCAAGGTGGAAATTTAGCAGAGAATCAGCCTCGTTCTGTGGACAGGAGGTGTTGGTCTCAACCCTGAACTATCTTAGCTGTTTTTAAGTCAAGATACCAGTGCTTAGCGCAGCCATGAAGCTCCAGTGTCCACCCGCGCATCAGGGCACCATAAAACACCTGCACCTTTCGGGGCCTGTCCCTCCCATCTGTACCCCACATGGTGTCAAGGAAAATCTTGACTATTCTATCAATATTTATACTTGCACAGAGTTTTCCCAGTAAGAGAGTCGGTTCCAGCCAACAGGATATAATTTGTGAAGACATCACATGACTGTTTCAACTCATAAAGGGCCACGTGTAGCCTGTCCTGGAGTGATATCCAATCATTCCTCAGAAGGGATCGATTTTAATTGAAAAAATACATTTTAGAGGGTTTTTTTTTTTCTACAAATACATATCCTCTTGTCCTTGAGAGGGTGGACGTGAGCAAAAAGGATTCTGCTTAAAACAGCAAAACAAAGAGTAATAAACAGTCACTCCAATTCTGAGTTTGCCAGCATCCTATTCGGGGCTTTTAAGAGAGCAGCACGAGGGGCTGAGGGCTTTCAGTAACCACTGAATGGGTTGTTTGCTCTGCGCTGGGACCGCAAATGTGTTACATGGCACGAACCACTTACCGACAGTATGTTTTTCATCGTGATCACGAAGACATTGTAAGCGATCAGCCAGTCCCAGTAGCGCAGGATGCTCTTGATGGGTTTCAGCAGCAAGTCGCCCCCGAAGAGCAGGAAGTAGAAGCAGGCCACCAGGTAGCCCATGCAAAAGATGCTGATGCGAGTCGTCCCGGTGATGAAGATGATAGTGAGCACGAACCAGAAGAGGTAGCTGAAGATGACCACCTTGGACATGTCCAGGTACGACCTGGACAGCAAAACCAAGAGACAACACAGACTGCAGCGCAGACCAAGTTGGGAGAGTCTAGTCGAGGAAGGGAACGTGTTCACACATCCTCCTCCTGACTTGGCCTGGAGGCACAGGCTAGACAGGGCACTCTGATCACCAGCTGGTCCATGTGCAATCCTCATCCAGTTAGTGATGGACAGAACAGTACTTTGTGAAAACGCCACGTGCACTTTTACTAACATCAGACTGGGGTCAAACTTCCCATAAGCAGCAATGTTCTCTGCCTAGTACCTGAAGAGTCAGACACGACTGAGTGACTACCACTTTCACTTTTTTACACATCGACATGGAGCTCACAGGCTCTGTCAGCATTCTCCCTGCACCTTCCTGGGCTGAGCCAAGGTCCCTTCTGTGGGACCACTCCTCACTCTGCAGACAGACAGATGCTCAGGCCCCATCATCCCCCAGCGGTGGAGCTCCGGGAGCTTCCCCAGCTGGGTATCGGCTGACAGACATCGTGCCTACGAGCCGTGACCCATCTGGATTCATTTGCTCAGAGTCTCTAGGCTATGGAGGCTTTGCTTGGTTGTTTTTCTTCCCAAGTTTGGGGAGAAGCACAGAAGCACCAATTGTACATCAGATACTTGATAACTGAGTTGATATTCTGTGGGAGTTCTTAAGTCATCTCTGATAAAATACATGCTACATTGTTTTCAGTGTGGTTAGGGAGTAAGTGGTCCCCAGAAGAATGCAGGTGATGGACAGGGTGATGGAGTTGGTGATGCACAGGGAACCCTGGTGTGCTGCAGTCCACTGGGGCTTCAAAGAGTCGAACGTGACTGAGCAACTGAACTGAACTGAGAAGAACACTGTCACAGACGTGGACTTTTGGGCTATACTCTTCTTAGACTAAAATACTCAACACTTCTGAAGAGTTCCATGATTTTTCTCTAAACTATGTTTCACTCATCCTTGATGTCACACACACTGGAGAGTGCATAAGATGTGGGTGTTTCTCAGCATTCCACGGTCACACAGGTAACGTCAGTGATTCAGTCCTGCTGTGGGATCTGAACGCCCACAGTCCTCCCAATGTGTGTGACTTGAAGTTGGCGGAACTAGGTTGCTGGCATGTTTGAGTGTGAGTGTGTGTGCTCGTGCACACGTGTTTGTGCATCATGTGCCTTCCATCCATTTCCCTTCCCTGCCTGCAGCTGTGAATCCTCCTGAGGGAGCCCCGGCCTTCACTCTTCAGCCTGACCTGCTTTGGGTTCAGAAATCATAAAACCAAGCCTGTGGGAACAACATGGCAACACCGGGAGGACATCCAGGGCTCCTGGGAGCTCTTGAGGCCCTGGCTGTCCTGGGGTTCAGGGGCATCTGTTCCCCAGAACTGCCCTGAGCATGTCCATGGAGGACGGAGGATAACAAGGAGGTTTGGCCTCCAGCCGTCTGGCCCCGGGATTCTTGGCTTCATGGTGTAATCAGCAGGTCAGCGCCCAGGAAAGGTAGGGGAGCTGGAGGCATGGGCTTGGGGGTCGCACCTTCCCAGGGGCTGCCCGTGGGCAGCCACGTTACCTGCAGTGGATGAAGTCGGGCACGGGATTGTGCTGGCTAAATGAGGCCGCATCCAGGTTCATGCAGATTTCCACGTTGTCGCCCGCCACGATCCGTACAGCAGCCTTATTCTCATCCTCAAAGATCTGCCGTTGCAGCGAGGCACACAGGAGTAGCATGAAATCATCTGGCGGAACAGAAGCATCTGTGGTCTGGCCTCATCCTTCCAGCTACCCTTTCCAGTTTGTAGGTCTATGTCTGAGGTGGCAGCAAGAAGCAACCGCTTTCCCTAGGACCAGGCTCGCCCCCCACAGCCTCTCTCCTAGAAGGTAGGTGCATACAGGTGTGTGGGGCTGGATAGTGGGGGTGTGTGGCAGAAGATAAAATTACTAAAGTGAAAAAAGTGTTTGGAATGCTAACATGGTATTAACTCTGTAGACAAAACAGAGCCGGCAGGAGCCGCTAGTGGCTGGTGATGGTGATGTGTGGAAGCCAGCCTGTCTGGACTGTATGTGCAGGGGTGTGTTGGGGGGGTTGCAGGAGTGCACCACCATGGGAAAGATGAGCACGCGGGACCCCAGGTCCCCACTTACACACGAGGAACACAGGGTTGGGTCGAACGATGAAGTCAGGGAAGTACAGCCACTTGACGATGTTGTCATTGAAGCTGGCGCCCTTGAACCTCCAAGGGTAGTCTGCGGGGTGTGAGGTGGGAGGAGCCGGTCAGGGAGTCCCTCATGCTGTTGAGCTCCTGCCTCCCGGTGCCAGTGGTTGGGGGGACTCACCTCGACAGGGGGCAGGGGGGATGCCGATGCAGATGAAATACTGGAAGGTGATGATGCAAGCCAGGAAGCAGCAGTACTTGGGCCAGATCTCGGCGATGGCCTTCCTCCTGCGCCGGTATAGGACGGCAATCAGCCAGCAGGCGTGAATCATGGCGTAGAAGTCCATGCGCTGGCCAATCACATTAACTGACATGAGGAAACAGGTCTGCGTGAGGATGAAAGAGGCAGAAAGTCGGCTTTACAGGGAAGGGGAGTGACATTGGCGGGCAGCCCCCAGGGGCGGTGGAGACCCGCGTTCCTGGGCCCAGACCCTGGATGAGTTCTTCACCTGCTCTGCCTCTGCAGTGTGTTTTCATCATGAAGAGAGGAGGCTGACCAGGTGGCCATCAATAAGAATCACTCTTCCAAGTACTGAAGGCAGGCCTCCCACACTATTCAGGTCAAAACAGTGTGCTCTGGCTGAGGTCATACATTCAGAAGGCACTAAACAGACACCCAGGCATCTGTAAGACTGGGCGTTCTGAGAAGCCATGTCCACGGCTGCAGAGCAGGGGACAGGCACCGAGTCCTGGAAACTCTCCACCAGGCCAGGGAACCCTGCCATGGAAGCTCCCCCCACCCCCTCGGATCCCAAGGAGACGGAAATCAGGGCATGAGATGTGCCACAGAGCCCTAGTGGCCACCTGGCTGAAAGCAGCTGCTGGAATTTTCAGAGAAAAGAGAACAGGTCAGCAAGGAAACTCACCTCCAGACCAAACTTGTAGAAGAAGTAATTGATGAAATACTTGGCACAGTTAACAAGTCCATCATCCAGCTGGAGTCTTGTGATGTTGTGGAAGATGGTTTTAGACACGGGGGTTGAGAGGTTGTTCCGACCACGGTAGTACTCCTGATGGCGGTAGATGGTGACCTCGAAGGCCAGGATGGCCAGCATCAGCAGGTTGTTCTAGAAAACAAGGAAAATACACATGATGCCACCTGGTCATTTACAGTCTCCTCAAAAAGCCATCTCATTTCACCATGGGTGTCTAAAGGGACAGTGTGTGATCAGATCCCATATCCATGAAACAGTCTTGTCTTTAACACTCATTTTCCCTGTTTTGTGGTAACAAGGGTGGAGTCATCTCCAGTTTGCAAATCAGGTTAATTTTCATGATAACAGGATTTAGAACATCTATACCAATGACTGGCGATGGTTATGCCAGATCCAGAAAAAGTACCACCGAACCAGACAGCTGGGTCCACTCAGAAGGGTCGTCCAGACTTCTTTGCAACTAAATGTGAGAAACCCTTATACAGCATCCTGCAGGGACCCCAGGAAACAGAGTGAGCTGCAGACTGGGGCTCAACTTAGCAAGTTTTTGAACACAATATCTCTGAAAGCTGGCTAGAGAGAGCAGTAGAGTAAAAAATATGCTAATCATACTACAAAATAATAATATAAAATAGGTAACATTTATGTGCCAGCCACTATTCTAATCACCCCTTTCAAATATGAGTTGGTTTTATCCTTGTAACAGCTCTTAATGGTAGACATCATTTGTATGTTACAAACAATATTGTTCACATGAGAAAATACCAGGAAGCTACACCAAGAAAAAGGAGATGCTTAGTACACTTTCAGATTCCAGGAGTTGAGTACAAAGGCTTTAATTACATCATCAGCATAATCCATCAAAATAAAATGTTCAAACTATCCATCACAGTAACGTGTGAATAACCTGAACTATATTGCTTTCCTTATGTTTGTTACAACTATTTGCAATCAGAATTCATTTTTCAAAGACACACTCTTTATGTGTGGCTACTTCTAAGCATAATAGATGCCATTGATTAAAATCTGTAGAATTTAGACAGCAAACATTTCTTATCATGCTACACTTACTTCTCAGAAATAATTACCACCGTTTGTTGTAGTTTACTCAATATTTTTTCTTTGTGCCTACAAGACATCATTCTATGTATCCTGTTTTGAAGTTTGCTTTTTTTTTTTTTCAACATTACAATGTATTTTGGATATCTTTCAGTGTCTGATAATATTATCAATCTGCCTTTGAGTGGTTTTGTAACATTCAATACTCAGTCGTATGTTTTGGAGGTGACTGCAAACCCCACGTAAGAGGATGAGGCTGTTCTCAAAGGTGAGGTGAGTGGTCTCCAGGGAAGGGGCTGCAGACGTGAACTTGGCAGAGGCAGCGCTAAGGATGAGGAAGCCTTACCCTTAGGTAGACAAGTAGAGGAGACGACTTCCTGAGGCCCACCCATTCTGTGGGGTCAATGGGTGCGCTGTAGAGCAGAGACTTGTTCAGCTGGTGCAGGGGGATGTTCGTCTGGTTTTCATTTGGCTGAAAAGAAAAGAGAAAGGACTAAGAGATGGCCCCGCAGTCAGGAGAGTTCAGACTAGTCTCCCTCGAGTTTGAGCAAAGGGACATAGGGATGGGGAGGGAGGACCCACTTCAGGGGGAATCAGCATCAGGAGAGATGGGGCAAGGACACCTCCGACTCACTGAGCCAATGAAGGCCTGACGGCGAGGGCTGGGGGACTTGGGTCCCCCAAGGTGTGCCTCCCTTCCCTGAAGGCCAGGCAAGGAGACCCTCAGTCTCCAAGGCTCACCAACGAACAGTTCACAGAGAAGTTCTCAGGCTTGATGGTCTGCAGCTGGTACAGCATCTTACAGACAATGATCACACATGTCCAGACGGTGCAGACACTGGAGGCCAGACGGCGGAGCTTAGCATACGGCAGAGCAAAAGCCCAGGAAATCAGAAACACGTAGTTGAACAGAGACACCTGAGAACACAAAATTGGAAATGGGGACAAAAATATGTCACATGGCACAATATCTAAAAACCTAGATGTTTTTAGGCAACTTGACTGATTCAGTTCCTCTGAGCTGAGCAAAGGCTGGCTGGGCTCCTCATATGTACAAGAAATGGTTGTGGGTGTTAAGATATACAGCTAGTAAGCAGACATGTGTACAACCAGGTGATGTTAAGTAATGTTGCAGTTGAAACTACAGAGGTGAACAGGCTTCTGGGAGAACACCCAGGGGGTCCTCGGCCCAACCTGGAGCTTCAGGAACCTCTCCTGGGAGAGAACACGCCTGAGCGGTGCCCTCAAGCTGTGCGGAATTCAGACATATCCATACTGGGTGGGCACATGGCGCACAGCCACATCCGTGAGTCAGTGTCCATCTCTGACCCACCCGCACTCAGCATGGGGACCTTAAGTCTAAGTGGCCCGAGGCTCCAGCTGGAGCAGACGCCTGGCTGGGTCTGGCCTAAAGACGGAACAGCATCACTTGCCTCCTTCACGGACACCCAGATGATGTAGGAGGACACAATCTTGACGATGTGCAGCTCCAGGATCCACCACAGGAATGTCTGCAGCTGGTGGAAGCCCTCCAGGAATCGCAGCAGCAGCACCGTGAGGCGGTCGATCACCAGGTGCCACTTGTTCCTCAGATCTGCAAGGCAGGGCGTGCAACTGTGAGTGGAGGTCTGGCCTGTACTGATGGGTCCCTTGTCCCTCTGATCTGCAAGGCAGGGCATGTGTGCAGCTATGAGTGGAGGCCTGGTGTGTACGGCTTGTTCCCCCAGTTTCTAGCTCACTGCCAGGGTCAAGTATATACTTGAGCATATATTGAGTATATATCTTATTATATACTTATATAATGAGTATATGTTTGATTCACTTGGAGCAAGTCAGCGGTTGGTTTCCTCCACCTGTGAGCCAGCATCCGAGCGGCTCCTGGGCGGGCGGCTTACCTGACGTCTCCTCCTCCTCTTCATCCTCCTCGTCCTCATCCTCATCCTCGTCCTCGCTGTCCCTGCCAGGCTCGCCCTTCTTGGCTTTTGCAGGGCATCCCCCTGGCATCTCCTCCCCAGGCCCAGCCAGCTGCTTGACCTCTGCCACCTCCAGGCTGGCAGTCAGCTTCATCATGGCAAGGTCTGGAAGGCTTCCCTCGGGGTGGGCCAGCCTGTCAGCAGAGAGCAGACAAGTCAGGGAGGGAAGGGCACTGGGAGCTGAGAGTGAGGGGCATGTGGAGGAAGATGAACAAAATGGAAGTCACTACACAGCTTGGCATGTGGGCTTGTTAGCATCCGGTTGCTTTTTATTTTTTAAAGCTCTTTCTAAAAAATGAACTGTAAACTCAGGTTTGGTGAGCTCTTCCAATTCAGGTTCTAGTGATGAGTCAGTCATGAGAACTATCAACACCTAAACTTGACATTTTTTCCCGCAGGAGAAAATGGTCAGAGTTTAGGATGGAGAAGCATGAAATGGCATCGTGTAGAGCAAGCATTTCATGGCTTCACAGGGGGACTTACTCATTGTGGTGGATTGGTAATTTTTTCTTGATGCTGCTCAAAGTAATGGAAATAGAAAGGGAAAAAAAAGGAGATGAGAACAGAAGAGTTATAAGGAGAGTCAGAGATCACACATCATGCTATAGTCATCTACTATCGCATTCCTGTATGCCGGGTGCAGAGGCCCTAACGCCATGTGCATTCCAGGATGGCGGCCACAGCGTGCTTTGACTGGGAGCCCTGAGCTGGGCAGCTGATCTGAGAATGGACGGTGCTGCAGTGGTGAAGGGCAGGACGCAGAGACTGCTGAGGCAAGTCAGGTCATGCTTTCTTAGAAACACAGCAAACCATCCCCTAGGAATCAAGTCATTCACAGTTTAAGGAGGGATTTTTTTTTTTAAATTCTTAAATAATGTGTAATGTCAGTCAACTTTTGCATGGACCAATCTCATCCTGTGGCCATTTGAAGCGTATGCAGTGGATGCAAATGCTTCCGGGGGTAAGAAGCCTGTATCACACCCCATCCTCGGGTACCAGGTGAGCTGCGGGACCAGATCTCCTGAGAAGAGTGCGGGAGCCTGGCTGAGGGGGCTGCAGCCTTAGGGAGCTCAGCAGCTCTTGAGGGTCCAGCTTAGTCCACAGCGAATAGTAATGAGTATGATCTTGCTCCTCAGTTTTTAAAGAGTATATCTTTTTATTCATATTCAAATGAATGTTTGAAGGAATGTTTGTGGGCAATAAAGTAGACATTAGGTAATCCTTCTCATTTGCAATAATTTATTCATTTCAGCCTGTCACAAGACAGACACTTAATTATGTTATCATATCTGTAATACTCTGAGTTTTATCTGTAATATTATATCTGTGATATCTGTAATTGACTCTGAGACAATTTCATGTCTCTGGAATTTTACTTTTCTTTTTTTTAACAAAATGAAGAAGTTCGGCTAGATAAAAATCTAAGCTCATATGCAACTTGTTGGTTTTGCATTTAAAACACCTGTGATATTGGAGAACTGTGGTCAAGATTATGCATTGCCCTTGGACTTTCAGAGAGGTCCTCCTTCAAAAACAATTCCTTTTAGCGATGTCAAGCAGGTAGATCACAGAATGTCAGAAACGAATTGCTAATTTAGTGAGCAAAGAATGTTCTGAGAAAGCGTGCTGACATGTACTTGCTTATTTTTTTTCTTCTCTTTTGGATATATGCGTACATATAGCTGACTCACGTTGCTGCACAGCAGAAAGTAACACAACACTGTAACACAACTATACTTCAAAATATAAATTAATTAATTAAATCGTATGATCGAAAAAAAAATTCACCTTTCAGTTTGGCTTTGATAATCCACATTATAGCCAGATTTCCACAACATTATTTTCTACTTGTATGTACTTGCTCATTTTCTTAAGCTAGATAATTCATCTGAGAAAATCTGTGTACGTAAAATGCCTCTGGATGAAAGTATTTTCAATGCATGGTTGGAGCTTCTACTTTAAAAGAAACTATATGAATCCTTTCATCGTGCTTTCGTTTTTCTCATAGCATTTTTCTGGGACAATCCAGAACAATGTTAAAAGCATGCTCTTTGGAATCAAAAAGATTTAGATTCAAGCCTAAACTAGACATCTTACTAACAAGGGGAAGTGGCAAAGCTCCTTACTCTTTTATTTTTTAAAAATTTTATTGAAATATAGCTGATCTACTATGTGTTAATTATAACAATGGGATTCAGTTACACATGTACACAGGATCAGGTGTAATGGCCCTGGTTTGTGTATATGTAGGAGAACTAACTATTGCTCCTGTTAAAATATTCCAAATCAGTCTGTGTACAAATTCAGTTGGAACTTCCTGCAAGTTTTCACGCCATCAGAATTTTATCAGTCAGCCACTGTCCTTAACACAGCCCTACCTCACATCTTATAAGGTCAAGTCTAAATTGTGATTGACCCAGAAGTTGGTTATAGGTATGTCCCCTCTTTCGTTGGAACTCCCATTTACAAACACAGTATTCTCCTTATTAAACAGCACTGAGCATACAAAAATAAATTTGGGGAGAAAGAAAGCTTATTTACTCAAGAAAAGGTTCACCGTATCATTCTAATCAAGAGAAGTCCCTTCAAAACTGGACACACTTCACATGCAGCCTTTCTGAAGCACACACTGTGCAGGGAGAGAGGGTTTGTTAGGGCAAGTGCTCCCTGGAGCACAGCTCTGACTTTTCTTAAAATGTGGGCATTCAGACAAAAATGAAAGTTCACTGGAAAGAAGACTGAGCTAATGGTGGAATGCTTCAAGTTTTTAATTATTTTAGATGACTGCATCTAGGTCTGAAAACTCCTGAGTCAGTTCAGGGTTGATGGGCATGTTTTTCCTCAAGAGGAATGCAGGGAGCCAACTCTACCATCAACATCCTTGGCACATTGGTTCTAGGACCCCTACGGACACCAATACCTACGGATGCTCAAGTCCCTTGTATAAGATGCTATAGTATTTGCTTGTAACCTATGCACATCCTCCTGTATATTTTAAATGATCTCTAGATGGCTTGTAATACCTAATACTATTTGAATGCCATGGAAATAGAAACTCGCACACAGCAAATTCAAGTTTGCTTTGGGGAGCTTTCTGGATTTTTATAAAAAAATGTTTTTGGTTGAATCCATGGACGCAGAAACCACGGATATGGAGGGCTGAGTGTATCAGTTGCCACAGCCCAACAAACCACTTCTGCCCCTTGGGCAACCCAGGCACCTCCTCTTAAAGCACATGGTCAAGACTTTATCAGAAACACAGAGGGAGAGAGAGACAGATATAGTGTGGTTCTTTATGTTAGGAGGGATAAGACTGATATGGCTGCTCAAGATTTATGCTTCAAGTCTGGAGCTTACTTCTCTAGCTGGCAGCTAAAAACTTGAGGTTGACATTTCTCTCTCAGGTTGCCCCCAAAACCGGCCCCAAAGGGGGCCCACCCGACCTCGTTCCTCTTCCATAGAGATCTCCACAGAGATGCACTAAGTTTTTACACCTCTTTCTAGACGTTCTGCCTCCTCGGGTCTGCTACTTGGTTATCAGCCTCAGCATTCCTCTTAAGAGGAAAGACAGTGCAGTAGAAAACCTACAAATCTTTCCAAGAGTTATTTTGTTAAGTGGATTTATTGCAAAATACATGCTTCTACTACCTAAATTACTGACTTGATTACTTAAGACGTGAAGTTATGGGAGTGGATATTTTAATTCTCTCAATAGAGTAAGAAGAGCTTTGGTGAATTAGACCTGAAGACTCTTCTCTTTTGGGCACTTGAGGATAACTCCACACACAGCAGGTGTCAGAGCTCACCCTTTGTTACCTGTGGTTATGAGCATGTGTTATAAGGCACACTGCCCAACCTGGCCTTTTTTTTTTTTTTTTTTTTGCAGAAGGCAAACATATTGTGAAATCTGTCATGTAAAATACTATCCTTCTATACGATGCTCTTTTAAGTAGATATATACTTGAAGAAATTGGTGTTTTAATTTTCTCTTAACCATAGATTGTTGTTGATATTCATTCAGGAATACCCACTAGTGGTTAAACCCCCCCAGTAGGTGAGATATTTGCCCTGCGGTGGATTGTACAAGGGACCCAGGGCCTGAGGGGCGGAGGTGGTGGGCAGGGGAGATAAGACAGGCAGGCAGATGGGGCTGAAGGCCAGTGTCAGGAGGCGGCAGCAAAGACAAAGTGCTCCAGGAACTCAGAGGAAGGGCCGGTACGCTCAGCAGGGACTCGGCAGAGATGGGTGGTTTGTGGAGCAGCTGGTTCTTGAGCTGAGCTCTTGATTACGTGTTCAGGAGGGAAATGGGCTCGCAGGCAAGCCCAGGACTAATTCTACCAAAGGGTGACCAATGCCGAGTGCCAGCTGAAGACCCTCGGCCACCTCTCAGTCCACTCAGCAGCACCATTCAGTCCAAACACCGAATGGTTGGGTTTGCAAAAGACATCCACAGCATACCTGGAGGCCATGTCCACTGTCTGATGATGTCAGTTTCATTTACAAGCTAATAAAGTGCTTAACACCCCCAGAGACCATTTAAAAAAGGAGCCAAGAGAGAAAATGTTGAAGTACCCACCTATTTATTATCAGATACACACGCCCATTGACCTTGGCATGGCTACGCAGGAAGCACAAGGCGGCAGTGGGGAGACAGTCGGAGAGAGAAAGAGGAGAGTGTTAGCCAGAGAGAAGGAGCTGACTGTGTCCTGCAAGCTCTGCATCACCAGGTATGTCAGCAACACCTTTCATGCACCGCAGTGTCCAGACAGCGAGGCTCGGCAGCACCGTGAAGTCAGACAAGAGTCAGGTTTGAAACAGTTGACAGCAACAGCCTCTTCCTCCCTCCCTCCCCCAAAGAATCACACATCTGGTCAGAGACCTGTAAAGGTTTAAATGTCCAGAGTGCACTTATCAAATAAAATACCACGTAAAACATTAATTCTTGGTCCTTCTCCAGAATTAGAAAACATAAAATCCTTTGAGTATCTGTATTCAAGATACTGTTTTCTGAGGTTTTTCTAAAGTTAAAATTTTAAAAAGTCATTCTATTTCTGTACGTGTCATAGTACCTTCTAAAACAAATTATTACGACCTAGCAATCCCACTGCTGGTCATACACACCGAGGAAACCAGAACTGAAAGAGACACGTGTACCCCAATGTTCATTGCAGCACTGTTTATAATAGCCAGGACATGGAAGCAACCTAGATGTCCATCAGCAGATGAATGGATAAGAAAGCTGTGGTACATATACACAATGGAGTATTACTCAGCCATTAAAAAGAATACATTTGAATCAGTTCTAATGAGGTGGATGAAACTGGAGCCTATTATACAGAGTGAAGTAAGCCAGAAAGAAAAACACCAATATAGTATACTAACGCATATATATGGAATTTAGAAAGAACGATAACCCTGTATGTGAGACAGCAAAAGAGATACAGATGTATAGAACAGTCTTTTGGACTCTGTGGGAGAGGGAGAGGGTGCGATGATACGGGAGAATGGCATTGAAACATGTATAATATCATATGTGGAAAGGATTGCCAGTCCAGGTTCGATGCGTGATACAGGATGCTTGGGGCTGGTGCACTGGGATGACCCAGAGGGATGGTATGGGGAGGGAGGTGGGAGGGGGGTTCAGGATGGGGAACACGTTTACACCCGTGGCGGATTCATGTTGATGTATGGCAAAACCAATACAATATTGTAAAGTAATTAGCCTCCAATTAAAATAAATAAATTTATATTAAAAAAACAAATTATTGACACATGGCAGTCACAGATATTTAAATAAGGAATGGACATTCAGTATCTTACTATTAAGTGTTTAATTGCATAATAATTATGTTGTAATTATGTTATAGTGTCTATTTTATCAATATATAAGGGAAATGATATTCCTGACAATGTCTACCTAGAAATAATAATAATTTCTCATAAGATTTGTCATAAAATTTTTCATAATGCTAACTATAAATTCTAGAAGGCTCAACATGATGAATTCTGCTTCAGACACAAATGACACTTGCCTACAGGGCAGACACAAACCACACAAACAACAGACAAAACAGGCAAAGGATAGCTGGCTGTTCATAGAAACAACAGGACCAGAATCAATATAAGGGATAAAATGCACTGATCATTCCCAATTTGGGATTTTTTTTGGGGGGCGGGAGGGGAAAGAACAGAGAAGGCAAAGCATGACAGTCAATCCAATTCTGAAAAGACCTCTTTCTTCATCATTTTGACTTACTAGGGTCCTAGGGACTAAAAATCACTAGTAAGGAAAACATGATAATGGAAAAGAGTTGTGAAAAAGATGGGATACATGCCCCATGCTCCAGGTAGAAATTTGGGGACTTTTATATGAAACTCCTGCATGAAATCCCTAAACACCAAACTTGGATGAGTCCTTTGAACTCTTCTTTTCACAGAACCAAAAAATGAAATCCCATGACCTGAAGCCATGCATACTGCTGACATTACTCATCCTTGCCTCGCCCTTTCCGTTCTCTTGGAAAAGTAACAGTTCAGGGGGTGCTAGGGGCTGAGCCTTGGCCAGATGAGGGCCAGCCATGGCCTCAGACTGACCAGACCACAGGGCCTCCGTCCTGTCCAGACAGGTGAGGGGGTTACGGGCTGGCTGGATAGTAGAGGAAAACAGAAGGACGCATCTTGATAGGAGGCTGCTATCCTTTCTCAGAAGCCACATAATTAAATCACGTTCACGTACTTAAGGAAACCCTGTTCAACACATTCAGTTTTCCATAATTCCACCAGTCAATCTTAAGGGAAATCAACCTTGAATATTCATTGGAAGGATTGCTGAAGCTCCAAGACTTTGGCCACCTGATGTGAAGAGCTGACTCATTGGAAAAGACCCTGATGCTGGGAAAGATTGAGGGTAGGAGGAGAAGGGGGTGACAGAGGATGAGATGATTGGATGGCATAATTTCAATGGACATGAGTTGAGCAAACTCTGGGAGAAAGTGAAGGAAGGAAGCCTGGCATGCTGCAGTCCATGGGGGCGCAAAGAGTCGGACATGACTGGGCAACTGAAGAACAACCATCCCCTAGCACAGCAGAATGTTCACAGTCTGACATTTCATGAGCTGTGCCTGATAAATTACTGCTTCATCTTCTTTCCGTGGACTCACTGTTTCCCTTGAGAAGGGGATTGGGAATTTTCACCTGTGGTGTCTGTCTTCCTCTGAAGGCAGCACTTTGCTCCCTCATCTACACAACAAGGGTTTTCCAGAAGCTGAATCACAGCCTATTATGTGAAGCAGAGAGGAAAATCTGTATCAAGGCTCATTAGGCAAATGCCTGTAATGTTCCTGAGATGGAGCAGGCCTATGGATGTGTGCTGACCGACTGTGGCTCCACACACATGGCCAGGGTGAGACAGATCCCATCAGCTACTTGGAAACACTTTGTATTAGTATTTATTGATGGAAGACAGCAACAGTGAACTGCTGGCAGAAAACACTGCCCTCACTCTTTCCTTAAATGTTACTCTGGTTACTCATAGATGGCAGAACCTTTCAGCTGAGGTCCTTCCTTCCCAAAACAGGAGAATTCTGTACTACGCTTTCACTCATAGAGACTTCCTTACTACCTGTCAGTGCAACAGAAAACTCGCCCTCTGAATTTAGCCAGATTCTGTAAACGTTCTAAAAACACCCCACCACCCCAGATACAAAAGACACATTGCCACTGCAAAGGAACCTCAGTCTGCACAGGTCTTCTGGACCAACTCACATGTCTGTCAAGATCACCCATGAAATGTAATAAATCACCATCCATGTGCATGCTAAGTTGATCAGTCATGTCCAACTCTTTTGCGACCCCATGGACTGTAGCCTACCAGGCTCCTCTGTCCATGGGATTCTCCAGGCAAGGATACTGTAGTGGGGTCCTACTTCCTACTCCAGGGAATCTTCCTGACCCAGGGATCAGACTTTTGTTTCTTATGTCTCCTGCACTGGCAGGCAGGTTCTTTACCACGAGCACCACCTAGGAAACCCAAAGCACTACCTACTGTTTCATAAAGTGTGATCAAATACTCCACATTTTTTCCCACTCAGAGGCTGACTGTCATGGCAAGCACAGGTCGAGATTCTCAGTGAGAGGATGGGAGGGTCTGGCTGAGCTTGCATGCGCTCACCTATAGACAGCGCTGTCCTCCTTGCTGGGGATGGACTTCAGGTCGGTGAGCTCCAGGAATCGGTCGTGGAAGTAGTGCAGGTGCAGAATGCAGACCAGGAGGAAGGAGGTGGGGATGAAGATGCGCGTGAACAGCTCGGCCACCGTGAACTGCTTCAGGCCAAGGTCCTCCAGCCTGTGAAACGGGGCGGTTTCCCCGGTGGGCTCTTGCACCCAAATGTCCACCGGAATTCGACTATTTCTCGGTGATTTCATACTGAACATTTTCAAGACAGAAGTCTTCATTTCCCCATGTTCCTGAAGCAGCTAAGCTGTTCTCGCCCCCTCCCCACCCGGGTCTTCCCTGGCACAACCGTCCACCTCGTGCAAAATGCCTAAGTCAGGACATCCCCTCCCCCAACACACTTTCCTGTCTCCACCATCCACATCCCTTCACCCTCATCTCCGGAATCTGTGCTCTTGTTTCCTCTCTAGTGCCTCCTATTCTAGGTGAGGCCGCCATCCTCGATCACAGGACCTCCCCCACCACCACTGCTGGCTGACCACTTGGCTGTGTCTATTCTTGCCCCCACACATCACTGCTTTCTCTGCCAGTCAAGGGTGCTTTAAAGACCTGAGGTTTCACCGAGAATGAGACACAAACCATCATCACCTAGGATCCCTGCACCTCCAGGCGCCTGGCTGACCTCCACCCTCCCTGCAGGTGAGCCTTCCTGCTGTTCAGCACACTCACCAAACCCTGTCCTGCCACAGGCCCTTTGCATTTGCTGTTCTCTTTTCCTGGAATCTTCTTCCACCTCTCAGCTCCCAACCCAGTTTCCTAAAGACAAGCTCCTTCTTATTCTTCAAGAGTTTAAATGACATCTCCTGGGACTTCCCTGGTGGTCCAGTGGTTAAGACTCGGCACTTTTACTGCTGAGGGCATGGGAAATCCGTGCGGGTCAGGGAACTAAGAATCCACATGCCAAGTGGTGCAGCCAAAAAATTAAAAATGACACCTCCTCAGGGAAGTCTGCCTGAACCACTCCATCTCTAGCTACTGTGTCCCCATTGTTCACCACCTCAGCTTGTTTTCGTTTCCTTCACAGATGTGTCAGTTTGTAATTTATTTCACATAAAGTAGGTTTTTTTGATTTGTCTCCTGTACTAGAATGTAAACTCCACTGGACTCAGACTCCCTCTGGCTTCCAGGTGATATTCAGGTGCACAAGAGTGTCTGGCTCAGGCAAGGTGCTCAGCTCTATGTTTCCTCCTCTGGACACTTGGCTCTATGCCCAGTCCTGGTTCGATTTCCAAAGGAATTTAGGAAGTTTAGAGGAGCAGAGTAGAAAAGGCTAGAGTCCTGTCTATTTCATGCATGTGAAAGAGCTCATCACTGCTAGTTTTCCATGCCAACTACTCCTTGAGAGTCCCTTGGACAGCAAGGGGATAAACCAGTCAATACTAAAGGAAATCATCCCTGAATATTCATGGAAAGGACTGATGCTGAAGCTGAAGCTTCAAGTCTTTGGCCACCTGACGGGAAGCCCCAGATCACTGGAAAAGACCTTGAGGCTGGGAAAGATTGAGGGCAGGAGGAGAAGGGGATGAGAGAGGATGAGATGGTTGGATGGCATCACCGATTCAATGGGCATGAGTTTGAGAAAATTCTGGGAGATGGTGAAGGACAGGGAAGCCTGGTGTGCTGCAGTCCAGGAGGGGTTGCAAAGAGTCAGACACAACTGAGCAACTGAACAACAACTCCTTAGAATCTCAGCACTGGCTCCATCAGGGAGGAAGGCTGATGCTCTGTGTTACAAGCCTCTGGTTAGGAAGGGAGACCACATGTCTGTGAGGAGCCAGGCAGGTGAGCTTCATATGAAACACTAGAAAAAGCCATTTCATTAACAAGGGGCTGAGAATTTACTGTCCAGTCAATTCTTACTGAGTACCTATTATGTGTCAGAAGCTCAGGCCTAGGTTATGAGAAGCCCAAAAAACCAAGACCAATGAGTTCTGTTCTGGAGGAACTCACAGCCAGTGATGACGTCAGGTTTTACTAAAACTTCCTTCCTGGCAAGGTGTTTGGAACAACACGCCCTCACGACTTCACCCGGTGGGTCACTTTCCACCCTGCTCTCCAGCACAGTTACTTACTTTTCTTTTTTCAGTCCAGTCATGTTTTGCCACAAGCCTGGGAAGTTTTCAAACTGATATGTGTATATAAAGATAAGCACCAGCATTGTGTAGATAACCACCGACATCCAGAAGTACTTCAGAATCCTCCTCCACCATTCATAGTGCACCTGTGAGTCAGAGGGTGAACAACAAATCAGGAAAAAGCATATTAGTGGAACACTCACAAAAATACCTGCTCCATTCAACAAAAACAGGTGATTCCATTCACACATGTCTGAAAGCAGAGTCAAGTTCATTTTCAGGTTTTGAGGCTGTCTTGCTCATAGAGTTGGGATAATGCAGATTGGAATCTGAGGACTTCCCTTGTGGCTCAGATGGTAAAGAACCCGTCTGCCAATACAGGAGACCTGGGTTCGATCCCTGGATCAGGAAGATCCCCCGGAGAAGGAAATGGCAACCCACTCCAGTATTCTTGCCTGGAGAATCCCACAGAAAGAGGAGCATGGTGGCTACAGTCATTAGGGTCACAGTCACACACAACTGAAGCAACTTGGCATGCACGCACGCTGTGTTAGTTTCAGGCGTATAGCAAAGTGATTCAGCTATAGGTATTATATATATAATATAGACAGATAGATTCTTTTCGTTTATAGGTTATTACAAAATCTGGGTATAGCTCCCTATGTTATTCTGTAGGTCTTTGTCTATCTCTTTTATAGACAGTAGTGTGTATACGTTAATCTCAAATTCCAATTTTATCCCTACTCCCACTTTCCCTTTAGGTTAATGATAAGTCTGTTCTCTATGTCTGTAGGTCTGTTTCTGTTTTGGAAATAAGTCAATTTGTGCTGTATTTTAGATCCCACCTGTCAGTGATGTCCTATGGTATTTGTCTGATTTACTTCACCTAGTATGATAATCTCTAGGTCCATCCATGTTGCTGCAAACGGCACTATTTCATTCTTTTTACGGTTATGCAATAGTACATCGTATAAATATACCACATCTTTATCCCTTCATCTGTATAAGACAAGGAAGCCACCCTAACCAATTTTCTTCATCGACCCCTTTACACGGTGTGTTCGTGAGGTCACAGTAACTCAGAGCCTCGCCGAAAGAAGCTCAGGCACACCCCTGGACAGATGCAAGGATGGCAACCCGGGGACCACAAGCACCCACCTGATACAGGGCCACACAGAAGAGGAAGAGTACCATGTAGATGATCTTGTACATCACGATTTTACCCTCGAAGCTGACGAAGAAGAACATCCCCCCGCAGACGTAGATCCAGTACTTGATGAACAGGGCCACCACCAGGTTCCCCAGCACCTTCATCACGTCCTGCTCGTCTGCCTCTTCCTCCTCCTCTTCCTCTCTCCGCTCCTGCTGCTCCTCCTTCGGCTCCTCTCCTTCCTCCTTCTCCTGAGCCTCGCTGTCTACCTGTACATCCTGTTCATCATCTTCAAGACAGAAGACCCTGCTGTTACGAGGAGCTGGTCCCTGGACCAGAACCACACGCTCTTACCCATGTGAGGTGGGTGCCACACACTTTAGGCATTACCATATGATTTAAAATAATTTTAGACAGTTCTAATAAACAAGGTAGAATTTATAGAACTAATCATAGTTCACTTTCCTAACCTTCCTGAAACATAAAAGAAACACATTTTGTAATACTTTTATACAAGCTTTTCGTAACACCTATTTCACTTGCATTGTCCAATAGCTATAATTACTGTAGGATCAAGAGAAATAACAGTCAACAAAACTAACGCTGACAATTTCAGATTCTGACTGCAGTGTGCCTCTAGCAGTCTTTTATTGAATCTGGGTTATTGGCAATAATGTTAACCAGAAAGTATGATTTTATAGAATGAAAAAATTGAGTCAAAACCAAATATAATTTAAATTGGGTTTCAGGACTAATTATAATTTAACTAAATTTAAAATAATTTTATGCATTGGAAGTAAAAGCTTATTTGGTCTTACTTTAAAATATGGTAACATATAGGACTCATCTTTGTGGTCCTAAGGTGACCTATCATTTGAATAACTTATTCAAATGACCAGGAGATCCACAGAGTGAGGGGGAATGCACGTGGGGTGAGAGGTCAGAGTAACTGTTGATCTTAAATGAACTGTTCTTTGCCGGGAGCCAGCGTGAGGAATTCCACCCATGACAAGGTCATGTGGCAAGAGCTCTGATGGCAAGGCTAATCAGACCTCAGGTTTTCCCCCTGGAATTTCCTGAGCATCCACCCCCCCCCCAAAAAAAAAAAATAAGAATCTGCCGGCTTTTGTGCTCTGCTTCTCCACTTTTCTGATATTCTCTGGAAAAAAGTCAATTCAGGGCTTTAGTCTTCTGCATTTGAAAGGGATGTTTCAGTTAACCCCTTCTGATTGCTCTCTAGCTTGCCTAACAGGTTCCCCAGACCTCTTAACGCTTGTGAATTGCTTACAGCCCCCCAACCACGAGAGGCACAAAGCTTGAAAGCATCTCAAAGATACAGAGCCTTTTGTAAAGAGTTAAAAATTATATTGGTGGAGGGTTTTCACTGTTGACTCAATGACTGCTGCCAGGCCTCCATATTCTTTATCTTTTAGGCACCTGGAAGGATGTTACTCAATGTAAGCAGGATGTAGAAAAAGATACATAGTAGTTTTGGTGTTAGCAACACTAGACTTTTGAGTTAGTTGCTTCTCTTTTGCTGTAAATCACTGTACTCCCTCTACTTGTTATAAGTTGCTATATCTTTGCTGTGTAAGAATGTAACTTTATTTAGTGTTTTCTGAGAGTGGCACCAGCCCTTGGGAAGATCAACACAAATAAGTCTTCTGGTTGACAAACCCTTATCAGAAAAAAGGCTGTAAAATGTTAATTGGCCCTTTTGGCTGAAAGATGATGTAAATTACCTAAGACTTGTGTATACAATTAGGTATGCAGAGAGAAAAGCCTGGTTTTGATGAGTCTGGACTGCTAACGCTGCATAACTTTGTGTTACCCACTGATCTCCATGTTTTATCAAAGGTATATAAGGCCTTCTAAACAATAGGAGCCGGAGCCAGTCGCTGGACTGGTTTCCCCCGTGTCTCTCTCTCTCTTCTTCTCTCCCTTTCCCTCCCTCTGCTCTTTACTTTCATTTCAGGCTGAATCTCCACCTGGGGCGTGGAGGCCGGCCAAGTCTACTTACTTGCCCTGGCTGTTAAGACCCACGCAAAAGGGAGCCTAAGGCGAGGCACCCTTAGATATTCAAGCAAGCGCCGGTGGCCCAACGTAGATGGTGCAAATTCCTTGTCTGGAATTTTATTGGTCTTCTGCGTAAATCAAGCTATTCAGCCCTCTTCCTCCACTTAATCTTCCTACTACACTATAGTTTCTTAACCTAATCTTATATCAATCAATAAGTAAGTTTTTCTCACGCCAACGCCATCCACCCTTCGAATTCCCTGGATCCACCAGGGCTGGACCCCGGCAGTTCTTTACATAAAGTAACTGGTGAATTTAATCACTGTGTTAACAGACATCCAAACTCAAACAGTCAAGATTCAAACCTTAAAGACTTTTGTTGCTGAAAAACAATGAATGTTTAGGTCTAAATGAGAAACTATAAGAAAAAGATGAGTTGGTTTTCTCCTCCTGACAGGGTTAATCTGAAGGTTACCAGCCCTGCCTCTGAGAACATTTACGGCTTCCTTTTCAGACAATGCTACACGCCTCACTAATGGTCTCCAAGCTGTTCTATGAGCATTAAATTTTATTGTATTTATTGGCACATTCACACAGGTAGGGAGCAAGTGACTCTCATTTGACCCATGGAGTGGGGTCTAAAACTACAGAAGGTGTCATCAAAACATCATCTTCCTTTTTTTTTTTTTTTTGACTTTGTGGTATATTCGTTTTTGAAAAGGCAAGAGGATTTGAATTTGGGAGATCTGAGTCATTCTCTTGGTACTAACAATCAAGAAGCTGTGACCTTGGAGGACCCAGGGAATGCCCTGCACTGGGGAGCACTTTTGTATGTATCAAATGACCCAGGGTCTTTGCAGCTCCAGTGGATGCTCATGTGGGCAGGAATTCAACCCTGGGACACGGTCATCTATCCGCTCACATCCACGCCTGGCCTCCTTCTGGTCTGGGGCAGAGCCTCCAGGGATGTCCTCTGGGGCCCTTCTTCCGGTCATACTGCACGCACTAATTACCTTTTTCTTCATTTTCCTGACTTCCGATTTTGACCTCAGACAGAAGAGCTTCCTTTTCTTGGAGAGCTTTCTGCTCTGTGAGGTGCTGTCTCAGCAGCAGCCAGAATGTGATGGTGAACAGAATCTGGAAGGAGACAATAGGGATGAGAGCATCACGCCTCTGAAGTGTAAGCATGTTCAACCACAACTATGCTTCCCTGCCCTTCAGAGGGAGCACGCTGCATAAGCCCATCCACTCAAGACCGTCAGGCACCTACTAAATTGCATCTGAAAGTCGCCAGCTTTTAAATCTCCTTTCCTGAGGATGCTGGCGTGCGGTCCAGTGCCGGGGTGCCTTCCTGCCTGGGATGCTCCAGGAAGAGGCACAGGACCACCTGGGCTGGAAACTGACGTGGGCCAGGGGTCTCCTTCCTGCCTGGGACCTCAGCACAAGTAGAAGAGGAAGATGTATTTTTCTATGAGCCCCGTTACGTCTACAGTGTTCCTTATTTTGAAGAAATCCACAGAAATGGGGGGAAAAGAACATTTCATCCCAGCAAACAGAGTCCCTGAATCCTCCCATTCTTTTCTGGAAGCTGAAGGGGTAGTTTTTCTAAGTGCCAACACGTTTATATTAACGTTTTCTTGAGGGTAAGAGAAAAGAAAATAATGATTTCAAGGAGCATTGAATTCTTGGAACCTACTTTTGCACAGTCCTGCTTGGATATGACTGTTTTGATTACCGTTGTTTTGTCTGAATGCCCTGCCCTGTTTACCCCTGCCCACTTACCTTTGAGGCGAGCTCCCCCGGCTCCTTCTTTTCTAAGAAACCCGGGACCTTTTTAATCTCAGGGAGCTCGAAGCTCCATATGTACTGCAGTATGAGCAGCAGGTTTCCGTAAACGACCATGAAGGGGGAGCTGATCATGGCATACTTCCTCCGGTTGCGGATCATCCACAGGGTGCAGGACCAGATGAGCAGCACGAAGGTCAGCCAGCTGTGGTAGGTGATGCTCCAGGCCTCCGGGGGGAAGGGCGAGAAAGCGGGGCAGTCAGTATATGGTACAGTCCCCACTCTGCTGAGTTAGACGTGGTCTACAAGGAAAAGTTCAGTGACATTCACACTAGGGGGCAGGATCATGGTGAAACTGTGGGGAAAACGTCCCAGCTGCATAGGGGACGAAGCAGGCAGCAAGGCTGCCCTGTGAGCCGACACTGCCCTCAACCTCCTGGAGGGAAGAGGGTCAAGCGAGGGTGGGGACGGCTTCACTCTGTGCCCTTTGCCCTTCAGCCCAGATGTCTTTCTTTTCACTGGATTTGCTGGATGAAATGCAACCCTAAGTGCTTCCTCCTCCATTCTTCCAAATCAGCTTGGGATCGGCTATTTTTCCCGGGTGCTGGGTGACTGTGGCCAAGCTGGGCTCAGAAATGGAAGCTGCGGGACCACAGGGTCAGCAGATGAGCTGGCTTCAAGGGTCCCCTTAGCTGACCCACCGATTCCCATCAGGGAATCGCCAGGAGGAAGTGTCAGATGTCTTCACCCCAGTAGTAAAGCCAGGCTAATAGAGAGCCCAGCCTCAGCTTCTGTCCTGTATGGGGCAGGACATCCTCCAGTCACACCAAACCCTGGCAGACCTAGAACACATCTCAAAGGGCAGCTTCCAGAACATTCTAGAAAGTCAGGCTCATGAATATCATCAACCTCAAGAAATCTATCCTCTTTTACCATAATCTTCAATACCAAATTTCTGTGAAAAGGCCTCTGTGACAATCTAGAAGGGTGGGATGAGGTGGGAGGTGGGTGGGAAGTTCAAAAGGGAGGGAACATATGCATACCTACGGCTGATTTATGTTGATGTATGGCAGAAACCAATACAATGTTGTAAAGCAATTATCCTCCAATAAAAAATACATAAATGTATTAAAAAAATATTTTCTAGTTGAGGCTGAGTTCAATCATATTCTTAACTATCATGAATTTCAAGGGTTATTGCAAAGTCTGAAATGTTTTATGTCTGTTTTGCTTCTGGAAAGCAGATAAGTATTGAGATAAATAAGATAAATGAATGAAGTCAGTACAGAACAAATACTTCCTCTCAGCAACTTGCAAATGTGTCCTAAATCAAAGCTAGTTTTTTAAAGTACAGAGTTTTTTAAAATTGTTGTTTAAAACGTACGGAAATTTCAAAATGGAAATTAAAACTGCTTTTATTAAAATTAAGTGAGAAACTGAGAGCTATTATTAAGTCATGAATTATTTTCATGAAAAATAGTATTCCTTGGAAATGGTGCTATCAAAGTGGTAGTCGCTCAGCTGCATCTGACTTTTTTGTGACCCCAAGAACTGTAGCCCTTCAGTCTCCTCTGTCCATGGAATTTTCCAGGCAAGAATACTAGGGTGGGTAGTCATTCCCTTCTGCAGGGGATCTTCCCAAGCTAGGGATCAAACTCGGGTCCCCTGCATTGCCGGCAGACTTTTACCGCTGAGCCACCAGAGGTCAGTAATAGTTAATACCTTTATCCCAGAACAAAATTCAGATCTGACCTTGCCACTTTTGTGTGGATGACCCAGGAGAGTAATCTGCACAGATATTGTAATTCCAGGATAATTTTTTTTTTCCCTGTACTCTATTCCTATTTGGATGAAAAAGGGAGGAAAACAAATTGGGAACGTTTTGTTAAACTTCTCTCATTTTTAAGGCCTCAGTCACACACGACCCTCAGTTGTTGGGGGGTAGAATCTGCTTCACGTTCTTTCTTGTGTGCAGTTCTAGGATCATCTGAAGGTATGGAATATTCGCACTGTGTTTTTGAATAAAGACGCCTATCATCATAACAGACCCGGCTGCTTAGGACTGCCCTAAAAAGAAGAGATCTGCTGTGATTAAAAGTCTGCTGCCGAGGGGAGCTCCCAGGGAAGATGGCCACAACCGGAAAATGCTCTTGGGGACTCAGTGTTTGGTACTCAGGCTGGTAAGCATTTGTTCCAGTTCAAATGTAATAGTCTCACTCAAATCCAAGATGTGACTATAACCCTCATCATCTGAGAGAAATAAAAGTGGCCTTTGTTAACACCTTCAAAGCCACTTAGAAAAACTACCGACATGCCCTTTTAAATCCGAAAAACAGGGGACAGTCTGATTTGATAGGTTAATTTGAGAGACAGGTATTAATATTTAAAATCAGGCTAAGTGGCATAGAGGAGGACATGATTTTGAAATCTATAGTATAAAGATCCTATGAAAAATTAACAGAAGCAGCCATTGTCTGCCAAGACATCAGGAAGATGAAGTCGCGCTGGTGGGAGGAGGCAGTGGGGCTTGGAGCCAGCGGGGCTTGAGCACAGTCCATCCAGGCCAGCGCTAACTTTATCCCAAGGACAGAGCAAGGTGTGGGGTGGAATCTGAGCAGAAGTCGGGACTCCAGCGCATACGCACCATCATGGCGATGAGGGCACAGATGTAGCTCTGTTTCATGATAAACTGGAACACAGACACCATGGCGTGCACTTTGACACTCCTCTTCTCCTCCCGGCTCCGCTCCTCCTCAAACTCTTCTTTCTCATCATTATCTTCCTCCTTCTTTTCTAGAGGGACAGATTATTTTATATAACAATTTATGCACATAGGTGAATTTCATATAAGCATCCCAAGCACAAATTTGTCCTCTCTAGTAACAAGCAGCTCTCTTTCAACAGGATTGTTGCATGCTAAGTCATTCAGTCATGTCTCTTTGTGACCCCATGGGCTGTAGCCCACCAGGTTCTTTTGTCCATGGGATTCTCTCTGCAAGAGTACTGGAGTGGAGTGCCATTTCCTCCTCCAGGGGATCTTCCTGACCCTGGGATCAAACTCACATCTCTTTCATCTCCTGCATTGGCAGGCGGATTCTTTACCACTAGTGCTTCAATAGGATAAACTGAGGGACAAGGGAGAAAGGTCTAGTCAAAGTTTTGGGCCTCTTGGTTTTCTTATTAGACAAAAAGAACTCTTCCAGAAAACATTCATACACTAACCAGGAAAACTATGGACCGCGATAGTGGAATCAAATTACAAAAAGACTAAAACACAGATATGCATGTAGGTTTAACACTGCCAACAAGATGACTTGTTTCAAATAATATTTTACCTTCTATTTTTCAAAGTTTATTCCCATTGTGCTCAGTTACTTCAGTCATGTCTGACTCTTTGCGACCGTATGGGCTACAGCCCACCAGGCTTCTCTATCCATGGGATTCTCCAGGCAAGAATCCTGGAGTGGGCTGCCATGCCCTTCTCCAGGAGATCTTCCCAACCTAGGGATCGAACCTGTGTCTCTTAGGTCTCCTGCATTGGCAGGTGGTTTTTTTTTTTTTTTTTTTTAACCATGAGTGCCACTTGGGAAGCCCTTACCTCCATTAGGTCACTTATTTTGTACCAAGGACAGAATGCACAGGGCAGGATATAAGGGCAAAATCTAGACAGAATCTAAGGAAATGGTCTTCATCAGACTGACTGTGGAAGGAAAACACCTCTTCTAGAGATGAAAAGGAAAGAGAACCACATCCGATGAAGGATAAACCAAAGACAAGAGATGCTGAGCTCTGCAGGCTGCAGTCCCACAGGCTTCTTACCAGGGGAGGCAGTGGCAGGCTCCCAGCGGTACTGTGGTGTGGAGTACAGGTCAGCCTTGGCGGGGCCGTTCTCCAGTGGGAGGCTGGGGTGGATGGTGTGGTAGTCCACGGGGTTGCCATTCACGGTCACCAGCAGGCCCTGCCAGGGGTGTGGGGCAAAGGCAGGTGGGACAGCAGCTCTGGTTTCCTGCACAGACCCCCCTCCTCTGCTCTGATAGGTGGGCACACTGGACGCTGCAGAGCCGAGGGGAAGCTGAGCATTGTGGACAGTGATGCCTGCCAGCAAGACAGCCCTGCTCGCCGTCCAAACCCAGACCCACAGAGTCACACAGAACAAGGCAAACCTGAGCTGGACCACTTCTGCTGCACCCATGCTATGTGCCCTGCTCTCTGTGTGAAGCGTGAAGCCTGGAAAGGCTGCAGAGGGCTCAGGGCCTGCTCTGGTCTCCCTCCAGCCTCAGCTCCCAGCCCGCCTCCAGCTATAGGATCTCCAGACAGACTGGGTTCTGGCCTGGAGCTGCTGCCTGCCCTCCCCCCTCCCCCCACCCCAGCCTGATCCCACCTGCCCCATACCCCACGCGGCCCTCAGGACCAGCAAAGTCTCAGGTTAGCTACAACCCTACGGTCTCTCCCTGACACTGCAGCCTGCAACTTCCATGTTGTAGCATCTCGTACACTAAATACATTCTCCTACTTTTTCCCTCTGGTCTCTTTGGCTTTACGATTTGTTATTTATGCAGATACATATAAACATAGACATGCACACATACACATGTGTGTCCACAGACGTGTGAGACTTTCTACTCAAATCATAGAACAGGCATATCTGCAGAGCAGAACGCCTTTTGAGAAAAAGCCCTCCAACGTGGCTTTTTAAAAGTTTAAATACGTTTTATATGTTTATACTCGAGCTCATGTTATATGAGTCAATGTTTTAATAGCAATAAATCAGATATAATTTCTGCAAAATAGTATTCAAAAACGTATGAAAATTTTATAGAGCATAAAACTACACTCAGAGGAGCTAATTCCATTTATGTGCCCTTTCCATCACTTTCTGTGCGCAGAAATGAGAATTCTAGGGTATACTAACGTCGGACGGCTTGTAGTCATCCTGAGTCATGGATAAAAGCTGCAAAAGGAATACAGGACAGCATGTTAATATGTGAGCAGAAAGCGATGTGATGTTTACACACAGCTACAAAGTCTCAGCACACATGCACTCGATCCTTCAGCCAGGAGCATGCAAGTGTGTTAACATCACAGTGCAAAACATAAAGGGACAATGAGCTTTATGAGCAGCTGGAGGCTGCTGTTTATTGTAACCATTTCCAGTTTCTGATGCTGTCTTTCATCACAATAAGCAAGCAGTCACTAACCACATGACTGAAAAAGTTGATGTTGTTTTTCAAGTGTTTTGTTCTCACAGAATTGCTGCTTGGTTTTAGACTTCTAAGACCCTTTGAGATATCTCTAGGATTCTGAAAGCGTTGACTTTTCAAGGAACTGAAGTTTCATAATAAAGAAAATTTGACTTGTAGTACAGATTGGCATTAAGATTTACGTACTGTCCACAACAGAAGAATTATGACATGGCTGTGACTTTCAGCTGTATTAGAGGTGGGGGGGTCCAGTTTCCCCAATAACAAGCATCTGCTGAACTAGCAGTTCTTTCACCTTTGGGGTCAGAACTTGCTTACTTTCTTAAAAATCACTGAAGATCCTGAAGACTTTTACTTATGAGAGTCATACCCATCAATATCTATTGTGCTAGAAATTAAAATTGCGGCATTAAAAATATTCATTTGTTCATTCATTAAAAATTGGCTTGTTCACATGAATAATTTTATCTAAATAGTTATCTTTTTAAAAATAGTGAAAAGAATGGTGTTGTCTTATTAAAATATGCTTTTGCATATCTTTAATGTTGTGCTCAAAAGACCACTCCATTTATTTTTCCAGTAATTGTCTGCCAAAAGCTCATGCCTGAACCCCCCCAAACTGTCCATCAGCTGTTCTTGCACGTAGACCTGTGGTACATGGATGGCAGCTGGGTCCACTCACCAGCCAAGCACTTCTCCTCCTCGAGGGATCAGGACTTCAGGGGGTCTTCCACTGACGTCACCCAGAATATTAAAAAAGCGTGTGCCCCACGGTTGAGATTTAAGAAAAGCAAAGACTATTTCTGGTTTATCAAGAGTATTCTTGAGTGGAACTGACCTTTCTGTTTTGTTTCCTGTGTACACGTGGCCGTCAGCTTCCTGCTGCTGCCATGGCGGGAGCTCTTGTACCATCAGAGCAAGTGTCAGCAGAGCCGAAAGGCAGATCTCTTAAATGTTGTTACAAAAATTGTTTCTAGCCCGTGGATCCCAGGAAGGGTCTTGGGAGTCCCCAGCCATGGTCCACGGCCCTCACCTTGGAAACTTTCACGCTGTTTCCATGGATATCATGGCTTAGTGACCTGAGCAGGATGGCACGTGTGTGACGGGACAAAAGGGCTCCAGGACACTAGACGTCTCTGGGCACCATGGCTGCTCCTTCAGGCTGCAGTGCCCTGAGAAGTTCATTCACTGTTCCCCCATCTCTCGGCCCTCAACAGGCAGGTGCACAGATAGGACCAAGTGTCTTAGAGAAACTCTGCCACTGAGTCAATCAGAGAATCTCCTGCTTGATTCCTAATATGACCCCACCAGAGAAGTGTGAGCATCTGTGGTCCAAACATTGCAATGGGTCGCTGTAACAAGTCAGTGGCTGGGGCATGGTGAAAATAGTGAACAAATGGTGAAAAGCTTAAGAAGCACCCAGCCGTGCTCTCGGCCCCGGCGCCCACACTGTGAGCCTGACGCAGGGAGGGGCTCCCTCTTCATGTCCACGCGGACTGGCTGGTGTCCCCTGAGTGGCTGTGTGAGCGGTCGTGGTCACCACGGCGGCCAACCCAACATAGAATCACTCTCCACAGCGCATCCCAGCTCCTAGGCTGTCACTGCCCAGGGCCAGGGATCGTTTTGTTTTTTTGTTTTGTTTTGCTTTAAAGGCAAAATTATCTTTAAAAATTAAGACCACTCTCTCTGGGATTGAGAGGCTTCAAGGGGAAGCACTGAACTGTAAAAGGTTGGGTCTGACAGAGCCTGGGATTTCCTTTCCAAGCACTGGGCTCCCATGTCTGATCTTAACCTTCACCATCAAACAGCCCCTGTAAACTGAACAACCTGGGTTTGCACGTGGACTCACATGGCCTGTATTCAGCAATATGATAAAAAGCAGAAAATAAACAAGAGACAACCCCTGTCCTGGCGGCTTACTTTTCTCTCGTCTGTGGGGTAGTGGGTCGCGTACCACAGGCTCCGCCTCCTCTCGGCCGTGATGGGCGCGGGGCTGCAGGCCAGGGCTCTGTCCTCCTCCTTGGTCTTCTCTTCCTGCACCTGAGACACAGAATAACCCACAGGACAGCCCTGCTTCCGGAGCAGGTCCCTCAGCAGCCTGGGAGCCCAGACAGGGCTGCTCGTCTCTGCCCCCGCGTGCTGATCTCCTAAAGTAACGTACACCCTACACGGGCTTTCATCCAGACACTTCACAAATGGCCAAAAGCCCACCCTGTAAACGCAGGGACAGCAGACTTCCTTGTGAATTACAGGAACAGGTGCCCATGCTTCCTTACGAGCCTCCATGTATGTTCTGACCTGCAGGAGGAGGGCCGAGCAAAGTCAACAGAGGCCACAACTGCACATGGAACCTGCCAGGGGACTCTTATGAAAGAGACATTCACTAAAGGCAGAACCATCTAGAGCTTACACGCAACATTAAGCAAATACACAGCTACTGCCTAACACTGCCACTTGCCTAATTGAACCTTGGCCTAAATCAGACAGTCGGTCCAGGAGAGATGGATAGAGAGAGGAAGAATCAGTACGCACTTGGTGGTTGAGGATGGTTTCCAACAAAGATGCCCCATGAAAGGGCGCTTACACGCATTGATTTGCGGGCAGAGGGAGAGTGCTCAGTGTTGCTGCCAATTCCCGGGGTCTGGCATCCACACAGAGCACCAGACCCCAGGGAGCCCGAGTCTTACATTCAGCTCCAGACACTTGCTCCTCTCTTTCTCAAACTTACATCACAGACTTTTATTGCAGAACTCATGTTTTTCATGAAACCTACCAGGCCACCTGGAACCATGATATTAATACAACCAGGCACCTGCCCTCCATCACTGCCTTGATGACGAAGTCCTGAGTGCCAACCCCATTTAAAACACTGACCCCCCCAAGGGTTGACCTGGTATGAATGAGACCCTGCTCTACACACACCCGCAGATGCTGTAGGGTAGGACCTGCTGTGGCCTGGCATGTGGCCTGTCCTTCCCACTCTCTGCCTTCCCTGGCTCCTGGACAGCCTGGGGCCAAGGAGGTTGAGAGTCTCCAGGGCCTGAGAGGCTGGAACAGCCCAGCAGCTCCTGCCTGAGGCACCAAGGGAAAGCCAGGGGCACCTGGGACTCTTACGAACCTGAAGGCATAAAGGTCATTTCCATCATTGCCTAAGACGTTGTTCAGAGAAGTTCTCACATTTTTACTTCTTTCACACAGTTTTATGTGTGCGTCTACATGTACCCATACCTATGTGTTTGTGCAGGAAGAAAACGCAGCAACACTGTTAAGGGGTTTACTGGCGCCCTCATATCTTAGAAGAGACTCGGAGGAAAAGGTAACCAAGGTGACTGGGATTCTCTGTGAGCCTAGAATCATCCTGTCACCACTGCTGTCTCGGGGTCCAGGGAAAGTGAGACCTGAGACCCCTGTAAACAGGACGCCTGTACTGTGGGCCAGAGTGAGGGTCCCTACACACAGGGAGGGGCAGACCCCCAGCAAACAAGGACGCCTGTGCCGTCAACTGCTCACATATTTGGGGGCTGCCTTTCTTTTTGTAAAACGTTCAGCCCCTCACCTCCTCTGGGCCGATGTTCTACCTGTGGCCCCAGGCTGGGGTCTGAAATGCTGGCTGGTCCTCAGTACACACTGGTAGCCTGGCTTCTGACCGGGTGCATGGAGCTGGAGGGGAGCAAGTGCCAGCCTGGGATCTCACCTTTGCCCCCATCCTAGCATCCCCTACCCCGCTTGGCATGTGGCCGTGAGGTTTTGCATAGCAGCCCCGTCTATGCCACCTATCTCCCTCACAGCTAAGCTTCTTATAGTCATTTTGGGAGAACGAAAGGGACTGAAGTTGCTGTCACTGAAAAGGAAAAGAAAGGGACCACAAGCTGTCCTCCCTAATGGTGCCCCAACATACCACATTCTATGAATAACCCCACAGGGAACAGCCCAGTCCTCAGCCCTGTCCTTTGACCCTGGGGGTTACTGCACCACCGAGATGGGGACATCCCCATCATATCATCAGAGGTCAGAGGTCTAAGCTTTAGGAAGCTCCAGTTGCCATGACAACAGTCTGGGTGGTCAGTCTCCATCATATCATCAGAGGTCAGAGGTCTAAGCTTTAGGAAACTCCAGTTGCCATGACAACAGTCTGCGTGGTCAGAGACCCTTGCATTGTCAGCAAACATGGGCTTGAATCTGATTTCTACTGTTCATCAAGTGCGTGATTTACCTCTCTACCCTTGGTCTCCTCATGTCTAAGATGGGTACAGCACCTGTATGTAAACAGCCCAGCACCTGGCCTGGCAACTAGCGAGTGCTCAATGAAAACGAGGCTTCACTGCCCTCACCACCAGCCCTCTGAGCAGCCTGGGGGATGCTAACACAGGGAAGCTGGTCTTTGATCTGATAGAATCTGTACTTGCTTAGGGCTCTGTGTGGAAACAAAACACTCTGATAAGAACACTATAGTTATTTCAGGATATACTATAGTCAGCAGTTGATAGGAACGAACCCTTTCCCCGGAGTCTCCTGCTACTTTGCAGACAAGACCATGAAAACTTCTGGTCCTTACAACGGGCTCCTGCAGCCAGATTCGGATCAGAGTGGCCAGCGTGTAGTACATCACCAGCAGGACGATGGGGTTGGCGTGGTGGTACCAGGACAGGTCGGGGTTGGCAATGATCTTCCATGTGCTGGAACAGTCCGTCTGAATGACTGATTTGATACCAAACAACCTGTTTAAAAACAAAAGAGAAATATTAAAAAGATGCAACAAAGATCTGGCTCTGATCCACAGAATACAACCAGCTTGTCTGACACATTCATGAGCTGTGCTGTGCTTAGTTGCTCAGTTGTGTCTGACTCTTTGTGACCCCATGGACTGTAATCCACCAGGCTCCTTTGTCTATGGGATTTTCCATGCAAGAATACTGGAGCGGGTTGCCATGCCCTTATCCAGGGGATCATCCCAATCCAGCGAATGAACTCGGGTCTCCAGCATTGCAGCATTACTGTCTGAGTCACCAGGGATGCCCCATATACAATATATGCATCTTTAAATCATACATTTGTATGTTTGTGTATGTATAAAATTCATACCAACATTACCCAGATGGCCTTTCCTCTGGTTCAAAAATCTAGTTAATACCAAATCTTTGCACACTTATTAGAAATTTATGTCTCAATTGTCAATAAGTGTTTTCTTAATGTAGATTTCTACTATATAATCAGATATAATTATATAATGGGAAGTTGTGTAAATGTGATTCATTAAGAAGTTCATTTTATATGAATTTTTTTCTCAGAAATGACTCTACTAAGTGAATGACTCACTTTACATGTCAAGTGAGTCTCCCTGGAAAGCTTCAATCGTTTGTAGCTTTTACATGTTAACTTCCTTTGACTTTGATGTCCCATTTTTTGCTGCTCTAAGGTTTTCCAAGACTATGAATTCTCCACTTGTAAAACCTCTCAGAGATATTGCAGTTATTATCATGAGGCCAGGGTGATATTAGTGACCATCCCCACCCCCACTCCTATCAGATTCCTACTTCTCTTCCTCCTCCTCCTTGGCAGGGAGCACAACTGTCTCTCCACTCTCCATGGAGCACTTGCTTTGTGATTTTTCTCCTCTTCCAAAGCACTCCCAACATTTGACAGCACATGGTGGTTATGACTTGGCTGGGTGTTTGTTTCTCCTTGTACATGTTGGCAGATTTATAAAACCTTCACCTGTTTTCAGGTTCACTCCAGATCACATCTGCTGGTCTCTGGTAATACAGAAACCCAGCCATTTGCAGGAAATACATAATACTGAAAATAACCCCCCACTTTAAAACATTAAATTGTGGTAAAATACAGATAACATATCACGGGTTGGGAAGGTCCCCTGGAGAAGGGAACAGCTACCCACTCTAGTATTCTGGCCTGGAGAATTCCATGGATAGTATAGTCCATGGGTTGCAAAGAGTCGGACACAACTGAGTGACTTTCTCCTTGCAATCTCCTAGATGGATCTCACACATAAAACAGAATCTATCATCTTACATTTTTAAGTGTACAGTATAGGGGTATTAACTGCATTCACACTGTTGAACAACCAATCTCTAAACTTGTCATCTTGCAAAACTAAAACCCTGTCCCCATTAAACACTAAAACCCCACCCCATCTTCCCCCTCCGCTCTTGGTCACCACCATCCTACCTTCTGTCTCCATCAAGATGATTATGCCACGCACCTGGTAGACTCTAAGTGGAATCACACAGTATCTGTTCCTTAGTGACTGTTTATTTCACTCAGCATAATGTTCTCAAGGTTCATTCACTGGTGCAGCAGGTGTCAGAATTTCTTTCCTTTTGAAGGCTGAATAATATACCATTGTATGGATGGATCACATTTTCTTTATCCATTTCTCCAAGGATGGAGACTTACACCTTTTGGCTATTATAAGTTGCCATGAACACAGGTGTACAAATACCTTTTGAAGATCCCACTTTTGATATTTTTGGCCACATACCCAGAAGTAGAACGTTGGAGCATATGGTAGGTCTCTCTTTAATTGTTTGAGGAACTACTGTACTGTGGTTACAGTGGCTACAATCAGTTTATGTTCCCACCAACAGTGCACAGGGCTCCAATTTATGTACATCCCTGCCACGTTTCAAGTTTTTTGATGGAGCCATCCTTGCAAGCGTGACCTTAGACACCACACTTTTAATTTAGCCTTTTCTTTCAAGAGCTCAGAGATCTTTACAATCTGAGCCCTTCATACTGACACCTGGAGGCATATTCTCCAATCAAATACTCCCTCACTAACCAGTTGACACAATATCTTCACAAAACTTCACCGAGAGATAGTCAAGAGACGAATCTTATTTCAGGAGCTTTTTATTTGTAACTCCGAGTTTTTACCAAGAATCACTTTCTTTAGTCTGCAAAACACCCTTTAATATTAAAAAATATATATCCGTGTGTCATGAAGATCTGCTGGTGCCAAACACCCTCAGTTTCACCTGAGAACATCTTTATTTGACCTTTATTATACCAATGGCACCCTACTCCAGTACTCCTGCCTAGAAAATCCCATGGACGGAAGAGCCTGGTGGGCTGCAGTCCATGGGGTCGCTAAGAATCGGACACAACTGAGCGACTTCACTTTCATTTTTCACTTTCATGCATTGGAGAAGGAAATGGCAACCCACTCCAGTGTTCTTGCCTGGAGAATCCCAGGGACGGGAGAGCCTGGTGGGCTGCTGTCTATGGGGTCGCACAGAGTCGGACACGACTGAAGTGACTTAGCAGCAGCATACCTTTAGGTATATCATATATACCTTTAGATATAAAATCACACCTTGATTTTTTTTTTTCCAGGAGAATGTGAAGGATGTTGTCCTCTTGCATTTAGACTGGTATAATTTCTGGTGAGAAGTCTGTGATTCCCTTTCACAAGATGTACTTTCTATTGTGATGCTGTTACTATTTTTCTCTATCATTGTTATTCACAATTTAATTGTACTGTGGCTTGGTGTGTCCAGCATCCTGCATTATGGGGTCACAGGGTGGGGCAGGTGTAGGGGGGACGACCCTTCAGAAAGGGGGGCCACCAGCAGACAGGGACAGAACCTCCTCCTTCTCCAAAACCCCATGGTGCAGTCAGCACAAGTAAAGGCCAAAAATCTAACTGCTGGCAGGTGGGAAACAGAATTAGTTTTACACATGAATAAAAGCAAGGACACGCTGTCAAGAAGGCAAGGCAGGTCAGATGTCCACAGAAAATGAGGTTTGTGCTTCCACTCCCCTGAAGGCACTTCCTCAAAGTTCGACAAATGTCTTTGCTGGAAGGAGACTGAATCTAGCTCTCAGGGGTCCTCCCAACAAGATGCTCCCCTGTCCTTACAGCAGCCCATCTGGGTGAGGACAGACCACTTTTACACACGTGTTCTTGCTGCTCTGGCTTCCAACCACCCTCCCCTCTGTATTGCATCATACGAAAAACACAGCCAATGTTTAACGTCTCTTTTCATTAGTTTCCTACTTATGCTTTAAACACATTTCCATGCCAAACCCATGGACGTTTTTGAGAAACTGGAGTTTGACAGTTTCCGCACAACATTGTTTTCTTAAGCTTGGAAAAACTGCATGGAGTCCCCTGGGCTCTGTATCATGCCTTTGAAGTCCTTTTTGGCACACGTGTGTCTTAACGGTCTGCCAGGTTGTTGTAATTGGGCTTAACCCTACACGCGCGGAACCCTGACTTATTATAAAAGCATTCTGTCCATGGGACAATTTTGCACAGGTAGAAGGTGTGTTGTCTTCAGAAGGGAGACAGCTAACGAACACACTGAGGCCATGTGGAAATTCCTTGCCATTTCACCATTAAAGGCCCACTACCCTACTTGAGATGATGCCACATCTCAAGAACATTTATATGCAGTGTATGTTCTAGATTTATGGCCCATTTTCTGTGTCTAAACACATTTTCACCTCTGAGAGCAGTGCAGAAATGAGTCAGAACCAGGACTCCCAGGACCAGTTGGTCATCCCATACAGCTTCTTATGACAAGACCAAGTTCGGTCCCTAAAACATGCAGCCTTCCGTGTTGGGAGCACAGGATGAGAAATATCAAATGTGGGCATTTCTATTACCCACAAACATAATTTTCCCCAAGTAGCTATAATGTAAGCATGGATTTGAATACATCATTTTAAAGCCCTACATCCAATGAACTTACAAAGGCAGAAAGAAGGAGACGCAAGCCAACTCCGCAGTTCCTCTGATAAATCAGGCACTATGTTGAATGTCTGAGGTCAGCTCTGCTGGGGATCTGCTATTGGCTCCATTACACATGTAGATTGAGGCACAAATGAATACAAAGGTTTGTATGTGGTAGGGCTTATGTATCCAGGTCTGCTGGCTTCAAATCACACCACTCCATTTCTCAGGTGCAGTAAGTGGTGAAATAGGAAAACCCCAAGGGTATCAGGAAACCCTCAGGAAAGGGCATTAGTCATAGGAAGAGTCCACTACAGGACACATTTAGTAAATTTGTCCTTTCAAGTGCTGAGTCCTGAGTCTATTGAGCATTATAGTTATTGTCGAAGATGTGCAAACAAATAAGATACTATTCCTGTCATCATAGAGAATTCATGATGGTGGGAAACTACTCAAATATGGCGGAATGACTTTAGGAGATGTGCTCTGAGCTGTTCATCCTTTGGAAGGTGGTTATCAAGTTTTCCTTCCATAGAACTGCTTTGCCTGGATGGTGGGTGCAGAGCGGTGATTTGCGCCACCGCTTTGACTTCCCTGGTGGCTCAGATGGTAAAGCGTCTGTCTACAATGCGGGAGACCCAGGCTCAGTCCCTGGGTCGGGAAGATCTGCTGGACAAGGAAATGGCAACCCACTCCAGTACTACTGCCTGGAAAATCCCATGGACAGAGGAGCCTGGTAGGCTACAGTCCATGGGGTCGCAAAGAGTCGGACACGACTGAGCGACTTCACTTCACTTTCTGAGCATGGGAGCAGCAGGCATTACCTCGGAAGGGCACAGGGGCACCTCACTGACCCCATGGGAGGGATCTCACTCCCCAGTGGAGTAGCCAGTTGCTGGCTCTTACATTTTAATTTATCTGAAGGGCACAAAAGAGAAACCTACAAACTAGTGACCAAGGAGTTTCACTGAGTGTCAGAAAGGTCAGAGATACAGAAGGAAAAAGGTTGGATAATTCATCTATGGGGGCATGCTCAAACAGGGGAAAGCAAGAAATCTTCTGTAGGAAAAGTTGTAGCTTAAGAACCTCCAGGAAGAAGCAAACATCTAGAAAAGGAAACAATTGGCAGAAGTCTAGCTAAAGCCCAGATCTTCTTCTGTAAAGTCCACATAAAATGCTTCTATGTGTTCTAGGATAAAGCCCTAAGTTTCTCAGGTTTACATCATAGGAAACGGCTTTCCATGAAGTGTCCTTGTAATGTGATGCAACAAAAAGTATAAGCTTTTCCCATTCCTGGGAATTTTCTATTTTAGGAAAACATGAATATATTTTAATGGACATGTATCATGGAAATATGGTAACGTTAATCAGTTTCAAACTCAATCATGGAATGGATGGTAAAGCTGGGTGTTTTGTTTGTTTCTTTTTCTTTTTTTTTTTTATTCACGTAATCAGTTATCAGGAAGGTGAGTGCAATTTTCCATCAATATTAATATATAAAGTAAGAATAATAAGAACTTCAGATTTATTGTCAGACACAATACAAGTGAGAAGACAGTGAGGGAACATCTTTAACTTAGCAAAATAAAAGCTATTACCCTAGAATTCTATACCCAGCAAAATTATCTATCACCAGAAGGTGCCCTACAAAAAATGTGAAAAATTATTTTATGCAGAAGAAAAATAATCATGGAAATGTGGATATGTGGACTGAATAGGGAAAAAAGACAGTACAAATTCTCTGAATAAATTAAGTAACTATTCTCTGCAATAAATTAAATAACATCATTACTGATTCTACAAATATTTAAAAGAAAACAAACTCAAAATTATTAGCAACTTTATGCTAATAAATTTGACATCTTACATGCAAAGGAAAATTCCTTGAAAGATACAAATTACTAAAATTCATTTAATAACCTGAGAATCTTATATTTATTAGAGAAATTGAATCTGTGCTTAAATATCTTCCCATGAAGAAAATTTCAGACTCACATAGTTTCATAAGTGAATTCTTCTTAAGGAAAAATTTAAAAATAATGATAAAAAATTCAACACCAACTCTTCCGTCATACAAATTCAATCCCAGCAGGCTTTGCTATAGACATCGACAAACTGATTTAAAATTCATATGGAAAATTAAAGGGCTTAGAATAGCTTAAACAACTTCAAATTTAAAAAAAAGAAGAGAAAAAAGAAAGTCTGACACTGCTTAAATTCAAGAGATTATCAAGCTATAAGTAATTAAGACAGTGACATAAAGATGAAGAGACAAATTGTATAGAATAGTCTATATATAAAATCAACCACATAATCATGGTCATGATTTTCAACAGATGCAAAAGAAAACACAGTCATTTCAATAAATGATTCTGGACTACTTAACACCAAAGGCAAAACAAACTCTGAGAAGAAGATATAGAGGAAATGTTTGTGAATTTGGGCTTGGCAAATAATTCTTAACTACCACACCAGAAGCATGATTCACAAAAGAACAACTATGAAGTATATTTCATCAAAATTAAAACCTCTCCTCCTGCAAAGACACTAGTAAAAGGATGATAACCCATAGACTGAGGAAATATTTCCAGAAACATATACCTGATAAATGATTCGTGTCCTAAACAACTGTCAGAACTCAACTGAAAGAAAACAAAGTCAACATGATTTTTAAAAATGGGTAAAAAGTGAAAGATTTATGCGATCTGAAGAGAGTGTGATGAAGAGAAAGCAGCATCGACGTACAGTCCACAGCACTGCAAAGAGTTGGACATGACTGAAGCGACTTAACATGCACATGTGTGTAAAATAGATAGCTAGTGAGAAGTTCCTATAAAACACAAGGAGTCTGGCCTAGCACTCTGTGATGACCTAGAGGGGTGGAATGTGGGGAGGAGAGGGAGGCTCAAGAGGAAGGTATATATGTGTAATCATGGCTGATTCTCACTGTTGTATGGCAGAAGTCAACACAACATTGTAAAGCAATTTCCCCTCAATTAAAAATAAATTTTAAAAAACAAATAAGAACGGGTAAAATATTTTAACAGACACTTCATTAGAAAGATATATGAATGTAAAATCAGCTCATGAAAAAGATCCTCAGCCTCATTGGTCACTAGGGAAATGCATTAAATTAAAATCACAATGAACTGCCTCTACACAACAATCAGAATGCCCAAATTTAAAAAGATTGACTCTACTAAAACAGAACGAAAAAAAGAAATGAACTCTCACACTGCAAAATGAGACCTACCTCCTGTCCCCACCCAGGATAATCATAATATTAATTATAACAATAATAATAGCAACAGTAATGTTTAAAAGTACATACTACATGATTTTGTTTATAGAAAGTCCTAGAAAATGTACTCTAATCAAGTCAGGGAGAGCCATCAGAGTTTATCTGGGGATGGGATGAAGGAGGATGAAGACAGGAGAGAGATTACAAAGGGGATGATGGAGCTCTTGAGACAGATGGGTATATTCATTCCCTTAATTATGGTGATGGTTTCATGGGTATGATTATGTCAAAACTGATCAAACTGTAAGCTTTAAATTATGCAGTTTATTTCATATCAATTATACATCAAGAAAGCTGTAAGAAAAACAATTATACTATTTCCACCAAAAATGAATAACTAGCAACTTTATGAAAACAATTGTTAAGTTTTCTCAGGAAAAAAAAACTTCTTTAGAGAAACTCTGAAGAGAAAAATCAAAGCCTCTCAGCTCCCATTTCCAGAGCTAACCTCTTACTTCCGGGTCAGTTTGTTTAGAACTAAAATGAACACACTGCTATATTTAAAATGGATAACCAACAAAGACCACTGTACAGACATGAACTCTGCTCGATGTTATGTGGCAGCCTGGCCTGGAGGGGGCTGGGAGAATAAAGGATTCATGTATATGTGTGGCTGATTCCCTTAGCTGTTCACCTGAAACTACCACAACATTGTTAACCAGCTGCACTCATACAAAATAAAGAGTTTAAAGTTTGGAAAAAGAAAAAAATGCAGACAACAGCAGCCACAGTTACTGCATAAGTAACATTCTGAACTTCAGAAAGCCAAGCAGTTATGAGGCAACATCCTTCTGTATATCTGTCCTCAAAATACTTTACAAGTTAGCCAAATTGGCTTATCTACAGTCTAAAAAATTAATGAGGTGTTACTGCATTGAATTAAAGTCCAATCCATGAATGAGAATCTTAGCTCTAACAAACAAGATGGTCACACTTTCCAACAAAACGTTTGATAGCAAAATAATTGTTTTGTTCCAAAATGCCCTTTCTTAAAAGATCCCTTTAATTTTTCATCAGCTGTTATTTTAACTTGAAGGATTAGTCCATCTTCCCACCACAAGAACTTTTACCATCATTAATTTGCTATTAATTTTTAAAGTTGAAAGCACTTAAATGTACCATCCAGGCATAGTTTGTAATATGTTCATTAATACTAATCATTTGGAGCAAATGTAGAAAAAAAATAACTGCCAACTCTGCCTAATCTCTATTCCTCTTCATATTTTGAAAGATTAAATGTAGAAGAGTCATCTTTTCACCTGGCAAGCTTCACTGGACTACATTTTATCCTTGAGAGCAGGGACAGCACTTGGGCAGAAAGGTCCTGACTCGCGGTGACCCGTGCAGGTGAGTTGCTCTGTGCAAGCTCCAGAGCTTGACTGCCCTCCAGGTCAGCAAGGAAACCAGGTCACAGGACAGGGTGGGTCCTTCCTGGACACTGGAAGAAGACCCTTCCTGAGAGGCATGCTCAAGAACAAAGGCGAGACACAGCTGGTCGAGGGTGCACTTCCAGAAGCCCAGGCTGGCAGATGTCCAGTGTGGAGGCTCACCTGCCTGGTCAGGGGCAGTGGCTGCTTTAAACATGATGCCAGGTGTCACTTGGGTGGCAGGGTGACACCCCACCCAGGGACCCCTCTTTCCCAGGGGTCTTGGGTCAACACCACACCTACTCACGGCCCCAGGTGACCATCAGGTTGTGGAGATTCCCCGAATGGACTCGAGGGTCAAGTATTTACATTCTATTGATTTTCCATTTATCTGTGAAAAGTCAATTTGTTTCTCTTGTTCCCAGTTTTTGCCTTTTAGATGAGCACAGATAAAGTGGGTCTGAGTTCAGTCACTTAATCTAAAAAGAAACAAGAGTTTGGTTCCTGTTATATCACTTACCAACCTGGCAAATTAAACCATTGACTCCCTGGTGGGGACACCCTTAACAAAAAGGGGAAGTGTTAACCACAGGTTCATTTACATTCCTCAGCATGAAAATGACCTGCTTGACATTAATTTTCCCCACACTGGACCACTTTCAGATGAGGTTCTCACCAACCTGCCTCCATTATGAACAATTTTGTCTTTCTGTGCTGTTTCCATTAGCTAGGCTAAGACGGCTCTGATGAAAAGGCAGCACCATAGCTGTCCCAGGTAAGGCTGCAAACACACTAGAACAGGTCACATTAGACAAGCACCTGCAAAGCCAACGGCACCAGACACAACACAAGAGTGACTGCATTGTGTCACTTTCTAGGAGCCCATTGGCTTCTCCAAACTAGAAGAAAAAGACACAGCATCAGGGCCATTATGACTCCTGACACATTCAGTTCAGTTTAGTCGCTCAGTTGTGTCCGACTCTGCAACCCCATGAATTGCAGCATGCCAGGCCTCCCTGTCCATTATCAACTCCCAGAGTTCACTCAAGCTCATGTCCATCGAGTCGGTGTTGCCATCCAGCCATCTCATCCTCTGTCGTCCCCTTCTCCTCCTGCCCCCAATCCCTCCCAGCATCAGAGTCTTTTCCAATGAGTCAACTCTTCTCATGAGGTGGCCAAAGCACTGGAGTTTCAGCTTTAGCATCATTCCTTCCAAAGAACATCCAGGGCTGATCGCCTTTAGGATGGACTGGTTGGATCTCCTTGCAGTCCAAGGGACTCTCAAGAGTCTTCTCCAACACCACAGTTCAAAAGCATCAATTCTTTGGTGTTCAGCCTTCTTCACAGTCCAACTCTCATATCCATACATGACCACCGGAAAAACCATAGCCTCGACTAGATGGACCTTTGTTGGCAAGGTAATATCTCTGCTTTTCAATATGCTATCTAGGTTGGTCATAACTTTCCTTCCAAAGAGTAAGCATCTTTTTATTTCATGGCTGCAGTCACCATCTGCAGTGATCTTGGAGTCCCCAAAAATAAAGTCTGACACTGTTTCCACTGTTTCCACTGTTTCTCCATCTATTTCCCATGAAGTGATGGGACAAAATGCTATGATCTTAAATTTTCTGAATGTTGAGCTTTAAGCCAACTTTTTCACTCTCCTCTTTCACTTTCATCAAGAGGCTTTTTAGTTCCTCTTCACTTTCTGCCATAAGGGTGGTGTCATCTGCATATATGAGGTTATTGATATTTCTTCCGCCAATCTTGATTCCAGCTTGTGCTTCTTCCAGCCATTACTGACATTTTAATGACTAGCGTAAGAATAGGATAAATATAATAAACAATACTATACTTTTCATGTTTTTTTTCCATTTTTCTTATTTGTTACAGAATGGTTAAATATTGCTGAAGTTTGAGGCTTTGGCTTTTCTTTCTTATACTGTTTTAACACTGGAATAAACATGTTTTTCCTCCACTAAACAAAGTGCATTTTCTTATTGTGATTTGTTAAAACAGGACATGGAAAGGGACATGGGACAAGCTGTTGTGTATTTATTTAATAGAGAATGCTGCCTCCAAAGGGAATGGCCTGAATCTCTCCCAATCCTTCCCACAATTCTTGTTCATTTTCAAATTGCAGGATCTAAGGTGAAAAAATAAAGCAGCAAAACAACAAAATGAATTTGAGCAAAGAAGTCCAACCCTTGCAGTATAGAGAAAGTGACTGTGACTGTCGCAGAGAAAATGCAGAGGTTGGAATGACAGCCAGTCAGAGATGATGAGACATGACTTTGAGGGCCATTCAGTCAGCCCCATATGAGTGCTCACTGTGCACAAATGTTCATGACACTCAGAAGAAGAAAACCTACAGGTTCCATCACTCTCAGTCATGACTACGAAAGCAGTAGACGCTGACTCCCCAGCCAAGCCCTCCACCTGGCCCACGTTGGAATGTTTGCTGTGATTGTCCAGATAATTTTGGTGAGAAAACAAGGACCGCCCCCCACCACCCCCACTTTGCCCAGGACTGTTTTTACATGAGTTCACCTCAGAATTACTTGCAGTGTCATCTTTGCAAGGGAACAGTCAACAGTGAGCTGACACTATTAAAACTGGCTTTTTGTAAAGTCACCAGCAAGGAGATATTCGTTTACAGCATTCAACACATTTCAGCTCACATTCAAGGACACCACAGAGCAAGTCAGGCCCACCTGCCCCGGTCCTGTCTCCCACAATGCACGTCCCACACTTTCCGTGCAGAAAACCCACAGGACACAAGCTGGCTGGGACTGGTGGCTTTAACACAGAGAGGAACCCAGGTGAGGACTCTGAACCCTGACCCTTGCCTCCTGGCCTTCAAAGCGTGAGGTGTTTGCTGTCTACAGAAATTCCCGAGGAAACACAGAACCTTTGGAAAGTCCCATACTTGGGATTAGCTAAGCCAAATTTTGTTTAGTCTGCCATTTTCCTTAGGGAGACCTGCCAGAATACGCTGGAACTGGGCTCTATTCCATTAAACAAACTGTGCTGAGTGGTATGTTATCTGTCTTTTGTAAGTTATGTGGATTAGGTTTAAAGCTTTATTGTGCTGGATCAACTTCACAAGAGGGGGAACTGAATTTTTTATGGTTTATAAGCATGTGAACCATATACTCCAGTGTCTCATATCCTATTCACACTCTGCCTTAACCTTCCCATGTGTTATTTGCACCAGTCACATCCTACTGTTTGTGACCCTATGGACTGTAGCCCACCAGGCTCCTCTGTCCATGGGATTCTCCAGGCAAGAATACTGAAATGGCAAGAATACTAGCCATTTCCTTCTCCAAGGGATCTTCCCAACCTAGGGATTGAACCCTACTCTCCCACATTGCAGGCAGATTCTTCACTTTCAGAGCCACCATGGAAGCCCAACCTTCCCATAGGTAAGCTCATAACTATCAGAAAAGAGCCCTGAACTTTGTTTCGGAGAATTTGGACAGTTCTGTGCACAAACAAGTGGGAATCACTAACTTTTCCCCAGGCAGCCCTCCTCCCTGCCCCTTGTCTATGTCCTCCCAGTCTCCCATCTGCCTTGTCCACTTCTGGTCCCTACCCACCTGCTCCACAGGCTTCCTTGGCTAGAACCTTTGAGGAGCTCCACCCAGTTGCGAGTGGAGTTGGAAGGAATCATATGATCTCTTGGGACTCTTGGGTTGAAAGAAGACATTGCCCTAGAGAAACACAAGCCCGCAGAGGTGTGCTCCACACAGGAGCCGGATTTCAGGTCACAACAGCTGCGTGAAGACCTGTGGAGTAACATCGCATGCTCCCAGGACCAGGGAAACCTCCATGCCCTCCCGCAGAGCAGAGCACTAGCCAGCCCGGCAGAGGCCCCCACACAGCTGAGGGACCCTGGGGCTGCTTCTGCTCATTATGAGTTTTTCCTAAATTCATAAGTAACATGGATGCTCAAGAGAGCAAAAATGAAGAATCTAAATCTCCTGGGTCAGAAATCAAGGACTGACTACATTACAGCACAGCTACACAGCCAAACGCAATCAAAAGCTTTGCAGTCCGTGAAAAATCACACTTTAGAGAAACATTTCATGAGATGAAGAGATGCAGAAGTTGCACAGAGCAAGTTACAGAACATCCTGTGAACCATACTGTGCAACAGTCAAGCATCACGATTCAAAGTCTGTTTGTAAAAAGCACATTTATGCACAGGAAAAGCACGGGGGAATACAGACCAAAAATGAACAGTATTTCTGGGAGTTAGGATTATTTTTTTAAGTGTTTTTCCTGATTCTTTTTTACACTTTCCCAAACAATCACCAACAAGCATCCTAATGATAAACAAATCAATTCAATATTTCTAAAAGTATTCTAAATATATTCTAAAAATAAAGCTAACCTTCACCAGAAAGCATATTTGAAAGCTTACAAGAAGACAAAAACGACTTGGATTGTTTTGAGGACGGCCACATCCGAAGCTAGATGCATGGACTGGGGTCTCTGTGGTTATGAAATTTGTGACAAACGCCCACGCAGGATGACTTTTTCTTCCTGCTTATTTGCAGTTTGTTTTCTGCCAGCTCAGTTGGTGGATAGCAATGCGTTGAAATTACGCCTTAAGAAAAAGCTATCATTTAAAATACGCAAATTTCCAAGCTTTCAAAGGCTAAAAGGCAATGTCCTACTTTCACCAAGTTGATGGAGGAAGAAACTACAATAAGGCAGCTTACATGCAAACGTATGTGTATACACACATCTATGTGTATATACGTGTATATATGAATGTGTATATATTGCATTGTTTAGCACAAACTATCTATACTCTGATAAACCACCCAACTTCTAATGACTCTATAAGAGTATAGCGATGAAGCTTTTAAACTTTTTAAAGGTATTATCTTCAAAGTGTCTATAATAACTTACAACCATCATTTTAAGTTTGAGGCAATCCCAATAAAAGATAAAGATGGTAAGTTATAACACTATTAAGACTGCTATTACCCACACACTTGGTTGGCAAGTCTGGTTTACCACCTGTTATAACTCATGAGCTAATAATGGTTTTTACATTTTTAAGTGGTTGGGAAAAATAAAAATAGTATTTCATGAAATGTGAAAATATTTTGAAATCCAAAGTTCAGCGTCCACAAAGTTTTGCTAGAACCTAGCCAAAACCCGAAAATCTCGTACAGGGCTGCTTTTGCACTAAAATGGCTTCTTGAAAAAATTGTCACAGAGACTATAGGCCTGCGAAATCTAAAATATTTACTAAATGATCCTTTACAGAAGAGGTGTTTTCAAGGTGGTTCAGAATAGTCTTTGTATTTCCTATTATCAGTCTCTAGATGGCAGAAAAGAGCCTTAAATTGGGTATGTGGCGTGACATTTCCAATTAAATCATCCCTTAAAAGACCAACAGTGCAAAACTTTTTGCTCTATGTGTTCAATAAAACCAAAAATTAAACTTCTATCAGGACTGAAATATTCATTTAGTCTGGAACTAACGATCTTGCAACAGCAAAATCATTTTTCTCTATGTGTTCAGTAAAGCAAAAATTATATATCTAGAAGAAACTAAAAGACTTACTTAGCCTAGAACTAATGTCTGCACTGAAATTTTGTATCTATCCACTTCTGCTTAAAATAAATATTATGCAAATCCATATCATTAAAGAGACTTCTCAGTGCCCCCCAGCTTTACTGAGGTACAACTGACGTGTGAAATTGTAGTATATTTAAAGTGGACAGCATGATGATTTGATGTAAGCATAGACTGTAAAATGATGCATAGCACCTCAATCAAGTTAATAATCACTTCAAATAGCTACTGTTTTTCTTTTTTTGTGTGTGGCATGAAGGCTTAAGGTCTATTCTCAGCATATGTCAGTACAATGTTATTACAATGCATTGCTACTACTAGAGTGCCCCTGTATATAGATCCTCAGAGTTGCTAATCTCATACCTAAAAATATGTACCTTTTTCCACCTCTGTCTATACTCCCCACCCTCCAGCGCTTAGCAACTGTCACTCCCCTCTCTGTTTCTTTAGGTTGGACTTTCTGTTTAGATTCCACATAAGGGGTGAGGTCATACAGTATTCATCTTTCTCTGACTTATTTCACTCAGCGCAACGCCCTCCAGGTTCACCCAGGTTGTTGCAAATAGCAGGACTTCCTTCTTTTTCATGGCCAAGTAACATTGCCTGTGTGCTATGCTTAGCTGGTCAGTAGGGTCCAACTTTTTGTGACCCCATGGACTGTAGCCCGCCAGGCTCCTCTGTCCGTATGATTTCCCAGGCAAAAATGCTGGAGTGGGTTGCCATTTCCTTCCCCAGAACATTCCTTATATATGTATACTATTCTTTCTTTTGTCATTCGTCCATCAGCAAACACCTAGGTGTTTCCATGTCTTGGCTCCTCTGTTTTTCATGTCCGTGTATCCTAAAGAATTCACCCCGTATCTTCTAAAATAATGACATTTTCCCAGATAACCACATACAACCATGTGCCTAAGAACTAACGGGAAGTCTGTACTATCAGCTAATAACCAGTGAATACTGAAATTTCCCTGTTTAATCTCAAAAAGATTTGTCCTTAAACCGAGATGTGATCCAGAGTTGGGCTTCTCATCTGTCTGCAGGCTTCCTTGCTTCTCCTTTGAAGTAGAACGGTCTCTGCCCACACCTACCACACACACTTCTTTTTCAGAATGCTGGTTTTTGAAGAGACCAGGTCACTTCCCTTACATTCTACAGTCTGGATTTAATGACTGCTTCCCTGTGGAGTCAATTAAACCACATTCCTGCCCCTTATATTTTCTGGAAATTGGAGGTTAGGTCTAAAGCCTTAACAGTTCAATGCCTCATTCCCCATACTGCATCCAGACTAGAAGTCTGAAAGGTCAAGGGACTCCATTCTGGTAAAGTTTGGATCAGCTGGTCAAGGTGCTGACTACCCCAGAAGGGGCTTTTCCATTTGCAATTAGCAAATGATCAGCGAGCTTATACTCTGTCATCCTTGCAAACAATCTTCACCCAGGAGCCTCTTTAAGTCATGGTTTTAATTTGTGAATAGATTTAAGTATCTCATGAAGAATTGGTAAATGGTAGTTTTCTAATTCTAGCACTCCTTTTCCTTCATTAGCTAGTGACATCATGTCAGGAGGAGTTTTCCCTCATTAACTGAGAATAGCCTAGAATTCCTTCCAAAAAATTAAAATAAATGCTGAGTTCTTTACCTTGATTTCTCATTTTCATATAAGGCTTTGGGATAATAGTCAGCTTCAACCGAAGCACATAAAATCTCTCTCTCTCTCTCACCTTTCTCTCTCTCTCTCGCTCTCCCAAACACACACACACACACACACACACACACACCATGGACTCATGCGTTTTTACTTTTACATTTTTGTGGCCACTCAGTTCTTTTTGATCCTCAATTTGTCCTCTGTTTGCCCTCAAGAGCTCCCTCCCATGGATGCTCTGACATGTCCTTCTTATTCTTTACTGTAAAACATTCTCCCTGGTCTCCTTCCTCAACCGAGACCATGTGTCTGCTCTTTGCTGCAGACAGCAGCTTTCCTCCGCTTCACCCCAGCAGCACCCTCACGTGAAGCAACACCTCTTCCCTCCAGACTGTGTGGCCGATACAGTCAAGGCAGAGACCGTGTCCCCATCCCCACCAAAGCCCAGCTGACCCATCAGTGAGCATCAGAAGAAACTTAGCAGATGCTCAGGGCCCAGCAGGGTCCTCCCAAGCGCTCAAGGATTATCTTACAGAATCGTCAAATGTCCAGCAATGCCTCTTACCTGGCATAGTAGTCGTTGGGGGGAACGGCTTCCTGGAAGAACTGGAACTGGTACAGATAGAGTCCGATCAGGTGTCCCGCAGTGAAGATGGCCAGCAGGACGCAGAGACAGCTGAACAGCAAGGGGTCGAAAGTCCGGCACCAGGACCACCAGGTACACAGGCCCAGGAACACGAAGAAGTACACGGATGAGGTCAGAGAGGGCAGCATCATCCCTGAGGAGGTGGGGGGTGGGGCACGTGTGAGAAACGTGGAGAGGAGGAAACCCCGCACAGCTCAGCCTCCGTCACTGTCGGGGATGATGAGGAACGCCTCCTACGCTTGTAGTAAAATTCATCACACTCTCTTGATGATATCAGAATTAGTGCTGTTTGTATTGTGAAAAAAAGTCACATGTAAAGTGAAATTTGTAAACGTGGGGAAATATCAGATGATGAAGAAATCCTACCTGTGGTACTTGAGCCCCGACTACAAACATTCACTTCTCCAACCAGTAGAAATTAGCATGCTTACTTGCCTGTTCCCATCTCTCTATTTCTCCCCCAGTTTTTCAGGAATACTGTATGTCCATTCTAACTGTCCTCGATAAATTTTTTAAATAATGATTTACTTTTGCTTGTCTGTTGACAAGGGTTCACGAAAATACTGCATTCAGTTCAGTTCAGTCGCTCAGTGGTGTTCGACTCTTTGCGACCCCATGAATCGCAGCACGCCAGGCCTCCCTGTCCATCACCAACTCGTGGCATATAAAACCTCACTAAATCTTTGTCCTGCCCAACAAAATGTGATTTGCTCTATCACTAAAAGTGGAAATGTCAAATGAAATCACTCCTTCATAGGCATTTAAAAACTTGGCAGGGAACATTTTGAAACAACTTCTTATTAAAGTCCTGAGTTACATTTCCTGAGAAATACTCTTCACTTTTCTATCTTTTAACTCTCCTATGGAAAAACAGTTGCTTCATCTTATGAAATTTCACAGAAGCAGGATGGGATAAAGTTCGCAGCAGCTCTGGGGCAATGGGGATGGGGCAAAGATGGAGATAAAGTTTTTATGGAAGGAGCAGCCTGCAGCCAACAGGGAGAGGAAGTGGGCGTGTGTGCTGTGAGATTACCATCTAACCCGGGAAGAAAAACGCTCTATGCTGAAGAGTTAAATTAAGAGACCTAATGACTCAGTGTAAACAGACAAGCTCCTGAAAGCCCATGTGTAGCTCTGGATGGGGACAGAAAAGGGTCCCTTGTCACAGATCACCACCCACAGGCTCTGAGGGAGATGAACAGTGGTCCTGTTGGTCACGTAGAAAACAACGCCACCTGACTGCTAAGGGGAAAGACTGCTTTACAGAGGTTAACAGAAACCATCTGATACATAAAACTTACAGCAAAACGGGAAAAGCTACGTGTGTGCGTGTGTGTGTGGCTTGTACACGTGGCCAGTTTCACAAAAGCTACAGTTATGATTCTGTTGCCGCAGAATAGAACGGTTTCCTTCTTTCATCATTGGCCAGCTCATTCCCTGTGCGCCCCAAGACTCGGAGGTTCTCACCTGATGAACCCAGTAAAATCGTCACAACAACCTTCCCCGCTGTAGTTATCATGTTGCCAATAAACTCCTTCAGCTTGGAGGCCACGGAGGCCAGCCTGCGGAAGAGTTTTAATTTCGTGCTTTCCTCCAAATCGCCTTCAGCACCGTCTCCTTCATCTAAGTCCTCTTCATAGATCAGGGCCTCTTCGGAGTCTATTTTTTCTCCTCCAGCCTAAATAAATGAAAAACAGAAGACACTGCAGTCTCTGCCTATCCACCCAGAATATTATATGGTTTGTAATTTACCGGTAGGTCAGTGAGGTGAATTTCAGAAATGAGGAAAAAATGCAGACTACCACTCAACCACGTAAGCACCCTCAGGTCTCTGGTGGTCCCTGTGTGAAGCCCAAAGAACTTTGATCTTTCTTCAAGGCATAAACAGGAAGCATCGCTAATCATAGGGTCCCCAACGGCAGGTCATCTTACCTACACGAGCTCATTTTATTTTACACACAGAAGCCAAAACTGTTTGAAACACCTATTCATAACTTAGCTTTCAGCAATCTGGGTTTGGTTCCCCAAATTTACTTAGTGTGCCACTAAGGTGATGGGAAGTTTGATGAATGGGCTTAAACGGAAAGGATGGGCCAGATCAGTGCTGAGGAAATCCCTTTTCTTTCTGGAGTTTATCTTTGTTCACTATTTTAGTATTTCCTGCCCGTGGGAGGACGAGTGGTCCCGGCTACTTGGCTAAATAAACAGTCGCTTCCTATCTCATCCTTTTAGAGAATTGTGCATGGGTCCAGTCCCAGGCCACGTAGGACCTCAGGACCATCACTAGAGATCAGAAGGAAACACATGCACAGCACATACGCACTTACATGGATTATTTTAAACTGTGTATACCATGAGCTTTTTTGTTCATTTTTAAAGAATACCTAAGAATTTTTTTGGATAATTACAATCTTTCCCTGGAAGGGTTAAGTTTTTTTTAAGGAATTATAAATATAAACCATTCCCTTAAGACAAAAGGTGCCTGTCTCAGATGCAGGACAGGCTTCATCTTGAAAAGACAGCAGCTTCTGCAGAGTCAGACAACTCTGAGGCCCAGATCAGACATCAAGTCCAAGCAGCACCCATTTGCTTCATTTTCCCATTTTAAAGTTTCTTTCTTTTTAAAAATTTTTATTGAGTGAAAGATCCTTTAAACTCTATGGTGCGTTACAGTTTCAAAGATTTCACACATATGATTTCATCTAAGTCCATAATAAGTATTTTTCCCCCTGCTGCTGCTAAGTCGCTTCAGTCATGTCCAACTCTTGTGTGACCCCATAGATGGCAGCCCACCAGGCTTCCCCGTCCCTGGGATTCTCCAGGCAAGAACACTGGAGTGGGTTGCCATCGCCTTCTCTACCCCACTACTGACTACTAGTTTGTTCTCTACATGAGCATGTCTGCTTCTTTTTTGTTGTATTTTTTATAGTTCACACGTAAGTGATATCAAATAGTACTTATCTTTCTCTGACTTATTTCACGGAGCATAATGCCTTTAAGTTCATCCATGTTGCTGCAAAGGTATTATGTCATTTTGTGGCTGAGCAATATTCCATTGTGTGTGTGTATATGTATATATCAATCACATCTTCTTTATCCATTCTTCTGTAGATGAACGTTTAGGTTGCTTCTGTGTCTTGGTTGTCGTAAATAGTGCTGCTGTGAACACTGGGGTACCTATTTCTTTTCTAGGGTCTTTTTTTTCAGATATATATTTATATATACATACATATATATATATTTCTTGATATGCTTAATTCAGAATTACATAATATTCACTGCTGGTGTCTGAGCTTCCATCTCACCAGAGGAAGATGGGCATAGGAGGCTGGTGCACAGCTCAGTAAGTGCTGAGTGACCTGAGGGCTCAGACCTGCTGTTTGCCTAGGTGGGTACAGGCCACTTGGGATTTACATTGGCTGTTAATGAAGCCAAGGCTACAGGATGCACTCCCACCCCTGTGCACGTATACACACAAAGACACACACAAACAAAGACACATATGCACACCATACACACACACACACAATACACACACACACACACGGATGTAATCCCAGGCTATTCAAGTCCATGTACCCAAATTGGGTTTTGCATTATACTGTATTTCATCACAGCACATTTGTACTTTTTCCAGAAGGAAGAAGAATGTCTCAGGCTTATGCAGGAAGATTTTTCAATCTACTCAGAGCCCAGTATGCCTCAGTGTCACCAGTAAGAGACAGAAGAGCACATATACTAGTAAGAGACACAAACAAGTCAGCAACTAGATATCTCACAGCAACACTTGCTATTCCAAGAATTAAAAGAGAGTGATGTGATTGAAGGAGTCAGGGCAGCTATTTTAGATTCTGAGTTCAGGGAGAGCCTCTCTGAGGAGGTGACATTTCAGCTGAGCTCTGAATGTCACAGAGCAACCAGCCACGAGGAAACTCTAGCCAGAGCCTTCCAGACAGCAGGAAGGGCTGGCCGAGCCTCCATAGCGCATCCCCAGACCCACTTCCTCTTCCACCTGCTCCTCCTCCTCACTGTCAGCTGGCGCCCCTGCATCCCACGTCGTAGAGACTTGGGGGCTGAGCTCCAGTCAGTGCAACACCAGCAGCCCCACCTGTGCACAGGTGCTCGGCCCCCACCTGGGGTGATGGGAGAGCTACAGAGCTGGGGTACCAGGAGGTAAGTCCACCCCCCCCCCAGCCCTGTATCACCCACAGAGGGAGTTTCGAAGCAAAACTCTCCAAGAGGTGGCTGGACTCAGAGCAGGACTTGCCCAATGCTTCACTTCTCTAGAACCCAAGCTAAGAGGACTCTGATCACCGACAATTCCACCCAGTGAGGGGAACAACGGGATCTCTTTCCCACAGCGACTCCAGCGGCTGCAGTAGGGGAAGAACAAGGGGGCCCTGAAGCCAGGAGGCTGTGCTGGTGGAAGAAGGGGTGGGGAGTAGAGCTGAAGAGGGTTCACGTCTTGGGCGAGCATCTCATAAGTCCAGTCAGCAGACCTCAGTTGGTAAATTTCACATGGTAGGGGGAGGGATAGAGGAGAATCAGAGGGAGTTCTTGTCTTTGTGGATGGGATCAGGATGACCAGTCATGGAGAAAGTTGGGAAGCCAGTTCTAAGGTGGAGGTATCATGGGGGCAGCTAGTGAGGAACCTGGAGTGTGGACAGAGGTGAGAATTGGAGAGGTCTACCTGAGGCTCACTGTCAAAGTGGGTTCTGATGAGGTGACCTGGAGAGAACACAAAGCTGCCTACCTGTTGGGAGTTGCCACACCTGGGAACAGTCTCTCTCTCCAACTTTACCCTCATCTCTTGGCCCAGAAACATCACACACAGGGAACCATGCAGGAACCTGGAATCCACAGGCTCTCTGCCTTGGTATGTGCTGTCCCCACACCAGGGAAGCCCCTCCCCAGTGTTCAAGGCCCCGGCTCTCAGGCCAGCTTTCTTTCAACTTCTCCATCTCCCAAAGCTGAGTTGCTGTGGGGACTAATCCAGGGATGCTGTTGCTATGACACCCACATCACCACACACATGGGAATTTGCTGCTTAATACTCCTTGTAAAGCAGGTGGGCAACATCCTAAAAATGCCTTTAGAAGAAGAAAATTAGCCCAAAATCTTCAGTCTCCATACTTGACCAAGGAGACAGAGAGAGGGAACACAGCTAGGGTTGCCTGGGTCACAGTCAGAAACACACTCCTAACTTTCACAATAAATGACTTATTGCTCAATTATGGAATTGCTACGGATGTAGATTAAATCAGATATAAATCTCTAGTCAAGAACCTTCTCAAGTTTAGATGAATGCATTTCCCCAACCTCTCCTGGGCAGGACAGGGACCCTGTGATTTTTATAAACAGACCAGTGTACTTGAGGTTTTTCAACATTTTTGTACCGGAATCCCTGGGGCTTTCAGTTGAAAGAACTTTCTAAACCTGCCAAACTGAGAGGGAGCCAGAAGTGAGCCCCACCATCCCAGCTGGGGCCAGAAGTGCCATTAGTCACGTCAGGCTGGTCTTCTCCCCGAAATGATCCATCTGGAGCAGCATAAACACCAACACCCTGGAAGCCCCTTGGCTCATTCACCAGCAAGCAGGCTGGGTTGCTGGAGCTGAAATCTGTCCCCACATTGGAACTCAACTGGATCCTGGCCTTGGAGCTAAGAAGGAGTGCATGCTAAGTCGTTTTAGTCCTGTCTGACTCTTTGCAACCCCATGGGGTGTAGCCCGCCAGACTCCTTTGTCCATGGGATTTTCCCAGAAAGAATACTGGAGTGGGTTGCCACGCTCTCCTCCAGGGGATCTTCCTGACCCAGGGATTGAACTCCCATTTCCTACCGTCTCCTGCATTGGCAGGTAGGTTCTTTACCATTAGCGCCACCTGGGAAGGGCTTCCCTGGTGGTTCATCTGGTAAAGAATCTGCCTGCAATGCAGGAGACCTGGGTTCCATCCCTGGGTTGGGGAAAATCTCCTAGAGAAGGGAATGGCAACTGACTTCAGTATTCTTGCCTGGAGAAGCATGCTTAAACTTTGTCTTTCAGTTTCTTCATAAGAAGGAGTAGCTGTAAATAAAGATTTAGTTTTCTAGCTCCTGAGCTATCTTAGAAATGAAAGATAAAGCCTTTCTAGTTTAAAAAGCCTAATAAAATATTACATATCAGCATTGTCCAGGTTGAAGTCTATAGCTTATGTAAAGAAATGTAAGTGCTTTGACTCATCTTCTTTAAAAGTCCCTGACTTCAAAATGTGCCAGATGTACTCAGGCAGTGTCTCATGTCACGTGAGGACACTCCAAGTGCTATGGAGTCAACTTGGTGCGAGGTCATGGTTCTTTGAGCCTGGACCCAAGCCTCCATGCCTCATCCCATCACTGCATCCAGCCCTGCAGCCTCATCCCCAGCAGTCAAGCATTAGCAGTTACTCCCACTCAATTCTGGACCAGGAAGACACCACCAATTACTTCTCCTAGAACCCAGACATTCATTTTTCCTTATCCCCAAGCACTAAATGAGTCTACCTGTCTTGGACTAAATCCAAGGCTCACCTGGGGCTCTTTAAGAGGCCAGATTACCAGGCTCCACCGCACAGTACCTGAATCAGGAATTCTAGAAGCGAGTCCCAGGAGCTTGTCTGATTAAAGGACTGCATGAGATGCTGTGGAAGGAGCCAGATTAGAATCCACACTCTTCCTGATACCTGCGACCATGGACAAACTCACCCTACCTGGAAACCTTGTGTTTGAGTTGGATGCCAGGCAGACTCCCTTGACTGGAAAACATATTGAGGTGATTTATCTAATGGAATCTCTTTCTGATTTCAGACAAACTTTAGATAAAAGCCCAGAGCTCCTCAGACGGTGGACTCCATCCTCCTCTTCCTTGTGTCTTAAACCATGCTCGAAAAGCTGCTTTGATGGGAGAGCGTCAGAGGCACAGATAATGAGCCAGTAGATCCAGAAGCAAAGGGAGCACTTTCCTAAAATGTTGCAAGTTATTTGCTCATTGTTTATTATTGAAAGTTAACAATTTATCTTCATGGAGTGGAGTCATCTCAACAGAAGAGTCCATGGAAGGGAGAGGCAAGTGCTGTGACTCATCACCAAAGACAAACGTCCACCATTCTCCACAGTGTCCCCATGGACAGTGCCCAGAGAACTCCGGAGCCATGCTGGCAGGGGTCACATGCATCACGTAAGCCTATCGTGACTGCATCGTGCAGACGAAGCCAAGATTTTATTCTGTTACTAAGCTTGTTTTAGGAAGAGTACTTTTCCAAATGTATAAGCACAGTTAAATTGTTCGCTGTTCCATTTGGAAGCATGAGTACAGAGGTGTATGCTTTCAACCACCTCCTACAGAGCAATACGAGTTCAATAAAAGAGGTTAAGACAGACCAAGTTAGTGGGCAGCAACCCACTAGGCTATCCAGGACCGCAGGCCTGGGGAGCTTTAATAAAACAATTCTGGTACCACCAAACATTCGTCTGCCTTCCAGAATTCTGACTGAACATATCTGGGATGCAGTCTGCACCTGGACCTTTACAAACTCCCAGGTCAAGGTCAGTTCAAGGTGGTAAGGAAGGAAGAACCTGAACCCACCTCCTCCCATGGACATGACAAATATGTTCATGGGAGGACATAACTACAAATATGCAGCTACACATGGGTCAATTTTCCCCAGAAAGGACCTGAGAACTAGCTGAATATCTGGTCCACAGCAGAGGACTGGAAGGGCCACACCTAGGCAGGTAGGGAAGGCACAAGGTTGAACTTACCCCAAGAGAGGTGAAATGCCCAGAGTGTGACACCTGCTGAGACTGTGTGTAAGGGGCAGTCATTTGCAAATCCAAAGAGGTCTACTGGAGGGTGGGGGAAGGAAGACACTGCCCAGAGACTGAGGCAACACTGTGCTCTCACCTAAGTCAAGTCATTCTCCCCCTGTCTCCACAAAGCAAGGGAGCAAGTCCGGCCCGCACACCCTTTGGCTGAACCCAGCAGGAGCATACACAGTGCATATGGGGACATGCCCTGGTGGCCAGTAGGACTGGAGACCCTGAGCCCCTCGGGACAGTAACAACTGGAGAGAGCGCTCTTATCAGGCCACCACCCCCAGGCACCACAGGCCAGCAGACAAACACAACCCCAAGCTTCCTGTGAAAAAGATCCATCTGTGGACCCTAGAGCCTCAGGTTTCCCTCACACCTGGAGGTGAAGGGGGGGCCCCCAGGGAAATGAGCCATGAGACATCATCCTCGAACCCCTGTGGCCTTGCTGCCGCTTAGCCAGACTCCAGAGGGAGCTTGTATAACCCTTAAGAGTCCCAATTTCTGCAATTGTTGCCCAGAGGACACCTCCGGACCCTACATCTGGAGAGCAGCCGGGATTACAATCACAGCTCTGGGACTGTATGTGTCTCCATGCTTTAGAAGCTGCTGCTGTCTGAAGCCCTGGCTTCAACCTGAGTGCTGAAGGAGAATCTCTACCCCATCAAGCACTGACAGGTCCCAACATGCCCTCAACAACAGAACCGCTTCAGAGATAAATTAGGTATATCAGTTCAGTTCAGTTCAGTTGCTCAGTCGTGTCTGACTCTTCGCGACTCCATGAATCACAGCACACCAGGCCTCCCTGTCTATCACCAGCTCCCAGAGTTCACCCAAACTCATGTGCATTGAGTCAGTGATGCCATCCAGCCATCTCATCCTCTGTCGTCCCCTTCTCCTCCTGCCCCCAATCCCTCCCAGCATCAGAGTCTTTTCCAATGAGTCAACTCTTCTCGTGAGGTGGGCAAAGTATTGGAGTTTCAGCTTCAGCATCAGTCCTTCCAATGAACACCCAGGACTGATCTCCTTCAGAATGGACTGGTTGGATCTCCTTTCAGTCCAAGGGAATCTCAAGAGTCTTCTCCAACACCACAGTTCAAAAGCATCAATTCTTCAGCACTCAGCTTTCTTAACAGTCCAATTCTCACATCCATACATGACCACTGGAAAAACCATAGCCTTGACTAGACGGACCTTTGTTGGCAAAGTAATATCTCTGCTTTTCAATATGCTATCTAGGTTGGTCATAACTTTCCTTCCAAGGAGTAAGTGTCTTTTAATTTCATGGCTGCAATCACCATCTGCAGTGATTCTGGAGCCCCCCAAAATAAAGTCTGACACTGTGTCCACTGTTTCCCCATCTATTTCCCATGAAGTGATGGGACCAGATGCCATGATCTTTGTTTTCTGAATGTTGAGCTTTAAGCCAACTTTTTCACTCTCTTCTTTCACTTTCATCAAGAGGCTTTTAGTTCCTCTTCACTTTCTGCAATAAAGGTGGTGTTATCTGCATATCTGACGTTATTGATATTTCTCCCAGCAATCTTGATTCCAGCTTGTGCTTCTTCCAGCCCAGCGTTTCTCATGATGTACTGTGCATATAAGTTAAATAAGCAGGGTGACAATATACAGCCTTGATGTACTGCTTTCCCTATTTGGAACCAGTCTGTGTATAGAGAACTACAAAGATTTGAGAGCTAGCCGAGCTAAGGTGGCACTAGTGGTAAAAACAAAACAAAACAAAACAAAAAACCCACCTGTCAATGCAGGAGAGATGAAATGCAGGCTCTATCCCTGGGTTAGAAAGATCCTCTGGAGAAGGAAATGGCAACTCACTCCAGTATTCTTGCCTAGAGAATCCCATGGACAGAGGAGCCTAGTGGGCTACAGTCCATGGGGTCACAGTCAGACAACTGAAGTGACTTAGCACAGACAGATGAGCTAAGTAAGGGTTGAAGAAGAGGGATTATCACCTACACAAGGCCATGCCTTCAAGACTGAGAGGCAGCAGTTTTGCCTACTTCATAGAAACAGAGAGTCAGCAAAATGAGGAAATATGTTTAAAAAAAGACAAAAACCTCAAAAACAAGATAAAACCTCAGAAAAAGAACTTAATGATATAGAGATAAGTAATCTCTCTGATAAAGAATTCAAATGAAGTGAAATTTGCTCAGTAGTATCTGACTCTTTGCGACCCCATGGACTGTAGCCCACCAGGCTCCTCTGTCTATAGAATTCTCCTGGCCAGAATACTGGAGTGGGTAGCTGTTCCCTTCTCCAGAGGATCTTCCCACCCAGGAATAGAACTCAGGTCTCCTGCATTGCAGGCAGATTCCTTACCACCCGAGCCACCAGGGAAGGCCAAAGTATTCAAAGCTATGGTCAAAAGATGCTCCCTGACCTTGGGATAAGGATGAATACGGTGAGAACTTCAACAAAGACTTTGAATATATAAAAAAAGAACCAGTTGGTGCTGAAGAAATTAAGAAAGTAATCATGCTTATAATTGCATCAAAAAGAATAAAATACCTAGGAATAATTTAACCAAAGAGATTAAAGACCTAAACTCTGAAAACTATAAGACATTGATGAAAGAAAATGAAGATGACACAAATAAATGGAAAGATATACTATGCTCAAGGATTGGTAGAATTAGCATTGCTAAAATGGCCATACCACTCAAAGCAATATAGATTCAATGCAATATCAAATGGTAAAGAATCTGCCTGCAATGCAAGAAACCCAGGTTTGATCCCTGGGTTGGGAAGATCCATTGGAGAAGGGAATGACTACTCCAGTATTCTTGCCTAGTCTTGCCTGGAGAACCCCACGGATACAGGAGCCTAGAGGGTTACACTCCATGGGGTCACAGTCAGACATGACTGAGCAACTAAGCATACACACACACACACACACACACACACACACACACACACACACACACACCAAGTAACAATGGCATTTTTCACGGAACTAGAACAAAAAATTCTAAGAGTTTTCATGGAACCACAAAAACCCCCAAAGAGCCAAAACAATCTTGAGACAGAACAAAAACAAGAGGTATCATACTCTAATTTCAAACTATATTACAAACCTACAGAAATAAAAACAGAATGGTACTGGGACAAAATACATACACAGAGATTAATGGAACACAATAGAAAGCCCAGAAAAAAACACACCTATTTATGGTCAATTAATCTATGACAAAGGAGGCAAGAATGTATTTCAGTGCTATTGTGAAAACTGGACAGCTACCTGCAAAAGAATGAAACTGGACTACTCTCATACCATATGCAGAAATAAATTCAAAATTAATTAAACACTCATTCCACCCTAGAACTGGAATAGTGCTCTGAGCAGAGCACAAGCTCTGTAAAAAGTTCTGACTGGAGGGCAAAACAGATGGATGGACAGTGGGGTGGATGGAAGGATGGGAAAGAAAAGCAGTGGATTCCAGGGCTACCGCACTGCTCAACTTTTTGACATTTTAATAACAAAGACATGCATTTTCTTTGCATCTTAGTTCATCACAAGTAATTATTTGGGTCTTGAACCTTTATGGACACTTTTAAGCAATAGGAGCGGTCTATATGCCCTCAAAACTGTGGCTTTTTGTCATCATTCCCTAAATTCTTCATTTCTAGAGAAGGAACAGCAGTCATAAGAGCTAAATTTAGCTGGTTCTGATCAGAGAAAATGGGCGCTCAGGGTCAGTAATGATGTCTGTAACCGAAGACCAATAGAGAGGGATGACAGAGTCTGAGCTGGAAAACCAGGATCTAGAGGATGTTAAGCAGGTGACTCTGGACTAGATCTCGGGTGGGGACCGAGCAGATGCCTAACGATTAATATAATTAATATAATCAATATATGCTATATTAATTATATTACACTCTTTATCAGTCATTAATAAAGAGATTGATTTCTTCCATTCTTTGTTTCTTGCTCTCAAAAAATTAGCAACTAGAGCTTCAAATCTGAAGCCTGACTCGCAGGCCAGATAGCCACTTTCTGTGCCAAACACCACAGTAGCCTAAAGGATTTTAGGTATTACAAAGGGGTTGCAGCTTTGAGATTCAGAAAGAATGTCTAAATAACGTTAGTGAGATTTAAATGCTGCATCCCTGATTCTTAATGGATGGGCTATATCTGCCATTGAAATATTCTTTATATCATTCATATTGGAATTATTAGACCATATAAAAAGGCCACTTGCAGCAGACTAAGTCAAGACTAAAATTTCTATTTGAATAAACATTTATCATAAATTTGGTTTTATATTAAACTACTCTTTGTTTCAAAAAAATAATAAAGCCTGAAATCTCATGAAATAGCTAGAAAGAGCTAGAAGTACATAAATACACAGATACTATCAACTTGGTGAAATTGCTGATGTCACTGGTGTTTTATTGCACAGATAACCTTTCTACACAATTTAACTCTCATAACGCAACTCATTCTTTTTAAAGACTCAAGAATCTGAATCTTTCAGCTATGATTTGTCAATCTCCTTCTGAATTAAAAGGAACAAATAAACAAGACCACAAGTATGTCAGTTGGCAAAGAATCTTTCATGGCACTTGGGGAGTTGGTTCTTGACCGAGGTTTGCTTTCTGTAAAATTCAAGAACAGGACAAAGCCTCCTCCCCAACTCCATGCCCACTGGGTTTTTTGGGGGGGAGAATCCTTGGATTTGTGACGCCCTTTAAAACAGTGAACTTAAGCCTCATTATCAAGACCATGGAGATTTGGGAAGAGTCCTGAGCATTCTCCAGGGATTACTTACTACTCTGAAACAAAGCTGGATTTGAAAAGCAATTCTCCCAGGCACCAGAGGGTTGATTAATCTTCCATTTATCCACTGAGATAAATGAGAGAAGAAGCAACGCCAGCAAACACTGTCCTTTCGAAGGATCCTCAAAAACCAAGCAATCTAGAACACAATCGCCAAGATTTACGAGTCACAGGAAGTATGCTAGGGACTTCAAAATAAAATAAATTCTCCTGCTTATTTTGGCTGTGTATTTATATTCTTTTCAGACTCCAGCCAGATGGTTCCCCAGTAAGAAAAATTTCCTCCTGGATTCATCTCTGGACAGTCACTCTAGCTTGCTCCCCTGGGCCACCTGGGGCTGGAATGTACTGAGACTACAGAAACTAGTATCTAAATCAGGCGCAAACAAATTTAACCTAGAGGGAACTCAACTTGATAGTAATGATATTTAGCATTTTCAATATTAAGGGTTTTTCTGGTGAGTGAGACAGTGAAGAATCTGCCTGCAATGCAGGAGACCTGGGTTCAATATCTGGGTTGGGAAGATCCTCTGGAGGAAGGCATGGCAACCCACTCCAGTATTCCTGCCTGGAGAATTCCGTGGACAGAGGAGCCTGGCAGGCTACAGTACATGGAGTCGCAAAGAGTTGGACATGACTGCGTGACTAACACTTTCATACTCATTTTCAAAGCTCCCCAAAAATAATGCTTAGAGAATCTACCCCTTTTTATCATTAAATAAGGTAATCAATTAGGGTTAGAACTGCAGATGGTAATTGCAGCCATGAAATTAAAAGATGCTTACTCCTTGGAAGGAAAGCTATGACCAACCTAGAAAGCATATTAAAAAGCAGATTACTTTCACAACAAAGGTCCGTCTAGTCAAGGCTATGGTTTTTCCAGTGGTCATGTATGGATGTGAGAATTGGACCATGAAGAAAGCTGAGCGCCAAAGAATTGATGCTTTTGAACTGTGGTGTTGGAGAAGACTTGAGAGTCCCTTGGACTGCAAGGAGATCCAACCAGTCCATCCTAAAGGAGATCAGTCCTGGGTGTTCATTGGAAGGACTGATGCTGAAGCTGAAACTCCAGTACTTTGGCCACCTCATGTGAAGAGTTGACTCATTGGAAAAGACTCTGATGCTGGGAGGGATTGGGGGCAGGAGGAGAAGGGGATGACAGAGGATGAGATGGCTAGATGGCATCACCGACTCGATGCACATGAGTTTGAGTGAACTCCAGGAATTGGTGATGGACAGGGAGGCCTGGTGTGCTGTGATTCATGGGGTCGCAAAGAGTCAGACACGACTGAGCAACTGAACTGAACTGAATGTAATCAATAATATATAGGGTGCAGATATTTAAACAAATTTCAAATGGGAGAGAGGTATCATGAGCCCATCCTGGAGAAAAGAGGGGAATCAGGAAGGAAACATGATTTTAATATCGGTCAGTGACGTCGTGTCTCTTCTTCAACAGATGGGTGACCTTGACCTAACATTCCTTATCTTCAGTAGTCAGTGCAGGTTTTCCTAGTTTTATGGCAAAACAGTGTTTGAACTGGAGACAGAAGTTCTTTCTGTAGGAAGCTTTGTAATTCTGTCATGGTTGTCCATTACCGATGGCCAGGAAGGAAGTCCTTTACTGAGTGAGTTGGCCTCAAACACACCCTCCAACTTATCTTTCTCTCATTCTAAAAGGCTTTAAATTTTACATTTTTGCGATTGTTCTACTTCCTTTCAAACTGGAGAAGAGCCAAGGGAGGCAAGCACGTGGCCCTTTATTAAGTCTTCAGGACAATCTCCACTTTGCGGAAGAAGAAAGAGGATAAACAATTTTCCCAACGTCACACAGTTTCCAAGTCTGACTTCAGAGTCCACTCAGTTCACAGTAACTAGCCCTTACCCTCCATCTACAATATGAGGAGAACTGAAAACAAATCTTGCCTTATAAAAAATAATAATGAAAAGTCCTAAGTCCGGAGAGCCTGAGTTAATGTATTTATTTTCACTGAATCTGGAAAAAACAGCGTGATTGTTTAAGCCAGATGATTTTTCAAAATTGTAAATACTATAAAAGAAATTTCAAATGTAAAAGCAGAGGTTAAAATGTTAAATTCTGTCTTAACCAGAAGAAAAAGCACCTTCATAGTTCTATTTCTAGGACACTGACAAGTGTTGTACAGTTTGTGAACTTGAATGCAAGAGATAGATAGTTATGACCTTGCTGTAATGATTTTTAACACCATGTACCATTTTTAACATTTACCTTAAAAACAGCAGAATGTGCATATGTCACAGGATTGTATATTTTTACTCACAAGGATTTTAGGCAATAACATCAATTCTAGTCTGCAGAGGTTTATGGAATCATATTCATTCTTTCTTCATTGTTGTATTCTAATAAATATCAAGGGAAAATGCTATTCATTTGTGAAGCACACACATTATTTGCTATAACTGAGAACTTTCTTTCTTTGATGCCATCGTGGTTACCATTCTCAATATAAGTAATTTCAACTAACTTCAGTTTTATAGGTTTAATTTCTTGCCAAAGCGTATGAATGAAACATTCAGTACTTACAAGTGCCTCAGGTCAAATGTCCAAATACAGTCTTTTAAGGAATTTTTTTCCCTGTAAATTTTACCTTTCAATTACAAGATCAATTACTTTTTAAGTCACTGTTACCTAAACTCATACGACACAGTGCAGTTATTAGAACAAACAGATCAGTGACAGAGCGACAGCTGTCTCCCACTTCCATTCACCATGGAGTGAAATCTGGCGTGTCCCCTGACCCAGCTAAAAATTCATAAACGTTTTACTCATTCTTACACTCTTCCAAATGCATGTGTTTTTTTCTCCAGAGTACTTTAAAAAATACTTCGATGGAAGCATGCAGATTTAATCACTGACTCAGGATTGCAAGGTGCTCAGACTGGAAGCTCCCTTCAAGGCAGAATTAATTTTTATTTCTCCAATAACTGCCAGGTGTTTCTTCTCTAAGAATGTTGCAGTAACTAAGTATCTAGGGCATGGGCCATGACACAAACTTGAAAGGTTTCCAGTGTGAGTTAAGGGCGGATGGTAATGAAGAGACACCAGGTCAGGCCCAGGCCCTTAGGGTTAATGCATCTCACAGGGCAGCCCTCACGTCCGCAGACTTGTTTCCACGTGGCCAAGTGTGGGTGAGAATGCACATGCGTGAGGACCACACGAGGTGTACGAAGCAACCACCCAGCATAGGAGGACATGAAGCTCTGTGCATACCTCACTGCTCACTGTCACAACCTACAAGGCCCCAGAAATCAAAGCAGGAAGAGTCTCAGACTCAGACTTACCGACTCTTCGTTCTCAAACTCCGGGTTACACTGCGCGGCCTCTTCGGCCACTGGCTTCTGAACAATGTTCCTACAGACCAGCCAGATGGTCAGGCTGGCGATGAACATGCCCACGTCAGGCACAAACACTCGGATCCCATTGCCAGCGTCGGCTCCCTTTAAGCTACAGAGGGAAGAACAGGGAGGAGGAAATTCAGTTGTTTTGACTTTGCAATGGTTAAACCATCACAGAGTGTGTTTAAATCTTCTTAAGACTTAAAGAATGCTCAGTTTCTGCCTGGAAGGTATCAGAAAGCTTTTCTCTGACTCCAGCCTTACATAATCTACTCAGACTCAGGAAGCTTTCAGGGAGTTTCAGAAATAGCATGAAGAACCCGAAACCAACTCTCACTCTTAAAACGTACTGATGAACTAAACTGTTATTAAATAAGCCACGTGTCTAGGACAGAAACAGGTGTTTGCAACCTGGTAGGAGCAGTTAAAGACTGGATGTACATGAGAAGCCCTGGAAGTAAATCCAAGTTTAGAGGGAAAACAGAGGAAACATTCAAGCCATCCTTAAAGAGGAGTCCTTCATTACTTTGAATGCTGAGTCGATTTTGTTTTCCATCCTGTTCCAAGAAACGGCAGGTCATTAACAGAGAGCTCAGAAGATTTGGTCCCAGTGTCAGCAGGACCTGGTGGCTGTGTTTCACTGGGACCTTCCCCTTGTCCTGTGCTACCCCCTGCCCCAAAGAGATAACACTGTTCATCTTCTTTATTGCACAGGACTCAAATGAAAGTGACCAATGTGTATCAGAGCTAAAACTTGTTTAGGGAAAAGCAGCAGAAGATAGGAAGTTATCTCATGTGAAGATAAGTATTTTTCAAATACACTTTATGTGATGAGATATATAGTCATCATTTACATTGGATATACGACGCATTTGGGTAAAAATATAATAAATAGCAAGACCTCTATCACCATGAAATAATCATGTTGACATTTTAGTGAATTAAAAAATCATATGACTCAGCCATTAAAAAGAATACATTTGAATCGGTTCTAATGAGGTGGGTGAAACTGGAGCCTATTATACAGAGTGAAGTAAGCCAGAAAGAAAAACACCAATACAGTATACTAACACATATATAAGGAATTTAGAAAGAGGGTAACGATAACCCTGTATGCGAGACAGCAAAAGAGACACAGATGTACAGAACAGTTTCTGGACTCTGTGGGAGAGGGAGAGGGTGGGATGATTTGGGAGAATGGCATTGAAACATGTATAATATCATATAAGAAACGAATCGCCAGTCCAGGTTCGATGCAGGATACAGGATGCTTGGGGCTGGTGCACTGGGATGACCCAGAGAGATGGTACGGGGAGGGAGGTGGGAGGAAGGTGGGATGGGGAACACATATACACCCGTGGTGGGTTCATGTTGATGTATGACAAAACCAATACAATATTGTAAAGGAAAAAAAATGTGTAATAAATATATAAAATATGGAAGTGAAGTCGCTCAGTCCTATGCGACTCTTTGCGAACCCCCCGGACTGTAGCCCACCAGGCTTCTCCGTCTTTGGGATTCTCCAGGCAAGAATACTGGAGTGGGTTGCCATTTCCTTCTCCAGGGGATCTTCCCGACCCAGGAATTGAACCCAGGTCTACCGTATTGCAGGCAGACACTTTAACATCTGAACCACCAGGGAAGCCCATACAAAATATATGCTATGTGAATATAGTATATACAAATATCTCTGAATACAAACATTTATGTATTTAAATAAATAAATAAATAATCATATGATCTTGCTTCTAAGTGGAATCTAAAAAAATGACATGAACTATTTACAAAACAGAAATAGACTCACAGACAAAGAAAACGAATTTCTGGTTACCAAAGGAGAAAGGTGAGCAGGGAGGGATAAATTAGGAATTTGGGATGAACATATACACAGCACTGTATATAACAATAAGACCTACTGCATAGCATAGGTAACTCTACTCAATAGTTTGGAAACCATAAGAAACTACTATACATGCAATCTTAGTGTTAACAAAACTAGGCTCATACTTTATCTGTTGTTTTTGAAAGTAATTTGTTCATTTAATACATCACTCACATCTTCACAACTCACTGAAGATTTTTAAACCTTTACCACACTCACAGTCACTAGTTACTTAACTAGGCCACTACTGTTGCACCTTTAGAATATTACCATTTACTTGGTACCATAATATGAATATAAGTCAAGTCTTAAGTAAAGAATCTCCTAATCCAGGATCTTCTAGGAAAAATTCCTCAGACCAGTCTGACTGGCTTTTTATAAAAATGGTCTGGAAAAGGACCTCCCCATTAGAAGGCTGGGTTTTATACATGACTCTAAGTGAGAAATAGATTTAAGGGACTAGATCTGATAGATAGAGTGCCTGATGAACTATGGAATGAGGTTCGTGACATTGTACAGGAGACAGGGATCAAGACCATCTCCCTGGAAAAGAAATGCAAAAAAGCAAAATGGCTGTCTGGGGAGGCCTTACAAATAGCTGTGAAAAGAAGAGAAGCGAAAAGCAAAGGAGAAAAGGAAAGATATAAGCATCTGAATGCAGAGTTCCAAAGAATAGCAAGAAGAGATAAGAAAGCCTTCTTCAGTGATCAATGCAAAGAAATAGAGGAAAACAGCAGAATGGGAAAGACTAGAGATCTCTTCAAGAAAATCAGAGATACCAAGGGAACATTTCATGCAAAGATGGGCTTGATAAAGGACAGAAATGGCATGGACCTAACAGAAGCAGAAGATATTAAGAAGAGGTGGCAAGAATACACAGAAGAACTGTACAAAAAGATCTTCACAATCAAGATAATCACGATGGTATGATCACTCACCTAGAGCCAGACATGCTGGAATGTGAAGTCAAGTGGACCTTAGAAAGCATCGCTATGAACAAAGCTAGCGGAGGTGATGGAATTCCAGTTGAGCTATTTGAAATCCTGAAAGATGATGCTCTGAAAGTGTTGCACTCAATATGCCAGCAAATTTGGAAAACTCAGCAGTGGCCACAGGACTGGAAAAGGTCAGTTTTCATTCCAATCCCAAGGAAAGGCAATGCCAAAGAATGCTCAAACTGGAAGAAGCACAAGCTGGAATCAAGTTTGCCAGGAGAAATATCAATAACCTCAGATATGCAGATGACACCACCCTTCTGGCAGAAAGTGAAGAGGAACTAAAAAGCCTCTTGATGAAAATGAAAGAGGAGAGTGAAAAAGTTGGCTTAAAGCTCAACATTCAGAAAACAAAGATCATGGCATCTGGTCCCATCACTTCATGGGAAATAGATGGGGAAACAGTGGCAGACTTTATTTTGGGAGGCTCCAACATCACTGCAGATGGTGACTGCAGCCATGAAATTAAAAGACGCTTACTCCTTGGAGGAAAGTTATGACCAACCTAGATAGCATGTTGAAAAGCAGAGATATTACTTTATCAGCAAAGGTCTGTCTAGTCAAGGCTATGGTTTTTCCAGTGGTCATGTATGGATGTGAGAGTTGGACTGTGATGAAGGCTGAGCGCCGAAGAATTAATGCTTTTGAATTGTGGTGTTGGAGAAGACTCTTGAGAGTCCACTGGACTGCAAGGAGATCCAACCAGTCCATTCTGAAGGAGATCAGTCCTGGGTGTTCTTTGTAAAGAATGATGCTAAAGCTGAAACTCCAGTACTTTGGCCACCTCATGTGAAGAGTTGACTGATTGGAAAAGACTCTGATGCTGGGAGGGATTGGGGACAGGAGGAGAATGGGACGACAGAGGATGAGATGGCTGGATGGCATCACAGACTCAATGGACGTGAGTCTGAGTGAACTCCAGGAGTTGGTGATGGATAGGGAGGCCTGGCGGGCTGCGATTCATGGAGTCACAAAGAGTGGGACACACCTGAGCAACTGAACTGAACTAACTGAACTGAAACTTCTCTGAACAGAGAAACTTGGATGTGATGAGACATCCCTTTACCTCCATAAATAAAACACACGTGGTTGTGTGAGAGGTTTTAAAAAATAGCAAATTCCTTGCATTTGGGCTAAGAGTAAGAGAAATCAAATACGAAAACTTCATCCAAACGTATAATACTGTGAACACTTCATACAGATTTTATAATTACTTATAAAATTTATAATCCAAATCTATAATAAGGAAATCTGATGATTGATTTCATCATAAGAAAACTGTAGAGGTTTTGCAAGCACACCTAACGCGATCAGGCAGAGCAAAGGAGGATTCACATCATCAGAATGAGAATTCAGAGATCAAGGAGAGAGGCCAGGAGATGAAGGCCAGGCTGGGTGGGGAGGTATTTCCTGGGTGGGGCTGAGGTCTGGGGAGCCGGCAGTCCCTCCTGAGTAGATTTGGGGGATAAATTACTGCAGCTTTTTTGCGGAAAACGAATTGATCATGGCATTTTATGAGAAGCACAAACCAAGCCGACTGGCGGGAAACAGTTCTCTGAGGTACGTACGCAGCATCCCACCCAGCACAGTGGACCCAGGAGCCGCTGTGCCTGCCCCCACCCCTGCCCCCAACCCCAACCTGCACTCTGTACATGGCTCTCAATTTACAAACAGTGGCTTCGAGTCAACAGCCTCAGCTTTGTGCTCCTAGGTCCCCAAGGAGACACTTGATCACCCACAAACATGAAGAGAGTAAATGAACCCCAACTGCAAAGCAATTACTCCTCAGCCATGACAGAACGCAGCTCCCAGAAACAGGACTGGGCTGTGGTCCAGCTCAGAGTGGAATCGTCAGCCATGGAGGTGCCAACCTGTTAGCTAGTGCTGTCACCTGAGCTCACAAAGCAGCACGTTCAGAGCACTGCCAGCACATGGGCTCCAGGAACCTCCAGAAGACGACAGTGTGGGCCGCGGACAATGACCAGGTCAGAGTCCACTTGATACCTCCCATGGGGACCATATTATCACTACAGTCTCCATCTTCACTGTCTAGACCAGAGTCTACTGAAGCACATTCATCAGAGAGCTAGCCCTAAGAAATACTGGGAATTAAAGCAAAACATGACCAAAAAAAAAGAAAATAAAAAACTGCCTCTGGTCAAATAAGTGTTAGAAAATCACAACAGTTATTATTTTAGTAAAGAACTTGAGAAGTTCTGTAGAAAAACAATAAATTGGAGTTTATCTAAACCTCTGGGCTTCCCAGGTGGCTCAGTGGGTAATGAACCCACTCGCAATGCAGGAGACACAGGAATCATGGGTTTGATCCCGGGGTCAGGAAGGTCCCCTGGAGAAAGGTACAGCAACCTACTCCAGTATCCTTGCCTGGAGAATCCCATGGACAGAGGAGCCTGCTGGACTACAGTTCATATGGTCGCAAAAGAGTCGGACACAACTGAAGCAACTGAGCTCGCGTGCAAATCTCTGCTTCCCAAATTTATCTGAGCACAAACCATTTCTTAACGTTTTATCTAAAATCTACTACATTGGGCTGAGCTACTGTTCATGGCACAGGTTTTAGAAAATGCTGGAGTCTCCTCATTGGTCTAGATTTTTGATCACAATGAATGGATACTTTGGAAGCTGTACTTAGATGTAACTAATTCTCATATATTTGGTTTTGAATAAGCCCCTAATAACTACAGTGCCAGCAACACCTGATTTCTTTCCCTCATCCCCTCTCCCAGCTGTCCACCCCATCTCCCAAGTGTCCACTTGCTCTTGGGACAGACTGGAAGAGACCAGAAAGCGCACGACAACTCACAAAGCTGCTCATTCAGTCCCAGTCCCAGCATGTCCCCAAGACCATCTGAAGACACCCATCTTCCTATGAGATGTCTCTACCCAGTGCCTGACCATTTCTCCACACGTCTCCCTTCACCACCTTGTCTTCTGAATGACTGTCACTTTGCCTCGGGGTGTCCCCTCTGCCAACCAGGCCAAGCTGAACTTTTAGAAGCATAGTTTGGACTTGCTCACTGCACCAGCAATGAGAAAGGCCCATATTCCCAAGCTCACTTACGAGGCCTCTGAATTACAGACGTGTGTGCCTTGTCTCTTGCTAAGACTTCCTCAGACCTCAAATTACAGCCGTGCTGGCTGCACATCCAAGGACAGGCAAGTGTTTGTCCCTCTGAGTCAGAGCACAGCCTTCTCCCTCAGACCACAAACCCCTCCTCACACACACTTCCACGTCATCCTCATCAGTCAAGACTCACCTCCCTCATCTCTACTGCAAAGCCCACCATCTGTTTCCTTTAGACCCCTAACACTTTATGTTACTCACTTATTTGTAAATCTCTATATCCAAGAGGACTATATATATATGTGTGTATATATATATGTATATATTATATTTGTATGTGTGCCAATCCCAAAGAAAGGCAATGCCAAGGAATGCTCAAACTACAGCACAATTGCACTCATCTCACACGCTAGTAAAGTAATGTTCAAAATTCTCCAAGCCAGGCTTCAGCAATACATGAACCATGAACTTCCTGATGTTCAAGCTGGTTTTAGAAAAGGCAGAGGAACCAGAGATCAAATTGCCAACATCCGCTGGATCACGGAAAAAGCAAGAGAGTTCCAGAAAAACATCTATTTCTGCTTTAATTGACTATGCCAAAGCCTTTGACTGTATGGATCACAATAAACTGTGGAAAATTCTGAAAGAGATGGGAATATCAGACCACTTGACCTGCCTCTTGAGAAATCTGTATGCAGGTCAGGAAGCAACAGTTAGAACTGGACATGGAACAACAGACTGGTTCCAAATAGGAAAAGGACGTCAAGGCTGTCTATTGTCACCCTGCTTATTTAACTTATATGCAGAGTACATCATGAGAAACGCTGGACTGGAAGAAACACAAGCTGGAATCAAGATTGCCGGCAGAAATATCAATAACCTCAGATATGCATATGACACCACCCTTATGGCAGAAAGTGAAGAGGAACTAAAAAGCCTCTTGATGAAAGTGAAAAGGAGAGTGAAAAAGTTGGCTTAAAGCTCAACATTCAGAAAACAAAGATCATGGCATCCAGTCACATCACTTCATGGGAAATAGATGGGGAAACAGTGGAAACAGTGTCAGACTTTATTTTGGGGGGCTCCAAAATCACTGCAGATGGTGACTGCAGCCATGAAATTAAAAGACGCTTACTCCTTGAAGAAAAGTTATGACCAACTTAGATAGTATATTCAAAAGCAGAGACATTACTTTGCCGACTAAGGTCCGTCTAGTCAAGGCTATGGCTTTTCCTGTGGTCATGTATGGATGTGAGAGTTGGACTGTGACGAAGGCTGAGCGCCGAAGAATTGATGCTTTTGAACTGTGGTGTTGGAGAAGACTCTTGAGAGTCCCTTGGACTGCAAGGAGATCCAACCAGTCCATTCTGAAGGAGATCAGCCCTGGGATTTCTTTGGAAGGAATGATGCTAAAGCTGAAACTCCAGTATTTTGGCCACCTCATGCAAAGAGTTGACTCATTGGAAAAGACTCTGATGCTGGGAGGGATTGGGGACAGGAGGAGAAGGGGACGACAGAGGACGAGATGGCTGGATGGCATCACTGACTCGATGGATGTGAGTCTGAGTGAACTCCAGGAGTTGGTGAAGGACAGGGAAGCCTGGCATGCTGCGATTCACAGAGTTGCAAAGAGTCGGACATGACTGAGCAACTGAACTGAACTGAATTGAACTGATATGTGTGTATGGGTGTGTGTACATGTGGTACAGTGTGTGCTCTGAATACAGGCTGGCAGAATTAATGTGATCTCCAAATATTTACTCTTTCTTTCCTATGACAATAGTTTGTGCAAAGTCCTGCTTATGAATTAGATCAGGTGTCTGCCACAAGTATTGCCGTAATTCAGTTCAGGGAAGATAAAGTACAAAGGGCAGGACAGTCACTAGTGTCTGTGGAGTGCCTGAGGACCGGAGGTTGATGAGTAACATCTCAGTTCTTTGGATGTGAGTTAATGGTCACAATTGGAAACTATAAACCATTAAAAATATATATGCACTTTTTGCATACACCAGAGAAAATATTTCAAGAACAAGAACAATTAATTGTATCCAATGAACATTAAATGGCTTGATTTGGTCAGATTTTTTATTTATTCCAAAAATATTTACTATGCCTCTATCAAGTGCCAGGCCCTCTCCTTGAGCACTGAATGTTGGTTATGAAAGTGTGTTTTAAACACTGAGATAAATCAGGAAGAGGTGTTGTGGCCAGGTCCTCCTTGTTGGACTTGGGCTCTGGTGAAGCATCTGCAAAACCAGAAGGGCTGAAGGGTTTGGAGCAAAGGACTCTCCACCATCACCATGGAACTGAGCCCACGAAGGAAGTCACAATCTGGTCGCAGGAAGTGGGGCTGGGAGGTGGCCTTCCATGGTGAGGGTGAGGTACGGACATGAGGTACCGACATGAGGTATGGACATGACAGGTCACCCTGGACCCACGTGGGGTTTGTGCCCTAGAGAGGTCTTGGCTGGAGGGGCAGAGCGAGAGATTTCTTCTCATGTAGGTTGGCTAAAGTCCATGGAGTAAGTCAGATGGTCCAGGGACTGCACAGAGTATAAATATTTATGGAAGGCTCTGTAAATGAATTGTCAGTGTTCATTTCAGAGCATTTAATAACAATTAAAATGTTTTAATAGTGTAATTTATTTATTTATTTTTGGTTGCACTGGGTCTTTGTTGCTGCACGGGTTTTCTCTAGTTGCAGAGATCAGGGGCTGGTCTCCAGTTGTGGTGCCCGGGCTTCTCATTGCCATGGCTTCTCTTGTTGCAGAGCACAGCCTGTAGGGTGAGTGGGCTTCAGCAGTTTTGGCTCCCAGGCTCTAGAGCACAGGTTCAGTAGTTACGGTGCACAGGCTTAGTTGCTTTGCAGCATGTGGGATCTTCCCAGATCAGGGATTGAAACCATGTCTCCACTGGCAGAATTGGCAGGGGGATTCTTGTCCACTGAGCCATCAGAGAAGTCGAACAAATTAAATTTTATTTCAAGTAAATCCTGCGTTTGAAATCAGACTGACGAGGTTATATGAAGAAGCCCTGTTCTAATAAATTAAGGAGATTGATGTACACATTTCCCCATAAAATGTTATCCTATATCGCGTGACTTTCTGGGCTCAGCTCAATTACATTTTCCGTATAGAAAAGTACAAGCTAAACAACTTAAAACCTCATTTCTCTTCAACAAGCAGACACTTCCTCTCCAAACCAGTTACAGTCACACGATCCTATTTGTGCAGGGTGATTATTCCTCTCTGAAAGGGAGTCTAGGAAGCTGGAAGCTGGGGAAAAAAACTCCTTATCCATCAAGAGGAGAGAAAATGTAGCCATAAAACACTGTGAATCAGTAAGTTAGTGCAGATGTACGTACAACCTGGATCTACACCAATAAACATGGATGCATCTCACAAACATAATATTGAGAGAGAAAAAAAAAAGAAGTAGCAAGCATACAGAATATTGATCACTTACAGACTCACCCATAAAGAACTCCAAGAAAGCAACAAACATGTTTTTGGACAGAGAGAGGGACACAGTCACCTGTGTTGCAGCACCTAGGTTCTTAACTTTGAAAGCTGGTTGGCATGTACAAAAGTGTATTTTTAATATTTCATATTATTTTTTAAAATCAGAAGTGTCATACTGCTCAGAATTCCTCATGTAGAACATATCATGAAAACACAAAGTCGATTACCTGCCTGGGAAAGAAAATGACCAACTGCTGCAGTCTCAGCCATGATTATATTTGGTCAAACTCAATTACCATCCTCCCATCTAAGTCCAGGGAAGCAGTGAGGTTGGGGTGGATGTTCACGGGCAACCCAATTTGCTTTTGTAAGTCTCAGTTTCTCACCAACAAAATGACTTCTCAGGGTCTTCCCAACTGTCAGGTTTCATTTTGACTCAGAAAATTCAAAATAAAGAGACGGGGAAATTGAGAAGGGACCAGGAAAGAGGAAGAGTGCTGGAATTCCAGGGATGGCTGACAGAAGTGTTGGAATTTCAGGTAGGGCCAAAAAGCAGACTTAGGAACAAACACAAACGCTGTTACCTTCAGAAGCTGGAAAAGTATAACCCCATTCATGCCACTCCTTTGGGAGCCAGCCCTTTGGTTCAGAGTTGGTAGGAAGGTCAACTTCAATTGAATTCCAATAAAACAATTAAAATGCAAATGAGCATTATTTAGATGAATATGAACTACTGAGATGGTTGTACCTGGTCTTCTGGTGGCCTCTGGAGCCCAGGCACTGATGCTTGGCCACCACCCCACAGCAAGGGAGCTGCACAGGGTCAGGGATGCCCCAGGGACCCTCCCTGAGTCTCGTTGGGGCCCCACTTCAGCACCAATGCAGACTGGTTCACCTCCTCTTTCCTCTAGGACCCCTCATTTCCCCGGCAGTGTCAATGATTGTGCACAGTCTAGCTCCTGAAATACAACCTTTGTCTCACACTCACTCCCTCCACCAGCCCACCCCATGGTGATCCTCTGATTGGTTTGCAAGGCCCTGTGAACGACTGAAACACAGGAGGTGAGTACAATCTAGTCTAGTCTCTCTGGAGCTGGGTGATTGACTCCAGGAGTTTAGAGGACACAGTCTCAGGGTTCCTTCTGCTCGACCTGAACTGCAAAGATTTTGAGTCGAACCTGCACATGCATTTCTGTGATAAAGCAGGCCTCATGTGTCACTGTGACAGCCCGCAAATGCCACGACACATAAGTGTCTGTCATCCCTATGGGCCCAGGCACAGCGAGGCGGGCATGGACCTCCAGTCTCCCTCCTGGCTGAGCATCACCCGCAGCTCATGGCTCTCTCAGCTGCAGCCATGACTAACCAGTCTGTAATCAAATAAATGCAGCGGCACCAGCCAGCATTTTCTTTTTCATGAACACAGCAAAGGAAGAGGGGGGTACACTGCATGCAGTAAGAGGAGCTGTTGCTTTGGAAACTGGATGTATTTGCATTGAACTGGGTCTTGGCATAAAGTGTACAAGTGTAGTCACAATGAAAAAAAAAAAAGCTTCAGACTCCTGCTCTAGCACAAGTCAGTTCCATCAAACAGATAGGGAGCAGTTGTGCCGAAGACAGATGGAGAAAAAACAGATCCTTCCTCCAAATCTCTCGGAGCTGAGTATATTACAAAGTTCATACTTTTCCAGATGTCAGGAAGGTGCCTCACCAGAATATGTAACCGTGGCAGGAGGCTTGAGGGCAGTGTCCCCTCCCCCAGCACACACACCTCATCCCTTCACACTCAGTGCAATCCTCTCCCCCTGGCTCCCAGGTCAGTTCAGGTCAGGTTTTTGGCACTGAGAAATCAGGCTAAAATACCAAGTGTTCAGAGCATACTAGAATTTGAGATTGTAGGTGAAGGTGGAGGATCCATACTCCAGCACATCATAACAAACTGGAAACACTAAGCTCTGAAACAAACCAAAATTGCTCAGGAATAAAATGTTAATCAAACAAATAAAAAAAGCTGAATTTTCACCTGTCCAAAGACGCACCCTATGCTCAGTAAATCCAAGAAATGAAAATAAAAATTTGTGAAGCAAAAATTATAGCGTCTTGGCCCACACTGTGAACAGAATTACCAAAGCATCTTTCTACATACACTTCTCCGTGCAGCTAAAATGTGATTGAGTTTTCAAGGTTTTTTCAGAAAGCACTTTGAGTAATTTAGGGTTCACTAACTAAAGAGGCTGAAGGCAGAGGACATAATCAAGGGACATAGCACATAAATTTGTCCACAGAAAGATCTGTAGGCAAAGGTTTAGAGCAGCTTCATTCATAATCACCAACAGCTGAAAACATGCCAAACACCTACCAGCTTCTCCCTGGATAATTTGCGGTGATCTATGCAATGGAATACAATTTACAGTGAAAGTAATGATGCTTTCAACTTCTATGGTTGAACCTAAGAAGTATTATGTTAAGTGAAAGAAGCCAGATATGAAAACCACAAACTATGAGTCCATTCACATGACTGGAAAAGGTGAGATCAGAGAAAGAGAACTCTGAGCAGTGATTGCTTGGAGCTGGGGGAGGTAAGGGATGGATGACAAAGGGGCAGAAGACTTTCTGGAAAGGTGAAAATATTATAAATCTTAAAATGGAGGTGATGACATGGCTGGCTAGGTTGTCAAAGTCGTAGAATGACACACCTAAAAAGGGGGGAATTTCCCAGGCTGTAAATTACACCCCAATAAACCTGATGAGGGAGGCACTGGAGAAACGCAGAGTGAGTGGCAAGGGTAACTTGAGAGGAAACCCCAAATCTGAGACAATGTAATCGATGGATAAAGAAGCTTTGGTACATGCACAGAATGGAATATTACTTAGGCATAAAAAGGAATGAATTTGAGTCAATTCTAATGAGGTAGATGAACTTAGAGCCTATTATGGAGTGAAGTAAGTCAGAAAGAGAAAAACAAATATGTATCAGCACATGTATATGGAATCTAGAAAGATGCTACTGATGAACTTATCTGCAGGGTGGCAGTGGAGACACAGACATAGAGAGCAGACTGATGGACACACTGGGGGATGGAGAGGGTGGGAAAAAATTGAGAGAGTAGCATGGAAACATGTATACACCACCATATGTAAAATAGCTAGCCAATGGAAATTTGCTGTGTAGCACGGGGAGCTTGACCCAATGCTCTGTGACACTCTGGATGGGTAAGATGCGGTGGGAGGTGGGAGGGAGGGGACATACGTATATCTATGGCTGATTCTTGCTGATATATGGCAGAAACCATTACAATATTGTAAAGCAATTATCCTTCAATTAGAAACAAATAATTTTTAAAAAATAAATAGCAGGAAAACCTAATAAGCACTTGATATAAATGTCCTGTATAAACCATATGCATCTATAAATATGTAGCTGGTTGAAAATGTACTGAATGGCAGAGAGGGTCCCAGCACATGTCAACATCCAGGAAGGAAGGTGGTCCCCAAGGTCCCTGAATCTCTCTCCTCGGTATTTCCATGGAGCTGCTCCTTGGCCACTTCTCCCAGGGGACTTCCCCACGCAAACAATTTATGGCAGGGATAAAATTAACAACATGGGTGTGGAGGAGACGGTTTCTTCCTCAAATCCCTGTGCTTGAAATTCTGGGAAATTATGTTTTAACAATTCAAGGCCTATTACAAAATTGCTGATTTATGAGATTGGAGCTAGGTTATTGGGAGACTTTCTTCTAAACACAGATTCGTTATTTTTATAAATAAGCAAATAAAATAAACACTTCTAGAGTGAGCCGTGGCCACTGAGGTTTGCATGCCTGCAAATCTGAACAGTGCACGTTTCTGTCCTGTTCTCGGGAGGTGGACGAGATTAAGAGCCCCATGGATGCTCAGGAAGTTCCTGCTTCCTCAGGTCCTCGGGTCCCCTCTCAGGACCCTCCCTGTGCAAACACTGACCCCCAGGATCCACCACCATGAAGGCAGCTGCCCACACTGGGTCCCTACGCTCTGGCCCCTGATGCTGATGAACACAAGGCTGTCCCTGTTGACCTTGAGCACTGGGGAGTCCACTGAGAGTGGGTCAGCAGTTCAGGATAGGGCGTTTCTTACCCATCTTTTCCACTCTCTCCATGCCCGCCCTCCACCCAGGTCTGCATGTATAAATGCTCCTTTCTTGACTTACACGAGAAATCATCATTTTTTTAATAGTGAGTTTTTATAGTTGCACTGAATGTTTCCATAAGGGCTCACGTTTAGGCTGGATTGAAGTTCTCAACCTCCCAGGGCAGCTGAACGAGCCCTTCAGCGAAGTGTCTGCTATACGCTGGGCCCTGCCCGGCCCTGGAGCTTCCTCCAGCACACGGCACGTCACTGTCCCCTGTGTTTGCATTCCACAATCTGGGCCCCTCCTTACCGACAGGAAATTGCCTGAAGGAGAGCTGAGTCTGGCCCCAGCGCCCACCTGGTTCCTCCTCCCCTACCCGAGCCTCAGCCAGCTATTGTTTGTCCAGAGAGAATGTGTGTCCAGAAGCCTGGGGCTCCCCCGGCCTGTCCGGCAGAGAACACCCAAACCTGGCGGGGCAGCTCCATCCTACTCCAGAGCCCCCACAGAACCGGGCTGGGTGGTACTGTGGTTACACAGAGGGCAGCCTCCGGCCTGAGTGGGACTGGGGACGTGGGGCCTGACTCAGGCGGTCAGAGTAGGAAGCACCCCTGGGACCCCATGGTGGGGGCAGCACTTCCTCAGGCCCCGTGCCTGGCAACAAAGGGAGTGGGCTTTGTTTCTGCTTGTCTGCTTTGGTTTTATTTTTTCCCTAAAAGTCACTTAGGCAACATGTGGATAAGGACACACAGCCCTCCAGGGGTGCAGGGGGGCAGTGAGGGGACAGACACTGACCACTAAGCCCCTCAGCCCAGGGACCCCACTGTCAGTGAAAAGTCAACCAGAACAGCATCTCTGCCATCTTCCTTCGGACCTTATGCTCCACTTTCTGGAATGTGCTGGAGTCTACTGCTCTCAGGGCAAAACCAGTGCTGCACCCAGATGCCTGAGGACTGGGCCCCGCTGCCCCACAGCACAGCGCACGTCTAGCAGCGTCCCAAAGGGAGACACCAGCACGTCCCCAGAAGCACGCTCACTCCAGGATGGAAGCAGTGACCTGCCGGGATTCCTCAGTCAGTATATCTCACCGGTCAGAGCAGAGAGTGGACATTTCAAATCTACCCACTGCCCGCGAGGACCGGGTGAGACCACCTTCCCTCGTGTGAGGGTCCCCCAGGCTGCTCCGCCTGTTCCCACCTGGTGACTACAATCCCTGGGCTGCTGGCTTGCTCACTGACCAGCGTTTTCACTTGCTCTCTGGATGACAGGACCCCAGGTCACTTCTCCATCCCCAGGAAGAGTGAGGTGGGCATCAACCTCAGTAGTGACCATAGGAAGGGTGTGGAAAGGGGACTTGGACATCAGAGCCTCTCAGAGGCAGGAGGGAGTCCGTCATGGGTGAGGCAGTGGGTACAGGATGGTCCGGGGAGGGCGGGATAAGGGATTAATACACCGGCCTGGGACGAGTAGGGTCCTGCCTGACGACAGCTTCCCGAACCCCCTTGGCGCCCAGGGACGTGACCAACTGAGGTGACATGAGTGCTCCTGTTTGATAAGACCTTCAGAGGTCCGCAAAGCTTAGGGAGGAGGCACAGGCTTCACAAGCTGAAAGGCTTAATGCCACCTGGTCCTGCATAAAGAAGTCACTTAGTCCTCTGAATCCTCATTTACACATCACTGAGTAAATGAAACCACTAGACTCTGGAAGGTGTGCGACACTGTCACGTTTGCTACTTCCAAGATTTCGTGTACCTTTAGAAGTCTATGTGGCTGTGAGCAAGTAGAGATAAGTCGGGGGAAAAAAAGAAGAGCAAGGAGGAACTGTTTCCACTTTGTTCTTTGTGGGTGATAGGTTTCTGAAGATTCTGACGGAAGACCCACACAGCTCCTCTGAAATCTGCCTCACACAAACTGTCGCTTCATGAAAGCTACGATGCTCGGTCGCGAGCTGAAGTGTTTAACTGGCTGGGCTGAGGGAAATACATTTCACTGCAGTTACAGCTATAAAAGAGCTAATTTCAGGATCTCACGATGCAGAGCAAATGAGAAATCTGAACCAAGGCTTGGGAGTATTGCTAGCATGATTCCCCAAAACATTCCATTCTACAGACTCAACATCCAGATTTTACCTCCGTATCAAACAGCGTGAACTTCCTATTATTCACGGTGCTGTCTGCACCAAGGTTAGAAAAAGCTTTCAGAGATCTATTACACAGTTCATTTGCTCATGTCATTAATGAAATATAAAACGTTCTGGCTTGGTACCTCACATTTTGTACAGAACAAGGTGCCAACCTTACCACCTGGGAATTTGGGATTTCAGTTCATGAATGCACCATTCTCCATAGGACCTGATCTTTATCACTCATTCATTCAGAGACTGTTTATATTAAGTCCTAGGGACCTGACTTAGTGAAGTTGGAGATTACAAATCAGAAAATCTTTCCCTCCAGACATATTTTGAAGGAAAAAGGAGGAAGGATTACATCTTTTTTTTTTTTTCTAGAAGAAAAATAGATCTTGTTCACCAAATACTCACTAAATGATGTCATTGTGCTTGAATTAAAAAAAAGTTCCTTTCCAAGCTGGAAGTCAAAGTCTTAGGTAAAGCTCTCAAAAGCCTAAGAAATGGATATCATCTACTTTTATTATACACACACACACAATACACACACATATATACTCATGCACACACAGATGCACACACAGGTGTGCATATATTAATCATAGCTTTTACTTTCCATTTCGAGTATAACCAAGGTATTTCAGCCAATCAAAGAAAACAGCAAAATTGATGAGCTGCATGAGTAAAGTCCAATGGAATGGATTATATGATATCACAGGATATAAAAGTCTCAAACATAAGATCTAACTTTTCTTCAATTGTATGGGAGTTAGTGACACATGTTATGGACTGAATGTTTTTGTTTTCTCAAAATTCACCTACTGAAATTCTAACCCCCCAATGAGACGTATTAAAATATGAGGGTCTTTGGGAAGTGATCAGCTCATGACTGTGGAGACCCAGTGAATGGGATTAGTGCTCTCATAAAATGCTTGTTTCTGAAACATTTATTAAATGCCTATCACTGGACAACCCTTGGGCTGGCACTAGCATGTGTAAAACAACAAGATGGACATCTCAGCAGCAAGGGTCTAGAATGACACACAGTAAGTCCATGCAAGATCATGAACACACTTGGTGGCTTCATGACAGGAGGTGTTGGAAAACAGAGGAGGGAGCCTGAGGGTGGTGGCTGTGGAGCTGGGGAGGTTTGGGAGGAGGTGGGGTTGTTGGGTACCGGCAGCTGCCATGTCCTGAAGGAACCACAAGCAGGAAAGGGGGAAACCAATGAAACACAGTTTACAGACATCTGCTAAGCTCCCGGATGCTGCTGCCACAGAATCAGATCCTCACGTGTCTCCCTCTATCTGATCTTTTAGTTTGCTCACCAGGACGTATCTCATGGCAATATTACTACAAGGGCAGGCTCATTCCCTAGGTCCCCTCCTTCCTCCCCATCACAGAATGTACAGCAGAGGACAACTTGGCTTTCTTTTTCTTGGAGAAAGCTTTGAGGTTTGGCTGACTCAGTCACTTTTTTTTTTTTTTTTTAGACGTGACCACTTTGAAATACTCTGTTAGCAAACAGACTGATGGTCAAACTTCAAAGGACACAGCACTAAAAGGATCAATATTGCTCACAATGGCTCTAAAGGGCCAGACAGCTTCATTTAGGATATAATTGGAATTCCCTTGAAGAGAAAGACAGTGTTAAACTTGAGAAGAAATCAAGCAAGGCCATGTTTAACAGCACTGCATGACACGGTCTTTGCACAATAACCCCATCTATCAATATCTATCCTGTATTTCAAGACACTTGATGCAAGGCAGAGACAACTCCTGCCCGTACAGGAGAAAACATGTGACCACATGAGAAAACAAAGGGTGATGCTTTAAGATAACTTCTAAAACTGGGGATGTTCACCAAACTTAGTCTACAGTTCAAAACTACAGCTTTCACTCAATATATCCCTTAATAATATTTTAATGTATACATCTTTTCAGAGGCATACCCATTTAGAGAGGCATTACGAGATGCAAATTTTACTCCCTGACCTTCTTTAAAATATTCATAAAATGAGAATAGTCGATAAGACTTGAGACTAAAGACAATGTTCCCAGAGCTACAGGGATAGGAAATATAAACAACACAAAACCAAAAAAAAAAGCTATAATTCAAGCATTCAGTGTGGCTGCATGTAGAAAGCCAGGCAGACCTTCTCTTGCATGCAGGTCAATGTGTGTGGCTACAGCTCTCTGGGTAGCTGTATGGTTTTCTTTAGGTTTCTTTACCTATGAGAGGGGGTCACAAAGTCTGGCCAGCAGCCAGTCCTGCCAGCTTCCTGTTTTTTTGAACAAAATTTTGTTGAAACAAAGCATGCTCATTGCCTTCTGCTACCACAGAAACTGTAAGGCCTATGGAACCTGAAATGTGGCCTCTCCCTCTTTAGAAAAAAGTTTGCGAATCCTTGGTCTGTGGGGTTGCTGCACAGACTGAAAATGATGTGACACCGTCCTTGGTACATGGCAATTGTTCTCATTACATCATTATTCAAGTAGGCAAAAGGTTAAGGTCATACAAACTAGAAAGAAAATGTTTCAATTGCCGAATCCTGCAGATCAATGAATCCTTAACTATCTTAGAAGCAGCTCTTGCTCTTAGAGTTCCACTCAGGAGATGGCAAAGAACCTCAGCCTGAGCTCCACTGTATGGAAAAATGACTCAGGATTAATGCAGATTAGAAGGACACCAAGTTACCATTTCTCACCAATCAGGCTGGCAAAAAACCTCGAGTGTGACAGCACGTTATGTTGGTGAGGCTCTGGGGAAATAACTGCCGAAACTGCTGCCAAAATTTTAGGGAAACTTGGCAATGTCCATCAAAATTCCACAAAAACTTACTCTTTGATTGTACTCAGGAATCTATCCCTAGAATACCTGGCAAAAATACAGATGTGCACAAGGTTGTTCATCACAAGAGCCAAAGGCTGGAAAATGCCCAGACGTCCACCCTCAGGACAGATGGTGGATGCCAGGTCCAAAATCCTGGATGGTCTTGGTACCTCCTGCTGTGCTAGAAGGACGGAAATGAGAAAAGACCAGGCAGCCATCGACAAAGGACATGAAGTCACCATGAAGCTGTCCCCAGAGGCCATAGAGGAGCGATCTGAGTTTATGTGAATCAGAGGGTAGACTGACAAGGTAAACAAAGCCACTGACACTCTAGACAAGACAGCGGTGTTGCAAGACAGAGGGGCTGGTTTCCTCAGAAGCTAGTGACAGGAAGAGAAACCCAATGAAGGTAGGAAAGACTTGGGGACACTATCTCAATACAGAGGTGGAGATGCGGCAACAGAACAGAATTGGTGGTGACAGTGGAAACCGGTCACACAGTGGTGACCATTTCACGACATATACAAATATCAAATCAATATATCATGCACCTAAAGCTAATATAATGTTGTATGTAAATTATAACTCAGTAATTTTTTTTTTTACTTTTTAAAGTTGAAAAAAAGTTTAATAGTAAGTGTGGGCTTTAGGAGCATACTAATTCAACCAGTGTCTGTTAGACGACACTTTTGAGATGATCAGGAAGTGTATGCACTGATTGGTATTAGATGGTGCTAAGAACTGGCTGGTGCTTGTATTCGGTACCAGTGTGGCATCATGATTCTGCAAGAGAACATCCATTTTTTCACACACATACACTGACTTAGGTAGGGATGATGACACAGTATCTGAGGTTCTTTTTACAATTTCAGTCCCATCCAACCCTAAAAATGGACAAAGCAACTATAGCAATGTCTTCCTGAAGCCAGGAGAAAAATAACTGATGTTCAATTTGCTATCTTCTCTCCTTTGACTAGACTTTGGGTCTTGAAAGACTTCTGTAAACTTACAATAAACCTTGGTTTAGGGATACAGTGAACAAATAAGCGGGCTTCCCTGGTGGCCCAGTGGTACCCACCTGCCAAAGCAAGAGACATGGGTTCAATCCCTGGTTCAGGAAGATCCCCTGAAGAAGGGAATGGCTACCCACTCCAACATTCTTTCCTGGGAAATCCCATGGACAGAGGATTCTGGCAGGCTATGGTCCATGGGGTCACAAAGAGTCAGACACGACTTAGAGACTAAAACAACAACAGCTTCTTTGGTTATGTTTGACATTTGTCAATACACAAAAGGAGAATCAAGAGAAAGATGCTTTGGGGAAGGTCTCACACACACAAAGCTGCATGTGATTTTCAACCTGAAAGCTGGTCCACCAGATCTGCCCACCCCAAACCATTATCCAATAACCTCAAGGACCAACCACGAGAACTTAATGAGAAATCGATAGTGACAGTGCTGATGGCATGGACGAGCACACAGAGAAATAAACAGACTTTTGAGTCCATCACAAATGGTACCAGAAATGCCATCACAGTCAGCCTGGTGATGAGGTATCTGTTCTTACTCACTACTGCAGAAATAATGCATTTTAAGCTATTTTATTATTCTTTTCATATGCTGTAGGCACTCCATCAGCTTGACTGATACACATAAAGACACAGTTTGAAAAATGAGTAATACTCTCCTGCTAAATGTAATGAAATAGTAGCACACTGTAAGCTGTACTCTCCAAAATTCAACTCTTAACTTCATGTGGTGTTTGGAAAGCTAGAGGGCCATTGACATTCTAATTGCTGGACACCATGGCTTTACCTCCTCAAGGCACAGGATTTACATTTATTTTTTAAGCTAAACATTTTATTCAGAAGTCTTCTGAATGCAAAAATGCTATTATGCTGAAAAGAATTAGTCAAAATCTTTTACAGTAAAAAAAATTTTTAATTACTTTTCTGTCTCAATAGCTGCTCCAATGCTGCAAGTTCACTATGAGATGTTAAATTGTATGGTGTCATTAGGGCTATACTGAGCCTACCTGCACATTTTCTGATGTTATCATGAGTCAATTTTTTTTCTTTTCAGGACATGCTGGTGCAGAAATGCTTTTAGCTAAGAGTGACATGATCTCAGCCTTTCACTTGGAGCAGATAAGATCAGGTAATTTAAATAATCAGGAAGATATCAATATAAACATAAATTTCGCTGTACTAAACCTATAGAACTGAATATAACATGTGACATCAGGAAGCAATAAGAGAGTCAACTCTCTTCTCTGCAATGCCCTAATTCTACAACTTATCTTTCACACTGGTTCACAGTAGAAGAAGCATTTTCACATAAATTGCCCCATTTAATCATCAGTTTCAATCTGTGTGCAGGCAAGGATGGCATAAATCAAAGCTTTACTTTACAAGGAAACCGAGGCTCAAAAATGACAACTTACTCAAGGGCACAGTCACTGAAGTAGTGGTGGTGAGACCACCAATGGATAATCAGTGAACTGCTGGAATAAAACAGGTCATGAGTAACCGAGCCCAGCTCACCTTTCGAAGCCGATTTGTCGGAAAGTCTTCTCCCAGGTTGAGCCTGCAATGGGAGGAAGGGACACAATTAATGCACATCAAAGACTCAGTTCTGCCCAGGTTTACACAGTCTGATAGAGATTTGCTCGTATTGACACATGTGAGTGGGGTGACTGTCCTCCCTCTCAGCAACCAGTCTGGGTGAGCACCCTTTGCCATGGTCAACACCTACCCCTTCCACTGCTGACATGGCTGTGGAGAACTCTCCCATTAATCATCCTCTCAAAGTCTACATATGTCCTGAGCAGAAAAAGGAGTAATACTCTCCTGTTAAAAATAATGAAATAGTAGCACATTATAAGCTGTACTCCCCAAAATTCAACTTTGACTTCATGTGGCATTTGGAAAGCTGGAGGACACTCTGATGTTCCAATTCACTGGCCATCATGCCTTTATCTCCTCAACACTGAAGCATGGGATTTATGTTTATTTTTAAAGCTAAACATTTTAATCAGAAGTCTCCTGAATGCAAAAGTGCTATTTCCAATGACATGATCTGAAGGGTATTCAAGTCCCCAAAAGAAAAGCTGGGTATAAAAATGATTTTCTGTTATTTTTCCATGTTTCTCCTCACACTATAAGCGTGACTATTTTCTGAGTACTTTGTATAAAGAAAAATGCTCATTTTAATCAAAGATCATGTTAATAAGAAGTCTGCATTTATAAGAGTTCGGCGTTCTGCTAAAGGAAACCAACCCTGAATATACTTTGGAAGGACTGGTACTGATGCTGAAGCTGAATCTCCAGCACTTTGGCCACCTGATGCAAAGAGCCAACTCACTGGAAAATATCTTGATGCTGGGAAAGATTGAGGGCAGAAGGAGAAGGGGATGACAGAGGATGAGATAGTTGGATGGCATCACTGACTCAATGGACATGAGTGTGAGCAAACTCTGGGAGGTGGTAAAGGACAGGGACGCCCGGCGTGTTGCAGTCCACGGGGTCACAAAGAATCAGACACAAATTAGCAGCTGAAAAACAAGGGTTCTGCTCAGCCACACTTTCACATTTTCCCAATGCATTGTCAGGGGCAACAATAACTTGACTTCAGTAACTGTTCAAGTTATCACCTCTGCTCACCTCCCAGACCTAAATCCATGAGCTGTGTCATGTACTAGTTGCTTTAATAATCACAGAAGATAATCACCACCTTTCCATACAATTTGGTCTTGCAGATCGGAAGTGGTATGTTCAGCACTGGGTCTCCAGAGGCAGCTAAGAAGTTACACTGCTTCTTTTCCTCAAGTCAAAATAAACCAAGAGGGCACTTAGGTTTCTTTCCAGAGAACTCTGCCCCCAGCACTTCATTCTCAGGTGTCCACTCAGTGCCTCCCGGGCATTAGACAGGATGGTTTCCAAGCTAGTCTAAGTGGGCATGAATGTGGTATCTCATTAAGGGACTTGAGTTCATACTACTTCGTTACAATAGAGCATTTTCAATAACTGCTATAAATGACGCACGGTAAATTTGGGATCTGAACTATACACACCTGCATCAACACACAAATTTAAAGCAGATTCAGATTTATCTCCTCAGATGAAGTTACTCTTGCCCAACTGGATTCCAACAGACTTTGCTGAGTAGGAGGAAAGCCGTGGAATTTTCGTTAAGCAGTCCAGGAATTTCTCATGGCCCCTGGCCTGGGCGAGTGGGCTCCCTAAGAATGTCATGTGTCCTGTGAGTCACATGCTAGACAGTGGAGATTCCCGGCTCAGGAATTCTTGGACGACAGTTATCCTGCCCTTGAGATGCTAGCCATTAAGACGCTGGTCAAAAATTATAACCTGAATCAGAAACCACACTGAATTCCAGGGCACCTGGCAACAGCCCGGCTGAGACTCAGGTGGGAGAGATGAAGAGCCTTGTGCCAAGTGAGAAGCAGACAGTCTGTGCTGGACCCAGTGGGGAGGGTTGCAGTGGGAGTCGGGGTAGGGAGGCGTTTAGATGCTATTCTCCTTGACGTCCCTTGCTCTCATTGAGAAACCAGCCACCTTTTAAATTTTTCCACATTTCCATATTTCCCCCTAGATAGTCTCAGTACATTCCTATATTGATTTTTTAAAAATAGACTCAATTTATTATCAAAGTAAAATAAAAATAAGTGACTTTGCTCTATTGTACTATCAGGCTTTTAAAACGTGGAAATTTAAGTAAGAAATAAGTTTCATATTTCTGAGAGAAATAAACTTATTCAAAAGGGTAAAAGTTTCGGGGGCAAGACTTCTAGTGCTCCTTAAAATAAACATTATTAACCCACTCAACCAAGCACAGTGGAGATGGAGGAACACACTTTTCTTCATTACTAGAAGTCAACTTAATTAGTAATTTGAGCATCCTACATACTGTAGACACTCATCATTGTCTGCTGCTGATCCCCTACTAAGCACCTTAATATGTTAGGTATGGGACTGAATATATGAAAATATGGTTTCTGCCCTCAAACACCACATACTCCAGAGGTTTGGGCTTTTGTGTCTTTTGTGAGCACTTAGTCACGAGGGAACGAGAAACACACAATAAATGGAACAGACGTGTCCAGATCCTTTGGCACCAAGCATATTTTTGACAGCCCATTATTCAGTTGCTAGGGAATTCTTTTAAAGCCATTCCCCATGTTTTACATGGTAAAGTAATATTATTCTCCTATGCCAGAAAAGTCCAACATGGACAGAAAAGTAGGGAAAACAAAGTCGCTGGCAGACTGCCTTGATTCAACACTTTAAAAAATGAGATTTATAATATGAAGCAGTCTAGAACACGTTACCATCTTCAGGTGAAAGCAAAGGACAGCAAAAACAACAGGAAAGGAAAATACAGCAGAGATATGGGTACAGTTCACAAGAGGGGGTGTTTCTATCCAATTTTAGATGAAGTAGTTAGAAATAAAGCATTGCGGTTCTTCACTTGTAAAAACTGGTTACCAAAGGGGAAAGGTGAGGGGGGAGGGATACATTAGGAGTTTGGGATGAACATATACACACTACTGTATGTAGAATAGATAACCAGCAAGAACCTGCTATATAGCACAGGGAACTCTGCTCAATATTCTGTAATAACCTGTAAGAGAAAAGAATCTGAAAGGGTATCTGTGTATGTACCTATAACTGAATCACTTTCCTGTGCACTTGAAATTAACACAACATTGTAAATCAAGTATAACTCAATTTTTAAAAGCCCAACAGGTTACACTCACACCTCATTAGGTGGCGACTTCATACATATTAGTTCATTTAATCCATGAGGTCAGTACTACTATTAACTCCCTGCTTTCAGGTGATCAGCTGAGGGGGGCAGACCCCAGATCCAGCACCGTATTTAACTCCCTCCCTTACTGCTCTGTCCTGCATGGGGTTCTGTCCTGTCTCTCCTTCCTTCTTCCTTTTCTTCTCCTTTTTGTCCTTCCTATCATTTGTCTCTTGCCACAATCTGGCTATAATGTGAGATTCCAAATGTTTTATTTTTAGCTCCGTAAAGTTTTGTGTGTCTGGTTATTAACTTGAGAAGCATGAAGTGTCTACAGCAGGCGTTCTGCAGCATCCAGCCCTCCTCCATCAGCGGGACCAGTGAGCTACTCCTGCGGGAATTTTGTTAGACATGCAGCATGCCCCGCAGGAGTTCGGTCCACACAAAAACACTGAGACTCATACCCCAGACACGTGGAGTAGGGCTGCTTGTTCTTTATTTTGTCTGATTTTTCTGCAGTATTGGTTGAAAACTGAAGGACTTTGCCTGCTACTTGAAACCAGACAGCTGAGTTCTCCCAGCCCTGCCTCTGGTCTGTATTTTTTTTTTAAACAAATTACCCTGGGGTCTTTACAACACTAGGAGGTTTTCCACAGCTCCCATTCAGTCTGTCACTTCATTTTTTCATAAATGTTATTCAAAAGTGTAAAAATTTCTATCTTTATGTTTTAGATTAGTTACTCACTTTGTTATGTTTCCTCACTGATTACTTTTGTCAATCATTTAAAATCAACTTCTTGCTCAATCTCTAATATAAAAAATGTAACTTGGTTTTTCCTATAAGTTTCAAAATGTAATTTGAAAACTGGTGGTCAAACAAGGCACCAATTTTTTTCCTAATTGAACGGTCCTACACCAAGTATGTCCCAGCCGTTAACAGCCGCTTGAACTTGGACCTGCACCTCTGCTTTTTTCAAAATAATTAGCAGAAAAGGACTAATAATTCATGGAAGTGGTAGATTTTTTGCCAGAATATTCCTATAAAAATGGAAGCATTTTCATATATCATAAGAACTGCCAGACAGCTGAACATGGGACCTGGCACAGAAATTGGTGACAAAACACTCAAATACCAGGAAATTATATCACTATGAGTTTTCTTCATTGACATTATGTTTAACTCTTTAAAGGAAAAGCTTTCCCTATCCAATCAAAGAATCAAGATTCTACCACACATTGAACGCTGGACAGGATGTGAAATTCTAAGAGGAAAATAGAATCTTCTCAGTTGATTAGGAGTGACATTTTACTCTGCAAGTGTGAAGAGGTTCTTGTGTTGAATTGTGTCTGAGCTCCATCAAACCACAGAAATGGATGCTCTGATGGGTGGTGTGTACACACGTGATTCACTTTCCCCAGATAAGGAGCAACTTCAGCTTTTTGGGTGAAATGGTGAGGTTTGCAAAATTTTCTGAGTCCTAATTTCCAGAAGATATTTATCATTAGGGGATTAAAAGTAACTGTAAAAGATAAGGATAAGTAAAAAAAATTATTTACCACTCCTTAATTAACACCTTTTTAAAATATTAAATGACCTATACAGGTATAGTTTTTAAAGTATCATTTTTGCCTTTACCTAATACTCTTGTTTTGTAATGTCCATTACTCCCTGCTCTGACCTTTAGTATCTGTATGACACTGCCTTAGTCACGTAATAATAATGTAACTCTTTCCATGTCAATAAATATGGGCCCATGACCAATTTAATGTACATAGAGTGTTATACAATTTAATAAACTGCAAATTCCTCATTAATTTCTGGTGCTATATAAATTATACCTACATTTTTTCTATTACATATAACAATGTTTTGAACACCTCTTACATATATCTTTGAACATTTATTCAGTTATTTAAGATAAATTTCTCAAAGTAGATCTATTGCACTGTGATGTGTCTATCATATGTAAAACTTTGGTTAATGCTATAAAAATTTTTACCCTCAAATTTTATTCAAATATATATACTTGACTGAATTGTTTTATGGATCTTTTTATCTCTAACAAGACATTTTCTTTGAATTTATATTTTCAGAAATAAAAATGAATTAAACAAACATTCTTGGAGAAGGCAATGGCAACCCACTCCAGTACTCTTGCCTAGAAAATCCCATGGACGGAGGAGCCTGGTAGGCTGCAGTCCATGAGGTCACTAAGAGTCAGACACGACTGAGCGACTTCACTTTCACTTTTCACTTTCATGCATTGGAGAAGGAAATGGCAACCCACTCCCATGTTCTTGCCTGGAGAATCCCAGGGATGGAGGAGCCTGGTGGGCTGCCGTCTCTGGGGTCACACAGAGTCGGACACGGCTGGAGCGACTTAGCAATAGCAGCAGCAAACAAACATTCTTAGGTTTGTACACAGTGTTAGTATTTCCTTTTGTGAACTTTCCTTTGCTGAGTTCGCTGTGCAGCCTCGGGGATGGGGTCTCTGGCCTGCGCAGTCCAGGGTCACATGCAGGGGAGGGGGGCAGGCTGCACACACAGGTGTCTCATCTGGGCACCCCCATCAGGCCTTACTTCTGCTTCCCAATATTGTTATCTGATCCACCCTTTAACACTCTCAGAAGTCAGGATCTTTTCTTTTCTGCTTTTGGGCTTCCCAGATAGTGCCAGTGGTCAAGAACTCACCTGCCAATGAGGTAGACAGAGACGCAGGATAGATTCCTGGGTGGGGAAGATACCCTGGAGAAGGAAAAGGTAACCCATTCCCATATTCTTGCCTGGAGAATCCCATGGACAGAGGAGCCTGGCGAGCTATGGTCCATAGGGTTGCACAGAGTTGGACACGACTGAAACCACTTAGCCATGCAGTTCTTTAGACAGAGTCTTTTGAAGTGCAAGTTCTTGGCCCCTAAAGACATCCATGGAGGGTACTGTTCTCCACCCAGAACCCTAAGTTTGTTCAGATGAGGAGACTTGGAGTTTCAGGCCTCAGACGGGTTGAGGGTGCGGGGGGTGGGGGAGTCCTCTCTCTCCCCACAGGCTCACAGAGAGGCTGATGTAACAGTCTTGGGATAGCCAAGCGTCTTCTCCAGAATCATGCTCCTTACTGATAAATATTGCTGACATTACAGGCACATATAAGAATGTCTGACTAATCTCCTGGCACAGAGCACAATCCCTGAGCTTGAAATGTGAAGCAGCTGAAAAGCCATCAGTCAGCTTTTAAAGATGCAGCAAGTACCCGCCTTTTAAAAAGTTTCTCCATACTGTACTTTCAAACACGAAGTGTCTGGTGGCACCTGAAGTGAAGGCTGAAGCATTCTTGGACTCACAACAGAAGCCCCCTCTCAGTGCTTTTCCAGGAATCCAGATGGACACTGTTCAAGGCAGACAGAAGCTTGTCTGGGGGCTGATAACTCTAGCAGGCGGGCTCCTTCTCTTTATTGTGTCCTCTCTCTGCTTTTGGTCAAAGTGAGACATAAAAACTGCATTTCTAGGGGAATAAAACGTTTATGATGAGGGCGGGCAATCCAAAGAACTCAGACATGGGTAACGTGTATAGTCTGGGGGATTCAGACCTTCAGGAGTCCTTCCTTGATTACCATCCCCTCCCCTCCCATGGAAGCAGGGTCCCTAACACAGTCCCTTGGAAGTGACCTCCCAGGGGAGGAAGTGAGGCCCCAGGCAGAAGGTTAGGAAAGGAGACAGGATACCCACCGCCACCCACCCAGGCCTTGGGCTTTGAAACAAACACCAGTGTTTCCTTCAACAGACAGGCAGAGGAGGGCTTGGACGGGAAATGGAAAGTCTACGAAGCAGAGGAGGGTGGTGAGCTCTGCTTGGAGGTGCAGGCTGACAAAGGGAAGTCCTGAGCGTGGCCACAGACTGCTCCTGAGCGGAAAAGAAGCAGGCGATGGGCTGCTGGCAGGGCACACGCACTGTTCCTGTCTTGAGGTCTCAGGGACGAGGTACACACTGGGTCCCTGCGTCCCCAGTTCTCTGCCTCACACGTGATCCTCACTCCCCTTCACAGGAGAAGGAGCCAGAGTTTTAGATTTTCAATCCCGCATCCTTACAACAGTATAAATAAACAATGAAAGGGCTTCCCTGGTGGCTCAGACAGTAAAGAATCTGCCTGAAATGCAGGAGACCCGGGTTTGATCCCTGGGTTAGAAAGATTCCCCTGGAGAAGGAAATGGCAACCTACTCCAGTGTTCTTGCCTCGAGAATCCCATGGACAGAGGAGCCTGGTGGGCTATAGTCCATGGGGTCATAAACAGTCAGACACGACTGAGCAACTAACAGTTCCACTTCACTTTCAAACAATGAAAAGGGGGTGTTGCAATGAAAAAAATGTGATGAACACGGAGCAGGTGGTTCAGCCAGCACAGCCCCCAATCTGAACTCCGTTACATCCGGGTCCACGGAGCTGGCTTGACAAGAGCCGAGAGATCCTGGTGATTTTTAGCGACCTGAAGAGATCCGGGGCCACCATTCTAGGAACTACCTCACTTCACAGGCCAGTACATCTCTTCCCGGTTGTGGTTCACAGTGCAGGAACATTGGGAAAGAGCTGTGAAACCTTTGAGGGTTTTCCAGGTGGTGCTAGCTGTAAAGAACCAAAGCAGGAGACGTAAGAGATGCGGGTTCAATCCCTGGGTCGGGAAGATCCCCTGGAGAAAGGCATGGCAACCTACAGTATTCTTGCCTGGAGAATCCCATGGACAGAGAAGCCTGGTGGGCTACAATCCATGAGGTTGCAAAGAATCGGACATGACTGAGCAACTTAGCAAGCACATGAAACATTTGGGCATGTCTGGCCCCTTCCTATCTGTGAGAAACTTACAGCACTTCACCTGCATCCCTGCTTAATGATTTAATTCGGATGCATTAACAGAGAGAGGGGAAAAAAAAGAGTCCTGGTTTGTCTTTGTGCTGGCTCAAGATTTACAGAACTTTTGGAGGCTTTGGCTGACTGCAGCCTCCCAGCTGCTGCTGAAAAGGTCTTTGTGTAAACACCCCCGGCAGTAACCACAGCTGCGGCGCACGGCAGAGCCACAGAAAAAAAATCCCTGTTTATGTGAGGAGCTGGAGCATCTTGCCTCAGCGCCCTGCTGAGATGCGGGCTCCGTAGAAGAAACCAGGTGACAGGGATGCTCCTAAGTGATGCTGATGCCCTGGTCTGTGTGATGGGGACCCGTCATTATCCTGGGTTTACTGGAGTCCAGAGTGGTGCAGAATCACCGCAGGGGCAAAGGCATCCTGGATGGTCTTGACAGGATTCCTACATCTTTTCCTGGACCTTCAAAGAAGGCTGGAGAGTCTGAACAAAAGAGCAACAGCTCTTCCTGACTGCTTGCTGTGAACCATAATTTTGCATTTCCGAAGTTTCACATTTGGGAGCCATTTCAAACGAGGCACAAGCAGGAAACTGGGCTCACACACTCGCATCTCATCTTTGAGGGTCTGGGAAGAAGAGGGTCCAAGGTGGGTTGGGAGGGGGAAGGGCTCTCACCCCACTCGTGGCCCCATTTGCAACCAGCCCTCAGAGGAGAGGCTGCTGTTCCCGCCTACAGATTACTTTATTTTATTGAAGTATATTTGATTTACAGTATCGTGTTAGCTTCAGGTGTAGAGCAGAGTGACTCAGTAATACATATATACATATTCTTTCTCAGATTCTTTTCCCTCATCTTGTTGCTGCTGTCGTTCAGTCGCTACGTTGTGTCCATGTCCGACTCTTTGCAAACCCATGGACTGCAGCATGCCAGGCTTCTCTGTCCTCCACTATCTCTGGAAGTTTGCTCAAATTTGTGTCCATTGAGTCAGTGTGCTATCTAACCATCTCATCCTCTGCTGCCCCCTTCTCCTTTTGCCTTCAATCTTTCCCACTATCAGGGTCTTTTCCAGTGAGTCGGCTCTTCACGTCAGGTGGCCAAAGTTGCTTCAGCTTCAGCAACAGTCCTTCCAATGCATATTCAGAGTTGATTTCCTTCAGAATTGACTGCTTTGATCTCCTTGCAGCCCATGTGGCTACCCCTTGGCAAACCCTATGATATCTCCTTAAACAAAGAACTAGCGAGATGATAGACATGTTTATACCCTTTAATATTTACAACTAAAAATGTCTTCCAAAATCCCATTAATTTACAACTTGAAACTTATGAAACTGATATAGTTGACTGCTTTTGCTTATAAAAACCATTTCATAGGATGTGTCGCTGGTGACTCAGACGGTGAAGAATCTGCCAATAATGCAGGAGACCTGGGTTTGATCCATGGGTCAGGAAGATCCCCTGGAGAAGGGCATAGCTACCCATTCCACTATTCTTGCCTGGAGAATCCCATGGACAGAAGAGCCTGGTGGGCTAGCTACAGTCCATGGGGTCACAAAGAGTCAGACAGGACTGAGGACTAAGTACACAGGACTCAACATAACAGAAACACATTTTTTAAAGAACCTTACTAACTGCACTTCATTACTGAGCACATGAAAAGTGTGGAAGGAGCAGCTACTGCAGCTGAGCACATTTCAGGCCCTGAGTAAAAACCTGGGAGCAGAGCGTCCGTGGTCTGTGCCCACCTGCAGTGTATAGTCGAGGGCCGAAGAGAAGCAACAGGGACAGCAATGTGATTAAAACTTAAAGCAAAGTTTTAAGAAATAAAAGAAAGGAGAAGAATGCTTCGAACTAAGAGGTGGGGGGGGCATCACCTGGAGTCACAGTCGACTATCCTTGCAAAGCTCTCAGCCCACGCTAACCTAGGAGCAGATGCCACGTTCCAGGAATCACAACTTTCCTAACACTTTGGAGGACGGGGTTGGTAGTACGTCCTAATGGGAAGTGAGTCACTTAACACAGCATCTTAGAAACCTCTTCTTCCTCACATTAGCCCAGGCTCAGGTCCTTGGAGAGGCCCCAGTCACTCTCTGAGCAGAAGAAGCAGGGTTCTGTGCCGTGACTCAGTGCTGAGGGCTGGCACTGGCCCTTCAGCAGCTTCCAGGAGGAGGGAAAAATGATGCTCGCTCTCCTGCAGCAGGAAGATCTCACCTCACTTTCTGTCCGAGCAGTTTCAGGATCAAGCTTCTGCAATTGCAATGTCTCGATTCTCTTTTTTTTTTTAAGAAAGTCATGCAAACTTTATAGCTCATAATCCTTCATTGGATTTATAAAGGTGGAGCTGGCTTTGGAATGTCTCCTGGAGCTTGTTCTCATGAAACTGCTTTTTAACACACTCCTCAAAAGAGAAAGAAAGGATCTTAGAAGGGAGGTTCAGAAGTGTTCAGACTGAAACGCGCTCTCAGTGCAGTGCTGCTCTTGTCAAAATCCTGGCCTTCGTTGTCTCCTCCTTTCTGCTGATGTGAGGGCTGGCTAACTTTCCTGGCCAGGGGAAGTTCAAGGTCTGGCATAAAAACTAACACTTTTGCCAAGACTAAAATACCTGAGGCTCGAATTTCAGCCCCTGAACGTAGGAAGGAAGCTGTCCGATGTCATCACTTCAGGCCAGCGATCAGCAACTTGACCCACAGAACATACCTGTGCTGGAGATAAGAGAAGCCAAACGTTGCAGCTGGGTCTCACCAGGCTCTGCTCAAAGGGTTGTGTGCACACGAGTCAACAGAGCTCCCATCCGTGGGGAACCTGCCCCAGCAGCCCCCTGCCCAGCAAGGCCTCCTCTCTAGCATTGCACCCTACCCCAGCGCTGCCTTGTAAACCCCCCCTCCCCAACCCCGGAGGCTGCCTTTTCCTCTACATCCTGGAGACCTGGGCTGCTTTTAAGCTTGTTTAAAGATCCCTTTTAGCCTACTCTGCTTTCTTTACAATGAGAACTCCTAAAGCAGACTATCCAGCTTACTGTCAGCAAGAGAAGTGGATGTTTAGTTTATGAAAAGCAAACTAGTTGCTAAAAAATGACACGTAACAACTAGGAGATGACATGGAATTAAACACATCTCCTCGAAGTAGCTGAGTGGAGTCACCTATGCCAGGGGCTCTCAGGTGGGTAAACAGAGGGACGCCCCAACGCGTGAGGGGTCTTGGGGTTCTTCACTAACGCACACAAGAAGGCATAATGGACTCTTCTCTGGTTTTGAGCTTGGCTTCTGGACGGAGGCATTCTGGCCTTTCAGAAGTGCACTCCCTCACCAGCTGTGCAATGACAGCACCTTCCTGTTCTGATCCTGTGAGCTTTCTGTCAGGAGAAAGGGGCCAGAGCCACCCCACACCGAGGCTGGGAGGGGACAGGTGACCAAGAATTCTAGCAGATTTTGGCTAAAGTGTTTAGTTGCTCAGTTGTGTCTGACTCTGCGACCTCATGGACTGTAGCCCACGAGGCTCCTCTGCCCATGGGAATCTCCAGGCAAGAATACCGGAGTGGGTTGTCATTTCCTTCTCCAGGAGATCTTCCCAACCCAAGGATCAAACCCACATCTCCTGCATTGCAGGCAGATGCTTTACCAACAGAGCCACCAACTTAATCTGAAAAATAGCACTTAAATATCTCATTTTATATTTTTATATTCATCATATTCAATTCCACTTTATAATTGACCAGGACAGGAAGCAGGGCATCACCAGAGTAACAAGAGCAAACCTGGGGTCAGAAGACTCATAGACTATGAAATTGTGAACTTGACCCTTGGCCTCAGCGTTCTCATCTGTAAAATGGGTTTAATAATACCTGCCTCATGTGGTTCTCAGCATTAAATTGAAATAATACTGGGAAGCATGCTTTGCAAAGAGCCCAGTACTACAAAAAGCTAACATATTAGGCATCTAATAGATATTAATAGCAGCGAGGTCTGACCACAGGCAAACACCCATTTTAAGCTCTGACTTGTGCCAAAAATCCAGGGCCAGACGGAGGAAGGAAAGGCCCATAAATCAAACAGTCCCCTTAAGAAGCATCCTTAGGAAGTCAGCAAAGACTTGAACATTTTTAGCTTCCAGTTAAATGAGCACTGAACAACTCCAGAAGAGTGCTAGAAATCAATTATTTAGACTTCACATGTCATGAATAAAATACATTGTTCTAATAGACAATAATGAACTTATTGAAAGAGTCCTCTTAACCTGAAAAGAGGATACTCAGTACATTTTAAAAGTGAATTAATAAGTGAATTCATTTTATAAGTTAAGGTGATTTTTTAGAAGGAAATTTCCATCAAAAGAGACAGCTAGATAATGGTTATTCACATTTCAAAAGCAGGCTTACATTATTTTAAAAAACTTTTTAAATTGAAGTATAGTTAACTTCCAATGTTGTGTTAGTTTCAAGTGTACACCAAAGTTACACACACATGTGTGTACATTCTTTTTCAGATTCTTTTCCATTATATGCTGTCACAAGATGTTGAGAAGAGTTCCCTGTGCTCTACAGTAGGTCCTTGTTTAGCTATTTTATATACAGTAGTCTCTGTATGTTAATCCCAACCTTCTAATTTATCCCCCACCCCTTTTCCCCCTGGTAACCATAAATTTGTTTTCTGTGTCTGTAAGTCTATTTTTATTTCATAAATAAGTTCATTTTATCATTTTTTTTAGATTCCACATACAAGTGATATCATATATTTGTCTTTGTCAACATAGTTTCAAGAGAAGACTTGATAAACAGCGAGAGATTTAGCAAATATTATAGGCTGCAGCAAAACTTTAATTCCCATGGATGCCTGTGCATTATGGCCTTAGAAAAGCTGAGATGGACAGTGGCAACCCAAGAAGAACGTACATGACACACCACGAAAGCGACAGCCATCTAACAGGAAGGGTGACCATAGGCAGGACTCTGTTTCGGACACTAAGGGTGCTTCTGCACAGGCCTGGGAGATGTGTGCGTGTCAGCTGACTCCCAGCTGGACCCCAGGCCACAGTTGTCTTCTTCAGAGACACAGCCTCCAGGGGTTGTTGGCCAGCTTCTTCAACACGGAGCACCCCCAGAGGGGGCTACAATACAAACCTATTAACCACCACACTGAACATAGATGATCTCAAGATTGCAAGGAGTACACTTAACACCTTTGAGATACAGGCAGTGTCTTAGCTGTATTGCTAATCTCTGCACTTTTAACATGATTCCAACATACAATAAAAATTAAAATATACATAGAAGTGTTTACAGCATCTCTACAGTATTAAGAATCACTGTAATAATGGTCATGCACGCACAAATGAGCTACTCTGATATTCTGACTGATAACTCTTCATTTATCACAGAGATGAGTTATTATTAATTTTGTTAAATTATAACACCGAGAGATGTATCCTCAAGAAAACCTGTGATGCATGTTTTTTGATTAGTGCAATCTTTGAATACCAGCAAATGTCAGATAATCCTAGTAAAAGCTGATCTGGTCCTCCAGTTGTGGTATTGATGATGTTTTGTATCTATTTTTTTTTTTAATTTTAACTGGAGGCTAATTACTTTACAACATTGTGGTGGTTTGTGCCATACATTCACATGAATCAGCCATGGGTGTACATGTGTTCCCCATCCTGAACCCCCCTCCCACCTCCCTCTCCATTCCATCCCTCAGGGTCATCCCAGTGCACCAGCCCCAAGCACCCTGTCTAATGCATGATATCGATGATGTTTTAAGATTGAAACATTTTTTTGTCTTCTTGATTGGAATGGGTTCCAAGAACGTGTTCATTGGAGAGGGTGAGAAATGGTAGGAGTTAGTATGGTACAGACCAGAAATACTCAGAGTGGGGTGCAGACTGTGTATCTCCCAAAGAGGGAAATAACCCGAATCAGCTATAAGAGACTGGTTGATTCTTTATCCAAACTCTCACGTCATTTCCCAGTAATAATTCACAAGATGTGATCCTCTCTGACAACTTTCACTTATGGAGAACCTGACTCCACATCTTCTTTTATAACATGTACGTGTGTGCACAAGCATGTGTTCACATGTGTGTTACAGAACTACAAAGCACGCAAATACACGAAGTGGTGTGACTTGGAAAGACATGCAGATGTTTGCATCCCTCCATGATGGGATCTGAGGGTGTTACAGCCTGTTTGTAAAAATCAGCTTGTTAGAATCATATTGATTATATTCCAGCACCTATACCTGCTCCAGAAAACAGACTATCTCCATCTCAACACAAGGCCAAGCAGCCTTTAAGGAAGCTTAAAGGCTGAGTAACGGAACTCTGAGTGTTAACCCAGAGATCATCATTTATTGGTTGACAGGAATGGTAGTTAGATCTATTCTGAGATAAAATTTCCCAGGAAGCAGCAACCTAAGTTTTAATCCGCCCCCCCCCCCACCTCCCACTGGCTAATGACTGAGAAATAAGAAACTTTTTTTTCTCATTTCCTCCCACTTTGTAGCCGCCTGAATCGATACTAATGCAGGATATGGGTGAGAGTCCATGTAGCTTTGCCCTTCACATCAGCAAGCCTCCAGGAACAAGAAAAACCAAGCAAATGCCATCAATACCAACCTAAATATGCTGGAAATCATGTTTTAAAAGAGAGGGTGGACAAGAACTTTCTGGAGCTAGAGGTGTCCTTCCTCTAGCACTCTCCCTAAAGGTCAGCCAAGAATTCTCCAGAATCTCATTCCACCCCTTTGTCCACAATCGCAGGGCAGGACAGCTCCAGGAGGACAGGGAGCCATCCGGCTGGGGGCCCTGCAGTGACCTGCCCTCTGCCTCTCTGCTCCACCCTAAGGGGAGGTCTCAAAACAGGGCTGAGCGTGCTCGCGACACCAGCCAGAGCGGCAGAAAAACCGCCACCTCCGAACCACTAACAGGGCCAGCTTGTGCAACACAGCAGGTGAGAAGGCACTTTTCTTCCCAGGACTCAAACAGAACATCGTCACAGACTCAGAACAGGGCAGAAACCATGCAGGTGGGACAGCCACTCGCCGACCCAACACTGTTAGGTCTTCAACTATTTTTTTCAACTAAGGAGCAGGTGGTGTGAGTTACTGGAAATGTGTCTTTACCTATGACTGGTACCCTGATAACACCCTCATCTGTGTTGCCAAGAGAATGTCCTTTCTGAACTATAGATCCATTTATACAATAACCTACTGGGCATTTCCTCTAACAGCTACACAGATGCATGGATCTGGATTTCAAACACCAGACTGACACCCACCCTTCCTCCCTCCCCAAGTCAAATCTGACCTTCCCCATGTGGTCCTTACACTGTTGAAACAGTACCTCCACCCACCCAGTCATCTCTTTCTCCTTCCACCATGCTGAATTAGACAGCATTGTCTTTCTCAAAGCATCTCTTCTAAAATTCCTCTGCAGCCTCCTTAGTTCAGGTTCTTGACACTGGCCCTTCCTCTTCCATCGCCCCACCTGCCATCACTCATATACACACAACCACAAAGGTGTGCACTGTGGCCAAGATGATCTTTCTAAAGCATCACTCAGGGACCTCCCTGGAGGTCCAGTGGTTAACATGTTGCCTTCCAATGCAGGGGATGTGAGTTCAATCCCTGGTTGAGAAGCTAAGATCCCACATGCCTGATGGCCAAAAAACTAAACATAAAACAGAAACAATATTGCAACAAATTCAATAAAGACTTTAAAAATAGTCCACATCAAAAAAGTCTTTAAAGCATCATTCATTCCTATTTCTGCCATTAGAAAAAAAAAAAAAAACACCTCAAGAAGCTCCTGCTTCTGCTAAATTCAGAACTCGTCTAAGTGATATGCAAGACCTAACAATGCCTGGGTCACTATTCATGCCTGGCAGCTGTTGGCGTTCCTCAGGCATTTGGGGGATGACTTTATTCATCAGATCACATGTTACTGCAGGAATGTGTTTGCACGCCTACCCCTCACCTTAGAGGAGGAGCTCCCCAGAGCAGGGGGAGCTACAGCAGTCTTATCTGTGGTTCCCTGGGGCTGACACATGCCCAGAACACAGAAGCCCCATGTGATCAACCAAGACTTGTTGAATAAATGAATGAAACATCAATAAGCTAGGAAGCACTTTCAAAACCATCCTCTCTGATCTGGTCTTCACAACAGCACTTGAGATAAGAAATCACGACCTTTAGGATCTGCAGTGGGACCAGAGTCTACTACTCTGATGCCACCACTCTTCACAGACGCCCTGAAGCAAATAGCAAGGGGAAACTCCGATTTGTCCCCATGATGGTCAGTGGCTTTTAAAAAACATTCTTTGCTGTTGCTGTTTAGTCACTAAGTCATGTCCGACTCTTTTGTGACCCCACAGGCTATAGCCTGCCAGGCTCCTCTGTCCATGGGATTTCCCAGGCAAGAATACTGAAATGAGTCGCCATTTCCTCCTCCAGGGCAATAAAAAAAAAAAATCTTATTAAGGTATAATTTACATAGCTTAAAACTCACTCATTTTTGTATAATTCTTCAAGTTCTGACAAATGCATTCAGTCCTGTAACTACCACATCTGTCAAGATACAGAGAAGCTCCATCAGCCCCAAAGTCTCCCAGCCACTGGTGACTGCTGATCTATTTTCTGTCCTTGGAGTTTGACCTTTTCTTGAACATCATTCATGTCACATATGGGCTGGAGAATCTAAGACTGGCTTCTGTCACTCAGCATCTTTCATTGGAGAGTCAGTGTGTCACTGTGTGGATCAGCACTTTTCACTGCTGACTAATACTCCATCCAGGCCTGCAGTTTGTTGATCCATTTACCAGCTGAAAGACATCTGGGTTTTCCAAAGCTTGGGTCAATTACAAATAGAAGTACTGAGAGCATTTGCTTAGAGATTTTTGTGTGAATATAAATTTTAATTCCACTTCAGTAAATTTCCAAAAGTAGGAGTTCTGGGTTGAACAAGTAGTATGTGGCTGACCATCAGATATACCAGCAACTGGTTTTCAAAGTGGCTGTATGACTCTGCATTCCTGGCAGCAATATGTTTGAATTCCAGGGGCTCTGCATCTTCATCAGAAGTTGGGGTGCTTCCTTCCTTCCTTCCTTTCTCCCATACTAAGAGATATGGAGCAGTAACTTCCTGTTTTTAATGTTCATTTTCCTAATGACTAATAATGTTAAGTGATTTTCATGCATTTACTTGTCATCTGAGTATCTTCTTTGGTGCAGTGCCTGCTCAAAATTTCTGCCCATCATTAAAGTTGAAATGTATGTTTTCTTGGTATTGAGTTTTGAGAGTTCTTCATATAATCTGGATGGAAGTCCTTTACCACATATGTGATTTGCAAATATTGTCTTTCAATTTGTGGCTTCACTTTTTAACATCTTACTGGATTTTGAGAAGAAGTTCTTAATTTTGATGTAAGTTCAGTTTATCCGTTTTTCCCCCTCTTGAATCATTCATTCTTTTGGTGTCATATTTAAGAAGTCATTTCTTTGTCCAATCCAGGCATCAAAGATCTTATTTTTTGAAAAGTTTTATGGTTTTACATTTTAATGTCAATGATCCCCTTTGAGTTAATTTTTATAAATGGTACAAGGTAAAGGTTAAAGCCCTTATTTTTCATATGAATTTTAAAGTGGAATGGATTTAAATATGGGTTTAAATATGGAGCTCACATTTTGCCAGTAACAATTGTGCTTTATCCACAAAACTGCTTTTGCATCTCTGCTGAAAATTGACCATGTATGTGTAGATTTATTTCTGTACCCTCCTGCTCTCTCACTAATGTGTACATCTGTCTTCTCACCAGCAGCAAAGTGGCTCGACTACAGTGGTTTACAGTATTCTGAGCGCCTCCTATTCATCTGTTGATGAGAGCAGGATCCCTTGCCTCGACAGAATGAGATGGCTGAATGCACAGCACACAACACTAAGCAGATTGGACTGGCAGAGTTTCTCGGCCACAAACACTCCTGACCCTGGGAAGGAGGATGTCATGTGCTCTGAGGGGCCACAGGGGTCGCAGACTGAGCAGGGCTGTGGGACACATGCTCATAACATCAGGAAGGTAAGGTACCCCCTGCTTATCACATGAAGATGTGACAGACTGTTTGGAATAATTCTTCAATCTATAATGTTTCAGCTCATGAACAACTATCCAGAGTGTGTGCACAGGAAGCAAAGGAGTCCTGAAGCAGAGGCGCTGAGCAGGGGGAGGTGGCGGCTGCATTTTCCCACGTGTCCACTTTGCTTCTCTGTGACCTCCCTGCCTGAAACATCACCATGCTGACCTTGATGTTTCATTTCTACTTTCCTGGGTTAATTTTCTGCAGAGCATTATTACAGCTGGAATATTGTAAAGCTTACTTATTTTATACATCGCCCACATTTCAGAATACGAGCTCCATAAGGGTCACAATTTCAATTGTTTTGCTTTTAAGCTGCCGCATCCCCAGCAGCTGGAACAGTGCTCAGCGCACATAGACAACTGATAACTGTTTGTTGGATGGATGGATGGACTAGAGCTGTGCTTTGAAGACTCTTGACATCCTTGGAGGTGGGGGAGGGGCTACTCCTCTCTCTGTTGATTGAACTAAAGTGTCCATAATGATTTCATGGAATTCATGTACGAGGTCTTGCGTGACTCGGTGCCTGCGGTGAGTTTTCAATGGAGAAGTCTTATCATGACCCAGTTCCATGATTCCAGACCAATCCCAACATCCTTACAATAATATCCCTTAGTTTTACTCTACTAGAAACAAAAAGCCTACTTTCCCCAGAAGCACATTCAGGGACTTCGGGCAGCCTATAATTTAAAATAAGTTTTAAGCAACATTGTAAATCAACTATACTTCAATAAGACAAAATTCTAACAAATGAATAAGTGCTATAGCCATTAAAATGTAGACATATTCTAGGAAATAAATTTGGTCTCTCTGACTTTAAAATATAAATAAAAATACCAACTCTATGAGGATTGTATATTATCGAGTATAAAGTTTACTGGTATAGTTACTAAAACATCATAAATTTTAAAATTACATCATTAAGGAGACTGTTTACTGCTTTGACTCAAAGCCAAGAATAAATAATATTTCCAAGAGTAAAATAAATGCCAGTTACTGTCGACAAGAATGTCTATCTATAACTGAAGCACAGAAAGAAAGCATTGAATATATTTTGTTGACCAAAAAAGGATACACTGATTATTCACCCTTAAGGGTAAAATGTCTGTTGTTTCATTTCACTAGCCTATTGATTCAAAATTTAAAGTATAAATTAGTGGCTTGGCTGTTTTAAATGCAACATATGTTTTCGTTTGTTTTGCTTTCAAAGTCTTCATGGTGAGATGGTGTGCTCACCTGCATCCAAGTCCACGGAAAGGGTAAATGATCTTATAGAGATGTCATCAGAGACTTCACAGCCTGTCTGGATTCTAAGCTTTCAATTATCCAAAGGCCAGCTCTTAAATAATAACTTATGTTTTGGATGACTTAATTGTTTGGATAGAGGGAAGTGTCACATGCCCAAGTTCATTACCAACATGTTGGAAGATCACACGGAGATAACCCAGGGCAGGTATGGCTAAGGTGCTATGTATGGGACACTTCCACCCAGATCTAAAGAATGAAGTCTTCAAATTGATTCTGAAAACTCTCTCAGTTTGTCAACTTCTCGTTAACACCTGTGCTTACCAGTCCTCTCCCCCATTCCCCATGAGATGCCCAACCAGCTCACCTGGTTGGACAAAACAAAAAAGAAAAAACTATCTAACTTTATGATTGATTTTGCTTAATTAGGTTTTTATGGATCAAGAGTGTATCTATTTTTGTTTCTTTTCATCGTGAAAATTAAGGTGGTTTTTGGAGAAGACTCTGAAGTCTGAAAAACCAAAATACAAGTAGAAAATGTAGGTTTTGGAGGACTTCAAAATGCAGATGCTAACAGCCTGAACTGTCATATATTGACATGTTCAACCACCTTCATTTCAGAGTAAGACATAAACTAAGTGTATGTCTCAATACCAAGCCACAAACTGATAAATAACTTCTGCTAAAGGAAGTTAAAATACCATACATTTTGGAAGCCAGATCACACTTAATTTATAGGTGTTTTTATCCATCCTTCCTCCTCAAATTGTGACAATGTCAAGAAGGACTGCCATCTATTTTGAGGAAACAGAAGATAAATGCAGAAAGAACCTAAATGTTTCCCTTACTGTTCTCTAGTATAATCAGTTAATGAGAAAAACCACCTTTAACATTTTCTGGATGTTATGCACCAAGGCAAGACCTTGCATTAAATTTGATACATATTTGTTGAAATTCTTCAATAGACTCTTGGCAGAGACACAGAAATGTGGCTTTTACTTCACAGAGTCAAAGTTACTGTCTTAAGGGCTGTTAGGAATCTCACAGTAAACAGATTCTTTCCAGGGATTTGTTGTTGTTGTTGTTGAGTCACTAAGTCGTGTCTGACTCTGCAGCACGCCAGGCTTCCCTGTCCTTCACTATCTCCCAGAGCTTGCTCAAATTCCTGTGTGTTGAGTCAGTGATGCCATCCAACCATCTCATCCTCTGCCGCTCCCTTCTCCTTTTTAAAACTGGATAGGAGGAATATTCTTGAGTATGTGTGTATCCCCAGAGCCAGTTCTAATCTTCAGAGTGCATGAGATGATAGAGGTGGATGAATTTCACGATAGAAGGGCACTTGCATTGTTGTCACGACAAATAGCTACACCTTCGGGTATCTACTTCCACATCACTTCCTCCAGGAAGTCTCCCATCCCAGGCCAGGCTAGGTACCTATTAAGTATACTTCCACTGATCTTTTTACATCCTCAGTATCAGTGCTATATACGACCCTGCTGGTGGTGATCATTCATCTGTCGGCCCCCACCTCACACCAGTGGACTGTAAGGTCTGTGAAGGCAGGACAGTGATGTCCATAGGCTACCATGAATGTACACAGTAGGCATTTAATAAAAAATTATCACATAAATTAATATATGACAAGACTGTGGGATCATAAATAACCTAAAGTATTTAAAATTAATTTTCTTTGAAGTTGTTGTAGAGGCTACTTTATGGAGAAACATTTTCAAAGTTAACAGTGCAAGATATCATAATATCATTGTTACAATTTAAATATGACATTCATTCAGATTTCTCAATTAAGAAAATAAATACAGCTCAGACAGTAAAGAATCTACTTGCCAATGCAGGAGATGCAGGTTTGATTCCTGGGTTGGGAAGATAAACTGGAAAAGGAAATAGCAACCTACTTCATTATTCTTGCCTGGAAAATCCCATGGACAGAGGAGCCTGGAGGGCTACAGTCCATGGGGTCAAAAAGAAGCAAACATGACTTAGAAACTAAACAACAATAATGTTTTTTGAGGAGTAAATACAAAATAAACATGAAGGGAACACGTGTACGCCCATGGCGGATTCATGTTGATGTGTGGCAGAACCAATACAATATTGTAAAGTAATTAGCCTCCAATTAAAATAAATAAATTTAAATTTAAAAAAAGAAAATATTCTCCAAATTCTGCAAAACTAAAAAGAAGGAAATATGTGCACTCACTTCTGATCATGGTGGTTTACATGTCATAAGTCCTTTGATTTGATTATCACCCATTGGCTAGTGGGGAAGAGGAAGAAACCACCACATAAGAACCCTGGGAAACCAGCTGTCCACCCACCTTCCACTGCACTGGTTCTTAAAATGCTTTTGAGGTCTTCGAGAATGATCACCCATTTAAAAATTAGAGATGATAAAGTAAATAACAATGCAAGGTAATGAAAGAAAAGCATTTGAAACCATAATTATCAACATGCAGTATTTATAACATCCATCTACAATATAACATTTTATAGTAATATCAGCTCCAATACTGTGACCACCTGATGTGACAAGCCACAAGTCTTTTCTTCATTGGAAAAGACCCTGATGCTGGGAAAGATTGAGGGCAGGAGGAGAAGGGGATGACAGAGGATGAGATGGCTGGAGGGCATCAGTGACTCAATGGACATGAGTTTGAGCAAACTCTGGGAGACAGCAAAGGGAAGCCTAGCATGCTTCAGTCCATGGAGTCAGAAAGAGTTGGACATAACTTAGCAACTGAATGACAACGAACAATAATAGTAATATCTTTAGTATTTTATTCACTATATACTCATGTCCTACAATGGGGATCTTAGGAAATGTTTAAATGTCTCTAAACATGAACATGAGAGATAAATTATACTAGCAGCTTCTTTGCCAGTCTTCTGTGTCCCTGAAATATATTTTCAATACATGAAATCAAGAGGAATTTTCTGAATCCAAAATTCTGTTTATAGGAAAAATGTTTTTTATTTATGAGTCCACATACCTAGGTCCTACAATACACACCTGTTCAATGAGTCTAAAGAATAACTAAACTATCTTACAGTTACCACTTCCTAGAATGCCATGACTGTTCTTGGCCCAGCTATACTCCCTGATGCCCTTGAACTACCCTTCCATCACACTAGGCATTTGGAAACACACAGTTACAGCTTTATGTTGCCCATCTATAATTCTGAGGTTGAGTTTACTCCCACACCACACAGACTAGCCTTAGAGCTTTTATGGTAAATAATTTACACTAGAAATGCTGCATCATGAAATTGAGGGTAGGGAAATTGTTATTTAAGCAAACACAATCGATCCCAAGTCATCTTGAATTTCCCGGATCTTGCAGCCAGCTTGGAGGGTGCGGGTGGGAGCAGAGGGGCCTGAGGAGACTGGCCGGGGCATCATTCACTGCGGACCTCTCTCCCCACCACCCAGGTATCAATCAGGCTTACCCACCCACCCACCCCTCATCCTCTCCCCCTCTCGCTGCTTTTAGGGCCAGCTCTGTCTTTCATGTTTACACTCCCAATGTCCCCAAATCCAAATGGAAATCTGAGTTTCTGTTTGCACCAGGTGACTTTATTTGATGGATCATTTTTAGAGAGAAATAAAAGCCTTCAAGTGGACATGTCTTTCTCCTACTTCCTCATGAACTGAAAAGAAGGGAGATGGTAACCACTACAGAATAAGATGTACACTGTGTATCCGGGGCAGAGAGTCGGGCTGGGCAGGGAGAGGGCATCCCCGCCCTGGAGCTGCAGTCACAGTCCCAGAAGGTGAGGACCCACCCATGGAAAAGTGGTCCCCAAACAACGAAGTCGTCCGATTTCATCTCTGCCACCTTTCCGCCAGGCTTCACCCATGTGACTGTGTATAATTTGTGTACAATTTGGTTCTGGGTTATTTCTGCCCCTCTGATAATGACAGAAACTTTAACAATAGCAGCAATAGTAGTTTATAGTCACTGACCACTTGCTATGGGGCAGGCGCTGTACTCAGTGCATGGCCCGTGTTTATGGACCTCACGGCCACCTGGCGAGATGGTGACCACATCACCTTCACTTTACAGTCCAGGAAACTCAGACACAAAGAAGAACAACTTCCCCACAGTCCCCTGAGGTCCTAAGTTCACTCATACAGTAGATAGTATAAAAATTCTCATGAAAAATGTTTCTCCAGTAAAATGAGATATTGTCCTGGAAGAAATGCTGATAAATGATAGAAGCAGACAGTGCTCAACAGCCTTCACTGCAAGTGAACCAGGACAGCAAGCAGCCCTGGCCTGCGAGATTCTCACCCTGATCGGTCTCTCTTCCCCACCACCTTCCCCACCCCTATTCTTCCTCCCCCACCACCCCCGCCACCTGGGGCCAGCTCTGGCCATTAAAAACTAATTGTGTCCATCATTCTAGGAGCATGGACTCATCTGTATCAGGTCACCAGAGTTCTCTTTCAGCATGCTCTCCACCAAGGTCTGCCGATCACAGGTCAGGCCCAGACTGAGGGGCCTTTGCCCCGCTGCTGGACGTCAGACTCCTCTCAGTGGGCATGTTTGTCCATGTGCAGTGAGTTGAAAAAGCAATCTGCCTCCATTACCAGGGGCTGCGGGAAATACCACTTAAGGCTAATTTCTCTTATAATACATGCGAGCAGAAAGTGTGCATACAATCCAGAAGCTTTTAAACTACTTCCCTTAAGAGAAAATCAGAGAGTGGTCCTCACCCTGGCACAGAGGGCCAGGAGAAAGCTGACAACCTGGTCCAGGTTTCTACTTTCATTGTTGTATCTTGGGCAGATCCTGCTTTCAGAAGCTGGCAGAGGAGAGGAGTGTGACAGGGCCAAGGAGAAGCTGACACTACCAGACGCCACCCTCCAGAGACCCCCGGTCAGGGCTCACAAGGATGCAGGCAGCAGACAGGGGCCAGAAAACAGCTTTCAGAGGAGGGAGGCCAGTGTCCTTTCGAGTATTTTGTCTCTTGTTTCATAAGCATCAGCTCTTGCTTCCACAGTACCGTGTCCAGTGAAGAAATAAAGAGGAACATAACTAAATGGACTTAATTTTAGGAGGATGGACCCGCCAGGTGACTCAGTAAACCTCAGGCTTCACCTCTGACCAGCATGACTTATGAAGCACCAAGTAGGGATGAAGGTTCCAGAGACAAGCCAGCGTGGGCTCTAGGAAGCAGGGCACCCAGGGGATGCTCCTCACTCACTCCGTGCTCACCCCATGTCATCAGGATGGGATGCCCAACTTCCAGACCCACGACTGGCCCTGGGTGTTCCCGTTACCTGCTGAGGTTTCAGATGCTGGGTCACGACATCAGGGCCCTTGTGCTCTGAGGATCGAAGGGCAGCAGGACAAAGTACCTCTGAGGCTTAGAATAACCTCTTGGTCAGTGGCTTCCAAGCTTACGAGATGAGAAAAGTTGGAATCCTAGGTGCCCCTCCCTCCACAGGAGAAGAAAGCAGCTGATCTGAGGAGTCTGGCCCTCAGAGCAAAACAGATTGAACAATGAACCCAGCAACTGAACGAAGCAAAGAAAACATGCAGCTCATCATGAGGACAAATCTCCAAAGCAGAGACAAACATGGACTGAACACCAGAAGCTCTTACTTAAACCCTTGGAAATTACACTAATCCAGAGTCTTAGGAAGTGCAATGGGCTTCCCTGGTGGCTCAGACGGTAAAGAATCCGCCTGCCAATGTGGGAGAGCCAGGTTCAATCCCTGGGTTGGCAAGATCCCCTGGAGAAGGGAAGGGCAACCCACTCCAGTATTCTTGCCTGGAGAATCCCATGGACAGAAGGGCCTGGCGGACTATAGTCCACGGGGTTGCAAAGAGTCGGACATGACTAAGAGACTAAGCTTGCATGCATGCAGAAAGTGCAGTGGAGAAAATAATCCCAAACTGGTGAAAAACAAGGGGTTCCACAACAAGGAGCAGAGCAATCAGAAAAGATCCTGGTTCAGATCCTGGTTCACATGGCAGGGGCTCCGGCCATTCACTCGCCCTCTCAGCTGGGCTCCACCTCCATGCTCAAAGCCACCCTCCTCCCCATCTCCTCCACCCCTCCTCACCCCACCTCAGCTGCACGTGCAGACCGGGCGCTACAAGTCCCCAGAGAAGAGAGATCACGGGTGGCCCTGCTCTGCAGAGGCAAGACTTGGCCATCAGACTGGCCTCTGTGCAGGAACAAGCTGGGTCCCCATCTCTAGATGGATCCAGCCTGGAAGAGGGCAGCCACTCACCTCCTGAAACCCAGCCTGCACAGTCAGGTCGACTCTAAATTGAATGGGACCATGTGTATGGCGTGCCCTACGCAAAGGATACCAGAGCCCATTTGTAACAAGGAGAAAGGAGGCATTAATTAGAAGAGGGATGCAATGACAGGAGGGGCTCTATACAGAGTAGCCATCATCACCGCAAATCTTCCCTTCACAGTCCGGACAGCAAATGTTTCTTTCGATCAACAGCCTGCTTCAGCACAGCCCCTGCATCATTCAGACAGGACCTGCATCTCCCCTCAACCCTGGCTTCCCCACCCCGGCAGGTCCCTCACTGAGGCAGACAGACTGCTTCTACAGGCTCTGTGGCAGGACATGACTGAAACAGTCCAGTTTTGATGGAATGAAAATATTTTAGTAAGCTGCACAACACGTGTCTGAGGAGAATTTACAGAGGTGCCGCCCGCCACCCCCCCCCGCCCCCACGATTTCCTCACTTACCTGGAAGTGAAGGGGGAGGGGCGGGGCAGCAGGTCCCCCTTCTGCACAATGGCATCTTTAACAAACCCACCAGCCGCCAAGCACTAACTGGGCTGGTCTGAAACAACCATTACTGCTGCCAGTGGCTGTTCACAGGGCTCTTGGGGGAAAGAACTTCCAATAGCTGGATATTTATAAAGGCTACCGTTGTCACCAGACTCATGGCTCAGATTCCTGAGGGATCCTGGGAGCTTTTGCCGTAACGAGGTTGAGGGCATACGAGTGTTAGACAGGGAGAGGAGTCGTTAGGAACACCAAATTAAACACGTATAAATGAGCACTCAGTGGTTTGGAGTCTGAAGACCACTTGAGTGAGATGGGGAAGCCGGACGTGTCTGGGTTCCTTCATTTTAATTTGACAAAGTCTGGCACACAGAGGAGGCATTCAGACGGCACAGGCACTCTGTGCCTTTTCATTTGAAGTTTTGCTACTTTACATCTATGGATGCCAAAAGAAGGCAGAACGTCAAATTGGGATATCAAAACAGCGGAGTTTGTGTTTACAGCTCGGATGGTGTAATCGAAGCTGCAAATGCTAGAGAAACAATAACACGAATAAGGTGAAGTCAGCCCCAAATGAAAAGTCAGTGTTTCCATTACCAAGGGGACAGGGTTTTTCAAGAGTTTATATAACTTGATCATTAAAAAATGCTCCAGGCTGAAAACCTGGTCTGTGTCAACCTTGGACTAAACTAGTTTGCAAAGCTCTGAAGTTTGTTTGCTCTCCTCTTTTATCCCTTTTCAAGAATGTATGATTTTTAAACACTGCACATGAAGCTGAACAAAAAAACTCTGTAGACCTGGTGCACCGATGCTTTGCAGCATCGCTGATTTTTAGGAGACACTGGTGATTTCTTTGTAGACTCACTCTCAAGGTGCTCGTGGGGCTCACATCCCTTCTCTAACTCATTCTTTTGCATCTCCCATCTCTGTGGTAACTTCCTCAAAAATACTGGACCTTCACATTGGAAAATCCACTTTTGTGGAAATAAGCTTAAAAGTAGAATTTAACTTGTTAGGAATAAAGTTTATGGTTAGATTTCTATTACATTGACCTGGGTGGAAGAGAATAGAGCTTTTATATGGGATGTCAAAAAGGAAAGGACAGTATGATAGATTTGGGCATGTCTAAGACACATCTCTGTGAAGAGTAACAGCAGAAAGCACTGCGCATGAATAGAATGATCCCTAGAATATATGGTGTCTGGAAGCCCACACATTCAGCTATGAGGTTAGGAAAGGCAGGTCGACTCTCCAAGACTGTGCTGCAGGGCATGGCCAGTAAGAGCCATGTCAAGAGGCCAGATCTGACTGGTCTCTACTTTCACCACTGAGCAAGGCAGCCCAGGACACCATCAGGTTCCACCCAAAGGGTCTAAGTAATGTGGACTCTGGCCTGGGAAGACGGAGAAAACACGAAAACACTGTCCGTGTTTCATGAAAACAAGCGTCTGTGTGTGTGCATATGTGAGGTGTGTGTGATGTGTGGGCTGTGTGTGGTATATGTGTGGTGTATGTGTGTGATGTGTGTGTGATGTGTGTGTGACATGTGTGTGATGTGTATGTGTGGTATGCATGTGAGATGTGTGAGTGTATGTGGTACGTATGTGTGTGGTGTGTGTGTAGGGTGTGTCATGTGTGTGTGTGATCTATGTGTATGCTGTGTGTGCACGATGTGTGCTATGTGTGTGATCTGTGTATGTGTGGTGTGTGTGTCTGATGTCTGATCTCTATGTGCGTGATCTGTATGTATGTGTGTGATGTATGATGTGTGTGTGTGCTTTAAGCCTGTATGTCTTTCTGTCTCTATCTATACCTCATAGGAGAGGCTTCTCCACATACAGTAAATTCATTTGTAAATGTCAAAAATGGAACACAGTCTTAGCATTTCACATTTTATTTTTGTTTTGACCTTTGTAGAACTGTTGCAAATACTATTTTGAATAAAAATAGAAATACCTAGACTTTGGATCAGAGGAAATTATGTGTTCACATCCTAATCTAGACACCCTCCAGCACAGTTCTGTCTACAATATCACTCAACACCAAACAGTATTTGCAGACACAAGCAAGCTATATATTTGTAAACTCAAGTTTGAAAAATCTGATCAGTTGTATATATCTTGTGATTAAATACTTTCAGTGATAAAGATAACTTATTATTTATGAAATACCCTTTTTTAAAGCAAAGAAATTTTATTTTCTACATTGCTATGGTATGAGTTATTACTCAAGAGAAAGCAAATAAAATTTTGATGTCAAAACATTATATATACAGAATATATAACACTATATAATTGGATTATGGAATCTCATCTGGATGCTATGTATCAAATAATTTTTCCATGTTCTTCCTCTCACACCTACCTTTTTTGCTTCAAATTCAGTTTTTATTGTGGGGAAAGTAGCAAGTTGTTCAGAAAATACTTACGGTTAAAAAATCCCTCCTTCTCGCTCTGGGAATGCCTGATTAGGACCTACCCAAAGGATTTTTGATTCAGGAACAGTAAAAAATAACACTGGTAACACTTCTACTAAGTTCAAAAAGACCTGAATCTGGCCACGTGCAATAAATGCTTCTTATCATATTAATAATATAACTAAAGTACCATTATTTAAACATTGTATTTTATCAAGTTTTTAATAATGATGTGACTTTCATCAGACATTAAAACCACATTGTAACAATGGAATATTATTCAGCCATGAAAAGGGATGAAGTCCTAATATAGATACAACATAGATGAACCCTGAAAACATTACGTTGAATAAAAGAAGTCAGACACAGACATAATGCAATTCTGTTTGGATGAAAAGCCCAGAGCAGGTAAACCCACCAGAGTCAGAAGGTAAATTAGTGGTTGCCTAGGAATGCGTGGAGAGGGAAAGAAGGATGTATGGTGTTCAGTGGTGCAGGGTTTCTTCTTGGGGTGATAAGAGGTTTCTGGAATTAGAGAGTAGTAGTGGGTGCACAACCTAAAAACCACTGAGTTGCATTCCTTAAATTGGTGAATTTTATGGTATATGAGTTCTAAGTCTTTTAAAAAACATATCTTAATTCATAGATCTTAAACCAAGAATCACTTTGATAGGCATTATTATCCAAGGGCCTGGGCACTTAATAAAATGGCCAAAATGAACACTAACTTAGCTGTGTGAAGTTTAGCCCTCTGAAAGTTATGCAGTGAGGGATAATGAATAATCTATAACTCTGGATTTTATTAAAGAGTCTCTCACTACATTTATGCTAATATTCTTTGATCCATGAAGAATTTTAATCTCTTTTTATTTTCCTGGGAAGGGTTGGTTTACTTTTTTTACTTGTGCTTGCACTTATGAAAGATCAGGAAATTTCAAACCCACAAACGAGTTCCTCAGTGAAAAACTGACAACGTAAAACTATTAATTTAGTCTTTTCCAAACATCTCAGGATTTCTTCAGGTTTAACTTAAAACATATGGATTGTCTTCCATCTCTTTGAAATCCTTCTGTTTTTTTTTTTTTTCAAATGACAAACAAACGTTCTACAAAAACAGGAGTAGAATTTATCTGATAGTAGATTAATTTTAGAAAGATGATACTACCTAGATAAAGCATATATGTGTTGACCTTTTCAGATCAAAACCTTAAAATATAAGGTTTCGTGTGTAAGATATATCATTTTATTATGAATAGCAAAAAGTAATCCCAGTTTGAAAAAGAAACTGTCGTTTACTTTTTCCCCATAAAGATGAGCGAAATCTTACACTATGCTTTAGAAATGGATTGAGGTCACTGTTGTATAATGTTATTCAACTTTTATACTCTTATTTATCCTGGTACATATAGTACCTGTCTCATCTCACTAGCTGTAATGAAAGTTCTAGGGTCTGTATGTAAATCTCGATTTTTTTTTTTAGACTACATCCAGCCATAGTGTGTTACATACAGATTGGAGTCTAGTAGCTAATATGTGTTGAAGATGCATTAATTAAGGCATTCGCATTACCCCATTGTCAAGGCACACGAATTTCTTTGTATATATTTATAATGCCGTCTATGGGGTCGCACAGAGTCGTACACGACTGAAGCGACTTAGCAGCAGCAGCAGCATAATGCATGAGGTTGACAAATGACCAAAAACTGCCACAGTTTTTTTTTTTTTAATGTAATCGTTGCCTAGATTTCTATGAATGTCACAACTCATAGCTTTGTTAGGCATGTTCACAGCATGATAAAAAGGCCCCATCATACTCACAGTTGTAACCAGGTGCGATGCGGTGCTGTGCCTCCAGACTCGCCAACGTGATGTGGAAAATGATGTGCAGCAACAGGAAGGAGAGACTGGTGAAGCACAGAGACTTTAACAACCGTCCCGTGTGTCCTGGGGAGGAGAGCAGGGAGACGTGAGTGAAGCTAGGATGACCACAAGCTCTGACCTTCCCATAAGTTCACTTAGGAGATGTGTCTACACAATCTGTTCTATGCTTCCCTGGTGGCTCAGACAGTACAGAATCCGCCTGAAATGTGGGAGACCTGGGTTCGAGCCCTAGGTTGGGAAGATCCCCTGGAGAAGGGCATGGCAACCCACTCCAGTGTTCTTTCCTGGAGAATCCCCATGGACAGAGGAGCCTGACGGGCTGTAGGCCATGGGGTAGCAGAGTCAGACACAACTCAGTGACTAAGCACAGCACAGCAATCTGTTCTACAGAATGACCCAAACGTATATGAAATGTAATAGTGACTCTCTTAATTATTAGTTTAAAGCTAAAAGCAACTTATTACCTTTGTAAAATTATATGATTGACACTGATTGAAAATGTGTTTATCACAGGATGCTTGCTTACATGTTTGTGTGCCCAGGTGTGTCTGACTCTTTGTGACCCCATGGACCAAAGCGTGCTAGGCTTCTCTGTCCGTGGGATTATCCTGGCAAGAATATTGAAGTGGGTTGCCGTTTTCTACTCCAGGGGATCTTCCCGACCCAGGGATTTGAACCTCATCTCCTGCAGCTCTGGCATTGGCAAGGGGATTCTTTATCACTGCGCCCCTGGGAAGCCCTTATCATAGGATATGTTACCACAGAATGGAACCACTAAAAAGCCTCTGGTCCAGAAAGCTTTATAAGGGAGTTCTGCCAACTTTGAAGGAACAGATAATCCCTATCTTATAAAAGTAGTTCGAGAGAGTAGAAAAAGAAGGAAAGCTGCCTAAAACATTTTACAATTTAGAGTAAGTTTAATTTCAAAATTAAATAAGGCTAGAAAAGGGAAGGAAATTAAAAGGCCATTTCACTTATGAATAGAGACACAAATTATTTGAAAACAGTATTTGCTCACCAGCTGAAATAGCAAAGTAAAACACAACGCTAAGTGAACCAAGTCAAAGACAAATATCATATGACATAACTTAATATGTGGAAGCTAAAATTTTAAAAATGATGCAAATGAACTTATTTACAAAACAGAAACAGACTCACAGACTTAGAGAATGAATTTATGGTAACCAGGGAGAAGCGGGGGGTAGGGAGCAAGACAGTTAGGAGTTTGGAATCAGCACGTACAGAGATAACCAAAAAGGGCCTACTGTAAAAAAAGTTTTTAAAAGTAAAGTTCAAGGGAAATATATAGACAGTAAAAGGAATCTGAAGTTAAAAAAATACATCAAAATAAGCTTTGTTGCAGAAAAACAAATGTGGCTTAATAGTAACAAAATCTGTAATGTTAAGTCATACACTGGTAGGCTGATTTGATGATTTTGTTAATAGATACATAGAATAATTTCATTAAGTTCAAAATCTGTTTATGACAATATAATACTCTGAAGACTGGGAATAGAAGGAAATGGCCTTAAGATAATAAAGAATTTATACCATAACTAAAGCAAATATCTTGTTTCTGGTAGAACTGTGGACATAGTTGTATTAATATCAGAGAAATACCAAGGACACCTGAAACCCTCATCATTTATATCACTAGGTATACTGGCCAGTGTTGTAAGATAAGAAAAAGAAAGAAGAGTTGTAATAACTAGAATTATTTGCCAGTAATGTAATCAAATGGAATCATTTGCAGATGACTTTATCATCAATATAGGATGTCAAACTTAATCCACAGACCAATTATTAGAAAAAACACACAAAAATGATTCAGATGCAACATCGTCTTGCAAAAGTAACTATAGCTCCTCTGTGTTGGCAGTAATCAAATAGAAAGCAAGATATGGCATAAATTAGCAAACAAAACTATATTGTAATGGCTTTGTCAAGGTGTCAGTATAATGTAACACTGATCAAATGTTGCTGTGAGTTTAAGATACTGTTGAAGTCTGTAATGAACTGACTTTAACATATTTTTCCTTGATTATCTGGGTGGGCCCCTTCAATCAGTAAGTCCTGAAAAGAACAGATAATTGGCCTTAAAGTTGAAGCTTAAAGGTCTAAACTGTTATAAAATATAACTAAAATGCTTCATTTTGTTTCATTTTTGATTTTCAAGTTTAGTTAAGGGTCTGTCAATTCTGTTGAACTTTTCAAAGAACCAACTTTTGGTTTTGCTGATTCTCACTATGGTTTTTCTAGTCTCTGTTTCACTTAGCTCTGCTCTCATCTTTATATCTTCCTTCCTGTTGCTGGTTTGAGGTTTAATTCCTTTCCACTCCTTAAGGTATAAATCTAGGTTATTGATTTAAGATCATTCTTTTTTTTTTCAATACAGTTGTTTACAGCTATAAATTCCCCCTTGAACACTGCTTTTGTGCATCCAATAAGTTTTAGCATGTTATGTTTTGTTTCCATTTGCCTTTAAAGTATTCTTTTTTATATATATGTATAGATTACTCTCTTCATACCATTTTAAATTTATTTATTTATTTATTTATTTATTTAAGGCTGTGCTGAGTCTTCATTGCTTTGTGTTGGCTTTCTCTAGTTGCGGTGAGTCGGGGGCTACCCTTCACAGTGCGTGGGTTTCTCATTGTGGTGGCTTCCCTTGTTGCGGAGCACAGGCGTGGTTTTCAGCACATGGGCTTGGTATTTGCGGCTCACAGGCTCTAGAGCTCAAGCTCAGTAGCTGTGATGTACAGGCTTAGTTGTTCTGTGGTATGTGGAATCTTCCCTGACCAAGGATCAAACCTGTCCTCTTCATTGGCAGACAGAGTCTTAACCACTGCACCACCAGAGAAATCCTTTAAATAATCTTAAATGTCCCTTGTAGTTATCTCTTGGACTTGCTGGTGTCTAAGAATACATTGTTTAATTTCCATAGACCTATGAATTTTCCAATTTTCCTTCTGTTATTAATTTCTTAGTTTCATTCCATTGTACTTCGAGAAGATACTTTGTATGCTTTCAATCTTTTTAAATTTCCTGAGAATTTTTTCATGATCTAACATATGGTCCACCTGGGAGCATATTTCATATAAACTTGAGAATAATATGTATCCTCCTAGTGTTGAGTGGAAGGTTTCATATTTATCTGTTGGGCCTAGTTGGTTTATACAATTGTTCAAGTCTTCTTTTTCTTCATCATTCCTCTATTTAGGTGTTCTCTCCAGTATTGAAAGTGGGCTATTGAAATAGCCAGTTATTACCAACCAATCCATTCTAAAGGAGATCAGTCCTGGGTGTTCTTTGGATGGAATGATGCTAACGCTGAAGCTCCGATACTTTGGCCACCTCATGCAAAGAGTTGACTCATTGGAAAAGACTCTGATGCTGGGAAGGATTGGGGGCAGGAGGAGGAGGGGAAGACAGAGGGTGAGATGGCTGGATGGCATCACTGACTCGATGCACATGAGTTTGAGTGAACTCCAGGAGTTGGTGATGGACAGGGAGGCCTGGCGTGCTGCAATTCATGGGGTCGCAAAGAGTCGGACACGACTGTGCGATTGAACTGAACTGTATGATTATTTCTCCCTTTAAGTCTGCCAATTTGCTTGATGCATATATTTTTGGGCTCTGCTGTTTGTTGAGTAAATGTTTATAATTGTTACATCTTCTTGAATTGACCTTTTATCAATATAAAATGTCCTTTTGTAAAGATTTTTGACTCAACATATATTTTGTCTAATATTAATGTAGCCACCTCAGTACTTTTTTGGTTATCATTTGTTATACTTTACTTTTTACTTATTACTGCTTTGGTTATTATTAGGACATCTATCCTTTCACTTTCAACCAACTCTTCTTTGGATTTTAAATGAATCTCCTGTAGATAATACATAATTGGATTAAATTTTATTATGCATTCTGCTACCTTTATCTTTCATTGCAGAGTTTAATCCAATTATATTAAAATATTTACTGATAAGGCTAGAGCCTTATCAGGGATAAGGATATATTTAGCTATACTTTTCTATATGTCATAGCTTTTTGTTACTCATTTCCTCTATTACTTCTTCCTTTTTTACTTTTGAAGGATGTTTGCCTATATAAGATTGTCTTTTAAAACACAGAAAATTTAATCAATTAGTTAATTAATTCTTACACTGCATATATTCTTTTTGAGGTTCTTTTATATTGTAAGTTATTACATGATATTGAATACAATTCCATATGCTATAGAGTAGGACTTTGTTGTATCTATCTTGTTCCAACCCTATAACGTCTTCCAAACTAACAATGCTGCTGCTGCTGCTAAGTCGCTTCAGTCGTGTCCGACTCTGCGCGACCCCATAGATGGCAGCCCACCAGGCTCCCCCATCCCTGGGATTCTCCAGGCAAGAACACTGGGCTGCCATTTCCTTCTCCAACGCATGAAAGTGCAAAGTGAAAGTGAAGTCACTCAGTCATGTCTGACTCCCAGCAACCCCATGGACTGCAGCCCACCAGGCTCCTCCGTCCGTGGGATTTGCCAGGCAAGAGTACTGGAGTGGGTTGACTAAATTAATTAACTGGAGTATAAGACCATCAAATATATACTCTTTCAAAACGCTTTTTTTCCCTCCTGATCCTGCCCCAAAGACTCCTGGTTTCAGACTAGATCCTGCCTTGAAGACATCAAGTCTCCCCCACCCCATTCCATCTCTCTGACCAGGGGAACTGGGGAAAGGGGTCTCAAGAGCTGAAGACTAAATGGGAATCCTCTAATTCTGTTATAAACCAGTACAAGTCCTGGTCTCACCCCCAAGCTACACATGTGTGCAATAGACCCAAAGGAGCTTTGAGAACTGAATTACAATATAAAGAACCACATGGGTCCCAGACTGACCCCTGAGGGATGCATGTGCAGGGAAGGCCCAAATAGAAAAGCAGTTTTGAGAACTAACTGACATTGGAACCACCAGTCACAGAAAGTGAGACAAAGCTTATGAGCTGAAACCAACCAGACTGATTGCCTGCTGGAAACAGAGAAACAAAGGAGGGGAGGGGGGAAACCAACTTTCTCCAGAGGATTTAAGATGACCCAGTGATTCATAACATAATATTCAAAGTGACCAGGATATAAACCCATATTACTTGGCATAGAAAACACCAGGAAAATATGACCAAGTCCCAAGAGAAAAGACAATAAAGTCAATCTTGAAATTATCCAGATGTTTAAATTATTAGAAAATGACTTTAAAACATCCATTACAACCACACTCCATGAGCTCAAGGTAAACAATCTTGAAATTAATGGAAAGATGGAAGCTGTCAGTAGAGAAACAGAAAAAAAAGAGAAATTTAGAATTGAAAAAAAAAAGTATCTGAAATTTAAAATTCACTTGATGGACTCAATGGTAAAGTAGAGATGATAAAGAAATAAGCCAGTAACTTGAAGAGATTAATAGGAATTATCCACTGTGAATATCAGAGAGTAAAAGATTGGAAAAAAATTCATAGGTTCTCAGGCCTCAGATCAAAGGATCAAAGGTCCATGTTTGAGTCATTTCTGTCATTAGGTTTACTGAAGGGGAGGAGAGACTAGTGCAGAAAAAAGATTGGATGAGAGTCAAAAGTTCCCCAAATTTTTTGAAGACATAATCTATACATTCAACAAGCTCAGCAAACCCTAAAAAGGATGAACTTGAAAAAACCATGCCAGACTCAGAATAACCAACCTGCTAGAAACCCAAGGTAAAGAAAAACTCTGAAAGCAGAGAGAAGAAAATGTCACATTACACACAGGGGGACAGCAGTTTGAATTACTATGTGTTTTTCATCATAAATGATGAAGACCAGGATAGCTGGAAAGACATATTTAAAGTTATGAAGGAAAAGAATTACGAACCCAGAATTCTATACCCTATGAAAACATCCTTTAGGAATGAAGGCAAATGAAGACCTTTTCAGATGAAGGAAAATAGAGAGTATTTGTCACCTGGAGATCTGCTCCAAAAGAAGCATGAATGTAGTTTCTTCAGGCTGAAGGGCAATGATATGAAAGGGAAATATGGAACCCCAGTCATGAGTAAGAGCAACAGGAAAGGGTAAAAAGATACTTGTTCTTTCACACACACACATACACACACTCACATACACACACCCCAATTACAGCCATGCTCCAATTAACTCAGGGTATTTCTAGAAATGATCTCTGTTTTTCTGGTTTTTGAAGTATTTTGTGTGCACAGGAATAATTGAGGGTGTTATGTTGCCCATGTGTTTTGAGTACTCACTCTTATTTATACATGAAATATGAATTATCCAAAGCTATGTCACCTAATAAATAATAATTCATAAAGAGAATCATAAGAAAATGGGGCATATATTTAAAAGAAATCATATATATATATATATATATATATATATACACACTAACTTCAAGATGATTTCTCAAAGTAACTCAGATAGAAGATTCACAAAATAGGCAATTCATGGCCAGCATGACATGGCACCAACCTGAATAATTATACACTGTTTTCTCTTGTTATTAAGCAGAAGAAATTCAACATTAATGGAAGGAATAAATAACAAGAAGGAAAAAGAGTTTTTCCAATTAACTTTAACTTGGGTTTTTTTGACTGATTTTGTTTGTTTTTAATATATTTCCTCAAATAGAGCTTTAAAAAAGACAACAGTTACTCCATAGACTCCATCCAAGAACTGGGATTTAAACATAAATCTAGCTCCTCATTTATTACACTCTTGAAAGAATTCAGAGGTTATTGCTATAGTCACCACTTCTGATCAATGGTTTCATGTGATGTTAAAGGTGACTTTTAATATGAAAGATCTATGATTCCCATGGCTATAAGATAATCTGGAAATTTTCTTATTAAGAAGCAATGCATCCCCCTATTTGAGCAGTTCTTGCAGAAGCACTCTGAGCCTTGTGCAATCTTCTTCGTGGTGAGAATGAAACAGCAAAAAAATTCACTGATATGGTTTTATGGATAGTGGTTTAGTCACTAAGTCGTGTCTGACTTGTGACCCCACGGACTGTAGTCTGCCAGGCTCCTCTTTCCATAGGATTTTCCAGGCAAGAATACTGGAGTGGGTTGCCATTTCCTTCTCCAGAGGATCATCCCAACCCAGGAGTTGAACCCAGGTTTCCTGCACTACAGGCAGATTCTTTACCAACTGAGCTGCCAGGGAAGCCCCCAAGTTAATTAATTAAATGCAAATTCTTTATAAATACAGAGTTTGAAAAGGTTCTTTTAAAAAATACTTTTTAAAGTCTCCTTTAGCCTTCCCCAAGATACTTTTATTATCTGACTACAATTTATTTAGAAAGACATAGTAGAAGCACCATGTGGCCTATATACATGGCATTTAGAAAAAAATACTTGGAAAGCAGGTATTTCTATTTTATGAATCGCCCATAACTTTAGGCTCCAGACAGAAGAAATGAAAAGCAAGTTGATACATAAAACTTTTTTCTTTTTCTCTTCAAAATGAGATTGAATATAAATACCTATTAGGCTTCCTGGTGGCTCAGTGGTAAAAGAATCCGCTTGCAATGCAGAAGCCACAGGAGATGCGGGTTCAATCCCTGGGTCAGGAAGATCCCCTGGAGGGAGATCTTCAATATTCTTTCCTGGAGAATCCCATGGACAGAGGAGCCTAAAGGGCTATGGTCCATAGGCTCACAAAGTGAAGTTGCTCAGTCGTGTCTGACTCTTTGCGACCCCATGGACTGCAGCCTATCAGGCTCCTCCGTCCATGGGATTTTCCAGGCAAGAGTGCTGGAGTGGATTGCCATTTCCTTCTCCAGGGGATCTTCCTAACCCAGGAATCGAACCCGGGTCTCCCGCATTGCAGGCAGACGCTTTACCGTCTGAGCCACCACTGAATTGACTTAGCATGAGTTATCTGGAAAGAGAATGCTGCAACTTCAAAACACACTGGACAGTCAGGCTTCAAGGCTAAGTATAAGAAGGTGCTAACACTCAACATCTGACTTACAAGAAGTTTTGTGCCATTTCATTGGCACAAAACTAATACGAATGGAGAGAAGAAATACACACTGACCACATAAGCTGTTTGAAATCTCAGCGAGGCCATCATTCTAGCACTGCTCAGAACCCTTTTCTGCTAAAAAGAATGAGTCAGAGAGGCTTTCTGGGAACACTGCAGAAGCAATGGAAGAATAAACGACGAGCTTATTCGCCCAGAATTCTTCCCGCCTGAACCAGAAGCTTCCACGGCATGTCTCCAAGTGGGACTTGGAATTCCCCCGTGCCCCGCCCCTTAATCCTCCTTTGCAAAAGCTCAGTTCTCTATTTCCAATTTTGTTGTTGGCAGATTATTGAAGCCAAAACAATATTTTCCCCTCTCCATTCCCATTTGGATCTATCCTTTATTACTCTGGCTTTATGTACTATTACTTAATAAGTTTTAAAGTGTTGTAATCTCTTCTAAAAGTTTCTCCACACCAAAGCTGATATGATCAGAGAGAAAACAGTGCTTGGGGTATGCAGGGTTGGTGGGGAGGTGGCTGAGGGGCCAGGAAAGGGGATGTGAAGCCTTCAGTATCATGTGTCCACTCCTCCCGTGCTTCCAAACTTACCACTTGTGACCAGGTCTCGTTGCTTCTACATCTTTCCTTACCACCTTGAGCACAAGGACCTCCCTCTGACCCCTACATTGCATAATGTCTGTATCTAACACTTGGTATCTTACAGTGTGAGTTGCTGTCCTGGGCTGGTTACCAGGAGACAGCCTCTGAGTTGGGGCTGCTGTGCAGACAGTTACTGGGGGAAGAGCTCTAGGCAAGGACATGAGAGGGGAGTGAGGGGCAGGACTGAGGCAGGGGAGATGCTGGCCTGGAAAGAAGCTCCAGGGGGCCCTCAGCTGGTCCTTGGGAAGCCTGGAGTGGGAATGGCCCTTCGCAGATACCTAGGACTGAGGCAACAGGGCTAAGTGTTTGCACCTCACCCACCCCATTGCTGACCAGAAATTTGATGTGGGCTGTCCCTACAGATGAGTGTTACCTGCAGCTTCCTACAGGTGAAGGCAGTCCCTAGGGAGGAACCAGCTGCAGGCCTACAGTCAGGAATATCCATGGGAGACTGGCACCATGACCACAGCGTGCTGGGCCACTGGGCCTTCTGATTCTAGACACTGAATGGCCTCAGACAGACCATAAGCATCCTAGAAGTAGGGACTTTTCCCAGCACAGGGAAAGCTTCGCAGGAAACTCATGGCTAAATATCTGTGAGGCAAGAACCAAGTGGGAGGGCATGAGGTTGTGGGGGTCTTCCAATTCCAGAAAATTCCAAGAGCCGGGGGCTTCCAGGTGACAGAGTAATTCATGGTAAGAACTACTTTCTTGGCTCTAAACATGTAGAGATCATAGGTAAACTGTCAAGAGGGTCACCAGAAACACATAACCAGTCAGTCACACAAGATAAATATTTCTAAGGTTAGAAATGGAACAGAAATGAAAAGCTGTGAGCAGGCATCCTTGAGGCAGACACTGGAGACCAAAGTGGGCTTCCTGGGGAGCATTTCATTACAGGCTCAGTGTCAGCAAGGAGGCCACTGTAGGAATCACTGATTAAAACAGGGGTTTGGGTTACAGCTCCCCAGTTTTCAAAATGATGCTGGAAAAGCATCTATGGTTTATAAGGAGATTAGGGAGGACAGAGGTTGTAGGTATGACTAGTGAGAAAGCCTGAATACCCAGCATCATCCAAGGGCACATCTTAACTCTCCATCCCCAGGGGTCCAGGTGGGAAAAACACAAAAGTGTCAGAAGGAGAGATGAGCACAGAGGTGTGGAGGAAGGGCTTGAATAAGAGCAGAGAGAGAGAGAGAAGGAATGAGACAAAGAAGAAGAACTTCTCTTTCAATACGAGGAAACAAAACATAATTCAAAAGCATATAAAGAGGGACTTCCTTGGTGGTCCAGTGATTAAGATTGCACTTCCAATGCAGGGGAGGCAGATTCAATCCCTGGTCAGGGACAAAGGTCCTACATGCCTCTCAGCACGGCCAAAAGATTAAAAAATTTTAAAAAGCATATGAAGAAACATAAAGCCAGAAAAGACTGGGACATGGATTCACCAAAGCAAAAATTAAAAATTGTGAAACATGCTGAAAATGACTTTAAACTAAGTTGTTTGGGATCCTCAAAAAATAAATTAATTAAATCTTGAAATGTAAACAAGAAATTATTTTTTACAAACAGAAATGAAGAAGATAACACCGACGAAAGCAACTATATGTCTTAGGAATTTACAACATAGCCATATAATTAGTGAATTACATCAGTAGATACACTGCTGCTGCTGCTGTTAAGTCGCTTCAGTCGTGTCCGACTCTATGCGAACCCACAGATGGCAGCCCACCAGGCTCCCCCATCCCTGGGATTCTCCAGGCAAGAACACTGGAGTGGGTTGCCATTTCCTTCTCCAGTGCGTGAAAGTGAAAAGTGGAAGTGAAGTCCCTTAGTTGTGTCCGACTCTTAGCGACCCGGTGGACTGCAGCCCACCAGGCTCCTCCATCCATGGGATTTTCCAGGCAAGAGCACTGGAGTGGGGTGCCATTGCCTTCTCCAAATAGATACACTAAGCTGTATCTATTGCTTGGTTGGATACCAAGGCAAAGATAAATTTAGTGAAGTGGATGGCAGTACAGAGTTCACTCAGAACTCAACACAGACTAACAAGGAAGAAATTAAACAGTAGCTGGGAGATGCAACGGGTAGGCTGAGAGAATTCAACTTATGCGTGGTTAGGAATTCCAGAAGAGCAGCATAAACAGGGAAAGAAATATTTTGATGAATTGTCTTCTGTTCATTTGTTAATTTATTCATAAACAAACAAGTGTTTGATGCCTCCTATGTGAGAGTCACCTTGCTGAGACTTCAGCCTTCCAGCACAGAACAAGAACACAGTGAGATCAGACATGCTACCGAAGAGCAGAGGAAGGGCCGGGTGCACCATAAAGATGGTAAAAGTTGGACAGAAATTGGAAGTAACAGCTTTGTTTAGTTGGAAACAATATATGTAAAAATACACTGGGGCATGAAAATAGGTTGGAGGAGCCAAAGATTTCAACTGAATTAAAAATTCTAACAATAAATCCTCCAGCTCCAAGGACCAGACCAGTAAAGATCTTAGATGAGGACACAGTTCTGCCCTCCCTGTGTAAAAGCACACAGACAATATGTGAACACATCAATAAAGGCCATGCATGATCCAGTAAAACCTAATTTGTGGGCACGGAATCTTGAAGTCAGGTTAACACGCAAATGTCATGATTTATCTCGATTTTTTTCAAGCAGATCATCTTAAAAGCTGATAAGTAGAGGTAGATTGGGCTTCCCTGATAGCTCAGTTGGAAAAGAATCTGCCTGCAATGCCGGAGACCCAGGTTCAATTTCTGGGTCAGGAAGATCCGCTGGAGAAGGGACAGGCTACCCACTCCAGTATTCTGGCCTGGAGAATTCCATTGACTGGATAGTCCATGAGGTCGCAAAGAGTCAGACACAACTGAGCAACTTTCACACAGAGGTAGATTTGGCCCTGGGGCTGTAGTTTGTGTGCTTCAGCCCCACAGAAGCTGAAGCAAAACGTTCGCAAGTTAGAAAAGCAAGCTACTGAGTTCTGATATTCGAGAAATTGCCTAGCAGGCATCCCCCTGGTTCCATGATGTCTGAGGGTCAGTCCCATTCACAGGGAACAAACAAAGCAGGTGTTGATTCAGCCTGACCAGGTCGTAAACACTGGCGCCCACCGCTGGCCTTCACATGGCCGCCTTCCCCAGAGAGGACCCACCACACACTTTCACTTTCTCTAATTTCACCAATCCCAAGAAGAAATCGAGCCAACATTCAGAACTCCAGTTGTAAATATACACTGGATTCTTAATGTCATGAGGTAGTTGTCTTGTTGCGATGTTCTATGAGAGGGGGGGAAAAGAAAGCTATTCAGGTAGAAATGTATTAAAACACACAGGACGTTGTATAAGCACACTGAAAATTTCCTGCTAAAGTCTGAAAGGCTGAACTATGGAAAAGAGGCCAAATTGAATAACTCAAGTTCAAGCACCCAAAGAAAAAGGCTTTCCTAGCACATTCTCACGGCCCTGCGTGGGCGGGTTTGGCGGACAGCAGGCCAATACAAACATCCAACGTGGAGATGAAGAATTCTCTTCATGCAATCAATTGATTAACCAGCCCCACTCAGAGAGAGAAAGGCGTTTCCAAGGGCACAAGCTCTGAGGCCTCTCGTTGAGTGGCCAGTGCCTTTGCATGAAGTCAAGGGCAGACTTCAGCCAACAGATTCAAAGGCAGGGGTCAGGAAGCTGCCCTGCCCTCTGCAGAGCTCCCCACCCTCCCCTGCCATGAGCCTCGTCCTTCCTCCTGGAAGCCATGAGCCTCATCCTTTCTCCTGGAGGCAGGATAAGGCAGGATAAGGCTGAATAAGGCTGGGGGCATCAGGAACGTGTATGATATTTACTCACGCTGGGAAAACTTTTCATGTAAAAGTGAAACCTCTGAGCTAGTGCTTTGGGCCAATTCGGTAAACCACCTATAGGACAAAGAGAAGCGGGTTACCACTATTTTTTGCTGCTTTTACTTTTTCTTTTTTTTTTAACTATGTTACAACTTCTGTCCCTTGGAACCTAAGGGTCCAAGGTTTTTGGATGGTCTCCGTGTTTCTCTTCCCAGGCCTGAGAAGGTGAGGTAGAGCATGGTTCATCCACTGTCACATCGTCTTTCTGCACAGATGCCCTGCCCAGGCCTGGAGCTCTGGGTCTCCACGTGGCACATGGAGAGGGGCTATCAGTGGTCAGTCCCCGGGGTGCCAGCAGTCGGGGACCAACCTTACTGCTCACTGCCTCCCTGTAGGTGGAAACCCTGCCAAGTCCAGAGGAAAACATGCAGAAAGAGGGAGTAATTTAGATATTCACCAGATGTGGCTTCTGACTGGAGATCCTAGCCCTCGTCACCCCTGATTCTGGGGTGTCACATGTTTGTCAGACTACTCAGTGCCCCAACTTCAATCCTCAGGGACTGTACTGCAGCCCAGGTGTAGCAGAGGGCAGCCATTTGAGAATAAATGCTTCAGTCATTTTTAAGATGATTCAAAATATAAGAAGTGTGGTTGGCTGTCCACACGTTTACTTTCAACCAAGCAGCAGCCTTGGGGAGTTGGGTCAGAGAGGATATGGAAGGAAAAAAATATAAAATAAATAGTACACACCTAAAATCTGCTCTGCAAAACAAGCTGTCGAAATCCAGAGGGAGCACTTTTTAAAAGCAATTTTGAGGTTCATGGGTCGCATTTCTGAGAACTTCCGTTGTCTTAGTTTATCATTCAGAGGAGGAAAGACCCTTCTACATGTTGCTGCCCAAATTCTCACCACCTTCCAGCAAGGAGGCTTTGTCAGATGAGAGCCCTTGGCAACACGTCACCCTAGGGGACAGATGTGTGACATCCTACATTGACCAAAGGCCTCCAGAAGGCAGGAGTGAAGTATCACAGCCTGGGAACACTCCTGAACGTTGGCACAGTGCTTGACACTTCCCATCCAATGTCACCAGAAGGACATGACAAGATGTGAAAACTGTGGGAGAGGAGCTGCTCCCAGAGCAGTGATCCCAGTGCCTGTGGGTGTGCACAGCCGACCAGAAGACCTTGTAGGGCTCGTTGAACCACTAGGCCTGTTTGTGGAATTCTGCACCAAGGGACCTGCAAATGGTAAGGAATGAGGAAACCACCAGGTGACAGAGTCCATTCCCCTGGAGGCCGGCTGATCGCAGGGAGCATTCTTTTGGTTGTTAGCCTCCTGGGTCTTCTGCACCAAGCTCTCCCACAATCACTCATTCTTTCAGCCATTAGCTTCCTGCATGGAGCTCTCCTGCAGTCCCTCTAGGAAAACAATGACTTGGAAACAAGGCTTACCTTCTACCCCATGGGACTCTGCCCTGTCCTTCCCTTCTACCTCTCTTGCCAGGAAGCCCAGTTTGGTTCCACACTGATTGAGCATCAGCCATGAACAGCCACTGCCTCCAGCTTCACATTGATGGAGAGTCAGAGCCTCGGTCTGGGGTGTCTCCACACTCCAGGGAGTGGTCCAGGTGCAGACTAAAGACCATACACATGCCTCATTGAGCTGTGTTCACATCTGCTCTTGGCGGGAGTAAGATGTCCAGCTTTGCTGGCTGGGAGTCTTCCTGTCCTGCTGACCCAGCAGGAGAGACAGTTTGTATTGTTACCATCTTGTTCCCTTGGGGAACACACACAGGTGACCATGACTAACTGCCTTGTGACCTGGTGTGTTTATCTCCCCAGCCCCGTGCTTCCCTCTCTGGCTGCAGGGCTGCGGGGCAGCCATCAGCCAGCCCTGTTTCTCTTTGTTCTCTGCACTCTTGAGTCCTGGACAGTGAGTCATCCACACAGGGGGCTCCAGGGAGAGGCACAGACTGTCCTCAACTTGCCTCCCCAGAAAGAGCCCAGCCCACTTTGGAAAACCAGCCTTTTTGTTAATTTTTCATTCAATGACTCCCATGGTATTTTTTCACCTACCTAGGAAACTGGCAAGAAGACAATGCAACTTCTGTCTGTAGATGGTACATGCCTGTCTGTCCCTTTGGCTCAGACCCGAGATGTGATGTTTAGGCCTTCATTGGTCATTTAAGCTGTAACAGACACATTCACCTCAGGGACTCCTTGTCACAGGACCCTGCTGTGTGCATTGGTTCCAATCACCTTTATTTCTCTTATCACCTGATTCTCTCTCACATAAACACACGCACACAAGTGCAAGAATCCTATTTGCCCTGCTTGTGATCACTGTGTTCCGGATGCATAAAAGAATGCTTAGCAGGCAGTTAGCACACAAGTATTGGTTGAATGAATGAACAGAAGAAGGAATGTCACAGGTGAACTGAAGAAGTCATATGTTAATTTACAGTCGTTGACACAGGGTGAAGGACTGAGGGGAGCAGAACATTAGTGCACGAAAGTGAAGTGTTTCTGCAGAGTTCAACTCCTTGAGCTCAAAAATTTACCTAGTGTTATCCTACTGGCCTGCATCCACACCCCAACATCTGCCATGAAATAGAGCAGCCAAATTCACAAATCCTCCTTCCCATCACCTTCAAGTTCATTCATCTTTTCCTTCCTCCTTAACTTCCTTTCTCTCTATTTCACACACACACACACACACACACACACACACACACACACACACACACACACAGATCTCAAGATGTGTCCCTTTCAGTTTCATAGATTACTTTTCTGTTGAGCACATCTTCTTAGTATGAAGATCCTCCCCTAATGGTTTAGAAAATTACTTTAAAGTATCTTTCTTTTTTATTACATTACCTTTTTTTTTTCATTTTAACCAGAACTTATATCATTTAGAAGATAAAAAATGTGCAGAGATTTTTTAAATGTCCTCAGAAATGAAATGGCAAATTGAATCCCCAGACTTAGGTCTAATAGACTCATTTATTAAGGAAAATCAACACATCCAGCTTCCATAGGTTACACTTTTTTTTGCATTAAAGCTCTAAGTCACTTGTCTAGGCTGCATACAGTGAGGTGAATAGATGCTAAGAGTAAAGTGCAATGAGTTTTGGCAAATGTTTGCATCAGTGAAACCACCACAACAAGACCCAGAATGTCCTTCATGTCCTTTGCAGTTCTCACCTTTACAGAAATCTAAGAATCTCAAAGAACCCGAAGGGCAATAAAACAAAGACAACTCACCCTGGGATACATCACAACCAGACTACTGAAAGTCTCAGAAAAGACAAAAAGCTTAAAAGAGCTGGAAATAAATAACACATCATGTAAAAGTGGATAATGACAAGATATATGACATCCAAAAACTGTGGAAGCCAGAAGAAGTTGGAATGACATATTCATGGTGTTGAAGCAGAAAAGTTCTTCAATCAAAAATTATATACCCAGTGAAGCTGTCCTTCAAAAATGAGGGCAAGCACAAAAGCCATTTTAAGACAAAAACTGAGTGGATTTGCAACCAACAGATTTTCTGTGTAAGGAATGCAAAAAAGGAGTTCTTCAGGGAGGGAAAATCACACAACAGGCAACTCAGATCTACAGGATCACAAATTGTGCAGAAATAGCAAATGCGGGCATGGATATAACCTCCCCCACCCCACCCCCCAGCAGAGTTCCCCAGCCCCTGACTGCCTTCAGAGGCACAGCTTCCTCCTCACCTGGCAGATATGGGGTGTATTTGACAAGTGGCCAATACCTGCATATACACAGGAACATGTAAACCCAGGTCTCCTGTTACCCACAGCTTTCCCAGCCACCACTGAGTAGGCATCACATGTTCTGAATCTAGAAATGTTCCCTTCAGAAAAGGACTCCTTTCTTCAGCTCAGCTACAGAATTACCAAACTCGCTTTGCCTTCTGAGGCTGCGATGTGTTCCAGACACAGGGATGACCTGTGCTGGTCTCTGAGACGCTGTCCCCACACTGAGATAGGCAGCACACTAGGACGCCTGCATCTATCCAACCAAGAGATGTCACAGCAATTGTCAAACACAGGCCTGGGACTTCCTGGTGGTCCAGTGTTCAAGACCCCAAGCTTCCATTGCAGGGGCACAGGTTCAATCCCTGGTCAGGGAACGAAGATCCCACATGCCTCAAAGTATGGCCAAAAAGTAATAAAAAGAAAACAAACACAGGCCTACCTCTTCAGGAGGTCATTCCACCAGTGACTACTTAATTCTTGTGATGGCACCCCTTCCTGGCTGCCTGCATGTTTCATGTCTAACGATGACCACCCCAGTCCTGGAACTGCCTGCCCATGCACATCTGTCTTTGCATCTCACCCCATCTCTCTCTGGTCCACTGGCTTTTGACCTTCGGTAACTGAAACCTCTGGACCACCAGCTAGCTCTGACTTTTGAGTTTCCACGTTGCTTTCGTGGTTCAGAGCTCCATCATTCACATAGCTCTTAATCATTCACCATCCATCCTAAACCCTTGATGGCTGCACACTTTATGCCAGCAATACATTGGTTGCCATGGTGACAAAGGTAAACAACCCAAGGTCCCTGAACTGCAAGTGTTCCTGTTTCCCAAGGGGTGAGGGGACAGATGATTGATTTACGTATCAGAGAGGGTGACAAAGTGTTCTAGAGGCTTAAGGCTCAAACAAATGTGCAGCTTTTCACCAGTAATTAAAGATTATCAGATAAACTAGAGAAAGACAAATACTATATAGTATCACTTATACGTGGGATCTAAAAAAAATACAACAAACTAGTGAATGTGACAAAAAAAGAAGCAGACTCACAGATACAGAGAACAAACTAGTGGTTACTACTGGGGAGAAGGAGGGATAAAATAGGGATCAGGGAGAATAAAGTTATTATGCAATTAAATGAAACTGTTATCAGACACAAGTCCATGTGCCCAACACACAGTGAGGCCAAACCAAAAAGGCTGAAGTCTGGAGCAGAGAAAGGTATATTGCAGGGCTCTGCAAGGAGGCATAAATGCATGTTAATTCTATTCATTTTGCAGTGTACTTGTATTCATATACATTTAAATATCTCCTTTCCATTGCTACTAAATTCCTTATTACTGCATATATCTGGATAATGTTTATTTTAAATATGCTAGTAATTGTGCTTTAATGCTCATATATTAGAATTAGGATTCTACTTTAAGTAGAACTAAACATTTTGCTATGGGCATTCCTATTTCTTTTCTATCACTTATTTTCTGCTGTTCAGATGCTATAACTGCATAAGGAAGGGGATCCTACCCCAAGGCCTTCGAGGGAGCAGGCCCCTCCCCAGACTGCAGTTAGGTGCTCTTTGACTTGTATCCCCAAGAAAAGTTAAATCCATAATCCTTGATATATCTATGTTCACAAAAAATATATGTAAATATGAATATAACTGAAACAGGTTCATTACCAATGGTTTCATTATTCTTGTTCTTTTGCAAAAGGGAAAAAAGAAGTTCCAGGGGAGATATTAGAGGGCTTTGCTCCATTCTTAAAGGTAAAATATTTTCAAGAGTGTATAAATCTGAATAATTGTTCCTTAGAACTTCAGGACATCCTTTCAGCATCTTCTTCAAATTCCTTAAGGGCTTCATGGTGACATCTAAGTATCAGCTCAAAATGTCCACCCACAGTGTCTACTGATCAGGTTTCCTCAGGTACAACAGGTTCATGAACAAGTGTCCAGGGGTCGTCCGCTTCCTCAGCACAGAGCTCAGCACTGGTAGGTCCCATCTCTCACCTCCAGACATTGTGAAAAGCCTATTACACATCTCTAGAGTCTAACAACTTTCAAGCAAGCTTGATTTCTATTTAATAATTAGACAGATATGAATACTTGTGTGGGCAGTTTAAATATAAATTTCTGATCTTCATGAGACAGTTCAGGATGACAGTCCAGGTGGTATTTTAGGTTGATGTTTTTATATTCTTCATTATATGACCCTATGGACAGAGGAGCCTGGTGGGCTATAGTCTATGGGGTTGCCAAGAGTGGGGCACAACAGAGCGACTAACACATGTGCACATATGCACATGAAAACATCTTTAAACCAGAAAGTAGACAGTCATCCTTTCCTACTTGTTAGTTTATAAACAAATATAATATTTGTCTTTCCCTTACATTGGTTATCAACACATTCTTTTAAAACATTAGGTTATTCACACATTCTAAAATTTTCTGATCAAGTCTTCTATTTGTTCGTTATCCATTTGAAAAGTTATTTGACATAATAATGGCCCCAAAAGATGTCCACATTCTATAATCTCTATCTAATCCCCAGAAGCTAAGAGCATATTTTCTCATATGGCCAGGCCTCATGCTGGGCAAAATGTCCTCACTTTCCTGCTTGAGACACACATGTGGGCAAGAAATGCTGATTCCTGATTGTCACTGAGATGTGATTGTTCGTTACACAGCAAAAGCTGTCTGATACACTTTCCATCTCAGCATCTTGTTGACTTTCTCCACAGCACTAATCACAATCTGTAATGGAATTACTTCCTTGTTTACTACAATCACTGGAGAGAGAATCTGTGAAGGCAATAGGCCTCTCAATGAGCCTGATGCGAGCCTAAGAAGTGCTGGTGCCACCGATGCAGGAACTCACTTGAGGCCGAGTTGATCTATTCTTCATTTGACCCAACACTGCACTCTTTCTAAAAAAAAAAAAAATGCTTCTCTATGAAACAAGTTAGAAACTTCAGTCCTAGTTTTCAAAGTTTGGGATTTGGGGACTGATTTAAAACCAAACAAAGCAGAAAACAATTCTTCCCTTGGCAAGAAAAGACAACACAGGAAGAGGCCACTTGCTAAAAGATTAGATGTGACTTTTAGTTATATTCTGTGTAATCCCATAGAATTTGTCATCCTTGACCCTTCTCTGCCTGATGGGTCCCATCAGTGTTTCAGCATCACCAACAGACACTAAGGCTCCAGGGAATCTGATGATTCAAATGTCTGCCCCCTGGGGTTTCCTGCAGGAACATTCCTGCTCGGCTGAAACTGAGCTGGCACCGGGAGTACAATAATGTCCCATCGTTTGTTCAAGTCAAAATGCAAAATTAGTTATTTTTGATTCACACGTTTGCAGACTTGCTTTTTTCCTGTCTGGCCTGGCCGTAATGAATTGCTGGAGTTTTCTAGAAAAATAAATTCTCACAGCTCTTAGGGTTGTGGACAAGATCATGGCAGACATGCAGTGTCTGAACTGCTCAATAACTGCAGAGTGGTGTTTTAAAAACATTAAAATCACAGGTGTCTGCCGACCACAAAACAAAAGTTAGCAAAAGAGACAGACAAAATGACAATTGATGTTTCACGAAGTGAGCCCTTTCTTTCTAGACTGGTCTCACTAATCGAATCCTTTCTTGAAGCCCAAGGGCTTGCAGGCAACATTAAGAACACTTGGAATTCATCATTTCAGAAGCAAGTTCTATCCTGCAACTGGGTTCTTTCATCTTACACTTCAGGTTAGTTCTTGTTATCTTTAAAACTGAAAAACAAGCAAACAAACCCAAACAAATCTAACCCAAAAGAAAATCAAAGAAGCCAAGCAGGTAAACAAGTAAGAAAACAGATGGTGTTTTAAGCTGTTTCACCACTGGAAGTGGACATACTCGCTTAGCCAAGATACTCTGACAGCAATTTTGCCTCCAGATGGATGTGCAACACACCCACTGCAGACACAGACTCTATCTTCCTGGAAATAGGTCTTAGAGGGGTTTCTCGGGGTGGGGGGGGGCAGTCCACACCAGTGCCAGGTTTTCAGATCCTTTACACAAGGGTGGTGAGAACTCAGGCTCTCTCTGACCAGAGTCCCCATCAGCAACCAAACTATGGTGTCCTTTTCAGTTGAAATTAAAATACATAACACTCTGGAAGGAGTGTCATTTAAGTAGTAAGCTATCTATTAAATATGTATATTTTTTTGTTATTTTTGAGCTTCACAAATATTACAGGAGATAAATAAGGCAGGATCAGCATTTGTTGTTTCAGAGGAAATATTTAGGGTCTGAATGGACTGGCCAGGGATGCAGACAGACCACACTGGGCCTTGCAGACTGCCCTCTACGCCATCTGGAACATCAGTTCAGTTCAGTTCAGTTGCTCAGTCGTGTCCAACTCTTTGCAACCCCATGAATCACAATATGCCAGGCCTCCCTGTCCATCACCAACTCCCATTTACCCAAACTCATGTCCATAGAGTCGGTGATGCCATCCAGCCATCTCTTCCTCTGTTGTCCCCTTCTCCTCCTGTCCCCAATCCCTCCCAGCATCAGGGTCTTTTCCAGTGAGTCAACTCTTCACATGAGGTGGCCAAAGTATTGGAGTTTCAGCATCAGCATCAGTCCTTCCAATGAACACCCAGGACTGACCTCCTTTAGGATGGACTGGTTGGATCTCCTTGCAGTCCAAGAGACCCTCAAGAGTCTTCTCCAACACCACAGTTCAAAAGCATCAATTCTTCGGCGCTCAGCCTTCTTCACAGTCCAACTCTCACATCTATACATGACCATTGGAAAAACCATAGCCTTGACTAGATGGACCTTTGTTGGCAAAGTAATGTCTCTGCTTTTGAATATGCTATCTAGGTTGGTCATAACTTTCCTTCCAAGGAGTAAGCGTCTTTTAATTTCATGGCTGCAGTCACCATCTGTAGTGATTTTGGAGCCCCCAAAAATAAAGTCTGACACTGTTTCCACTGTTTCCCCATCTATTTCCCATGAAGTGATAGGACCAGATGCCATCATCTTAGTTTTCTGAATGTTGAGCTTTAAGCCAACTTTTTCACTCTCCTCTTTCACGTTCATCAAGAGGCTTTTAGTTCCTCTTCACTTTCTGCCATAAGGGGGGTGTCATCTGCATATCTGAGGTCATTGATATTTCTCCCGGCAATCTTGATTCCAGCTTGTGCTTCTTCCAGTCTAGCGTTTCTCATGATGTACTCTGCATAGAAGTTAAATAAGCAGGGTGACAGTATACAGCCTTGACGTACTCCTTTTCCTATTTGGAACCAGTCTGTTGTTCCATGTCCAGTTCTAACTGTTGTTTCCTGACCTGCATATAGGTTTCTCAAGAGGCAGGTCAGGTGGTCTGGTATTCCCATCTCTTTCAGAATTTTCCACAGTTTATTGTGATCCATACAGTCAAAGGCTTTATCATAGTCAATAAAGCAGAAATAGATGTTTTTCTGGAACTCTCTTGCTTTTTCAGTGATCCAGTGGATGTTGGCAATTTGATCTCTGGTTCCTCTGCCTTTTCTAAAACCAGCTTGAACATCTGGAACATACTTCCCCTAAATTTCTGGAGGCTCAGATGCCAATTTCTGTTTGTTTCCCCCATACCCTCTCCCAAGCCCTCCCGCTATATTATGTATTATATATTATCTGTTGATGTATCCATCTCCCCCACTAACCCATAAGAGGCTTGGAACACAGACCACACATTCAGCTCCAGACTTTCAGCTCCCAAATAGGATAGGGGGAGAAGCATCAATTAAATGAGTCTGGAGTCTAACCAGCCTCAAGAAAGAGAAACAGGAAAGACCTCTGCCCTGGAAAGAACTGTCAAAAGTGCCTCTGGCAGCCCTCAAGCTGATGGGAGCCCTTTCCAAGTTCTGTCCAGGAATTATGGTCACTAGACTTGACTCTGCCCGAGAGCGCTCCAAGGCCATTCAGTGACATACGACCAACATGCAGGAAAGATTGCAGCACCATCCACTGCCGGGCTGTGTGCAGAGCAGCAGAAGCCCCACCTCACATTGATAATGGAGTCAAGACTCCAAATAACTGAAGCCAGTGCAGAATTCTCAGGGTCAGGGGGATCTGAACAGACCCAGGAGTGTGGGTGAGACTTGGAGAGATGAAGGGAACAGCATTCGGGAGGAGGGAACAGAAGGAGCAGCCGTGCCCCTGAGCTCTGGGCTCCCATTCTAGTGTGAGAGGAACCCACCAGCCATGCAGACCCTGGGGGCCACCAGGCAGTCATGGTCCTGCTGGGAGCTCCAATAACAAGGTTTAAGAGATTTTAAAAAAGGAAAAGGAATCAAATTGACAAAGAGAAGAAAATTTTGCTGTTGTTCAGTTGCTCAGTCGTGTCCAACTCTTTGTGACCCCCATGGACTCCACCACACCAGGCTTTCCTGTCCTTCACCATTTCCCAGAGTTTGCTCAAATTCATGTCCATTGAGTCAGTGATGCCATCCAAGCATCTCATGTCACCCCCTTCTCCTCCTCCCCTCAATCTTTCCCAGCATCAAGGCCTTTTCAGTCCTTCAGTGAATATTCAGTCCTTACAGTGAATATTCAGAGTTGATTTCCTTTAGGATTGACTGGTTTGATCTCCTCGCTGTTCAAGGGACTCTCAAGAGTCTTCCCCAGCACCATAATTTGAAAGCATAAATATAATTTTCAAGACAATACAGGCTTTGCATGAGCACCTAAAAGTCATCTGCAATCACCAGCAAGTTCATAGTTATTTGTATGGTTTTCTTCAGAAAGCAGTGTTGGTATCTTTTAAGAAAAACTAGAGCGAATTTAATTTAAACATCTGTCTTAGGTAATTGGTTGATGGATGAATGGGAGTTCAGTGGGGTTTGAGTTCCATGTGAGGTATCCTTTCACAATTACACTGTACAAATAAATGTAAAAATCATTAACATGAACTGAAAATGGCCATTCAGCATAACTCCAAGATGGACAGTGGCCTTGATGTGCCATTTAGAGCTTCAGTTCAATACTGAAATTTCAGTTTATGACTTAGTAAGTGGTTTTTCCATTTGAGAGGGGTAATTTTTTTTTCTCTTTTTAACCCCAGAATAGACTTTAAAATCATTGTTAAGAAGACAGTTTCACTAGTGAGGTCTCTTTTTTAAATAAATTCTTAAAAACAGTGTATGAGAAGGACAGCACAGAACCTCACAGAACCTCTGGTCTCCTCTGGGTCCTCGACGAGGAGCATGCAGGGCTGGTGCTGTCACTTACAGACCCTCGGCGAGACCTCACCCAGGGCTATACACACTCAAGAAAGGATTCCATAAAGATGAGCATCGAGAAAATGGTATTTCAGTAAACAATCGCATTTTTGTTAACTTGGATTTAGTTCTGGTCACTGAAAAATGCATTGCTACTTAGCAGGAGTTGAGGACCCATCTCAAACAGAACTGGGCAACAAAATCTTGCTTTTGTAATGTTTTTTAAACTGGCCCATCAGGATATTGAGTAAGCTCGTTTTTTGTCCCCTCCCCAAATTAATTTCATACATCACAATTTTTAAAGATATATTCCATTATTAATTCTTAGCAGAAATAAATGTCAAATACTGCTAAAGATTTTTAAATTGTCCTGTAATTTCTTAAAACATAGCTGAATTTTATGACTCTGGGATCATACTAGTTTAAACTTTTAATAATCTTCACAAAAGTGGTATTTAAGTTGTACTATTTTTATAATTTTTCCAGAAATAATATTCAAGTTATTTAACCAGCAGTCTGACCTACACATGGAGAAGGAAATGGCAACCCACTCCAGTATTCTCACCTGGAGAATCCCATGAACAGAGGAGCCTGGCAGGCTACAGTCCATGGGGTCTCAAGAGTCAGACATGACATAGCGACTAAACCAACCAACCAACCAACTGACGTACACAGCAACTACTCAGAACCAACGCCAGTTCACGGGGGCAGGTTCTGGGGGCAATCAGGTGAGCCAGGTGTAACCAGTTCATCACTGTATCATAATGTCATGGTCTTGGAGGAGGAGCCAGGAGCTGGGACATTGGGGTAGTGGGGCACAGAGGCGAGTGAGTGGGTGGCAAGACCAGGGTGGTGGCTGTTTATTAGCCTATCGGGTGTGTTTTCATACAATTTGTAATCCAATTGGCTGTACAGGTGCATCCCAGCTGAACATCAGCCCGATCCTTTATCCTCATATCACATCTCCCAGATGCAAAGACAACACACTCTCTCTCTCTCTCTCTCACACACACATGTACACAGATCTTTACAGTCAGCTCTAATGATGATACAATACTAATCACAAGAATTTATACTTTTAGGAATCTGTCTTGTGCCAGGCATACCTGACATTAATTATCTTATTTAATCTGAACAACAACCCAATGACGTGAAAAACTTCATGAATGGCAGAATTGTAAACCCAAATGAACACAGCGGCTGAGTGCCTTCTGTCCTACTGTGGATCTTCAGGTCTCGGGATAGTCTAAAGGTCAGAGGACCACATTTGAAACAAATGAAGCTCAAGGATCTCTTAACGAGGCCACAGGGATTGCTGCAAAGGAGTAAATGCCACTTACACTGCTACGGCCATTCATTTCCGTGTCTGCAGACAGAGGTAATAGCATCCGCCCATTACATCCTTTATCCCACCTGGGAATAGGACGCGCTGAGCATCAGCCCCAGCTGCCCTGGTGCAGGGAACTATTCTCAGACCGGCCCAGAGCAAGTGTACAGACTTTGGCCACTGGCTGGTCTAAGAACATCAGGGCCAAACACACTGATGCTGCTGGGAGGATGTTGAGATACAAAGATGGGTGTGTGTCCTGGAAAAGGATAGTATGCGCGAAGCCAGAAGGCAAGTGTCTTTCAATTTTATTTTTTAAATATAAATTTATTTATTTTAATTGGAGGTTAATTACTTTACAATATTGTATTGGTTTTGCCATACATCAACATGAATCTGCCACAGGTATACACGTGTTCCCCATCCTGAACCCCCCTCCCTCCTCCCCCCCCAATTTTAAAATATTATTGCACATAAGCAAAAGTATATATGTACACACATGTATGTGTGTGTGTGAAGTGTACATGCCCAAGACCATGAATTGTCTACAGAAAGGCTACTCTTGCAGACCACCCACCCCAGACGCTCTGAAGTCAGACATTCAAGAACCCTCTGGAGCCTGGCCATTAAGTCATTCCCACAGAGCCCACAGGGATCTGAGCAGGACCATCCTGGTGATTCAGACAAGAGAGGAGAAGGAAGACCAGCCATTCTCAGCCAGGATAGCATTCGACTCTCTGTACCCCACAGGTCAAGTACGTGGGGATGGGGCACAAGTGACCAGTGCACCTGCCATCCTTCCACCTGGTCAGACAAGAACAGGTAGGCAGGTTATATCAGCTGACAGTCTCTGCCCACCCACTCTGAGCCCAGCTCCCAGTCACTCTCGGCAGCCCCCAGCCGGCACTGTTTCTTACCTGCACAGACAAGAAAACCAAGGTGTGGACATGCCGAGTGGCCACCACATCCTAAGCTGATCAGCAGGGGAGGCAGATCTGATTCCAAGTTCAGGGGCTTCCCAAGTCTGGACACTCAGCCACCGCAGTTTTAGATTTGGGGGCTGACTCTGGCAGGTGGGGGGTCCTGGCTAGTGGAGGATCCCCTCCCTTCCAGCAACTGAACACAGATGTGGCCTGGGGTCTGTGCACAGGTCTCACCTGTCACCACATGTATCCAGTATGATGAGCATCAGAGTCAGCATCGTGTTGTGTCCTCAGTCACTTCAGTTATGGCCCACTCTTTGAGACCCCATGGACTGTGGCCCACCAGGCTCCTCTGTCCATGGATTCTCCAGGCAAGAATACTGGAGTAGGTTCCCATGCCCTCCTCCAAGGGATCTTCCCGATCCAGGGATCGAACTCATGTCTCCTGAATCTCCTGCATTGCAGGTGGATTCTTTACCGCTGAGCCACCAGGGAAACCTGATCAGGAAGTAGAAAGAACAGCAAAGACCTCCAGTATGAACAGGAAGTCATTTTTGTCCCTGAAGGAGGTCCACATAGGCTTTAAAGGTGAGAGAATGATGAGGGATCAGTGTTTCCAAAACTCAGTTCCTGTGTGACACGGGTGCGACACACACCTGTAAATAAGAGAACTCCTAACAAGGCACGCACCAGTGCCCTGACCTAAAAGCCCACGGGGTTTCCCTAGGAGCAGCAGTAACATCTGTGCTCCAGACATCTGTCAGAGGCAGAAACTCAACAGCTGCCCTCCAACCCCCGCGTGTGAGAGAGAAGTCCACGTCCGCAGCTCAGCCTCGGAGCACAGGCGGGGCTCCAGCAAGGCTGGGTGCCGGCAGAAGAGTCAGAAACAGCCCCTGGTGTGGACAGTCAGGGTCACCTGGAGGCCCAGGTACATGGCGTCACGCTGAGCGCCTCGGCCTGAAGCAAACGCGTCCTTTTGTTGCCCTGCAGAGTCTGGGTTTTCACCCTGTGGAAGAGATAGGTGAGGAAATAGCTGCGGTTCTTTCATTTGCTGAAGCAACTGTTCGTGCAGGGCTCGCAGCCTCTCTGAGCATCCTCTTCCTGAGGCTGAGTAAGTGGAACCGACACCGAGCTGCACCAGTAAGACTCGCTCTGCTTCTGAGAAACCCACTGGTTCTTATCTCACAAGCTCCGAATTCTTCACGTGATGACTTCCCTCTTGGACTTGGCTGCTTCAGTACTTGGGCTTTCCTGTGACTCCACCCCTGCTAAATTCTGCAGAACCTTGGGAATTCACTTTATTCCGGGTGTTTTTTTTTTTTTTTTCCTATGCTCTGTATCATGCTATATGTTATTAGGTGTATAGGTAGACAGTAAGCCATTATAAAGCTTCTGATAACCTTGAAGGCACTGGTTTCACTAGTGTAACCAGTATCGTTCTATTAAGTTTGCCCATGGAATAAGTTGGGAGAAAATAACAATAAAATTAATTTCAAAAATATAAAAACAGCTCATACAGCTAAATATTTAAAAAAAACAATCAAAATATGGGCAGATGACCTAAACACACCTTTCTCCAAAGACAGCCAGACAACAGGCACATGAAAAATGCTCGATGTTGCTAATTATTAGAGAAATGCAAATCAAAACTGCAATGAGGTATCACCTCACTCCCACCAGAATGGCCATCATCAAAAAGCCTGCAAATAATAAATGCTGGAGAGAATGTGGAGAGAAGAGAACCCTCCTACACTGTTGGTGGGAATGTAAATTGGTGCAACAACTATGGAGAACAGTATATAGGTTCCTCAAAAATTCAAAATACAGCTATCATATGATCTAACAACCCCACTCCTGGGCATGTGTCTGGAAAAGATGAAAATTAAAATTCAAAAAGACACACGCACATTATTCAAAAAATTACATTAGCCAAGATAGACAATCTAAATGTCCATTGACAGATGAATGGATAAAGAAGATGTGATACATATATACAATAGAATATTATCCAGGCATTTAAAAAAAAATGAAATAATGCCAGTTGCAGCAACATGGATGGACTTAGAGGTTATCATACTACATGAAGTAAGTCAGAAAGAAAGAGACAAACATCATATGATATCACCTCTACATGGAATCTAAAAAAAAATGATACAAATGAACTCATTTATAAAACAAACTCACAGACACAGAAAACAAACTAATGGTTACCAAGGGGGAAAGGGAAGAGGGAATAAATCAGGAATTTGGGATTAACAGATACACACTACTATATATAAAATAGATAAACAAGAACCTACTGTATAGCACAGGGAACTATATTAAATATCCTGTAATAATCTATAATGAAAAATAATCTGAATATATAATATCATACATATATATCATGATGGGTGGTGGTGGTGGTTTTGATCTCTCAATCATGTCTGACTCTTTGCAACCCTAGGGACTGTAGCCCAGCAGGTTCTTCTGTCCATGGAATTTTCTAGACAAGAATACTGGAGTGGCTTGTCATTCCCTTCTCCAGGGAATCTTCCCAGCCCAGGGATCGAACCCAGGTCTCCCACATTGCAGACAGATTCTTTACTGTCTGAGCCCCAGTAAAGCCCATACATATATATGCCTTTCTGTACACCTAAAATACTGCAAATCAATTAAACTTCAGCTTGAAAAATACATACATAAATAAAACTGGGTGAGAAGTAAAAATACGACAGCATCACACTTGGTTTTCATCAGCTCAAATACGGTAAGAGGTCCTTGGCATCTTAGCTTCTGTATAACTTTCTTCTTCTCCAGATTTACTATAAAGCAGCATAGCCATAAAAACCATACCACTTATTCACATAGAATTCATCATGTTATATTTGGATGATGTAAAATACTTGCAGAGAAGAACCACAAGCCTTCAAACCGCTGAGCTGGCAATATTATGTCTAAGGTGTATTTTCTTTCCCTGATTTTTAACTCAAACTTATTTAACGACAGGAAATTAAAAGGTAAGTATACCCCTGGCAAGTGTAAGCCAGGGCCCTGATTTCAGACTCTCCATCCATTCCAAAAGTTTAGGCCCAATCCCATTTCGCCGTTTCCTCCACCATTTTCAATACTCATGAGCTCTGGGATGCGGTTCCCTGAATGAAAACCTCCTGCATGAGGACTGGACTGCACCTATGGGGGAGGGGGCATCCCACTGTGGTTACCTAGCAACACGGTAGTTAAGGAAGAGCCCAGAATCAGAACCCAAAACATGGGTGCCTCTGTTGGCTCTGCTACTTCTTATTGGTGGTGCTTTAGATGACTGTGCAGCTTCAATTTCTTCATTTGTAAAATGCAATACAAAAGAAATGAGCTCCATGCAACCCTTCGGTACAGCTGAGACAGACAAATTAGATCACATATGATGCTTTTAGAAATTATAGACTTCAAAAACTTATGGCTACCAAAAGGGAAAGGTGGGGAGGGGATAGACTGGGAGACTGGGGTTAACAAATGCAAGCTGCTATATACAAAATAGATAGTGAACAAGGACCTCCTGTATAGCACAGGGAACTCTGCTCAATATTCTGTAATAACCTATATAGGGAACAGAATCTGACAAAAAATGGATAAGTGTATATGTATAACTGAATCAATCTGCTGTACACCTGAAACTAACACTGACACTGTGCTCCAATATAAAATAAAAAGTAAATTAAAAAAGAAATTATAAAGGGCAATGATTAATTTTTCAATCTTTTTCCATTTCTTGAAGATAACAAAGAAGACAGTAAGGATCATGACCACCACTGCAGACTTGACCAGAAGTGGATGGATAAGTGAATTCTTACCCAAAATACCAGACCCAGGGGGCACTGCCTATAGCACAACTGATTCACAAAATTAGTCCTCACAAGACTCACACTGTCTGCAGGATTTCACAGTGAAGATGAAAAGAATGGAGGAGGGAAGTTAAGAAGAGAAAGAAAGGAAGTGGGAAGGAAATACCCTTGGACAATGAGAGTCATAAAGCACTAGGCACGGTCTGCACACAGGCACAGGGGCTGAGCTGCTGGGCACGGATTAGGTGGCGGGAACACATGCTCTGCGGAACGTAATAGTCGGGCACTGACTGGACTTCTTCCCACAAATGAAGCTTTCTATAGGCAGAAGGGGAAAAAAGGAGTGCCAAGTTCCAGGATAGGGTAGAGACATCATTTTAACAGACTTCTTGAAAACACAGGCTGCTTTGGGGAAGTTTCTGTGATGCCCCACAATCTGGCTTTATGTTACAGTACTTCGTTCCTTGCAAACATTCAGGCGAATGTTCTGAGTTCTCCTAACTCATTCTGTCCCTTATTCTCCTCTCCTGGACATAAATAACCCCTTTCTGACGTTGGATCTATTGAAAATGCACGCTAACACACTCCCACACATGCACACACACACACTTTCTTCTCTACTCCATCACCACCCTCAGGATCAAAACTTAGCAGCTAAAGTACTTGATATGTTAAGATCCCCCCAAGGATATCTCTTCCTGATGCTTTATTACAAACAGGAAATACAATTGCATTAACCCCCCAAGCCCTCCCCCCAAGACTCACAGACTCAGACCCTTTAACAGAGAGCCTCACAAATCCAACAGCCTCAGATAAACTGCCGCCTGGAGAATCACACGTTCATCCCACCCAGATGGCATGGCCTTGCTTGCACATTTCAGAAGACATCGCAAAAACACACAGGGTTGTTGGCCAAACACTGTCTGAAACACAGACTACAAATCAATGACACCCAAGTAAAATCAGAGCTTTCAGGAACTGCTCCCCCTATCCTCTTTAGTTACAGAATATATAATATACATTTATATATCATTTATATCATGGTGGCTCAGACAGTTAGGAATCTGCCTACAATGCAGGATACCTGGGTTCAATCACTGGGTCAGGAAGATCCCCTGGAAAAGGGAATGGCTACCCACTCCAGTATTCTTGCCTGTAGAATTCCATGGACAGAAGAGCCTGGTGGGCCACAGTCTGTGGGGTTGCAAAGAGTAGGACACGACTGAGCAACTAACAACTCAAACTCTAGCTACTTATGCTGTTATTCATCATATTTATCATATTATTGACATGATCTCACACTTATCCATCATAATATTCATCATATTATTGACATGATATTACACTTATCCATTGACTCTTAATTTCCAAGTATAATCTCAGGATTAGATGGGAAACTCCTTGAATGTAGAGATGTTGACTTATTTACATTTCTTTGTACCCTGAATCCTAACTTAGAAAATCTCCAGTGAAGACTTCAGAGATGATGGGTATCCTGAGAATACAGTGAGAAGGTAACCATCATTACCACTATTAATGAGATAACCGTGTCTCATGTCTGTGGTGTCATTAAGTTAGTTACCTCCCTGGAAGTTCTGCTGCCATTACTGAGTGAGAGCTTGAGAGGACCTGACCTGGAACATTGAGATGCTCAGGACTGCACCGTTTATATAGAAAATGCATTGTCCGCTGTTACCTATGTGCTTATATAGATTACTTCCTAACTTTATACTTAGGATAGAGTACTTCCCTTTCCGAAATGTTTTCTTCTACCCTCGGAGCTCTACCCCTCAAATGAACCTCATTGTGGAGGTGAAAAGCATGTTTTGGTTTCATCATTAAGTTCTTGCACTTAGGGCTACTTTCCTTTCTAGGATGTTTGATTGGATTCCCTCACTCTCCTTTCTCCAAAATGCTTGTTTTTCATAACTTAAATTCAAATAGTAGTCACAATAAATGGTTACTTAAAATTACTTTTTTTTTTTACAGGAAAAACAGTATCAATGAGGCCAAATAAGTGGAGTTAGTGGGAACTGCCTAAAAGGCCCTGAAATGCCACAGTTGTAGCTGTTTTGGACAAAGCGGCTCCGTCTGGTGGAAATAGAACCTTCTCTGGATGGACTGGACCACATCACACAGCCCAGAACCTGGGGTGTCTTCTGAAGATGTGAGAATGGGGGAGTAGGAGTCTGCTGTTGGTATTTGGATGGTCCATGGCAGGTGGGAAAACTGAATCACTGAATGGTTTATCTTCAGTTAAGCTGCTCTAATCACTGACCCCAATCTTCTGGGGTAATTGGCCAGGGGGAACCTGAATGGTGAGGTACAGGCACATATAGGCACTTGAAGATTAGGTACAACTCACATGCTCCTCAAATTTAATTCCGAGGCTCCAAGATGGGGGAGAAAGAACAAGCCGACCAAGTGCAGGAGCTGAGAGGCCCACACAGATTAGAGGAGGGGTGACTGGGCCTCATGGCCCTAGACCCACGGAGGAACAAAGATGTGATTTCAGAGCGAACAGCACACAGAACCCCTCCTGAGACTCAGACACTCACTCTAATTGTTGCTAAAGGTCAGTGAATTTTTTAACTAAATAGTTGGAACTAGAGGAAATCTGATGTTCGTCATTGTTTATTTTACCACATTATTTGCCCGCATCTGTGGTTTTTTTGTGTTTAGACTACATTTGTTCATTTTCCTGCTCCGTGAATTATATGGATCTTCTTAATGTGAGAAACAGTACATATTACTGAATTGTTTTAATACCACTTAAAAACATATAACTATTCTAAAATCTAGAGAACTGAGTAAAACAGCCTATAAGGAACTCATCTACTTGTTACATCTTCATGTAATTCTTGACACAGTAACATCTCAGCACTCAACATCTATATTGACACTTTGTGCAAAATTCAGCCGCATCAAAAATTATAACTTGCCTGTAGCATAGGGAACTCTACCCAGTGCTCTGAGGTCCCCGAAATGGGAAGGAAATTCAAAAAAGAGGGGCTATGTGCATACAGCTGATTCACTTTGCCGTACAATACAAACTAACATAACACTGTAAAGCAACTATACTCCAATAAAAATTAATTTTTAAAAAGTTATGAAACTGAGCAGAAAGAGTGTCTCCTCCTCATTCCAACCAGGTCCCACTGTCCTGACAGTGGGGCCATATTCTGAGCTCCTGGAAGATGGTGACTGTTCACACATCTGTGTTCTCTCCAGGAGAGATTCGGTCCTTAAGGAGGAAGGCAATGCTGGGCATCCTGTAACCATTGCCCCCAAGAGTCCTAATGTGTGTTCATTCAGCTCAACCCTGAGCCCCACATTCCAGTGCAAAACATATACATTTAACTTTCATCAGGGCTTCCCAAGTGGCACTAGAGGTAAAGAATCCGCTTGCCAGTGGAGGAGATGCAAGAGACACGGGTTCAATCCCTGGGTTGAAAGATCCCCTGGAGTAGAAAATGGCAACACACTCCAGTAATCTTGCCTGGGAAATCCTATGGACAGAGGAGACTGGTGGGCTACAGTCTACGGGGTCGCAAAGAGTTGGACACGACTGTGTGACTGAGCATACACACACACACACACACACACACACACACACACACACACACACACCTCTTGTTGCTTGCAGCAGTGACGCTCAGTGATGATGCCCTGAACACTGAGTGGATAATACTGACCACTGGTCCTTGGGGAAACACAGTAGGATCCTGGAAGCCTCTGGTTACAACATTTTCATCAACCGATCAATATGTAACCTGTTTAGAGACACCTTATTCAACACCTATTGCAGATTCATCAACATTGAACTCACAGCCAACAGCGCTGTGACTCCTGCTTAAATGTAGTCTCTCTGATGAATTTATTTTCCCCACAAGGCACATCTCAGCCTCCTTTTTGTTTCATTTTAAAAAACTGAATTCAGATATGTATCAATATAAATATTAATTTATATTATATTATATTCAGATTATTTTCTATTATAGGTATCACAAGATATTAAATAGATTTCCCTATGCTATACAGTAGGTCTTTATTGTTCATCTGTTTATATGTAGCAGTTTTTATCTTCTAATCCCAAACTCCTAATTCATCCCTCCCTGATCCCCTTTCCCTGTGGTAACCATAGTTTTTTTTTCCATGTCTGTGAGTCTTTTTTTGTTTTATAAGTTCATTTGTATCATTTCTTTCAATTCTACACATAAGTGATATCATATGATATTTATCTTTGTCTGACTTGCTTCACTTAGTACGGTAATCTCTAGGTCCATCCATGTTGCTGAAAATGGCATCATTTCATTTTTTCTTTTTTATGGCTGAGTAATATTACACTATGTATACACACCACATCTTCTTTATCTATTCATCTGTCAGTGGACATGATGGTTGCTTCCATGTCCTGGCTACTGTAAACAGTGCTGCTATGAACATTGGGGTGCTTGTATCTTTCTGAATAGAGTTTTCTCCAAATATATGTCCAGGAGTGGGATTGCATAATCATATGTCCAACCTTCCTGAGCTCAGGAAGTGCAGTGCACTTGAGGACATTTTAAGCAGCAATATCACCAACACAAAGAACAAAAGTGTGGTATACGTGGCACTAACTACTGTCCTGTTCAGTCTGAGCTGAACCCAAAAGGGGACCTGGTCTTGACCTTCCTCAGCCGCACATGCACGGCTGGTAACTCCACTTTCCTGCCACTCCTCAAGGGTCCAACAGTGACCGTGAAAGTGCTGTGAGCATCACTTGGGGGTCACAAATGAATTTTAGCAGGTAGATGAATTAACAAACACAGAACCTGCCAATGATAAGGGATCAGCCTATTCTAAAAAATTAAACACCCTTTTGTATTACCACCTGGAGAGTAAATTTCTGGATTGTGGAGCTATGTTTACTTTTGTTCTTGGTGGTACTGCCAGTTCTCAACATGTTATTTATAAAGAGTAAATGCCTCATCAATATTTGTCAGATGACTGAATGAATGAATGAAGGACTGAATCAACACTTCATCTGGCCCCCCACTCAGTGTAGGTCAATCTTCCTGCGACAGGTGGTCCCGAGAATTAACACAGGGGGCTTGTTAATTCAGACTCTTGTCGGAGCATTACACACAGAGTCCAAACAACAGCAAAATTCTGGACCACAAATATGTTTAATTCCCCAGGTAACTACCTCCCACCCCTCTCCTTCAATGCAACAAGCCAGTGTCTCATTTCCAAACAAAAATCCAAGCCCAGCCCCCCGTCCAGAAGCCTGGTCTCTGGCTCCCTTTGGCTTGTGCGTGGGCCCACGACAGGCCTTTGTAAACGCCCCGGCTGCTGAATATTTGATGAGCAGCATCTGGCTGAATGACAGAGCAGTCCCTGCCATCTACAGACAGACGCAGCCCTCCAGCCCCCATCACATCGTCAGCTCCTCTGATGGACAAGTGTTTGCTTCACTCTCACCTTCATGAACAAGCAGCCAGCACAGCCAGCATGCACGATCGTGCCTTTCCAATAAGCTGGCCGTTGAATGAGCCTGGTGGCAAAGAGATGATTAATCCTCACCTATTGCACAGTCCGAAAGCAAGTAATTGAGAAACAGAGGAAAAACAGAGTGGTACGGCATCTGGGACCGGAAGACCTGGTCCTGCAGCTATGGTGCCCATCGCTCTGCTGTCCAGACCCGGCCTGGCCATTAGCCCTTCCTCCACTTGCCTCTGCGTCTCCACTGAGATGAAGCAGTGATGGATCTCTGTGGCCTCAGGGTGGCCAGGTCTCTCTGGGGAGATGAAGCAGGAACTTACAAGCTAACCACTGCCTAGTGGTCACTCAGGGCTCATCTCAAGGATGCTAGGGGGTCAGGAGGGGAGTTGACGGGATTGTGTTGAGTAAACAAACAGGACTCATCTTCAGGGGCCCGTGTGTTGCTGTAGAACATACCTTTTCTGTGCTCTCTCCTTTTCCCTGCAGGGCCACTGCTGCCGCCTCCCCCATGGGACCCCTTCCCCCGGGAGCACACGATCCTGTACTGGAGTATTTTTTTTTCTTGGTCAGCGAAACAGGGGTCAGAACTCAGGCTTCACACACTCTCTTGGCCAGGACCCTGTGTCAGAGGCTCTTAGATGACCCACCTTTAGTGACTCTCTCTTAGATGTCTATATATAACATAATCTATGGAATGAGATAAAGAAATGTGAATGGTCTTTTAGTCAAAACATGATAAATGAATAACTTTTAAGCATTCAGAAAAATATATTCTTGGGATCCTCTTCTCTGCTTAATGCTGAGAAAATATCCTAAATGGTGTTTGCAGTACAATAACCGTCCACTTACACTGTCACAAGGCAGCTGGAGTATATGCAAAAATCTTTTCACTTATTTTCACTCTGTATTAATTTTATAATAAAACCAGTAGAATGTGGGAAATGCCTGGGTTGGTAACTGAATTATTTATTTTAGAAGCTTTCACTTATTGGATCAATTTTTTTAATGTTCATTTCAGGAATTATTCATGAACCTCTGTGTGTTTCTCAGCTTCCTTTTCTGTAAAACATAAATAGTATGGATTCCTATTTCTTGGGGTGTTGGGAAGACTCAACGAGGTGTAGAAAGCTTGAGGGAGCCACCTGGCAGACACAAGCCCTGCATGTGTTACCTAGTGGTTCTTCCGATTAGCAATTAGCACTGCTTGAAACTTAAATGTAAGTCTTCATCTGAAAGGGTTCTTTTGTATGAATCTATGCAAACATACATGGGTCTGTTTAAGAGAAATGGTTATATGCAAAGCAAAGCCTAGACTCTAATAAGTCAATCCATCAAAAATTAGTCTCGTCCAGACTGTGAAGTAAATCAGCTTCAAAACTGAAGCAAATGGACTCCAGATACACAGAGAAGCAAATCAAATCAGCTGAACCCTTTCGAAGGGAAGATACATTTTTCAAGTAAAAGGGAGGACCTCCTCCTCTGAGCTCTTTAACCATTTATTCAGCACAAGCACGGGACACGGTATCCATGAACTTGACTCCATGGCAGATGACTTAGTGTTCTGTCCAGGACCAGCATGTGGACTCAACAAGGGGGGGAGGGGGGAAACCAGGACCCTTGGAACTGAAGGAACCTGCTGCCCAGGAATGTGTTGTTAATGCACATCCTGTGCTATTTCTTAGTGTCCAAATGCCCAGGACAGTGCTGGTACAGGGCACCAGTGTGTGTCCGTCAAGTGAATAAACAAAAGAGTCATTTCCACCTTGAATTAGCAAACTGACATCCAATTCAGGCCCCTCACCCACTCCTGAACTTGTCTTGATGAACAGCACCTAAATCACGGTGAGGTCACACTACAGATTTGGTTGATCACAGCCAAATAAAATGCAAAGTTCAGGACTTCTGAGAACATCTCCTGACTCATATAATAATATGACCCTGTGTTTCCTGAGATGAGAATTATATGTGTGCCTGCAAGTTCTGTGTCACTGAAAGCTCTTTGCCAAATTCAAAATAACCACTCCCCAAAAAAGAACAGATAAAATAACCTAAAAGTCTTACCATTAATTTATTCAAAGATTCAAGAAGCAAGCATCTCATCATTTTGGTAGCATTCTGTTTGGTTGGGCTGATATTGATAATAAAGCACTTACCCCCAAATAATTTGCTCAATTAAATATTTCCTTGCCTTTTGCTTTACGATGACATAATAAACCACAGTAATAATAAGCTTAATGGTATAAAGAGTAATAGTGTTTTTAACAAAAACCAGATGCCAGCAGTTTAAAATATCTGCTACTATTTCCTCTCTGACGTCTAAACACAGCTTTACAAGTTGCAGACCGCTCTGCCTCTTCACATCGGCAAACGCAGCATCATTTTTCTTTTCACAGGAGCCTTCAGTGACTCTGGTAAAGTGTTTCCTGGGTCAGAACATGAGGGTGAGGCCTTCTGGTGATTACTTCACACACACACACACACACACACACACACACACACACACACACTATCCTATGATGATTACAATTTCCTCTTAAACTAGGACCCTGTTCAGAGCTGAAGAGAATAAAATATTTTTCCTTATTATTTTCGAATAACTTTGTCAACAGTTTACGGAAATGAACCAACCCGACCTGCTAAATTGCTCACCTTTGTCCTCAAAGCACAATGAAGCCTCTCTTTGACCACCCGCCTTCTAACACTATCCTCCTTGCAAATGTTGAAAGAGAGCCAAATTACGAGAAAAAGACCTTTTTAATGACTTTTGAATCATTGTAAACATAAGCAAACACAGCAAGGAAATTGCTACCTTGCTCAAAAAATATACAGAAAAGTTATGTAGGAAAAAAAAAATTTAGAAACCCACCCCTTCAACAAAAGGAGAAAATCTTCTCCACAAAAACCACATGTTGAAAAATATTTGGAAGGCATATCCTGAAAGTTTGGTCCTTTTGGTTTCCTTTGGCAACCTGAGTGCCTCAGCCAGGCCGGGACCCTTATGTGAGCTTCACCTGCTTCAGAAGGACCCAGCTTCCGTGACTGAACAGGGAGACCTAGGAAGACCCACCCAGGTACCCAAAGCCCTTCCCTCCCCTCCACCCCCAGGGCTCTGTTCCCACCTATGAGTCGTTCAATCTCACAGAAGGCTTCCGGTGACTGAGGGTCCCTGAACCAAACAACAGCTTTGCAGTTAGAAATAATTACCCACCGTAGACAACCCTTGTCTCTGGTCCTTCAGCATGTTTGTGTGTGTGCACGTGTGTGTGTGTGCACATGTGTGTGTGAGAGAGAGACATAACATGTCACCTGTGAACTGATTAAATGATGATGCTTCTAAGATATCTTCACTGCAGGTCAATGACTAGTATTGCCCAAAAAGTACTGTAGTCTTGACATTTGGAGAACTCCTTCTCAAACAGCCCCCAATAAGTAAATGACTCTCCCCACCACACACACACAAAAAAGAATGGAGACCTTCTTACCCTCCCCAGCCTGCAGACGGGCACAAGAACTAAGACAAGATGCTGGCAGGACTGAGCAAGGAGACAGAAGCGATTCACAGCAAAGTCCACATCCCACACCAGACTGTGGCTCTCACCCCAGACCCCCGACACTCTACTGATAAAGTAAGAGCTTTCCTTGCGTGCAAGGATGTAAATAAAACTCTCTGTTGAATCCAACTGAAAAAGATTTGAGACTTGAACATCTACAGAACCAAAATCTAAGAAAGCATGATCAGGTGCATGGAACCAGACGGTGAGTCCCAGCCTTATGGGGGAAGCGCTCCCTGATGGGTGGAAAGGCTGGTGAGGTGGGATGGGAACTGGTCAGGAGTCTAGACTATCCTAAAAGTGACTGAGGCTCACCAACCTCCATGGCAGGAGGACAGTGCAGTCATACCAGCCCCTCACCATGCAGGTTCCTAGCTGGTTAAGTGGATTTATAACCCAGTGGATTTTTTCATTCCAGAGTGGAGGGGGGTTCCTGCCATTTCAATCAATCATTTTCTATCCTCTAATTAAATGAGGTCGTGCGTAGGGAGCACTCACCGCAGCTCCTGACACATAGGAAACTGACCTGCTCTTAGCACCCTCAGTCCGCAGGCCTCTGAAGATGCTGCACCTGACTCTCTGGTCTGGGCCAGATAGGCGCGGCCGGATGGCTGTGGCCAAGACTTCAGGTACATCAAGCTAATCAGTACCTCCTTCAGGATGCTGCCTTCTGGTTCCCCCATCTCACTCTGCCCAGTGTCTTAGTCTCACACATCCATGCATCCACATGAACCCACCAGAGAAAGATGTTCCATTATTTTGTCACTTGGGTGTATCATCCAATAAATCTTAAACCTCCTCAATGATCATGAGGCACGACCATCAGACACTGTTTTACACTCAATACTATGGGTTTTTTTCTTTTTTTCTTTTCTAAAATTGATATAACTAATTCATCTCCATTTTTCCCCCATCAAAGTTGACTCCAAATACTATCACATCAGAGCCACCTTAAAAGAGCAGTGACTTGCCACCGTGGAGCCTGCATGAGTGTGTGCTAAGTCACTTCAGTTGTGTCCACCTCTGTGTCCCTATGGGCTGTAGCCTGCCAGGCTCCTCAGTCTGTGGAATTTCCCAGGCAAGAATACTGGAGAGGGTTGCCATGCTCTCCTCCAGGGGAGCTTCCCAACCCAGGGATTGAACCCATGACTCCTGCAATGGCAGGCAGATTCTTTACTACCTGGGAAGCCCACCACTGAAGCTACTTAAGGCAAACTCCAAAGGAGACTGCAGAGGATTAATCTGAGATTGGCTTAAAACAATGACAGCATCACTGGAACAAGTCCATGGCTTCCAAAGACAGCTTCTTTGACAGAGCTACCCTTCAAGGAAACACACAAGAGCCAGAGTGCTTGGGAGACCATGACAGTGAAGAACAATGCTTTCTTCTCATTTTTATTCTCCACAAACCCAAGCACAGTGTTTGGTGAAGGGCAGTCTTTCAATTAACATTTGTTGAAAGAAATAAACAATCACACTCAATAAGATGTATTTTCTACATAATATCCACATGTCATCAATCTGCACTGAAGCAAATTAAAATATCTCCTCTCAACAAACCCGTATCATCTCTCCAGACCCTTGTGCCCAGGGCCTGGTAATCTATCAGCCAACAAGTATTTATTCAGTGATTAGGCTTCCCTCTGTGCTTGCAATACTGAGAACAGTGTTCTGTCCTGGGCGCAGGTCAGACAATAGAGGGGTTAAGAGCATGACCACCTACACAGTACCTGTGTGTCCTGGGCTTGTTAACAAGAAAGCCTGGATATCACACAATTCTTAGCTGATATTTAAAGAGCACTAGGAAATATCTTGAGGTTAGGACCAGCTATGAGATTGAGATTTCTAAATCTAGCTCACTCTGATATTCAAAGTAATAACATTATCCTTCAAAACAACGGTCATGTTATCATTAGTCAGTGTGTGCTGACTACACACACTATACGGACTTTTATATCTCATACATCTTACCACATGTGTTCCATCCAGACAAAATACCAACTGTTCCACCACAATGAGAATACGCATTATGCATAGGCATAGGGAACTTAATATATACACGTCTAGTTAAAGAACTTAATATCTCATCAACTTGGAATATTTGGGCCACCTGAAGTTAACTACATATTAGTTCCTATTTAATGGAGTGACATCTCAATTTAAATGCAAAGCCCACTGCTAAGCAAACAGCAAGCGAAGATTTCCTTGCTTTCCTTCAGTATCTTAGGCTTCAAAAAAATCCCTAACATTGTAAGGAAAGCATACAACATTCTCATTTCTTCAATTATTCATAATCTTCTGATCCCCAGTAAATCTAAAGTAGCAAACTCCCAGGACCTATTACCCCACACCCAAGCTTCTATTTCCAGAGGAGAGACAGGTGTGAGTGATCAACTGTCCTGCGACATTTGCTCTCTTGGAGGCCAAGGGAAGCAGACGACAAGGGCTGGGTTCCTATACGCCAAGAACTCTAGACTGTTGAACAAAAATGCACTCATTCATTCATTCTGTAAATATTGATGGACGGACGGCTAGACACCAGGCGCTGTCCCCGGTCCTGGAAACACAGTCGTGAACAAAAGAGCAAAACCCTTGCCATCTTCAAGGTGGTCCACAAGGAGAGACTCCATAAATAACTGCACTAAAATGGGCTCTGGCCCAGCCTCTGGGAAGACCTGAGTGGATTGAGGACAAGGAGAATGTCTGAGGAGCCGACAGAGTTGGGAAGATGGAGATTAGCAGCCCAAGGAGAGGGGCTTCGCTGAGACCACCCTGAGCCTGAACTATACTGACATCTGACTCCTGCTGAGAAATCCAAGGAGAAAGAAGGGAGAAGCAATTTGCACACTGACTTACTAAGAGATCCCATCCTCTGAGCCCTGACTGTGCATGCCCACCTGTGTGTGTGTATGTGGGGGTGTGTGTGTGCGTGTGTGCATGTGGGGACATGTGCATGTGTGTACATGTGCATGTGTGTGTACGTGCACATGTGTGTGTGCACATGTGTGCGTGTGTGTGCACGTGTGTGTGTGTGTGTGTGCATCTGTGCGGCAGAGGCCCTGAATGGCAGGCAAAGAAGATGCCCTAGAGTTCTCTCCCAGATGACACTGGACCTTCCTACCCGTCTGTGAGAAATGTGTGTGACCCCAAGACTTCTGCAAAGCCACACGGCATCACCCCTCCAGGTCCACCAGATCCACCACTGTCTGTGTGGATGCCACACAGGCATCTTCTTGGACCATGTGACTTGAACCCTGGACCACACCTCCGCTAGAAACACCTGGACTGGGTGCCTCCAATCACAGAATTAGAACTACCAGGCTGTGAGTCCTGTGAGTTCATAAAGACCACGTGGGGCCTCCCTCCTTCCAGTCTCTGTGAGACTCCAGACACAGCAAACAGACAAGGTTGTGAGTCTCGGCCATGCCCCTTGGCACTAAAAGACAGGAAGGACGGGAGGACAGGACACACAACCCCAAGCCCTGCTCCCAGGTACCAGCTGGAAAGATGCCTGCAGGCTCCCTCTGAGCTGCTGGACCCTCGGCCCCAGGTGAGTAGTGTGGGGGCGAGGAGGCTGACACCTGTGCACACGATGCTGTCTGTGTTCTGACCTGCTACACTCTGGGGATTCAGACATTTATTCCCACACACAGAAACGGCTCTGCGTGTCTGATCTCATCCTTCACCTGTGTGTTTTCTGACGGAGTCACCCTCTCTGTGCTTGGGTAGAGATGATGGGTCACATTACACACACCTACCCCCACAGAGACCGAGGCCCTGGGCAGAGTGGGGCTGGGTCATTTGGGAAGAAGCAAAGCCAGGTGTCATCACTGAGTGTGACAAGGAAACCCTGTGACGTGGTTCTAGATAAAACAAGGGGACACCTTGACAGAAAAGCAACAGATCGTTTAATTGAGGACAAACAGGTACTCATCTCTAAAGCACTTAATTCTAAAGGTGAAACCTTCTTTCTTTAATACAGGAGCTCCCAACCATGAGGTAGGAGTTGCCTGTGTGTTACCATCTTGGTTCTGAGGCCAGAAGCTAAGCTGTTTACGTGTCTTTGTTTATGTTGGACTCTAGGAAGGAGGCTTGGGTGGGCGGGGTCTCATAAACAACATATTTTTGGTCTGATAAGGATTTGTATAGACTCACATTTCTCTAGCCCTTCTTCACTGTGTGTATTAAGATTTAAGTGAATTAGAAGAGCTATTACTTAAATTCTTCCTAAGGCAAGAAAACCAACAGTGCATCTGCAGTCCTAAGCATCAGGATGAACAATCAATTTATCAGTCGGGGGAGAACAGGAAAGACAGAGTCAGGATTTACTGCTCTGTTTACACCAGGACTTTACTGCTTTTCCTGAGAAGTCAGCACTGTGAGCTGGCACCATGGAGCCACGGCCATTCCCATGTCAAGCCTGACTTCCTGTCCTTTGCTATAAACACAGGGCCATCATTCTCACCTAAGATGTGGGGCACAGTCCTGATTTCTTGTAATGGCATCGTTTCAAAAAAACAATTAATTTGATTAACTGAGTGCAGTTTAATTTCTCTCTTTGTGGAAGAACTTCAAATCAGACCCGCTTCCTCATCGGAGCCTCAGGAAAGAGTCACTATTTCTCTCTAGGCCTTCAGGTTCCTGGAGAGCACTGGGGAAGGAGCTACGGGTTTGCAGTCACACGCTTGAAAAACTAGCACTGGAATCTGTGTCTTTCTGTACCTGACTGAGTCATGCATGACAGATTCCAGCTGACGTGTGATGCAGTTGGAACTGCCGGCTTCCTCTCCAGGCCTCCTGCTCATGTCCTAGCTGCACTTCCCACCACCTACTCCCAGCACAGAGAACCTGCAGATCCGCTTCATTTTCATGACCACACGTTGAGTTCCAGAACGTTCCAGACCCTCTGCAAACCTACAAACACAGGCCTGCCAGGGAACATGTGTGGGAAAAACAACTTCGAGCAACAAAAACTCATCACCATCAAGTGTCCCAGCTCCCCACTGGACCAGCATCTCTCCCTTCCGATAATCCCCGCCAGATGCGCCCCGCCCTGGAGCAGAGAGCCAGGGGCTCTTACCTTGCATGGTGGCTTTAGTTGGTTCCGAGAACAGGGGGATGAGCAGGAGGTAGATGAGGTAGACGAAGGAGAGCCCGTTGTACCGGAAGGCACAGGCTGTGGGGAAAGAAGAGGGCGTTAGTGATGGTGATGGTGGCCTCGGGCATCACAGCGACTGGTGGCCACATGACCACAGCGCATCTTCCATTAGGAAGAAAACACAGCTGCACCCATCTGTACCCATCATCACACGGAGTGTGGTGAGAATCGGGGAATGACAGTGCTCCCATCACCTAACCAGGAGGCAGCACCAGCACCCCTGTGACAGGCACGAAACCTGTCACAGATGAAAAGTGCTGCAGAGATGCAGGGCGACGGGCTGTGAGTATGTGAGGTGTTCAGAGGAGGCTGTGGGCAGAAGGAGAGGTGAGACTGAAGGGAAAAACGAGAGAAGAAAGTCTTTGTCAAACACTCTGCAGCCAGGCTCAACCCCAGTTATCTCAGGAACCCTGTGTGACAAGGACGGGCCCCCAGGCTCAGGGACCCACTCACTCGCTGCTCCGGTGAACAGATTCAGAGGATGAAGAAGTGTGGGGATGAACATTCGTCAGAGGGAATGTGGAGCTGACATCACTAGTCCCTGACCACGTGGATAAGAAGACATTTCAGGCGGATTACTCTGGAGACACATGCCCGGGACACGTGAGTTCATGTCAGTGTCAGCTCACACCAGCATTGCCCCCACATCAAGCCTTACCTGTGCATTACCGCTCACTCTCACCACCCTCCTTGCACAGATCCTGGTTTTATTCTCTCTACACACGACAAAGCAGCAGGAGTAGGAAGCACAGCCGGGCTGAGGTTGGAGCCTGTGAGCTCGTCCTGCTTCTGCATCTCCATCAGGAAGTCTGGCATCCTCACCTATCTGACTCATCCCCAGGAAACCATCAGGGGCTCAGGGGGCCAGAACCTTGCTTCCACAGGATGCTTGTAACTGTTTTGGTTTTATATAACCTTGTTCTGCAAGGTATCAAATCGTTCACACTGGAAATGTGTACACTAAGGACATTCCCAAACACTAACTCTGAAGAGGGAGAAATGAGCCCACTCCTGGGTTCTCAGGGCAGAGCCTTTAGTTCCCATTATTTATCACAAAGTCCAAAACACTTAAGGAGAGGCAGGGACGATCCAAGGAGGGTAGTCAGTTCAACCGCTCAGTCATGTCCAACTCTTTGAGACCACATGGACTGCAGCACACCAGGCTTTCCTGTCCATCACCAACTTCCGGAGTATGATCAAACTCATGTCCATGGAGTCGGTGATGCCATTCAACCATCTTATCCTCTGTTGTCCCCTTCTCCTCCTGCCTTCAATCTTTCCCAGCATCAGGGTCTTTTCCAGAGAGTCAGTTCTTCATATCAGGTAGCCAAAGTACTGGGGCTTCAGTTTCAACATCAGTCCTTCCAATGAATATTCAGGATGAACCTTCTTTAGGATTGATTGGTTTGACCTCCTTGCAGTCCAAGGGACTCTCAAGAGTCTTCTCTAACACCACAGTTCAAAAGCATCAATTCTTTGACGCTTAGCTTTCTTTATGGTCCAACTCTCACATCCATACATATGTGACCCCCTGCTCCCATGAGTAGGCTGAACCTGGGGCTCTGAGAGACCAGAGAAAGTGAAAGTACCAGGATCCCTCTTGGGGGCCTCTATCCTGGGTACCCCTGGTCCCTGAGGGGAGCCAGCCATTGGGCTGCAAGTTGTCCCAAGGAGGGGAGCCAGCCATTGGGCTGCCAGTTGTCCCAAGGAGAGGCCCCAAAGGAAGGAGCCGAGGCCTCCAGCCAGCAGCCAGCCTGCACCAGGAAAGGAGGAGATGGGTAAGCCTGGAAGAGGGCCTCGCAGGCTGCACCCTGACTGACCTTGACTGCCCTGACCAACCTTGACTGCAGCCCATAGGAGCCTAAGCCAGAGGCGCCTACTGAAACTTCCTGGATTTCCCACTCCCAGAAACTCTGCGGCAGGGTTTGTTGCTTTAAGCTGCTAATGTTTGGGTAATTTGTATGCAGCAACAGATGACTAATACCCAAACTTTCATTAAAAAAAATCAAGTCACTTCTAAAAATCCACCTTCGTTTATTTTTGTCTGAAATTATCCAGTTTGATTGATGACAGTGGCCTAATTGCTGAATTTTCTGCTTTATTTTATGTGTGAAGTTGCCACCCAGGAGTCACCTGAGCTTAGGGGCAAAATATGCCTTTAACTTGCCAGCAAGGCACACTCGAGCTAGAAAAGCCTCAGAAGGTAAATAGCAACACTCTCTTACCCAGTGTGATATTGTCGTGGTCCACGACCTGGAATCACAGAGCACACTCCCTGCCTTTGTAAAAAGCTATCAGATGCCAGTACCCATACCTCTCAGGGCCCACGCAGGCACCTGGAACCCTGTCCTCTGCCTCAGGGATTTACTGTGGACACTACAAGTTTTTACAATACAGATCAAGTTGTTCTAGGGAAAAAAAATTCTTCACTCTAGCTAAGAATGCACTCTCCCACTATTTCTACCTGGTTTCAACTATCCAAAATTATATGGAAAGTTCCCTCAAAGAATGACAACAGGAATTTTCCCCAAAAAAGACCTTGCCAGGCTTAGAGAGCTCACAATTAGAAACTGCACGATAACAAGTTATCAAGTAAAGAGCATTATCAACATTAGTACAGTCATTTGAACTATAGACAACTGGACTGGTCTCATTAACAAATTTCATTTTCTAAAGGTGAAAACAGTTCAGGAAAAACTCTCTAAGTAGGAGAAAACATAGATGTGACTTTGACAACTTAAGAGTTTTATCAGTATAGAAAAGGAGAAAATCTCTTGCAAATGTGAAATTTTCAAGATGGCCACATAACATTTATAAAAACTACTTGTGTTGCAATGCACGTGTACTAGTTTACAACATATTATATGATCACAAAGAGATTTATGTACACTCTAACTTCCACAATAATTGAAGGTAATAATCTTAGACTATGTTACTAAAAATAAGTGCCCTCAGAGCTGAATTTTTAGCAAAAATGTGTCCTCTCTTCCTCCACACCCTTCAGCAAGGCCAAAGAGGCCCCCACCACGAACTGCCTGCAGGATGACTGAGCTTAATGTTTAGAACCTCCATCTCAGCTAAGTACATTCTAAACACTCCTTAACGGCCTCAAAATGCTTTGTTTATTTTAACTTGCCAGACCAGTAGATACACATTATTCAGAATAAGCAACTTCACTACCAAGAGACAAAACAGTGCTGTCAGGCCAGTGATTCTAGAACTTCTTTTTGTGTTTATACTTTCAATAATTTTCCTTCTGCTCTCCGAAGCCATCGATGGCTTTTAAAAGGATGTCCTCTCAAAACCATGGTGATTTTTATAGAAAACAGTAAAGACAAGAGAAACACCTGCAAAGTATTTACAATGCAGCCGAAAAAAAAGCCCAGCAATTGCAGATTTTTCCTAAGGAAGCAAAACCATCAAAGAAATGAGAGACAGGAAAGACTGCCAAGTCACCTTATTCATCTGTTTGTGTAAAATTCTTTCCCCCAGGACATACTCCTGTGTTTCACATCTGGTGAAACTTATAAATGTCACGTGGTGATGCTTTAGGACAGCTGACAGACAGGACAAGATCACTCTCTTCCCTCTTCCTGTATCTCCGGCCTCCACATCCAGCAGAGGTCTGGTTCCAAGTGCTTCCTTCAGAAAGTTGCAAAAATGAGTTCTTGAAATGGCAACCCACTCCAGTGTTCTTGCCTGGAGAATCCCAGGGATGGGGGAGCCTGGTGGGCTGCCGTCTATGGGGTCGCACAGAGTCGGACACGACTGAAGCGACTTAGCAGCAGCAGCAGCAGCAAAAGGAGGACACCAGGGAGTCCCTTCCACTGCAGTTCAGAAGGCAGCCATCTGACCACACACTCTTACCACGCAGCGCCTACCCTCTGCTCCCCACACCGCCACCACTGAGTTCATGGGTGCCAGACACAAAGGGGAACAGAAGTATTCATCAAATAAGAAAACACACGTACAGGCAGTCCCTATATTTTAACACTACTTTTTTATCCAGAGATGTATGAAAGCTGACTTTGTTCTCGGAAGTCTACCAGTCAACACTGAATCCATCAGTCATATGTTTCAGATACTGTAAGAAACAGCAATTCCTCATCACATAAAAGAAATGGTCATTATGTGGTGAAGGTGCTAGCTAGCTAACCTGTAGAAGTAATCATTTTGCAATATGTAAATATATCAGATCAATACATAAACTGACACAATGTTATATGTCAACTGTATCTCAATGAAGCTGGGAAAAAGTTAAATACTGGATATTAATTTCATTATAGAAGGTGGTTAGAAGAATGTAATTTTAGAGTAAAGCTTCAAGAAAAACAGGACTATTACAGAGAATAAAACCAAATTGTATTAGCAGAAAATCATAAACACTACTCTGTTTACTAAAAATTTTAAGGGATCTAAGGAAAACTAAGGTGAAAGCATCTTATTTGTAAAGGATAAAAGCTTTTGAACTGAGTTTTCTACTTTTTTCCCATATAGCCTGGGAAATAATCTGTAAAATATGAGTTGAACCAGATAGCCATGAAAATCTTAGTGTGATTTTTTATTTTTTAGCCAAGTGAGTTTAAAATTTTGTTTCCTTTTTCATTTTAAACCAATAGGATCCCTTTTCTATTTTAATTAATTTAATATATACCTGATTGAATATTACTAACAGTATTAAATTTTAACTGAGTTCTCTAAGCTTAACCCCGGTTGTACAGTTTGCAGAAAACAAATTTAAAATAAGAATACACAGTGCTAATTTTTCCCCCTTTAATAATATCATTTCATATACTAGTCACCAGTTTATAAGTTTATCCATAGAAAGCTGTTGTATTTAAAATGCAAATCCTATGCTCAAGCTTGACCAGGCAACTTGATCCTGAGGTAACAGCATGGATGGTCTCTCGTGACTGCAGTGAGTAAATAAAGCTTTTATACCAATACATAATTCCTTAAGCTTTCTGAACACTCAGAAATAGGTCTGTTTCATTGAGCCTAAAGGGCCCTGCAATTAAATCCACAGTTCCTACAATTCCTCAAAATAGAACCTGTTCTCTTACTATTGTGATGAATAAATTAGGCTGGGTAAGCAAGTGCAGAGAAAAGGTGCAGCATTGAAACTGTTTCTTTGCTCACCCGCCATAATCTCTTGACGAGGAGAGTTAGTGTTGTAAATGGGGTCAGCCAGAGTCACCGAGGTCTGCATCTTGGTATTTACTGATTTCTTTAGAAATCACTAATCATCTTTCACATAACATTCATTCTCGTGTGAGGAAGGTACCCTTTACCTAAGTCAACTCACTTTTAGGTAATGCAACAATTTATAACTAGACCACTATACCTCTCTACTCGGAGAAGGCAATGGCAACCCACTCCAGTACTCTTGCCTGGAAAATCCCATGGACGGAGGAGACTAATAGGCTGCAGTCCATGGGGTCGCTAAGAGTCGGACACGACTGAGCGACTTCACTTTCACTTTTCACTTTCATGCATTGGAGAAGGAAATGGCAACCCACTCCAGTGTTCTTGCCTGGAGAATCCCAGAGCGGGGGAGCCTGGTGGGCAGCCATCTATGGGGTCGCACAGAGTCGGACACGACTGAAGCAACTTAGCAGCAGCAGCAGCAGCAGCAGCAGTCAACTATTAGGAAGTTCATGTCATTCAAACTGAAATAACTCAGGACTGATTACTGGACTCCATTATAAGTGGAGACTAAGTGGCATCTTCACTTTAGAAAGAAGAGAAATCAGCTGGAATTCCATTCTCTGCCCCAGTGTTCAAAGGCCTCCCACATGCTGGCCCGTGAGTGATCTGAGACAGCTATAGAAAAGGAGACATGAGGGCTGAAGAAAATGCGTGTGTGTATGTGTGTGTGCGTGTGTGTGTGTGTGTGTGTGTGTAGGTTTCATGTAGGCAGCACCATTTTTAATAACAGGATTAATTTACTGCCTGCCACAGTTTCCTTCTTTAAAGAACTCAGTAAAATGAGATTTCTTTTTTTTGCAAGCTTTCACTGTAGGCTTCAGAATATTCTATATTATTCTTGGCAGCATCCTCCCCAGACTGCTGTGTGCATTTGCATGAAAAGAAGTCGGTTCAGCTGCCGACGTGAAGTCCTATTTCTTCCACCCTCAGCACACGATGCTGCCCAGCGTGGTCTCTCCTTTAACAACTAATATGGCTGAAAAATGATTAAAAAGCACTGTTTTTATATTGATAAATTTACTTTGACATTCTGCCTGCTTCTTCCTGGGAACACCCTCTTCCCTGACATATATGGAGCCATCGCTATTGCCTTCAAATATTTCTGGTGCCGGAGAAGTAGACACACCTTTTATGGCATGAATTCAGCCCTCGACTATGTCTGGGCTTTATGCTTCTGATACCACAGTAACGAGGAACAGCACTGACCACAGTGTGAAACGCTTGCTCCCAGAACAATGTCCAACACAGTGAGGAACTGGACTAATGCCTCAAAATCAGCCTCTCCGCCAGATAGCCTGCTTGGGTCTAACTTGGACTCATAGCCTTTGATTTTGCACTCAGTCCTTTCCTCATCACTGCAAATGCCAGTCCCACTCAAAGTCTGCATAACAGAGGATGGGCTGTGCACCACACCCTCCTGGCAAACTACAGGACACGCAGGCCATGACCCCAGCCTCATCCCATCCCCAGCTGCCTCTGCCTTCTGCTCTCTCTCTTGTGCATGCATGCTAAATCCCTTCAGTCGTGTTTGACTCTTTGGACCCCATGGAACGCAGCCAGCCAGGTTCCTCTCTCCATGGGATTTCCCAGACAAGAATACTAGAGCGGGTTGCCATTTCCTCCTCCACAGGATCTTCCTGACCCAGGGATTGAACTGCGTCTCCTGAATCTCCTGCATTGCAGGTGGAGTCTTTACCTACTGAGTCTCCTGGGAAGCCCCTGCTCTCTCTTACTACCCTTCTTTTCAGTACCCACCACATTCTCTTGCCTCATAAAATTAAGGGAGTTTAACATCACTTCATGGGAATAGATGGGGAAACAGTGGAAACAGTGTCAAACTTTATTTTGGGGGGCTCCAAAATCACTGCAGATGGTGACTACAGCCAAGAAATTAAAAGATGCTTACTCCTTGGAAGGAAAGCTATGATCAACCTAGACAGCATATTCGAGAGCAGAGACATTACTTTGCCAACTAAGGTCCGTCTAGTCAAGGCTATGGTTTTTCCAGTAGTCATGTATGGATGTGAGAGTTGGACTGTGAAGAAGGCTGAGCGCCAAAGAATTGATGCTTTTGAACTGTGGTGTTGGAGAAGACTCTTGAGAGTCCCTTGGACTGCAAGGAGATCCAACCAGTCCATTCTGAAGGAGATCAGCCCTGGGATGTCTTCGGAAGGAATGATGCTAAAGCTGAAACTCCAGTACTTTGGCCACCTCATGCGAAGAGTTGACTCATTGGAAAAGACTTTGATGCTGGGAGGGATTGGGGGCAGGAGGAGAAGGGGACAACAGAGGATGAGATGGCTGGATGGCATCACTGACTCAATGGACATGAATCTGAGTGAACTCCAGGAGTTGGTGATGGACAGGGAGGCCTGGCATGCTGCGATTCATGGGGTCGCAGAGTCGGGCACGACTAAGCGGCTGAACTAAACTGAACTGAACGTCACTGGTGAGATGCTCTATTGGGGAAACTGATCATTACAGGAACATGTTTAAGTTTACAATACAAGCTTTAATCAGCTCATGACCCTGACATGAGAGAGCGTTTGATTTTTGGTCACTAAATGAGCAAGTTTTGAATCTCCTAGATTTCCAAGTGTAGATGACCTTTCCTGACCTGTGGCTATGGATTTGCTAGATGACCCATAATTGTCAGAACTTTCGCCAAAGTCCTCAGAGTGAGACTATTTGGGCATCCCAGTCTAACTCCACAAAGCAGGTCTGAGTCCTGAGCCCACTGAGGCTCAGCTGGAGGCTTCCTATCGAGATTCTGTTCAGGCTGGGTTACTTCCACAAATGTCATCAATAGGTCCCTGGGGCCATTTCCACAGGGACGGGCAGTGGCAAAACATTCCACCCTTGGCCTGTGCCCAGGAAGAGCTCACACAACAATGCATGTCCTTAGACATGCCCCCTTCTACCCACCCACCCCCATTAGCCATTCCCCAAATGCACACCACCAGGCCCTCGACCACCTTGGAACACAGACTCCCTCCTGTTCACTATTCTATTTCCAGTTTCTATTCCCATTTCTAAACATAGTAAGCAGTCAGTAAATATTTACTGAAAGAGTAAATAGATCCCTGCCTCTTTCTTTGCAAACCTGTAATGCCCTCTGCACAACCATGGGTCCCAAATTCCGAAGCATACTTCAAACTTACCCAAGAGTCTATCTCCTCCCAGATAACGCCCCCATCACCCAATAAAAAATAATCTTCCCTGAATAAAAAAGCACACCTTTCTTGCAGTAAGAAAACAATTTGGTAAGACTGCCACACTGGGAACTCGGCACCACAAAGAATGGTTGTTGCTCATAGGAGTTAACACAAAAAGATGTGCACAAAACAATGGGTCAAAACCTGGCTTAGACAACTGTGTACAACACGACAGTCCTATGAGGTTGACATTAATATTTTTAAGGTCCCCCATTTTCAAGAAACTAAGGTTCACAAAGGATATGCAGCTTGCCCAAGGTCAAGGTGAACTGGGATTTAATCCCAGTCAGGCTGAGTCTTACCTCCTCCACTCCCCAGCCCTCTATACATACAGAAAACATCTGGAAGAACATCAGACCATTAACCTCTAGGAGGAAGGGTTGAAGGAGGGAGAATAGTCACCTTTTAAATAATAACATTAATTTTTCTCATAACAGGTATTTGTACATTTTGCATTTTAAAATCAAAGTGTGTGCATGCTAAGTCACTTCAGTCATGTCCAGCTCTTTGTGATCCCATGAACCATAGCTTCCAGGCTCCTCTATCCATGGGATTCTCCAGGCAAGAATACTGGAATGCGTTTCCATGACCTCCTGCAGGGGATCTTCCCAACCCAGGGATTAAACCTGGGTATCTTACATCTCCTGCATTGGCAGGCAGGTTCTTTAACTAAATCTAAGGAAATGTAATTGCTTACATTTCTGAATACCCATCACATTTATGATCTGGCTCCATGTGACCTTGAAGTATTTCACCCTGTAAACTCATCACCCATTTGAATGGACTGTAAGCCCCTTAAGAGCAGGACTGTGTGTCAGCTGTGATTTTGGGAGCCCAGCAGAGTACCTCTCACATGACAATCATGTGACAATGTGCAGAATGAATGAAGGGATGAAATGCTGGACTTCTCTTACCCTTGGAGACAGAGATATCTGAAAAAAGCTGTTGTGTCTGACAAGTGGTGTAAATGTTCAATGGCTGTCACCAAACAGATGACTCTGCAATGCTCAGTCTGGCTCACATAATGACATGGCTACAACGAAGAATATTCAAAAGGGATGAGACAAAGATATCTGTTGGAAAAACAATATCTGGGTAATAATTTCCACTTAGGCATCCAGGAAGAGGCAAGAAACAAGAAAGCTTCTTGAATCATGAATCTTTCTGTCATGATGAAGTTACACTCTAGGGAGCTTCTCTTGGAAGAAAAAGGTATACGAAGTTAAAGTCCAATTCTTAACCATTTCCTTCCTACAGATGGATTCAATGCAAATTCTACATCACCGCAAGAGGTTCTATAAGGCTTTGGTCAGCTTTGGGGGTGGAAAGACATTTCTTAACCATACATACCACACAAAGAAAGTGGGGAAATGTGCTTTCAGTGTCCATCTTTAAACATTGACTCTCACAACCGGACTCCTATTTGGTGGCAACTAAGAGGAAGTCAAAATGTGAACCTGAATAGAGCTGCATTGGACAAATCCACCAACATCTAAGCCTCAACTTCCCGTCTCACGGCTGGTTGCTCAGTGGTAAAGAATCCACCTGCCAATGCAGGAGATGCAGGTTTGATCCCTGGGTCAGGAAGATCCCCTGGAGGAGGAAATGGCAACCCACTCCGGTATTCTCGCCTGGAGAATTCCATGGACAGAGAAGCCTGGCGGGCTACAGTCCATGGGTCACAAGGAGTCGGATACAACAGAGCAACAACTTCCTGTCCCAGAGAAGAAATATGCCAGGAATAACCTTTTAATGCTTCTAGAGGCCAGTTGAATCAGCAGTACTTAAATAATAGGTAGGATGAGCTGAAAGGACTTTGCAGACCTCCTAAGCTGTCCAGGGGCCACTTCTCTTCTCGGCACAACTCCTAGGGGGGTTTAGCACTAACCGGGCATGATCTAGGGGCAAAGTTCAACTTCCACTTGGGGTTGGAGACAAATAGCTGGGAGCAAAAGGCTTCCAGTTGACTTCTTTAAATAGAATTCACCCTCTGGACTCCAGCGTTTTCTTCCATTTCTTCTTCAGTTAAAAATGGAGATTGCACTCAGTCATGTCCAACTCTCTGCATCCCCATGGACTGTAGGCCACCAGGCTCCTCTGTCCATGGGATTTCCCAGCAAGAATAATGGAGTGGGTTGTCATTCCCTACTTCAGAGGATCTTCCCAATCCAAAGATAAAACTTGCATCTCTTGCATTGGCAGGCAGATTCTTTACCTCTAGTTCCCCTGGGAAGCCCCCAAATGGGGAGGAACCTCTCAAAATCAAACTTCAACTATCTGGCATAAATCACACCATGGCCCACAACTGAATAACATCCCCCTCCCTCATCAGTAAGGATTAAAGTTTCATGTGAACAGGTAACCAGGAGCCAAAGGAAAGGGGATGAAGACTACTGGTGGTGATCACCTTCTACAGAAAAGGGTACCATGCAGAGGTGATTCTGCATTTCTAAGCTGACCCACCCTCCCTTGGCACAAATGAATCCTAAAGAGAAAATAACTCTTCCCCCTCTCCTTCGCAGATAGAGAACTAAAGTTTGCTGCTGTATTTTTTCAGCTTCAGCTGGAACCTGTTAATTTTTGTTTTTTTTTTTCTTTTTTTTTTCTTTTTTTTTTTTTAGTTTTTTATTTTTTAAATTTTAAAATCTTTAATTCTTACATGCATTCCCAAACATGAACCCCCCTCCCACCTCCCTCCCCACAACATCTCTCTGGATCATCCCCATGCACCAGCCCCAAGCATGCTGCACCCTGCGTCATACATAGACTGGCGATTCAATTCTTACATGATAGTATACATGTTAGAATTCCCATTCTCCCAAATCATCCCACCCGCTCCCTCTCCCTCTGAGTCCAAAAGTCCATTATACACATCTGTGTCTTTTTTCCTGTCTTGCATACAGGGTCGTCATTGCCATCTTCCTAAATTCCATATATATGTGTTAGTATACTGTATTGGTGTTTTCTTTCTGGCCTACTTCACTCTGTATAATTGGCTCCAGTTTCATCCATCTCATCAGAACTGATTCAAATGAATTCTTTTTAACGGCTGAGTAATACTCCATTGGGTATATGTACCACAGCTTTCTTATCCATTCATCTGCTGATGGACATCTAGGTTGTTTCCATGTCCTGGCTATTATAAACAGTGCTGCGATGAACATTGGGGTATATGTGTCTCTTTCAATTCTGGTTTCCTCGGTGTGTATTCCCAGCAGTGGGATTGCTGGGTCATAAGGTAGTTCTATTTGCAATTTTTAAAGGAATCTCCACACTGTTCTCCATAGTGGCTGTACTAGTTTGCATTCCCACCAACAGTGTAGGAGGGTTCCCTTTTCTCCACACCCTCTCCAGCATTTATTGCTTGCAGATTTTTGGATCGCAGCCATTCTGACTGGTGTGAAGTGGTACCTCATTGTGGTTTTGATTTGCATTTCTCTAATAATGAGTGATGTTGAGCATCTTTTCATATGTTTGTTAGCCATCCGTATGTCTTCTTTGGAGAAATGTCTATTTAGTTCTTTGGCCCATTTTTTGATTGGGTCGTTTATTTTTCTGGAGTTGAGCTGCAGAAGTTGCTTGTATATTTTTGAGATTAGTTGTTTGTCAGTTGCTTCATTTGCTATTATTTTCTCCCATTCAGAAGGCTGTCTTTTCACCTTGCTTATATTTTCCTTTGTTGTGCAGAAGCTTTTAATTTTAATTGGATCCCATTTGTTTATTTTTGCTTTTCTTTCCAGAATTCTGGGAGGTGGGTCATAGAGGATCCTGCTGTGATTTAGGTCTGAGAGTGTTTTGCCTATGTTCTCCTCTAGGAGTTTTATAGTTTCTGATCTTACATTTAGATCTTTAACCCATTTTGAGTTTATTTTTGTGTGCGGTGTTAGAAAGTGATCTAGTTTCATTCTTTTACAAGTGGTTGACCAGTTTTCCCAGCACCACTTGTTAAAGAGATTGTCTTTACTCCATTGTATATTCTTGCCTCCTTTGTCAAAGATAAGGTGTCCATAGGTGTGTGGGTTTATCTCTGGGCTTTCTATTTTGTTCCATTGATCTATATGTCTGTCTTTGTGCCAGTACCATACTGTCTTGATGACTGTGGCTTTGTAGTAGAGCCTGAAGTCAGGCAAGTTGATTCCTCTAGTTCCATTCTTCTTTCTCAAGATTGCTTTGGCTATTCGAGGTTTTTGTATTTCCATACAAATCTTGAAATTATTTGTTCTAGTTCTGTGAAAAATGTGGCTGGTAGCTTGATAGGGATTGCATTGAATTTGTAAATTGCTTTGGGTAGTATACTCATTTTCACTATATTGATTCTTCCGATCCATGAACATGGTATATTTCTCCATCTATTAGTGTCCTCTTTGATTTCTTTCATCAGTGTTTTATAGTTTTCTATATATAGGTCTTTAGTTTCTTTAGGTAGATATATTCCTAAGTATTTTATTCTTTTCGTTGCAATGGTGAATGGAATTGTTTCCTTAATTTCTTTTTCTACTTTCTCATTATTCGTGTATAGGAATGCAAGGGATTTCTGTGTATTGATTTTATATCCTGCAACTTTACTATATTCATTGATTAGCTCTAGTAATTTTCTGGTGGAGTCTTTAGGGTTTTCCATGTAGAGGATCATGTCATCTGCAAACAGTGAGAGTTTTACTTCTTCTTTTCCAATTTGGATTCCTTTTATTTCTTTTTCTGCTCTGATTGCTGTGGCCAAAACTTCCAGAACTATGTTGAATAGTAGTGGTGAAAGTGGACACCCTTGTCTTGTTCCTGACTTTAGGGAAATGCTTTCAATTTTTCACCATTGAGGATAATGTTTGCTGTGGGTTTGTCATATATAGCTTTTATTATGTTGAGGTATGTTCCTTCTATTCCTGCTTTCTGGAGAGTTTTTATCATAAATGGATGTTGAATTTTGTCAAAGGCCTTCTCTGCATCTATTGAGATAATCATATGGTTTTTATTTTTCAATTTGTTAATGTGGTGAATTACATTGATTGATTTGCGGATATTGAAGAATCCTTGCATCCCTGGGATAAAGCCCACTTGGTCATGGTGTATGATCTTTTTAATGTGTTGTTGGATTCTGATTGCTAGAATTTTGTTGAGGATTTTTGCATCTATGTTCATCAGTGATACTGGCCTGTAGTTTTCTTTTTTTGTGACATCTTTGTCAGGTTTTGGTATTAGGGTGATGGTGGCCTCATAGAATGAGTTTGGAAGTTTACCTTCCTCTGCAATTTTCTGGAAGAGTTTGAGGAGGATAGGTGTTAGCTCTTCTCGAAATTTTTGGTAGAATTCAGCTGTGAAGCCGTCTGGACCTGGGCTTTTGTTTGCTGGAAGATTTCTGATTACAGTTTCAATTTCCGTTCTTGTGATGGGTCTGTTAAGATTTTCTATTTCTTCCTGGTTCAGTTTTGGAAAATTGTACTTTTCTAAGAATTTGTCCATTTCTTCCACGTTGTCCATTTTATTGGCATACAACTGCTGATAGTAGTCTCTTATGATCCTTTGTATTTCTGTGTTGTCTGTTGTGATCTCTCCATTTTCATTTCTAATTTTATTGATTTGATTTTTCTCTCTTTGCTTCTTGATGAGTCTGGCTAATGGTTTGTCAATTTTATTTATCCTTTCAAAGAACCAGCTTTTGGCTTTGTTGATTTTTGCTATGGTCTCTTTTGTTTCTTTTGCATTTATTTCTGCCCTAATTTTTAAGATTTCTTTCCTTCTACTAACTCTGGGGTTCTCCAATTCTTCCTTTTCTAGTTGCTTTAGTTGTAGAGTTAGGTTGTTTATTTGACTTTTTTCTTGTTTCTTGAGGTATGCCTGTATTGCTATGAACTTTCCTCTTAGCACTGCTTTTATAGTGTCCCACAGGTTTTGGGTTGTTGTGTTTTCATTTTCATTCATTTCTATGCATATTTTGATTTCTTTTTTGATTTCTTCTGTGATTTGTTGGTTATTCAGAAGTGTGTTGTTCAACCTCCATATGTTGGAATTTTTAATAGTTTTTCTCCTATAATTGAGATCTAATCTTAATGCATTATGGTCAGAAAAGATGCTTGGAATGATTTCGATTTTTTTGAATTTATCAAGTTTAGATTTATGGCCCAGGATGTGATCTATCCTGGAGAAGTGGAACCTGTCAATTTTTCAAGCAGACTGCCCAGAAATACAACCTAGAAAGGAAAGCAATCTCCAGCCTTCTTCTTCTTACTCTTTTTCTTTCGAAACACATCCTGGGGCCCCCAAAACTCATCTTCTGGAAGCCTCCTCCAGACAGCAATAATTGGGCCATTTCATTGGAAAAAGCACTATTTGGCCTCAGCAAATAACATCAAACACACAGGCCAGGATGAAGGAATGTAAGATACACAGTGGATTGAACCAATCTGTGGCTTGCTAGGAATCAGAGGTGTCAGTGTTTGTCACAGTCACCTTAACAGTTGTCACTGCCTCTGTTCTGTAGACTTCACGGAGGCTCCAGGTAAGCCCAGGTGATCCCAGGACCAACTCCACCTGCCAGACCACACCATTCACAGCCTGAGGGTCCAGCCCACAGTGTGTTAAACACACACACACACACACACACACACACACACACACACACATTTTAAAGCAGACTTGAATTGGAATGCTTACTGGCACACAAAAATCCTGCTTTGGAAAGGAAGGAAGAGGAGAGGGGAGGAGGGAAGGTGGGCCTCCCACAGTGAAAACGCTGGTGGTGAGGGTGGTGACCTGAAACCTGTGAGCCACTCAGGACAGAAACTATAAACCACCCCCCTGCACCCCCAGCACCCAGAATGATGTCCTGACACAGCGAAAGATGGATAAACACCTGTTCACTGAGCTGCATTGATGTGACATACAAGAAATAATATTTATTATGATATACACAGGTTCCTGAAAACGGATATGTCAAAGAGGAGGAATATTAAAATTATTACCATAAAAATTGATGTGAAGATGACTTTTAAAAACATCATCTTGCTTCTTCTAGCAATAAGAAAATTCAATGTGGAAGTCTTAATAACAGGTTAGTGAGACTGATAAGAGGAAAAAAGAAATAGGAGGACAAGGAAGTTATTATAAATAATCGAACAAGAAGAATCAATTTGAAAATTTGCCAGTAACTATTCTGAAGGAAGTAACTGATATGAAAACACTATTAAATGGTGAGAATGGAGTCTCCTTCCTCTAACCAAACCGTGTTGCCGTTTTTAAAATGAGGCAAATAAATAATTCAAAGTCTTTTTAACGGGAAAAGGTGAAGGAGCTGAAAATGTCACATTTAACAGAAATAGTATTTTAATTCAAAACTACACGCCAGTCCCCGAAGTATTTATATGGAATAGCATAAGTCTTGTATGTTCTGGATAGAAATGAGTGGCCAGTCCTGCTGTGGTTTGTCGGGAACTTGCCCATGTCCTGCTCAGGGCCACCGTCAGCCCTGATCACTGGCAGAGCCCAGGTGACTGCAACTCCTGGCCACTCTGCTTGCTTGACAGTGTCCTCTCCCAAGCAATACACTTGGTCTTTGTTCCTTTGATTCTAAACGTATTTTTCTGACTCTAGACAATGGAGGTGTTTCTTTTCTCTGCAAATTAATAAGAACTTGGAGCTGGTGCTGGAGGAGCCTATAAGCTCAACAGATGGGGAGAAGAGGCCAGGTGGACACCCTGGTGCCTCCTGCAATGGGTGAGGCTGCTGGTCCCTGCTCTGGGCCTCTCTGCATCTCCTAATCACTCCATGCTTCCTCCCTTCCCCCAAAGCCCTTCATCAAGAGCACCTAACTCCCCACAGCAGGCCTTCAGCTCCTGTCCATCCCCTCGGGTGTTCATCTTCCTCCAGTGCTGGACACAGGTGTGGCAATAAGAGGGTTGAGGCCCATGAGGACCACATGCCCTGCTGCTCCTGCCCTTCCACCCGCCACCTCTGCCCACACTCAGAGTCCAGGTGCAGCCACCTGGCAGCAGACCCTCCCACTGCTGCTTCTTTCCCTGTTCTCTCGCCACCTTTGTACCAAAACCCACAGTGTCCTGCGTTTCTGTCTTGACTGGCTCAAGTGCCATCCTCAGGAAGCCATCTCCTGAGTGTCTGATGCTGAAGGGGGTCACCTCCTGGGCTGTGCTCCCAGGGGGCCTGTGCAGACCTCTGCATGTACCCACTATGTCTCGACTGTCCCCCAACATTTTAAGTTCCCAGAGGCATCAGCTCCATCCTAGGTTTTCCTGTATCTTCAGGAGCCCAACAGAAAAGGTCCTGAGATGAACACATAAGACCGGAATTCCCAGTGAGTCCAAATGAGGTGGAACTCCCATTCTGATGCATCTCTGACAGCGGCCTGACCAAGGAAACCTAGATGATATGAAGTATGTCGACATGTCCTCACATGAGAAATCCAGAGAATTCTCCATGGCTGTCTACACTAATCAGCATGCCCTCATCTCTATGGAGCAGAAACAAAGAATGTTCACAGAGAGCCCATAGATGTCTACTTTCCTAGTTCTTTGAGCCCACGCATAATCCATTTAGCAATCATCTTCCTCATCACAGGTGCCATCTCTCAGCCACCAATAAAGAAGACTTTGTCAATCAAGGTCCCAACAGAACACAGGAAACACAGTCAAATCGGGTGATGAAGGCCTACATCCAGGTCTACAGTCTGGGTTCAAAAAAGGTACAAAGGACGGCAGAGCAGCAAGGGGCGATCAACAGAGGAGAGAAACCTGCACCTAACTTCTGTCCAGCCCCACCCTCCTCATCTCTTGCCAGCACCTCTCCATGGCCACCTAACCCAGGAGAACAAGGGCAGAAAAGCACCCTAATGCAGTCCACTCAGACCAGTGAGGGCAGAGCAAAGGATAGCCCATGGGAGCGAGCCAGGTAACTGCACCAGCAGCACTGAGTTTTTTTTAATTATCACAGACACTGTTCCCCTGATGTTCTGTGTATGTCAGTTCCAGCAATTGGCAGTTTGCTCATGTTCATGACATGCCCATATGTGTGTATCCGGGTCAGTGCCCTGACAACTGGTCACATGTAACAACCTCCTGGACCTCTGAATCCAAACTCCAGCACCCTAACAACTGTGGCTTTTCAAAGCTGGTAACCATCCATATAAAGTCTCAGAGCTTAATTCATCTGAATTCTTCTTTCTTTCTCTCTCTCTCTCTTTTTTTTTTTTTTTTTTGGTTTATGCTGGGTCTTTGTTGCTACACTCGGGCTTTCTCTAGTTGTGGTAAACAAGAGCTACTCTCTAGTTGCAATGCACAGGCCTCTCATTGCAGTGGCTTCTCTTGCCGGGGAGCACAGGCTCTATAGTGCGAGGGTTTCAGCAGGTGTAGCTTGCAGGCTCCAGAGCACAGGTTCAAGAGTTGTGTGGCACGGGCTTAGATGCTGTATGGCATGTGGGATCTTCCCAGACCAGGCATCAAACTGGTTACCCTTGCAATGCAGAGTGAATTCTTAACCACTGGAACACTAGGGAAGCCCTGAACTCATCCTGACAATAGAATTCTCAACAGAGGGACTGAGGACCTCCATAGTGAGACTTAAAGTCTGTCCTTGGGTTGAACTGGAGAACACAGGTGTGATGGAGCATCTCCAACAGAAGACATGTAACTGAGTTCAAGAAATTATTCTCTCATTGACAGATGAGATTCCAAAGCCTGGGGGCTGATGAGTGTGCACAGATCACCAATGGCCTCTGGGACCTTCTCAAACGACTTCCCATTCCAGGACTCGGAAAACAACGAGGAAAGGATGTACAGTAATCTCATGACCTGAACTCCTGAAATTAGTTTAAAAAGACAAGGATTTCAGGTTGAATGATGGGGGTGGGTAAGGGACATCTCCTCATCCTGGGAATAATGACCACCGTCCAGCATTTTGGAATACCAGCTGTGCATGGGGTGCCAGCCAGTCCCCCGTATGTCCATCACAGAGCTTTCCAGCTGGCTCATTGTGCTGATGGCAAAGCATGTGGACGGGTGGAGGATCCATCCATCTTCTCAGTCCATCTGATCACGAAGGTTTCAACAAGAAGGAGGGGGGTCTCCTTTTTGTCCACAGAGGTGAGGAGGAGGCGAGCAGTGTTTTGAAAGCAATTCTGTCTCCTGTGCTGGCCCTCCAGGGCCACCACAGCTAAGGCTCTGATGAAAGCCCAGAGCATCACAAATCTTACCAAGAAAGCCTTTTGATCTCCTGAGCCTTGATCTCAGAGGGATCATACAACTGTGACAGAAGATGTCAGACACTTCCCTATTCCACCACAGTGAAGAGAACAGCACACAAGTTTAATTGGAAATTCTGAAATGGAGCTCGAGGTATTGACCAGCCAGGCAGAGCCCTTCCAATGGGAGGAGGCAGAGCAGGAAGGTGGCCCCAATGCCCAGACCCTGCTGATCTGTGCCCCAGCTCAGCTCAGTAGCCAGGACTCATCCTCCTATTGATTCCCTATCTCGGAGCCTCTGTCTCAGGGCCCTTTTCCTGGAACAGACGATAGCAGTCCCCTTTGACCTCTGATAAGCTGGCTGCCAAGTCAAGCCTACAGATTAAATGGCCAAGAGACAAAGGAGAGGGAGGGAGAAACACAAACAGCCCCTTAAAATAAAAATGAAAACTAAGTATTTATATTTGGCTTTAAGCTTAAAAAAAAAAATGGAAATGAGTGTGAGGCTCCCTCCGTGCAGGACACACAGATCCCAAACGGTCTAAGGGCTTCACAGAGTCCACTAACTGCACTGACAAAACGCTGTGGAAACCTATTCTAGACCTGAAGGGGCGGGGTAGTGGGGGAGTGGTCGGGGAGAGGGCAAGGGCAAGGGAAGTCAATTACTTCTGGGCAAACAGCCCAATAAGCTTCAAGTATAAATATAAGCAAAAATAGATGCACAAGCATTTTATCTTTCCAATCAGACTTTCCCAACTACACGTCCTGCTTTCTGTGAGAGGCTGCACGAGGCACAGCTGTCTTTCAAACAGGCCCACATGTTTGCACAGGAAGGTCCATTTCTTAAGAAAGACACAAAAAAATGGTACAGATGAACCTATTTACAAAGCAAAGATGGAGACACAGATGTAGAGAACAAATCTATGGGCATCAAGGGAAAGAGGGGGTGGGATGAATTGGGAACTTGGGATTGACACACTTGATGGTGGTTTAGTCACTAAGCCCTGTCTGACTCTCGTGACCCCATGGACTGTAGTCCGGCAGGCTTCTCTGTACATGGGATTTCCCAGGCAAGAATACTGGAGTGGGTTACCATTTCCTTCTCCAATACACTATTGATACTATGTATAAAATAGATAATTAGTGAGAACCTACTGTATAGCTCAGCAAGCTCAACTCAGTGCTCTGTGGTGACCTGAATGGCAAGGAAATTCAAAAAAAGAGGGGATATGTCCATACATATATAGCTGATTCACTTTGGTATACAGCAGAAACTAACACAACATTGTAAATCCAATCTACTCCACCAGTAAAAATTAATTTATAAAAAGGAAAGCCACAAGCATACAGCTTCACGGATCCCTGTGTTAGTACACATGAAATGTTACCTCTCTACTATCTGTTGTAGAAACATCCCCTAATCAATGTGTTGGTGCAGTGGAGACAAATTACTAGAATGGTGGACCTTGAGCCCTGGCATTAATAGGAGGTGTTATATTGAAAATGTATTTATCCCAAGGCAAGATGATCTAACAACTCATCTGAAGAGAGCTTTCCTAGCTATGTGGTCCCACCGACAGCACAGAGAGGAGATGGGTGCCTATTTTGGGGTGACAGGGAGGTTAACTGAGATGGGAGCATGCCCAGAAGGGGCTGGCCCGTCGCGAGCATGACAAAAGGGTCTGCTCTTGTTCATAAAGCAGTTGTTGGAAATCTCCTGGCGGCCGCAGCTCAAGAGCACAGAGTTTCCTGGTCAGAGTCATTCCTCAGACGCACAGGTGCCCTTCTTCCACTGTAAAAGCCCCTGAAGCCGGCCTGTCCTGTCACAGTGCAGGGAGGGGGAGATCAGCAGGTTTGCATGCACTTTGGTTAAACACAGCCAGGGGTCCAATACAGGACTCTCTGGAGTGGGCAGCATATGTGCTCCTAGACATGGGGTCAGTTTCACTCAGACTCGCAGCTGAAAGTCAGCTTTCAGAAGGAGGTTACAGGAAGAAATTGAAGATGGAGAGTCACAGAGGATATTAAGAACACATCGTCTCAAGTACTCTAGCAACAAAAGCAAAGAACTGGAAATAACAGTAAGAAATAGTTTAAAATAGGCTTTAAAGTCCATAATATGCAATACCGTTCATCCACTTGAAGCCATGCTGATGACAAATTCTTACCAAGAGATTGCTAAATAATTATAGCAAATTACAAACCATGTCTAAGCATCTGCTTTGATTTTATGAGATGTCACATGAAGTGATAAGAGTTAGGGTAAGGAAACATAAAGATAGTAGGAATAGTCATCGCTCAGGAATGCAATTACAATTGATTTGTATTCTGTATTTACAGATTTCAGTCTCTTTTTATATTTTCTGGAATGGACATAGGTTATTTTCGTAGCCAGGAAAATAAGTTATTGAAGTTGTTTTTAATTATCACAAAAAAACCAAGACACATTTCTTTCCATAACCAAGAATCAACTTCACTGGACAGGGCAAACTGGATTCAACTCTGAATCTTGAATAAATATGAACAAAAAGGGTTTTGTAAAACCAGGAGACAGAGTCACAGATGAGTTCAGTCGGGGCCCATCAGTAATGGAACCTGTGTCATTAGTCAGAACTAAGAAAATGACAGGGCCTGGGCACCCCCTCACCTGCCATTCCCAGCCTTGGACCCACACACCCATCCTCTGTGGAAGGAGCAGGTCTCACATTTTCTCTTGCCTTTCACTGTCGAAACCTGTTCTCAGAAAAATTGATTTAATATGTGTCCATGGTGATCTTTAAAACCCCAGCATTCTCACAGACTCTAAGGCCTGACAAGCTCTAGAGCCTTCAGCACTGACTGTATTTGGGGTCAGGGCCACTTGGTGTCCAGATTTTCAAATCAGAGATGATTTCTGGAAACATTCTAACTTCAGCAGCTTTGCTTCCCCTTGATACATGGCATAAAAGTAGCCTGGAAGAAACTTTTTCCCTGGGCTAGAAGGTGACTTGCCAGCTCCAGAAACCTGAGTAGCAAGAGTGGAGAGGTGGGGACCATTTGGAGCAATAGCCCAACACCCACCAGGTTGGTTCCCAGCCAACAGGCTTTGTGACCAACAGCTGATAGAAGAGGAAGATCCTAAAACAGGTGTAAAAATCACTTCGCCTTCATGGATACAATTTAAGGAACAAACAATAACTGATCATGGTTTAATTATTTTTTTAATCTTTTTAAGACTTCATTTAAGCTCATCAAGATGACAGTAGGCTAGTTCTGATGTTATCAGATGACAGTCAAATCTGGGGCACCAGATAGTGTGTAGTGTGTTAGTCACTCAGTCATGTCCAACTCTTAGCGACCCCATGGACTGTAGCCCACCAGGCTCTTCTGTCCATGGAATTCTCCAGGCAAGAATACTGGAGTGGGTTGCCATTCCCTTCTCCAGGGGATCTTCCCAGGGATCCCACCTAGGGATCGAACCTGGGTCTCCCACATTGTAGGTAGATTCCTTATTGTCTGAGCCACCAGGGAAGCCCAGGGCACCAGATGTGAAATTAGCTCAGTCGTGTCTAACTCTTTGCAACCCCATGGACTACACAGTCCATGGAATTCTCCAGGCCAGAATACTGGAGTGGGTAACTATTCCCTTCTTCAGGGGATTTTCCCAACCCAGGGATCAAACCAGGGTCTCCTGCATTGCAGGCAGATTCTTTACCAACTGAGCTATTAGGGAAGCTGGGTATCAGGGCACCAGATATTCTTGCACAAAATTCTCCCTTTTCAAATGCTGGGCAGATGCCCCCAAGATGACTTCCTCTTTCATACCAAATCTCTTCCCTCCACATATTAAACTACCTTAAACAAAACTTTAAAAGGTTTACATCTTCAGCACTATAGTGGGCTAAATAAGACGCTTCTCTAACTATAAGTATCCTGAAGGTAAATAATACATCTTTTTTTGTTGTTGTTCAAACCCATACACTTAGCCCCTGGCACAGAACCTAGTGTACCACAAATACTCAATAAATAGATATTAAGTGACAGAATGTTGCAGGTACAGCAGTTTAAGTCTAGTGAATTCTGTGATTCCAAATTGATGGCTTTCCACTATTTTCCAGTGGCGTCAGTGAGTAAGAGGCGTCCCTGGTGGCTCAGATGGTAAAGAATCTGCCTGCAATGAGGGTGATGTGCATTCGATCCCTGGGTTGAGAAGATCCCATGGAGAAGGAAATAGCAAGTTACTCTAGTATTCTTGCCTGGGAAATCCCATGGATAGGGGAGCTGGGTGGGCTATAGTCCATGGGGTCACAAAAGAATCAGACACGACTGAGTGATTTTCACTCACTGAGTGAGCAAAGCAACTTCCTTCTCTTAAAGACCTAGTGGCAAAATGCAAGAGCCTCACACAGTGGCAGGAGCCAGGAGGTGACAGCACTGTCCCAGAAGCTCTCCGAAATCAGATGACTTCCCAGAAGCCCTGCCCATCACCGTCTGAAAACAGATGCCACCACCCACAGCCCACGGGCACCCCAACGTTCCTACCAAACTCCGGCTGTATTTTTGCTTCTCCTAACAAAATGAAGAGATTCCTTCTCGATTTCTCAGTACAAACTTTAAACAGGAAAGAGAAACAGGAGCTAGATGAGGACCAATCATTCTCTATAAATTATAGAATATCTGTAAATACTCCCTGGAATCATTGTCCAGTTCTCATAAATGCATCTCTCCTTTGTAAACATTTGTCTGCAAATTTAGAAGCACTTAATAAAACATCACATGAAGCACCACAGGGCTGGCTTGAGAGGGAGCCATCTCAGGAGCCCCGTCAGCTCTTCCTAGGAACCTAAGAGTCACCCACCGGACAGGGATCCAAGACCCATCAGTGAACTGGTGCACGTTCAAGGGTGGAAACCAGGAGTCTATGGTCCCTACATACCACTCTTGCTCAGCCCTCCACGGAAAAGACTTCCAGTTCATGCTGGGGGCATGCTCGTCCCCTCTGATGGAGCATCTCTCTGTGGTCATGTTGAAATGGCTGTACAGCAGAGGCTCAATGAGGAAGAGCCACAGTCCACTTCCATGTGTGGCTCACAGTGAAAGGATGAACCTACTGAGCCCCAGCAGTCTAGACACTGGCCTCCTTCCCTTTCTCCTGAGGCCCAGTGAGAAAGAAGTAATATTCCCCTTCCTTGCCAAATGGGAGATCCAAGCTACTTACAGAGAGAATGCCCTGGCTCTGTGCTCTGGAATCACTGGTGTTTGAACTACGTGGTTTTCATTTTTAAAATGAGGAAACTGATACCCAGTGAGGCCAAGACACTTGCCCCAGATTGGAGCTAAATTAGAAACTAGAACCCAGGTCAGATCACTCAGCCCCTCCTGACTATCCCACACCCTAGCTCCCCCTGCCATTTCTAAAATTAACTCAATATGTGGTCAAATATATATTTTTGAACAATATGGAATATATTTCTGAACAATATAGAAAACCTAACAAACTCATAAAATGCTGGTGAAAATTATTTCATTCATACCAAGTGAGAATCAAATGGCAGTAGGAAAGAAATGGGCATATCCTGCCATGTGGTTAATAAAAGCTAATAACCTCGACGTGAACCCCTGTTCACAGGATTCCTGGATCCCAAGTTAGGACGTCAACCAGTTTGGAAGATTTGGTCCAAACAGCCCTGAAATCCCCTAGCTGCAGATCAGAGGCGAGATAGGATGAACCGGCCTCCTTTTCCTGCACTGATTTCTCTACGACTTCCAAAAATAATACTCTGGCCCAGCTGTTCAGTAAAGCCCTCAGTTTATTTGTAGTGAGTTGGAATAGGAGACCATAAATTAAACTCAGATGCTGTGAGGGAGAAATGTCAATCCTTCCAAACCCAACACTGAAAAGCCTTTCTTGTTTTCAAGTGGAATGAAAGAACGTCGGGCAATGAAGCTTTGACCCGACACTCCCCCAAGTCTGAAGATGAAGGGCCAGAAGAAAGGACTTGTCCTAAGCCAGCAAGCCATCTCAGTCCCTTGTTTTAATCCCGAGGTACCTGAAGACATATAGAAATTTAAACAAGGGCAAAGCACAGACGTCTTCCGACCTAGGAATATTCATCTGCCAGGAAACAGGATTCCCGAACATCTAATAATATCTAATACCATCTTTCTGAATGGTAAACAGAGATAGTCACACTGTAAGAACAGACTTAACATATTTACATGAAAATTAATGACTGTGTTGTTGCCATAGTTACTATGACATCCCCTCTGCATTCAACAATCTTACACACACATCTAGTTATCTTGCTAGTATTTCTGCAGGTCATCTTTTTGGAAGATAAAGTGGGCATATTTTGAATTTCAATAGTTAATACCATGTGTGTGCTGCATGCTAAGTCCCTTCAGTCGTGTCCCACTCTTTACAATGCTACGGACTGTAGCCAGCCAGGCTCCTCTGTCCATGGGATTTCCCAGGCAAGAATACTGAAGTGGGTTGCCCTACCTCCTCCAGGGGATCTTCCTGACCCAGGGATTGAACCCAGGTCTCCTGCATTGCAGGCATATGTTTTACTGTTTGAGCCACCAGGGCAACCCAGTTAATACCATACTTTCCTCAAGAAAATAAAAGGGAAAGCCCATGCTCCATCTAGGAGCTCCTTGTTAAATGCACCCTCAACACTTCCAAATCGGTCTGTTGTCTTTGCCATTTATGTTTCAACAGGTGAGGTGTGGGGTCTTCTTATCATTTTAATTACATTTTTATCATGAATGGGTTTGGCTTCATTTTCGTATGACTAATTGGTAACTTGCACTTCTTTTTTGTAAGTTATTGATAAATATTTTCCATTTTTCTTGGAGGCTCTCTCTTTTATTGCAGCCAAATTATCACATCCTCTAACAAACCATGGAGAGCAAACCTTTGTTCATTATATACATTACAAATGTTTTCTCCCCAGAGATATTTGGCCTTTATATAGCTTTATGAAGTTTTTCATCATAAAAATTCTTTAATTATTTTATATTAAGAAAATTAAGAGTATTTTTAATTGGATCAATATAAAGCTTTTAATTGGTGTTGTTCAGTCACTAAGTCATGTCCGACTCTTTGAGGCCCCATGGACTGCAGCACACCAGGCTCCTTTGTCCTCCACTATGTCCCACAGTTTACTCAAACCATATCCATCAAGTCAGTGATGCCATCCAACCATCTCATCCTCTGTCACCCCCTTTTCCTCCTGCCCTCAATCTTTCTCAGCATCAGAGTCTTTTCCAATGAGTCAGCTCTTCACATCAGGTGGCCAAAGCATTGGAGCTTCAATTTTAGCATCAGTCCTTCCAATGAATGTTCATGGCTGATTTCCTTTAGGATTGACTGGTTTGATCTCCTTGCTGTCCAAGGGATGCTCAAGAGTCTTCTCCTAGACATAGATAACATGGGAAATTGAAGCCCCAGTACCTGCACCATTTTTCCTCACTGATCTGAACAGGAAATTGCATCTTGCTCAGCAGAGAAGATTAAAGGTTTGGACTCAGAGGAGAGTTTCCATAATTATTCAAAAAGAATGAGGTTTTTAATTGAATACATCCAATGTCCTAAGTCCACAATCATTTGATTGTTTTGTTGAAAAGAAAAGCCTAAGTAAACCAAAAATGCATGCTGGATTTGTGACTTGGAGTCACAGAACTGCTCTGAATTTAATCACTCTGTCACAGAAAATGTTGGGTCCCCCATGCTCTCACCTTCCCTTCTGTGAGAGGAGGCTCTCAGGATCTGTCCTGGAGGAGCCCCAGGAAGAAAATACTAGAATATGGGCAGACAAGCTCATTGGTGAGTATAAGTTGCCAAAATCACAAGAAACAGACTTCAGGATACCTGGCATGCAGTTCTTTCAGCTTTTCAAAGCACTGGATAAGAATACATGAAGTTTAGTAACTAATTTATTGCCATGGATCTGAGACCCTAACCCCTAGCTTCACTTCCCAACCTCTTGCTGAACCCCTTCCATACACCAGACTCCCCTAGGAAAAGGGAACTTTGGATCATCCAAGATAACATTTCATCTTGGAAGAACTTTAAATGGTAAAGTTTTTCCTTTTACTGAACCAAAATTCTTTGGCCTTCTTCCAACCACCTGCTCCTAACTCTTTCTCACGTTCATGCTTCCAAAGGCAACGTCTGTGGTATCTTGGTTATGAAGCCTTCAGAAGTCTGGAGACAATGCTCACTGTCTTCCCCATGGCAAACTCTCTCTCCTTTCCCAGACGGCTCCTGACCTGCCAAGGTCCCAGAGATATTCCTTTCATGGGAACCACAAGTCTGAAGTCTATTAGCACAGAAATGCCACTTGCCAGCATTTGGAAGAACAGCTTGACTAAGAATGACACCCGTACAGTAGACAGCAGGGTCAGGAAATAGAAAAAGACATGAGATTCGGACCCCAGGGCTTGCCATGATTGAGGAAGTGCCAATAAATCACCCACTTTCTTTAATCAAGATTTGGTTTGTTTCCAGAACTTGCAACCAAAAAATAAAGCTCTGAGCCAACACACTGCAAATCAAAATAGACTCACATCCCCTGTTGGAGAATCAGTGTCTGGGGAGAAGGAAGCCAGAGATCAGAGTTCCTCCTCGAGCCAGTGGGCCAGACAGACATCAAGCTCTTCAAACTGATAAGATGATGTCCCATCTGTAAAATGCTTCCAGGGACAGATAACAAAGCGTGACTCAGCGGTTCGTTCCAGCTCTTAGCAACTTCATGGTCACACACTCCCACACTTTAGCCACCACTTGGCAAATCTCTCCAGCCCGGTTTATCTCAGTCTCTTCAGCTTCTCAGAAGCCGAGGAAGCCCTAGGGGGTGAGGTTTGAACAAAATGTACATGACTGTCCGCACAGGGCTCAGGTCTCCCCTGCAGGATCCCACAGCACTCAGAAGGCAGCCTGCCCAAGCTGGGGAATGGTTCACTGAAGGCCGGTGCTTCCTGGGGTTTGACTGTAAAGCTCCCTAACTGCATAAAAACCATGTTATAAGATATGAGCAAAATTATGTTGGACAACAAGGAGCAATGCATTTAGACTGATCCTCCCTCCAGCCTAGACTTGGGGCCTAATGGACCACACGTGATCCCACACCACAGACCCATGGGGCCCTTCTCGAAAGCAGCAAGAGCCGGGTTATGTGAAAAGTTCAGGCCTCATTTTTCAGCACAAGGATGAAAAGTCAGCCACGAATACACTTCTAAAATGCCTTTTGATCATCCTGCCTACGCATCTCTGAAAAATGCTGCTTTAGGCCAAAACTCACATGGCACTGTGTTTACCCACAGGCCGTCCCCTGACTGCTCAGCCTCCCCAGCTCTCCCCCTGCAGCCAGTGTACAGACAGGGTACCACAGAGGACAGCGCACAGGCAGGGCTCAGACGTCGTGAGGCTTGGGTCCTCCCCAGCATAGCCTGTGGGTCCTTTGTTTCTCTGAGTCTCTCTGGGGTTTGCACAGAGCTGTTCTGATCATCAGGTTCAGACTTGGACATCAATGTCATGCTTGTTTATTCATTTTGGCTCCTGACCCAGTGCCTGGCAAAACACAGGCACCAAAATTTGCTGATGGAGCTAACACAGCATCCTAGAAACACACTTTGGGTGGCACTGAGCTTCCCCTGAGCCTGTGCTTCTGGAACACAGCCCTCATGAGGGAAGGCCCCCACCCCACCCCTCAGAGAGCACTGAGCCCTGCTCACCCTCTGGATTCAGGGTGTCAGAAACAGATCCAGGTCGCACATGCAGTCAAAATTTCATCCTTTCACAATATATATGGTATACCTATCATGGTAGAATGTCTGTATACAGGACACCTCCCTATATTTGCTTCATTTGAGCTATTCAATCTAAACCAATCCACAGGTGTGCAATGAAAAATGTAAATGCTTAGTTATTTTTCCCAACAGTGCACAAGATAACCTCTGGTGGTAGGACGTCTGCTATTAACAGCTTTGCTCAGTTCCTGGAAGGACGGTTTAATACCCAACTGCTATGGCGCCGGGGCTGAAAGTCACATTTAAACACATATACAAATGGATGTCAAAACTAATGTTATTAAAATAGCAATATCATCAAAATAAAAGAAAGAAGAAAAGAAAGAAAGTTTCCCTGTTTCATCTTCCAGAAACAGCTCAGTTCACAAAAGCCACCTCCCGCTGTCACCGTGAGACTCAGGGTCCCCCTTGTTTACCTTGCACAAGCATGCTCCACCTTCCCATTCTTTGTGGGAAGGTGAACTGATTGTCCCCAGTGACCAATCAAGACGAAATACCTACTGACACGACTTAACCAAACTGTAGTTAGACACTGCCCTCCATGGGGCCCAGGACCTGACACAGGGAGTGGGACAGTCCTCCCCAAGGGTCTCTAGAGAGCAGACTGCCCTCAGGGAAAACCACTGGGCTGTCCTGTTAAGCCCTGCACCCCCGTTACTTGTTTACCCCTCCCCTCACCCCATGAAAGTGAAGCTCTATCTTCCCAACCTCTGAGATGCTGGTGGGTCTTAGAGCCAGAGCATCCACCCTTCTCCCATGGTCCTTGGGATAAAGTCTCTCCTTGTTGAAATCCAAACTGGGTTTTGTATTTCACTAAGGAAACTACTCAAATATTAGGCAACAGGTTAGCTCCTTAAGCGTAGTGTGTAGTGGGGCAGGTCCGCCCAGCCACTCACTCCCTCCCGAGGCCCAAGGTGGACAGAACCCAGGTGGTGTCTGGGTGGTGTCCTGCCATCCTTGCCGTTCCCCACTGCCAGGCCCTCAGGCAGAATTTCTCAGCCTCGTTCTCTTTCAGTACATATCACACCACTCCCGGGGCTCCTGTGGAATATTCGTGTGGTTCAACAACTCCAGCAAAGCCAAGTCCTTGACTACATGCATGTCAGAGATGCGCTGAGTAACCAGACACCATCCAGGTTGATAAGCTTCTTCCAAAAGCGTAGAAGGAGTCATCACACATGTCTGGTTGCATCACAGCCTTAAAATACCACCTGAAGATGTTTGGGTTGAAGGAGATTTATCACTAACATGATGCTTCCCACACACACGAAGTCTAAACCCCTCCACCTGCACTCGAGGTCCCCAAGTCTCTCAATCTACTTTCCAAGTTCATATGCAACCCTAGTTGTGTTACTACAGGTCTCTTTGCAGTTACCCAGAGTCATGTGCCGAGGATCTTCCTAAAGCTATCAGAGAACATGCAATCTTATGAGGGATCACTCAAGCCACAGACACCCAAGTCCAAGGCCAGAAGCCCTTGTGAGAAACACGGATACACGGTTCAGCATCCCTCAGAATGCCACCTGTTCCTAAGTGACCTCCCCTCTCTCTGTGCAGGTCACAGTCAGAGATCCTCAAAGAGGGGACAGCTTCAGGTCAGGTGGTACCCAGCCCATCCTTTCAGGAGCATCTCCCCAGCCCCTGCTCTGCTCTGCGCATCTCTGTCTCATTCTGTTGCTAGTCTGTGGATCACTCGGGACTGAATCATGATTTTGGTCCTCAGGAGCAAGGAACTGGTTTCATTCAGAAGGAACAGGCAGAAAACAAACCCCAGAGGGTCTTTCCAAGAAGTAACCACGGAGTCAACTCCAGGATGAAGGTCCCTGGGCCTGCCTTCCTTTTCACCCTGAACCCTCCCAGATGCCAAGGGAAGCAAGGCTCCATCTCTGATTTCTCCAGCCCCAGGGCTCCACCCTTGACCTTCAGGTACAGAGCTCCCCAGCTTACCTGATCTTGTCTTTTTATTGTTTGTTTAGATGCGTCTTGCCTTCCTCCCAAAAGGATGCAAAGGAGCCTCTATAAGCACACTTGCAACATTAGAAACAACAAAGGCTAGAAATCAGAAAGAAGATGCTACAAGGTCCAATGTACATAAAGCATTATGCAAAGGGGAGACTGTTGAGAGAAAAAAAAAACACATCAAGACAGAAATATGTTGTGCTGCTGAAGCCATCTGGAATTGGAAAAACATGCTATAGCAACACTCTGGAAAGAAAAAAGCATTTTAGTAAATCTGCAGTTACCCACCCATGCAATATGAAATGCTATCAAGTTGACTTCATGTGTTGAATGAAGGCTCAGTTTCTGATTAAAGAGTTTAATTATTCCTCACAAATTCCAAAAGAAAAAAATGAAATGACTAAATGGCCTATTGATATTGAAAAAACTAAGTTAAATTGGGAGTAAAATGGCTTTATTCTAAAACTCACTATTAAAATGAATTTTCATAGAAGAACTGGAAATATTTAACACATGGTTAAAATGTATTTCAGAAAACTTAATCTTTCTAAATACATGGCACAAAAACATATCAGAACATTGTTTCAAATTAACTAAGACAAGTTTTATTGAATCCTGGTAAGTGACAGACAACTTAAACCTTTGCTTACAAAACTGAGAAAATAAACTGAACCTCTTGCATCATGGCAACCCCAGCTCTTCAGATTATCCACCACCAAGTTGAAAGCCAAGTCATATTTTAGACCTAAAAACACTTTGCCCAATGAAAAGACATTTTTATGCTGAACTTTTATAGTTGGAGAGGGTAAGTCTATCTAAATTTATGTGGTCTCAGGAGATATATTTTCTCAACAATTTTACAAAGACTTGATTAAATGAGCTCCCTTGGGTGAAATATGCATAATTTATCTAGAAAACCAATAGGCAGTCATTTAATAACAATTAATATGTTATTTTCCAGTTTCTTAAAACAGACCTAATGATGTGTCAATGTAGACCTAGCAACGGCAACATCATACTCCTCAGAGCCAGAGGCTGCTCATGGGGGAGCAGGAAAATGTGGGAAATCTCGCTCAACTCTGCTGTAGATCTAGAACTGCTCTAAGGAAGAAAGTCTACAGAACTGAAAAATAAACAGAATAAATGTTTATTTAATACCCTATAAAAATACAGTCGCTGTCTGTAATCATTGCCATCTTCCAACATTTATTATAACAGATTTTAAAAGAATTATGAAAGTGAAAAGTGACTAATGCCCAGAGTACGATGATGCCTTCAATATCAGGCCATGTCCTATTTGGTGGTATGTGATTCTAGAAACTTCTAGGGGTGTGAGGGCTCCCATGAGGGCCAAGTTCCTCTAAGCCCCAGAGACACTGGAGGAAGCTCTATAGAAAAACTTCCAGAAGGTGGCTTCCAGAAGGCGTGAAAACACACTTCCATAACACTTGGCTGATTTCTTCCTTGGGTGTGAATGGATAAAACTTGCAGACTTCTTTTCCAACCCCGTGGTACTGAGTCAGAAATTATTTTCTGTGTGGAAGCAGAACACAATACCTAACGTGGAAGGAGATCTGGTCAAATCATAAGGAGATCTTCAGATGGGAAAACCTTCAGAATTCAAGAGGAGACAGATGCTGATCAGCTAAGGGGACCTAAAGGCTCAGCCTGGTTGAACTTAGATGAGTCATGATTGTATTAAGCACTTAAGGAAAAAGCTGGCATTACCATCTAAGGGACCATAAAACATTCCTTCAGTCTACAGGGCTCACAGCACGATCTGTGAAGGCAACACACAGGATTTGTCTGACTGGCTGGTGAGCACACATTTGAGTCCTTGGGAATCCTCCAACAATACAAGTTTTGTTTACAATGCTTTCCCAACATGTCACTCATCACCTACATCGCTAGGTCCTAAAACTGTTTCCAAAGTCTAAGAATCAAGTCTTTCTAGTTGAGACAGAACATTAGCCTTTGAATATTTATTGGTCTATGGGATCCAAACATGGCATCTACTTGAAAGATCCAACTAATGTTTCGAAAAGTTTGGGTGGGAAGAGCTTGTGGGATCAATGGTCTTCTTCTTCAAGTGTCGGTCTTCACAAGGAAGAGCATCACCAGGTCCAAGAGGGACGTGAAGTCAGTGCCTCTGCTTCCAAGAGGCTGAATGCCACCAGGCGAGCCATGCTCAACCCTATACTCCACCGCCAAGGGATACAGAGCCTGCATTCAAAGGCCTTCAGAGAGCAGCTTCTCAGCTTCGCCTCCTTTGACTTAGAGCACTAAGCGTTCTTTTTATTTCCTAGCTGCAAGGCTGAAAGTTTACATTGTCAGCATACATGTAGCAATTTTTATATTTCCTTCAATCCCCATAAACTTCTTGACACATTTCACCCAGCTGACATTTCTTTTTACCTAACCCCATCCTCTGCTCATTCTACTTGTGTGAATTATTTCTCTGGGCAGTGTGATCACTGCAAATGGGCACACTTGACACAAGGCTTACCCATGTCACCCAGCCACAGGTGACCCCAACCACTCTGGTCCCCAGAGCACAATCTTAACTACTCTCAACCACCCTCTATGGGTTCTGGAGGCAGGCACTGTCCAAGGCTTGTCCTCTTTCACACCTGTTCCCTTTTCATTTGACGGCACAATGGAGGTACCTAAAGTGAGAACCCCAAGATATGGGAGCATCATTCGTCTTCAGCTGGCCTCAGATGGGAACAAACTCTTCCAAACAGCATTAGAACATCAGAAAAAAATAGTAAGACTCGATCAATTGCACCCAACCTTTGGAACTCGTTCAAAGGCCAGACAATGGTGGAAAGTTTCATAAACGAAATAATGTAAAAAGAAAAAAAAATACCATCAAGAAGCGGATTGAGAGGCATGAAAGATGCCTTCAGTTCAGTTCAGTTCAGTCACTCAGCCGTGTCCGGCTCTTTGCGACCACACAAATCGCAGCACGCCAGGCCTCCCTGTCCATCACCAACTCCCGGAGTTCACTCAGACTCACATCCATCGAGTCCGTGATGCCATCCAGCCATCTCATCCTCTGTCATCCCCTTCTCCTCCTGCCCTCAATCTCTCCCAGAATCAGAGTCTTTTCCAATGAGTCAACTCTTCGCATGAGGTGGCCAAAGTACTGGAGTTTCAGCTTTAGCATCATTCCTTCCAAAGAAATCCCAGGGCTGATCTCCTTCAGAATGGACTGGTTGGATCTCCTTGCAATTCAAGGGACTCTCAAGAGTCTTCTCCAACACCACAGTTCAAAAGCATCAATTCTTTGGCGCTCACCTTTCTTCAGAGTCCAAATCTCACATCCATACATGACTACTGGAAAACCATAGCCTTGACTAGACAGACCTTAGTTAGCAAAGTAATGTCTCTGCTTTTGAATATGCTATCTAGGTTGGTCATAACTTTTCTTCCAAGGAGTAAGCGTCTTTTAATTTCATGGCTGCAGTCACCATCTGCAGTGATTTTGGAGCCCAAAAAAAATAAAGTCTGACACTGTTTCCACTGTTTCCCCATCTATTTCCCATGAAGTGATGGGACCGGATGCCATGATCTTCGTTTTCTGAATGTTGAGCTTTAAGCCAACTTTTTCACTCTCCTCTTTCACTTTCATCAAGAGGCTTTTGAGTTCCTCTTCACTTTCTGCCATAAGGGTGGTGTCATCTGCATATCTGAGGTGATTGATATTTCTCCCGGCAATCTTGATTCCAGCTTGTGTTTCTTCCAGTCCAGTGTTTCTCATGATGTACTCTGCATATTCCCTTATTTTATTGCAAGATTGTTTCTTAAGGATGAATCACTTACACAGCTTCAGACTGGGTATGCTGTTTCACGTGAGTCTTTAACATAAAGAATGAGTCAGGTGGGGTTAGTTACATGAAGAAGAGACTTAAGCACCCAACTCTTCAGGAAAAATCTGCAGTTCAAGTAAACATCTTAGATATCATTACCGGCGGGGTGGGACCCAGGACAAGAGCCACAAATGCTAGTCTACAGGAGGATGTTTAATTCTTCACCTTGACAACAAACAACGCAAATAAACCTATCCTTGGGGAAGCTGGCATCATGTCACATAGTTATATAACTGCTGTTCTGCCTTGAGAACCTCTAAAGGGAGTGAGGGGGAAGCCTGAACAGTCTGATTTATAACAAACCAGAAAAGATGAAAAGAATAGTTCTTCGGGTGGGTGGGGGAGCAATAGAGCAAATATTAGCATCTGATTACAAACAAAATCAAGCTATTATGACCCACAACTGACAAATCCCTCTTCAAAAGTAATTCAGCAATGTATAGCAAATAGAATAAAATGTGTATATTCTTTGATCAACTTCCAAACGTCTATCTAAAAAATTATTATGTGGCAGCCTGGATGGGAGGGGAATCTGAGGGAGAATGGATACGTGCATACATATGGCTGAGTCCCTTTGCCATTCACCTGAGACCATCACAACACTGTTAATCAGCTATATCCCAGTACAAAATTTAAAAGTTTTAAAGAGGAAAATCAACCTATTATGGCTTAATTTAAAAATCATCAACTGATAACTGTCTTTGCCTACTTATGTTTTAAAGAACTATGTTTGCAACTTTCTCTGCTAAAAGCTAATTTGGCCTCTGTGGGTTACATTAATGATGAAATATGAAGGTAGCAGAGGCACAAAATGAGCCGAGGACAAGAATGTGGTTCTCGACATCAGCGCAGCATTTAAACCCGAGTATTACTGGACCCAGCTCTCCATCACAGATACACTGAGGCTGCCCCCTGTCCTGCCAGCTCCAGATCACTCTGGGGAGTAAATGGAACAGGTGACTGTGTTAAAACAGCTTTCCTTCCCTTAGCTTAAAAGATATGAAACTATTCATCACTGAGTTTCTAACAGCAAATAAACAACTGTATGAATGTGAAAGCAATGAAAAATCAACCATGACCTGAAATTATTAACAAGTTGATACTTCATAAAGTCATACTGGTTTTGGTAATCAAAATATAGGTTTGGAGGCCAGGTTTGATCCATATTCTTATTTGGAATTGCTGATAGATGACTCTTCAGAGTGCCTTGGACTGACAGAAGATCAACCAGTCAATTCTAAAGGAAATCAACCCTGAATATTCATTGGAAGGACTGATGTTGCAGCTCAAGCTCCAATAACTTGGTCACTTGATTTGAAGAGCTGACTCACTGGAAAAGACCCTGATGCTGGGAAAGATTGAAGGCAAAAGGAGAAGGGGGCGACAGAGGATGAGATGGTTAGATAGCATCACTGACCCAATGGACAGGAGTTTGAGCAAACTGCAGTGATAGTGGGGCTTCCCTAGTGGCTCAGAGGTTAAAGCGTCTGCGGTGATAGCGAAGGATGAGAGAGCCTGGCATGGTGCAGTCCACAGAGTCGCAAAGAGTTGCACATGACTAAGTGACTGAACAACAATTCCAATGTGTTGACTAAAAGGTATGGTTTTCTAGTCATCCTTTCTAATATTGAAAGAAAGTGTGTGTAGAATATTACTGGAGAATCAGAAAAATATTCCTTAGCCTGGAGCACCTCATTTCTAGAGAGTGTAATTAAGGAAGAGTGTTTCCATGACTTGGCAAAGGCCCATAGCTCCTTATGAACAGGATGGAGACTTGGTCTTTGGACCTTCAGACCAGGCCACTTCCCAAAACACATGCTGTGCAGATCCCCAAGCAGTGTGCTCCCACTGAGATGCCGGAGCGGCACCTGCCTGCAGGTGGGCATTGTCCTGGGGCACCAGGAGGAGACAGGACTTGGGTTAGCTCAGATCTATAACCTGTTCCCAGGGCACTCTGCTTCCAACTTCTCAGCTTGCTAAGGTCCTCCATCCATCCTCCTCTCCTGCACCTGTGGCCAAAATTGCTGACTTGGGGGATTCAACCACAACGGAAAACAGATCAATTCGTGTGGTTCCAGGAGAGCTAAAAACATCTTAAAAAATAATATGCACTTCAAGGATGAGGCTCCGGGAAAGCTCTACCATCTCAAGTGGGTTTTTCTTTCTCTATTCACTGCAAAGCAAGTAAAAGGTATTAATTGTCCTACGGAGGAAATTCACATTTAGGCAAGTTGCAGAGCATTCAGATCAGACCATCATGAATTTTACATTCAAAGATGTAAAAACCCCGAGCTGTAAGATGCTAGACTAAACTTTTTTTTCAGACTTCTGAGATATTCAAAGGAAAAAATTTAACCCGTGAATTCGTTCGTCAATCAATCGGCATTATTTCTTCCGTGTTCACTGTGGGCCACAGCCCTGGCCAGGCAGCTGAAGGGCAATGTTGGGACACATCTTTGCAGTTCAAAAACCTACAAATACCTGTTTACTATCTACTGTGTGTTAGGTAGTAGGTTTAGTTCTGGGGATGGCATGAAAGATCACACAGGATACTGGAACTTGCAGACACTTGGAAGGGAAGAGAGACATCATGTAACTCTACATAAGTCTGTGATTATGTAAAGCCAAGTGGCAGGGGAATACAGAGGCGATGGCTCAGCCTGCCTAGGAAGAAGGACTAAAGGTGAGCAGATGTCCCCTTGTTTCCAAGGCAAAAACAAGCAATGGCCCAGAGGACCCCCAGCTTATCTGACTTGAGGGGCACCCAGACATTCCTTCAATCAGGCCTTCTTCTGTAGCTTCCTTGGAAGTTGATTGCAACTGCAATTTAAGGAGTAGGTCCTCAGACTCGCCTCAGACAATAATAATGCCTAAATTCTGAGCCTACACCTGACAAGGAGACCCACTTTTTATTAGATATTTACCACAGGCTAGGCATTGCACCAAGAGCTTCACAAGTACTGTCAGCAATGCTCTGAGCTAGGTACTATGACTAACAACTTGATTTACAAGGGAAATCACTGAAGAACAGAGAGGTTAAGCATTTTGATCAATGTCACACAGCTAGCATGACAGGCCAAGATTGGTATCTAAAACATTCAGACTTTACAACCTGGGCATTTCCCCTTTGACATCAAACACCATCCACTACAAATAAGAGATGAAGGAAGAGAAAGAACTTCTGTGCTCTTTCCTGTGTAAGGAGCTAGCCCTGTGAAGATGTGTGTCTTTTGGCACCAGAGCTCTTCTTGGTGAACCTCCAAGTGCCCAGGGGCATTCTGGTCCCCTAAAAGTAGCCATGACATCTCACCCAGCGTCCATACCCCACATTGTCCCATTCACCCAAAATGGCCATTCCACTCCAGCTGGGTGACAGGAGTGTAACAAGTGGACTGAACAAATCACATAAACACAAGGATGAGAAACTGTTGTCTTATTTTTCCACAAATATCTACACTTTAGGATGAAGGAAATTTTGGCGCACACAAACGTGGTGGGAAGAGAGCATAAGTACAGGAGCCCCTCCTAGAGGTGGGCATCTCTGCAGGGAGCAGCTCCCTGAGTTTTCCTGGCGTCCAGAATCCAGAAACACCACTTGGAGGCTCCACAACCAACAGCTGGGCCAGAGCCAGCTCTGTGTTTCCCCCTCCTTAACCCCTCACTCCCAGACACTCCCACACAGGTTCCTCAGGCTCCTGTCTGTATAAACTGGAGAGCTCCGGCCGCCCCTTTGGAGGTTAGAGAGTCTCCTCTGGGTCACAGTCTGCCCCTCACATGTGGGAGCTGCTGGAACTCCAGCCTAGAAGCCGAGGGCAAGTTCTGCGCAGATAGATCCGCAGGTCTGCAGGCACCTAAGCCACCCTCCCCACAGAAGGCAGAGACCGACATCTGGACATATATTCCCCGTCTCTCCTTCTCACCCCTGTGGCAGAAGCCCCTTCCCCGATCCTCAGCTGAGCTCACACCAGCCCAAACGAAGACGACACTCCCCAGGCTCCCGAGCAGTCAGTGGTGAATGACGTTATCAGGGTCAGGCTACTGGGATGTGAACAGCAGTGAATCATGTGACCTCCAGACTGTGTCCCGGGAGGGTGGGAAAGGGGTCCCTCCTGTGCGTCCTCCTTCCGTCCTCAAGCTGGACGTGGACGTGTGACCAGTAACTTGAACCCCGGGAAAGGATGCAACTCCTGCTGCAGAGCAGAGCGCGGATCGCTGTCCTGGACCACCTCCCGGAGCACAGAGAGCGTGCGCACTGCATCCCGACAGTTGTGTGAGGCGAAGAAAGTTCATTCATTTCAGCCTCAATACCCTGCTAACCTACATTGACAAGTGGACGTGTCTTTGCTTAGAATGGACTGAAAGGGCCATCTGTCACCTAAAGAAAGCATCTCCTGGCTTCAAGCCAGGTCTGCGCACCTGCTGGGTCGGGGCCACGCCTGGTGGGGAGGTGGGCGTGGCCATAGGGCTTTGGCTGATTGCTGCACTGAGGTTGGACTGTGATGGACAGGAGGAAAGCTCAAGGTCTCTGGACCACAGAGTAGACTGCGGGAGTGGGCGGAAGGCTTCCAACAGTGCAAGGCACGTGGCTCAGCACACAGGAAGGATGGACATAGCCCAAGAGGCCAAGACAGAGACTTGAGGCTCCCTGGCACTGCAGGACACACAGGATGTGAACACAGGCAATGCTTCTGGAAACTAGGGTGAAAGGGCAAAGACAAACGTAGGTGGACATCTGTGGGCGTGATGTGTGATCTGGACAGAACTTCAGTTTTGGGCAGTGGTATCCAGTGTCTCACCAAAAATGTGCAGGGTCAGCAGTGTAGGAAAGCTTGTGCTGAGCACACAGGGGGTGTCTGCAGGGCAAGGACGGGAGGCCTGGCAATGATGGAGTCAAGTCTAAGGGTAGGGAAGGGGCAGTTCAAAGGGGCAGAATCCTCTGAGTTTGGTCACAGAGTGAATAACTCCCTGTGAGAGCAGTGGAGGCTCAGCATAACCTCCACCACCATCCCTAGTCCCCCATGACTGGTGAAATCGCCACAGAAAACCAGGACTAACCACATGGATACACAGCTTTGTTCTTTTTAATGAAAAGTGTGGAAAACGTGAAACTCATATAAAAAGAAGTTGAATATCCCCTCATCCTGTTGGGCTGTATGTAGTCTCTCAGTCTTGTTCAACTCTTTGTGACCCCATGGACTGTAGCCTGCCAGGCTCCTCTGTCCATGGGATTCTCCAGGCAGGAATATTGGAGTGGGTCGTCATGCCCTCCTCCAGGGGATCTTCCCAACCCAAGGATCGAACCCAGGTCTCCCGTATTGCAAGTGGATTTTTTTTTTTTTTTTTTTTTTTTTTTTTTTTTTTACTGTCTGAGCCACCAGGAATGCCCAAGAATACTGGAGTGGGTAGCCTATCCTTTCTCCAGGGGATCTTCCCAACCCAGGAATCAAACCAGGGTCTCTTGCACTGCAGGCAGATTCTTTGCCACCTGAGCTGGCAAAGGGAAGCCCTATAATATTCTAGTTTAATGCAAAAGTATGACCACCAGCAAAGCGGAAAAGAAGAATCCAACAATAGCTTATGAATCAGGAACTAGCACCATCCCACACAATGAAAGAAGGCAGATAAAAATCTGTATATTCTTCAGGAGCCTGGAAAAACATTTTAAAATTGCTAGTATACTTAGTTGTTTTAATCTACCAATAAATAGGAAAATGCATATTTGTATAATTCCTAAACTCCCATTAGATAATTATTGGACAGTTCAAAAATTATGAAATTGCTAAAACTGTATGTCTGATACACTCTTTACACAGACACTTAGCATGTGGTCTTCTCATTTTCTTGATCCTGCCATGTCTGAGTGGGTCTAAAAGGCCATGTGAGGGGCTGGTGAAAATGACAAGCTTCCTCTAGGTTTATCTCTTACAGCCAAATATTTTTTAAGTGTTTTCCAGTTCAACCTTGTGTCTAGCCTCCATTCAATCAGATATTTGCTTTAGTTTGTTGACCTGATTCCTCATCCTCAAAACAACTGTTTATACCTGCAAATCTTACAAAAGTTAGTTTTACATTCTATGCATCATATCATCATATATTTCTTCAATCAAGCACTCATTAAATATCTGGCTACACTTATACTATTCTAAGTTCTCCTGGACATTTATGGAAAAATTATAATGTGATATACATGCTGTTACTATGCAACTTCATAAACAACTAACTTGTAGTAGCACGGGATCTAAAAGGGAAAAGGCCATGTAAACACAAATAAAGGAAAAAAATAAGATCACATTAAAGGCTATGAAAATGATGGTACAGCATCAGGAAGACAAAAGTAAACTGTCAGTACAGTTCTAGGGAGAATCTATTATTTAATCAGAATGTGATGCAGATATACAAACTACTAAACAAACTGGCAGAAAAGTCCTGATTATTAGAAATCCTCCTGCCACACACAAACCAACTTTCAATGGAATAGTCTGGCTCTAGATTTCGGTACCAAACTGTTTTCATACAAATCCTATCTACACAGCCCGGGCTCCTGTGACTCATGTCGCCACCTGCTCGTCTGTTAACTTCTGCCTGGACCTCCCTCACGCCTTCCTGCCACTCTCCTCCCAAAGGCAGCCAGGATCCCTCCCTCTAGGAGCACCTGCAGTGTGTCAGGCATTACCCAAGATGTGCAGGGCACACTCTCTCACAACTAACCAAGGAAGGAAGTGCTAACATCTCCAATATGCAGAGAGAAGACAAAAACAAACAGGCCGAACCAGCTCTGTGATCAGAGGTGAGATTCGGGAAATCTGAATGGAGGTCTCTAAACTTGTGAAGTCACCAAACCCTCTCCCCAAAATTATCTCTGATGATGAGCAAGGCACACATGGCCTATAGAGGGACAGACCAGTGACAATCTATGGGGTGGTCACATGGCTCCAGCTTTCACTGCCCGACTAACAAAATCCTCTTGCCTGCCTATGTTTATGAAATATTTTATTTTAGGTTTAAGCTATACATTCCTGATCCTTTTCACTGGCACTCTTGTCCTTGCTGAAAGTAATAAATAGTATCTACCTGTCTAAGCTTCAGAAGGTGTGACAGAAAAAGAAAGCAATTTCAAACTGCCACAGCTCGCTTCATCAGCTGAGACCTCCTCCTCTAAGAGCTACACTAGAGACAAGGGGGAGACCTTGCTCAGGCTTCACTGGTAATTCTTGGAGTATGTGTAAATGTGGCTGCAAAATGACACATGCTGCAGGGAAAATATATTGCGCAATAGAGAGGAAATTATATTCAGATACGGCCACATGCATGCATATTCCAAAAGTCACTCCATGGTTTTGCTCACTTTAAGCCAAATATCTTTAAAGGGAATTTTGGAGATTCTCGCTGGATTTATGAGATTATTCAATTTATGAGATTACCACAGAGTGCTAACTGGTTGGCTGGTTCTTTTTGTAACTAACAGTCTCCCATGCAGCTCTGGTCACTTCGTTTAGGGGCATCATAAGTTCATGGTGCCCTGCGGCTCTGCCCCTCCTGGGCCAATCCGTTCTTTCCAAGCTAGGCTCTCCTCTCCCCCCAAAATAACGTTAAGTCAGCTCTTCCAGGAAAGACAGGAGGAGACTCCAGGCAACAGCAGGCAAGCCGGAACGAGTGGTCAGCAGCATGCCAACCAGCTCCCAGCCCTGGAATGGACTCAACCATAGACTTAGAGTTGAGCGGGATGGTGGAGTCAGGCTAAAAGATAATAAACATAAAAATATTTCTAAAGTGCTCAATGGTGACCAGATATTATTATAATTATTAAAGATTGCATAATATAATGGAAGGGTTTATCTAGGTTCTCCTTTGTGTATAGTTTGAGGAAAAATAATCAGAGTGGCTACTCAAGCAGTCACAGACAGTTTTGGAGATCTTCAAAATGTTCCTTTACTATTGATGCAGGAAAACCTGTCACTGGATGTCTACTTTGGATGCTAAACAACATATTACATCATACTGTATTATATTACATTATGCTACGTTATGGTTTTGTTCTGCTTTAAACACTCAAGAGCCGCCTAACACAGGCTTGAAAGAGGACTGACTTCACTTATTGTTTCTCTGTAAATTTCTTTTACAGGACAAGAAAGAACTCTTAAAACATAAGATTAAGCACAATGGTAGTTAATGTTTAGCAACCATCATTAGGGGAAGAGAGGTGGACATCCATCTGCAGAAACATTTCAACATGGATGGTGGAGGGGTGGATAAAAGACAAAGGCCTGAGCTTCTGCAAAGGCTTGGCTTTGAAGACTGCCTCCACCAGTTACAAAAATAGACGACTAAAACGTAAAAATCGATTCTAATGGCAAGCGGATCACTGCACTCTCCATGTCCAGGATATTAGGGAAATCTGAATATTTGATTTAGTAGCACCCTGGGAGCCGGGGAGCCTGAAAACCCTCCAATAACCTTGAAAACATCCACTTCCTGTAGAAGAGAATTGAATGCCTACATCAAGCAACACCCACCGAGCAGCCTCGCGTCCTGCAGTTAAAGTACAAAGACTAGAAGGTGCGCACCAGCCGTCGGAAGTGGGTTGTCTTTCCTCACCAAGCGGTGAGGGGTCAGTGGCGGGAATCAGTGCTCTGGTCCTCCCTGGAGCTCTGCTCTCATCCAGGCAGTGGGGCGGGTTAGGGGGTGGGGCGGAAGTCTGAGGTCCGAGGTCCCAGTCCTTCCCCTTCCTCCCCGGGGGACCGGGAGCAACGAGAGATAACCTAAGGCCCCACTCAGTGCAAGCAGCCCGCCCCCACACACAGTCACACTCGCACGCCCCAGGTGCGCAGCCACACACACACACACACACACTCGCACACCCCGGGTTCCCCTCCCTGCACCCGGAGGGCGGAGGGAATCCTGAGGATTGGGCTGGAAAGGGAAGGCGGCGAGGCTAGAGCCAGGATGCTGGACCGCGGGCGGCCCGGTCGTCCTCGGCTCCGGGATGCAGCTCTCCCGCCGGGAAGGTCGGGGACCCGTGGGGCGCACGTGCGAGTCCCCGCACCTATCGAGCGTGGCTGGGCCCCAGTGGGCCCCCGGCGATGACCGCATCGTGGGGCTCAGGGGCGCTGGGAGGAGGCCAGGGGAGGGACGAAGCAGCCCCGAACGATGGCGGGATCCCACCCGCACGACCGTTGTCCCCGCTCTTACAAGCGCCCGGGGGAGCCTATGGTTCTCGCCTCGAGCCTCGGGCTCCAAAGCTGGAAAGTGCGCGGTGCCTGGCCCTCGAGGGCGCAAAGCTAACCCTCCTGCTGAAGGGTTTTGCGGTGTAGACCCCCAAGATGAGTTGGAATGACGCGACCCCACCCGAGAGGCCGCGGACCTCCAGGGGAAGCCGGCGGGCTCTGCAGCTGCCAAGTTCAGCGCGAGGTCGCCGGCCATCAGCGGGTAATCGCTGCTGTCCTATCGCTCCGCTAGGTGTGCGTCGCAGGTAACTACCGGCAGTCCCCAGGAGCTGCCACCCCTCCGAGCCCGGGGGAGGGGGGGGCAGGGAGGTGGGGCCGGAGGGACGCGCAGGATGGGGCAGAGCCACTCCCCACCTCACTGACTACACGAATCGGCCCCACACCGAAAGCCCCCGCTTAAGCCGGGCGCGGTGTCAGGCCCTGCAGAGACACGCGGTCCCTGGACAGGACGCGACCTGCGAAGCAGCCGCACAGTGTCCCTGATCGATTTGCCAAAGGCTCTATCCTTCCCAAATTCAAGTAAACTGGAGGGGACAGACGCCCATAGGAGCTTCGTGGGAGCCGCGCTCCTCGCCGGCAGAGCGATGGTCAAGGACAAAGATGCCGGCAGAAGGGTCCTGCCCGGAAACTCGAGTGGCAAAGAGGCCGCGACCGCCTCATCACTGGCCCCTCCTCCTGCCCAGGGACCAGGCCTGTCGCCTCTCCGCGAGCCTTCTCGGTTTTCCGCGCAGGTTTCTTGTGTGTCAATACTCGGCCACATAATCCCCCCAGGAGCTGGGGTCAGCCCTCAGGAAATCCATCTAAGCCCCCTTCCGATTACGTCCCCATTTAGCACAGGCGTGACCTTGACCCTCCACCTCTGGCAAAATGGACAAAGGTGGCTTTTTCCGCATGGGTCTGGCTCTCCTTGCAAACGCAATTGCTACTTGCTAAGACATGTCCTCTTTTCTAGCTCCAGTGGGAACAGGTGAGGGCTAGGCGCCCAGAGTCATCTTGGCGGGGTTCAGTGTGGCACTTCTACTAGAGGAGAAATTGGGCCCCTCTCACTCCAAGCTCGCGCCCCGCGGGTGTCTTTAGACCTGAAGGCCGGTGGCTTTTCACGCCCTACCGGCCGCATAAAAACAGTGAGATCCTTGCCTGGGAATCCGGGAGGCTCCCTCTGTCCTCGCTTAAACCTCGGAGTCCCAGCGCAGTTACAGATCCGTCTGGACCGCGCAGGAGCGGAGCTGGGCCTCCGTTTCCGCAGCCTCTGCGTCCAGCAGTTTTGTTGTAGAGGCTTTTGTGTGAGTAAAGCCAGCAACTTCAGGGCACCGCTTCCCCGCGCGACCCGAGTCCTTTCCTTCTTCCCCCCAGGGGCTGGGACACGGGACGGGGCAGAGGTGGCATAGAAACCCTCTGGATGCGCCCGAGCGTCCTGCGTCCAGGGACCGGGAGGGTGCTCTTGTACAAACCTGGGAAGGGGTCTACAACTACCTTTCAGGCGGATTCGCATCCATTGTGCACGGCTCGGCACTCCACAGAAATTTCTGTGTGTTACTAAACTCAGCTCCGTCTCCAGCACTGGCCGAGCTGGCCGCCAGGACTGTGAAGCTAGACGGTTAAGACCCTGATCATGCAGACCCGGTTCGTGCGCCCCAGAGCGAGAATTGAAAGCGCCGGGCTTCCGCACCCAGAGCATGGAGCTGACTCCCCGAACCGGGTCTCGGGCACGCGAGCTAGTGATCTGGGTTTGCTCTGAAGCCCGCCCCCTCCCCAGGCGCCCCCTCCCCTCCCCTGGACCCTCGGAGAGAGGGAAACACTCACCTACTGCCAGGCAGATGGGGAGCAGCAGCCTGAAGACGAGCCCGCACACCACTTCCGAGGCCATCGCGTCGGTCCCGCGAGTCCGAGCAAAGGGTCTCCAGGACTGGGGTGCCAAGCCCATGCCCGCCTAGGGCCTCCTGCGGCCGGCGGCTCGCAGCCGCCCGGGCATCGCCTCGGCTAGAGCCGCGGCGCCGTGCGCCCCGAGGGCGCGCTCTCCGCTTTCCTGGCCGCGCCTCTCCGCTCTCCCGGCCGCCGTTCACCAGGCCCTAGGAAGCCCCCTCGTCGGGCGCCCGACCCCTCACGGCCGGCCCATCCAGTGTGGACTCCCCGATCCGGTGCCGGAGGTTTCTGCAGCCGGTGCCGGAGGCCAGAGCCGGGGACCAGGCACTTCGAGAGGGTCCCGCGAGGCGGCGCGGCGAGAAAAGGGGAGAAGAGGGCGTGCTGTCCTTTTGGCGGCTCCTGCGATGTCCCTCACGGGCAGCGGGGAGCCTTCTCCGTGGAGTCTTCTCAGAATAGAGGTGACGACGCGGCCCTCGTTCGGCCTGAGCTCCCGGAGCGGCCCTGGCCCGGAGCGGCCCCGCGGTGGCTCCCTCAGCAGTCTTCGGTTCAGCCTTTGCGCCCCCGGGCTTCGGGCCGGAGACAGCGGGGCGCGGGCGGCCGGACTCGCGTAACCATTCCCGATTGCTCGGGGCTCCCTAACGGGTCGGCAGCGGGGCGCGCGAGGGGGCAGCCTCCACTCGCTCCTCCTCGGCCTCCACTTAAAGAAATAAAATGAAAAACGAACGCCGCCCGGCGGCCAGCGCGCCCCCGCCCCGCGCGGTGCAGCCTCGCCCTGGCGCCGCAGCCCCGGCTCCGGGCGGGCGCGCACTTCTCCACCTTCAATGAAACTTTCGAAGCCGCGCTCGCGGACGGGCGTGCGCGCCGGCCAATGGGAGGCGGCTCGGGGCGGCGCGGGGTCCCGCCCCTGGACGGCTGGAGGCCGGCGCAGGGCCCGAGTGCGGGGACCCAGGGCAGGGTAGCCCCGCCTGCGAGCGGTGGGCTTGGCGCGCTCGCTCCCCGGACCCTCAGCGTCGCTGGGTCCTGTCCTTTTGCAGACTGAAGGAACCATCCGTTCCCCAGGGCGCGGCCCTGAGCTCACCCCCCACCCGGGGAGTCCTTTAAGGCTCCAGGAATTGTGCACAGGCGACAGAAGAGCAGAAGTTGGCGCGACTGTCACTGTGCTAGGTCCGCACGTGCCCACCTGCACGCACTGGGAGGAAGAGGATTCGCCCAGACCAGTGTGCTTGCGCATTCTGAACAGAGCGAGAAGTTTCAGCTTTGACCGGGCTCTGGGAAATCCTGGGTCTTTCCAAATTCATTAAGTCACTGGGAAATCTGCGAGTGGACATAGGGATCAGATGCGCGCCCACTTAGTAGATTTTGGAGACGTCTTGTTTTCGCCTCGGGTTTGTTGCTTGTCGTGGCCCCTAGGAAGAGAGTATACTGTTTCTCTTCTCTACTCATAACCCCTGTTTTCTCTTTCTCTAGGTAAGATCTAGAGACACCTGGTTCTAGCTGGGAGATGCTCTTTTCTCAATTATCCAGCAGTTTTGTCACTGAGGGGACCCTGGAGACCTGAAACAGGTGATCTGACGTATAGGGAGGACCCTTCAAAACTGGCATTTCCATCAGGAGGGCAGAGAGGCAAGACTTTGACTTCCACCAGCCTTCTGGGCTTGAACTGGTGTTTGATGATGGAAAAGTCTGCTGATGGAAATTTACACAAACCTTAGTTCTCTGTGATAACCAACAAGGTCTCCCTTTAGAGATACAGTAAGCTTGCATTTTGAGCCCAAATAGCTTCACAAATTCCCTGAGAAAGACAAATACACTGTGAACCAACACTTTTTTATGAAGCCTGATGCAGTCAGATCTTGCAAAGACACACCGAAACTTAGACCATCCTTGTATTCTAGCATCCTCAAGAAGTTTTGCCACCCGAAACTCCGAATGTCGATGTACACTGCACTAGGCCTAAAGAAGACAACAGGAACTTAAGCAAATCATTGTCCTCTCCCAGGAATTGTGTTTTGTAGAAGCCTGATGACAATCTGCACCTGTTTTCCAAATCTAGCACTGTGATGCTCATAGGTGGTGTCCTCTGGCTCTCCCTCTCTCCATCTCTCTGGTACAACTTGTTTTGGGAACCCAATTAGGAGGTCACAAAGCCCTCCTGAATTTTATGTAACACTGTGTCACCACATGAATTCTGTTTACTCTGAATATTTCGTCGTGTTCTTGGTAGGTGTTCTTGGTAGGTTTCCAACACTGCCTTTTTCTTGTTGCTGTTCAGTCACTAAGTCATGTCCAACTCTTTGCGACCCCATGAACTGCAGCACACCAGGCTTCACAAACTCAAGTCCATTGCGTTGATGATGCCATCCAACCATCTGTCGCCCCCTTCTCCTCCTGCCCTCAATCTTTCCCAGTATCAGTGTCTTTTCCAATGAGTCAGCTCTTCTCAACAGGTGGCCAAAGTATTGGAGCTTCAGCTTCAGCAACTACAGTCCTTCCAATGAATATTCAGGGTTGATTTCCTTTAGAATTGACTGATTTGATCTCCTCACAGTCCAAGGTACTCTCAGGAGTCTTCTCCAATTCAAAAGCATCAGTTCTTCAGTGCTCAGCCTTCTTAATGGTCCAACTCTCACATCCATACATGACTACTGGAAAACCATGGCTTTGACTATGTCCTGTCCAATAGACAGGACCTAGACCTGTCTGCTACTGCTGCTGCTGCTAAGTCACTTCAGTCGTGTCCAACTCTGTGAGACCCCATAGACGGCAGCCCATCAGGGTCCCCCGTCCCTCTAGATGTCCTCCAAATCAATGTCTCAGATACCCAGTTAGGAGAGGCACAATCTTCCCTAATCCACCTCCCGCTTATCCTGCCCCTCTGTGTACCAAGTTGACCATTTGGTCTTTAGAGATTTTAAGACCTGGATTCTACTTCTTCGTCCACCCGCACATATATTCAAGGAGTTTCAGTTGTCTGCATTTTACTAGAAGCTGTGCTCCCCTTGGCTGCATGCTACAGGCACCTTGGATCTCTCCATTAAACCAAAGTCCTTGATTTTGACTCTGACTTGTTCTCGGCCGCCACACCTGTGTGCTTGGGAAAGCTAGGAGGTGGTGCTCAGGTGTGCAGTTGGAGCAGAGAACCACTGTCCTCATTCACATGCAGAACTCCGGAAACAGACCATGGTTTTCAAAACTTGCCTCTCCCAAGCAACGCCACCTTTCTGGAGCTGTGTTTTCATGCTGCAATGATATAGGCCTGCACGGCAGTAGTCAGTGGTGTTGTCTTTACAAGGGCTGTTTTACCCTAAAATTTCCCCAGTGTGAGGAGCAGTAGCTAATATCTAGACCAGCTGATTTTTAAGGATTTTCTGGCCCACAAAACACGGCTCCCCTTGGTCAGGAGCCCTGTTTGGCCAGCCACTTTCATCCTCCATCTGAGCATGATCTTGCCTGAAACTTGGCACAAAGTAGAAATGCTTTAAGGAGAAAATCAGCTCCATTGGATACTTATAAATACAGCATTTTGATATCTGATGAGCACTTAAAGCATATGACCCCAACTTTTGCCCACGTGATGAATCAGGCACTGGTCACTCCAGGCATCTCTGCCTCCACATGGGTGGGTCATTACTGACACTTTAATGCCTCAGATTTCTCTTCCATACATTAAGGAAAGCAGTACACACTAGCTCATAGGAAGCACTACATAGATGGAGAGAACCCTCAGAGATGCCTGGAGCACAGTCATCATCCAATGAATAGTAGTGGCTAGTATTAGTATTAATGCTATTGCCTTTGCTATTATTGAAAAACAAGAACTCTTCCTGCATTTCTGAGGCTGTTATGCTAAAACACCATAACCTGCTATGATAACTCAGAAAGATGTCCTGGCTTTAGCAACATGTTAAAAACTGCCCCCTGCCACCCACTGAGAGACATTCTCCTGAGTGTTTGAGATTTAGCCACAGAGAATATGTCGCTGTGGCTTCTGTGGGTTTTGTCTCACCTGTGGATTTCTTCTCACCTGTGGGTTTCATCTCACCTGTTAGACTTCATCTTTTCTGAATTTGGTCTGATGCTCCCCCAGTTGACAAAATCACTCAGAAACACCATCCTTGTCCCAAAAGCTAATTTTCTCTACTGTGCTCAAAATGCAAACACGGAGTTAATAACCTTTTTCAGTCTCAAATGGTAACTTCACCAGTGTTTCCCAGAGGAGTATGAAAGTTGTCAACTTGGCATTTTCTTCTCCCAGTGAAATCTGCCAAGATCCATAGGCGCCATTGAGCCTGCAGAGAAAGTGGTGCCTCCAGCCAACTTAAGGCCCTCTTCTCCCATCAGTAATGTGTGTTCTGTCGACATATGTACTCACTTCATATTTTCAGAGATTCGCATTTCTGTGTTTTCATTTGTAAGTCAGAGTATTTGTCTAAAAGTGATTTTAGTTAGAAGCCACGTGGTTTTTGGCTCTTAAACTTGAAAAACTTGGAAGCAGAATGAAAGCCTGTCTTCTCTTTGCTAATATATTCTGTGGTTACACTTTTTAAGCTGTCAGTTTGATGTTTACAGCCGAAGTATTTCTAAGGTCTCCAAATTCCAAAAACCTAGACACCTTCTAATAATTTGTGGGAGGCATCATTGTGCTATGCTTCTTCTGAAGAGGTTCTCCCCGAGACGGTCTCCCCCACAGTCATCTACAGCAACAATGAACAAAATCCCTATGTGTATCCCTGCTTCACCATCTGTGGCATCTGGGCCTTACCTGCCATCTTTCTGCGGGAAGTACAGAAGTTTACACCTTGGCCTGAAGTGTAATTTTTGAGTTGTCATGTGGATTCAGAATCTGAAGCCGACTGCTGGTTTTGTGTCTGATGATCAAGAACTTTGAAAATTCAGCCAACTGACATGTCCATGCCTTCGTTTTTCAATCAGATTCTAAGCTTTCAGTTCATGGGTGGAATTCCACCTATAAAGCAAGCTATTAAGCAGGCTATATAGCAAAATATTATCTCCAGATTGTGTTCTGGTTACCTGCTTCCATTACACACACACACATGCACACACACACACACACACACACACACACACACAAATATCTATTACAGGGTAAGAAAGATCTCATATGAAAATAGAGGAGCATATACAGTTCTATTTGTTTTTGCAGGACTGACACATAAAGGAAGCAACTATGAATCCGTGGGGAGGGTGCTCTGTGGAGGCCGGTGACTCACCTTGGGCACTGGTGCCCAGATGGCTGACTCTAAAACATGGGAACCACCATATATTATTCACAGTCGACACCAGGTTTCTGAGCAGATTTTTATCTCAGGATTGTTTAGCTGCTTTCTGTGTCATTTCTCCTGAAGCCTTTGGAGAGGCTGAGGGCTTCATTTCAGACAGAAAGACTAAATTAAACTCTGGAAAGAGTCTAAAGGGAATTTGGGGAGCAATTTAGCAGTAAAACGTAGTCACTCAAAGCAAGTTACGAAACAAAAAATTTGCAAGTTTTTTTTCTTTGCTTGGATCCACTGAAACAGGAGAAGTTTCTTTGTCTGTATTCTATAGACATTTATTAGTTAATAAATGCACATTTCAAAATGACTTGGATTCCAGTTGCATTTCCTGGAACTCCATCAGGATTTCTTAAATGGTCTTTGAAATGTGAATATTCTTGGTGAGTCAAAGTGATTTTCATTCTTGGCTCTTAAGAACTTTGGGATGTGTGTTTGTGTGGGGTGTGTACACGTTTGGGGAATGGCCAGTTCTAGATACTGACATTAGCCTACATTAGCTTGCAACTGGGACTGTCTCAGGCCCTTCAGTAAGTCAGCAAGTTCAGAGCTTCCTTCACTTATTCTCCTGCAGCGCCACCTTTTGGCTAAAAGTATAATGAAAAAATACAAGTACCTAAAGGAAGCAATTAGGCACAACCAACAACACTCTCTTGCAGCCAACAACCGGCTGATGGGCTCAAACACACAGCGGCGCCTTCATGCAGAGACCATCCGGTAAAGACAGACATGAATCAATCACTGTAGATAGTTAAGGAAACCAGGCCCATGCGCAGAGGACTGAGCGGAAGAATCAGGTACCACGGGAGAGCGTGGTGGTGAACCTCGCTTGTTCTCATTTCTCCAGAAGGTGGTGCTTGCTGCACTTTGAAGGGCGGCTGTGGATTCTGCAGAGTATAAGCTCCGTGAAGGCAAGAACTCTCTTCTGCTCATTCCTGTGTGGCTGGAACCTGAGACAGGAGGTGGCCCAGAGCAGACCCTGAGTAAATGCTTGTTGAATGAGTGAAGGACTTATCCAGACGGGTGGAGAAGGAGCAGCACCCCAGGCAGGATGAGCGGCCAGCGTCCTAGAGGCAGAGGGAGGACCACGTGGTCGATGACAGCAGGTCGCAGTCTCCACTTTCTGCCAATGGGGACACCTGCAGCTCAACTAGATCACGCAGCTTCCAAGCCGCGTCCTCTGTCTTCTCTTTAGTGCAGTTGTAACTGTCACGTTGTTGTTGCTGTTCACTCACTCAGTCGTGTCCAGCTCTTTGCGACCCTGTGGACGGCAGCTCACCAGGCTTCCCTGTCCCTCGCTATCTCCTGGAGTTTGCTCAAACCCGTGTCCATTGAGTCAGTGATGCCATCCAACCATCTCCTCCTCTGTTGCCACTTTCTCCTCCTGCCCTCAATCTTTCCCAGCATCAGGGTCTTTTCCAATGAGTCAGCTCTTCACATGAGCACCTACTAAACACATGCGGAGTAACAGACACACTCAGGCATATCGTAGGCATGTTACAGGCACACTCAGGCATGTTAAAGGCATGTTACAGACATGTTACAGGCATGTCACAGGGGTGAGAACCGCAGCCACTGAAACCTGGGATTCGTGGGTCGACCGACATCCACCCTCTGTGCCTTGTTGCTCATGGCAGCCCCGAGACTCAGCCTGAGGTCAGTGTGGGAGGACACTCAGGAAAGACTCAATCATTGATCACTTCTGGGAGGTCTCAGCCCCTGGGGTGCTGCAGCTCAGGCAACCTCTTGACCTTTCTAGGTTTCCCCACGATGGGGCGTATGTGTGTTTAATCAATTTTCCTTTAATTCCTTCTACAGAAAGAGCATATTCATGTGTTCTCTGGGCTGTGGAGACACTGCAGCCCCTCAAAGCCTGATCTTCAGCCCAGAACTCACCCATGTTTTCCACGACTTTTCAGCAGAGGGATGGCGTCAGCGGCTATGAGCCCACAAGCAAAGCAGACGTCATCGGCTCTGAAAAGCCCAGTCATGTTTCTCGATCGATCAGCACAAACATCTCTCTGGCTTGTCCAAGGATGCGATAAACATCATGGGTTTTTCCAAGATTCTTTCAGATCCTTCAAACAAGTGCTTTGCTTGTTTGTTTGGGGATGTGAGGAAATGGTCCCTCTTACAAAAATAAATAAAAGACACTAGGCTCCTTCCCTCCAGACTGAAGAGATTTGCTTCTGGGTCAGAATCCCCTGGTGGAGAGGGGTCTGAACTTCCCTGCCCATAGCTACCCAATGTTCAACTTTCCTTCCCTTCGTAACAGGGGAGGAAATGCCTCTTTTGATATTCTGTTTTAAAAACAACTGAGAAAAGTGGACATTTTAAAAGCGAAACATGCTACAAAATTTAAAAGCAACAAGCCAGGAATGGTATAGGATGTGTTGGAATTCTCGGAACCGAGTTAGATGCCCTTTGACCCAACACCGAGGACGACACCTGGACACACAGCTGGAGGGGAAGGGGATCACATCAAGTTCAGGGCCCTCTAGGGGTGCGGGAGGGGAGAGCTGTGCCTGGTCAGGTGGGTCCCCCACAGAGCCCCCCAGGAGGGAGCGGAGTACCTTCCGCACAACCCCATCTGGCCCCTCCTCACCAGCTGTGTGTCCAGGTATCATCTTCGGTGTTGCGTCAGCCTACATCTAACTCAGTTCCAAAAATTTCAACCACTCAGATGATGGAAGCCTGGGAAGCAGACAAGGGCAAGGGGCTGGAAGAAGAAAGATGCGGCCAACGGGGGAGTCGAATACCCTCAATTCTGTGTGTTCATGCGCATTTGAACGAAGCGCAGGTGAAGAGGTTGTGACTGTCTCCCTTTCCTTTGCCTCTAAACTCGGCCTTTCACCCCACTTCTCAGCTCACGTGGCATCTTGGCTGGGCAGGTGGCCCTCTCCAGGTGTCATGGCAAGCATGGAGCAGAGTCAGGATTCATCTTCACCAAGATGGTGGCACTTGTGCCTTCGTGGGCAAGCACAGCGTGCAGGCCTGGGCTTACCCCAGGGCCCTGGAGACGCAGCCCTGCATGGTCTGCTCATCGCGGACCCACCCGTGAGTGCTGGGATGCAGGGTTTCAACCATCCTGGAGAATCCTGGGGAAGGAGGAACCCGCATTGTGCAGTGATGTCACCCTGCCCCTGGCCTGAGCTCAGGAAGGCACACCTGCCAGAGTTGGCACTGCCACCTGGCTGCCTGCCCTCCCTTCTCCTCCAGAGTCTCCTTCTTCCTTCCTTCCTGTGGAAGCAGGGGGTTGAGTCCAGGAGACCCTCTCAGCCTCCACAGTAGAAAAACAAGGTGTGTTGGGGGCGTGGAGGGGATTTGAAATTAAACAGACCTACCTTCAAACCCCAGCTGTGCACTTCCAAGCTGCAAGACATGACAGTTGCTTAAAATGGTGTGTTTTTGACTCTGAAACAAACAAAACAAAACAATAATGAAGGTGAAATGTGGCCATTGGGGCACTCAGCTCACCACCTGCGTGAAAAGCAAGGATCTGACCATTTGCGTAAACAGCCCCTGGAAAGAACCAGGGTCCAGCCTCTTTCCCAGAAATGGTGCAGAGTGGGGAGGCGTCACCCAGACCTCGGGCTCAGTTCAGTTCAGTTCAGTCGCTCAGTTGTGTCTGACTCTTTGCGACCCCATGAATTGCAGCATGCCAGGCCTCCCTGTCCATCACCATCTCCCGGAGTTCACTCAGACTCAGGTCCATTGAGTCCGTGATGCCATCCAGCCATCTATCCTGGGTCGTCCCCTTCTCCTCCTGCCCCCAATCCCTCCCAGCATCAGAGTCTTTTCCAATGAGTCAACTCTTCACATGAGGTATCCAAAGTGCTGGAGCTTCAGCTTTAGCATCATTCCTTCCAAAGAAATCCCAGGGTTGATCTCCTTCAGAATGGACTGGTTGGATCTCCTCGCAGTCCAAGGGACCCTCAAGAGTCTTCTCTAACACCACACTTCAAAAGCATCAATTCTTTGGCGCTCAGCCTTCTTCACAGTCCAACTCTCACATCCATACATGACCACAGGAAAAACCATAGCCTTGACTTAGACGGACCTTAGTCGGCAAAGTAATGTCTCTGCTTTTGAATATACTATCTAGGTTGGTCATAACTTTTCTTCCAAGGAGTAAGTGTCTTTTAATTTCATGGCTGCAGTCACCATCTGTAGTGATTTTGGAGCCCAAAAAAATAAAGTCTGACACTGTCTCTACTGTTTCCCCATCTATTTACCATGAAGTGATGGGACCAGATGCCATGATCTTTGTTTTCTGAATGTTGAGCTTTAAACCAACTTTTTCACTCTCCACTTTCACTTTCATCAAGAGGCTTTTGAGTTCCTCTTCACTTTCTGCCATAAGGGTGGTATCATCTGCATATCTGAGGTGATTGATATTTCTCCCGGCAATCTTGATTCCAGCTTGCGTTTCTTCCAGTCCAGTGTTTCTCATGATGTACTCTGCATATAAGTTAAATAAGCAGGGTGACAATATACAGCCTTGACATACTCCTTTTCCTATTTGGAACCAGTCTGTTGTTCCATGTCCAGTTCTAACTGTTGCTTCCTGACCTGCATACAGATTTCTCAAGAGGCAAGTTAGGTGGTCTGGTATTCCCATCTCTTTCAGAATTTTCCAGTTTATTGTGATCCATACAGTCAAAGGCTTTGGCATAGTCAATAAAGCAGAAATAGATATTTTTCTGGAACTCTCTTGCTTTTTCCATGATCCAGCGGATGTTGGCAATTTAATCTCTGGTTCCTCTGCCTTTTCTAAAACCAGCTTGAACATCAGGGAGTTCACGGTTCACGTATTGCTGAAGTCTGGCTTGGAGAATTTTGAGCATTACTTTACTAGCATGTGAGATGAGTGCAATTGTGCGGTAGTTTGAGCATTCTTTGGCATTGCCTTTCTTTGGAATTGGAATGAAAACTGACCTTTTCCAGTCCTGTGGCCACTGCTGAGTTTTCCAAACTTGCTGGCACTAATCTAGAGCCAGACATCTTGGAATGTGAAGTCAAGTGGGCCTTAGAAAGCATCACTACGAACAAAGCTAGTGGAGGTGATGGAATTCCAGTTGAGCTGTTTCAAATCCTGAAAGATGATGCTGTGACCTAGGGCTACAGGGATGATACCCGGCACCCTCCGTTCCTTTCCCTTAAAAGCTCAGGGTGCTTCTGAGATGTTACCTCATGAGTTTGCAATTCATTCCTGGGAGTTAGGTTGGAAGGGAGCCAGATAAGTTTCTAACCCAAAGATTTACTCAGAGCCGAAGATTGAAATGCCCTCTCTGCCAGTAGATGCACCTTCTGGACACAGAAACACTGCTATTCAGATCACACACAGGGAAAGTCAATGTGCCCATGAAGGTAACACACACCTTCCACAAGGTACGTATTGTAACAAAAGTCTTCCTCCTTGATTTCTTGATGATAACAGTGTCTAGAGGGTTTTGCTCCCAGAAGCGCGGTGGGAGATTCATGCCCACCCAGGTACTGAGTTGTCGCAGATGTGAGCTTCCTCCCTGGGCACCAGGCTGTGATGGAGCACAACTGCCTTTTGAGAGCTCACTGTACAACGAACCCCAACGTGACAGAGCCAGAAACCTGCAGTCCCTTCAAATACACAAGATAAGCTGCGGTCAACATGACCCCACTGTCCTGACTGAAGATACTAACACATCTAAACAACGTGCCAGCTAAACAGAACAGACATGGATGGAGGGTGAGGAGCAGTTCATCCTGGTGACCAGATAAACGCTGTGCCGTGAAACAGGAGGGGCGATCGATACCCTCAGTAGCTGGTCACATTAGCAAGGCAGTTCCTAGAGGGAATGTTTCCCTGGACGGTAGCTTTTGGCACAAGGATGCGGAGGTAAACATGAAGTCCCCAGGCTCACAGAGTCTGGGCCAGGATGAGTCTGGGCAGAGAGCAGAGCCTGTGGGGAAGAAGACGGCCCGGCTGAACAGAGCCTGGAGGTGGGGACGGGGGTTCCGCTGCAAGAGCTTGGCCAAGGGGTTGGCCCTCCGGAGAAGAGGGGAAGGGGAGCAGCTGGGAAGATGTAAGGAAGGCTGGGGACTCATACACCCCAGCTTACACTTTGAATTTGACATCAACCATTCAGATGAGGAAGAACACTGTGGACTGGCAGGAACAGAATAAGGATGAGTTCTAAGCTGATTCAAAGACTCTCACACATATTGTTAAGTGAAAACCCAAATGACAGAATAGACCTATAGAATGACCGTTCTGTGTATAGACGTGAGCCAAATATTAGCTGAGTCATATTTACAATAAAATAACCCAAATGATTCACAAGGACAAATAAAGGGTGTCTCTAAGTGTAGGCTGCAGTCCATGGGGTCACTAGGAGTTGGACACAACTGAGCAACTTCACTTTCACTTTTTACTTTCATGAATTGAAGAAGGAAATAGCAACCCACTCCAGTGTTCTTGCCCAGAGAATCCAAGGGATGGGGGAGCCTGGTGGCCTGCCGTCTCTGGGGTCACACAGAGTCGGACACGACTGAAGCAACTTAGCAGCAGCAGCAGCTAAGTGTATAGAGGTGGGGAGGGAGGAAGAACTGGATAGGAATTCTCAATATACCAGTTTTATGTTGTTTGGATTCTATTGCATAAATAAATTCTACTAAACAAAAGCCATTAAATGTTGTATTTTAAAATTGTATATAAGATAGTATTTTAGTAAATTCTAAAACAATGTAGTTCAGTTTAACAATGGATAAGAGCATACATGGTTAAGTAAAAAACACAAGGTGTAGAACAGTTAATTTAGTGTCCAGTCTTTTGTGAAAGGAAGGAGAGGAAGTGTGTGTGTGTGTTTGCTTATTTATGTAAAAAAAAAAAATACAAGATGGATCATCAGAAACTGAGGGCTTATATGGGAGCAAGACTTCTCTGAGTGTACATTTTAATATAATTTTGATATGTAAATGGACATATGAATATTTTCTATATTCCAAAAAATATTTTAAGTATCTCTTTTCAGTAGTAATTCTAGAACAATAGAAAGAACAATGGTTTTCATCAAAATGAAAATGCTCAATAACGCTTTATTGATTTCAGACTATTCCCTTCTAATGTCGTTGAGTGCAGGTGACAAACTGCTCACGGGATTAGCTTTTGAGACAAGTAAAGCAAAGTTAGTCAGTCAGTCATATCCAACTCTTTGTGACCCCATCGACTGTAGCCCATAAGGCCCCTCTGTCTATGGAATTCTCCAGGTAAGAATACTGGAGTGGGTTGCCATTTCCTTCTCCAGGGGATCTTCCCAAGCTTGAGACAAGTATGTTGCATGAATTTTTGGCCCTCTAAAGGGCTGTGAAAGCAAAATGTCTTTTAATTTTAAAACAGTCTGTGCCTTTTCATGTATGCATATTTTTAAAATGACTGTAAGATTTAGGACTTTTCATGTCTCATAACTAAAGGAAAGCTTGTTCTGACTTTCAAAACTATAAAAAGTTGAAAAGATTAAGATTATCTTAAGGGGTTTGATGAAGTTTGTGAGAACTATGCAGCAATTGTGTGGCAGCGCAGCCTGGAAGGCACCTAGGGTTTGGGTTGGTAATTACAGAGCTATGGTATTTCACATCATATTTGCACAGTTTTGTAATTGTCCTGTGCTCTTCTGCAGCCAAGAAGAAAAGTAGAAAACCGGTTTCCATCCCACTTTTTCCCAAAGAAAAGAGAAACAACACCGCAACAGTGAGACCACTGTTTTAAATTCACATGAATTTGTAAATTCAGTGGATAAAGGTACTCTTCTGAGCTTCGACACTCCCTGGCCACAAAATGTTCACCTACTTCTCCGTCTCACTTTTTCTTTTCCTACCCCCATTCTCCCTTTCCCTTCCTCCCTCATCCCAGTTCACAACTCTCACTATCAAGTTCAAATTCAATCTCCCTGGAGCATCTTCAAAAATGGGAACCGGCGGAACAAAAGTGGCTGAGGCTGTGCCATGAGAAAAGATGACAGCAGGAAAGATTTCTGGGGGAATCAAAGACAAACGGTGCTGCAGAGACACAGGGATCGGCAAGCACGAGCTCGCTGGCCCGCACATCACTGGCCGCATGGACCACTTGCAGTTTGCATGTAAGGGGGCAGCCCTGTGCTGCCCGCTCTCACCTCTCCTTCTGTGCTTCCCCACTCTGTCCCTCCCTCCTCTGTGACCCCACTGCCGCTCTCAGTTCAAGCTGCAGCCGCGTGTGCTGCCTGATACAGCATCGATACTAGAATCTCAGCCCATCCCTTCTCTGGCTCCTTTCACCCCCGAAGGCCCGAGTGTATCATTCAGACGGGAAATGAGTGACCTCAGCCTAAAGAAGAGAGGCGGGAAGAAACCTTCGAAACTGCAGCACCTAGAAAACGTCCTTTGGGTTCTCTATATGCATGGCTACACTCAATCCATTCAAGATACAGACACCAACCTCTAACACACTGACCCTATATTCAACTGATGTTTTATAAGAAAAGCCATGCTTCAGTTGATGGACTGGGATTAATGTGATCTGCAAAGTAAAGGAAACCACACAGTCACCCCTGGTCCTGTTCTTGTGTTTAAGTCACATGGTGACTCTCCACACTGCCCTCCAGGCCTGCGAGCCCCGAGGGAGAGAGGCAGGCTCCCAACCAGCCCCGCCCCACGGCATCGGGCAGCTGACATCTTTAAGTTCAGCTCTTGGAACACAGGCAGTCTTCATAAAGTCTTACACCTGTAATAGTAGCTTGTGATGTGTGACCCAGGTCCCAGGCACGTCCTGGAATGTGCACCCTCTCCAGGAGAGTGGATACTTAGTGTCTCTTGGAAGGTTCGTGTTTCACAGACTGTGCCACTTGGCACATCCCGGGATGTTCTGGGGGAGTCCACCGCCTCCTCCCTCCGCAGGCCTCTCAGGATTGCCAGCTGAAGAGATTCCCTGTGACTCAGACAGTCCTCCATCCCACACCTCCTGCAAAAACCATTAGGACTCGGTGCGAGGCTGAATAAAACTCCAGAGGATTGTCAGGTGATGATGCCTTTTTCCCTGATCGTCAGTCCTGGAATAACCTTGTCCGTGTCCAGGTCAGGCAGTCCCTGGAAGCGCCAAACAGGAGTTCCAGCCCAAAAAACAGAAACACTGGGCTGCCCCCAAGAAGGAACCCAAAAGCCCTGCCCTAAGAGAGCGACGCCACAAAGCCTCCGACTGCCTGCCCCTGCATCCTGTCCTTCTCCTTCAAGCAGACACTTGGGTAACATGTGGCATGTTCAGAGATGCTCCCTGAGCACCTACTGTGTCTTGAGCAGCCTCCTTCCCTCTCTCCCCACCCTGCAGGTAATCTCACCTGCCCCTGACTCCGTGAGATGCCCTGTGTACCTTCTCACACACCTGTACCTGCCCCACCCCCACACTCAGCCCTAAACTCCTTCAAGGGGGCAGACTGTCTCATGTGATGCAGGTAGTAGGTCCTCAGCCTATAGTGGGCACTCGGGGAAGAGCTACTGAGCAAAGGTCCACTGGACAGGGGCTCATCAGCTCTCTGCTGGAAAAGAAGGTGGGAACAGTCTGCTTTGAGCTCTTCCTGTTATCAGCCGTGTGTTCAGAAATGCATCTAGAGACGACTTTTTCTAGTCCCAGCAACAGCTCTGCAGGACAGAAGCTACCATACCTGGGCCACAGACAAGGTTGCCTAGGGGAGCAGGGCAGGTAACTGGGATGAAAATCCATCTCTGGTGGCAGAGACACCCCAAGGCTCCACGAAGGAAAGTATGGGTGACCTGCAGCCAGGATGACCCCTCACTCTGACCCCTGCAAGACTGTAGTGGACTCAGGGCTGATGGGACATGAGGGGGAGGGTGACATGTGTCCAGGCTGGGTAGTGAAGTGCTGAGGGAGATGACAGTGGGCATCTGGCGTCAGCGCATCTTCAGGAAGATACAGAGGAGGCTGGAGGACAAGGCCAGTCCTGTGGTGGACACCAGACAAGCCCTGTGGTGGACGCCAGCTGCCCTGGGCATGCCCTTGGAGGGGGAGGATCCCACGGGGTCACAGACAAACAGGCTCACCCAGCTGTGGGTCAGGAGGATGATCCCAGCAGCAGTGGGGTTGGCCCTGGAGATAGAACGTGAACCAGATTTAGTGAAAACTTGCAAAAAGATGGATGAATGGAGGCTGATAGGCAGAGAGGGAGAGGGCTGGGTGCAGAGGTAGAGAGACCCTTGGCAAGGGACTTGATGAGCTTGACGAGTAAATAAAGCAACATGGTCAGAACTGCTTTAGAATAATGAGTTTGTGTGTACAACCTTCTCTTTAAGATTATGGGTCAGAAGGCAGGCTGGGCGATCACAGGTCCCCCAGCTCACGGCTGCAGAACCCCTGGTGAAACCCCAGCCACTGAGCTTCCTGCTCCCCAACCCCAACTGCCTGTCCCTTGTCAGGCGTCCCTCTGGCTGAATTAACCACGAGAAGCCGTCCGAAGACACGGGAAGAGGCATGGAGCCAGGTTCAGTGAGGACCATGGCCTCTGTCACTGATAGCAAGGCTGAGGCCAAACATGTATTGGTGATGGAGTCTTAAATTTAGGGGGTTTGATAGAATAAGTGTTCATCTGGATTTTGAGAAGGAGACAAATGGGCTCAACTGGCTCTCAACACAGGAAAGAGAACACAAACCCAGGTCAAGGAGCCTTTTCTGTGTGTCCAGAACCTGGAGGCCTTCCAGAACCTGGAGGCCTTCCAGAACCAAGCCACTGCCCCTACAGGTGGCTGCTCAGGTCAGTGAGTGGTGGGCAATACTGGCTCCAAGCATTGGAAGCCGGGTGATTTGCAAAGCACCACTCAGAGCTCCCATCCAGGATGAGGGTCAGCAGGGGCGCCTGCAGTGGGGTATCAGCTGAGGCCAGAGCCGGGGTTTTGGAGTCAGGCCAGATGCCATGGGGTGGGATTGTCTCCAGCACAGGCTGCCTGCTGGGTGTGGGCATGCGGCTGCTCCAACCCAGGCTGCCATGTAGACAGATCCTGCAGAGTGAGCTTGGAACTCAAGGACACCGGTGGTGCTGGTAGAGGGGGGGCGACGTCCAGACCACCATCTGTGGCACCACCTCCCCGCCACACCCCTGATGGCAGAACCTGACAGACACAGGGAGGGCTTCACAGATTTAAAAAAAGACATTCTCTTTTTGTGGGAATTGGGCAATCTGAATTTTTTTTTTGGTTTGAAAACCTCACTTCTCTCTTTCTAGGAAATTCTTAAAAGGAAAGAAAGGCTGTGTTACCTGTGGAATAAAATCTTCCTGTCACAACACCTGTGGTTTAAGAACAAATGGGAGAGAGAGAGAAAGACTGTAGAAGCTACCAGGGTATGAGCTGGCCCAGGCTTTGTGAACAAGAAACCCACAGCTAAATACAAGAAGGAATTTCTGGCCCAGCCCCATGAAACATGCAACAAAACCCAACGCTTAAATCCAGGCTGCTGACTCAACAGGGTGCAAAATTGAGTGGGCGCCATGACTGATGGTCCTGTCAAGCTCTCGGCAATTTTGGGGTTTGTTTGGGGCACAGCACCTCAGAGCCCATAAGTCACTGCTACCAAAGGCTGCGGGTGTGGGGAGGGGGTTAAGACCCCTCCAAGCACACAGACCTTCTTTGTTGAGCCCAGCAGATTTCATGGCAGCAGACTCTCAAGCTCTCATTCCTCTTTGAGTTTACTTTAACTTTGACTCAGAAAAGAAAGAAATCAAACATTTCACAGATCATTTTAGGCTCATTTTTCATCCAGACTTTGTTATAGAAAAACAAATTCATTTTCAAGGAACACAGTCAGTCAATTCAGTCACTCAGTCATGTCCCACTCTTTGCGACCTCTTGAACTGCAGAAGGCCAGGCTTCCCTGTCCATCACCAACTCCTGGAGCTTGTTCAAGCTCATGTTCATGTTGATGATGCCATCCAGCCATCTCATCCTCTTTTGCCCCCTTCTCCTCCTGCCTTCAATCTTCCCAGTATCAGGATCTTTTCCAGTGAGTCAGTTCTTTGCATCAGGTAGCTAAAGTATTGGATCTTCAGCTTCAGCATCAGTCCTTCCAATGAAGATTCAGGGATAATCTCCTTTAGAATTGACTGGTTTGATCTCCTTGCAGTCCAAGGGACTCTCAAGAGTCTTATCCAACACCACAGTTCAAAAGCATCAATTCTTTGGTTCTCAGCTTTCTTTAGAGTCCAGCTCTCACATCCATACATGACTACTGGAAAAAACCATAGCTTTGACTAGACGGACCTTTGTTGGCAAAGTAATGTCTCTGCTTTTAATATGCCGTCTAGGTTGGTCATAGCTTTTCTTCTAAGGAGCAAGTGTCTTTTCAATTTCATGGCTGCAGTCACCATCTGCAGTGATTTTGGAGCCTAAGAAAATAAAGTCTGTCAGTGTTTCCATTGTTTTCCCATCTATTTGCCATGAAGTGATGGGACCAGATGCCATGATCTTAGTTTTCAGAATGTTGAGTTTTAAGCCAACTTTTTCACTTTCCTCTTTCACTTTTATCAAGAGGCTCTTTAGTTCCTCTTCATTTTCTGCCATAAGGGTGGTGTCATCTGCATATCTGAGGTTATTGATGTTTCTCCTGGCAATCTTGATTCCAGCCTTTGCTTCATCCAGCCCAGGATTTCAAGTGATGTGTTCTGCATATAAGTTAAATGAGCAGGGTGACAATATACAGCTTTGTCTTACTCCTTTCCCAATTTGGAACCAGTCCATTTTCCATGTCTGGTTCTAACTGTTGCATCTTGACCTGATACAGATTTCTCAGGAGGCCGGTGAGATGGTTTGGTATTCTCATCTCTTGAAGAATTTTCCACAGTTTATTGTTATCCACACAAAGGCTTTAGCATAGTCAATGAAGCAGAAGTAGATATTTTTCTGGAATTCTCTTGCTTTTTCTATGATCCAACAGATGTTGGCAATTTGATCTCTGGTTCCTCTGCCTTTTCCAAATCCCAGCTTGAACATCCAGAAGTTCGCAGTTCACATACTGTTGAAGCCTAGCTTGAAGAATTTTGAGCATCACATCAAGGAACACAGTTTTCACCCATTACACTGAAGAATCTGTATCAAACACAGGAATAATTTAATAAGATATTGCTACATGTACAGGCTTTCATAATATATGCTTTGCATTAAAGAGACATAAGGTGACAAAGGTCTTTCATATTCTAAAAGTGCTATCAGAACAATAAATCTATCCATACGACTAACAGACCAGTTCTATCAGTAATAACGTTCTTCTAGAGAATAATCTACATCAAACATCTAAGAGAAGAATACAAATTAGCAAAACAATGTGTGTTGCAAAAGTTTAATTATATTTTAGTTATTTGTGCTTAAAATCCAAAATAGGAAGAGGTAGGTTACAAGTATAACAATAAATAAGCCAATTCATTCATGATACTTTAACCCATTACTGTACAACTGTAAATTAGAGCACTCAAAAGTCTAACCACCATTTAAAACATTATTTCTAGAACAACCAGCTTTAGGTTCCAATTCAGGCTATTAGGAGAAATGCTGATCCCACACGTCCTCAGCCCCTCACAAGAGAGCTGGAGTGTGGCGTCTGAGGGGCACCGAGCTCCCTCCAGGGTGACTCCCACCCCGGGGTACGGGTTGAGGATTCGTTGTTGAGACCAAAGCTCCAGGGTGGGGGGAGGTCCTGGGAAGATGAGGCGGTCTTCTCCTGCAGGAGCCTGAGAAATATTTAGTTGAAAGATTGATTCATAATGCGAAGTGAATGTGCTTTCCTGTCATGCACAAAATCATAGATTATTTATTGTTGTTCATCACATGCCTTCTCTCCCACTAGGCTGCCAGCTCCAGGATGTTGGGGGCCCTGTTGGCCTCACTCTGCAGGGCATCAGCTTGCTCACAGGAAGAGTGGAGTCTGGTAATTTGAAAGGGTATTAGGTACATGTGCCATAATTACTAACATTTCTAAGATCTGTGAGTCTTAGAATTTTGAAAAGAATGAATAAAATGGGACTGTGTAAGAGAAATAAGAAAATACATTAATAAACTCTAACTCAAAATGATACATACATCCCAATAGCAGCACTATTCACAATATCCAAGACATAGAAGCCACATAAGTGTCCATCATAGACATCAATGGATAAAGAAGACGTGGTATATATATATACACAATGGAATATCACTCAGCCACAAAAGAATGAAATAATGCCATTTGCCAAAATGTGGATGGACCTGGGGACTGTCATACTAAGTGAAGTAAATCAGACAAAGGCAAATATCAAATGATATCACTTATATGTGAAGTGTAAAAAAAAATATATATATATATACACACAAATGAACATATCTACAAAACAGAAGCAGACTCACCAACATGGAAAACAAATTTATGGTTACCAATGGGGAAGTGGGGAGGAGGAGGACAAATTATAAGTTTGGGATAAACAGATACAGAACACTATATATGAAATAGATAAACAACAAGGTTCTACCATACAGCATAGGGCACTATATTCAATATCTTGTGATAAACCATAACGTGAAAGAATATGAAAAACACACACATATGTATATATTTTTATAACTGAATACTTTACTACACACCTGAAATTAGCATTGTAAATCAACTATACTTCAATAGAAAAGAAAAGATATTACAATATTTCACTGATGAAACAATGAAATTACTTCTCCTTGTGCACTGTAGAAATCACTGAACATTAAAGCTTGAAGAGATTCTACAGGTTATCCGCTCTTGTCACATTCATTTTCCTTTGAATTGAGGCACGAATATGAGCAGCAAACTCGTCCTCACGTCAGTTGCCCTTACAGAACTCCAAACTCCTAAGGGAACACTATGAAATTCTGGAGAGCAAGAATGTTTGAAAATACGTGATGCAAAGCACAGTAGGCCTTTTTAGGGTCAAATCATGTAAAATGACAGCTGAACTAGGCTTATGGAAACACTGTGGACTAGTCTCCTAATCTTCTACTCAAATGTTTAACTCAGCTTCATTTGGTTAATTTTAGCTGAATTTTTGCTAGTATAAAAAGACCATCTTCAAAAGATATAAAATAATGAACTTCAATAGGGAAAACCCCATAATTTTCAAATAGATCTGTGATGGCCCAGAGTGAACCAATGAGCCATAAAGAAAATAATGGAGTCAAAAGCATAAAATCAGTGTTTGTTTTTCTTAACATAATCCATGGTTAAGTGCAGAGGAAATACTGATTCAGAATATAGTTTGAATAATGCTTAATAATCAGTTGAGTGTGCAAAGGTATACACGTTGCCAAAGAGGCTAAAATAAAATAAGAGAAAATTTAAAACTAATATACTGAAGGATTCACTTTGGCTTTTCAGATGAAAAACTTCTACTTACTGTGGAAATTATGACTTTATTTAGAATGACAGATTTAAGGTTAAATGTTTATTGGCTTCCTATGCAAAGAATTAAAGTACAATTTGTCTTTTACTAACTTAATTATTACAATTATAAATTAATAGAGTCTGCCTTCTCCCAAGTCTCTCTCCAGTGTTTAGATTCTGACTCTCAGCATTTGGAAAGTCATTCATTTCTATCACTCGGTCAAAAGACTTTAGGAGCTCAGAGAAGCTGGGTCATCAGTCCGGAATTCAAAGCAAAGTTAACCACAAAATGCAAACTTGCTTTTAAGCACACAGGGCTGTTTAGAGAGGTTACTGTCATACTTACTGCAAATTGAATCACACAGAAGTCAATATGTAAAGACATATTGCCTTTGTTCAATAAGGATGTTTCCTCGGCTGTGCCAACTTTTTACACAGGTCTCTGCACAGTCAGCAAATCAACAAGGAACTGATATCTACAAAGCCTTTAATTCACTTTTGAGGTTAAGGTTGAAGGAAATCATAACCATAATATGACAGTCTAAATGTGCAGTAATCTAAGAAAACCTTATTTATTCAGCAGAAAGCATAGCAAGGGGTGTATTACAAGAAATCCTATAGGTAGCTGCCTTTTGGTTTTTGCTTGTTTTCTTTTCTAATAAAAACAATCTTATTTATACCATGTTGTGGAAAACATTATTATTTAGTTATTCTTTGAGCCAGAAAAACATGTGTTAATATATGATATTAATGTAATCACATAATTAGCTTTATATTGAGGGGTATACAGGAAATACTGAGTTGAATAATATAAGACGAGAGTTTTATCAAGGGAGAAAAATTTAGTTAAAAATGTAAAAATGAGCAGTTTTGTTTTTAATTTTTTAAATTATGAACGTATGATAACAGATTTACAAGAGGCTTGGAAAATACAGAACAAAGTTACATATAGTTCCACTATAAGTAAAGAAAGAAAGTGAAGTCGCTCAGTCATGTCTGACTTTGCGACCCCATGGACTGTAGCCTACCAGGCTCCTCCATCCATGGAATTTTCCAGGCAAGAGTACTGAAGTGGGTTGCCATTTCCTTCTCCAGGGGATCTTCCCAACCCAGGGATCAAACCCAGGTATCCCACATTTCAGGCAGGTGCTTTACCATCTGAGCCACCAGGGAAGCCCATTGAAGCCCACTATATAGTTCCACTATACGTTACAATTATTTTTTAAGTAGATAAATTAAGATTTTTAGTTAGAATTTCAATATCAAACTCTGAAAAATCAATAGAATATACATAGACAGAAAAGTTGAAGGATATATAGTAGACCTGAAAAGCACTATGAACCAATTCAACATAATTAAAATTTATTTTTAATGTAATAGCAGGAAAACAATTCTATTCAAGTTCCCACAGACTATAAACCAGGTGACCATGGGACATATGTAGGGACATAAAACAAGGTGTAAAAAATTCATGGTCTAATGGTATTGAAATCATATATAGTCTGTTCTCTTATCACTGTGGAATTATTTTAGAAATCAATATCAAAAGATAAAATGAGCACATTTAAGTAGATCACATTGTTCTTCCCCCTACTCACTTTCTTCTCATGTTTATTCATCACTCTTGGACACACCTAATACGGTCACTGTTTGCCTTTGGACTGAAACTGCTAGGCTCCACCTAAACTATGCCTAAGCCACTGCTGGTCTTTTAGCTGAAAAAGGCTTGAACATGAGGAGAGGCCTGGGCCTTGGAGCATATATACATGATGGCATCTTCTAAGATGGTTTTCTTTCTCAAATAACCCATAAGGATATAGCCCAGTGCAGGGACAAGTGAACCAGAGGACCAGAGCTGGACTCACTGGGTTTTCAAATCCCTCAAGGATTGCTCTGTCAAAAGTTCAAGCTGGTGAGCTGCATCTTCTGTTCTCTATCAGGTCCTGGTTTTACTTAGAACCCTGACTTTACATCCATCCATGTGCAGAGGACTCAGTTACCTGTGGGCTATAGTCATTCATCATTGTTCAAAGTCAGTAGTTTGATGTCTGTTAAGGAAATCTTTGGTTTGAAAATAATATTGTGCATAATTGAAAAATCACCTGATTTAGAGTCAGAACACTTGGCCCCAAGGGCCTGGTTCCTAGGCAGAACAATGGTCCCCAGAGACATCCATGTCTTGATCCCCAGAGCCTGGGAATATGTTCAGCTCCAAGGAGAAAGGGAAGGAGAATTTGCCATCAACTGACCTTAAGGTAGGGAGTTGATTCTGGATGATTTTGGTGGGCTCAGTGTAATCACAGTGTCCTTACAAACAGGAAAGAAGCCAAAGAAGAGAGTGAGAGGTGATAACAGGACAGGTAAGGGAAATGCTGAACTGTTCACTTGGACACTGGGGGAGTGACCACCTGCTCCAGGTGCAGGCATCCCTAGGGCTGGAGCATCAGGGAAACGGTCCTCCCCAGAGCCGCCAGAAGGGACAGGCCTGCCCACACCTCGATCTCAGCCCAGGGAGGCCTATGTTGGACCCTGAACAACAGGACTGTGAGATAACACATTCTTGTTATCTTAGACCTCTAAGCTTGTGGTAACTTGTTACAACAGGAATTAAAAACTAGTTAGAAGGAAATTTACTGGCAGTCCAGTGGTTTAGGATTCTGCACTTTTCACTGCTGAGGGCACAAGTTCAATCCCTGGCCTAGGAACTAAGATCCCATCTGCTCTGTGGCATGATCCAAAAAAATTTTTAATGTAAATTTTTTTAAAAAAAGAAGCTAGTAGAAGCAGTGAGGCATGAGTCACAAAATCTCTTTGAGATCTTCTATGTCAAATAAAGAGTTTACATTAGGGCCTTCAAGGCTCTGAAAACAGGAAACATCCTGAACTCTTTAACCCTTTGAGTCGACAGGTCCAAGGGTGTACCAGAAGGGCCCATGAGTTGCTCCACAGAAGGCCAGGGAGTAGGTAGGGCTTCGAATACCCTGCAGAGAATGGCTAGTGACTGCATCATGGGTCCAGCTCAACGCTCATGCTGTGCATCTTTACTGTGCTTACCAAGCACCAGGCCCTGGGCAGGGTCTTCCCGTATATTCCCAACAACCTGGTAAAAGAAAGAAAGTGAAGTTGCTCAGTTATATCCAACTCTTTGTGACCCTATGGACTGTCGCCCACCAAGTTCCTCTATCCACGGGGATTCTCCAGGCAAGAATACTGGAGTGGGTTGCCATTTCCTTCTCCAGGGGATCTTCCTGACCCAGGGATTAAACCCGGGTCCCCCACATTGCAGGCAGACTCTTTATCCTCTGAGGCACCAGGAGAGCCCCACAACCTGGTGAGTTTGGTATAAAAATGATGCCTGCTTTACCTGCATGAAGACTGATTCTCATCCTCATTGGTAGTCTTTGGTCCCAGGCCACACACCTGCCAGGTGGCTGAGGTGTGACCTGAACACCCGCACCTGCATATGGGACCCTCCATGGTTCTGCTTGGCCGATGGCTGTTGCATTCACCAAATATATCACTTATTGAGTCCCCACTATGTGGCAGGCACTATTGCAGATAACAAGGCTATAGCAACAACCAAAAGAAGATAAAGCCGAGCTCTCAGTGACCTTACAATCAGCAGCAATTCACATACTCAACAAACACTCATCAAGCTCTCATGATATGCCAGGCACCATGAAGAGGAGTTTATTGAATTCTGGAGCCTACGAAAGCTAGTGCGGCATCACCAACACAGACCAGGATGCATCTTCAAATCATCTCACCCAAAAGCATTGTCTGATCCGTGGAGTCCTGTCCACAAGGACTGAATTGTTCACCATAGGCAGGAGCTCTGTTCTCACTAAACAAAGAACGGGAAACTGAACAATTGCTCAATTCCATCCAGCCTTAAAGGCTTTCCTAGTACTCAGAAATGAAAAGGAGAATAGTGTCAGAAAGAAAGAGATTTTATGTATATTAGGTACATTGAGTTTACTTTATTTTAATGTTCAAGTTATAACAGAGATGCTGTAGTTAGAATATTTTCAGTTTCTAACTGGAAAGGATATCATTTAGTAGAAGAAAAGCTATGCATCTCATGTCAAATGTTAGAAAAGTAGAATTCACTAACTTTGCTCTTATGCAGATTTAAGAGTGATGACAGAGATTTTGGGCTTCTCAAGTTCCTGCCTTTCATCATCGTTTGCTCATTAAAAAAGCCTTTAAGCTTTCAATGTCACAATACGGTAATATTTATTTATGCCATCTTTTATTCCAAAAATAATTTGTGTCAGGAAAATGTCATAATTTTAAAGATTTAGTAAGTAAATCCACTAAAGGCATAATTTCAGCAGATTATCTGAAAAGGCTTACTCTTTTTTTCCTAAAGCGTCACAAATCTTCACAAGAGATTATCTTTGAAGAATGTCTTTAAAATTTTTTCTCCTCATTCTAAACAGCCATGAATCACATCAGAATACCACAATGAAACTTTGTTTTCACTAGACTTTAAGCTCTTTTTTAAGTCTATTTTGATAAGCTAGTCTTAGAAGAGGGAGGTTGACTCTGGCAAAAGGAACAACACATTCCTACTCAATAAATTACTAAAAATCAAGTGGGCACATATATTGAAAGCTAGGAATGAGGAACTATCACAGCTCTGATTCTTTTTCCCCCAAATGGTGATACCCTAAATCAAGTTCCGTAGAGAATATAAGCTTAAGAATTTTCAATAAGAAAAAATATCTTGGTTATATAGGGGTTTTTTCCCTACCAGCGAATTTTAAGTTTCCCTCAAAAACGAATACTTGAAATTATTCTCTGAGGTTATACCTGATGTTTTCAGTGATATGGACTCTTTCCTTAGGCAACAGAGTTGTTGTTATTGCGGTTCAGTAGCTCAGCCGACTCTTTGCGACCCCATGGACAGCAGCATACCAGGCTTCCCTGTCCTTCACCATCCCCTGAGTTTGCTCCAACTCATGCCCATTGAGTCAGTGATGCCATCCAACCATCTCATCCTCTGTCTTCCCCTTCTTCCCCTGCCTTCAATCTCTCCCAGCATCAGGGTGTTTTCCAGTGAGTCAGCTCTTCCATCAGGTGGTCAAAGTATAGGAGCTTCAGCTTCAGCATCTGTCCTTCCAATGAATATTCAGGGAATTATCTTTCAAAGGGATTATTCCTCCTATGAAAAGAAAAAATATTTTTTGTTAGTTACTTCTCTCCTTTGGAAGTTAACCTACAAAGTAGGTTTTACATATAAATGCACGCTACACACACACCCCACCCCATACACACACACATATGTATGTGTGCACACACACATACACACACACAGAGGCTACGTCACAATTGCTCTACATAGCCCAAAAGTCAAGCAAGAGGGATAAGATAGCAGCTGACTTCAGATTTGCTTTTGGAAGAAAGTGCCATATGTTAGTTACATAGACCCAAACTGCCAACAAAATTAAGAAAGTAAAGGTATTAACTTTGGTTGAGGGTCCGCATTGCAAATTGTCTCCAGGTTGCTGGGTGGTGGGGGCTGAGGGGTTCTAGGCAGCTAAGACCTCAGTTCAAGAGGAGTGCAAGGCTGGAGAGGGGACCCCAGGGAGGGGCCACTCCCTTACCATAGAAAATATAGGCTCTACTTAAAGTCCTAAGATATCATATTTAGAAAAAATTATCAGATTTGTTTCTTTTGCAGCATTCGCTACCAAGATGTTTGGTTTGAAAAGATAATTACAGAAGAAAACATTGCTTACTTCATCTTCTTTGGGAAGAAAGAATATTACATTATAAGATAAAGAAAAGAAAGACATTTTTAGTGTTGGGACTCTGAAGTTCAACTGTAGTAACTCTAGAAGAAGGGAAAGATTAAAAAAAAAATAGAAACTTCGTCAGCAGTGACAAACTCTGCACAGGACGGAAGAAAAAGCAGGCATTCTCCACTGTTTAATGAAGATTTCTTAGCAACTGCAGCCATCCCAAGCCTTGGCAGTACCTGGCTCATCTGAAATGTTTGTCTATAAATTTTTGTAGACTGCTGACCTAAGTGTCATTAAAAGTTCCTGTACCCATTAGGTCTGGAAAGCCAAAGAGAAGGTACATTTTATTGCTAGTTGAATTTTAAGGTCTGTATGATTGATCTGAAGTCCCCACATTGAATGTGTACATGGTAAGCAACTCTACATAGACATTACTTTTAAATATATATCTGTAATTAATGTATAAGTGTATTGAAGACTTTGGGTGGGTAAACGGATGTTTGGATTTTTAAAATATCATTTTGCCAAAGTCTTTCTAGTCTCAGTTTAGTTTAGTAACAACCCCCTGGACCTGAACACTTCTAATGGGGATTTTATTACTAGTAAGTATGCCTTGCAGGAAGAATAAGAACCCTTGTTGTGGGAAGAGTCCATCATGCCATGGTTAGCCCTCCGCCTCCGCAGGTTCAAGGAAGGGGATGGAAAACTCTACAAGACTCGCAGTTGAGTGAATCCACGAAGGAGGAACCAGAGACTACAGTCTCCGGTATCTGCAGGGGATCCTGGAACTGATCCCCTACAGGTATCGAGGGATGACTGCATTTAATTTAAAAAGTCATCATGATTGCCATTTATAGGAACTTGCTGTATGTAGAGTTCAAGAAGCATCTACACTGACAGATCCCCTCACTGCCCTTGCTCTTTGAGGGACGAAGGCAAAAGGAAGAACACACTCCCACTTGATAAAGTACCGAAAATCTAGTGGGACAGTTAATGACAGCCAGGGATGAGGGAATATCACAGGTATGACTCCTTTTCCCCTAAATAGTGAGATCCAAACCATCCCAGGACCTAGTCTGGGGTGCCTGAGAGATAAAGGAAAACCCAGAAATCTACCACAATGTGGTTCAATATTTTTGTCTGTTTTTAGCATCAAAGCAATGCTGACCTCATAGGAGTTGGCAAATATCCCCTAACTTTCAATTTTTGGGGAAGAATTGTTTATAATTGCTATTATTTATTTCTTTAGTGCTTAGCAGAATTTGCCAGTAGAGACACCTGGGCCTGGAGTTTCCTTGTCAGCTGCATGAGTAAACCTAGTGGAATTCAGTTTCCCATTTTTTTCTGGATCAAGTTTTGTCAGTTTGTCTCATCCAAGGAATTGACTGTTTCATCCACGTTATTGTTTGTCATAAAGCTGTTCATAAGTTTCCCTTATTATTCTTTCATTATTGTGATATCACCTGTCTCATTTCTGATATTTGTCATCAGTGCATGCACTTTTTTCCTTATCAGTCTGAATAGATGATTGTCAGTTTCATTTTCATTAAATTCAAAAGACTTTCTATTCCTTCCCCCATCTCGCTTCCTCCCTCCACCCCTGTCTTTCCGTGGACTATTCGGTATGCCACTTAGTTCCAAATATTTGGGGATTTTCCTGATGTTTTTCTGCTATTGACCTTTAAATTATTTTCATTGTGGGAAAAGGACATACTTTGTATGACTTGGATCCTTTGCGGGGATTTGTTTCATGGCCCAGAATACGGTCAGTCTTGGTACGTGTCCACGTGGAGCTCTGCACACTCTGCCCGATGCCCAGTGAGTTATGAGGTGTCCTCGCTGGCCGCTGGGAGCAGGAAGCGTCCCCACCTGCCTGCAGCTCCAGCTTCATTTCCTCTTTTCCTCTCGGGTGGGTCTTTCCCCAGTGCCTGGTATTTTCCTTACTTCACTCAGTGACTCACAGTCAGATGAAGACTCAGGGCAGAGATCTCCATGGCTCAGGCTCAGGGATCCCTCTCTATGCTGTCTGACTGCACAGCCCTCCCCAGACTCACAATCTCCATTCTTCTCCAGGCAAGGCTCCCCCTCTCCATGGCCCCCTCACCTAGGACAGCCTCCTCACTGACAGAGTGGGTAGGTTCTCTTATCTGCTTCCACAGTCAAAGCGCTGTGACATGCCATTTAGGAGAAAAATCACCCAGCCTCACAGAGATGCACGATGGAAAACACAAGATTATTTTAGAGTTTTCTCAGATTATTATAGGTATTTTTCATGGACAGTACACCCAAATCTGACAAATGGAAATTTCTCATAGTATAATTGCAGCGAAGAATCAGTAATCATATTGATGAAAAGAAACCCACCTACACTGTTGGTGGTAATGTGAATTGGAGCATCCACTGTGGAGAACAGTATGGAGAGTCCTCAGAAAATTAAAAATAGAATTACTATATGATCCAGCAATCCCACTCCTGGGTGTATATCCGGAGAAAACTATAATTCAAAAAGACACATGTACCCCAATGTTCCTAGCAGCACTGTTTTCAATAGCCAGGACACAGAAACAATGATATCCATTGACAGAGGAATGGGTAAAGAAGACGCGGTATGTACATGATGGAATATTACTCAGGCATAAAAAAGAATAAAATAATGACATTTACAGCAGCATAAATGGACCTAGAGGTTATCATACTAAAGTGAAGTAAGTCAGACAGAGAAGGGTAAATATCATATAATATCACTTAAATAAGGAATCTAAAAAAAATGATACAAGTGAACTTATTTACAAAACAGAAATAGCCTCACAGACATAGAAAACAAATAATATGGTTACCAAAGAAGAAAGTTAGGGGAGGGATTAATAGGGAGTTTAGAATTAACAGATATACACTAATACATATAAAATAAGTAACCAACATGATCCTACTGTATAGCGCAAGGAACTGGACTCAGTATCTTATAATACTCTATAAGGGAAACAAATCTGAAAAGAATATATTACATGATATATATTATAAATATTAAACATATATAATTGAATCACTGTGCTGTACACCTGACACTAACACAACATTGTGGATCAACTATACTTGAATTTAAAAAAATCATTGTGTTTCAGGTGGAATGGATCATTTTCTATGTAAGATTTTGTTACATCATGTATTCATCAGCTGGCAAACACTGATTCACAGAGTTATGCTGACTTTAGAAATGTTGATACATTTCATTACACAATGTAAAAAATTGACAATTGTTATTTTCATTGCAAATCTCACCTTTCTTTAAAACTGCCAAGTGTTCAGGTTCTCAAGCCATGGAATGGACAGAGAAGCCTAACAGGCTACTGTCTATGGGGTCAAAAAATTCAGACACAACTGAGCACGCGAGCGCGCGCATACAAACACACACACACACACACGAGCACAAGAGCACACACGCGTAAGCTAGTTCCAGGTTTTCAAGATTTCTGTTTTTTAATTCAAAACTTTGAGGTTTATCTTTGGCGACAAATACTGCCGGTTGTTTTATTTAAGGTAAGAGGTTTAAATCTTTTGAGGACATTTTTGGCCAAAACCCAGGTCTGGGAAACTGAGGTTTGTCAGGAATATCTCAGAAACAGTCACATTGATTGCATTCGAAGGAACAGAGTGAGAGTCTTGTGCAGGGCTCCCATGCTTTCCACTCAAGCAGACTGAACTTCCCATCTCTCATCCAACACCCAAAAGGTATGCTCAGGGACACAATGTCACAGAGTTAGTAATGTGTGCACTTTCACCCACAATGCTCTCGGGTGGGACATTCGTTTTTACCGTGAGCCTGTGGCCACAATGAGCAGAGGAGTGACTTCTGGTTTGTCCCAAGTCCTGCCCAGAGGCTAATATTTCTTCTCTTCTTTTAAATACCAAAGTCAGCAGAGCTAAAAAGGGCAAATAGCATTTTAGTTTTATTAAGATAATAGTTTTGCCCTCATGAATTTTTTGAAAAATTCAAAGAAACTCCAAGAGTCTACCCTTGGAAATCCAACTCTGAGTGTCTCTGGTTTAGGGAACTTGCCTAGGGTCACACTCTGTGCCAGTTCATGGAATAGGTTTCCTAGGTGGAGCTGACCCCCAGCGCTTTCTGTGATTCCACCTGAGACATCTCCTCAATCTTGTATCGGCTGTTGGGAAGAGTTAAGAATGTGCTGAAGTGAAGGAGATAAATTCGATGTTTCACTGCATCCAAGTCTTACCTCCAACACCTTTTTCTTGTTAGCTTGATGTTATCCTGCCTTCCTCTAGGTCAGAGATACAAGAGCTAAAAGCGTTGCAGTTCTCTGAGTTAGAGACTCGGTGCCAAAAGCCAGCTAAGCTATCTCAGGCTAAGTTTTCTTTCTTTTCATCCCGAGGCAACAGAAACAAAAAAAAAAAAAAAAAAAAGAGGGGTCTAAACAAAAGACATCCAGACCAGGAGGCTTGATGCTGCTGCTGAATTTTAATGTTCAGACACATCATCTTGCCAGAAGTTTCACTTCCAGCTGCTGATAACAGACAGCCCTCGAGCTCTTTTGTATTATGTCACTCATCGTCTGGTTGGGGTGAAAAGAAAGGGATAGCTTTTCAGGAGGAAAGTATGCATTTGCTTTGAAATTATTCAGTTATACTTATTGAATTCCTAGTTAAATTAGGAAAACGCGCATGTGTGCTCAGCTGTGTCTGACTCTTTTTGACCCCATGGTCTGTAACCCACCAGGCTCCTTTGTCCATGGGATTTCTCAGGCAAGAATACTGGAACAGGTTGCCATTTCCTTCTCCAGGGGATCTTCCCAACCCAGGGATCAAACCTGCATCTCCTGTATTGGCAGGTGGATTCTTCACCACTGAACCACCAGGGAAGCCCAGCATTCACCTAAATTTATGTAATAGACCTGCCTATGGAAGTGAAAATAAAATTTACTGCCAGAGAAGAGACCTGAATATGTCCAAATAAAGTTTCTCCAGCTGATTGAAAACAATTTTTTTTTCTATTTCTGGTAAGAATTCAGATTAAAAAGCCTCATATTCAGCTTCATTCGTGGCTCACACCCATGCCCCTATTACTATGGCAACTGAGAGCCCAGGTCTCATGGGATCAGTGTCACCTCTTTCTTCCCAGGTGGTTCTGGCTTCTCGGAGTCAGTTCTGCTCCAATCCCATTCCTGAAGTCTGTTCAGACAAGCCCCGCCGTCTGTATTCCACAGCTAATAAATCCAGCAGACTTCATGGAAATACCATCTACAAAGCGTCTCATCTCTAAAGCTGGGCTGCACATAGTATTTTTGGATTTGCAATTAATTATCTCCAGCCTTTGGAGAGCAAAGAACACTCCAACCTAAAGTATCAAATGAACATCCTCCATGCCCTGGGGTCACAGAGTTCACTGAGCTCGTGTGACCTTGAACTGTACAGAATCCCTTAGCGACATGAAAGGACATTCCATCCAGCACTGCTAGCTTCACGGGAAAATGAGTCCCAGTGGCTGTGAGTTCTGAGCCTAGGGTCATACTCCTGACTAGCTCTTGGTCCAGGGCTTGCTCTCAGGTTTTGTACTGTACATTTTATACGGTATGGTTTTCTTAAATATTGTCCCACTTTTTAAATGAGGAATCCTAGAAGCCACAAACTACCTCAGGTGTACACAGCGTGTGTGTACGTGAGTGAGTGTGTGTGTGTGTGTGTGCGCGCGCGCAGGTGAGGGAAGACAGGAAGTGTCAAGAAGCAGCACGTAAATTAGGGAAAATCCTCAAGCGCACCAGTTCCATCAACCCCGTCTTATTAATTGTGGAATACAGTGTTGTTGCCAGGCCGCTGGGCCAGAGACGGTGTCGCCTAGGGAAAACATGGGCGTGTGATTGTGCTCAGGGTGAGCGGTCGTGAGTGATGGCTTCTGTCCATCTCCATGTGGATGCTTGAGATCCTGATGAGAAGCTGGGTCTCAGTCCCTGAAAGGGGCTTGGGAGCTGAAGACTGGTGTTCCCTGGTACCTTACGATTGTGAACAGGACATTCATTACTCATTCTTGACTCTACTAACTAAAAGTTGGGCAACATTTCAATACTCTCCTCCTGCAATTCTGCAGCCAGTGCTCAGTGATTGAGGGGCTGTGCTTTACAGATTCCACTCTCCTCCTCTCTTATTCTCCCATACAAATCCCCTCACCTCTGCCTTTGTCAAGGCACTGATGGCGTCTTCTCCACAGAAGGCTGGCTGGGAGTCAGAGGAAGAGGCAAAACTCAAAGGCCACTTTGTCTTCTTGTTCTTAAATTTTTTTAAGTTTTTAAAAATATATTATTTATTTTTAACTGTACAATAATTGCTTTACAATGTTGTGTTGCTTTCTGCCATACAACAATGAGAATCAGCCAGAGGTATACATATGTCCCTTCCCTCTAAAAGTATGGAAACATTCATGAATTTTCGAGTCATCCTTGCTCAGGGGCCACGCTAATCTTCTCTGTATCGATCCAGTTTTAGTATAAGTGCTGCCAAAGTGAACTCTACTTTGTCTTCTTATCCCTGTGAGCTGAGAACGGAGGGACCATGAGCTCGAGGTCACCGAAATACATGTGGTGACCATGAGGCAACCGTCAGGACTTGCCATCGAGGGGGTGGCTCTTGGAAGAACTCACTCCCCACCCTCTGCTCTTGTTGCTGGTGGAGGTCACTGTGAGCCCCACAGATGACCTGGATATCACACACATGCACACACGCACATGTGCACACACACTCTTCACACTACTGACTGCGGTCACACACGTGCTGACGTGGCTGTGTCCCCAAGCCTCTTCGACCTCAGCTCCCTCCTCACCAGCCCCTGCAATTGCCTCGTCATCCTTCAGAGTTCCCAGCAGAGGCCTCCTCGTCTGCTTAGCCTTCTCTGCTGCCTCCAAGGCTGGATTGGGCACCTCTCCTAAGGGCACCCAGACTCCTGCTGTGAGAGTACCTACACACACTCAGTTGGCTGTACTGGGTCTTCACTACGTTGTCTTTACCTCAAGAATCTAGCACATGAGTTGTTTTTGTCGTTGTTCAGTCACTAAGCTGTATCCGACTCTGTGACCCCGTGGAATGCAGCATGCCAGACTTCCCTGTTCTTCACCATCTCCTAGAGTTTGCCCAAGTTTATGTCCATTGGATCGGTGATCCTATCCAACCATCTCACTTAAGTTGGTTTCCCGTAACTTAAATAATGATTGAACAGTGAGTGTGTGAACAAGTTTTGCACAAATACGACCCCTTGGGGGAAGGCCTTCTGTACATCAGAGTGGACTACCTGTAATGGGAAGCTCCCAGAAGAGATTCTCTGAATGGGTCTGGCCAACATCCTGGGCAAACAGTGAGCTTCAGTGAATTCAGCACCTCCATGCTCATCGCCACCTGGAACCCTGCACACACACACACACACACACACACACACACACACACACCACTTCCTGGGAAACTGTGGTTTTCAGCCAAGCCTCTGCTTTAGGTCACACACCCACATACCACACAACGACTGTTGCTATGAAGTATGGACAGACAGATGGATCTAAATAGCAGATGAACTGGCTTTCCTCTGTTCACACTCTTTGGGAGCCACTGCTTTTGAGTTCAGATCTGTGGTGTTCTGTCTTTTTTTACACTGTTGACACTTTTCTTCATTCTCACATCTCTTACTCTGCTTGCTTGCCGAGAATTTACTGTTTGTTTGCGGCTTTCTCATTGGAGGCTTTCACTGAGAGTTTTTAAATCCTCCTTTCTTGGAAAATGTGCTCATTTTGCAAATTCCTACTTATCAGGTCCAAGAAGCTCTGAAGCCAAGAATCATACAGTCTCAGCATTTCTGGGCTCTTTTTTGTGAAGCTATCAGAGCAGTCTCCTCCCTTGTATGTTTAACTCTGTTCCCCTCAAACTTCTGCGGGGGAGTTCCTCCCCTGGCAATTTCAAATTAGGGGGTTTTTTCTCATGTAACAAGATTAGGAATATTCTGTTCTTTGCTCTGTGATCTGTTAGTACAAGTGGCAGTCTGAGCAGAAACAGTACAAACTGCAACAGCCTTGGCCCTGGGCATTGGCTCCTCCACCTTCAGGTGGGAGTGTCCACCCGCCCCTGGTTGCCAAGAACCTCCTGGGTCTAAAATTGGCTTCCAAGGGACTTCCCTGGCAGTCCAGTGGTTAGGACTTCACCTTCCAATGCAGGGGTTGCAGGTTTGATTCCTGTCAGGGAGCTATATCCCACATGCCTGGAGGGTCAAAAAACCAAAACATTTAAAAAAAAACAGAAGCATATTGTAGCAAATTCAAAAAAAATTTTTAAAAATGGTCTATATAAAAAAATCTTTTAAAAAATAAATAGAATTGGTTTCAAGATCACATTCTTTTCTTTGCTGAAGGATACACAGCAGCTGGGACTCTGGTTTTTCAATGACACAAACTCACCTCAAACTTTACAAAGCAAAGCAGCAAACCTCCAGGGATGAACCTGGAGCCTCAGAGACCAGATTAGAGCTAAGCCTCAGGCTTGGGGAGATGAGACCAGCTGATGCCATGCCGTCGCTCCTCTCCCTTTGCCCTGTGCCCTGGCACATCCGGGCCTTCCCTCCTCCTCATGTGCCCCTCTGCTGCTCGGCCGGCCTGGCCACCACCTGTCCCTTCCCTTCGTATCATGGGATAAGGGCACCCAGAAGAGACTGAGACTCTAGATCTCTCCTTCCAAAATTCTTGAAAGAGACATTTGTGTTAACCTGAACTGACATCATTCCCAGGGATAGACAAACACAAGCCGGCTGGCAGGTGGGGTTACCTGATCGATGCAGTGGTTTCCACAACAGTCATGTGGACAGGGGTTGGAGGCAGCAACTTTAAGGGAGGGATTCCTGGGCAAACATTCTTGCTGGTCTCCATTGCAGCTGCTGTTGATGAATCCTGGACAAAATAGTCCACCTCTGTGTCTCCACTATAGGTTATACTGTCAGAGGTGTTTTCTCTTCCTTCCTAGGCCTAGCTTATACTAACCCTCATTTCCCTAACACACACACACACACACACACACAGACACACACACACACACACACAATGGGCAGAGTCTATTTCCAAATGCAGGCTAAAGAGCTGGTCTCAGGAAATCACTGCCTGAACCATGAGAGAATGAGTCAGTGTTATCAAGTGAAACTCTTTTTTTCTTAAACATCTAAGCAAAGGAAGTTCATTGGGAAATGCTAGCCCTTGACCTCTAACCAGTTAAATATTTTGTGTAAAACTTCATTAAATTCTTATCTTACCCAATAAGCTGACTTCATGATTTCTTTTGTAAAACATGCCTAACAGCCAATAGAGATAACAGTGTTTGTGATTTCTGGAACAGCTGCTTCTTTTCGCTCATATTTCTCCATTTCCAGAGCCACTTCTAGCCAGTCCTCCCTGGGCACAGTTTGCCCATCACAGTCAGAGGAAGTGGGCAGCATGTTGTCACCAGGGCAGAACCACGGCTGAGAAAAGCCTAATGTTAAGAGCAGGCTTAGACCATGTCTCTCAGCTCCTCCGTCTGCCACCATGAATTTCTAAATGGCATGGATGGATTCTGATTCTGTACAAGAGAGACATTTCAAGAGTGAAAGTAATCAGTAGCATCCTTGAAATCAAAGAAAGGAAACAAGAAGTGTTCACTAAACAAATGATTTTTAGCTTTTCCTTCACTTCGAAACTTCACGCTCCTCGTCCTGGACAATTGAAACCTCACTCCAGTGATGAAACTGTAACCAAGCAAGACCCTACGGGGCCTTCCCAGGACAGAACGCCACTCCATGCCCTTGCCAATCTCTTGTCTATAGAAAAATGTTAGTCTCCTAGGCCTCCCATGAGATCCAAAGAATACATTTAATCAGGGAAGTGAGAAAATGCAGAAAGAAAGGGAAAGAATCAAGCAAGAGAAAATAATACTAGTTTAACCATTAAACAAACCCAGGACCTTCACTGCCTCTTCAGTGTGTGCGCTCGGTCACTCAGTCCTGTCTGACTCTTTGAGACCCCATGGACTGTACCCCACCAGGCTTCTCTGTCCATGGGACTTCCCAGGCAGTAATACTGGAGCAGAGTGCCATTCCGTCCTCCAGGGGATCTTCCCAATCCAGGGATAGAACCCACATCTGTTGTATCTCCTGCATTGGCCAGCAGCTTCTTTACCACTAACGTCACCTGGGAAGCCCCAGTTCCTCCTCAAGGGCTGTAGAAAATATTCTGAGCCATGCCCTTTGACTGTTATTTCCACGAGATGTCTCTTTAGAGGCAGTGCCATGAGTTCTAAGACGAAGCAAACTGATCACAAATCATGGTCAGGATGAAGGGGTGTGGGAGGGGCCTCCTGGCCAAGAGCCACCCTTTCATTCTGCAGGGGTCATTGGCTGGTGACCAGGGCCAGCCTGAGTCCATCAACCTCTCCTATAAATACCCGCCATCCAGACAGTAAGGATGTTTGTCAGGAAGTGGGTGTGTGCATCAGTATGAGAGCTAGAGGCACTTCTGGGGAGTCAGAGGAAAAAGTGGTTGACGACATACCTGTGGGTTCTAATGCAGAGATTATGAGGGAACTTTCATTTCTTACAGTCAGTAGGACACATCTTACATGAATCATAGATTTTTTCATCCTAATCCTTTACTACACTATAAACAGACCTTTGGAAATATTGCTTTTCAATAAATTACAGTTTTTTTCTAACCCTTAGTTACAAAATTAAGAGAAGTTTGGACATAGGGAGATTTAAGGCTTTGGAAATTGGTAAGGGCTTTCTTAAAACCTGTGCGTGACTTGCCAACAACCACCTGTCACAGTGACTCACTCCAGTGCCGTGGGTGTGGTCAGCACACAGGAGGGACAGCTCTCAGGGCAGATGTGAACCAGGGCTTCTCTCCTGCAGAATCGACTGTATAATGATCCTCGGGCATCATTTCCTGGGCAGAGCCCCAGGGAGTGTAAAGGTGAAGACTAGGCAGTGTGTCTCAGCCTCCGCCCCTTCCCATCAGTGCCCCAGCCCCTCCCCAGATGCTGCCTGTCCCTGTTCCCCTGGTCACCTCATGTACCTCCCACCCCATGGAGGCCTTTCCTGCCTGAACCACAATAGAACCTTCCTGCTCCAGTTACCCTGAGTCTGTCTCCCTCCCCTTGGGCAGAGATGCTCTGTCTCTGGGTATCTAGAGCATGTCCATCTAGCTTCCATTCTTGGGAGACCTGATCAGAGCCTGGGAGACACCAGGGCTTGAGGGTGAGCTGGCAACCCCCTCTCAAGGCCCTGAATCCCAACTCACACACGTGCCTGAAGCCAACCTGGTCAGGCCTCGCCCTGCCCTCCTTTAAAAAAAAATTTATTTTATACTGGAGTAGAGTTGATTAATTACGTTGTGTTAGTTTCGGGTATACAGCAAAGTGATTCAGTTATACATATACACACGTCCATTCTTTTTCAGTCTTTCCCCACGTAAGCTATTATAGAATGTTAACTAGAGTTCCCTGTGCTATACAGCAGGTCCTTGTTGGTTATCTATTTTATACATAGCAGCATGTCTATATGTTAATTCCAAACTCCCAATCTATCCCTCCCTCTCCCCAACCCTTTCCCACAGATAACCATAACTTTGTTCTCTCTGTAAGTCTGCTCCTGTTCTGTGAATAAGATCACATGATCGTTTCATTTAGACTCTGCATATAAGTGTTATTGTATCATATTTGTCTCTCGTCCTGCCCTCTCTCCTCCCCTACCTCCTATCCACTCACACTGACGTGCTATTTCCAGCCCCCAGTACTCCTAAACCAATACACAAATACATATGAGTTCCCCTTCCCCTAACACTCTCAGAAGTGAAATAAAAGTAAGTCTAGTTCTCTGCCACGGTGGAAAGTGCTAGACACTTGAGATGCCACAGAACTCAGAAGGACAAATGAACCTGTCCCGACATGATGCTCGTGAGTGTCTGGGAACTGAGGTCTGACAGCAAAGGAGGAACCACCGGGCCTCTCTCCGCAGCCAGAGGGGAGCCTGATCCTACTGAGAAGAGAGAAAGCCAGAAACAGCAGCACAGAAAACCCAAGACAGCTCATTTCCATGCAACAGTCCCTTCCTGGTGCCCACAAGGAGGCCTCATCTAATGAGAAGTTTCCACGGTGATACCCTCAGTGGAGACCCGTCAAAAAGCCAGTTCCCCCTGCCTCCTCCTTAGGCTGTTCCTGGTTACAGTGTCCCCTGCAGAGCACCACCTCCAAGGCCTAACTGCCACCTCTCCAGACACTGCTCGACTCCTCTCCACATTCCTTTTAATATTTCATGGCTCTCTTGAAAAAGGGAGGAGCAGCGTCTGTCTGTGCATGCTCCTTTTAATCGATTTGTTATGGCAATTACAATTTTTTTTACTCCAGAGGATGCTAAGGAGACTGCTACTTCCTGGAAAGGGAGTGTTTTGGAAGAGGGTGAAATGCAACTGTCCAACCCATGGCGCCACTTGTGGGGTCTCCCTGGAGACGCCCCTGCATCTCTGGAAAGCCAGGGTCCTTCCAGCCAAGGAGCTGATGGCTAAGACCTTGTCTGAGATGAGCAGAGGAATTGTCGGGCTCATTCAGTAGTGATTGAAGAGGAATTTAGACAAGAGAGTATTGGGCCACAGTCTTCCCTCTAGAGAAGGTGCAGAGAAAGACCTGTTTCTGTGAATGTGGACTGTGGCTTCTCCCGGTCCCCCAGAATACATGCTAAGCCGTGGACTCCAGCCCCGTCTGCCAACGGCCAGAGAGCTGTTCATCACAGCACATCTGATGTTTTCTTCAAGTTTTCGCTCCCACACGTGGGAACGACTGTTGCAAGTAACATTGATTAGAGCTTCCCTGGTCGCTAAGTGGTAAAGAATCTGCATGCCAATCCAGGAGACTCGAATTCAATCCCTGAGTCAGGAAGATCCCTCAGAGAAGGGAATGGCAACACACTCCAGTATTCTTGACTGGAGAATTCCATGGACAGAGGAAACTGATGGGCTACAGTCCATGGGGTCTCAAAAGAGTCAGACACAACTTAGCAACTACAACAGCAACAACAACATTGATTAATTTTACATTGTTATACTCTGGAAATTTCATAAATTCAACATGGAAATAATATCCAAAATAGAATTGGATATTCAAATATGCAAAAGTTGACTAAAAAGATATCAGGTAGAATCATGCTAAATTAACCTTGTAAACATTTCATCTTTCCCTCCTTCTCTCCTTCCTTCAGAAGGTGACATGATACAACCTGAGTTTTCACACGGTCACTATTGCTGCTCTGAGGTCAAACCCCAGAGACGCTCCCATCACACTTGTAACCACTGTCAATTTTTAAATGTTCAATGCATAACCTGTGTCAAAGCACATAGTGGTGGCTCTGGACAGTATCTGAAATTACATAACATAGAGTCACCCTGAAGGAATTGGTGCATAAAACAAAACTATGACTTTTCTGCAAGAACAAAAGAGCCTCCACCCCAGCTTTTTTTCCAAAGCATAGCAAAGATTTGATTAAGCTGAGGAACGTGCTGCTGCTAAGTTGCTTCAGTCGCGTCCGACTCTGTGCGACCCCATAGATGGCAGACCACCAGGCTTCCCCGTCCCTGGGATTCTCCAGGCAAGAACACTGGAGTGGGTTGCCATTCCCTTCTTCGACGCATGAAAGTGAAAAGTGAAAGTGAAGTCGCTCAGTTGTGTCCAACTCTTCGTGACCCCATGGACTACAGCCTACCAGGCTCCTCCGTCCATGGGATTTTCCAGGCAAGAGTACTGGAGTGGGGTGCCTTCGCTGTGAGGAACATGGAGTGCTGATTAATTGAATTTTCTGATGAACTGATGGGTTAATCTGATGGAAAAACAGAGGAAAATGAAAGCCATGCATTTTCCTTTCTTACTAAGAAGATATATAATACGCAATACAGATCACTTTGATGATAGTATCTTCTTCCTGCTTCAAGTCGTTGTCAGAAATACCTTCAGGGACAGACTGATGGTACACCAGCTGGGCTGATGGACAGATAGGCCTGGGGGCCACGAGGGAAATTCAGGGAAGGAAGGACCTGGAGGACATGAGGGGAAGGCAGGGACACTAGACAGTTCTGCAGAATCAACTCCTTCAGCTGAGTTAGATAAATGAGATTCTGAGCCACCTGGAAATGAGGGGAGATGCTCTCAGATAGAAGTCTCCAGAGTCCACGTCCTCAGCCAGGATCGGGGGTGGGGGTCTGGCATCATGGGATGGGGGGTGAGAGGAGTTGGGGGTGGGAGGGTGGGGAGTCAGAGGGACCCTTGCTCTTTCCCTCTCACGGTGGCTCACTCGTCCACCGGTACATCTCACCGTGGTCGACTTGCACCCTGTATCTGCATGACTATCCCTCACAAGATAAACTTGTTCTCAAGAAAAGATCTAGACCACTGGCCCAATCACCCTCAAACACAGGGTGATCTTTCCCAGAGCTCCCGTTCTGTTACTAATTTAACTCTCATCAGACACTGACATCTGACACTGAAAGTATGTGAATGCTTGATTTTTCTCCCGAGTGACGGGTTCTTCTTGCTCCCTGCCGACCCCTAGCAGGAAGGCAGCAGAGCCCTGGGATTCAGAACCTGGAATCACACTCCCAGGCTCTGAGCAGCTGAGCAGGCACCGAGCAGCAGGTCAGCCCTTGGCCCTGGGATGCAGCGGATGTGATGACAGGGCCCGAGGCTTACACTGCTGCTCAGATGGAAGTGACAGAAAGCATCCTGGTGACAATCTATAGATGCATTTACTCTTGGTTTCTTAGTAAGCAGATTCCTCTAGCCATCAGCCTAAGAGATCTGGGCCTTGGAGTTGGGTGGATTGGAACCAACACAGGTTTGGATGTGAGGAAAAACATCAAATGCACTATTCGTGGAGCGTGTCTTTCAGCCCCCTGCTGGTCCACCCTGATGGCCGGGCCAGGCAGGGGTCAGGGTGCCCTATGGGCTTATGCTTCCCAATAACCCCAGGAGGCCTGACCAGAACACTGAGCCTCAAATACATACTCAAGATTATCTTTCCTAATTTTTCCTACTTTGCGGAATTTTTATCTAGAAATCAAGGAAGGGGGACCCTTTGGAGATGCTGTGTTAATAGATTCCATGTCTGACCCACGGAAGAAGCCACTCACAGTCCACACCACTGTCCAGGGTGACTTGGCTGCTCCATCAGCACCTTCATTTCTCCTCTTAAACTTTCCTTGCTTGACTTCTCAGCCGTGTAAACCAATGACAATTTTAGGGCCAAGCAGGGAGGAGGCAATGTTGATGCTGAGAATACACTGGTTCAATGACCAGGGCAGCGGGTATAGCAGGGGGAGGTCATGATATCCTGCCTTTCTGACTACACAGAGAGGTGTTAGAGTTTCACGGGTCACCCAGATTCTAAAACCAAACTCAGCTAACGAGCTGTTAGTGACCTTGTTTGCTACCTCTGTTCTCCAGGTAGAGTGTAAGCACAAAAATGCAAGGATTTTCAGTTTTTATTCCTTGTGCGTGCACAGCCCTGGAAACTGAATTTCAGCCCAGAGCTACAGTGAATATTAGTGGTGAGGGGGCCTCACATGGCAGAAAAGTCATCCTATTTACATCTCATAAAAGCAGATTAATCCACATGCTGGGTGTCTATTTACACAGTAAATAGCAGTGCACGTTTTCACCAATTTTCCGCCATTAAAACACCAAGTGAATAATCTCCTGATTGCGTTGTTCTTCATCCTTGGGAACTATGGTTTACACCCACTGAATTTTCAGGAAATTTAAAGAGTAAAAAGTTGGCCATTTGTCTGAAATGAGAGTGTGTTTAAAAAAAGAGAGAGAGGGAGAGGAGAAAAGGCTCCCCAGAGGCTATTTTAATGCTGTTGAGCATCTAGTAAGAAAACATTCCAAAACAACCAACATCTGTGGAACTGTGGAGCCTACAATGCTGTCACTTAATTTCAAAGGAGAAATTGGCTGAATCCAGGAGACGACACAGCTCAGTGCCGGCCGTGCCTTCCTGGTCAATGTCGACATTAAAAATGCAGACACATCATTGTGAATCGCTTCTGCTGGCAGCGCATTCACTGCAGAGGGTTTGCTCTTAACTGCTTTTCTACTGCCAGCTGGGCGAGATGGCTACGTTTTCCCTGGTGTGTCCATGATGAAACTGGAGGCTCTGCCTGCAAGGGTTCCAACCAGCTAAGATCATGTTTGGGGAGAAGCCAAGTGCAGACACAGCATTCTGTCTCCAAGGTCACTAAAGTGCAGGAAGTTCAGAGAGACGTTCCAGGGAAGGACAGAGTCTCAGGGTCGTCACAGGATGCCCAGGTCGGGCGGCTCAGGTCCCATGAGTGTGGGAAGGCTCCAGAGGCTGGGGAGGCCAGTGGGGCCGGGGAGGAGGCTCCAGGCTCAACTCTCCTCCACTGCTGGCCTCCACGTTCTTTCTTTCGGGAAGCTCTAAGTAAAGATGCGCTAATTTGGTTTTGTCTTCTGACAATATTGCATATTTTTCTTCCAGAAATCCTCATTAAAATAAAATAAAAACTTTTTCCACATTTTTGTCTCACTCTCATAACAACATAGAAATCAATGCAGGGGACTTATCTCCTCCAACAGGCTCCCCACCAGGCACCCGAAGAACAGAATAGAGCAATTTAATACCCTGACCATGGCCTCAGGACTACACAAGGGGACCCCAGGCCACGGGCACCATCCCCATCACTCTGTTCACACTGCTCAGATGGTAATTTGCATTATTTGGAACTCAGGTTTGAAAACAGAAAGAAACTTGTAAAGCAAAACAGAGTAGACGCAAGCCTAGAAACAGTGGCAAAAAGTCTCAAACACAAACTCTAAAGCCCCCCCACCAAAAGCAAACTTAAAAATTGAGTTATCAATGGTGAGGAGGCATCTTCCCATGTAGAGAAGTGGAGCTCAGGATGGATGCTGGGAGCAGAGATAGTCCTCTGGCACTGCTCTGGGAACAGCTCAAGTCGCTGGTGTCTCGGCGAGGGGTTGGCACATTTTCCTGTAAAGATGAGTATTTAGGGGCTCTCTGGCTGTCACAGTGGCATCTTCCCCACTCCAATTGCAGCGAGGGGGCAGCCATTGGAAACACATGGACAAAGGATCCTGACTGCGGCACGTCATGTTTCTTCTCAAGATGAGGCAGACGCCAGATGCAGTGTGTGCCTCATTAAACCTCTTATTCATGCCTTTCATCCTCCAATCAGTGACATCGCCAAGAACAGCTTGAATTGAGTTTGGGAGGATCTTTGCTCAGCTTCATAAGGCCACCACATTGGGTGAAATCTTTATTGGAAGACCAAAAACATTTGTGATTTTTTATTTTTTAAAAGATAATATTGAATGATGATCATTTGTTAGCATATTCATATGCACTTACTAATATTTAGCACGTGGTAGTGGTGGTGGTTTAGCTGCTCAGTCGTGTCAGATTCTTACAACCTCATGGACTGTAGCCTGCCAGGCTTCTCTGTCCATGGGATTCTCCAGGCAAGAATACTGGAGTGGGTTGCCATTTCCTTCTCTATATTTGTGATTTTTTAAATCTTCCACTGAAATCTAACCTTTGTCAGAGAACTCTCTACAGAAGTTGCTTTCACCATGAAGAAGCTGCCCTCCTGGTTGGCTAGGATCAAAGATTTGAACTTACAAGTACTTCTGACTTCAACAGTACATAAACTGTGAACTTCCAGATGTTCAAGCTGGATTTAGAAAAGGCAGAGGAACCAGAGATCAAATTGCCAACATCCACCGGATCACCAAAAAAGCAAGAGAGTTCCAGAAAAACATCTCCTTCTGCTTTATTGACTACACCAAAGCCTTTGACTGTGTGGATCGCAACACACTGTGGAAAATTCTGAAAGAGATGGGAATACCAGACCAACTGACCTGCCTCCTGAGAAATCTGTATACAGGTCAAGAAGCAACAGTTAGAACTGGACATGGAACAACAGACTGGTTCCAAACTGGGAAAGGAGTACATCAAGGCTGTATATTGTCACCCTGCTTATTTAACTCATATACAGAGTACATCATGAGAAATGCTGGACTGGATGAAGCACAAGCTGAAATCAAGATTGCTGAGAGAAATATCAGTAACCTCAGATATGCAGATGACACCACCCTTATGGCAGAAAGCAAAGAACTAAAAAGCCTCTTGATGAAAGTGAAAGAGGAAAGTGAAAAAGTTGGCTTAAAACTCAACATTCAGAAAACTAAGATCATGGCATCCGGTCCCATCACTTCATGGCAAATAGATGGGAAAACAATGGAAACAGTGACAGACTTTACTTTCTTAGGCTCCAAAATCACTGCAGATGGTGACTTCAGCCATGAAATGAAAAGAGGCTTGCTCCTTGGAAGAAAAGCTATGACCAACCTAGATAGCATATTAAAAAGCAGATAAACTACTTTGCCAACAGAGCTCTGTCTAGTCAAAGCTATGATTTTTCCAGTAGTCATGTATGGATGTGAGAGCTGGACTCTGAAGAAAGCTGAGCACCAAAGAATTGATGCTTTTGAACTGTGGTGTTGGGGAAGACTCTTGAGAGTCCCTTGGACTGCAAGGTGATCCAACTAGTCCATCCTAAAGGAAATCAGCCCTGAATATTCATTGGAAGGACTTGATGCTGAAGCTGAAACTCCAATACTTTGGCCACCTGAGACAAAGAACAGACTCACTGGAAACGACCCTGATGCTGGGAAAGATTGAAGGCGGGAGGAGAAGGGGATGACAGAGGATGAGATGGTTGGATGGCATCACCAAATCGATGGACATGAGTTTGAGTAAGCTCTGGGAGTTGTCGGTGGACAGGGAAGCCTGGCGTGCTGCAGTCCATGGAATCATAGAGTCAGACACGACTGAGTGAGTGAACTGAACTGTACCTCTGACTTCAGGCAATCTCCTAGAGCTGTAATTTCTACATCTAAAACTGCTGGTTTTAGAACAAGAAACCAAGTTACCTCATGGGTTGATTTCCAAAATATATAAAAATGATTTTCCTAGGGTATTATAAAGGCCTGAGTTTGTTTACCAAGAACTCCTAGGTGAGTGCAACCTTTTCCTATAATTAAGAAGGAACTGACGACCCCTAGTGAACCAGACTTGGGGCTTCTAGTAGTTTGGTTTTTATCTCGTAATTTTTTTTTTCCTACGGATAAGCCATGTTTCAAATGATTGCAGTTGATGCATTTCTATGTTATTTACATCTTAGACTGAGAACAAGTTAAACATTTCTTGCTTAAAAAATTGAATTCAAAATCAAGAACAATCTTGAAAATAAGAATATGATGTTTTAAATAGTTACCTTAATATTGATGCATTCAGTTAAATGCAATTATTCTTAAGAGTTCACATACACAAAACAAAAAATTGTAAAGTATAAAATTAAGTTCTGTAAGTTCTCTGCATTTTACAAATTACCTGGAGTGTTGATTCCCATTGCCTGATTCCATGAAAAACACAAACCTGCCTTCACTACTTTAATCCCTATTTGAGACGCTCCAATTCACTTCATTTTCACTTTTATGAATCTACTTGAATTGACTTCTGGTTAGTACCAAATGTGGCTGTGGAATGTTTCCCAAGGAAGCCTTTTTTTTTTTTTTTTTTTTTTTTAGGTGAGACAGTCAATATTAAATACTATAATATCACTAAGTCAGGCAATTTTTCTCCAACAAGTAACAGGATCAATTTAAAACATCCTGAATAATGGCTTCGGCCTTTACTTAAACCTTTCAAAAACAGAAAGAAATGAGTTTATAAGAATATGTCAGTTTTAACAAGATGTATGTCATAGCTCCTAATTTGATCTTTCTTAGAGCTCAAACTAGAGACTTTTTCAAGATTTGAAACTTGGGAATAGGCTTTCGGAAGTTTCAGTTGTTAAATAATTTGAAGAGAATCCTAAACTGTGCCTAACCCACCTCTGGAAGCTAACTGAAGCCTATGTGTCTAGATTCCTTGGGGGCAGCACCTCATGATCTGGGAACCAGTGGAATTACTTGTTCGTCAGTTGAGTCCTTCCTGTTTGAACTTCTTTCCTTTCAGGGATATTTCTTTTTGGATGATGGTAGCAGAAGAAAATCATATGCATGACAAAGTGTTTTAACACATAACGGTCCCCACCAACAGGGCCACTGGGCTGGGGGAGAGTGTACAGAGGCTCCCTGGACCCACACACTCCCATCTCAGCCTGGCTCTGCAGCCCCTTCTCACTCAGTAGGGTTCACCATCAAACAGAGAAGGCTGAAAAGTGCTATCAACTGTCTCCTGCTGCTGGAAGATGCAGGTTGAGAAATGAAGTTCCTGGGGACCAAATCGGGAAGAGCGTGGCATCATCCGGCAGCACTCCTAAACCACATGCTCCGCCTTTAAGACTGTGTACAGAATGTGTCCACCACCACGTCCCTGTGAGACACGTCCTCTCAGTCACCAAGTCATTTTCTAGTAAGCGCTCAAGTGAAACTTGGTCTCCACCTTTCATCCACTGAGAGCCTCAACGTCTAAAGGACGCATCATTTTGCAAGTCACAGGTCAAAGGCGCCGTGTGAAGAGGGCTGAGGCCAAGGGTCAAAACTCATGAGCACAACCTCGCTGACTTAGAGCTAGATGTCTTTAGGCAAGTGCCCCGGGGACTGAGTTGTCTGCAAGAAGGGCCACTTCCTATAGTCCCTACAAGAAGTCTTAATTGTGGAAGTTACTAAAGACCTGTGTATTGATTGTCCACCTGATATTTTATAGCCAAACAGACAACACAGCACAAGCTCATGCAAGATTTCAGCCTTTTTAGAGCAGAAAGGCCTGCACCATCCACACCCACTACCCAGTACTGACCTGTCTACAGGGACTGTCTCCACAGCAAGAGGTCATCAGGAAGTGTCCCTGGGCCTGAATGGAGGTAAGAGAAGGCCCTGGTCATGAGAAGAGGAAAAGATATTAATAATTCTGAGTGAGTTTTAACGCTTTGGATTTTAGGATGCAGGCATATACAATATTTCTTGAACATACCTGTTGTCTCCTTGGCTGAGTGACTCCTCTCCTCCCAGAAGAAGGGTAAGAGGGGTCTGGGAGGAGTGAACCATTGAGCCAGAAATGCTTCATCTAGTTCCTTGAAAATGAAAGACAAGCTATGTCCTCAAGAGGTCCCATCAAAGGAAATAAATATTTTGCAGAGATGGTCCTTTTTTGTTTTTAACTCTAGCTCTTATTTTATTTTCTTTAAAGAAGCAAACATGAGCCATATAATCACAGCATACAGAAGTAAATGACGATGACCCCTACGAGGGAAAATGTAGGCACTGCTGTGTATTTATGGGGGTGTCTGATCCAATGTAGGAGCCCCAGGAAAGCTTCCAGCAGGAATGGCCCCAAACTGAGACCAGAAGGTGAGGTTAATACATGGTGGGGTGGGGGGAGATTGGCAGAGGCTCAGAGCAAACTGAGGAAGGGGATTTGAGACCCAGGTGGGAAGAAGAGGAGGAGAGGGGCCGTGACAGGGAGGGTCACCTGTGGGGCAAGGCCTTGGGAAGCAGTGCCAGATGGGGTCAAACCACCATGAACTTACTCTTGGAGATTTAGAAGCCAGCTCTCCAAAGGTGTTCATGTATCTGAGGGCACAAAATAGAGTGCTGGGGGGAGGTGCCCGAACCTCAGCTGACATCCCCCCCTCACTGTGATCTCCACCTAAAAATAGGAAAGGCTCGGCTCTCTTCCCATGGAATGAGGACAGATACACATCCCATCCACCCCCCGAGTGTGTGTCAGGAGCTGTCACGTGGTGCAGAGGTACAGGCACGTCGGTTTAGCTTCCCGTGAGGCATCGGTAGCTGCATGTCCCCACAATCTACCAATCGTATCATCTAGATTTAGTCGATAAGCCACAGACTGATGACAACTGTCATGATACAAGCTGAAGAAAATGAGGGACTCATGCTCCTAACAGGAGCCACGTGTACAGGTAAGAATAGTTATCATTTTGTTTTTATGTGGACCTGTACAAATTTCATTTAAAATGTATAGGGCCTAGACAATAGAATGCTCTCAGGCTTACAAGGAAATATATCAATTCACAGAGTGTTTTAAAACATTTTGTCGATAGTGACGTTTCATTAAAAATGCATGCGGACCTTGATGTAAATGGCCAATCCCTACCTGGGAGCAGGCAGCCCACCTGGCCTCACTGACCAGCTCTCCCAGCCTCCACACCAGGAGCTCTGGCACACATAGGTGACAAGTGTGGCCGCAACAGTCACTGTGGGACAAGGAAGCCAAACAATGCCTGGGGTTACTCACAACGTGACTGTCTGCAGGAATCCCCCTGCTGCCCGGCTCTTCCCATGCAGGCACGACAGCAGGAGGACACCTTCCACACCCTTGGCCATGGTCAGCCGCCGTCCACCCTGGCGCAGGCCTGCTGCTCACCTTCGTTGGACGATCACCAAGCTCCACGATGGCTCTGTGATGGCTGCTCCTTGATGTGGCTCCTGGAGCTCTGCAGTCTAAAGTCTTACCTTGTTCTGGATGGAAACCATGTTGATCACAACATGTTGCTTCTATTCTACACCCTGAATTCACTGGCCTCCATCCAAACCAAACCTCAGCCCCAGTTTCCTCAATATCTGGCCCGTGTTTAAAGCCTCCCAGCCAGCCTGGCTTGAATCTCAAGTCTCTTTACCCACATGGCACACAGCTCTGCTTTTAAAACCAGCAAGCCCACCATTGACCACTCAAGAATCCAATAGCCTTGCCCGATTCTGTTGTATTTTCAGTACTGTTTGTTTAAAAGAAGAAAAAAAGATTACTTTGTAATTCAAATCACCTAAGCTTACTAGAAGCTGAATGATCTGGGCAATCTTTTGCGAGGCTGTGACAGCTAATCATTGTAGGTTGAGCTGTGTATCCTGACAGACACATGGAGAATATTAACAGAAATCTTCCCACAAAATTTCTTTTAGAGCTTAATGCTACAATTTGCTAAAGTTCTCCCTCACTTTCTGTAGAAAAGGTCATGGTCCCTTTTTAAATAAAAATACTCTAGTGCTTTCCACATACTGCTTTTGTAAGAAAAAAATGCATACTTTTTTTCAAAAAAAAAAAAAAAGGGACAGTGTTTGTATGCAGCAGGGCGTCACGTAGTTTGAATCCCGACATCACAGAGTTAACGCCACCTGTGAAAAATGTTGATTCTATGAACATGTTTGCACTGTATGTGTGGGAGGAACATACCGTGTGTCTTACACCCTATGAATGCGACACAGGAAGTACACGTGAAAGCTGGCATCTCTCTCCCACCAGGGTCCCCAGACTTGACTTCCTCTCCGGCTGCAGGGCAAGTATGCCTAAGTCCACGTGTTGATTCTCCATCAGCCCTGAGCACACCCTCCCTCAGATACACAAGAGGGAAAGGCTGCAGTTGTTTTCCTTTCCTGATAGTTATCACAGCACCGGGGAGCTGTAAGCAGGAGATGCTGGTGGTCCGAGCTCTGGCCAGAGTTAGACCAGGGACAGGAAGGGTGTGGGGTGTGGTGGTGGGGCTCTTGTACATGTGCAGGGGCTGGAGGCAGGGCTTTGCCAGCTGCTGGGTTCAGCATGCAGTTTAGAGGTGAGGGGCCGGGATAAACAGTGAAAAACAGCGAGGTGTTGTTTTAGAGATGGAGGCTGCCAGGCCACCTGGCCAGAGAAGTGATGTCTTGAACCACAAGCAAGAAAAACAGAAAAGGAAGAGGCTAGGCACGTCCATGTGTGCTACAACTACAGGCAAACACCGCTTTAAACAGAGACTTGGGAACAGGGGTGGGAGCAGTGCCTGCCTTAGCCTCCCAGGTGGTCCACCTGCACAGGCCCAGCCTCGCTGCCCATGCTCAGCCCCGGCTCACCTCATGGTGCAGGGCATGACTAGACCTCAGCCCGTTCTCCTGGGTGAGGTTCTTGGGGTGCCATTCTAACCAAGGCCTTTGTGGGTTTTGAAACCAAGTTTCACGTTCATAAATCAGGTAGCAAGTCAAAAGGCTGATTTCTAAATTCCCTGAGGGGTCACTGAAGGAGTTCACCTCCTGGAAGGTGAACTGGAACATGTCCTGGTTAATTCACAGGCTCATCTCACTAACTCCATTTATTTATTTAACAAGCGCAGTTCATGAATCTAAGGCACCGTGGATCCCCATGTGCACCCTTATTTCACAGTCCTCTAAGGAAAATACTAGGTTATACTGTCAACAACAGTGAGAGGTATCAGTGGGAAAATGTACACTGATTTACCTTTTTCTTTTATTAAATTTTATTGAAATATAGTTGATTTACAATGTTGTGTTACTTTCAGATGCACATCAAAGTGATTCAATTATATATATAGTTGAAAAAATTTCAATCAAAAAAAAGAAAAACATAAATCAGTGTGCATTTCTCAGTTTGTTTTCCTATCCTGATGTTTATCACAGCACCAAGGAGACAGATTTTTTAAAAATCCCCTTCCATTCTAGGTTATTACAAAATACTACGTAGAGTTCCCCATGCTATACAGCAGGTCCTTGTTGGTTATCTACCGTGTCTATAAGAATGTGGACAAACTTGTGCCGGGTGATGTATTAACCCAGGGTGTTTGCAAAAGTCTCTTTAAAAGAAAGGCTGTTTACAAACTGAGTTACTAGATGTTCCCTCTTAGCCATATTCTCAATTCACACCTCAGAGGGGCATGGAGGGACCAGGTTTTCTGAATGGTGAAGACATGTGATGAGGATGTGGATAATAGACCAGAACGTGGAAATGAGGACTGTCCTGAACATTTGAGCTTCCCGACCCCAGAAGCCAGCTTTCAATTGTTGATATTCGAGTACAGTCCCCTAATCTGAATCTGTTAAAAATGCTTAAAATATTGTTTTCAACTCTGCCTTTCTTTCCAGGATGTGGTGACACTAGTGGAACACGTATTTCCTTTCTTTTACTTAATCCTGTCTGAGTTTTCTCTATTAGAATATAGTCACAAGACCACCACACCACTCCCCACTCCACTCCCTCGAATCACTACCACTCCCTCTGGTTAGTGGACTGAAAGGTAGAGGCCGGGGTAGAGGGGTCAGGGCAGAGACAGCATGTATGACTCCACACATAAGTGTGAGATAAATTTTTCTATTTAATCATCAGAAATAACATTTTACCAGTTGCTATGCCTCAGAGTGGAGATTCTCTGGTGGCTCAGACGGTAAAGCATCTGCCTGCAATGCAGGAGACCCGGGTTCAATCCCTGGGTTGTGAAGATCCCCTGGAGAAGGAAATGGCAACCCACTCCAGTACTCATGCCTGGAAAATTCCATGGATGGAGAAGCCTGGTGGGCTGCAATCCATGGGGTCGCAAAGAGTCAGACATGACTGAGCGACTTCACTTTCTTTCTTTCACTTTCTTATGCCTCAGAGTAGAAATATGCTGACTTGAGTGTATCCTACTTTATACCTGAATTGTAATTTTTATTTTCTATACCTTCCTTTATAAAATTAAAGAAAAGGGAATGTAGGCAGTTTGCATAAGTGCATATCCGTTGTAACAAAATTTAAAATTAAAGTGATGACGAAAGCAATAAAGTAATAGCAAAGAAGCAGCGATAAAGATAAAACCCAGCTCGTGGTGTGAGGTGTTTTATTTATATTTATGACTAGTCTAGTTTTTTTTAAAGGCGGCTCTGAGCATTTCGGCCACTGATTAAAAGAAGGAAATAATAGATGACCTGAAATGCCTGAAAGACAATGCTTACCCACGGTCAAGGGCTAGTTAGAGCAGCTCCTTGTGCACGTGGCAGACACAGAAAGGCCATCATGTGGCACATGCAAGCCTGCTAAGTCACTTCAGTCATGTCCAGCTCTCTTCGATCCCATGGACTCTAGCCAGCCAGGCTCCTCTGTCCATGGGCTTTCCCAGGCAAGAATACTGGAACAGGTTGCCATTCCCTTCTCCAGGGCATCTTATTGACTCAGGGATAGAACCCATGTTCCTTACATTAGCAGGCAGATTATTTACCACTGAGCCACCTGGGAAGATCAGAACCCCAGAGGGTCACCTTTAAAAGTTTTTGGTCATCATCCATGCTCTCAAGGTGGCTATGGCAGTTAGATTCTTTATCCCAGTAGAACTATATGTGGATGCCTGATGGCACCAAAATGATTGACATGGCTCCCCCTTTGAGGAGAGTGAGGTCTGCCATCCCTAATGGGGGCCCTGACAACTGAGAGCAAGTCCAGAAAGGCTAACCCACAGCCACCCTCCTGACAAGCCCCAGAAACCCGTTTCTTTAGAGGTGACATAAACAACTGGGAATCTTTAAAATCAAGAACAAACACTCATCTTGTAATTGAAAAAAAAAATCAATAAAGCTGTCATAGAGTATTTGACACTGAACAGTAAAACTGCCTGATGCTCTCACCAAAATAGAACAGTTACAAAAGTGTGTGTCCAGGCAACTCAGGGAGTCAAACTCAAAGGCAATAAAATGCTAGTCTAATCAAAATGCTGTCTAACATAATTGATATCAGTTCAGTTCAGTTCAGTTCATTTCAGTCGCTCAGTCGTGTCCGACTCTTTGCGACCCTACGAATCACAGCACACCAGGCTTCCCTGTCCATCACCAACTCCTGGAGTTCACTCAGACTTGCATCCATCGAGTCCATGATGCCATCCAGCCATCTCATCCTTGGTCGTCCCCTTCTCCTTCTGCCCCCAATCCCTCCCAGCATCAGAGTCTTTTCCAATGAGTCAACTCTTCGCATGAGGTGGCCAAAGCACTAGAGCTTCAGCTTTAGCATCATTCCTTCCAAAGAAATCCCAGGGTTGATCTCCTTCAGAATGCACTGGTTGGATCTCCTTGCAGTCCAAGGGACTCTCAAGAGTCTTCTCCAACACCACAGTTCAAAAGCATCAATTTTTCGGTGCTCAGCCTTCTTCACAGTCCAACTCTCACATCCATACATGACCACAGGAAAAACCATAGCCTTGACTAGACGGACCTTAGTCAGCAAAGTAATGTCTCTGCTTTTGAATATACTATCTAGGTTGGTCATAACTTTTCTTCCAAGGAGTAAGCATCTTTTAATTTCATGGCTGCAGTCACCATCTGTGGTGATTTTGGAGCCCAAAAAAATAAAGTCTGACACCATTTCCACTGTTTCCCCATCTATTTCCCATGAAGTGATGGGACCAGATGCCATGATCTTTGTTTTCTGAATGTTGAGCTTTAAGCCAATGTTTTCACTCTCCTCTTTCACTTTCATCAAGAGGTTTTTGAGTTCCTCTTCACTTTCTGCCATAAGGGTGGTGTCATCTGCATATCTGAGGTGATTGATATTTCTCCCGGCAATCTTGATTCCAGCTTGTGTTTCCTCCAGTCCAGCGTTTCTCATGATGTACAATTGGGTAATATTGTCAACTGACCCTTAAACCTAATTAATGACATAGAAACTCTTTTTAATCTTCATCTGAAAAAATGCCTTTGCTGTTGTTGTCCTCTGTGAATAAGGAAGTCACTCAAAAGAGAGGCCTTTCCTAAGTGAGCTAAAACACATGAAAACCTTAAAGAAGGTAAGATTTGACCATGTTAAGATTTAAAGGCTTTATATGGGCTTCCCTGATGACTAGGTGGTAAAGAATCTGCCTTTAATGCAGGAGACTTGGAGATATGAGTTTGATCCCTGGGTAAGGAAGATACCCTGGAGGAGGAAATGGCAACCCCACTCCAATAATTTTGCCCAGAAAATCATTTCAAAAATTAAAAGACAAATGAAACAGTGGGAACTTAACATTTAAAAAAGAAAAGGTTAATCTTAATTAAATAAATTTAATCTTAATTTAAATAAATTTTAAAAGGCAAACTTATAAAAATGAAAAGAGGCCAAAACCATAGAATTTTTGTTATATCACGTAGGCACCGACTCCATCCACTTTCTGCATTTTCCATCCTCTTCTTGCTCCTGTGGAAACTTACTTCCCCCTGTTCTTCTCCTCTTCCTCTTCACTCTTCAAAACCTACTTTGGGAAAGGAGCTAATAAGCTGACTGTGAAGACGCACTGACGAAAGGCTCAGATGTGTACTCAACAGGGGACAAGGGTCCTCATGATAAAAGACCACCTCCCCACCTGCGGCATCCACAACTTTATAGAGAAGGAAGAGGACTTAGTTTTTAGGAACAGCAAGCTTCCCTGGAGACCCTCTATCCACCAGGTGACCAGTTGCTCTGTCTACATCTAGGGCAGATGCTCTTTCTGAGTGTCATTAACAACCGTAAACCTCTCTTTTGAAGATAAATCCAGAAACTGGCTACATCTCCATCCTTCTCTGACATCTGAGCATTGGCTCGGTCTGAAAGGAATCTTGCCCTGTGGCTCCAACACCAAAATGTCTAAAAGCAAATCTATCAGCCCCTGGAAATAAACACACATACACAGACAAAAATTGCAGAACCAAAACAAACTAAAATACTTTTCTTTTGTGGCACCCACTGTGCTAATCAAGTCTCATCTAAAGTATTTTATCCAGAACCCCAGGCACAGAGATGGAGTTTGAACACGATCATGATCCAAATCAAAGAGTAAACACAAGGCTGTGACTTCGGCAGAAGGAGGACTTGGGGGCAGGATGTGGCTGCAGGAATATTTCCCCTTCAAGCCACTGGCTTCATGAAGCCTTTGGGAAGAAAAGTCTAAGAGGTCATTTTCATCATAGGGTCTACATGAAAGAATTTTTAACTTAAATAGCCACCAAAGGTACTAAAACTATAGGAGGCTTTGTTTTGCTAGTTGATACGAGAGTGATGGGCTTCCCAGGTGGAGCTGGTAGTAAAGGATTCACCTGCCGTTGCAGGAGACACGGATTCAATCCCTGAGTCAGGAAGATCCCCTGGAGAAGGGAATGGCTACCCCTTCAGTATTCTTGCCTGGAGAATCTCATGGACAGAGAAGCCTGGCGGGCTACAGTCCATGGGGTCGCAAAGAGTTGGACACAGCTGAGCACACAGCACACACATATGGTGTGGTAAGTTCAGGCTCATAGATAATCCACCGTCTAATAAAGTCAGCTAATGCTCTAATGCCTGACACCACTGCTTATGACTCTTTGTTATTACCATAGCAAATAATAATTTAAAAAAAGAAATTAGTCCTCAAGGGTTTCTTTTACTAAGTTTCAGGACAGTAAATAAACAGCATTACAGAATGAAAATTCCCATAAGGAATAAATACCTCGGGTTACAGTTGAAGGATCTGTGTAACTTCCTAAAATCTAAATTTGAGAAGCTTGAGAGAGAGTAGGTCAGGCAACAGCATCGGCAGAGGAAAAGAAAAATCCTGTGTTGAACGTCTTCACTTTCAGCTACCATCTCTTGTTGTTGTTCAGTCACTCAGTCATATCCAACTCTTTGCAGCCCCATGAACTGCAACACACCAGGCTTCCCTGTCCTTCACTGTCTCCCAAAGTTTGCTCAAACGCATCTCCATTGAGTCGGTGATGCCATCCAACCATCTCATCCTCTGTGGTCCCCTACTCCTCCTGCCTTCAATCTTTCCCAGCATCAGGGCCTTTTCTAATGGGTCAGTTCTTCGCATCAGGTGTGAAGCTTCAGCTTCAGCATTAGTTCTTCTAATGAATATTCAGAACTGATTTCCTCTAGGATTGAATGATTTGATCTCCTTGCTGTCCAAGGGACTCTCAAGAGTCTTCTCCTGCACCACAGTTCAAAATCATCATTTCTTCAGCGCTCTTCCTTCTTTATGGTCCAAATTTCACATCCATACATGACTACTGGAAAGACCATAGCTTTGACTAGATGCACTTCTGTCAGCAAAGTGATATCGCTGCTTTTTCATAAGCTGTCTAGGTTTGTCATGGCTTTTCTTCCAAGGAGCAAGCATCTAGAAAGCTCAAAAAGAGAGATCAAGCACACAGGGGATTACACAGATTTAGACTGCTGCAGAAATTTGGTCAAGAGGCATAAATAGGAGTGTAGCCTTTTATTTAGAGGCACTTTGATAATGATTGGCTTTTCAGCATTCTTCTGCAATGAGCATATATGCTTAGGCCAGCACCATCCACTGAACCGGCCTCAGTGATGGGAATGTCCACATCAATGCTTCCCCATGTGTCTCCAGGACCTGCTGGCAGCCGTCAGAGCAGTGGGAGTGTGACCCAGGCAAATAAGGTGCTGAATCCTTATAATGCTTCGTTTTTATTCACTTAAACGGTCATCTGTGGCTGTTTATCACACAGTAGCAGAATGGATACATCTGGGACTTTACCCTACACACATGTGGGCATTAGAGACCCTACTTTAAAATCAGGAGCACACACATCCAGACACTCCAATGAGACAGAAAATGGGTCTGACTACTGATACCCATAGACACCACTCCCCCCAAAGTTATAATCACTCAACAACTAACTACTGAACCCCAACTACACGCCCAGCACCGGGATGTACTAGAGGAACACAGGCCCTGATCCTGACGTTACCACTCACCTGACACCTGAGCAGGTGCTTATCTGGGATTAGACGTGACAGAGCATAGGAAACAGTTCAACCTAATGTGGTGAGGGCTCTGGTGGGAGGACAGAGGCTGTGGAAGCCATGCAAGAGGCCCCACCTCATCCAGGGAGAGCTGGAATCTTTGGATGTGATGCAGGGTGACCACACACTGGCTGCCAGGATGGTCCTGGGTGATACCTCCTATCAGAGCACAATTTATACCCTGAGCATTTCCACTTATAGACTGTACAGTACACTTTGGGCTATAAATTACGTGGTCAGCCCAGAGAGCCCAAAGGGATGTCTTTCTTCCACTGGAAACGAGCACGCTTCCCTAGGACCTCGAGAAGCTCTTATACTTCCTTACATTCTGAGAAACTGCTGGTGTAGCTTTGGGGACGTAAGAAGTCATAACTATGCAGGCAACTATACAATAATCTACACAGTGCCCCTGTGGGCCAGAAAGTGACATCACGTCACTTCCACACCTACGTGGAGCATCACCACCTTTCAAAGCTGAAGGTTGGGGGCAGGGAGGTAAAGCACTTGCTCAGATTCAGCCAGGTAGTGCCTGGCCCAGAGGGACCCTGCCTCTCATGATGCCTCTCACGTCAGTCCCTAGAGTCTGCCTCTTTGTCAGACGTTCACCTGCCTGTTGCCACCATAAATCTTGTGACAGAAGAGGGTCAGACTTTCTTAAACTTCTTTGAGATAACAGCTAAGATGAGAGCATAACCCTATGTCTCTTGTTTTTTTAAGTCTCTGGCAAAGGGGAGAATAAAGGCCTCTTATTCAGTCCAGCATCTTTTTTTTCAGTTGTTTTAAGTGGATGATTTAGGGACTGTTTGGTTTTGCCTGCCGCAGTCATGAGCGGAGAGGGAAGAAGATTTCAACAACTACTTGAAACGGCGGCAAACTTCCTCCTGTGTGCAGCCCCGGGCCAGTCCTGAGGAGCTGGTCTGTGAGCCTCTCCAAGCAGGAGGTCATCGGAGCCACGGCGGCCACCAGGGTCCACTTAAAACTATGCAGCCTCAGAGCCCTCGAATTGCTCCGGTTTTCCTGTTCTTTCCCAGCGGAGAAATCCTGAAGGGAGGGGAAAATATCATACTTTCAAGATGAGTCTTTCAAACCCTTTGCCCTGAAAGCTGCAGATGCAGGCACATAATTTTTACAAATATTTGGCCCCATGTTGCCACTCTGTCAAACAGCAGACGGTACCAATATTTTATATTGATTATATTATTTTTTCCAGGGAAGTGTATCACAGTCAGCCAGGTACACATTCCTAATGGCATAAATTAATCTTGTTGACTATGATATTAAGCTCTGAAGAACTGCTGACTGTTCTTCGGAAAGCCAGGAATGTTTCTCAGAGGAAGGTTTCTAAACTCAAGCCAGATTTTTCATGGTTCACATGTCAGGCAGTTATAGTCAAGGGGCAAGAATCGAACAGCCAGGGATGCTTCCAGGCTGCCCAACAGCATTTGTAACTTTGACACAACTGGGGAGACAGGGGGCCCTTGGCAAGGGAGGCCAAGAGGGATGTGAGCTCCAAAATCCCAACTTCTCCTTTGTCAGTTTCAAAGTGATCAGCTGGCTTGTCCAAGAAATGCAGTTTCTCTCAGAACCACAAGGATTTCAAAGATCCTGTTGATTCGGTGAGTCAGGGCAAAGTGAAGCCCTGCAGCCTTGCTAAAGAAGCGGGACTTTGTGGAACACATGTGATCGGGGAAGGCAGGGAGCGAAGTCCACGTCTAACACTAGAAGTAGAACCATGGATGGCGGTGGGAGGGCCCGAGAGAGCAGAGCCTCCAATGCTTGTAAAGGTCCCTTTCACTCCCCCAGAGGGACTCTAGCCCTCCCTCCTCTTGGGGCTGTAGACAGAGGAAAATGGCCAGGTACGAACAGGTACGCTATCCGGTAAACTTAGCCCCAGTTCCTCCTTTACCTGCCTGTCACCTGTCGGGGTGGAGACGTTATTCTTCCATGTACAGTGAGACCAACATCTGACTTTAAAATGTGTCATGCATTTCTTATTCAGCTACTGCAGTTCATGAAGCTGGAGCCCTGGGGTAGGGTAAATGGCCTGTGACAGTGACAAAATGACAAATAGCACAAAGAAAGATCTACTCTCAGCCAAACGAGGAGGGGGCCTGAGCAGCGGAGGATGCTTTTCAGGTTGGACCTAAATTTAACACACTTCAACTTGATAGGTTTTTTTCAACATACTGCCGAGAATGGGTCCAGCCGCTTACCAGCAAGGTTAGAAAAATAGGAATTTGAGGAAACGGACGACATTTGTCAAGATGGATTATCAGCCAGAGCCAGGCCTTTGGTAGCAATCAGAGCACAGATATAGAATCAGTTTCTCTGAGCAGATCTGGTCAGGCATGGTCCAGCCGTGGTCCAAGGTCGATCCTCTGCCGACTCTACTTACTGCTGGGCTATTGCTATTGGAAGGGAGCCTTCAGAGCTGTTACAAGATGAAGGTTTTCCTAGTGCTGGGGAGGGAGACAGCAGTGAGAAGTGAAACCGGAATGTGATGGAGCCCTCATCTCCTAAAGCTGAAAGACAGTCAGAGGGGAGCACCAAGGCCAAGATTTTGTTGTAGGAACAGCAGAGCTGGGACTTCCTTGGCAGTTCAGTGGATAAGACTTCACCTTCCAATGCAGAAGGTGCAGGTTTGATCCCTGATCAGGGAGTTTAGATTCTACATGCCTTGCTGCAAGAAAAAAAAAAAAAAAAGGGCATAAAAAAGCAGCAATGTTGTAACAAATGCAATAAAGCCTTCAAAAGTAGGACTTTCTTTAAAAGTAGAAAACAGTGTTATGTTTTCTATCTGATCTGCCTCTCTCCCTAAAATAACAAACAGTAATGCATTTTGTAAGAAATTATAACAGATTAGCATGCATGCATGCTAAATTGCTTCAGTCCTGTCCAACTCTTTGTGATCCCATGGACTGCAGCCCACCAGACTCCTTTATCCAAGGGATTCTCTAAGCAAGAACACTGGAGTGGGTTGCTACGCCCTCCTCCAGGGTATGTTCCCGACCCAGGGATTGAACTCACGTCTCCTGAGGCTCCTCCATGGCAGGTGGATTTTTTACCGCTGAGCCACCAGGGAAGCCCATAGCAGGTCAGAACATATAACAAATGCCTTTGGTATTGCTCCCTTTAGAAGTCAGAGAATAAAATTTATGGTAAAGAGTTTTGGAGCACTCTGAAGCAAAATTCCACAAAATAATAGTAAAAATGTTTCTTTCTTCTAAAATATGATCCTGAGTTGCTGAAGGGTACATTCTTTATCTCAAAGCAATAAACAACCTCTTCATCCTTTCAGGACAAGAAGCCAGTATACAGAAGCAAATCACTAACAATTAATATACATATACAAATTTAAAGCTCTTTGAAATATTTCAAACTGTGAAAATATTGATAATGAACAACATTGAAACAAGCCTTAGCCTGCCTGAGATTGGCTCTAATGTCAAAAATTTTTCAATCTCTTTGAAATAGAAGAGCTTTATAGAGGAAACCAAAAAAATATAAGCATATTAATTTGTTTTTGTTTAGTCGTATCCAACTCTTGCACAACACTAATTTTATTCAATCAAAGTGGCATATGTAAACATAGTATTTGGCTAAAAATTAAATTTTCCTTATATTCTGTCTTGAAATTTGGGGAAGGTCAGGATTAAAAAGTCTTCTCCTAACTGCCAGATAAAACTGAAGCAACTTAATCCTTGTCCCTGACAGATTTAATCTATTTGAAAAATAATTGTAGTTCTAAGAAATTTTTCCTCTATTTTTAGCAGACTTTCCATTTTACCATCTCAGTAAAATCCTTTCTAAAGAGCCACACCAGACACATGTGTGAGGTCTGTAAACAACACCAAGAAAAATTAATTAACTGCATACATTTCTATGTGTAAATATTTAAAATATTTCAAGTAGGGAAATTCTGAGTACTCTGAAATTAAAACAAACCTCTTGGCCATGATTAACTTAAGATATTTTTTGTTCTTATAGGTTGTTTTTTAAAATGTTAACAGAAAGTTGAGAAAACTTAAAAATACCTTTATTTAGCTGGAGAAGTCTCTTGAGAGTCCCTTGGACAGCAAGGAGATGAAACCAGTCAATCCTAAAGGAAATCAGTTCTACATACTCAGTGGAAGGACTGGTGCTGAAGCTGGAGCTCCAATACTTTCACTACCTGATGCCATTTCATTGGAAAAGACCCTGATGCTGGGAAAGATTGAGGTTAAGAGAAGAAGGGGATGGCAGAGGATGAGATGGTTGGATGGCATCACCAACTCAACTGACATGAGTGTGAGCAAAGTCTGGAAGATAGCAGAGGACAGGGAACCCTGGCATGCTGCAGTCCCTGGGGTCACAAAGAGTCGGACACGACTTAGTGACTAAACAGCAACAACGTGATATAAAACAGTCCCAACTGAAATTCTAGGTTAAAGAAAATATATACTGCCTGAGATGAAAAATACACAGAATGAGATAAACAGTAGATTAGACACCATGGAAGAAAAGACAGAAACAAAAACTGCCCCAAACGATGAAACACCGTGAATAAACAGAGCAGCTGGGAACTGTGGACCAACATCAGGCATTGTAACACATGTGTAATTCCAGCCCCTGGAGAAGACAGCACAGAAAGAAATATTTGAAAAAACAATGTCTCAAAATTTTCCCAACTTCATGAAAACTATAAACCCATAGATCCAAAAGCTCAATGAAATGCCACAAAAGGAATATGGTGAAAATCAGACCACACATTTGATAATCAAATGGCCAGCAACCCAGTAATTTTATAGAAAAAAAACTTCTTCTGCTTTTTAAAAATTATATTTCTATTACAACCATGCTACATTGGCACTAACATCTCTACTTAAAGACCTTACAAATTTTGTATATGTGAAATCAGTTCAGTCACTTAGTCATGTCTGAATCTTTGTGAACCCAAGGTCTGCAGCAGGCCAGGCTTCCCTGTCCATCAGTTACTCCCAGAGCTTACTCAAAGTCATGCCCATTGAGTCGGTGATGCCATCCAACCATCTCATCCTCTGTTGTCCCCTTCTCCTCCAGCCTTCAATCTTTCCCAACATCAGGGTCTTTTCCAATGAGTCAACTCTTTGCATCAGGTGGCCAAAGTATTGGAATTTCAGTTTCAGCATCAGTCCTTCCAATGAATATTCAGGACTGATCTCCTTTAGGATGGACTGGTTGAATCTCCTTGCTGTCCAAGGGATGCTCAAGAGTCTTCTCCAATATCACAGTTAAAAAGCATCAATTCTTCAGCACTCAGCTTTCTTTATGGTCCAACTCTCACATCCACACATGACTACTGGATAAACCATAGCTTTGACTAGACCAACCTTTTTTGGCAAAGTAATGTCTCTGCTTTTTAATATGTTGTCTAGGCTGGTCATAGCTTTTCTTCTGAGGAGCAAGTGTCCTTTAATTTCATGACTGCAGTCACCATCTGCAGTGATATTGGAGTCTAAGGAAGTAAAGTCTGTCACTGTTTCTATTGTTTCCCCATCTATTTGCCATGAAGTGATGGGACCAGATGCCATGATCTTAGTTTTTTGAATATTGAGTTTTAAGCCAGCTTTTTCGCTCTCCTCTTTCACTCTCATCAAAAGGCTCTTTATTTCCTCTTAGCTTTCTGCCATAAGGGTGTTGTCATCTGCAAATCTGAGGTTATTGGTATTTCTCCCTGCAATATTGATTCCACCTTGTGCTTTATCCAGCCCCACATTTCACATGATGTACTCTGCATATAAGTTAAATAAGCAGAGTAACAAAATACAGCCTTGATGTACATCTGTTAATATCCTTTTGTATAAAAAGTACTAATTTATAAATTTGGGAGTGGGAGAGGCTAAAAAAGAAATATGAACTAGATTATCATCAATTCACCATCAAGCTATTAATTTGGGCCATTTTTATGAAAGTAAGTATTATGGAAATCCTGTAACTTCAAAACCTTCTCTTACTGAAGGGTTCAGAGCCTTGGCTCCAGGCCTACTCAAGTCTGCATCTGACTCTACCACTGTTTTGCTGGTAGTTTTTTGTGGGTTGGGATTTGGGTTTTGCTCATGGTTTGTTGACCTTAAAGAAAAAAAAACAGGAGCAATGTGGATGTTTATTTTACACAAATAAAATCAGAAAGAAAAATTGAGAGTGACTGGTGAATTTAGAGAAAAAAAAAAAATCCAAGGGATAAAGAGACAGGAATTCACAAGGGAAAGTTCAAAGTGAGGTCTGCCCAGATACTAGCGGATGGGTTTTGATGATACCAATTTACTTATAAATCTGCATGATTATTTCTGACCTTGTGTGGTTAAATAGGAAAAGGAACAGAATGTACTAATATGAAATGCATAATTCAATGCACCTTGTATGGCAAGGCAAGTCCTGTTTATACATTATCATGTGAAATCCTTATTTACAAACATGTCATGGATGAGTTAATGAGTTATTAGTTAACAATCTTGTTACAGAATAAAGACTGAGGTTTTCAGAACTAACCATATAGACTAGGATGTAAGCCACTCAGTGTAGGAAGTAACATCAAATACAAGACACAAAGCAAGGACTATCTTCCCAGTGGAGCCTGGCTCATCTCCATCCCTCAGGACACATCCCTGAAGGTTACGGCCTTCAGAGAGTCTCCCTGATAAGCATATATTTTTGGCTCCTCCCCATCACCCTCCAGAAATTTTTTCAGAATTCTCCATGATTTGAAATTATTTCTGCATATGTTCACTAGCTTATTGTCTAAATTGAGCCTGCTGAGGAAAGAGACGACGCTTTCTTTGCTTACCAGGCACCACTGTGTGTGGGTACTGCTCCTGCTAACATGACCGCAGCAGCAATGCTGCAACACTAGACTGAGTACCACATAAGGACTGCAGTACTTACACAGTCCAGAAAAGAGACGGAAAATGGAGCATGAAGTGGAATAAGTCCATTTTTGTCAGTTTGATGAAAGCAGTGATAAAATAAGTCATAATACATTTACTACGATAAGAAGAGCAAGATGTTGTAAATTTAAAACAATTTCAGTCACCAGTCAAGCCTGCGCTTTAGCAGGTTTTCCATTAGAAACAGACTATTTCAGTAGAAATCGCCCCTTGCATTAGAAGTAGCTGTTTTCCGAACTTGTCCACAAAACAGAAACAGACTCAGATACAGAGAACAGACTTGAGCTTGCCAAGGGGGATGGGGTGAATAGGAGTGATGAATTGGGAGTTTGGAATTAGCAGATGCAAACTAGTATACATAGGATGGATAAAAAACAAGGACCTACAACACAGCACAGAGAACTATATTCAACATCCTGTGATAAACTGTAATGAAGAAGAATATGAAAAAGAATATGTATGTATAACTGAGTCATTTTGTTGTACAGCAGAAATTATGCAATGTTGTAAATCAACTATAGGACTTCCCTGGTGGCTAAGTGGAAAAAGAATCTGCCTGCTAAGGCAGGAGACATGGGTTCAGTTCAGTTCAGTTCAGTTCAGTCGCTTAGATCCCTGGATCAGGAAGATCTCCTGGAGAAGGAAATGGCAACCCACTCTAGTATTCTTACCTGGGAAATCCCATGAACAGAGTAGCCTGGCGGGCTACAATCCATGGGGGTCACAAAAGAGTCGGACATGACTTAGCAACTAAACAACAACAAAAAACCATCAACCATACTTGAATTTTTTTTTTATAAAGTAGCCATTTATAATACATGGAACTGTTTCTCATCCAAGGAAATCTTATTGGCTAAGCAGTGCTCCATAAGAGATGTAACTAAATAAACCTCCGCTTCATGTTTTCTAAGAAGTCTGCGCAGTGTTTTGAAAGTAATAAAAATTCTTGTGGCTTTTGGATATTTGATATCATCACACCAGCACACTCACCCTTATTTGCCTAATTCTCCCATTCTGATCATCATTCTGGTCGCCAACTGCCTCACGGTTTCGTCTAATGAAGTGCAGAGCTCTGTGAGTATTTAACATAAAACATATGGAATGCACATGCCCAGAGCAATTAAATCAATGGGAAATTCAGAATGCACTCCACTCCCTACACCTCAGAGCTCCAAAAATGTAAATTTGTCACACCCGTCTAAGACAAAGAGTGCTTGGAGTGGGACTTTTTTAGAAAAACAATCACAGAAGGGTTCCTTTAAAGTAACAGAGTTGTGCAAAGAAAATGAACAACAGTGTAAATAGCTTTTGCCTGTCTAAAGCTCAATTAATTAGGAGTATTAACTCTAGTTTTCCAAAAAAGATGGAATCTGCTCAATAAACTCCTTCTGCAATTCCAAAAGCCATTCTTGCTTCTGTACTTTAACTGATGGCTTCTTAACCCAAAATAATTTTTTTCCTGAACATCTAACTTACTTACTTCAGATAAGATAACATGGAACAGTGAAGAAAATACTGTGATTTTTTTTTTAATCACCCACGCCTGGTTTGGAATCTTGCTCTCTTGCAAACTTAGGGTGAGTTTCATTTTATAGGCTTTTTAATGAGATTAAAGCAAATTAAAGACTTCTCAGAATTGTGGGATCTTTTCAAGACCCAGGATGGCCATTTATTATACTCTGGGTTACTCTGTTAATATTCTACAGGTCTGTTCCCATCCCACCTGGAATCTCAGCTCAAGCCATCTGAGACATTCCCTTCCCTGGTCATTTGCCACCTCCATCCTTAAACTGAACACCTAGGGAAGGAGTGTCTCCTTGTTCCCCCTGCCTCAAACCAAGTTAATTCCTCCAGCAAAGAGGCTGAGCATCCTCGCTACCTGCCTTTCCCAGTCCTGGACCAACATCCTAGACCCATGGTCTGGAGGGAGGTGAGGATGGGGGGCATGGTGGCAGCCCCTTGGCTAAGATGCCAGATTCCCATTGTTCTTATCAAGGTTCAGTTGTTTTTGAATAAAGTTTCTCAATTTTTGTATGCCTTTGGTCATTTTATAGAGTCCTGCAATTCTTCTCCATTTAATCGTTGCTTTTGTGGGAAAAAGTCTGCCCTGCTCTTCACAATAACACCCTGGAGGTTCATTGTACACCTTTGTAGCTTTCAGCCCCTGAGATTTGGGAATTCTTTGCTACTCAACCCTCTTTTCTCCCCTCCCTCCCTTCCTTTCATTCAAGTAAGTCACAAATATTGAAAACATTCAAAACTTAATTCCCATTTCTAGCTTCACCAACAAGAGCTTGAAGTTTGTCACCCCATTTCACCCCAACAGAAAAAAAGATGAACACACTTAAAATCAATGAATCTCGGTAGATGCATCGTAATAGTGAGGTCAAAGGGCAAACCCCCACCAACATCTGGAGAGACAAGCAAATACAAAAAAAAACCACAGCCAAGGTCCGATTACTTAAAGCAGAAGATTCTGAACCAATAGGTGGCACAGAACAATGATGACTTTGTAGTCTTTGCACCACAGGCTTTAATAAGAGCCAGAGTCACAGCATCTTCCTAGTAAACCATTCATCTTCTCTATATACAATTTACCTCATTAACCCTGATCAATTTTTGCCTTAAATTTATTTCTCTTTGTATGTTGTTATTTCCAGGATCAAGCGGAGTGACCCAGGAAGATGGTACTGCTAGCAGATGAGTCATAATCCAGTTTATTTTCCTCTCGTGGACGGCCCTGTGAAAATAGCTATCAGCCTCCTGGGTGAGGAAGGAATTCTGTGGGATGAGAAACAGAGGGTCACTCCTCCGAGGACTTGATGTGGTTCCCGGCCCGGGTCTGGTTGGTGTGCTCTGTTCTCGGTTAGTCTCTTGGGTGTGGCTCAGCGTGCGCAGCCTCCGTGATGTGACCTGGGAGGCAGCCGGTAGCTCTCGGTCCCTGATGCCTTCCCTTCTGTCCTTCTCACCTGTGTTACCTTCAGTCTCGGGAGACTTTTGTGCACGACAAGTTCCCAACATCATCTGTCCCTGGAGGTGGCCTTAAACCTTGTCCTGCTCCCCTGATATGGCTTTGGGAAGGCAAGCTGCTCCTCTGATGGTACTTCTATTTTTAAGGCAGACAGAGTTCACTGAGATCCGCCGCCACAAGACTCCCATGAGACTTGGAAAGCCCTGATGTTTGTATCTATTTGAGTGGAATTAGAATGAAAATATAATTGGATGGTGAGCAAAATAGGCCTTGATCATGGGGGTGATGGGAATGAATAAAAGCTGCTATGAAATCCTATTATAACCACATCTTTGTTCTCACTCTTAAAGGATAAACTAAGAGGCTGAGTGCGGGCTTCCCAGGTGGCACTGGTGGTAAAGAACCTGCCTGTCAATGCAGGAGATGCAAGAGACGTGGGTTAGATCCCGAGATCAGGAATATCCGCTGGAGAAGGGAATGGCAACCCACTCCAGTATTCTTGCCTGGAGAATCCCATGGATAGAGGAGCCTGGCGGGCCACAGTCCATGGGGTCACAAAGAGTCGGATATGACTGAGCGACTTAGCACGCACGAGGCTGCACCAAGGCCAGCAGTGCCCCCACCTATTTTATGAGTCACTCTGGTCTACTTTACTTGTCAGATAGTCCAGTGGAATGTGGTTATGGCACTTGCCTTCCCATTTTTCCTTTAGTTTCATAATTTTTAGATTTTGTTTCATTTTTTCAAGACATCTAGGTACATCCTTCGCATATTCTAAACGGTTTTTAGAAACCCTCTTCATCTTTGTATTAAAATTTACATGTGAATCTTATGTTAATACTTACATGCTAATTTTTCAAACTATTAATATTTTCTCTCTTTTTTTGGTTTTTCCTTTAGTTTCTGTAAAGTCTTTTTGACTTAGAGAAGTTTTATTCTCTTGGAAGTAAATTTATTTACCCTTTTCTAATGGTATCTGGATTTTCTGACTTGCTTGGAAAAGTTTTCATCACCACAATCATCTACTACTACTGACACACACATGTGTACATGATCATAAATACTAAATAACTGTATTTGCTAGTAAAATCTTTTCAATTTTTAAATATACAAATTTTCTACATTTGGAATTCATTTTTACACTAGAGTGAACAACAGACTGGTTCCAAATAGGAAAAGGAGTACGTCAAGGCTGTATATTGTCACCCTGCTTATTTAACTTCTATGCAGAGTACATCATGAGAAAGGCTGGGCTGGAAGAAGCACAGGCTGGAATCAAGATTGCCGGGAGAAATATCAATCACCTCAGATATGCAGATGACACCACCCTTATGGCAGAAAGTGAAGAGGAACTAAAAGCCTCTTGATGAAAGTGAAAGAGGAGAGTGAAAAAGTTGGCTTAAAACTCAACATTCAGAAAACAAAGATCATGACATATGGTCCCATCACTTCATGGGAAATAGATGGGGAAACAGTAGAAACAGTGTCAGACTTTATTTTTTTGGGCTCCAAAATCACTGCAGATGGTGATTGCAGCCATGAAATTAAAAGACACTTACTCCTTGGAAGGAAAGTAATGACAACCTAGATAGCATATTAAAAAGCAGAGACATTACTTTGCCAACAAAGGCCCATCTAGTCAAGGCTATGGTTTTTCCAGTGGTCATGTACGGATGTAAGAGTTGGATGGTAAAGAAAGCTGAGTGCCAAAGAATTTATGCTTTTGAACTGTGGTGTTGGATAAGACTCTTGAGAGTCAACCAGTCCATTCTAAAGGAGATCAGTCCTGGGTATTCACTGGAAGGACTGATGTTGAAGCTGAAACTCCAGTACTCTGGCCACCTCATGTGAAGAGTTGACTCATTGGAAAAGACCCTGATGCTGGGAAGGATTGGGGGCAGGAGGAGAAGGGGACGACAGAGGATGAGATAGCTGGATGGCATCACCAACTCGATGGACATGGGTTTGGGTGGACTCTGGGAGTTGGTGATGGACAGGGAGGCCTGGCATGCTTCGATTCATGGGGTCGTAAAGAGTCGGACACAACTGAGCGACTGAATTGAAATGAGATAAGAATAGTACCATAAATTTTTCTGTGTTCCTTACCCACATTTATTTACTCTTATTCTCTTACTAGATTTATTCCTAACTATGAACCGTCTTATAATTCTTAATTATTTGTTAAAAACTCACAAGGCTCTGTTAAAATTGTAAGAATAGCACCATAAATTTCTCTGTGTTCCTTGCCCACATTTATTTACTCTTAATCTCTTACTAGATTTGTTCCCCCCTCCCTTGTATGCTTTTGGGCTTCCCTTACCACTCAGCTGGTAAAGAATCCACCTGCAATGTGGGAGACCTAGTTTTGATCCCTGGATTGGGAAGATCCCCTGGAGAAGGGAAAGTATTCTGGCCTTGAGAATTTCATTGACTGTATAGCCCATGGCTTGAAAAGAATCGGACACGACTGAGTGACTTTGACTCACTCACTCCCTTGTATGTTTATATTTGCTGTAACATCTGGTAGAAAACTGTAGATGCGATTAACCTATTCTGCTAAATCTGATAGTGTGTAGGTACTAAAAACTAGAACATTCTCCTATATGACTACAGACTCAAGGATCAAATCTAGGAGACTGGCAGCACTGACACTATCCTATTATCTAACTCATGGTCTATATTCCAATGTTGCCAGTCATCCCCATCTTGTTCTTTATATATTTTATCCTTCTGATCCAGGATCCAATCAAGCATTAAATTTAGTTATCTCATCTCTTTAGCATTTTTAATGTGGAAACTTTCCTCAGAATTTATTTTTCTTTCATGACACTGAAGTCTTGAACAGCACAGGACAGTAGCTTTATAGGCTGTCTCTCAAACTGAATTTTTCCTGTGTCCTAAAGCTTAGTTTCAGCTTCTATATTTGGGCAGGAATTCACAGAAATGTTGTGTCTTCAGTCATCACAACAGAGACCTGGTGTCAGTCAGTCCATCTGTGGTCAGTCACGTGAGTTTGGATAACATACCTGCCAGTTAACATGACCATTTTTTCCTCTGTTGTTGTGTTGTTCAGCCACTCAGTTAGAGAAGGCAACGGCACCCCACTCCAGTACTCTTGCCTGGAAAATCCCATGGACGGAGGAGCCTGGTAGGCTGCAGGCCATGGAGTCGTCACTCAGTAGTGTCCAGCTATTCACAACCCCATGGACTGCAGCACGCCAGGCTTCCTTATCCTCTACTATCTCCCAGAGTTTGCTCAAAGTCATGTCCATTCAGTCGGTGATGTCCAACCATCTCATCCTTGGTTGCCCTCTTCTCCTCCTGCCCTCAATCTTTTCCCAACATTAGGTCTTTTCCAATGAGTCGGCTCTTCAAATAAGGTGACGAAAGTATTGGAACTTCAGTCAGGATCAGTCCTTCCAATGAATATTCATAATGTTTCCTTTGCCATTAGTAAGTAATCTGTGGAGGCAGACGGATATCCAGGACTGGTAATAGCTTTTTCCTCATCTATATCTCACCCACAAGTTTTAGAATCCCTTAATGATTTTTTTGTCTGAATCAAATACTTCTATGCTGGCAGCAACATGGTCCTTCAAACTCTCCCATTTCTTTTTGTATTTATTGGTTGTCATTTTACTACAGGGAAGAGCTGTTCTTCTTCCCAAGTCACTCCATTTCTCCCTCCCTACCTTCCTCCTTTCCTTGCTTCCATCCTTCCTTCCAGTCTATGGACTCCTGGATTACTTTTCTACCAATGGGCTATAGTCCATTACTATCTTTATTATGTATTCTTTCATTGTTCTGCCAGATTCTACTTCTTAATATTTTATTGATTTGTCATCAATATTTATAAGTGATACTGATCTATAGTTTTTATGTTCTGTGCTACCTTCATCTGGTTTTGATATAGCTTTTATATAGGTATTCTAAGAGTAATCAAAAAGCTTTAGAACAGTTAAAAAGATATGAAAATTTATGTTTCTTTTAAGCTTGGAAGAATTTCCTCTTCATTTTTTTAAGAGGTAGATCTTTTAAACATCTCTCCCCCTTCCGCCCTCCCTCTCTCTCCCTCTCTCTCTCTCTCTCTCTCTCTCTCTCTCTCTCTCTCTCTCATCAGTTTTGTGTTATTTATACTTTCATTTTACCCTATATTTGATCTTATTTAGGACAGATTTCTATCAAGGACTCATAATGATTTCAAGTTTGTCTAAACTGGTTATTTTCCTATTCTTATTTCTATTGTGGCATTCTTACACTCTTCCCCTTACCAATTCCCTGATTTATTTATTTATTGGGCTTTATCTGATTAATGTTTATGTATCTATTGAAGGAATAGCCCTTTATATGTACATCAATTCTTTTATTTATCCTTTTTCTGACTTACTTTCACAACTTTAACAATTTTCCCTCCTGCTTTTCCTAGGTTTCCTTTCTATTACTTTTTAACAACCTAAGTTTTATGATAAATTCTGCTTTCCCCTGAGTGTAGGTTTGGCAATAGGTTGTGGATTTTTATTTGGAGTTTTCCCATTATTGTTATTTTCTAAATGTTCTACAATTTCAGGCTTGACTTCCTCTTTGATCCTGAACTTACTTTCCAGATGTTTGTGTAATATCAAAATGGAAGGGGTTTTATTTCATTGTTTTCACGGTTGGCACTTACTCATAATATCATTGCATAGCCAGAAATATACAATGTTTACTCTGTCTATTCACAATTTTATTTCTTTGTAACATAATACTTTGCTAGTTTTTATAAATATTTCATGAACATTTGAATTGAAAATTCAGTGTCAGTTTATGAGGTATACATTCAGTGTATATTAGATTTATTTGGTAAGCCTTATTTTTACACTCAAATATTCTATGTATGTACCGATTAGATACTTTATCATCAAGGACTGAGAAAAGGCTGTTAAACTGACCCACTTGTGTGAGGGGGGTTTTTTTTAGGGGTAATTTTTTTTTAATCAGTGAAAGAAACTGGGTTCTAGAAGCTGAAGTTGTATACAAAGCAAGTCTGTGCATCAGATGCAGTCCAGCCCAGGGCAGCCTCGCCCACATGCTGGCTGGTCCTCAGCGTAATTACCCCTGTTGGCTGCTCCCACTTGCTTACAAGAACCTCATCATAATATGATGAAAGTCTAGTAAAAATACCTGCCTATTCTGTGTTCCGTAATGTCATGTACAGAGCGAACATGTTGAAGAAAAGTGAAAGTTTTGTCCTGGGTCATTTCTGCTTTAGGTCATGACAGCATCTAAGAAAGGTTTCAGCTCAGGCTGTAATTTATGACTCATACTTGCAGAGATTTTAGAAATCACTCACAGCCAAAAAATCAAAGTTATTCAACCTAGTTTTCCCCCTTTGCACTTATAATGTCAAATATAAAGTGTTAGAAAGACAGACAGACAGAACAATGAAAAAAATAAAATGTTTTCTTCTGTCAGAAGATAAATACTATGGTATCCAGGCTGCCCTCTCCCAGTCCCCCTTTTTCTGAAGAGATTTTTGCTGAACACATAGGGCTCTTTATTCTTTTTTAACTTGTGACAGGAAGAATAACTTGGGTGACTGTTCGACCCTTACCAGTTGGGTAGCTTTATTTGGTAGAAAAACACAAGCCTTGCATTTGAGAGCAAGGGGCAGAGAGCAAGGGGTGAGTAACACCCTTCAGGGAAACACCGCAACGGCAGGCTCATTACCAAAATTAAGTCCCCCGCACTTTACTCCAGAGGCTCTCTCTTCCTGACACCACAGAGCACATGTGAGGGCTCAGAGAAAATCAGGGAAGGTTCCTAACTGCCTCTTCACCGGATGTGGCTGGCCCACTACTCTGGTCATATATGTGGGAGAGGGACTGTCATCAGAAAGGGAGGGACACTCAGCAAGGGGGGATTCAGGAGTCAAAGGAGCCATGCCTCTGGTTCAGGGAACAGGAGCATCTAACTGATGTGGTGGGAGCAGGGGTGGGGGTCGTGTCAAGTAGGAGAGTGAGCGCTTTTGGTTTACGGTCCTCTTAAACAAAAGCCCATATACCATCTGTATGCATTTGGCACCTGTAAGTGTTTCTTTGAATAAAAGTTTTTCACTGAAAATTCGGAAAACCACTGATACTGGCCTTTTCATTCAAGGGAAGAAAGTACAGTAACTGCCCACAAGGACCTCAGGTATTGAGAGGCAGCTTTCGACAGGTTTCCAGAGCCTCGGTCAGTTTTCTTTCCACTCTGGCAGTGGACAGATGCCACGTGTGTACAGAGACACGTGATGACAATGGGCTAGCCCAGTAAGAGTGAAGCTCCATGTCTTGTAGCAAAGACAGGTCTGACTTGTCTTCTCTTCATGTCCCAGGAAGGCAGGAACCATCAAACCACATATTTTTAAGAAGTGAAAAACCATAATTGCTATTTCATTGAATCTCTGAACCAGATTATGTTTATTTGGAATATTTTCTTTTTGATATGAAACTGAGTATTTATTTAAGAAATTATACAGCACTGGCTTTTTCAGTAATACAATGGAAGGAGATTTAATTTTCCAAACTGTGTGCATACCTGAGTTTTTTGAACTCTCTTAAATGAGTCAAAGTAATGCATTCCAACAATTACAATACCTGGGTTAACTTAGGATCCTTTATGACAGGAGAAATGCCCTGGTGATGCTATGGGAACTCTTGGCGGGGGAGGAGCAGGAAGTTAGCAGCAGCCAAGCTCTGCTCAACACAAACACTCACTCACTTACACACACACAAAACATAGATAAACACATACACATACATGCATATACATGTGTGTACACGTATACAGGAGCATACATATACATCATGCATACATACATTCACACACATACACACACAACCACACACCAAAGTAAGGTCCTAGACCCCAATGTGTCTGTTTCCTGGTGGGTTTTGGTTTCAGCCACCCGACTCTGTGGTGGGAAGAACCCACGCTGTGCTGCCTTAGCTAATACTCCAGATCCATCGTGTGCAGTCTCTTTTCCTGCATTATCACCATGGCCCCCAGATGCTGAGGAGGGAACTGAAGGGGGAGGAGTTGACCTTTGTGACCTTGAAGCCAGTTCTCAGTCCCATGCGCATCATCGCACTGCTCTAACACGAGGACAATTACTGTCTTCCATGCAGAAGACACTGTCTTCCATGCAGAAGACTCTGTCTAGCCTAATGCGGCCAGCAGGATTGGATGGATCACTTCCTCAGGAGTTCTGCTCACCTTCTTAGAGAGGAATGTGGAAGCAGGTGTCAGTAGAAGCAGCACAGCTGGAAATCAGGAGTGGGGGCGGGATGCCCAGTGAAGGGAGAGGAGAGGGTACCGGGAGGGGGGTTGCCTATGCCCTGAAGCCAGCCTGGAGCATCTGGGTCAGCACAGCTTTAGTGTTTTAACAAAAAAATGTGCCAAATAGTGCATCTGCATAATACACTGTTTTTGTTTATAAATTAGCTGAACCAGGCCTTCACCTGGTGTCTATCAGAGGATGTGGTAGTTTTGGCATCTCGGAAAGGGAATACCTAAGAATGTACCCACCTATGATACTGAATACTAACTTCCCCACAGATGGCCAGACCTCTGCAGAAGCACAACCTTGGCATCACTCGCCATGACCTCCGAGGACAGGCTTGGAGTGACACAACCGAGGCATTTCTGTCAGTCCCAGCAGGAGCCAAGGGCCCCAACAAAGCAGCTTTGGCAGGATCAGTGAGGGGGGATTGACAAGGTTGTGGGGAGAACAGGGAGCCCCAGGGGCCCAGAAGGACTGCAGGACGGACACAAAGGCCTGGGCTAGCAGAGAAGAACAGCAGGGCTGTAGGGGAAGCAGCCCACCAGTGGAGAAGCACAGCTGGCCTGAGCCAGGGAGCATCCCAGGTCCTCTCCCCTCACTGCCCCCTCCACCCCCAAGGGGGTTCTTACAGCCAAGCCCAAAGGGAGTCAGAAGTCAGAGACCCCAGTGCAAACAGGGCCCTCCAGGTGCAGAGGACAAGGGGGTGACAGGCAAGCAGGTGCCAGAGGAGGGAGATCCCCGCTCATCCATCCGGATCCAGAGCCCGCATCTGTCCGTCCACAGGTGGGTCTGCTCCTGGCTCCCCGCAATTGGCTGGGGCTTGGGGCCAAGGGTATAAAAATCCATCCTCCTCGGAGGTGACAAGGCCGCCTCTCGGGGGCTGGAAGGACAGACAAGTCACGTGCTAACCCACCCCAACAAATCCTCAGCCCTGGACTTCAGTGCTCACTGACAACCTGGCCTGGGGAAAACCTGAGACTCCCAGGCCTGGCTGTCCTCTGCTGGCCACACAAAAAGCCCTGGTGGTAGAACCAGGCCCAGGCCACAGACGCAGAGTCACGCAGGCCACTGTGGCCGACCCAGTTCCCAGGCCCTCCTGCCACGTGCACGGGTCCTCTGCCCCCCTCAGATAGGGGTGGCTCATGCCCAGTGCACCGGACAGAAAGACTATCAGGGGTCCCTGTCATCCACTCGTGAAAAAGCCTTACAGCAACATTGCAGCAAGACAACAACTTCCCCTACAGACGGTGAGGCTGCCAGATTATTCCAGAAAAGCCCCTGAACCCTCGTGATGGCTTGGGGAGGGGGGCAGGTTGCTCAGCTCCACTCCAGGAACCAGCACAAGAGCCTCTTTGTCTGTTTTCCAACCTGGAAGCAGAGCAGACTCTGCAGACTAGGCATCATCCCAGCTCACAACACAGCTCAGAGCAGGGCTCAGAACAGGGCTCAGAGCAGGGCTCAGAGCAGGGCTCAGAGCAGGGCTCAGAACAGGGTTCAGAACAGGGCTCAGAACGGGGTTCAGAACAGGACTCAAAGCAGGGCTCAGAACAGGGCTCAGAGCAGGGCTCAGAACAGAGCTCAGAACAGGGTTCAAAACAGGGCTTGGAGTGGCATAAATGTTTGATCTGTCAGAAAATTCACTGCATGTTGTTTCAGAGCTGCCGGGTGTCCCATGACATTTCTCTTGATGTGGCTAAACTCTTCGTATTTATGGAAGGTCCGAGTGTCTGACGGGGATCAGGCAGCCACCCCAGGGCTGTTCAAACCATCAAGTTCTTGAATGAAAGAGAAACATTCTCTTCTCTCAGAAACTCTGTCAGTTTCATTAAGTAGATTATTTTTTAATTTAGGAACTATTTCTAGATAGACCTGTCCTCAGAGGAAGAAGGTGGTAGCCCCACTTCTCTGGCATCACATGGCTGAGGAAGGAGGCTCACCCCAGTCCAGGGAGCGACCTGGGGGCACCAGAGGCAGAGCGCCGGGCCCTGAGGACGTGCTGCTCCCCGGGGACTCAGTAGGAGTTGTGCCCACCTGGCTTGGCCAGGCGTGAGGACAGAGGCAGGAGGCATGTGGGCCCTGGCTCAGGGGGGCGCTGCCTAGAACAAATGTTCCCTACAGAAAGAGAAAACTCATCTACAAAGTGAAATCATGAAATCGGAGTTATTGGGGGAAGTTGACTGCAAGTGGAATGAATGTGCAATCCTGCAGAAGAGTCCAAATCCATCCAAAACCACATGCTCCAACCATTCAGCAAAACAGACAAAGCACCCTTTAAAATATCATGGTTCCAAGAACATGCAAATCACAGTAAATATTCTAAGAGCTTCTTTTGGGACAGCATAGCTCCTTGTGGAGCGGTTACTATTCTCAATTAGTTTTCTCATATTTATCACCCATTTGGGGCCAGCTCATTTCTGAGCCATTAACTTGTTTCTTTCATTTCATACAGTTAATTGAAATAAAGAAACATTGCAGTGAGTCAATAAGAGGAAATTGTTCTCAGAACGAAGACATGAAGATTTTGTTGTATTGTTATTTCTATCATTATGGTTAATTATAGCATCTTAGTGGCAATGCAGGACTAATGGGGGAGCAGGATCCTGGGGGCCAGGACACCTCAGTCATCTTCATCTACGAGGGGAGGGAAGACAGAAGGATGGAGGGAGGGAGAGAAGGAAGGGAGGGAGGGAGAGAGGAATGAGAGTCAGAGGGTCTCCTTTCTTGTACAAACAAGCACAGAAGCAAGCGCTGGGCCCATTTGTGTTGCTGGGTTGAGGCAGGCGGATGACGGAGGAGAAGACCTACATCTGTACAGTGCTGTGGACCAGAATGATTCCTCCAGACCAAGACCAGTGACCAGCAGGAGGAGAGGGAAGATGGCCGCAGCTGCGATGTAGCCCTGGCCTCCTGGCTCCCAAGACTGGGTCAGTGTTACCTTGAGGGCTCTTTGAGGACATGGATCAGCTGGATTGTGACAAGAAGTATAGGTGGCCCCTCCCACCTGTGATGAGGGGAGGGCTCAGTGAAGGCAGGATTTACAGAAGTCCTGGAACTTGTAGGTGGAGGTGGACAGGGCAAGGTTACTACAGGAAACCAGCCACGGGCCAAGGCAGGGAGCTGGGCAGTGAGGAAATGTTAGGCCAACATTTCTCATAAACAGCAAACTGTTGAACTTTCCGTACTTGCTTTTCTCTCAAAAAGATCAGCAATTGAGTACAAAATGATTGGGAAAGATCTACTTTCTAATAGAAAAATGACTTTTCAAGAACTATGATTTTGTGCTTTCCCAGGGAACTTGGAGGCGAAAGCCAGACATGAAGGAAATCTTCTAATTCAGGGAGAAGCCTGGCGGTCAGCCCAACGCATGGGTCTGAGGGCTGCGAAATAACGTAGAGTTTCAGACATCGCCCTACGGAGAGAAGGGCGTTCCTCAGCCCCCAGTTGTCTCTGGTGTGAAAGCAGAGAAGAAGCAAATTGTGCCTCTGCTGGACAAGACTGTCTACCAAATGTCCGAATGTTACCAAAGGGAAACAAAAGCCTAGAGGATTGTACAACTGGGGTGGGAGGACCCAAGACTTCCAGAAAATCCCCATCCACTGTGAGTGAGCCATGAAGATTGTGTGGGCTTAACTTCAGTGCATTTGGGAGAAGGGACAAAAACCACTGTGAAAATGGAACCGAATATCTTGGTTTCTTCTTCCATCTTATAAAATGCTGAGGGTTGAAAGCAAGAGAGTTGAGAGCATTTTTTTTCTTTTAAACAGGATGAAATGAGTTTATGGATTCAAGGAAGTAACTTGAAAATGAACCATCGTGCAGGATTATCATTGGTCACAAAGAGCTCTTTCCTGGATCCATACACAGATTTCTGTCTGGGCAGATCACAATCAAGTTTGTTCTATGTTGGTGTTGCTTTTCTCCAGGGATTTTCATGAGTTAGCTGGGAAGTTGGGCAGGGACTGTATGAGGTTTGGGGTTAGATACTAAATGAGAAGAGAAATATTTATGAAAGCTACCACTGCAAAGAAAAAGACAAAGAATTCAAAGCGAAGGCAGAGACCAGTCTGCCCACTGTTGTTCACAATGCATTAGTCGAAACCATCCACGTAGTTGGCCTACTTTCCTGAGAAAGCACATTAACAGACTGCATGAAGCTCTCTGATGAGCGTGAGTAATGTCTTCGGTTAACAATGCCAGCGTTGAGTCTCCATTGTCAGGAGTTCTTCCCTTGGCATTCGTCAAGGCACCTCCAAGCATCTCCAAGATAGACCAGAGACTTCCGTGGCTGCAATACAAATATCAATAATTAAAATGACTTAGGTCGTCCCTTCCTTTAACATTTCCTATCCAAAAAGGCCATAAATCATTCCAATAAAAATGCCTCATTTCCATAAGCCTAGGGTCTGTGTTTAGGTTTCCATGCTTCCATCCTATATGTGCATCTGAAGCAGAAAGAATTTAACTGGTGGCCATGTGACAATGTCCTAAACAGACAACCACAGCTCAGGGCTCCAGCCCAGGGGAGGTCACAAAAATCAGATTTCACAGGAGACCACCCACAGCTTCCTCCTTCCACCAGGTTCTATGCTCTGAATCAGATTACTAGCCATAGTCAATTAACTCTAGTTGAGAAATCCTTTTAAGATTAGACAGTGTGGGAGCAAAAATAGCAACAACTGTAGCACTACTAAGTGCCTGTACCCACCGTCTTTGTTTTATCAAATACTCAGACATAATTGTGTATGGCTAATTCTATTTTCTCTGTTATACAGTCTTGACAATAATTGTCCAGTCACTAAGTCATGTCCGACTCTTTGCAACCCCATGGACTACAGCATGCCAGGCTTCTCTGACCTTCACTCTCTCCCGGAGTTTGCTCAAATTCATGTCCACTGAGTCACTGATGCTATCTAACAATCGCAACTTCTATCACCCCTTCTCCTCTTGCCCTCAATCTTTCCCAGCATCAAGGTCTCTTTCAATGAGTCAGTTCTTCTCATCAGGTGGCCAAAGTATTGGAGCTTCAGCTTCAGCAGCAGTTATGAAATTAAAGATTTCATGAATAAAATTTTTCTTTTTAAAAAAAGTGAAAGATGACTCCGGTCTAATTATTAGAAAAGGACATAAGATGTCAACTGTCTCAACCATTGTCTTCAAAGCAAGATTCTGACCAGGTATTGAAGCTGATGGGAAAGCATGTTAGAGTTTAACTTCTTTAGGGAAAGTGATTTCTTAAATCGCTTCAGTGTCCAACTATGGATTATTCTATGCATGTAAATTCATTCCTGAAATGCTGCTCACTTCTGAGCAGGCTCTTCTGGTTCTACTCAACCAACTCCATCCAGATGGTACCTAGTGATGGCATCAGATAATACACACAAATGTGAGACCATGACATAGCCCATCCATTCCTTCCAGGCAATTTCTCACCCACTGTGTATTGCAACAAGATGGATGTTGAATTAATAATTATATGAATTACAGGCAGCTTGGCAGAACAGAAAAGGACTAGATTTGGGATTCAGAAATAATTGAATTCAAATTGCAGTTTCATTACTTAACTGATTAGCCTCATTTTATCAAAGAAACTATGGGGCTTCCTTGGTAGTTCAGTAGTAAAGAATCTGCCTGCAAATGCAGAAGACCCAGATCCGATCCCTCAATTAGAGAAGATCCCCTGGCAAAGGAAATGACAACCCACTCCAGTATTCTTGCCTGGAGAATTCCATGGACAGAGGAACCTTGTAGGCTACAGTCCACAGGATCACAAAAGTCGGACACAACTTAGTGACTGAACAATGACAACAATTGGAGCAACTAAAATCGACTTTCAGTGATCAAGAAATGAACCCAAGAAGAGTAGAGAAAAGCTGATCTACACTGCACTGGAAACAGGCTAGGCTAAAACTCATCCATTCTAAAATGGGTAGATAGAAAAAAAAAATCATAGAATCTATGTCGATTAGGAATGGCTTTGGTTATACACTGCAGAACAACACAAAATACTAGTAAGCTAAGCATAAGATACAAGTTTTCTTATTATATAAAATAATTCAGAAAAGATCTGTATGGTTACTCAGTGGGTTAAAAGAGGAAATAAAAACTAATGAAGGACTTCTAGTTCCTATTTTTCTGCTCTTCAATGCTTCCTTACATCTTCAGAGTGAAAAGGATCAGTTAAAGCTCTAGTCATTACCTCTACTTTGCAAACAAATGAGGAGGAAAAAGTAAAGGAAAACCAAAAGCATACTTGCTTCTCTCATCACCTTTGAAAGAGCCTTCTTGATAGTTTTATATAGCACCCGTGCTTGCACCTGATTGGCCAGAAATTGTCACATAACTGTGTTTATCTAAAATGAAGAGTGCCATGAAATGCTGTTCTGGCAGGATACAATGTCTAGGCCTGTGACTCAAAGGACAAAAGGAAGAATAAATACTGAAAACTACTGATGCTATAGTCCTCAGATCCTATGAAAATGACCAGGAACAGCCAAAACAAATTGAAAAAGAACAAGTGTAGAGAACTTACGCTATTACCATAAAATCTAAATAATCGAAAGAGAATGTTATTGACATAAGAATAAACATACACATCAATGGAACAGAACAAAAGTATTCCAAAACAGATGCAAGCATCTACAGCCAATCGATATTTGGCAAAGATTCAAAGGTAAAAGATTCAATGGGAAAAAAAAGTCATCTCGAAGAATGGTTGCTATAATAGCTGGATATCAGTTTAGGAGAAAAATTAACCTCAACCACTGCCTCACAACATACATCAAAATGACACAAAACAGGGCTTTCCTGTTGGTCTGGTGATTAAGAATCCACCTTGCAATGCCAGGGTACACGGGTTCAGCCCTGGTCCAGGAAGATCCCACATGCCTTGAAGCAAATAAGTCTCGGAGCAATTAAGCCCATGCACCTGAGTTCTGGAGCCAGAGAGCTGCGACTATTGAACCCATGCGCAGCAGCTACTGAAACCTGTGTACCCTGGAGTTTGCGCTCCCCAACAAGAGACGACACTGCAATCAGAAGCCCACACATCTAGAGAAAGCCCACATGTAGTAATGAAGACCCAACACAGCCAGATAAATAAATTAATTAATTAATTTAATAAAAATTTTATAAAAGGATACAAAACAAAAACCTTCTGTGATACACACACAAAATCACTCAAAATGGATTACAGAACTAGATGTAAAAACCAAACAATACAATTTCTAAAAAAAAAAAAATGGGAAAAATCATTGCATCCTATGTCAGAAGTCTACTTATTGTAGACTTCTTTCTTGAATAGATGAAGAATTCTCAAAACAGAATAATTCTCAAAACAGAATAATTAAAAATGGATGAGTAATTTGAACAAATATTTCGTGTATGAAAATATGCTAGTGGCACATAAGCGTGGGAAAAATGTTCACTATCATTGGCCTTTAGGGAAACACAAATTAAAACCTCAGGAGCTATCCTTGCAAACCCATTAGAATGTCTAGAATGAAAAGGATTGATTACAACCAGTGTTGGGAGGAGATGAAGCAATTCAATCTCGCATAAGGTGCTGGTGGATATTTAAAATGGTACAATCCAGTTGGAAAGTCATCTGACAATTTCTAAAACATTAAACATGTAGCCAGTATATAATTCAGGCCTTCTTCACCTAAGTACTTCCTCAAGAGTAAGGGAAACATATGTTATAATGTAAACAAATGTGGGGATATACTAACATTCATTGCAGCTTTATCTATAAGATAGCAGATCTTAGCAGATGAATGGGTAAATGAATTGCAGCATCTCCTTACCACGGAATACTACTTTCCAGTAACAAAGAGTAAACTATTAAAGCACTCAGTTGTTCTTCAGTCGCTAAGTCATGTCCATCCCATGGACTGCAGCACACCAGGCTTCCCTGTCCTTCACTATCTCCCAGAGTTTACTGATACTCATGTCCATTGAGTCCATGACTCCATCCAACCACCTCATCCTCTGTCATCTACTTCTCCTCCTGCTGTCAATCTTTCCCAGCATCAGGGTCTTTTCCAATGAGTCAGCTCTTCGCATCAGATGGCCAAAGTAGTGGAGCTTCAACATCAGTATCAATCCTTCTAATGAATATTCAGGGTTGATTTTCTTTAGGATTGACTGGTTTGATCTCCTTGCTGTCCAAGAGACTCTCTATCCCTGAAATGCCCAGGAGTTTTCAGGAAAAATCTGGTAACTAGTAGAATCAATAATCAAAATTGGCAAAATTGATAATTATAAATAAAATAGAAAATTTTAAAATGTTCAACAATATCAGTGAATAGCTAGAAATATTATGACTAAAACTTCCCTTTTCAAAACGCACAAATCATAATGTATGTATAAATACACACATACCATAGACATGAAGTGTCTAAGGCTTATAAGGAAAAAAAAACTAGAAATGTGTGCTGAACAAGTTAATGGATTAAGTAAATTAATGAATCTAGCTCATCATTGGATGGAAAGACTCAAAATGGAAAAGATTATAAAATTCCCTTCAAATTAATTTATAAATGCTGTGCAATTCCAGTCTAAATTTCAGTGCTATTTTTTTGGAGGAGAGTAGTATTTGAAAACTGTCAATCTGATTTTTAAATGTCTGGAAGGCAAAGTGTGGAAAGATTCTGAAAAAGATGAACAATAAGCTCCACTGATGCCATCAGATATCAAGGTATATTTAATAATTTAAATTAAATGAAAATAAATCAATTGTTTAAACAGTGTGATTATTGCACAGTACAGAAAAATAAGTAGAACAAAATAGAGGACTTAAAGAATTACACTGAAGTATATTCATGGCATTTCAGCTTTATAGTGGAAAATGAATTATTGAATAAATAATGGGAGGGCAAATGACTGGTCATTAGAAACAAACAAAAACAATGTATGCTGACTTGAGCCTTATAATGTGCTCCAAAGGGATTAATTTGGGATATGAAAAAATGACCACGTGAAAAAGTACAACCAGGAAAACAGCTCAGGTGGTTGATGACTTGGGAACAGGAACTTTTTCCTCAGCACATAAATACAGAGACTGTTAGAGAATGAATGATAAATTAGGCTATATCAAACTTTGAATTTCCTTCAAACATTTTGTATCAAAGATGAATGACAAACTGGGAAAATGTTTCCATTTTATAAGCCAGCAAAGACCTCTAACATTAAAGGTACAAAAAGATCTTACCAACCAAAAGAAACATATCAATAGAAAATTGGATAAGGCATGATAGGCAGTTTGAGAATGGCTAATAAATGTAAGAGAAGGTGACCAATTGTATTGTAAAAAAAAGAAATTCGTAGATAAACATAAAGGTTGTGCCTATGTAGTTAGCAATTTATTAAATATTATGAAGAAGGCTGAGCGCCAAAGAATTGATGCGTTTGAACTGTGGTGTTGGAGAAGACTCTTGAGGGTCCCTTGGACTGCAAGGAGACCCAACCAGTCCATTCTGAAGGAGATCAACCCTGGGATTTCTTTGGGAGGAAAGATGCTAAAGCTGAAGCTCCAGTACTTTGGACACCTCATGCGAAGAGTTGACTCATTGGAAAAGACTCTGATGCTGGGAGAGATTGGGGGCAGGAGGAGAAGGGGACACCGAGGATGAGATGGCTGGATGGCATCACGGACTCGATGGACGTGAGTCTGAGTGAACTCTGGGAGTTGGTGATGGACAGGGAGGCCTGGTGTGCTGTGATTCATGGGGTCGCAAAGAGTCAGACACGACTGAGCGACTGAACTGAACTGACTGACTGACCATATGCATAATTGGCTGTAGATGCTGTAAAAAGGACTTCCCAGGTGGTGCTAGTGGTAAAGAACTTGCCTGCCAGTACATTAGACACAGGAGACGTGGGTTTGATCCTTGAATTGGGAAGATCCCCTGGAAAAGGGAACAGCAACCCACTCCAGTTGGGTTAAGCCTGGCAGGCTACATTCTATAGGGTAACACAGAGTCAGACACAACTGAAGAAACTTAGCAATAGCACTGTAAAAAACACACTTCTGGGCCATTTTGGACATTGTATGCCCAAGCTACTAAAAAGTATAATGTTTATCATAAACATGCTGATATATCCCTAAAAAAGCTGAGAAGGAAAAGCAGCTCATTAAAAAGCCATTAGAATGATTCCTGTATTGCAACTAGAGATTATCATACTAAGTGAAGTAAGTTGGAAAGAAAAAGACACGTGGAATCTAAAATATGACAGAAATGAGCTGTTCTATGAAACAGAAACAGAATCACAGACACAGAGAACAGACCGGTGTTTGCCAAGGGAGATGGGGTTGGGTTTAGCAGATGCAAACTATTATATATAGGATAGATAAACAATAAGGTCCTACTGTAGAGCACCGGGAACTATATTCAATATCCTGTGATAAACCATAATGGAGAAGAATATTTACAAAGACTGTATATATGTGTATAACTAAATCACTTTGCTGCACAGCAGTAATTAACACAACACTGTAAATCACCTATACTTCAGTGTTAAAGAAAGAATAATTCCTGTTTAAAAAAAAAAAAAAGGAAACACACATGCACTTGCCTATGCAGAAGAAAGTCTGCGGTGTGGTCCTTCATGGGGACCAGGTGTGTGACAAAGAGGTGATGCAGGATTGGGCCAGGATGGACATCCACCCTGGCTGCCACCCTCCTCCCGTCACATCCCCGCTCACAGTGCTCTTTGCTGTGGGCTCCTGAGAGCCAGGACTCTGCAGTCCACATCTCCCACTGTCCACGTCTTCCAGAGGCAAGCGCTTTGCTGGAGGGGAACCTGCCGGAGTTCACAGGGCCTCTGCCCCACCCCCCAGGCTCTGTACCTCTCCTGCCCCAGGCTGAGCACAGGGGTACCCCTGACCCTTGACCCCTGGCTCAAAGGAGAAGCAGAGCAAAGAATTAGTGATAAAGGACAACTTGGGTCTTATTAGGGAGGGTAGGAACTAAAAAGCCTCTTGAAAGTGAAAGTGGAGAGTGAAAAAGTTGGCCTAAAGCTCAACATTCAGAAAACGAAGATCATGGCATCCGGTCCCATCACTTAGTGGGAAATAGACAGGGAAACAGTGGAAACAGTGTCAGACTTTATTTTGGGGGGCTCCAAAATCACTGCAGATGGTGACTGCAGCCATGAAATTAAAAGATGCTTACTCCTTGGAAGAAAAGTTATGACCAACCTAGATAGCATATTCAAAAGCAGAGACATTACTTTGCCAACTAAGGTCTGTCTAGTCAAGGCTATGGTTTTTCCTGTGGTTGTGAATGGATGTGGGAGTTGGACTGTGAAGAAGGCAGAGAACCAACGAATTGATGCTTTTGAACTGTGGTGTTGGAGAAGACTCTTGAGAGTCCCTTGGACTGCAAGGAGATCCAACCAGTGCATTCTGAAGGAGATCAACCCTGGGATTTCTTTGGAAGGAATGATGCTAAAGCTGAAACTCCAGTACTTCGGCCACCTCATGTGAAGAGTTGACTCATTGGAAAAGACTCTGATGCTGGGAGGGATTGGGGGCTGGAGGAGAAGGGGACGACAGAGGATGAGATGGCTGGATGGCATCACGGACTGGATGGATGTGAGTCTGAGTGAACTCCGGGAGTTGGTGATGGACAGGGAGGCCTGGTGTGCTGTGATTCATGGGGTCGCAAAGAGTCAGACACGACTGAGTGACTGAACTGAACTAAACTGAGAAGATGTCAAGCCCCATATCTTTAAAAACTATTTGTCAGCCAGTAATATTCAGAATAATTTTTCCTGCAATACCTTAAAATGCCTAGAGAAATTCAAGATTTTTCTGAAGCAGAGTGATTTATTTGAAGGGTCCATGATGACCCTGGAGAAGGCAATGGCACCCCACTCCAGTACTCTTGCCTGGAAAATCCCATGGACAGAGGAGCCTGGCAGGCTGCAGTCCATGGGGTCTCGAAGAGTCGGACACAGCTGAGCGACTTCACTTTCACTTTTTACTTTCATGCATTGGAGAAGGAAATGGCAACCCACTCCAGTGTTCTTGCCTGGAGAATCCCGGGGATGGGGGAGCCTGGTGGGCTGCCATCTCTGGGGTCGCACAGAGTTGGCCACGACTGAAGCGACTTAGCAGCAGCAGCAGCAGCAGCATGCTGACCCTAAGTCTATTTTGATCCCTTCGCACCCTCTCCTTTCTCTTATCTCATGCCCCCTCCCTCCCCACCTCACCCATTCCTCCCTACCTCACCTGGCACCCCTCCACTCAGCCCCTCACTCCTTCTACCCCCAGCTCACCCTCCACTCTCCCCCCAGCCCCTCCATTTCCCCGTTCTGGGACCCCCTCCCTTCCTTTCCAGAGAATGCCACCCCTCACACCTTTCTCCCCTCCCACATTATTCTATAATTAGCTCCCATATTTTGGTTGATAAAATGCCTCCCAAATTTCTCACTGATTCAAAAAAATCTTATAAGTAATTTTTTCAAGTTTACAGTAAGCAATATTGATGAAAATGATCAATAAAATGACAAAATTGACACTGGCTGAAACCCCATAATGTGTTCTACTGCTCAGACACCGGCTGGTGAATGACAATAACTTGATGTCACTTTTAGAACTGCAATGGTTAACCTAAAAATATTTGTACTCAAAGAAAATAGTGACTACAAATGGCAATCCAAAATAGAACTGATAATCCAAAATAGAACTGATAATCCAAAATGTTTATGGTAGAAAATATTAGTTAAATGAATCAAATTTGTATATAAATCTGGTAGGGTAGAGGGATAAATTTGAAGCTTGGGATTAACATATACACAATTCGATATATAAAATAGATCATCAACAAGGACCTGCCTTGTTGTGTAGCACAGGGAACTCTACTCAATATTTTGTGATAACCGATATGGGAAACCTATAGGGCTTCCCTGGGAGACCCGGGTTAATCCCTGGGTCGGGAAGATCCCCTGGAGAAGGATATGGTAACCCACTCCAGTATTCTTGCCTGGAGAATCCCATGGACAAAGGAGCCTGGCGGCCTACAGTCCACGGGGTCGCAAAGAGTCAGACATGACTGAGTGACTTCACTTCTATGTGGGAGAAACGGGGCTCCCAGGCGGCACACTGGTAAAGAATTCCTCTGCCGAGCAGGAGACAGGTGCGATCCATAGGTCAGGAAGATCCCTTGGAGGAGGAAATGGAAGCCCACTCTCTTACCTGGAGAATTCCATGGACAGAGGAGTTTGGTGAGCTATAGTCCGTGGGGCCACAAAGATTCAGACACAGCTTAAAGACTGAGCACAGCACGGTCATATGGGAAAAGAATCTGAAAGAGAATGGATACATGTACATGTGGATCACTTTGCTGTACACCTGAAACTAACACAGCCCTGTAAATCAACTACCCTCCAGTATAAAATAAAAATTTGAAATATATTTAAATAATTATTTCAATCAAAATTATATGGAACTATGGAAATTGTCTGTGCTATTATAAAACATTGATCCAGAGTTTAGTTTGACATAATGGAATCTGTTTCAAAAGCCACATTCTTGACCGAAAAAAAAAGTATCAATGTTGGCATAATTATGATTTTTGAAAGTTTGTATTTAGAATGCTCCAGGTCAAAATGGGCTGAGACCAGGAATTTCCTGTTGTTACACTGGTCCCACGCATCCACTGGGCCAAGAGTGGCCTTCCCTTTACAATGTAATGGAAGAAGCGGAGGTCTCTGGGTGTTCCTGTTACAGAGTTTCAGGAAGAAATGCAGTCAAGAAAGAAAGCCAAAGAAAATACACATGTAAGTGGAGCTGAAGACCTCTTCCAAATAACATTATCTCCACAATTTATTTTACCAAATGATGCTCAATGCAAACCACAGAGCCTGGCAGGAAGTGTCAGGATCTCAGGTCCATTGCTGCCCTTAAGCAAAGAGGCACCAACCCCCAACCAGATTCAGACAGTACAGTAACAATGAATAATGGTTTTGCACAATAATGTTTGATATTAAAGAGACCAAAACCTAGAGAGAAAGGAAACTGTAAAAAGACTGCATTATTTATAAAGTTAAACCATCTCCTGGAATGTGTCCACAAGGGCAGTTATGGAGTCAGAAGAGCTTAGCCACTAGGATCCCGCCACTGGATTCTGCCCCTCTGCAGACCGGCAGCTAGCCTGGACAGTGCTCTTAGTATGAACAGCAAAGCTACCATAGTGTGCATGGGGGAATTCATGCTTTTTTATCCTTGTCCTTAAAAGAGACCACAGCTGTTACTTGCAAAAACTCGATGTATTTCTAGTGGCATTGTTGCCCAATCATGTGATGAGATTGCTGGATTTCATCATTGTGCACTAGTTTTGCTCAGTAATTACTTTGGAGGATGATGAGCATCTCTATTTTTCTTTTATCCTTGCCTGTCTTAGGTAAACTGCTAACTTGTTTACACTCCTATCTTTTCACATGCTGCTGCTGCTGCTAAGTCACTTCAGTCGTCTCCAACTCTGCGTGATCCCATAGACGGTAGCCCACCAGGCTCCGCCATCCCTGGCATTCTCCAGGCAAGAGTACTTGAGTGGGTTGCCATTGCCTTCTCCCATCTTTTCACATAACCCTTGCTAAAGAAAAAAAAATCATTGTACATTCAGCTGTCTCATCACAGACTCAATGGACATGAATTTGGGCAAATTCCAGGAGGTAGCACAGTGGTAAAGAATCTGCCCACCAATGCAAGAGACACAAGAGATGTGGGTTCGATCCTTGGGTCAAGAAGATCCCCTGGAGGAGTGCATAGCAACCCACTCCAGTATTCTTGCCCGGAGAATCCCCATGGAGAGAGGACTCTAGTCATTTGGTAAATTTTCTTTACTGCCTCTATTTTCTTTACTGCCTTAAATCTTGGGTGCTGAGATTTTTTTTTTAAGTCCCTAACCCTATCTGGCTTCTTTCAATTTCCCATTGAATTACTGAGTTCTCATGCTTTATATATTTTAATTTTTAATGCAACTTGTTTTAGCACAGAGTTTCATGGAATTTATATGGACAAAATGAGAATTTACCATGTTATTTTAAAATTTTTACTTATGTATTACACAGTATTTAAGAAATACAAGGTTATAAAAACAATGCAACAAATATTTGAAAACCAAAACATTAGCAACACAGTTAATTCATCTTCATGATCCCTCCCCTGGGCTGTCTATCTTCCTTCCTCCCCAGCTGAAACCTTTGTACTACTTCTTAAGTTTATATTTCTCATAAATTTTCTCGTACTTTTGTTAGCTATGGGTCCAAAAATAATATACCATGGCAGTATTTTACACAGTGGAATTTCATGAACCAATGAAAATGAATGTTCATAAGACATCTTTCAAGTCATGAAAATATCGAAAATATTTAGGAAAAACAAACAAGTGCAGAAAAATATATGCAGTGTGAAAACCATTGATAACCTGCTATAAAACAAGAATTGTACTTTATCAGTATGAAATATTCCTTTTCTCTTATTTAAGTCTTTTGCCTTGAATTGTTATCTTTAATATTTAATATGCTAATATTTGGGTTGTTTCCATTTTCATGGTTTACAAGAGTCCACATTCGAGCTTTTATTCTTTTTAAGGCAACTTTGTTTTAAATATGTTGCCTTACACTGAACATTTTGTCTTATATCCAGTGTGAAAGACTATCCTTTCATGAGGTAGTTCAACCAACTAGCACATAGAGTTGAAATACTTAGTCATCTTTTTGTGTTGCTCTTTCCTTTTTCGTTTTTGAACTTCATCAACTATTTCCTTTGTTATTTACTCACCAAATAAACTGTATAGCCCTTGCTTTTATCATAACCAGTGTTTTAGTATAGATAAACAAATGACAGATATATATACACACTAACATAAACAATGTATCTTGCCTTCTATTTTAACTACCAGTTACTTTTAAGCTTTTCAAAACCATATTTAACCTATATTTCTTGTTAACATTCTTCTTACACTGTCTTAAGAAAAGACAGTAGATTTTTGAATTATACTGAGCAGAATGCTTTAATACACTTTACTACTCCACTTACTCTCCTCTCTCCCACTCACCACTGACCTCTATTAGCATAATTAAGAAGATATTTTTAATGTTTCTATGGCATTATCATTTTGAATGTATTTTCTCCTTTGACACTTGTATTAAGTTTCTACATCTTATGAAGAAGTGTTTTTCATTTGTTTCTGTTGTTGAACGGGTTTCCTTTTTGCCTTCTCTCTCTGTCCTCTGTCTTCCCCCTTTCTGAGTTTAATATGGACTTTTCAGTGTCCTCTATGACTCATCCTGGAATTGCTGAGTCCAAATACAGATGACAACTAAGATCCCTAGAATCTCCCCATCCAGGATTGCTCCATCCCCAGCTGTTCCCGAAAGGCAGGTCCATGCTGGGACTGAGCATCTCAGATTTGGCCCAGAGCAGACCTGCCCTTCTGGGTGCCGTGGCCCAGGACCGTAGCTCTTTTGGTCCATGGATGCTAGACATCCACATATGCGGGAGGCTTTCTCTCTCTTCCTGTCCCTCCTCCTTTCACGACACTTCAGATGCTTTAATTAATGCACACATAATAAAGGCGTAAGTCCAGATGCTGAATGAATTTAAAATATAAATGATTCTTGAAACAGGTTGTGGGTAACTCCCCAGAAAGGTCAAAGAGAGAGAAAGGAAGTAATGAAACAAATAATTAGTGTCTCTAGTTCATAGTGGAATCCCCTGTGTGCAGTATGTTATTTTTTTAATGTAATCTCTTGGCCTTTCTGGCATAAGTTCTCAGGCATTTACTCTGCAAAATATTTATTTGTTCAAAGCTTCTCATCATAAACAGGAAGGCAGAGATTTGCAGAGGTTTTCTTTATGCTTTATTTTCTTTGTGAGTAATTAACAAGCTTTCTAGATTACCAGACGGATTTTAGAAAGATGACACAGATGGTATTTGTTAGTATTATGCTTTAAGTTTTGATCAGTTAAAGCAGAAAAATGAGGAACTGGGCAACCGGCCTAGCCATCCATATCGTTCACGCGAAGTTGATGGATAAGAGAATCAGGCAAGCACTGTGTTTTCCTGGCAAATACAAACAACACACAGAGAAACTCAAAAAACATTAGATGTGTCTCTGAAAGAAGGAAAGAAATCCAGAGAAGGTGGAGTTAGCAGACATCCCTACATGTGCTAGCTATTATAGGGCTGGTGTTCAGCCAAACCCCCGACAGGGATGCAAAATTAAACTTTCAGTCAATTAATTACGACCTAGGTTTTGAGAAAGTCGGTCTTTTTGAACAGAGGAGTTCTCAGGGCACCCCATTTTCTTGGTCCCTGGAGCACAGTGGGCTTTGCAGCAAGAAACAGCTCTCCTCAAGGCCCAGCTTGAGAGAAACCAGTAGAGAAAGACCATGCCAACCCTGTCGCTGCCCCCATTTTCTCTCTGCTCAGTTGGAACCGCACTAAAGCCTTCGTCCTCAGAAGCATCACCCACACATTCTTTGTCACAGAAATAAAGCAGAGTAGAAATGTTGATAAGAAACTTCACACCAACTTTTCGCAGGATGGAGGTGTGACCCGGCAAAGGAGCACTTTTCTCAGCGTAGCCGGCACCCTTCCTCTCAGCCCAAACAGAGTTTCTTTTCCAGCATCTGGAAATGCCACAGTGGTAAACCTCCAAACCCCTCACAGACATGGGGCCTGGGTCTGCCCTCAGGCTGAGAGGAGGCCAGCTGGTATCCACGATGACCTGGAAGCCAAAAGGCTTTCTCTCCCTCCTGTCCCGTTCATCCTGCTAGAAGGCAGCTTCAGACCTAAGTCGCTCTCCCTGCACTTTGCTCTCCTGCTATGGGGGTGACAGACAGCCCCAAACTCAAGGTCAGAGCCTTGCATATCTGGTTAACAAGCTCTGTATGCAAAGAGAGTAAAGAGTGATAGGGTACACGATTCCTGTGACAGGTTATGTGTGTGCTCAAAACGATAGACACTGATTCCCATGGCTCTGGAGGCCAGAAGCCCAAAGTCAAGCTGTGAACTGAGCCCTCCTCCCCGCAGAGTCCCCAGGGGAGGCTCGCTGCGGTCCTGCTCCAGCTGCCGGGTGGCTGCATCAGCCCACCTCTGCCTCCTGGTCACCTCGCCTCTTCCTCTTCATGGGAGTCTGTCTCACTTACCAGGACACTTGGGATAGGGATAGGGTTTGAGCCCACCCAGACAATCTAGGATAAAATCCCTGTGTGTGTGCGTGCTGAGTTGCTTCAGCGTCCAGCTCTTTTGGGACCCCATGGATTGTAGCCCACCAGGGTCCTCTGTCCCTGGGATCTTCCGGGCAAGAATACTGAAGTAAGTTGCCACACCCTCCTTCACAGGATCTTCCCAATGCAGGGATTGAACCTGTGTCTCTTATGTCTCCTGTATTGGCAGGCAGGTTCTTTACCACTCACTCTAAAGTCCCTACCTTTCACTTAATGGAATTAGGAATTAGGACCTGGTGTCTTTGGGTGGCCATTATTCACCCAAAGTGACTACAAAAGGTAAGAAGAGCTTCCTTTGTTTAATTCAGTCTTCTCTTATTACACTGGATGTCTTGGTCTGCTCAGGTTGCCATAACTGGATGATTACAGCAACTAAAATTTGTTTACTTTCTCGCAGCTCTGGAGGCTCAGAGGTTAAGCTGAAGGGGCCAGCCTGGGGAAGCCTCTCCTTGAGGCGAACAGATGGCCACCTTCTCCCTGTGCCCTCACATGGCCTCTTTTCACTCGTGTTTGAGTTCGTGCTGGCGTCTCTCTTTATAACAGCATGCATCCCACCATGAGGCCCCATCCTCACGGCCTCATCTGATCCTAATTACCTCCCAGAGACCCATCTTCAAACACCATCACTTTGAGGATTAGCATTTCAACATGTGAATTTTGAAGGGACACAATTCAGTCCCAAACACTGCTTGGAACTAAAAATGCCCAACTACAAACTCCAAGGGCCCAGGTGGCGCTAATGGTAAAGAACCTGCCTGCCAATGCAGGAGACATAAGAGACACAGGTTCAATCCCTGGATCGGGAAGATACCTTGGAGAAGGGCTTGGCAACCCACTCCAGTATTCTCTCCTAGAAAATTCTATGGACAGAGGAGCCTGGTGGGCTACAGTCTATGGTGTCGCAAAGAGTCGAACATGACTAAAGCGATTTAGCTCAGCACTACAAACTCCATGAAGGGAAGCAACCCAGGACTCCATACTCATCACTGAGTCTCTGAGTTCAGCTCTGTCAGGGAATTAACTGTGGGAAGAGAAGCTTTTGTTTTTCTTTCAAGAGGGAAAATGGCACACCACACTTGCTGGCTCTTGGCTGGGGGTGGGATAAACACTTTGCAGAACAAAGCTTATTGTCACTGAAATATTTTCCCCCAAACCTGCTGGGATCTCACTCACAACACACCTATAATGAAAAAGTACAAATATCCTCTAAATTACCCTGTTTTATAACATCTAGGTCATAATAGTTCTTGAGACCCAGAGGTTTCATAACTTGCCTAAGAATCCAAACCATATGTTAAACATTTCTCTCTGCAATTTTGCATTCTGAATATACATCTGGGCCTAATCTGAAAACATCATGTACTCATTCCACAGGGCAATAAGTTTTATGACAAACTGAAGAATGCAAAACCATAATCTAACATTAAAGCATATATTTTTCACTTCTAAATAGTTTAGCTGCTTATCCTCAGAGATCAGAAATGCAGCCACAGAAGCCAACTTCCCTCCCTGCTTTCTGAGCAAGGAGATTCAGTGATATCCATCCTTCTTACACTTCTCTGCAGTCTGTGAAAAGTAGCTTGTCATTCAACCGCTGGCTCACGTCCAGCTCTTTGCAACACCATGGATTACGGCACACCAGGCTTCCCTGTCCTTCACCATCTCCCAAAGTTTGCTCAAACTCATGTCCATTGAGTCGATGATACTATCTAACCATCTCATCCTCTGTTGCACTCCCTCTTCTCTTGCCCTCAATCTTTCCCAGCATCATGGTCTTTTCCAATGAGTTGGCTCTTCGCAGCAGACGAAAATCACACGCATTTTTATCAGGCCTGTACCTGTGAAGATCACTACGGAGCATATGTTAAACTCCCAAATGAGAGAGAGCCAGAGAGAGGAGAGACACACAAAGACGGAGATGGAGTAGAGTATGCTGCAGAGACTTGGGAGGAATCAGGAGGACTGTTCCTGGAGCCAGCTGGCCCTGCAGTGGGACCTTTAAACTGTTTGTGAAATGTGTTTTCTACAATTTATGGAGAAATTTCCCCAAGATGCTGCCCAATTCTTTTCATGATCATTTGGACCATCTTCTGTCTTTAAGGAAATAAAAGCAATGCATCATTTAGAAATAAGTTACAAACAGCAGAGACTAAAATCTCTCAAGCTGTGTACTTGCAAACACACACACCACGTGTTGCTTGAGATAAACACACCATCAACCAGCCTCCATCCCTCCCATGTCCACAGGGGTCTCTTCTTGTTCCTAAATTGATTGCTGATTGCTGAATGCGATAAAGGTGGAAGCTTCTTTTGGGGTGTGTTTTCTTTCTTTCCATAAAGAGCACAGGAGACTGATGAGTATGAAGGGAAAATAATTCATAAAACTAGCATTCATAATCGGCAACTCTTAGACAATTAGCTATTAGGATACACAGAAAGAATCGACTTGTTTTTTAAGAAGAACCCCATGGGATTTCTGAACCATAACCTTAAGTGTTCTTTTACGAGCTTCGCTGGTAGCTATCCTGATCGACATTTGTGAGGAAGCGTGCCTGTGATGGCCTTGATGGATAGGAATATGCTACATTAAGGCCACTCCCAGCTCAAGAACAAGTTGCATTCACATTGCTCCCTCCTAACTTGATTGTTTGGCATCAAGTCTCTTCCCCAGGTAACCACAGGCTGGGGAGTTTCCCTGACCAGCCTGAAGAAACCCTTTTATTCCTGACCAAGCATGGGTCTTCCAGCTGTGGCTTCAGCAAAGAGGCAGCAGCAGAAACGTCTACGCGTGCTGCCTGCTGCTCATAAACCCAGGACCCAGAACTGAGGCCTGGCTCTCCCGGCCGCATCTTTGTTGACACACGTACTCTTCAGGGGCAGAAAGCCCTAAAGTTGTCCCAAACAACAAGATCTCTCAGGACCACAAGGTGGGTAAGATAACATGGTCGCAATAAGGACAGCCTTTTTCTGTTGTTGGAAATACCAAAAGAAAGAAAGAAAAATTGGTTTCAATTCATTATGTTTTTAAATACATTACTTAAAAATGAAAAAGAATGTGTTATCAAAACAGTTAACTTCATAAGCCGCAGTATGGATGAAGAACACATTCATCTATGGAATATATGGGTTCTCACCATGGAAGTTCAGAGATCTTTATGTGAAAAACTTTTAAAGTGATAAAAATGTGTGCTCTCACCAGTGGAGGATAGACCCATTTTAAAGGCAAACGTTTACCCCTGAATTGGTGGCACCCCACTGTTGTCAGTGACTCCACTGTGGTGTTTCTGCTCACTATTGCCTGTATCATCAATTTCTATTCACTATCGTCCACTCCCGGAGAAGGCAATGGCACCTGACTCCAGCACTCTTGCCTGGAAAATCCCACGGACGGAAGAGCCTGGTGGGCCGCAGTCCATGGGGTCGCTAAGAGTCGGACACGACTGAGCGACTTCCCTTTCACTTTTCACTTTCATGCATTGGAGAAGGAAATGGCAACCCACTCCAGTCTTCTTGCCTGGAGAATCCCAGGGATGGGGGAGCCTGGTGGGCTGCCGTCTATGGGGTCGCACAGAGTCGGACACGACTGAAGCGACTTAGCAGCAGCAGCAGCAGCAGCATCGTCCACTCCTAAGTGGAAACACAGTTTACTGCATAAACCACAAAAGCCTCTTGTTATCCTTCTCAGGCAGGCATTAATAATGCATTCTGCCATCCTGCTCATAAATGTAAGTGCATTTACAAACTTCACATTAACCGTGGAGGCTTCCCAGCCCCTGGCACCCATCAGGGGTGGGAGAGGTGGGTCTTGCTCAGTGATCAGTAAGTGTGCATCCCCCTTATTGACTAATTCATGGACCCTGAACATTAGGAAAAAACCTAGAAGTCATCTACCCAGCTACCGATTCAAAGCAGAGACTCGCCAGGACCCAGTATCTTCTGGGAAATCTCCAAGAAGGAAGATATTTAATGCTTGGTTTTGTTGTGTTTTTCTAGATAATGAAATGCCTACATGATGAAAAGTAAATCCAAGGTGTTCTGAATAAACAGCAAATAGATATGATAGTGGCAAAGTGTCTCATCATAAGCAAGTTTAAGTTTTAGGAGTAAAACCATCTGCGTTATATAAGAAACGTGTATTTGGCTTTTATTTTACATAGAGTATATTTCAGAGCTAATTCTACTTGATCTGTTCTTCAAGGAGCATGAGTTCCTAGGAAAAAAAGGGATAGATACTGCGGAAATGGATTCAACAAGAGTAAAAACGTCCCAATATTTAAATATAAAAATGCAAATGTGTATTTGGAGCTTAGGTTTGAATATTTTAAAACTAGAAGAATCTAAAACTATTTCAGGAAAAAAATCACATCCTCATGTCAGCTGTTCAACATCCTTGTTGCTCTCATCTGACAAACTGCAGGTAGAACAGAGTTTTATATTCACAGGCAGCAATATTATTAATTAGATTTTTCCAGGAAGAGATGTTTCTCTAAATCAGTTAGAAAAGTTCTCTCTTTGCTTGAAGATATGTAGGTGTATTTCCTTGTAAGCCTAACCCAGATACCAACAGATTAGAAAAATGTCCTCAGTTTATTTCAGTCAATGAAGGATAATTTATTCATAGAGTACTCAGAGGGAAAAAAAAAGCATTCATTCACCCATTTGACAAAGTGTCTATTAAGTGTTTTCTATGTGCCAACCACTGTTTTAACTGCTTCAAATTGAATGTGAGCATAAAATTCCCAGAGCTCATGGGGCTCTGACATGGACACTGAAGGGCTAATTCCAGTTGACTCACAGACATGCTGAGGGAACCACGTGGAACCCTTCATACATGGGAACCTTGACCTTCTTGTGGATAAGTGAAGAAGCTCTTGGCTCTAAACCTCCCAAATTCTGTACAAATAGAAAATGCCCAACACAGGTGAAGATGATACAGGAGGTAAGAAACATTTTCTCATTTAAGGAGAGGAATTTCTGCAAACCCACTTCATTCTCTTCCAAACCCCTTCAGACACTATAAAGGTAAATGATCCATGTCCTAAGGATACAGTGTGGACAGGTTCTAAACTGGCTTTAAACTCAATAACTTTACATCCTAACCAATGAGTTTATAGATCTGCCATAGAATTTTTTCATGGACACCCTCCCAAAAAAAGCCTAAATGAAATGCAGCATTTATGTCATGAAACTATCCAACTATTCAAACTATTTAAAAGGTTTAAGTCACATCAGCATTACAAAATCAAAATATGCAGTCCTCACTAGAATACAAATTCCACAGGGGCAGGGGTCTGTGTTTGTTCTCTGCAGTCCCTTAATCCTGATGGCTTAAATACCACCTCACATAGTAGGCATAATAATTGTTGATTAAATATTTTTAATGTAGACAGGCTTTATATCTACATGTACTTGGATAAATTGCCAATTGCATGTGTGCTAAGTCACTTTATCAAGTCCAACTCTGTCCATGGGATTCTCCAGGCATGAATCCTGAAGTGGGTTGCCATGCTTTCCTCCAGGGAATCTTCCCAACCCAAGGATCGAACCCACATTTCTTATCTCTCCTGCATTGGCAGGCAGGTTCTTTACCACTATTGCCACCCAAGAAGCCCAAATTGCCAATTAATATAAGGCAATTGGTAACTCCAAATGGCAAATAGATATGGGAAAAGTGGAAACAGTGGCAGATTTTATTTTCTTGGGCTCCAAAATAACTACAGACAGTGACTGCTGCCACAAAATTAAAAGACACTTGCTCCTTGGAAGAAAAGCTATGACAAACCTAAACAGCATTTTAGAAAACAGAGACATCACTTGGCCAACAAAGGTCCATCTAGTCAAAGGTATAGTTTTTCCAGTAGTCATGCTTGGATGTGAGAGTTGGACCATAGAGAAGGCTAAGCACCAAAGAATTAATGCTTTCAAATTGTAGTGTTGGAGAAGACTCTTGACAGTCCCTTGGACTGTAAGAAAATCAAACCAGTTAATCCTAAAGGAACTCAACCCTGAATATCATTGGAAGGATGCTGAAGCTGAAGCTCCAATACTTTGGGCACCTGATGAAAAGAGTCAACTCATTAGAAAAGACCCTGATGCTGGGAAAGATTAAGGGCAGGAGGAGAAGAGAGTTGATAAAGCAGGGTATGGTTGGATGGCATCACTGACTCAAGGGACATGAGTCTGAGCAAACCCCAGGAGACAGTGAAGGAGAGGGAAGCTGGCGTCCTGCAGTCCATGGGATCACAAAGTGTTGGACATGACTGAGCAACTGAATAACAACAATAACCTTCAATTCAAGCTATTTAAGCTAAGTAAGGCTGAAAATCTATTACTTAAGAAAAAAAACAATTTCAACTCCAGAAAGATTCTCTATGTGGTGATACTCCTGGTAACTGCTTCCACAACTGCTCATGTTATAAGAGAAAATGTTATTTTTAAGTGATTAATCACTTAGGGTCTGGATATCAAGTATACTGGTTGCAGTTTGCTTTGACTCTACTTGGAAACATTAACAGGACGTGCAAAGGAAACAGTAACATCTAGTTCCCCCTTCACTGTACTGTTCTTCTCCACTTAGTCCTATAAGCAAGTCACTTCTTTCCACCCATAACTTGGAAAAGACCTGATTTTGTGTATTGGAGAATGGGAGTGACCCATGTCGAACTGACCACACAGGCAGTGGCAAAAAAGTCACCCCACGTGGCCCCTGGGGACATGGAACCCCAGCCCAGAGAGAAGGAGGGTAGCTTCTGGCGGCTCTGGCGGCTCTGGCCCTGAGGGCTGCAGGCAAGCCTGTGGCTGCTGCTGTAGTTGGAAGCAGTAAAAAGGTTTCACGGGTTATTAACTTTCAACAGTTGGGCATTTTTAGCTTGAGAAATTACTGGAAGACTCAGCCTTGCCATGTCTTACCTTGAACCAACACTGGCCATGAAAACAAGACAGGCGGTGTTTCTGCACTGTGGGTTTTACAGTGCAGCAGAGAAGACAGAAAATTAGGCAGATAAAACCATGAAATAGGAGGAGGCTCTGATAGAGGAAACTGGATTGTGCTGAAAACATCTGCCAGGGAGTCTACCTGGTCCCCGATTCAGAGGAGGCCTCCCCAGGAGAAACTGACAAAGATGAGGGCTAGAGAGCTGAGGATGCCAAGCAATGAAAATATGACTCAGGGGCGGCCTCAGCAAATATTCCCACCCTGCACTGAGCTCTCAGGAGCCCAGACCCAGCTCAGGTTTTCTAAGAAGGAAAAGAGGGTGGGTTGGGATAGCAAAGCAGAGAGAGGGTTAACATTTCAGCTTGACAAGGACCATTTCCTTCAGCTTCTACAAAGTTTGCAATTCAGGAATATTGATCTCTCTAAAGTAGATGTTGGCCTTAAGTAAGCAAGAAAAGAAAAGCATAAACAATCTCTTCTCCACCAAACAATTTTGTTTTATTATCTAAGTACTGCTTGCCTTTCGGAAGGCTCCACATTAACCATTCATCAGCGTCTCCAGCAAGAATAGTGAAATTCTTGGTTGGGGGGAGGGGGGAGAAGCAATTAAAAGTGCTTTCAGACACACAGATACAGAGAACAAACTAGTAGCCCAGTAGGGAAAGAGGTAGAGGGTAAAATAGGGGAAGGGGATGAAGAGGAACAAACTGCTGGGTATAAAATCAGATACAAAGGTGTGATGCACAGCACAGGGAATACACATAGCATCTGAAATTATACGATGATATTGGCTAGTCTATAAAAATACTGAATGCTAAATAAAATACTAGAAAAAAAAGTGCCTTACTAATGAGGTGTCAAAAAATTGTGATTTTAACTTTAGGATTTCTAGTATGAATGATTCTAATTTTCTTGACTACCTAAATCAGAAAGCTCTAGAGTACGGTGTCTTTAAAAATAGTTTATGATGACATGCTTATAAGCAATTATTTACCTCTTTTCCTCTTTCCCACCTCTACCTGCAGAGAAGAGTGTGTGTGTGTGTGTGTGTGTGTGTGTGTGCGTGTGTGTGTGCGTGTGTATTTGGGAGAGGAGGCTATTTAGTCACTGAATCTTAAATGATCTCGGTGCATCCAAGCCCCTTTCTAACACACCTAACCACATCCATACTAAAATTTTAAGCACCTAATTCACACTGGTTCTACATCACCTAATGATAGAAATAAGAGACGTTGAAATAGTTTAAATGTTCCTTTAACAGAATCTAGAATTATTTTCATAAGAAATGCTAATAACACTAAGGCATTCAATGAAATAGGTATAAATAAGGGAATATTCCAATATGATCACAAATTACTTGCCATCCAGTCCTATTTTGAGCCGAGTTTTCTCATTTCAATTTAATGTGAAAATCATTAAGTTGTGAGGAGATTCCAAATGCACCAAAAGAGAATAAGTTAGAGAGGAATAGATGATGACTGGTTCTCTTTTATATGTACCAAAAGATTCATAAGCCCGCTTTTAAAATCCCTGCACATGAAGAACCCAATAATAAAGTAAGCTGAATCAGTAAAACCTGTGTTCGGGGATGGTGGGTCAGGGAAGTTGGTCTCTAACAATTATTTTAGTCTCCATTTCTTTCTGTTTTATGATAATCAGACCAGGTATAACTGAATTCCCAAGGAGAAGGCAGTACTTGCCCCAGGAAACCTCATCATTTTTTCCAACTTTCACAGGCAACTTCAGGAGGGAACTTCTTGTAAAGAAAGATTATAATTATTATAATTATAATGATTATAATATTTGCAACTGCACCAGCAGGAGAGAATATGAAGCATGTCAACATATTTGGTTTTCAGTCAAGTACTGTATATTGATGAAAGGTTTCTGGGGGCAATGGTTAAAGCTACTGAATGAATGAATATTTATACATTTATATCAACCACAGGGATAACAACTGATTAAGAACTGAGAGTATTTATAGTGCTATTACACCTAAAACAAACACTTGAAAGTTAAAATGAAGCAGCTATTATCCTCATAAGCTCAAAGATAGGACAGATGGATTAAGAAATATGTAAAAAAAATTTAAAAAGAAGCAAACCAGTTTAAATTTTTATTTAATTTTATAATAAAATTACAAACCATTTATTTAATTTTAAATTACTGAAAAGAAAATGTATATTTGAAATTATGATTGGGATATTTTAAAGACATGGAAAAACCAACAAAGAAAAATAAAATTTCACCACATAAAGATGAAAAATTCCCAAGCATCTAACAATAATAGTTGAAAATTTTAAACAAACAAAAGAAAAATATTTGTAAGCAAACATAATGGAGGATCAGTATGTAAAAATTTTATAAAAATCAATAAGCATACTAATGCCCCCAAAAGATACATGGATAAAGGCAATGGAGAACCATAGGTGAATTTTTAATCTTCAGGAATGTGTTACCATATCTGTTACATTTTTTAAAGTAAACTGAATGTGGAACTATATTCAGTATCCTGTGATCAACCATAATGGAAAAGAACATTAAAGAATGTATATAGGTATAATTCCATCCCTTTGCTGCACAACAGAAGTTAACATAAGATTGTAAATCAACTATGCTTCAATTTTTTAAAAAGTGAACTGAATGACCCTATGTAACCCATCAGTGTGGTTAAGGGCCAAATTGGGGGCAAGTGAAAACCCCTCCCACACAACATCCTTCATCATCTTGCACCCCCTCCAATATTCTAATAGCAAAATACTTCAACGTGACCTCACAACGTTTTACTAACTTACCCAAGGATACCTCTCCATTTGTCATCTAAAATGTAGACAACTATTACATCATCCTTTTTGCATGAATGAGATTTTTCAACTCATCATGTCCGTTTGAGTCAGATAAACTGCTTTCAATTCATCCACAGAGCACTTCACATGAACATACCTTCCAACTCAATAGAAAAGATATTATATTACCAACTTTATGGACTCTAAATTTATTTGCTCAGTTAGTTAACAAACAAGGGCTCAAATTCTGGTGAAATTTCTCTTGCTTATGCCAATTCACCTGGCTGTTATAAATCATTGCCACCCAACATTTCCTCTGCTCTTTGGTGATGCCTGACAATTTTTTTTCTCCAGATGGAATGTGCATAAAGTGAAAATGTAGGTACTATCTTTAAAAACAAAACAGAAAGGTAACAAATATTACCATCTGAAATCCATATCATTTTGAAAGAAAAACCTAACATTTCAGGTGTAATCAATTTTCAGTCTCACAAGTTCAAATTTATACATTGTTGGATACATTTTGTCATTTTTCTTTTACCAATTAAAATTTTTCTACTGAATAATCAATACTATGAAAAGAGAACTTTTGAAAAGTAGATAAATTAAGTATAAAAATGAGGAACTTCTCTGACTCTCTGCATTTCCACTGCACGGGGCACAGATCCAATCCCTGGTCCAAGAAATAAGATGCTCTATGCCACAAGGCCAGTAAGTAAATAAATAGGTAGATTTAAAAAAAAATTTTAAATGAAACCCAAATTCTTTCAAATGGAAATTCATTTTTATTCACAACTAGGAATAAGGTGAGTAGGAGACGATTCCAAATGATTCGTTCCCAGTGGACGAGAAACACAAGTTCACTTTTCCACTCGAGCTCTGTGGAAATCCCTAGGGACCGAGGAACCTCAATATTCCTGGGCAGAAGTTTCAGGCTCAGTTTCTGCTCCGCTTCTGCCGATGCTGCCCTCCACACAGCCTTACCGACCCACTCGCCTCCTGATTCGTGGACAGTGTCCCCTGGGCCTCCTTTGACCCTGCTTCATCTCTACCAGGGAGGGAAGAGGGTCAGACTTCCCACATGGCCTCCAGGGGTGCTCCAGTGCCCAGCGGGGCTCCTGGGCACCACCGCTGTGTGGTGACTGGACTCTTACTGGAGTCTGACAAGGGCTGGAGTCCAGGCTCCTTGTTCAACCTATGCAATGATGGGGGAAGGATTGGAGGGAGAAAGGGGCAGTTTTTTCTGTGACGTTGTCTGCAGTAGAGCAGTTATGATGTAAAAGTTTTCTCTCTAATGAGGCTGCTCCCTTCCTGAGTTTTGACCAGAGACAGGAGGTTTCTGTTATTTTTTTTTTTAATCCATGCCAGTGGGGTTTCCAGGTTGCTGGGTTTTTTCAGCTACAAGCGTGGAATAAATTAGGCAAAGAAAAACCCAGGGAACCCACCACCACCCCACTGACTAGGTCTCCACATCCCCAGCCAGTCTGCTGTCTATTTCACCTTGCAGAGCCTCTTTATGCTGGTTTCTTATATAACTGGGGGTTTTAGTTGTGCTTACTGAGAGATATAGGGAAAACTACCTCTACCCTATCTTCCCAGAAGTAGAAGTCCCCCAACAATTAACTATTTAGAAAATTTACATGCCATTTATTTTTCTGAAATATTTAAGAAGCTTTTAGATTTGTCAATTCCTCTAATTGACGCAAATGTTTCAGTGAGGCAATCAGTGAAAAGAAAGTGAGCATCCATCCAGCACCAGTCCATTGGGAGGAAAGAAAGTAAACAACAACAAAAACATCCCCGGAGGAGCAAATCGAGATGGAGTTGATGGATAAGAGGCATCTTATCTTAGATGGACAACGTGTCTACTCTGTCCATTGCAAAGTCAACCTGATGAAAAACATCTCCAAGACAGGACGGACTTAACAAACAGCATCAGGTCAACAGGGAGGGTTTCAGATATAGCAGGCACACTGTCACTAATAGGATTTGTACTTTTAGCAACTGTATATGGATGCTGTTGAGCCTTGGGTTGGAGGAAGGAGGAATGATTTTGCTCTCTGCCATCTGCAGTATGGAACCTGGTCATAGATGGGGTTGTGCCTTGGCCAGTTAGACCAAAAATGGCCTACCCATAAATACGATGGTGTTTGCACCTCTATGACACACCTTCCTGCTGCTGAGGTCTTTAGGCTCGGTTGTTTCTGGCATCCTTGTCATTCTTTTTCTCTTCTCAGTGCAGGTAATACTTCAGCAAGAAGGAGCTATTCTCCCGAAATTTACCACCTTCCCACCCCAGGAACGTAGAAAGCAGGTGATCTCTAAGAGCAAAACTTTACAACAGTGAGTTAGTGGATCAGAACAGAGTTGTGCCAGTTCACCATCAAGAGACAGCATGGCTCTCAGGCCAGTGGTCCCTGACTAAACAGCAGAGATGCTAGCCTGTCTCTGGAAACAGTGTGCCAAGAGTGGGGTGATGGGTGATTCAGGCAGGGGCAAGGTGGGTGAAAGGAAACCCTGAGACTGTGTCTCCTGCCCTGCACAAGGGAACAGATACCCAGCCTGGCAGCAGGACCTGTTCATGGGACACAGCATCTCATTGACAAGAGTGACAGTATAGGACAAACACACTGACACTTCACCTTGCTAAGAGCCCAAGCTCTGCAAGCAACCTCTGACCCTCATTTGGCTCCTGTGTAGATTCATCTCCAAAGAGAAAATGAACTGGATGGTATACCTCATACCTACACTGCTTCATGTTCTCAGTGTAAAGGAATAAACAGGCATTTTGGGTTTCACTACCATCCATCCCCACAAGTCCTCCAGCCCATTTACTTCTGAGAACATGAGCACTCACATCTGAGGCTCAGGAAGCCCAGGATGAGGGAAGGCTCTCCTGCCTCCTGCCCCCTGGGGAGACCTCTCTCCCCCTGGAATTCCTGCTGGTCTCATTGTTTGTTCCCTCCAAGTCACAGCATATAAGTTCCACCTCCCTTCAGGGCAGACCCTAGTATGCTTTATCCTTACATTAAGGTTCACACCCTGATGCACCATCGGTTTAAAATTCCGTATCCAGTCTCCAGGTGAGACTTTTGCTCAATATCTGAGCCTGTGTCTCAGTTCCCAACCTTCCCTATCTAAGTCAGCAACTTCAGTTGCAGGCCCTGGCATCTATCTCAACCCAGGCATGGTTACCTGAACCATCACCATGGCTGTCTGGACCATCACCATTGTTCCCTGGGCCATCACTATGGTTACCTGGATCATCACCATAGTAACCAGAACCATCACCATGGTTACCTGAACTACCACCATGGTTACCTGGACCAGGCCTGGCCACATCTCAAGACACAGCACTGGCCAGGAAGCAACAAGCACCATTATAATAGGTTGAATACTTTTAACTGCATTTACAGCCTCTCCAAACATTACAAATCATTATTAATGCAGACTTTGGGTCTCAGGCCTAGGAGAAAAACTTGAAAATACTCAATACTATCTCAATAGTTAAGTGCATAATGGAACTGCATAGACAAAGGATGTTTCTTTTATCAATATAATTGCAAATACGATCCATGAATCACGTGACACAAGTCATAAATCATGGCCCGCCTGTGAGTCTGGTCAAAGCATCAAAATACAGCTCGAGATAAGAGGGTCTTTCTCCTAAACCTAAATCAACAGAAGCTTATTCACCCATGGATCCAGCCTCCAGAAAGAGAAGTGTGGGAGCACACAGAGACATGGGTGGCCTTTTGTGCAGCTGGAGGTAGGTTCTCATGGTCAGCACTGGAAACACAGAAAAAAATGACCGCCTGACCAAATGAGGTATGCTGGGGTGGGAGCCCATCTTCCAGAATTCAGCATCACCCCCCTTCCTTCTTCCTTGTGAGTAAAGAGCCATGCCCTCAGGCCCTCAGCCCTGTCTGTCCAGATCTCGAGCCTCAGTGCTGAGTGAAGGGAAGAGGACAGGAGCCCGACTTCCTCAGAGCTGCGACCACACGATGCCTCCCTTCACCTTGTTGTTCAGTCACTCAGGCATGCTCGGCTCTTTATGACTGCATGGACTAAAGCACAGCAGGCTTCCCTGTCCTTCACCATCTCCCAGAGTCTGCTCAAACTCATGCCCATTGAGTCGGTGATGCCAATCAACCATCTCATCCTCTCTTGTCCCCTTCTCATCCTCTCTTGTCCCCTTCTCATCCTGCCTTAATCTTTTCCAGCATCAAGGTCTTTTCCAATGAGTCAGCTCTTGGCATCAGGTGGCCAAAGTATTGGAGCTTCAGCATCAGCATCAGTCCTTCCAGTGAATATTCAGGGTTGGTTTCTTTTAGGATTGACTGGTTGGATCTCTTTGCAGTCCAAAGGACTCTCAAGAATCTTCTCCAACACCACAATTCAAAAGCATCAATTCTTTGGCACTCAGCCTTCTTTATGGTCCAACTCTCACATTCATGCATGACTACTGGAAAAACCACAGCTTTGACTACACAGACTTTTGTCGGCACAGCAATGTCTCTGCTTTTTAATACGCTGTCTAGATTTGTCATAGCTTTTCCTCCAAGGAGCAAACATCTTTTAATTTCATGGCTGCAGTCACCGTCCGCAGTGATTTTGGAGCCCAAGAAAAAAAAATTTTGTCACTGATTCCATTGTTTCCCCATCTATTTCTAGCCCTTCATCTTAGCTGGGTCCAAATAAACTCCAAGATGACTTCTGGTAACAGCACATGTACACAGGCCATTAAGCTAAGAGAAGATGTTACTTTTCACACTCATAGATACAAGGACGTGCTAATGCCCACTTTAATGGAGAAAAACATTTCCTAGTCTTTGGCACTGTAGAAAAATCAAACAACTCCCCACACTTTTGTTACTCTTCTTATAAACTTAAACATAATGTACTCAGACCAGCATATCCCAATCTGTGTTTCAGACACTATGAGATACTAGGAAAGGGTCTCATGGCCCAAAAAGTCTGGTAACCCCTACAATGTCTGATGCCTGGAGAATCATGAGGAATGTTTGTGTATTTAGGAACTTAAAGGTCCTGAAGTTCTTGCAATTACAGACAACTAAATATTATTTAACCCAGATTGTTTGACTGATTGAAGTGTGAGGACATAAATATGTACATACATACACATGAAATATTTCTTTCATTGAGAGTTTCATTGAGGAATGATTTGCATACAATAAATAATGTTCTCATTTCATTTAGTTTGGACCACTGTGTACACCCATGTAACCATCACTGCAGTCAAAATACAGAATATTTCCATCACTCAAAAAAGTCCACTGATTATTCTTTACATAAATCCATAACCCAAATCTAATGATGAGAAAAACTTCACACAAATCTAAATTACGGGACACTGCACAAAATAGCAGAAGTCCTCAAAACTATTATGTCATAAAAACCCAGAAGGAATAGCCAGTATCCCAGGAAGTAAGGAAGTACCACAACTAAATGTGAAGTCTTGAGGTTCCATGGCACCAATTAAGGAAAAGAAAGAGCTGATTGAATGGGGGCAACTCCTTTTGAACTGTGCTGTTGGAGAAGACTCTTGAGAGTCCCTTGGACTATAAGGAGATCCAACCAGTCCATTCTAAAGGAAATTAGTCCTGGGTGTTCTTTGGAAGGACTGACACTAAAGCTGAAACTCCAATACTTTGGCTACCTCATGCGAAGAGGTGACTCATTGGAAAAGACTCTGATGCTGGGAGGAATTGGGGGCAGGAGGAGAAGGGGACGACAGAGGATGAGATGGCTGGATGGCATCACTGACTCAATGGACATGAGTTTCGGTGAACTCCAGGAGTTGGTGATGGACAGGGAGGCCTGGTGTGCTGCGATTCATGGGGTCGCAAAGAGTCAGACACGACTGAGCGACTGAACTGAACTGAACCTCAGGTCAGTGCATGCGCCATAAACACAGCATGTGTGGAAAGAAACCCAGCAGGTGCATCACTGCAGGTTCATCACCTCTCTGCCTCCATTATATGAGGACCATCTGGGCAACTGTGGTGGGACAGAAGCACCAAGAGAAGCCACGGCATGTTCCCAGGGATCCCCCTAGTATCACAGGCAAGAAGCTGGCTCATCTTCAAGGTCTGGGCCACTGCACGCAGAGCATTAGAGCAACATCTCAATATCACCTATGAACCGTGATTGAAATCAAAGAAGGCTAGAATTTTTAACTCAGAGGAATCTTAGCAATTATCATCAGAAAGCATCACTTTTTATAGTGAAACACTGAACCATGTTCGAAAATGGCATGTTCATAGGAAGTTACAATCTACGTTGTACTTTTCATTCATATATGTGTTATTCTAAAACAACTTTTTATTCAACTGTATTCTAATGCTAATTTCTATTTCTAAGACACATTTTGGTTCACACATTTCAGATTACATAATATTTCAGTGTTTGCCCAAATCTGCAGTGGCCAAAACCTTTAAGAGATGATCTAATATTGTTTTTGTTTCTGAAATCAGATAGATGATTAGAAAGATAAAGGAATGTTACTCTAAAAGCATAAATCTTATCTGGATCAAATTATTTGCAAGTGCTCCCTCAGGAAGGCAGAGAAACTGCTGACAGCCCAGAGAGGAACAGCCTGAGTGCACATTACCAAGGACCAGCTGGCTTCCTCCCTTCACGTGGATGCTCTTCACAAAACGTAAGGTGGGGAGAGCAACTCAGTTCTTTTCATCTCTTCCCAAAACTTATCAAGAAATCATGTAAATAATGAACTTCCTAACAAAATCCATGCATATACGAGCACCTGCATATCCCCTGCTTGTCCAAGCCATCCAAATCCAAAAGGAGTTTTAAAATAAGGCCCTTTTTAAGGAGTTACTATTCTGGACATAACATGGTTCAAAGTAATTCACACTCCTCTGAAATATGTCTCAAAGAAAGTAAACCCTCAGGGCCCTTGGTGGGAATGTGATCCTCTGGGTCTTCCCAGAAGGAAATTTTAATCATCACCCATCACAAAGGGCAAATTGCCTTTTTGCCACAAGTCAGTTTTGTGAGTATATATTGCTGGCTTTCTTTGGAAGGAATGATGCTAAAGCTGAAACTCCAGTACTTTGGACACCTCATGTGAAGAGTTGACTCATTGGAAAAGACTCTGATGCTGGGAGGGATTGGGGGCAGGAGGAGAAGGGGACGACAGAGGATGAGATGGCTGAATGGCATCACGGACTCGATTGATGTGAGTCTGAGTGAATTCCGGGAGTTGGTGATAGACAGGGAAGCCTGGCATGCTGCAATTCATGGGGTCACAAAGAGTCGGACACGACTAAGCGACTGAACTGAACTGATTGCTGGCTTCTTAGGTCCTGGCCACTCCTCGGATGAATGAACAAATCATGGCCCGAGGCAGGAGCAGTGAGCAGTAATGTCTCAATGGGCTTCCCTGGTGGCTCAGACAGTAAAGAATCTGCCTGCAATGCAGGAGACCCAGGTTTGGTCCCTGGGTCTGGAAGATCCCCTGGAGAAGGAAACGGCAACCCACTCCAGTATTCTTGCTTGGAGAAACCCATGGACAGAGGAGTCTGGTGGACTGCAGTCCATGGCGTTTCAAAGAGTCAGACACTACTGAGCAACTAATACTTGAACACCCCAATGGGCAATAAGACCAACCTAAGACAGGTTCCATGGTGACAATAAATAGTAGAATGAAATAATCTAATTATATCCTTGCCTTTCAATGTTAATTCTTAGTCTGGTCTCCCCAGGGAAATATGAACAAACTGTCAGTGTCCCGCAGACAGGATCCAGACACATCTGTGAGCTTGAAGCATTTTTGCTGCAGCATCGGCGCCAGTAGTTAGTGATGGGGACCGGGGGCTCCCTGTATCCCTCATGTACGTGGTGCCACTTTGTTGTGCAACTAACTCACCCCCAAGAGCAGAGGTCCTGAAAGTGCGAGCCACGGTCCATGGGGTTCCCCAGTGCCCCTTCATATTTTCATTATTTCATTTGAATCTATTTTCATGACTTGTATAATCTTCACAACAGTTTTATAATACTAACCGGACTTTATTTGCCTTCCTTGCGATGTCACCACATGCAGTGATGGCAGAAAAGAAACAGGAATTAACACAGTGTTGAAGGTCACTTCTACTTCAAAAACAAACTAAATTATTTAAAAAAAGAAAAAGAGAGAGAGAGAGAGACCAGATTTGTGGTTACCAGAGCAGGAACTGGGGGGGGGGGGGGCGGCGCGGAAATTGGATGAAGGTAGCCAAAAGATACAAATTTCCAGTTATGAGATATGTATTAGGGATGTAAGGTAATATGTTATATAGAAAAGTCATTGAGAATAAATCTTGAGTTCTCATTACAAGGGAAAATTCTTTTCTTTTTCTTATATTTTGTATCTCTATAACATAATGGATGCTTACTAGATATTTAGCTATTTGAGAGGCATTCAATCTTCTAAACACAGAGCCCAAACACCCAAGTGAGTCTGATTCCTTGGAAACTAGCAATTTCTTCGTGGCTCCTCTCCTCCGAAACAGGAAGCTAACATCCTTCCCAGGTGAAAACAAATATCTGTTCTCTTCCTTCTCTGGTTTCCAACTAAATGCCTAAAAGATTTATGGAGATTTTGTTTCAGGAATAGAAAAAGTATCAAGTGCTTCCAAGAAAGTTTCCTATACTTATTTTTTAAATTTCTAGTTGGGTAACTTCAATGGGCTAACACATTTGATTCTGCTCATATTGCTGCTGCTGTTGTTGTTGTTCAGTAGCTAAGTCATGTCCAACTCTTTGAGACCCCATGGACTGCAGCACACCAGACTTCCCTGTCCTTCACTATCTTCTGGAGTTTGCTCAAACTCATGTCCATGGATTCAGTGATGCCATCCAACCATCTCATCCTCTGTCACCCCCTTCTCAATCTTTCCCAGCATCAGGGTCTTTTCCAATGAGTTGGCTTACATTGTCGAATGGAATTTACTTCAAGGCCCACAGTCCCACAGCATCTCCACTGCCCGAAACAACAATCCTGGACCAGGAGAGGGAGGGGGAAGGGAGAACATCCAGACTCTTCAGAAAAGCAACACGGCTGCTTCATGGTCAGCCTCAGCCTCCAGGAGGGTCTCGCCTCCTAAGGAAAAGCAGCTGGAGAAGTTCTGTTGTCCATGCCACCCTCAACACAAATGCACAGGAAACCTTCCACTAAGATAAAGGATTGTCTTCTAAAGTGGACCTTGTAATAGGAAGACTTCAGAGAACAGGTTCAGAGGGAAATCAAAACAAAAGCCAAGCTCAGAGCTTTACTGCTTTTCCTTCCTGTTACTGATGCTGAGCATTGCCACATACCACCCTGAATGCACGAGATCCGTCTGATCTCAGAAGCTAAGCTGGATCAGGCCTGGTTAGTACTTGGATGTGAGAACTGCTGCGGATTCCAGAAGTTGTCCATGAACATAGTGCTTTACCTCTCAATCTGCTTCTCTTGCCAGGTTTAAATTTGTTATAGGCCTTTGTCTGGATTTAGAAAATCCTGATAATAAGGCAAAAAGCTTTTTTAAAAATTAAATTGTATTGTTTTTTAGGGGATTTTTAGTTGAGTTTTCACTTCTCTGTTGTTTTGTTTTTTGGTATTTTGTAACTTCATATATACTAGAGATGGTACTTCAAATTTCTCTTATGATGCATTTTTGGACTACATTGTTGGGAGTAATCGTTTTAAACTTCAGCATCTTTGTTGATGAACTACTGCAGGTGACATTCCTTTCAGGTGACCTTGAAGAACACATCTGATGTGTGCATCCCATAGACCGGCCTGTTGGGTGTCTTCTCTCTGAGACTCACCCACAGATCTATGTAACAATTACAATTGCCAATCCTGGCAACACATTCAAGAAGGAAATCTTGATACATGTGTGAGTGTCCCTCACCGATCACAAATTGTCACCAAAATCACAGCATCACAGGACCGTGGAGTTCAGCCCATGGAGAAACTATGGCCTAGTTTTCTTCCGTTGAAAAAGAAAACTGACCTGCATCACATGCAAGTATTCAAAAGAGAGCCAAATAACTCTTTTTCCTAAAACACGTAGGAAATTGCTTTAAAATAAATGAACATAGTGTTTCCCACTTAGGTGTGTGTGGTATAATTGCTTACAGTGGATTTCCCAGTATGCTGACACCTAGCACTTATGGGAAATCATGACAGCCTCCAGCCATCCTTCCCTCAGTCTTAGTGCAGCTGAGAAGCAGTAGCCTTCTGGAAGCCACCAACGGGGATGATCACAAGGACACCCAGGCCCCCTCAGCTGCCTGCAGAGGCGGGTTTGGAGCTGGAGTGAGAGAGATGGCAAGAAAACTGTCAGGAGAACTAAAGGGGTAAATTTGTCAGATTTCTGCTCAGTGAGTTCACGAAGAGGCGTGTGTTTCCCCTCACCCTTCCTGGTTCACATCATTCACTTTTCTCAGGCTATATCAGCAGCTACACACAGAGCTTCTAGTGCCTGTCTGTGATCCATTATTTAAGAAGGCGACGCATAACCCATCCAGACAGGCACCTTCCTGCCCACTTCCTACCGCACAAGCAAGCAGCCCTGAGTGAGGGATTACAGGAAGGGGCAGAAGAAGAAAAAGCAATTCCTCCTCAATAGTGAGAAAGGACTCTGTGTATTGATTAACCTGGGGGTGACCCTGAGCTGCAGAAAAGAGCATCATTTGAAAGGGATCAATTCATAATCCAAGTGTGTGTTTGCAGACAGACTGGGGCTCACCCAGCCTTTGTAAATATGATTTCCCCCCCCACAGGCATCAGTTGCCTCACTGGTCAGGCAGATATTCCATCCTCTCCTGGTCTGGATATCATAAGGGTTCCAGAAAGTCTATGAGAGGACCTGGCCCTGCATGTGATCCACAGCAGGGATGCAGTGAGTGCACAGCCGTGGCAGCCGGAGTCAGAGGAAGAGCAGCGCTTCTCAGAGTCTTCAGTTCAGTCCAGTCGCTCAGTCGTGTCCAACTCTTTGTGACCCCATGAATCACAGCACACCAGGCCTCCCTGTCCATCACCAACTCCCGGAGTTCACTCAGACTCACGTCCATCGAGTCAGTGATGCCATCTAGCAATCTCATCCTCTGTCGTCCCTTCTCCTCCTGCCCCCAATCTCTCCCAGCATCAGAGTCTTTCCCAATGAGTCAACTCTTCGCATGAGGTGTCCAAAGTACTGGAGTTCCAGCTTTAGCATCATTCCTTCCAAAGAAATCCCAGGGCTGATCTCCTTCAGAATGGACAGGTTGGATCTCCTTATAGTCCAAGGGACTCTCAAGAGTCTTCTCCAACACCACAGTTCAAAAGCATCAATTCTTCGGCGCTCAGCCTTCTTCACAGTCCAACTCTCACATCCATATATGACTACTGGAAAAACCATAGCCTTGACTAGACAGACCTTAGTCGGCAAAGTAAGGCTGTCTCTGCTTTTCAATATGCTATCTAGGTTGGTCATAACCTTCCTTCCAAGAGTAAGTATCTTTTAATTTCATGGCTGCAATCACAATCTGCAGTGATTGTGGAGCCCAAAAAAATAAAATCTGACACTGTTTCCACAGTTTCCCCATCTATTTCCCATGAAGTGATGGAACCGAATGTCATGATCTTCATTTTCTGAATGTTGAGCTTTAAGGCAACTTTTTCACTCTCCACTTTCACTTTCATCAAGAGGGTTTTTAGTTCCTCTTCACTTTCTGCCATAAGACAGTCTTATAACCACAAAAATGGGTTTTGGACACACTTTTGAACTATACAAACAACTGCTCCTCAAGACAGGGGTTCCCCACAAGTTTTCTGAGTCATCAGTTCCCTCAGAAAGTAACAGCTTCTTAGGAGAAAAGACACAGTCAGGGGCAGTTCACCTGGTCATGTAACTTTTGCATATTGTCAAGTTAACAGTTAATAGTTCCTTTCTAACAATTTCTTTAGGACTTGTTACACTAATGCATATAAAACTCCCATGATACTTTGTATACCCCAAAAGCTTATGTAGGATTATTTTTGAGGGAGCATCATACGTGACTGATGATTTACAGAAATTTTTTGAAAATTCGTGCTCCCAAGATACAAGTGATCACAACAGATCAATCTGACCATGTAACTGAAGAATAAGACAATAAGTTGTTTGTATGAAATAACCGCAATAGCATTCTTCTTTGGTAATTTTTAAATAACATCATCAACTCTGCACATCTCCTTCTGGCTTTTTATTTGTATAAGATAAGTGAACTCCTAAAAAGTCAAGCATCTGTGGTCCTGAGGGAGCTGCGGAGGAGTGACTCTGTGTCTCAGAGTCCATGCCTGAGGCAGCTCTGGGCCATGTCAGCCTTCAGCAGTCCAGCCACGAGAGCAGGCTCGGAATCCTGGAGAGGCTATTTTGGCAACCAACGCTGTTCTGAGTCCAGGCAGAAATGAATAGAATTCTCCCCAGTTCTGTACAGAAATTATCACCTGAACCCAAACCCAGCAATCTGTGTACCAGAAGCCTTACAAAGTCTCATGAAAACACTGACTTTACTCTCCAACACCTGTCTCCCTGGGAGGGAAAAATGTCAAAGGGACCAAGTGGGGGATGATCGCCAGGCTTCCCAGTTATAGAAACCATGCCATGTCACAGTTCAGGCAAAACCCCAGACAACCCAGGCATACAAGTGTGTCCAGGTGTGTCTCTGGCCCACAATTAACTCTGAATCCCACCTCCTCTTGCTGAATTTGAACAGGAGTCCCTGAGAATGAGACCAGGGAAGTGGCATGGTGCATGCAGAGGCAGGGCAGATGTGATAGCAGCTCCCTGACTATGCTGAAGGGGTCCAAGGGAACACAGATCCAGCAAGACCTCCGCCTTGATGCTTATGAGCGGCAACCTACTCCAGCATCCTTTAGACTGTAAGCACTGAGCACAAAATGCCACCATTCCCCGGAAAGCTGATTCACCAAACCACCCACATGTCCCACGTCAAGGGAGTTCTCCCCAAGGGTCCACACTGGGTGCTTCTCTGAATCCAGTTAGAGCAGCAAAGGTAATAAGCAGAAATCCTGTCCTGTGGAGTCTGTGTTCTGTCACGATTATGAACCACAAAACATCTCTGTGTCAGGGTTGTCCTTACAGCCCACTTGGAACTACACTGCCATAAGAGTTTGGAATTTGTTTAACCGCATCCAGAAGATGGTAGGCATAGCCCGGAGAGTCTTAACAACTTTGGGGAAGTTGTAGACCCTGGACACTGAACACAAGGTGTGTGCATGTGTGTGTGTGTGTATGTGTGTTTTGCACCCACGCACTGACCATATCTGAGTAGACATGGAGAGCATTTGGGCTTCCCAGGTGGCACAAGTGGTAAAGAACCCATCTGCCAATGCAGGAGATGTAAGAGACACGAGTTCAATCCCTGGGTCAGGAAGATACCCTGGAGGAGAACATGGCTACCCACTCTGGTATTCTTGCCTGGAGAATCCCAAGGACAGAGGAGCTTGGCGGGCTATAGTCCACGGTGTCTCACAGAGTCGGACACAACTGAAGCAACTTAGCACACATGGATTCATGCACATATGGATTCATGCACACATGGAAAGCATTCACAGGAAGAACATGGCGGCAGGTCTGCCCACCCCAGGATTCATCCCAGGCCAGACTCCCATCAAGTGGGAAGGAGAAACAAAAATAAACTGGTGCCCACTGAGTGCTCTGCTGAGGCTGCACTGCCATCTCTACCATGAGTCTGATGAGTTTCATTAACTATTTACATAGGCCTTGCTAATTGCACAGGGCACTTGGGGAATTCTAAGAGGGTACTCACTTTTAATGGGTGAAGAGAAGTTCTGAGTCTGACTATCCAATTGTAAAACAACCTGGGCGGGGGGGGGATGTAAAATGCTGCAGTGAATATATTAGGCCCCTTCGGCTGTCTGCCTGGCTCACAGGGCAGTCTTTGAGCTCCCTGTCTTACCCCAGTCCTAGCCACAGACACCTAAACCAGCGACCACACCAGATCTGAGTTTGGGAAATCAGATAGATGCTCCATCCTGGCAGTCTGCTATTGGAGCTCTGCAATCTGGTTGCATCTGTGCTAGTCTCTCTAATAAAGAACATCTTGTAAATTATCAAGCAAATTGGGAGGGACTATTTTCCCCATTTTAATGACAGGACATCTTGGACCAAAGGACAATGTTTCACCCACCCCCATCTGTGGACTGAGAAGCAGAGTCAGGATGCAAAAATGGAGAAAAATGAAATGGGTGGAAAGAAAGAAACCACTTGGGTATTTGACGGTTTTGCAAGTACTGACTTCAGTACCACTGAGGCTGAAGACTGGGTTTTCCAAAGATGACCAAAACCATGTCTCCCCTGCCACGTGGTCTTCTGACTTCTCACATTGATCTCCCCACCAAGACCTTGATGCTGATCCCTCCCTCTTAAGTCAGAGAGGCTTTTGCGACTTTGAACCAACAGTGCAGCACAATTTGTGGCCTGGGTTCCGAGGAAGCACGGCTGTTGCCTCCTAAGCTGGGACACTCTGCTTGGCCGTCCTGAGGCAGTGTGTATGGACCTGACTGCCCAGTGACCGCCACGATGGGAGGAGCCCAGGCCATGGAGAGGGCATGAAGACAGTCCAGCCACGGCCCACACGAGGCTCCACTGACCACCAGCCTCAGCTGGGAGACCCCACAGTAACAACACCTCCAGGAGCCAACCCTTCCCAGAGACTGAATCTTGTAGCCGACACCTCGGGAAGCATGGAGCAGAGACAGGTGCCCCAGCCCGTGTCCTGTGTGGACTCTGCCTGCAGAACCCAAGAGTATATAAGGTGGTGTTTCCTTGCATGAGTGTTGGGGTTGTCGGTTTGACAGCAATGGGACATACAACAGAGGCCCAGCTTTGCTCCTACCCCAGACAGATGATGGAGACACGGCAGAGTCACAAGAGAAGTAAGGACCACTGGGGCAATTTAGGGGGAAGAGCATTTGTCTGGTTTTGATGGCAGACTTATCAGGCCACACAGTGCTTTTTCTCCTGGACCCTCTGCTGTGTTTTTCTTCCTGACTTTTTTGACAGCGAATCTTGAATACCTGCTTTTGGCAAAATGCAGGATCAGATCAGAGCAGAGGTTACTGAGTACCATGTGTGATCGTGTGGCACAAATATGTTACAAGTAACTTTAATTACAATGCAGGACTTGGGTAGAAAATAAGCACTATTTCCTCCCCCCCAAAAAATGGACATTGGAGATTTTTTTAATTTTTAGAGTTCATATTTTGAGTAGTTTACCTTCCTAGATATACAACTATTCTCTGTTAAATAAAAACAACAACAACAACCTTCATCTCTTTCCTGATTTCTCTTTCCTACACTTTACCAGGGCCTGGAGCCACCCCATTACAGCTCTGAGCAGTTTCATCTATTACTGTTTCTTAGCCTCATCGTCCAGGCGTTTGATAAGTCAGTGGAGGACTGAACCTAAATTCTGCCGGAAAGCTGATCTTTAAAAAAGAGTTTTGATGCAGCAGTCATTCTGCAGTCACTGTCCATCATGCTTCCCAGCCACAACTCCTGCCAATCAAGAAAGGGGCTGTTCAGGCTACTCACACGTCTCCTCCTGGCAAAAGATAACGATCGCCTTGTGAAACTGCAAAAGAGGCAAACTCAAGTTATAACTCATCTCTCCACCTTCAACCTCATTAACTATTTTAAACATCACACTAATAGTAATAATAACAGCAGCAATAACTCAGCAACCACCCCAGCTCCCACTTCCTCAATGATTTCGGTCACTGGGATGCACAGGGTCGGACACGGCTTAAGCGGCTTAGCAGCAGCATCTTCCAAAGGCTATTTGATGGAACAACAGTTTCCAAACCAACGTCGTTCCTCTGAGGGTCCTGCCCATGCACCCTCTTAAGACAGCAGCATCCACCCTCCCAGCTGCTCCAGGAACTGTCCTCAACTGGAAGACTCACTTCACCCCCAGGTCACGCTCCCTTCCCGGGGGCACCCCCCTCCAACCATGAGGCAGAGTGCGGGGTCCCAAGAGTAGGACCGAGTCTCAAGTCTCAAGAGGAGCCTGGCACCAGGGTTGCAGTCACAGGAGGTTCACGGTCTCCAGCCCATCCCTACACCCCTCAACTGTGACGGTAGTGTGGCTGAGCTTCCATCAAACCTTCTCCTTATAGATCTCAGTCTGTTTCTGAGGGAAACTAAAGTATTGTGTATGTAACAGAGAAGGAAAGGCAGCAAAGGCAGAGTCAGCCTGGGTCTGACATCTGTGTGTCTGCTTCAAAGCTAAATGATGACTTGCTGCTTCAATAAGCCTCAAAATACATCCCCCAAATTTATAACAGTTAAAGCGATTTATTGCTATCATCATGAACGTTTATAAAATTAATCTAATTATCAATGGTTCCTCTTTTTCATTAAAGAAAGACACAAAGCTGATATGGGATTAAGCTACCTATCAAGTTTAATTTCCTATTTAATGAGATAGTTCATTTACTTATAGTGAATTTCTTGACAATGCATGTTCAACCCTTTGAAATTATTTGAAGGATGATGAGTTTCATTAAAAACATTACTTTATCATAGACCTGGAATGGATTAAATAAGCTTATCTCATCCATGTGACCACACAAAACTTTTTTCAGTTAGTGCGGTAAGGTAAGAACAAGGTGGGAATCAAAAGCCTGAGTTTCCACTCCTCCCACATCCCCACCAGCCCTGGGTCCTCTTCCAGCTGCTCCCTTATGCCCTGGCCTGTTTCCTTATCTGTAGGCTTTCTTTAGAAAGCATCTGTGATGTACTTCCAAATCTAACACTCTATAACTGCAGGATCACATCCAGGCCTTTGATGTAATTGTTTCAAGCTCTTGGTAGTATAAAAAATTACAGCAGAGAGTGGGAAATTTCTAGGAGCACTATTTCTACAGAGGCACCGTGGGAACACTTCCCCAAAAACATTTTAAAATAATCTGCAACGTACAGAATTAGGAAAACACAGCTCTGTGCTACTCGTGTCCACGGCAACAAGCAGCAAGTCTGGCAAATAACAGGCACTCAATAAATTCTAGATAAATGAGTAAATTATCATCCTGGTCATCATCTCACAAGAACTCTGCTCATTTAAAGGGAACATGATCAATTTTACCCATCAAAGAAACCCAGGTATCAGATATTTTACCGTCACCTGCCTACCAAGCTACTTGACAAAGATAGTATCCTTCTAGAAAAGACTTCAGTAGAGAAATAGTATCTCAATACCTGCCCGTGATATAAATATTTTAACTAAGCCAACATATAGTTTAAATTATCGAGTTGCTGGGAATCTTTCTACATTGTTTTGGAGACAAAGTGCTTTCAAAATGCTTCCTAAAAAGTGGAGGGCTGCGAATCTAGGGGCTGTGTGCTGCAACCCAGGTCTTGTTCTTGGATTTAGATCAGCACTTTTAAGGGTTTTTGATGTTTGGCACTTCAGTGCTTTTCACATAGGTGCAGCCGGGCATGTCTCTTCCAGCCGGGACCTAGGGTGCATACCTGTCGATACATCACCTCCAGGGTCACCTGCTCTCTCTGACCCTAGGAACAGATGTACGGTGTTGTCAGCCCAGCCTCTGCCATCACACAAGCTTGGCTCTGGGGCCCAGCTCTGCTACTGCTTAGAGATATTTCTCATCTGTAGATTGAAAGGTCATACACATAAAACATTCAGCACAGCACCTCACATATATTAAGCACTTACACGTCAGCACATCTTTTTATGATCATGGTAAAGTAGGTCATTTTGAGTCTTTGGAAATCTTTTTTAATCTTTAAAACAAGTTTAGATGATGATTGAGATGTCTGGTTTTGAGATTTTCTAATTCTGTATTCTTCATTTTCCAAGCTGATACAAGGTCGAATGGATTTTTTAGCCTCAGATGTAATCGTTTCCCTGACTTTCAAATGTCCAGCTGGAAAGATCCTGCAGAGGTTTCACCCCAGTAAGCTGGATGCTCTGAGAGCCAGAAAACACCATGGAGACACATATCTAGGGGTCGAGGCCGACTAAAGAGGCTGACACATCAGCAGAGAAGCCAAGGGTGACGGTTTTCGAATGCGGGTCTGTTTCTGTTGCTCCTTGGAAATGAAGCTGTGAAACAAGACATGGAAACGTGGCAGGTAGAGGAGCGTGAGCCCCTTGACAGAGGGCCATGGGGTCAGGGTTACTCACATGTCTCCCTATCTGCACTTGAAGGACCCAACTGGCCCCTCCAAGCAGTTCCACGTTCCATGGAGGCCAAAAATAGCACCATCCAAACCACACACCTGACACAGCGACCCCACCAGGAGGTCAGACCTTGGGGTCAAAGGCCTGCATTACCCCACCAGGCAAGCCACCCAGGCAAGCTGAAGTGCAGGTTGACAGCAGCGAGACCTTGGATGGGCCATAAAGTTGGGGCGGGGGATGATGACATTAACTAGGGTATTAGCTCCCCTGTGGCAGCAGTGGAGACTGTGGCTTGGCATCCAGACCCCTTTGCAGCCTTGGGACAGATGGATACTGACTGTCTCCATTTTCTGGGAAGAGGTGAGGACATCTAGTTCCCTGGCTACTTCATCCATGAAGAGCAAAGACATGCCAGGCTGTTAAATCAGTTCTCCAAACATTGGGGACAGACAGCAGCACATTTTCTTATGGGATTGGCTTTCTGGATGACTGTCTTCCTGCACTCAAGTCAGTATGTCACAGATTGAAATATGAATGGGAGATCCATTTTGAGATAACGGGGAACCTACAGGACACTTACCTGTCACCCGAAACTTCTCCTTGGCTTCCAGACTCCTGGGCCGGGGGGAGAGGGGATGGCAGGTACTGTGATTGGAAATTTGATGAGTAAGCCTTAGGCCCTTGGGAAGCTAAATAATCTAAATGGGAAAAGAATCTGAAAAAGAATAGATACAAGTATATGTATAACTGGATCACTGCTGTACACCTGAAACTAACACAACATTGTAAATCCATTCAGTTCAGTTCACTCTCTCAGTCGTGTCCAACTCTTTGAGACCTCACGGACCGCAGCACACCAGGCTTCCCTATCCACCACCAACTCCTGGAGCTTACTCAAACTCCTGTCCATGGGGTTGGTGATGCCATCCAACCATGTCATCCTCTGTCATCCCCTTCTCCTCCTGCCTTCAATCTTTCCCATAATCAGGGTCTTTTCTAGTGTGTCAATTCTTCACATCAGGTGGCCAAAGTACTGGAGCTTCAACTTCAGCATCAGTCCTTACGATGAATATTCAGGATTGATTTCCTTTAGGATTGACTGGTTTGATCTCCTTACTGTCCAAGGGACTCTTAAGAGTCCTCCCCAACACCACAGTTCAAAAGCATCAATTCTTCAGTGCTCAGTTTTCTTTATGGTCCAACTCTCACATCCATACATGACAACTCTAAAAACCATAGCTTTGACTATATGGGCTTTGGCGGGTAAAGCAATGTCTCTGCTTTTTAATATGCTGTCTAGGTTGGTCATAGCTTTTCTTCCAAAGAGCAAGTATCTTTTCATTTCATGGCTGCAGTCACCATCTGCAGTGATTTTAGAGACCCAGAAAATAAAGTCTGTCACTGTTTCCACTGTTTCCCCATCTATTTACTATGAAGTGATGGGACCAGATGCCACGATCTTAGTTTTCTGAATGTTGAGTTTTAAGCCAGGTTTTTCACTCTCCTCTTTCACTTTTATCAAGAGACTCTTTAGTTCTTCTTCACTTTCTGTCATAAAGGTGGTGTCATCTGCATATCTGAGGTTATTGATATTTCTCCCGGCAATCTTGATTTCAGCTTGTGCTTTATCCAGCCTGGTATTTCACATGATGTACTCTGCATATAAGTTAAATAAGCAAGGTGACAATATACAGCCTTGATGTACTCCTTTCCAAATTTGGAACCAGTCCGTTGTTCCATGTGTGGTTCTAACTTGCTGATTTCAGATTTCTGCTCATACAGATTTCTCAGGAGAAAAGTAAAGTGGTCTGGTATTCTGATCTCTTGAAGAATTTTCCACAGTTTGCTGTGATCCACATAGTCAAAGGCTTTAGCTTAGTCAATAAAGCAGATCAACTAAAATCCCCAAAATTAAATCAATTAAATTAAAATTAAATCTAAACTCACATAAAATTAAAGTAAAAAAAAAAGATATAAACAAACATACTATCTTTTTTTAAAAAAAAGAGAGTACGTATTCCTTTGCTGCAAAGTTAGTTCCCTCCAATGATTTTTTTCCTAATTGAGTCCAAAATACAACAATGGTAGGACTAAGTGGTTTTGACAGACCCACCAAAAGTCATAAACCATGTCATAAACCGTGCAATGACCACCCCCCCCCACTGAAGACAACACCATCACTGTGATATTTGCAAACTTCTCTGAAGTGCCCAGTGATCCTCCCATGGAATCTCTTACAAGACATAAAAACCTCTAGCATGGAAGATAATTGAGTTTTACTCCTATCACGAACATTATCTAATGTTTCTCAGAGGTTTTATGAAACCAGGGAATCACCGTCCAATCCCTACTGCATTTATTCCTGAAAATTGGACCTTGGTGTTACAGATAGACCACAATTACACAGAGATGGCCCCACGAGGGTAAATTTGATCTCATCCACCAGCAAGCAATGAAGACAGCTCACAGCCACAAAGAAGTAAGAGGCAAGGAGGGAAAAAGTTGAAAGTTGTGTGATTGTAGAAAAGTGTACAAAGAATTTGCTCATCCAGTGATGAGGATGTTAGAGTAAACTCCTAATCTGCTTAACTGAGCAGACAAAATTAGCTGTTTACCTTGATGAAACTAATTATTACAACTTCAAAATTGCAAATGGCCTTGGGGGAGGGGGGATGTTACCAAACCAGACTTGGGTCTGCTCACCAATTAGTAAAGCCAATCTATTGACACTAGGTCATGGTCAAGGAAAGCACAGTGTTTCTTGCAGGCGTGAAGCAAGAGGTCCAGATAGCTCGTGCTCAAAATATCTGAACTCCCCAATGGCTTTCAGGGTAGGGAATGAGAGTTTTTGGATGTGTGATTACCTCGTCAACTTTCTGCTGATTAGCTGGTGGTGAAGTAATTGGGAGTCAACATCATCACCCTTCTGGTTCCAGGTAGTCTAGGGGGTCTGCATGCTTGTGGTCAGCATACAGACAACTGTTTCCACCTGGTGGGGGTTTCAACCAGCTCAGCCTATCTGCAACCCAGCTCATAGGAAGTGGCTCCGCCCTTGAGGAGGAACAAAAGGTCCATGACTTTGTTCAATGGCTGAATATTATTTTGTCTTACTTGACTGACTCCCTTTCTTTCTGTGTCTTCTCACTTCTCTGATGAAATTTACTCTTTGGAACTTGGGGAAGCCCTAGGAGGCCAAAGTTCCTCTAAAGACAAGAGGCAGGCAGAGGACATGGTGGGGGTGTCGGGGTCTGTCCTGGGAAGGCCCCACAGGATTCCACTTGGCCACAGGTGACCTAGAGCAGCCTCATTTTGAAGTGAAAAAATGGAAACCCAAAGAAGTTGCATCAATCCCCCCCACCTTGGTGTGGAGCCAGAATGGGAGCCAGCAAGGGAGCCAGCAAATACTCTAGGGCTCTGGGAACTCTGTCCTCATCTGCAGCCCCAGACACACAGGAGCTGCAGCAGAGCCTGATGGGTGGACCCACTGCCAACAGCTCCGCCAGAGCTCATGGGCCTGACCTTCCCATCACATCTGTCTCTGCGCTCCGACGTCCACCTTGCTCCCTGCACTGCTGTTTGTCCAGAAAGGTACAACCTTTCTTTCCAAAAACATTCTTTGTGAACTCAGCCAGGCCAGAGGTCAGTCTTTGTGGTCTAAACTTACTGTTTGGTGCTCCAAAGACCTGTTACATTCTGTATTGGGTACGAAGCTCCCTTCACTCAGACTTCCCTCTAGTCTCTGAAGTCCATCCTCCCGAGGTGACCAGGACTCTCCGAGTTGCTCAGTCCAGTGGAATCTGATCCTTCCTCTCCCATCCGACCATCTGGAGCACTTGGCTCCATATGCACGATCCCTCCCTCTTGAAACAACACCTTCTGTTGGTTTCCAGGAAAACTCTATTCTCTTGGTTCCCTCCTGCATTTTCCTCTCCATCCTTGCTGCTGGCTCATCCTCCTCCGCCCAGTCATTAAATTCTGAGGCTTCTCCAAGTTCACTTGCAGTTCACTGTCTCACGCTCGATCCCTGCCTGAGAATTCCTGAACCCCACCTCCACTCTCTTCTGAGATCCTTATATACACAGGCCATTGTCCTCAGAGCCTCTGTAAGGTTTTCAGCAATAGACATTCCAAATTCAACACTGTACACATCGAAATTCATTATTCTTCCCTTGCCCTCCAGAAACTCATTTTCTTCCAGGGGTGTCAAAGCGAGGGACTAAAGCCACGACCCACACATGTGGAGACATGAAGACTTGGGGGACACCGACCCTCAGCCTTCCTCTCTCTCATTTCCCCAGACAACCCATCTCCAAGTCAAGGGGACTTGCCCCCCTGGGTCTCCGTCAAGTCTCCATCTTCACGTCCCCTCCTCCTGGAATCCACGCTTGCCTCTGCCCCCACCTCCTAACCCGTCCCACCAGACCTGGCTGGTCCCCTGCATCTGCTCTCTACCTGGTGGATACAAAGTTCTTGACCGAATGCAAGTCTGATCAAATCACCCTCTGCCTAAAACCTGTGGGCAGCTCACCTCAGCCCCTCCCAAGGCCCACAGGCTCTCCATGGTCTGTCCCTCCCTCAGCCATCAGCTTCATCTCTGTCCTGACCCCAGGATCCCATGCCTTTGGTGCTCCCCACCCCCACCACGGGGCCCCGGGGGCACCCCCCTTCACCTGTAAGGCATCCTTGATCTTCAGACAGGTAAATCGTATTTCCCCTTCAGCTCTCAGCCAAAACAGGATTCCTAAGACAGTGGTTCCTAAACCCTCGTCTGGTCAGGACCACTCACAGTGCCTTCCAAGGCCCTCTGCCTTCCTTCGGCTGCCCTGCCTGCCACCACTGTTCTTTTCTGTTTGTGTCTGAGATTATGTGGTTGCAGGTCCCTGGACTCTAAGCTCCAAGGGAGTGAGACCCATGCCTAGTCCTCCAAGTCCTGTACAAATCCACAGGGCCCAGGCCAGAGCCTGGCACAGAGTAGATACTTGATAAACATTTGTTGAATGAGTATCAGTGGGTGTTTTCCCCCTTTTCCTGCAGACTCTGTGATGTGAAGCAAGTCACTCAGGAGTGGAGAATCGGTTCTGGAGTTACCAGCCCAGCAAGTTTCACCTCTTAAGCAACCTGATCTCACCAATGTCACCAAACATCTCCAGCTCCTCTGGCAGAGACAACCTGTCCTTCAGAGATAGACGAGAGGGGCATGAACTCCTCCTGCTTACTGGTAGTACTGGAAGTGTTTTCCTGGGGGAGCTATCGAAACCCCTGAAAAAGTGAGCTTGTGGATTTCATGAGCTCACATCATCCCTAGGCCTCAGGAGAACAGACCAGGGATGGAGATCACAGCCATGCCCCGGGGCTCCCCGCCCGCAAACCCACATGAGTCACCCCGCGGTGCTGGAAAGAACTGCCTTGACACGAGTTCAGATTCTTCAGCCAACTAAGTAATAAAATGATAAAAGGTCACATTGTCATATTTAGCCTCAGCAACAGGCTATAAATTTGTAAGTGTGCTTTGGAATTAAGTTCCTGCTCTAAAATTTAAAAGGATACTTAGTCACCTTAATTTTCTTTTCATTTTAAAAACAAATTATTCTCTTTATCCTCTGCAAAGGGAAAAGTCATGACACCCAACTCCTAGTAAGTTATCTTTGCCAGGACAACAAGCAGGGATCCATGGGCAACATGAACATTTGGGGTAAGGTGGGGGGAAGGGGGACCAGGAGTTACTGGTTGGTCAGAGAGCCTCACTGCAGACAAAGAGGTGATTCCATTACTGTTGGTTATAAGGATGCTTTTGTCTCACCTGGGTGACCTCAAAATGCTTGACCTCAAGTCATCTCTGTCAGGATAAAACTTTAAAAAAGAGAAAAATATTTTAAGGAAAAAGAAATTTTCAGCTGGAAGGGATGCAGATCTTTCAGCCACGGTGAAGTCACACAGAACAGAGTCGTCTCAGAAAGAGGGTCTACAGTGTTTGTTTTCTCTGACTTATTCCCTTAGACCCTCAAAGTTCATCTGTGCCGCTGCTTTGCAGTAATGTAGCGCTGCTTTGTAATAATGCCTTCTTTTTGTGGCTGAATAATATTCCAGTGTATGGTTAGATCCATGTCCTTTATCCATCCCTCTACCGTTGGACACTTAGTTTCCCTGTCTCAACTGTTGTGAATAATGCTGCAAGGAACAGGAAATCCTACCATTTGCAACAGCGTGGAATAAACTCGAGGGCATTATGCTAAGTGAGATAAGTCAAACAGAGAAAAATAAGTACTCTATGAATCTTAAGGGGCTTTCCAGGTGGCGCTAGCGGTAAAGTATCCTCCTGCCAATGCAGGAGTCACAAGAGACGCAGATTCAGTCCCTGGGTGGGCAAGATCTCCTGGAGAAGGAAATGGCAACCCACTCCAGTATTCTCGCCTGGGAAATCCCATGGACTGGAGGGCTACAGTCCATGGGGTCACGAAGAGTCGGACACAACTTAGTGACTAAATAACAACAACAGCAGCATATATGCAGAAATTAATCTCTATGTCCTAACATGGAAGAATCATCAAATATAATGTTATCTGAAGACAGAAAAACAGAAATACCAATACTATTTCTCGTTATAATACTTATATACTATAATGGCATATTACCTCTTTTATCAGGTTAATGACTCGTGTGTTCACAGGGATGAAAGTAAACTTGCAGGGACTTGTATAATTTTTACAGGTATTATAACAGCTCCCCTCCCCCATCACACACGTGCATAAACTGATCAGGTCGGTAAAGATGAAGAGCCCAGGAGAGGCATCCTGGTCTCATCCAAAACCAATTCTTGGCCAACAGAGTGAGTCTAGCGCGTTCCCCATGGAAGGCCAGAACCTGCCTTACAGGGAGGAAAGGAAAAAGAGAGGAAAAGAAACTTTGGAGAGGGATGACCCACAGGATGGGCAAGGAGATCAGGAGAGCCTCACGCCCTGAGGGGGCCAGAGGCCACAGAGGAGGACCTTCTGGAAGAGGAGGCACACAGTCTCCCAAGATGAGACCCACTGGCCTCCATTGACCTCCCTGCCCCCTTCCTCCCAGGATCACTGGAGCAGCTCTGTAAAACCCCCAGGGGTGCCGCGAGGGAGGGGCCAGACTGAAGGACCCTCAGCAGCTGAGTGGGTGGGACTTCTGGTGGGCGTGGCTCCCTAGAAGGCCCAGGTGCAGGTGCTGCGGGAAAGATGCTTCGTCGGGACCAGAGGAAGGTGTGGAAGCCAGGACACGAGCATCCTTGAGCATAAGCAAAGGGCGAATCAGAAGCAAAGTGATTTCATGGTGGTGGTTAAGTCATTAAGTCATGCCTGACTCTTGCACTCCCATAGGCTATAGCCGGCCAAGATTCTCTGTCCATGGATTTCCCAGCAAAGAATACTGGAGTGATTTCACGAGGCTCAACCACTTTCAGTGAATTCCATCCATTTGCTCATCTAACTATAGCCTGCTTCTGAAGATGCCAGCAGACTGGACACCAGACTCCCATCCAGGTGGTCCAGGTGCAAGTGACTGTCCCAGCTGGCACCAGTGTGGCAGCCAACCACAGCCCAGCTTTCAAAGGAACCTTGGCTTGCAGGTACTGAGGTTTCAGGCACTCCCAACCACAGGCCCTTCCAGGGCCATGACTGGCCATCCATTTGCCCACAGATGGCCTGAACCCAAGTCCTCTTTCTGCAGAGGCGCCTTTAAGAAGTCTTCCTGGCGCTGTTGCTTTTTTACTTCTGGTAATAGCTCTAGAAGAACAAAGCTCTTTGTTTAAGGGGGGCCCAGGGATCTCCTAATTGCCACAAGGCACATGAGAGGTTCCTAGACTTTCTAAACAGTTTCTCTTTTAACATTAAATATTAAGTTCCTAATGTTTGGCCAAAATGTAGATGCTCCCTCAGGAGGGGGATGTTGTGCGCTCAGGAAGATCACGGAGGCTGGTAAGTGATGCTGCCCCACCCCTCACCTTAGAACCGCAAAGCTCAGCGCACACCCAGGTGGGCACAGGCTGACCTGAGCCCCAAATCCAACAACGCTGTACTGGAAACACAACAGGCTCCCTACTCATGTGGCATCGGGGCTTCTGGCTCTCATTAAATCTGTTCCCACATTGCATCAAACTGTGGTCCACCTGTCCAGCCCAGATTCAATGTATGGGGTCACATTTGTAGGAGTACTTTCAGAATCTGTAGGAGCTCCCATCCACATCACGCCAGGACCACCTTCCCAACCCCTCTTTCTCCCTCAGTGGTTGATACCTCATTTTTCCCCAGAATTTTCCTTTTGTAACTAACAGCAGTTTCAGGGACACTCGACACTGTAACTGAAATCTCAGAAAAGCCGAAGAGATGAGAATGAAGCCCTTTAACCCGAGGACCCAGACACCCCTTCAACCCCTTCAGGCTTTGGCATTGCTCATGAGCTTTGTGCAAAAGACGACATCAACATGCCTTTTCCAGACACAAGACCAATTTTCAAGATAATGTGGTGCTTGGGCAGAAAGTCTATACTGTGATAAAAGGTTATCTGGTCACAATTTTATGATACAGACCTCAAATCTTCACACAGAGGGAATCTCTGTCCTGGGCTAACCGGTCGTTCTCTGCATGCAAGGGAGACCACGTACACACCAAGCCCAGTTCACGATGCTAGGCTTCTGCAGTGTTCAGGAAAACAGAGAGGAAATAACAGAACACCAAAAACCAACAAAATCAAGCTCCTCCACCTGACTCACATTGCCCTAACTAGTTCTGCAGGACTTAAGCAATTCTGTCTTATATTTGCAGAATGGTCTATAGGGAGTATTTAATCTTCAGGTATGAGTCAGGCATTATTAGCACCATTAAACACTGAGGACCCTGGGATGTGACTTCTCTAGCCCCTCTGGTTCATAGCACTATATGGGAGCCCTTCTCCAAGGAACCTAAAGCGATGAAAGCACAAGTTTCCATGGCAGCTGCAATGGCTGGACAGATACTGAGTGTGGCCAAGCTTATGAGGAGGAAATTATGCTACATTGTCCTTTGAGGACAGGATGATGGACTCACTTCTCTCACCTGCTTACTCACCCTGGAAACAATTAGAAGGAAATCTTCCTCCACAATTTGAGGAGAACTGGGGTTCAGCAAAGTCATTCATTCCTAGAGACCCCTGCACAGGAGCCCCTATTGACTCACTGGACCTGCAGGCGGGGTGGGGGCAGGGAGGCATCTCCACAGGAGGAAACAAGACAAAGGAACAGGCTGGCCGTGTCAACCTCCAGGTTTCCTGAGAGTCTGGGTTGCCTGGGATGGAGAAGGCATGGCTTAGAGGAACCAGGCCAAGACCCCACCCCTGGGGCTGTGAAAATGAGAGGACAGGACCAGGCCACTCAGGCTCTTAGGAGAAATTAAGCTTATTCCTAAGCATCTGCCTTTACTCGGGCAGAAAAGGAGTGACAGGAAACCAACTCTGTCATTTTATCTCCTTTTAAAAAACACTTTGGGCTTCCCTGATAGCTCAGTTGGTAAAGAATCCACCTGCACTGCAGGAGACCCTATTTCAATTCCTGGGTCAGGAAGATCTGCTGGAGAAGGGATAGGCTACCCAGTCCAGTTTAAATCTGGTATAAGTGAAGGCTTACTTTTGATTGTGTTACTGTTCAATCCAAGATATTTTTATAATAGAACTTTGACTGTACTAATAACCAGCCACAAGCTGCCACAATGATAAGCGGTGCACTCCAAGACACACAGACAGGCCAGCCTGGGCACCTGGGAGGCATCCCCACCGAGGAGCACCTGCCGTCCTGTCCGCCACTTTTCGGGGCTGGAAAAGCTTTGGGACCACTGCAGACTCCAGCTTTAGCTGGGGGTGGTCCACCCGCAAAGCAGGAGGAGGTGAGGACAAAGGAGGTCTTGGCCGTCCCCCTTTCACCTCCTGTTTTGAAGATGACGAAGCTCAGCTCTGAAGGAGCCCAACTTCACATCCCGAGGGGCTGCGGCTGACTCCCACCAGGGCCCTCCTCTTTCCTCTCTCTGCTCCCCTCCCCCACACCGAAGACCCTCGCCCCTTCCTGGTTGAAGAGAGGCAAGTCCAGCGCCAAGAGGAAAGTGAGAGCCCAGGTGATGGGAAGACCTCAGCCGTGTGGCTTTGCCGCCACTTAGACGTGTGTTCGCAGGAGCAGAAGTGTAATGACTGCTGTGGCCCTGTGGCTTCAATGGAAACAAAATATTAATAGGAAAACCATTTTTTCCATCTCACCTTCTGATGTAGTGAATGAGCTTTTGGCAGCTAGCTCTAGTTTGCTTTGCTAATTTTAAAATAAGTCTGCATTCTAGAGCGGGTGCCCAGGAAGCACTGTGAAGGCTACCCTGTGAGGCCACACCACGGCCACCACTAACCCTGTCCCCTCCCAGGGCCACACAGCTGATGCGTCCTTCCTCCATGCTCCTCGCTCTGGGGTAAAGTAACTTGGTCCAGGATCTAAATGTTGGTTATTTGTAATGTGCTTCTCTCAAAACTAACCCACAGATACAACAAAGGGATGATTTAGTAAATTATAGTATACAAGTATGCTATAGTTTTATGTAACAACTTTTTAACATGAAATAGGTTTATATGAACTGATTTTTAAAAATATATTGTTAAGCAAAAAGAGACTCTGTCAGTGTATACAGTGCAATCCAATATAGTAGAAGCACCATAAAACCATGTATAAGACATACATGTGGTTGGATGGAGGGGCACAGCGGACAGTCTGGTGTGACAGCAAGCTATCAGCCATGGTGATGCCAGGAGACAGCTAGAGGGGAGAGGGGAGTCTCATTGAACTCATACACTTCAGAAGAATGAAGCACTATTTAAAAAAAAAATTTCTGCTTTTTGCATTTTTGTTTTTTCTAAAACTTTCTGTTATATTTCCATAAAACTCCTTTTTGTTTAACATTTTTAATGAAACCCTGTCTCCCGACCTCCCATCTCCACTCCAATCAGAGAGGCCTGCCTGGCTCAGGCTGCAGCATCAAGGCTCTCAGCAGTTTCTCTGGGCCTTCATATCCCATTGAAACCGCAGAGGAGTGGACAGGCGTGGACCTGGGGCCACAAAAGACTGAGAGCCTGAGGTCATCACAGCCCATCCCCATCAAGGCGAGGGCGTCCAATCCAAATGTACATGTGGCAAATCTGTGACAAACAGCTTATCTTTGTGGGTCTTCCTTACCAAGAAGGAGACCAAGATTGTAAAAACCAGGACATCACATCACCTTACCAGAGCTGGCTTGGAAGCAGTCTCTCCTAACATATTGTCAAGGGCAGAGCATTTCCCAACTCTCATTGTGCTCCAGAGAGCAGTGAAATTGACTTCATTCCACAGAGGGAAGAACAGGCTTCAGAAACAACTAAGGCCAAGCATATCTCATTTTGCCTTTGATTTCACTTAGATGTCCTTCAACAGATGAACAGATAAAGAAGCTGTGATAGGTATAGACAATGGAATATTACTCAGCTATAAAAACGAACACAACTAGGGTGGATGAACCTAGAGCCTATTATGCAGAGTGAAATAAGTCAGAAAGAGAAAGACAAATATCATATATTAATGCATACGTATAGAATCTAAAAAGATGGAACTGATGAACCTATTTGCAGAGCAGCAATGGAGACACAGACATAAATAACAGACCTGTGGACACAGTCTACAATTTGGACACAAATTGCCTGCAATCTCCACTTCTAAAGAAGAGAATAAATTAGGCTTCCTCCCGCCCTCTCTAGACTCTACTTCTCTTAATATCTCAAGACGGCTCCTTTTACTAATTCATTGGGTCTTTTCAAGGAGAACTAAAAGGATCTTTCAAGCTGCAATAAAACAACTTGTATTATGATGTTTATACGACTGTCCAGGTGGCTCAGTGGGTAAAGAATCTTCCTGCAATGCAGGAGACCCAGTTTGATCCCTGAGTCAAGGAAGATCCCCTGGAGAAGGAAATGGCAACCCACTCCAGTATTCTTGCCTGGAGAATCCCATGGACAGAAGAGCCTGGTAAGCTAAAATCCACTGGATCACAAGGAATCAGACACGACTGAGCAACTGAGTGCAAGTACACAGTCTCATTCTATGATGTTTATTATTTGTGTCTGTGGGTTTGTGCTTACGTATACATTTTACAGTACACAAGAAGCCATGTTATAACAATAAAAGATGAGTGAAACCACAGGGACTCTGATACATCTGATCTTCTACTTCTGGGGAAAGCCTGTTGCCCACTGCTGTAACAGGGCGAGCACACACTCGCTGAACTCCTGCCATGGACTCTGGGGTGTGGATTAGTTGTCACTGTCCTCCAGGAGTGGTCCTGAGCCTGCCCACAGTGCTGCCGTGTATGCTTCATTCCTCTGATCCACCTCATGGGTACAGCACTGTGTATAAACAGGTATGCTTATTGCCTCTGCCTTCCCAGATGTGTTTTCATTTTTTGTCTTCCTCTTCCCCATATCTGCCAGGCACTTTCTACCTGCTTTGATCACCTAATTTACATCCTGAATCCTCCCTTAGTCCTAACACTGAATTTACATCTCAGTGAAGCCTTGTCTGCCAAAAAATATCACTTTATTCAGGGTTTTTTTTTTTGGTCTTTATTTTTTTCAATCTGAAATCTTTTTTATTAAATTTATTTTTAAGTGAAACAAAGATGAATATTTTTAATGATAAACAATTCATAAAGAAGATAGACATCATAAACCATTAGACACCTAACTTTGTGTGTTTTTATAAGTTGGAAAATAAAGTGGCTTGGAAAAATAACTCTTTCTTAACATGAGAATTATAAATCCTCCAGCTCCACTGAAGAGGTGAAGGAGACTGGAAAGAGCTCACCTTAAGTGCAGATGGCAAATTAATTTACTATAAATGTGCTGGCTGTCTATCACTTGGCCAAGCTGAACCTCCAGGGCAATTGTTTCCCAGGGACTGAAAGAGTCCCTACAGGGACACGACATCAAGAAAAGTGTCTCAGGAGATGGAGCTTTCAGGGAACGACTGAAAGGGTCCCCAGGGATGTTTGGGGTGATTTACAGTGAGTTCTCAAGCCACATGGGGCCTGGTTATGGGGTGGGCGGGAATGGCCATCCCTGCAACATGCATCGCACCCATGGATTCACTCAGTGGGCTTCAGGTGATCCATGCCTGCTCTGAGACAAGGCTGCCAAGGCCTTTCTTTCCCAATATCATGTCAGTTAAGTAACTTGAGATCTGCTCATGGTGTTTCTTTCAGCACATTTGGAAATGCCTATGTCTGGTGCAGGGTTTGTTCATGCAAATGTTGGATTTTTACAGGCAACCTGGGAAAACCACAACACAGAGGGTACAGTAAAACCCTGTTGGGAGAAGCATCAACAACCTCAGATATGCAGATGATACCACCCTTATGGCAGAAAGTGAAGAGGAACTAAACAGCTTCTTGACGAAAGTGAAAGAAGAGAATGAAAAATTTAAACCTCAACATTCAGAAAACTAAGATCATGGCATCTGGTCCCATCACTTCATGGCAAATAGGTGGGGAAACAGTGGAAACAGTGACTGACTTTATTTGGGGGGGGGGGCCAAAATCACTACAGATGGTGATTGCAGCCATGAAATTAAAAGACGCTTACTGCTTGGAAGAAAAGTTATGACCAACCTAGATAGCTTATTAAAATGCAGAGACATTACTTTGCCAACAAAGGTCCGTCTAGTCAAGGCTATGGTTTTTCCAGTAGTCATGTATGGATGTGAGAGTTGAACTATAAACAAAGCTGAGTGCCAAAGAATTGATGCTTTTGAACTGTGATGTTGGAGAAGATTCTTGAGAGTCCCTTGGACTGCAAGGAGATCCAACCATTCCATCCTTAAAGGAGATCAGTCCTGAGTGTTCACTGGAAGAACTGATGTTGAAGCTGAAACTCCAATACTTTGGCCACCTGATGCAAAGAGCTGACTCATTGGAAAAGACCCTAATGATGGGAAAGATTGAAAGAAGGAGGAGAAGGGGACAACAGAGGAGATGGTTGGATGGCATCCCCGACTCAATGGACATGAATTTGGGTAAACTCTAGGAGTTGGTAATGGACAGGGAGGCCTGGCGTGCCGCAGTGCATGGAATTGCAAAGAGTCGGACATGATGGAGCAACTGAACTGAACTGAACTGAACTGAATGGTAAAACGACAGCTTCTGCCTCCACCTTCACATCAAATAAATAAACTGAGAGATCAGCGCAAGTAGGCCTAGCCTCTTCTGTTGGGGTGACCATCAGGATTACTCACTGGGTCTGAACAACTTCCAGAGTGGGCCACAGGCCCTCCTCCAAATGAGCTCACAGCAGAAAATGGAGGCAGGTGGATGGGGCAGTGCCTCGGAGGGAGCATCAGAGGAGGTCAGTCCTCAGGGGCTGTGGACTCCGTCAGCACCAAGCAAAGGAGCATCTGCGTGCAAAGTAGGCAACTAGACAGAGTGGCTTCTCCTCTCAGGGCTCCCCCTCCTCCCAAGAGCACCGCCCCTGGAGACCTCAGGGAAGGGAAAGCTGCTTCAGTCCTCCAGGAGGCGCTGGACTAAAGCGTCGAGCAGACGTGATGTCAGAGCAGGGATGACTCCGCCCCTGGGACCCGAGAGGAGCGGACCAACCACAGGACACAGAGGACAGTGGGAATGAGGGTCACCCGGAAGGGACGGCTCATTCTGTGTTGTGCGTGGCGGTCATTGGCCATATTCGCCCCAGCGAGGGGTGGCTGGAGACGGGCACCAGGGAAAGACTAGACGTGAGGTCACAGACATCTGCCTCCTCCTCGATCTCATTGGAACTGGACTAAGGAAATGGGACCAAAGGACAAAAGAAATAAAAATTTGGTGGAAGTGTGGGGGAAAGAGGGATGGAAAGAAATGTTTATTATTTTAATATAAAAGAAATGATGGGTATATTACAAGTTGTTCATAAAAATTAGAATTTGTGGAAAATAAACATTCCTCCAAAAAAGAGAAACAATGATATTGAAATAATTTTCAAAAGAGAGCTTTTGCTAATTTTCTGGGCCATGTAATTTAGAATACAAAGGAAGACTGAAGATGATGGAAATAACATCCACAAGGCAGATTTTGCTTCTTGGAAGAAGACATGTGCCCATAGCAGCGATGGCTCAGGACTTTCAGCAGCCCTGACAGCTCCTCAATGCAGACCTCCGTCCATCTGGGAGGACAAGCCTGGGAGGACTATTTAATGACACACGTGGAAACATTCAGTGGATTCCCAGGGTCCGGCTGTCTGGTCAGTCCCTCTGTCTGCTGCCTGTCCTCAGGTTTCCTCCTGGAGCATTCTGTGCTCAGGATCCCATCACCTGATCTGGAGGCCACTCAAGGAGCAAAACCTGGTTCCTTTACATTATTGGACTCACCGTCTTAATCAGCAAATGACCAAATAGAATCCCTGGTGCCTAACAGAGTCACCTTGGTCCCCAGACCACAGACATCCAGGCCATCCCTGGCTGGCTGGGGGTTGCATAGAAGGACCCTCAGCCCACCTCTGAGCCCAGGACTCCTGGCGCAGTGTCTGATTATCTTCCAAGCTGGACGCCAGCTGGGAGGAAACATGGCCTGTGGGGGGGGGGGCCACTTGATGAAGTGTTAGTTGGAGAATTTTCCACCGAGCATAAAGCCCAGTGTCTCTCTGCAGATATTCTGTGGGGCAAAGACCCATTGTGTGAGGACAAGTGGCCCACAGGCCCCCACAGTGGACAAGACAAAAGTCTACAAATGAGCATGACCAGGGGACCAGGAGGCTCCCAGTTTGTCCCAGATGCAGGCTTTGCTCGCACGCCCTGGGAGGTGTCTGCAGAGATTTCAGAGGCCCTGAGAGGCAGCTCCAGCAAGGGAGGGTTCAGAGCGGAAAGGAGACACCTGTCCTTTCTTCCTCTCTATCTCGTTGTCAGGCGGCAGCTTCACCAGGTTTCCCTGGGGCCACCTCTGGGGTTCTTAAGCCCACTATGTCCGCAACCTATATTTATGTATTTATAGCTGCACTGGGTCTTCATTGTGGCACACAGTCTTTCTCTAGTTGTGGGAGGGGGCTACTCTCTCTAGTTGTAGTGCACAGGGTTTTCATGGCGGTATCTTCTCTTGTTGCAGAGCATGGGCTCTAGGCACACGGGCTTCAGTAGTCATAGCTCGAGGGCCTTGTTACTCCAAGGCATGTGGGATCTTCCCGGACCAGGAATCGAACCTGTGTCTCCTGCATTGGCAAGGCGATTCTTAACCACTGCACCACCAGGGAAGTCCCACCCCCTATTTTTACCAATAGTTTTATTGGGAACACAAGCTCTCTTCTTCTCTTACTTACTGTCCAAGGTGGCTTTCACCTACAGGACCTGCTGGGGTGGGGGCAGGACCCACGTGGCTGCCAGACTGAAGGTTCTCACACTCTGGCCCTGGACAGAAGAGTCTGCCAGGCCCTGGTTGAGAGGTCATTACCAGGTCTGGTCAGCTCCTATTTGATCAACCCCCACCCCGAGCTGCCCCAGGTTCTGCCTCCCCCTCTGCTCTGATGTGGGCTTCCCACATGCATGCAGGCCCAGATGTCCTTACTGCAGGAGAAAGACAGAAGGAAACGTGTCCTCTTTCATCTCATCTGATGGACACTGACGGCGTTGGCGGGGTCAGGTTCATCCCTGGGCACTGGGTGTGTTCTGGGTGGGGACTGGGGAGCCAGTCACTTTAAACAAGAAGTTTGGAGGAGGCGCTGCTCCAGGAAAAGCATCTCAGGGGCCTCAAGCTGCCCCGTGGTCCTGGCATGGGCTCGACCTGACCCTGTCCTTGACAGGAAGGGACTCAGAGGCCTGAAGGAGGTTCCTTGGGGGCTGTTCCACCCCCTCACTGTGCATGACACGACATCTCCCCATTTTTGGTGTTAAAAGGAGTGCCTGGATGTATTCTAACTCTGGATGAAGGGCACTCTGAAATCTGGCGACTTGTTTTTTCTCCAGAGTACGATTTAAATCCCCTAATTAATCATCCACGCCTGCCCGGGAGAGAGGCACTTTCAGCTCACAGGGAGTTCAGCTGGTCCAAGCTCTGAAGCGAATTTTCAAGCCTGGCAGTGTCCTCCTATGCTGAAAGCAAAGGCTTGATTTCCTACCAAAATTATAACTTTCATGGGAACAGAGGGTAACATAAGATTTGCAAAGCTTTTTGTTTTCTTGTTAATAAGAGAATGTATTTAATGTTAAAATTATCACGATTAATAGTGTTTTTCTTGAACTGGTGAAGCTGACCCACTGGACAGGAATGCTGAGTTTATGGCATTGGATATTAAAAACCCTTTTCAATCATTATTGGCCCTAAAATCAAAGCTATAAACACCCTATGTTGGAAAATACATTCTGCTTTCTGTCTGACGTTTAATTCCAATGAGATGGAATGTTGGATAAGAATTTCTTGGTTATTGATGAGCAGAAAATTTTAACTTTCCAGATAGAGAAATTTCTTCTCATCTATAAATTTTTGTATAAATGATTTACTCAAGACATACATAATATGGAATGCTGAAAGATAGAGAAAAGTATTAAAATACTAAAGCCTTTAATCCTGATTTAGCAAACTCTTTAACTATTCTTTTGAGCCAAGTTCCTTCACAAATATCCTGACTTAATCATCACAGAATCCTTGTGAAATGGGCACATGAGCCCGCTTTACAGATGAGAAAGCATTATCTCATTACCTTTTCCCAAGGTCATATACTACTGAGTAGACATACCATTAAATAACACTGATTCAAAATAGGTTTTATAAAATGCAAACATGATGAAAATCCAAAAACCTAAAGAATTGTTTGTATTTTCTTAACTAATATTTCCGAATTCATACTGTGAAGATCACAAGCACTAATGCAAAGCATCAAAGAAAACAGGACTCGGCCACTGTTGACTGTTAATGTCGCTATCTGAGAGGACTGGTTGGCAGGAAAGAAAGAATGCAGAGATGTCTTTTCTCTTGAGTCTCAACTGTTTCAGGGTCTTCTGTGCAGTCAGGCAGAGGCTGGAGGGTAGTCTGGCTGGTGAGCGCCCTCTGGTGGCACTTTGTGAATGCTCATTGAGTCTTCACGCTTGGCGGGGGGGGGGGGGGGGGGGGGGGGGGCTTCCCTGATGACTCAGACAGTAAGGAATAGCCCTGCAATGCATGAGACCCAGGTTCCATCTCTGGAAGACAGAATACCCACCCCAGTATTCTTGCCTGGAGAATTCGATAGACAGAGGAGCCTGGCAGGCTACAATCCATAGAGTCACAAAGAGTCAGACAGGACTGCGTGACTCAACGACTAACATCTGGAGACCCGCAGGAATGCAGTTCTGTCTCACCTGTAACCTCAAGGGTGGTCCAGACAACCCTTTAGGACAGGAACGCTCTCAGTCTGACGAGTGACTTGACTTTTCAGCCCTCACTTCAATGCAACAGTGGCCTAAATTGTGTCAAATTATATAGAAATATGTATCTCACAATATTGTAATTATCATTCAATTTAAAATATAACAGAAAGAAAAAAAAAAAAGGTGTCTCACACTGCCACCCAGACTCCCCAGAAGACTGATTTTAATGGTCTAAAATATTTTACCTCCTAATGAGTGTTTTCAACAAGTATCTGTATGAGAAGAGGATGAGAGCCTTTGGGGGTCCCAGCTAAACAATTTAAGCAGACCCGTTACCCCTGCTCCAAACCCCCAGAGTCACATCCAGGGCCACGAAGAACCAGCTGCCATTGCCTTAGCAGGCCACCCCTACCCTCTGGCATCCACCAGGAGTCACAAATTAAACCCGCACTTATGAATGTTTCTAGGAATTTGCTTCCTGGGCTCAAACACTAAGTTTTTAAAACTCTTTTTAACTTATCCAAAAATCAACAGAGGGTTAGTATTTTCTGCTTGCTAGACTGTTAACTTGGCAATTTGTTCTCCGTGCAGGACTGGGTACAAAGAGACCAATTCAAAGCATATATTTATTCATGTCTAAAGCTGGAACATCTATGGAATGTTCACATTTTAGCACTCTGAGGAAGGCAAAAAAAATTATATTTAAATGTCCCTGTGAAAAATAATCTGTTTCTTTATCAGAATGCCCTATGAACTTTAGCGATAGTGTTGATTAATTTCTAAACTAAGAAGTTAAAATAAATGAAAGGATTCAAGGGAAAAAAAAATGGCATTTCCTAGAGGCTCCTTTCCAAAACTAAGTTTGCCTTATTGAAAACTTCAGGAAGAAGTGCAACTGTCTGCGAAAGGTGTGGGCTGGACAGGGTGACCCTCATCACACACACTCTGTGCCCAAGTTCAAGTTTAGCACTAAATTGTGTATTTCACTGTATCAACATCTCTAATTCACAGCCTACCTCTCCCAATTTCAGACATACGTCCAAGTCTCTGTCATTATTTTCACTACTTGCTCTATTAGGAATTTCTCCAAGTATCACCTCTGACAAAGGGAAAAATAAGCTTGCCTTTCCAACAGGTGACCTTGTATTTGCTACGAATCTCAGGTTGAACCAGCTGGTTGACTAGAAGCCTGTGTTTTTTCTGCTGCTGGGAATCCTTCTGGATTTCCTTTCCTCTCTCAAGTAGAGCCATTTCTAACTTAATACAAACAAGAATACTCCAAAACTTCATTTTCCATGGATGACTTAAGACCTCAATCACATTACCCCCATAGAAATGCAATTAGAAATGGTTGTTTTCTGAAGTCAGTCTGTGAACGATGGATGTGATGTGCATTACCATGGAGGCTGAGGGTTCCAGGTCCCCACACAGGAGAGACTTGTGACCACTCTCACCTGCATTTCATTGAAAGTCTCTGAAGGGGTGAACCCAACTCAAATGTGAAAGCAGAGTCTGAGCACAGACAGCAACGCAGACGGCTCCCTGAGTCTCAGTTCCTTAGTATTCTGACCTTGGGGTCATTCAGAAATGTCCACTCAACAGATCCTTAGCCCTGACTATGGCCATGATGCTACCGTGGCCGGTCCCCTGGTCGTGTCTCCCCCCATCCACAGTCCACACATCAGCCCAGCTGATTGCCAATGGACACACTCCTCCACCATAGAATTTACCAGGTCAGTGCCTGGTATCCAAACTAGAAATCCATTCTCTCATTCAAAAGAAATGTATTAAGCTTCGGTACCTGGTGATGGATATGGAAACATGAATATAAAGTGATTAGACCTGTGAAAACTGCCTGTACTCCTGCTTCAAATAAATGTCACCTACCAACTCACCAGCGATTAGATGGAGAGTGACCTGGAGAGCTGTTATGAGTCAGAGCCTGCATTCAGACTGTCTGCAGCCCAATCTGGGCCACTCCCTGCTGTCTCTGACTCTGAAAATTTTCCTGAAATGTCTCTGGGCCCTGCTTTCTTATCTGCAACATGGAACTAGTAAGAGTGTCCACTAGGATTATTGTGAAGAGTAGATTGTGAATTCAAGTCATTGGTTAAATAGGGCTTCCCTGATGGCTTAGACAGTAAAGAATCTGCTGCAAAGCAGGGGACCTAGGTTCAATCCCTGTGTCAGGAAGATCCTTTCGAGAAGGAAATGGCAAGCCACTCCAGTATTAATGCCCGACATGTGGTATGCATTCAATAAATGTTAGCTATTAGGATTATTATTCATTAGTATTAAAGTGGGGTTTCAAATGTTTAGTACATGCTAATGATGGGTTAAAAAAAGAAGAAGAAAATTAGAAAATAAATAATGATTATGATGTCACCATAACAAAGAACAGAAAAGCCTTATGTGGAAGAAACTTCTGTGGAAGAAAGTGAAGCCAAATATGTCCTTTTCTTTTTTGGGTGTCGTGCAGTTCGTGGGATCTTAACTTCCTGACAGGGGATCAGAGAGGGGCCCTCAACAGTGAAACTACAGAGTCCTAACCACTGAACTGCCAAGAAATTTCCCAGTCAAATATTTTCAATGGTGTGTTGGAGTTAGATGGCGCAGTGGTAAAGAATCTGCCTGCCAATGCAGGAGACATAAGTGACGCCATTTCCATCCCTGGGTCAAGAAGATCCGCTGGAGCAGAAAGTGGCAACCCACTCCAGTATTCTTATCTGGAGAATCCCATGGACAGAGGAGCCTGGGGGGCTACATGGGTTTTCAAAAGAATCAGACACAACTGAGCATGCAGCATGTTGGAGTGGAAAGATGATGGGAAGTTTTTTTTTTTTTTTTCCCCTTTTCTCTATTGTTGAAAGATAAACTGAGTCGTGTTAAAAGTTTTCAGAGTTTATTTAAGCAAAAATTAATTCAAACCAGGCAGCATCCAGGCCAGCTGATGGAAGGGAGGTCAGAGGAGCCAGCTGTATGAAATGAAAGACTTTTCCAGGCAGAAGGGAGCCAGAGGCAGAAGTTACCCTGGGCAGGAGATTCCCCTAGTGGGGACTATGGGGCAGGTGACTGGTGGGTTCGTTCCTGGGAAAGCTGAACCCATAATTAGGTCATGGTTTGGACGTGGGGCTTAGCATGTTGTTGTCACGTTAGTCACTCAGTTGTGTCCAACTCTTGGTGATCCGCCAGGCTCCTCTGTTGAATTCTCCAGGCAAGGATACTGGAGTGGGTTGCCATGCCCCCCTCCAGGGGATCTTCCAGACCCAGGATTGAACCTAGGTCTCCTGCATTGCAGGCAGATTCTTTACCATTTGTGCCACCAGGGCAGCTCATTAGCTAGCCATGAGCAGCACCATTTGGGGCCTGATGTCTTGTTTTTAACACTATATTCCAAAGGATCTTCCCCACAAAATGAAATTGCTTGTATAATTTTAATGTCCCTTAAGAAAATAAAAACCATAACTGCTAACCAATAAGTACAATAATAAAGCTGCTGCTGCTGCTGCTAAGTCTCTTCAGTCGTGTCTGACTCTGTGCGACCCCATAGATGGCAGCCCACCAGGCTCCCCCATCCCTGGGATTCAATAATAAAGCTACTTGCCATTACAAGAAAAATTAGTTGTTGAAAGGTGTATACCCTCGGCACTTCAAGCTTCCTTTAAAGCTGATCATGTAGGTCACTTTCTGCTTTGCTCATCGATACAGGGCACCAAGTGCTACAGCATCCAGAGTGAAACCTAAGGACATGTGCCGGGGTCCTGTCCCAGTTGGATCCAGGGTATCCCAAGTGTGACAGCGACGGTGAATGAATGAATGAATGAGAGAGGAAAGAATAGATAGAGGCTGATATTCTTTGGTTTACACAGAAAGCCAATAAAGCCCCAAGACAAGGGACTTGCACCGTTCATGTAGGCCGCAGGCGCCTTCCCGGTCTCCCGAGGCAGTGAGGATGCAGAATGCCTTCCCGTTCAGGTCTTAGAAGTCCAGGCAGATAAGTGAACACAGAGGGCCCCTGTGTTCCAAGGGATCATCCTGAAAAAGAGAGGGAGGGAGAGGGAGAAAGAGAGAGAGAGAGAAAGAAAGAATTGACACGGGGAAACCAGGCTTACGTGGAACTGGTCCATCACTTTATTTTTCAGGGAAACTTTTATACCTTGACTTGTACATAGAGGGAAATGAAAGATGCAAAGTCATACAGAGTCAGCCCAAACATTACATCTGTTTTGTCTTTATCGAAACCAGGATGTTTTTCTGCATACCTTTCCCATAAACAATGTTGTGTACATTATTTTCTGGCCTTGGAGGCCTGTGGACATTTTATGACCCTCTTTTGATAAAGGCTGCTCAACCAAAAAACTTATTTTCCCTTAAAGTGTTTCTTTTTCTTTATATTTCTAATCTATGTCAGCCTCAGTTCAGCTCAGTTCAGTTCAGTTGCTCAGTCGTGTCCGACTCTGCAACCCCATGAATCGCAGCACGCCAGGCCTCCCTGTTCATCACCATGTCAGCCTCAGAAAGTATTAAACAGAGTTACATTCTCACAGAGCAAAGGTGCAGTGAGTTACAACAAAGAAAGAACCAATTAGCTCAAAGGCCTGATATGGTTAATTCCAAGGCTATTGCTTGTTTTTCTTAAATTCCAACTACATTAACTATTGCACTCCCAGGTGCACAGTGGATAAAAGATATAGGAACTTAGCAGCAAGCATTGGCTCAACAATGAAATCCTACACCAGCACTACTCTAATAGCTTTTAACTCTTTGAAAGGCTCTATATTTTTAGAATGTTTTAGGCTTCCCATGCCTCTCAGAGTTGGGAGGCTGTGAATAATCACATGCGTAGCTGCAAGAGTCTGGATAAACCTGTCAGACAAGCTAGAAAGCCATCAGAGGGGTTTGATTTGAAATATTCCTCTCATGCCCAAGAGACTTATCAACTAGCCCTAAGCTGATTTTTTCCAGAGAAAGGTGGTTGGGGATAGCCCTCTGTTAATGTCAGAAGAGTTGGCGAAAGGCATAAAATAGTAAGACAGATTCTGGTTTTGGGGTAGATGCTCGAGCAGGTCCAGGGAGTCCCTTGAATCCTGATCCGCCTTTGTCTGTCAGGTCTTCTCCACATGACCTTTGTTATAGGTGGGATCTCCCATGGTGGCTCCCAGCAGACATGTAACAGTCTGACTTCCTAATGCGAACTTGGTCAATCTCCGATGCCCAGAAGACCATCTGTCTCCCTTTAATGTCTGAGATAACCATCCATATGTTTCAGGTTTACCGCTCCAGCCCTAATGCATCTGCCAAACACATGAATATTTAAATATCTAAAAACACTGCATCAGCAACAACAAAAAAAGAGCGACTTATTTACAGCTGGGGGTGGTTTTCACATTGCCCCACAGAGGGGCTAAGAATGGGCTGGGCCTCAAATCCATTTCCCAGGGAGGGACTAAAGACCCCCAAAGGAAAGAACCTCCATCCTAAAAAGAGCTAAGCGTGCAGAGAACTTGCATTGTCCCAGACCCAGGCTATGTGTCTAACATACATCATCTCATTTCATGCTCAACTGCTCTGTGAGGTATGAGATGTCATTCACTTGTGATACTGTGATTAAATATACACTTGGTCTTCTTCCCGGGTTGGGGTTGCTGGCACAGAGCTCCTAAAACTCCTGGAATTTCCTACCTGATAAAAGACATAAGGTGTCTTTTTTTATTCATCACAAGCCCTATTCCATTACACTAGAGTTTAAAGTAACAGTGGTTTTTGGAAAGTCCCCCAAGGATGGAAGCTGGTTACCAGGGAGACCAGGGGAGTGACTAGAGGGTCGGAACTTTCAGCTCCAGCCCCCTGACCTCTTGAGGGATAGTTCGTCACCAGTGGCTGATGATTCCATCAGTGGTGCCTAAGCAGTGACATCTGCACAGACCCCAAAAGACTGGACTGGAGAGCTTCCAGGTTGGTGACCACGTGGTGGGCATGGAACCTCCATTCTCTGCACACGCCTTGCTCTGGCCATCTCTTCTGGCTGTTCCTAAGTCTTATCCTTTAAAATAAACTGGTAATCTTTTTTGTTATATTCACTAGTGTGTTGTACTTTTTAGATTCCACATACAAATGATATCATATAATGTTTGCCTTTCTCTGTCTGATTTATTTCACTTCGATAATACCCTCCAAGTATTATGTTTCTAGAAATGGCAAAATTTCATTCTAGGGAGGTCAGGATGGATGGAGGGGTGGAATATAGAGGTAGGGGATTAAGAAGTACAAACAATTATGTATAAAATAAGATACAAAGATATACTGTACAACATGGGGAGCTTAGCCAATACTTTAAAATAACTATGTGCTTAGTTGCTCAAGTCGTGTCCGACTCTGTGTGACCCCATGGAGTATAGCCCACCAGGCTCCTCTGTCCATGGGGATTCTCCAGGCAAGAATGCTGGAGTGTGTTGCCATGCCCTCCTCCAGGGGATCTTCCCAGCCCAGGGATTGAACCCAGGTCTCCCACAAGGTAGGCAGATTCTTTACCATCTGAGCCACCAGGGGAGCCCCAAAATACTGAAGTGGGTAGCTATCCCTTCTCCAGTGGGTCTTCCTGACCCAGGAATTGAACTGGGGTCTCCTGCACTGCACATGGATTTTTACCACCTGAGCTGAGCTACCAGGGAAGCCCAATAATAACTATACATGGAGTATAACCTTTAAATAGTGTGAATCACTATACTGTACACCTGAAACATATAATATATACATAACTATACTGGCTTCCCCAGTAGCTCAGCAGTAAAACATCTGCCGGCAATGCAGGAGACACAGGTTTGATCCCTGGGTTGGGAAGATCCCCTAGGGAAGAAAATGGCTACCCACTCTAGTATTCTTGATGAGAAAATCCCATGGACAGAGGAGCCTGGCATGCTACAGTCCATGGGGTTGTAAAGAGTCAGACCAACTGAGCACACACTACTTTCCATTCTTCAACTGAAAAATAAAATTTAGGAACTGGTAATCTGGAAAGTGAATTGTTTGAGTTCTATGTGCCTCTGTAGGAAATTAATCAAGCCTGAGGAGGGGGGTTAAGGGACTCGCTTAACTACAGCCAGTCGGTCAGAAGCACATGGATTAGGGGATTGGCTGGCGTCTGAAGTGGGGACCACCTGGTAGAACTGAGCCCTGAACCTTCAGGGTTTGACAGTGACAGCAACCCTAGCCACAAAATGGATCCCTAATTCAACATAAACCACCTGGGGAATTCCACCCAGGGTTTAAATCTCTGGGTTTCCGGACCATGAGTCAGAGCATCCTTCCTAAGGATGTGCTCACTCCTGACGCGGGGAAACACCTTCCAGGCATCAGGTGCCCTGGGATTCTGTTCTGCCCTGCTGGAATCCCACAGGGATTCCTGCATCAAGGCTTTTGAACTCCTAAAGCTTTGGGCTCCACCTGGGCATGGAGTCTCCCTGGCGTTAGCTGAACTGTACCAGTCAGCAGACTTCGGCAGAAGGGTAAATGTGCCCGAGGCCTAGAACCTCAAATGGCGAAGAGAATCTTATGGATGTGACTTAAGAGTCTTGAGAGGGGAGATGGTCTTGACCACCATTCTTGACTAAGGCAATCACAGTGTCTTCATGGGCAGCAAAGAAAGGGTTGATGCAGAAAGAAGAGGCCCTGTGAGGAAGGAGGAGGGCTGGGAGGCATGCAGCCACAAGCTGAGGAGTGCCAGCAGCTGCTTGGAGCTGGACGGGGCGGGTGGACTCTCCACAGAGCCCCCAAAGAAGGCATGGCCCTGCTGACCCCTTGATTTCTGCCCAGGGATGTTGATATTGGACTTCTGGCCTCCAAGACTGTTAAAGATATTTTTAAAGCCACCTCGTTTGTGGTTGTTTATGACAGCAGCCACGGGAACGTAATAAGTTTTCAACTGGAGTTCCCATTGTTTCACACTAACTTGACTTCAGACACGAACTTTGGTATTAAAACCCCCTGAGAAATCTTCTGCAGACACAACTATGCTTGCGCCAAGGACGGCTCTCAGAAAAGCCCAACTTGGGAGAAACATCCATTTTCATTGACGTGAAGGAGCAATTCAGCTTGTTAAATACAGGGAAATGCAATTTTCAACTCCAATTTTAGCAATTAGTGTTCCTTTATATGCAAATAGGATCTGTGTTTCCATGCTAACTAGCCAAAGCTAATAAATAAATTCTGTTTCCAATCTTCCAAATGGGTATAATTAGGCTGTTTATTATTTGTCTGTTCAGACAGGATCAGGCTCATTCAGGGTGGTATGGCCACTGACATCTGCTCAGAGCATCTGTCTGTTCAGACCAAATCCTAATTACAAGTCTGAGAGGAGAGTTTTCAGATAAAACACGTTACCTAAAATGGAATCGATTTCAGAGGACTTAGTTAAAACAAACAACTCCTTAAAAGTGGCTCTTCTCCCTGGTAGCATCTTGAACCTAGACATCTTTTCAATATAATGAAATTTTCAACAAATGGAGCATCCTGTAAACACAGGATTATAAGCACTGTTACTGTGGCTCAGATCATGAACTCCTTATTGCCAAATTCAGACTTAAATTGAAGAAAGTGGGGAAAACCACTAGATCATTCAGGTATGACCTAAATCAAATCCGTTATGATTATACAGTGGAAGGGACAAATAGATTTAAGGGACTAGATCTGATAGACAGAGTGCCTGATGAACTATGGACGGAGGTTCATGACTTTATACAGGAGACAGGGATCAAGACCATCCCCAAGAAAAAGAAATGCAAAAAAAGCAAAATCGCTGTCTGAGGAGGCCTTACAGATAGCTGTGAAAAGAAGAGAAGCAAAAAGCAAAGGAGAGAAGGAAAGATATACTCATTTGAATGTAGAGTTCCAAAGAATAGCAAGGAGAGATTTTAAAAAAGCCTTCCTCAGTGATCAGTGTGAAGAAATAGAGGAAAATAGTAGAATGGGAAAGACTAGAGATCTCTTCAAGAAAATTAGAGATACCAAGGGAACATTTCATGCAAAGATGGGCACAATAAAGGACAGAAATGGTATGGACCTAATAGAAGCAGAAGATATTAAGAAGAGGTGGCAAGAATACACAGAAGAACTGTACAAAAAAGATCTTCATGACCCAGATAATCACGATGGTGTGATCATTCACCTAGAGCCAGACATCCTGGAATGTGAAGTCAACTGGGCCTTAGGAAGCATCACTACGAACAAAGCTAGTGGAGGTGATGGAATTCCAGTTGAGATATTTCAAATCCTAAAAGATGATGCTGTGAAAGTGCTGCACTCAATATGCTAGCAAATTTGGAAAACTCAGCATGACCGCACAATTGCACTCATCTCACACACTAGCAAAGTAATGCTCAAAATTCTCCAAGCCAGGCTTCAGCAATATGTGAACCGTGAACTTCCTGATGTTCAAGCTGGTTTTAGAAAAGGCAGAGGAACCAGAGATCAAATTGCCAACATCCACTGGATAGTGGAAAAAGCAAGAGAGTTCCAGAAAAACATCTATTTCTGCTTTCTTGACTATGTCAAAGCCTTTGACTGTGTGAATCACAATAAACTGTGGGAAATTCTTAAAGAGATGGGACTATCAGGCCACCTGGCCTGCCTCTTGAGAAATCTGTATGCAGATCAGGAAGCAACAGTTAGAACTGACATGGAACAACAGACTGGTTCCAAATAAGAAAAGGAGTACGTCAAGGCTGTATGTTGTCACCCTGCTTATTTAACTTATATGCAGAGTACATCATGTGAAACGCTGGGCTGGAGGAAGCACAAGCTGGAATTAAGCTTTCAGGGAGAAATATCAATAACTTCAGATATGCAGATGACACCACCCTTATGACAGAAAGTGAAGAAGAACTAAAGAGCCTCTTGATGAAAGTGAAAGAGGAGAGTGAAAAAGTTGGCTTAAAGCTCAACATTCAGAAAACGAAGATCATGGCATCTGGTCCCATCACTTCATGGGAAATAGATGAGGAAACAGTGGAAACAGTGTCAGACTTTATTTTGGGGGGCTCCCAAATCGCTACAGATGGTGAGTGCAGCCATGAAATTAAAAGACGTATACCACTTGGAAGGAAAGTTATGACCAACCTAGAAAGCATATTCAAAAGCAGAGACATTACTTTGCCAACAAAGGTCCATCTAGTCAAGGCTATGGTTTTTCCAATAGTCATGTGTGAATGTTAGAGTTGGACTATAAAGAAAGCTGAGCGCCGAAGAATTGATGCTTTTGAACTATGGTGTTGGAGAAGACTCAAGAGTCTCTTGGACTGCAAGGAGATCCAACCAGTCCATCCTAAAGGAGATCAGTCCTGGGTGTTCATTGGAAGGACTGATGCTGAAGCTGAAACTCCAATACTTTGGCCACCTGATGTGAATAGCTGACTCATTTGAAAAGACCCTGATGCAAGGAAAGATTGAGGGCAGGCAGAGAAGGCGATGACAGAGGATGAGATGGTTGGATGGCATCACCGACTCGATGGACATGAGTTTGGGTAAACTCCAGGAGTTGGTGATGGACAGGGAGGCCTGGAGTGCTGTGGTCCATGGGGTCACAAAGAGTCGGACCTGACTGAACGACTGAACTGAAATGAACTGAACTGATTTCAGAGAGCCAGCAGCGAGCAGAGGCTTTAAGTGAGGTCTTTGAATTCTCTGCCCAGGAACTAAGAACTAGGTGGATGGTACTCAGTCATGGCGGACTCTTTGCAACTCCATGGACTGTAGCCCACCAGGCTCTTCTGTCCATGGGATTTTCCAGGCAAGAATACTGACATGGGTTGCAATTTTCTCCTCCAGGGGATCTTCCTGACCCAGGGATCAAATCTGCATCTTTTGCATCTCCTGCGTTGGCAGGTAGATTCTTTACCACTGCATCACCTGGGCTTCCTGGACCTGGGGGTGCCTGGATGAAAACTAGAAATCCTAGCTGATAGTCCAACAGGGGCTGGAGGCTAGAAACAAGGTTCTCCTGGCTCTTGGTACCCCCATTTGAAAGAATACTTCAAGGAGGAAAAACTGTAAAAAAAAAAAAAAAGGGGAAAAAAAGGTACAAATTTTATTATTGGAGACACAACACATAAGTAGGAGCATACAATAGGGAAACAGTGCTTGAGGGAGGACAGGGAGGCTCTAGAGGGAAGGGATATATGTATAATTAAGACTGATTTGCATTGTTGTATGGCAGAAACCAACAAACACTGTAAAAAAATTTTTTTTATTTTTTTAAAGAGTCAAAAGAAAAGACAGAAGAAAAGCAGAGATGCATACCCAGAGAGAAAGGGTGTAGGTGTTCCCCCAGTGAGGAGGAGCCCAGTAAAGAGGTGGTTAAGTCATTTATAAAGGGCAGTTCTTCCAGGCCTTTCTGTGTGTGTGTGCATGCTCAGTCATGTCCAATCTTTGAGACCCCATGGACTGTAGCCCGCCAGGCTCCTCTGTACATGGGATTCTCAGGGCAAGGACACTGGAGTGCATGGCCATGCCCTTCTCCAGGGGATCTTCCAGACCCAGGGACTGTGTCTCCTGCATTGGCAGGCAGAGGCTTTACCACTGAGCCACCCAGGAAGGGTGCCCAACTTATTTCAAGATGGATTTCCACTCATAGGCCTATGGGGGGATCAGGGAACTTGGTATCACCTCTTCTGGGGTGTCACCCCCTCCTCTTTGACCCCAAGGAGCCTTTCTGCACATGTGCAGTGTTTCCCTTGCCCCAAGGATGGGAAACATGTGACCTCTTGATTTTTGACCCAGACAGGGCTTGGCCCTTCTTGTCCCTGACATAGCTTTTATCTTAAAGTGTCCTCAGGAGATAAAGTCCAGCAACGTACCCTGTTCCTGTTGTTATTTCCATCACAAAGTGTCTGTAAATCTCCAGGAGCCTATGTCCTGCCAGCCTCCCTCCTGGTTGCTAAACTGAGGCTCCTGTGCGGTGTGTGTTACTCATGTTGGTGACTTCACCACCTCTGACAGCGCTGCTGCCTTACATCCACAGGATCTGCCACCTGGCAACACTGAGGGTCTCTGTGGCTGGCGGTCTCAGAGTGAGACCACCCCGAGGGCCGTCTGGCATGTGATGGAAGCTCTGGGCCCGCCCAGGAGTGGGCAGCTTTCAGATGCCCACACTCATGGATGACCACGGGCATGTACTGTGACTGGGACCAGCCAGCTCTGCAGAGACCATCCCGGAAGAAGAACGCCTTCTTCCTTCATGTTGACAGATGGAACAGAAATGAGCCCATTTTGCCATGATGTGTAGAAAAAGAGTAACTTCAGGGCATCTGCGGGGAAAGCTTGGTGGGCAGGAGCAAGATGGAGTGGGGACAGGGGGGTAGGCACACGATGCTCACCCTCCTGCAGCCCCACCCTCAACCCATAGGCTGATGTGGGGGACAGCAGGGTGGATGGACCTCTCAGGAAGGGGTCTGAGTCCCAGGCCAGCATAGGGAAGGCCGTCCGCCAGCCAGAAACACAGATTTGATCTCTCACTCTTTCCATCTCCCGGTGATTCTCAGGGGCCCTGTTCTGGACCAAGGCCAGAGGCTCTGGGGTCCACCTGGCCCCTCGCTCACAGCCACAGATGACAGGGCACATGGGGGACAGGCTCCCAGGTCTGAGGATGCATTTAGGGAGCACTAGGAAGGCTGAAAAGGTGTGGTTACAGAAAAACCTCCCTTTCTTAGCCCACAGCACCCTCTGCTGCTATAGAATGAGCACGGGGTTTTTGTTGCTCACATGTGTGTAAATTTAGGTTTTCCACTTTGGGTCACACTTCTGTTTTGCTTTGACCTTTAACAGATCCCCATACTTTGACCCCCATGCACAAGGCAGGATGAAGAACAGGAGAGCATAGAGGCCCCAGGAAGAGGCAGCTAAACAAAAACGGGGTCCTGACCACCCTGAAGAAAAGTTATGACCAACCTAGATAGCATATTCAAAAACAGAGACATTACTTTGCCGACTAAGGTCCGTCTAGTCAAGGCTATGGTTTTTCCTGTGGTCATGTATGGATGGGACAGTTGGACTGTGAAGAAGGCTGAGCGCCAAAGAATTGATGCTTTTGAACTGTGGTGTTGGAGAAGACTCTTGAGAGTCCCTTGGACTGCAAGGAGATCCAACCAGTCCATTCTGAAGGAGATCAGCCCTGGGATTTCTTTGGAAGGAATGATGCTAAAGCTGAAACTCCAGTACTTTGGCCACCTCATGCGAAGAGTTGACTCATTAGAAAAGACTTTGATGCTGGGAGGGATTGGGGGCAGGAGGAGAAGGGGACAACAGAGGATGAGATGGTTGGATGGCATCACGGACTGGATGGACATGAGTCTGAGTGAACTCCGGGAGATGATGATGAACAGGGAGGCCTGGTGTGCTGCGATTCATGGGGTCGCAAAGAGTTGGACACGACTGAGTGACTGAACTGAACTGACCACCCTGAGCCAGGGGTTGGGGGAGGGGTGTTGTGAGGCAGATGCATCAGGGAGGACATCACAAACCAGGGACTTCTTGGCTCAGCAGGTCTCTCCACCCGCCTGTCTCAGCTGCCTGGGTGAATTTGGACCCAGACGCGTTTCCTCATGTCCAGGGTGTAATGGGTGAGGATCCTATCAGTATGTCCTTCCCTCCCAAACGTGAGTGCCTAGAGCCCAGGAGGTACACAACATTGGATGAACAGATTTTTTTTTAAACCAACCAGTATTAAATAAATAAATTTTACTGGGATTATCATGCTTATTTGTAGTTGCCTGGTTAATCTCAGGAAAATCACTGAACAGCAAAAGCTTCCAGTGCATGAAAATGGGCCCCATTTATGCAGATGAAACAATTCTTCCAGGGCATAGCCAGAAACTAAGTTTATGCCAGAAGTTCAATCCACTGCATGTTTCTAAATCTTCATTTCTCTCAAACTTCTCAAGTATATTCCTCAAAGATTTTTAAACAAAGGGCTGTTATTATTTCTCCAACTGAAAACCCTGCTGACCAAGGACCTCTGTAGGGCAGGATAGAACAAGGCCAGACTCTAGGAGCCCCTTCTTCAGCCTCCTGAAGTTCAAGGTCCATCTCACCAGTCCCGAGGGAACCTGGCCACCCACCAGCCCCAAGGACCAGCAAACGGACGGTGAGTGACCTGAGCCATGGGAAGGACACTAGCAGCCAGAAGTGAGGGATGAGCTAAATGAATAGCACAGATAGGCGCTTGGTGTGTGGACCACAAATTGCCAGGCTAACCGTCCAGCAGCAGCGGACATCCCAGCTGGGCGCCCACCCTCCCCTGGACTGCGGCCATAAGAACTGTGTCTGCCCCAGAGACATTTCTTATCTGTCCATCAGGGAAGCCCAGTATCAGGAAGTTGGGAAGGAACCAAATAACACAAAGAATGTGGGAAAGAACATTTCAGAAGGAAGAAATAGAGTCCAGGAGATTGTGGTGGAGGGTTGAGGCTGACAGAGAAACCTGAGACCATGATGCAGGAAGAAGGGGCGGGAGTGAGTTACAAGCCTGGTGCAAACACATCTCTACGTTAATCTTACGTTTTCACACCTGCTGCTGAGACTCGAGCCAAGCAAATGCCTTTTATCACTGAAGCCGTCTTCCTGTTCTTTTTGTCCATTCTCTCCTGCTCTCTGCTCAAGGGAATTCACATGCACTTGCTTGATGGTAAAGCAAGTGGTTTGTATTTGAATTTTTCGAGGTCTTTCCTGGGTGTCCCCCAACTAACCCTGGCCGTACTCTGTTTCTTCCTGGCTTCTCAGCCTTTTAACCAAAAAATCTTTACTGCATCCATGAACCACATCTTTAAGGAAGGTAGAAGGTCTCCCTTCCTTTCCCCAAACCACTGAAAAGTATAGAGTCACAGAGCAGCAACCCAGGGAGGCTCTGGAGCCCAAACAGCCGACAGGCAGCCAGTGGGTGATGTCCAGTAGGTGACCAACAGGTGTGCTGCCACCCACTTGCTCTCAGGCCAACGGCCACCCAGGTCTAAGGAGGAACCTTCTTCCCCAATGAGCCTGTACTCGTGAACTCGCAGAGCCTAGTCATCCACCAGAAAAGAACTCGAGAAGTTTAGCTAAAACATGGGATGGTGGAGTCACTTAGGAAGGAAAGGAAGCACCTGAAGCAGATGGGGGAGTGGTCAAGTCATAGCATCTTCATATGATGACCCTGGGCTTCCCAGGTGGCTCATTTGTAAATAATCCGCCTGCAATGTAGGAGCTGCTGCTGCTGCTGCTGCTGCTGCTGCTGCGTCACTTCAGCCGTGTCCGGCTCTGTGCGACCCCAGAGATGGCAGCCCACCAGGCTCCCCCGTCCCTGGGATTCTCAAGGCAAGAACACTGGAGTGGGTTGCCATTTCCTTCTCCAATGTATGAAAGTGAGGAGTGAAAGTGAAGCCGCTCAGTCGTGTCCAACTTTTAGTGACCCCATGGACTGCAGCCTACCAGGCTCCTGCATCCATGGGATTTTCCAGGCAAGAGTACTGGAGGCAATGTAGGAGACCCAGGTTCAATCCCTGGGTCGGGAAGATCCCCTGGAGGAGGAAATGGCTACCCACTCCAGTATTCTTGCCTGGAGAATCCCATGGACAGAGGGGCCTGGTGGAGTACAGTCCATGGGGTCACAAAGAGTAGGACATGACCAGGTGACTCAACCACACAACAAAGTGATGACTCTGCCACATCCCTTGCCCTACAAGCATGTGGATTGTGTGAGCCAAATTTGTTGAATGATGTCATGTGGAATGCTGTTCCCTCACCTGTTGCCAGGCTGAGGAACACACAGAAGGCTTTGGATCCCAGCAGAGAGATCTCATTTTCTCCATGTTGGTCACATGGTTCAACAAGGAAAACTAGACTATACTCAGTTATCTTCCCAGAGGCAGGATGTTTTGGGATGACAGCCTTCCCCATGGCAGTCTGCTAGCTGCCACATTCTCACAGATGCAGCAGAAGGTTGAACACACTAAAGTTTAACCTTCAGGACAGAAAAGAGAAAATCTTCATTTCTGGAAGAAAATGTGTCTGCACAGACCAGCGCTCTGCTGGGGCAGGAGCCGCCATGGCCTGGGAGCCACTGAGCAGATGATGAAGGTGTCTTCATCATCACCATCCTGGGACAGTTTCACTTGCCGGATGGAGTTTTCCATGCTCTGGAAAGAGCCACAGCCCAGGCCAAATTTAGAGGGAGAAGTCTTTGTAGTTCAAGCCAAAATGTTGCTTCAGCTTCTCAACATGGCTGTTTACCCACCTCCACCATCAGGCAACCCCTTCACAAAAGGCTCAAGAGCAGAGGCTCCCTTTATGATTCTGGACAGAGTCTTTTCCTCACCCTTTTACAATTCAGCTGTGACTCACCAGCTAATGTGCAGACAGAGACACTTGAACAGCCAATGCCATGTGATGAGCTATGTTTCAGGGCTTTTGTGTGATGGGTAAGGGAGGTAAACCTTCTTTGTTCTTCACACCAGGAGGCTGACACTTTCTCAAGACCTCAATCACTGCCTGGTAAAGCAGCTGGAAGATGAGCTCTGGAATTTGATGGTTCAGGTGGTCTTGACCCTTCGACTGATCGTGTGAATTTGGGCCCAAGTTTTACTCTCTTATAAACACTAATTCCTTCAAGAAGGTATATGATATGGTGTTTTTAATTTTCTTCATTGGTGGCATCGTCCCAAATACACAGTCTGTTGTTATCAATACTGGAAACTTGGTCCCTATTCCTGAAAGATTGATGGGAGATCCATTGTGCAAACAGAGTATTCTGACCTC